>NC_139996.1:52503158-53745490 GCF_964263955.1 Coregonus lavaretus | reverse complement strand
ATTGCTTTCCTATGTTACTTATTTGATTACTATGTCACTTTTGTCGCCATTGCACTGTTTGAGAAGCCTGCAAGTACATGACAATAAAATTAGATTTGACTGGATTTGATTTGTCGTCACCAGTGGATCCAGGTGACCAGGATTGGCCCTCGTTATCTGATATATTTTGCACACACAATCATTTATAGTACTTTTCCACAAGGACATGACATCCAATGTATCTTAAATAATAACAATCTATAAATATACAGTGAGGGAAAAAAGTATTTGACCCCCTCTCAATCAGAAAGATTTCTGGATCCCAGATGTCTTTTATACAGGTAACGAGCTGAGATTAGGAGCACACTCTTAAAGGGAGTGCTCCTAATCTCAGCTTGTTATCTGTATAAAAGACACCTGTCCACAGAAGCAATCAATCAATCAGATTTCAAACTCTCCACCATGGCCAAGACCAAAGAGCTCTCCAAGGATGTCAGGGACAAGATTGTAGACCTACACAAGGCTGGAATGGGCTACAAGACCATCGCCAAGCAGCTTGGTGAGAAGGTGACAACATTATTCGCAAATGGAAGAAACACAAAATAACTGTCAATCTCCCTCGGTCTGGGGCTCCATGCAAGATCTCACCTCGTGGGAGTTGCAATGGTCATGAGAACGGTGAGGAATAAGCCCAGAACTACACGGGAGGATCTTGTCAATGATCGCAAGGCAGCTGGGACCATAGTCACCAAGAAAACAATTGGTAACACACTACGCCGTGAAGGACTGAAATCCTGCAGCGCCCGCCCTGCTCAATAAAGCACATATACAGGGCCATCTGAAGTTTGCCAATGAACATCTGAATGATTCAGAGGAGAACTGGGTGAAAGTGTTGTGGTCAGATGAGACCAAAATCGAGCTCTTTGGCATCAACTCAACTCTCCATGTTTGGAGGAGGAGGAATGCTGCCTATGACCACAAGAACACCATCCCCACCGTCAAACATGGAGGTGGAAACATTATGCTTTGGTGGTTTTTTTCTACTAACGGGACAACTTCACCGCATCAAAGGGACGATGGACGGGGCCATGTACCGTCAAATCTTGGGTGAGAACCTCCTTCCCTCAGCCAGGGCATTGAAAATGGGTCGTGGATGGGTATTCCAGCATGACAATGACCCAAAACACACGGCCAAGGTAACAAAGGAGTGGCTCAAGAAGAAGCACATTAGGGTCCTGGTGTGGCCTAGCCAATCTCCAGACCTTAATCCCATAGAAAATCTCTGGAGGGAGCTGAAGGTTCGAGTTGCCAAACATCAGCCTCGAAACCTTAATGACTTGGAGAAGATCTGCAAAGAGGAGTGGAACAAAATCCCTCCTGAGATGTGTGCAAATCTGATGGCCAACTACAAGAAACGTCTGACCTCTGTGATTGCCACCAAGTAATAAGGCATGTTTTGCAGAGGGGTCAAATACTTATTTCCCTCATTAAAATGCAAATCAATTCATAACATTTTTAACATGCGTTTTTCTGGATTTTTTTTGTTGTTATTTTGTTCAAATAAACCTACCATTAAAATTATAGACTGATCCTGTCTTTGTCAGTGGGCAAACGTACAAAATCAGCAGGGGATCAAATACTTTTTTCCCTCACTGTACATAACTTTAACCCATTGTATAAGAGATTCTCCAAAATTGAAATATTCCAGGCATTTAAATATACATTCCAGTCATACTTTATCAAAAACCTTTTCAATGTCATCTATGAAGGCCTGGTTTCCTATATTGTTCATAGTGGTCTATTGTTTTCAGTACTTGTCTGATATTATCTCCAATGTATCGTCCATGTAAAAAACCTGTCTGATTAGGATGGATAATATCCGACAATACCTTTTTAATTCGAAGCGCTATGCACTTTGCTAGAAATGTTGCATCACAACAATTTTTTTTATGGACTGGATCTTTATATTTACCACTTGGGTCCTGTTTCAGTAATAATGTAATCAGACCTTCTTGTTGAGTATCTGATAATCTAAAATGTCTATAGGAGTGGTTAAAACATGGTAATAACGGTCCTTTGAGTACATCAAAAAAGGTTTGGTATACCTCAACTGGTATGCCATCCAGCCCTGGAGTTTTCCCAGACTAAGGCTTTAATTGCATCAAGAAGTTCCTCCTCTGTAATTTGGCCTTCACAGGAGCCTTTCTGTACAGCTGTTAATTTTACATTATTAATAGGAAAATAATCCTTACAATTAACTTCGGTTAAAGGAGATGGAGGAGACTGAAACGAAAATATATGCTTAACCCTTTGACGCGTATGATCACGTATTTGTGATCATTGTTGAGTGGTCCCTGCAGCATACAATCTCAAATATGTGATTGGAACAGTAGCAACAGAACGTATGATGCAACCAACACGTCTAAACAGCAGTGTTGTCTGAACAGCATCTAAATATTTTTGGGGACTGATGGAAAATAAAGGTCTTAAACTTTATTCCTCAATTTGACCTTTTATTGTAAAAGATAAATGCGAACTTCATCATCCAAGCATCACACGGAACACATCCACAGCCAAACTCATTCCATAAACCAGTCTAAATAACAGATTGTGCTGACAAAAAAAATAAAAATTAGCGACCTAACAGCTAGACTAGTTTACAATGCACCACATCTCTGGTGAGCACAAGAGACTAATGTAATGTTGTTTAGAAAAGAAATGCGTGTCAGCTAAGCTGACAGAAGCTAAATTCTTTATGATGGTAGCCATGTTTGTTTATGTTTGACTTGGCGAAAACTCCCTAATTCCAGAATGCCATTTACTATTAGACACAAATAAACAAAGTCAAAGATGGCTGCGCTCATTGCCTGAAAAATATGAACTTAGTTTAGCCACTTTTCAGCATATTACAAATCGTTGATGTACTTGTTACAGTGTATACAAGAACTGGAACACATGACTTGACAAGTTATTTACCGTTTTTGACAAATCACAAAGCAAATAAAATGTTTTCACCTAACAGATCATCACACCAAATACAAGCCCACTGCCTAGTCTAACCGTAGCGTGAAAGCTAAACAGGGATGAAACCATTTTAGGGGGGTTTGTGGGGGGGTTCATTTCATTTGTGGGGGGTGGTTTTCAAGTCCATGGGGGGTAGACATGGGGGAAGGTTTCGTGGGGGGATATGATGCAGGAAATATTACTATGATGGGGGATTTATCAATAAATTGGGGGCAAACACAAGAGAAGTTTATGTGCTAAATAAAAATAAAACCCCTGGAATGGGGGATCTGAGCTGGCAACCCTGAGGTACCAAAGTTACAATCTGATGCCGCATTCAAGACAACTTGGTAAAAAATTAGCTCCGAATGGGAAAAAACGTTTTGAGCGGTCATCCAACTCAGAATTCCAACTCGGGAACTCGGGCCTCTTTCTCGAGCTCCGACTTTCCGACTTGAAGATCATTGACGTCATGATTTTACATAGTATTTTTCAGAGTTCACAGTTGTCTTGAAAGCACCATAAATCAGTTGAGTGAACTATCCCTTGTTATAACGTCTTTGGTCTGACAGACGTGACAACCAGAATGCATTGTATAATGTCAACAAACATGGCGCCGGAATGCATGATTTGTCACCAGTACTTGAAAACGTGAATAAAACAGTAAATACATTATGATCCATCCATTCGGTGTGCTACAGTAGCAACGACACTATATACAGAAAATAAGCCACTTACTTTGATAGGAATGCACACAGTCCAAAGTCCAATTTGTATGGAAAACAACCATGAAGGCAATGCGGGTGCCAGCCAGAAAATGTGCATTTGTGCAAGGCATGTTCTGACTAGAGATGCGCAATGTCTTCATACTTGATCTGGGGAAACACTAGGGAAGTGCTTGGGCTCTCATTGAAGAGAGAAGTTTGTCTGGCTCAGTAAAGCCTCAAACATAAATTGCCCGCAACAGTGAAATGGGCTACTTCTTATATGAATTAATGAGGAGGCGGAACACACCTCAATTCAAACTGTTGTTAAAAAATTTAACTTGTTAGAAAATAATTAGAAATAACCAAGTTGAAACATAGCCTATAAATAATTTGCAGGCAGCGTGCCTTGGTTTGAGGGTTTGAGGGCAGCGCGGGTAACTGTGAGAGCAATCTGACATCATGTCATTGAAACAACTCACGCAGGGGCAACGGTTAGAGAATTTTGGAACTCACACGTGAAAAGGTTAAAGTACTTTGTTTATATGGTGCATTTTCCCCCATATTCCATCCAGTTTGCTTTATTTTTTATAATATATTACACTTGATCTTTCTTGAATAAGTTCCTCCATTTCTTTTTGTTTTTCCTCTAACGTATTCTGTGCCTCTATGGTAAAGCTGTCATCAAGGCAAAGGGTGGTTACTTTGAAGAGTCTCAAATATAAAATATATTTTGATTTGTTTAACAGTGTTAGGGTTACTTCATAGTTTTGATGGCTTCACTATTATTCTACAATGTAGAAAATAGTCCAAACATTTGACTGGTACTGTATATATATATATATATATATATATATATATATATATATATATATATACATACAGTATATTACAACACTGTCTACAAATATGAGTGTTTCTAAGTATTTTTCTGATTGTTCCAAGAATCAACAAGCAGAGACTTCTTTGGGTGAAATGTAGATGGTAAATCCGAGACTTTAATTTCCCAAGAAATGAGAGCATTTAATGAGAACATTTATTTTCTGGTAGCTTTTACATTATATTGACATAATTCCAGGCTAGGGTCACTAAAGGTGAATAAGTCCTGTAATTGTATGGTATTCATTGTTTACCTGTTATACGTCTGTGTGACAGAACAGCATCATAAGTATTTTGTTAGCTCATGCCAATCATTTCTTGTGATCATAATTATGAAGCTGCCAATCACCCATTCCTGGGGTTTTGGAATAAGAATCGGAGTCCTCTATAATTATCTTGGAAACAGGGAATATAATCACGACAAGTGACACTTCTCTAGAACTTTTCATTTGCACGTAGCAAGAGCCACCCCCCTCTCTGCATGATCTCATGCAGCATTTCCACAACTCTCCAGTTTGCTGTCACTGACACGTTCATCTAGCTATTCATTGATCTTATCATTATTGGTCTTGGTCCAATGGGTCCTCATTTTAATGAGCGTTGCTGTCTTAGTTTTAACCTACAACATTTATTTTCTGGGAGAGAAGGTCTCTTCTCACTTCTGCTGAAATTAATGTATTTCTTCAATGGCGAGTTGATTGGAGTGAGGAATTGCATTAGGATTGCCATGCCTGCAAGGGATCGTTAACTAAATGGAGCCATAAATATTTAAACATGGCTAGCATTTCATATAGGCATGTCCTCCGCATCTTTCTCTTTGTCTGTCTGCTTATATACTAGCCATGGAGTATCAGCTGCCAACATGTCCTTATTAAAAACAGTCTTGAAAAAGATATGAACACTGCAGTGAAACTGCTTTCATTTTATTTGAACGAAATGAAATAGAGAATGTTTTTTGCTGCATCGATACAATGGAGCTTTTTGTCTGTTTTCATATGAGCCTCGGAAAATCAGGTGCTAGAATGAAATAATCAGACTGGTATTATTTCATCAGGATTTTGACCCTAGTTTTGCGTTGAAGGACTGCTCATACTCATTACCATCCTACTACCCTACTGTGGTCCTAGACTCCGATGCTGCAGCCATGTAGCTTTACCAGCAAGTGATTACAGTTGAGCGCTTCCTTGATTAGGTTTTGGTGTCGATGATGGAGTTGGACATAATAGCATCTATGAGCGCGATATCCAATGTGTAATAGGCACACAAAGCAAAGGTAAAAAGGTGGCACGGAAAATAGAGATTGGCAGCTGCACTTCCTCTCCCCTGTCAGGTGTTCCACCAGCTGCTTAAGCCTCCTGTACATACATCCTGTATGGCTCCCTTTTCAGACAGCTTTAACTTGGATCAATGTAGTTTAAAGCTGCAATATATAACTTTTGGGGCGACCAGACCAAATTCACATAGAAATGTGAGTTATAGATCTGTCATTCTCATTGAAAGCAAGTCTAAGTAGCAGTATATATGTTCTATGTGCGCTACTTCTATGCTTCCCGTTCTTAAGTTTCGGTTTTGCATCTTTTACTTTCAGGTTTGTCCACCAGCGTTAAACAGCTGAAAATACAATATTGTTGGTTATGGAAAATATATTTCACAGTGTCACGCCCTGGCTCTGGGGACTCTTATATGTTGAGCCAGGGTGTTAGTTTCTATGTTAGTGTTCTATGTTCATGTTCTAGTTCATGTGTTTCTATGTTGGCCAGGGTGGTTCCCAATCAGAGGCAGCTGTGGCTTGTTGTCTCTGATTGGGAACCATACTTAGGCAGCCTGTTTTGCACTTGTCATTTGTGGGATCTTGTTCCGGAGAGGTTTGTGTTTGTTAACCTTAGGACTTCACGTATCGTTTTGTTGTTTTGTAATTGTTGTTTAAAGTACTCATTGAAAGATGTACGCATATCACGCTGTGCCTTGGTCCGCTTCATATTCAGTCGACGATCGTGACAGAAGATCCCACCAAAGGAGGACCAAGCAGCATTTCCAGGAACAGACAGCCTGGACTTGGGAGGAGATCCTGGACGGGAAGGGATGCTGGACTTGGGACGAGATTCAGGCCGGAATGGATCGTCGTCCTTGGGAGGAGACTGTGGAGGCGCGCTACAGAGAGGAGCAGCGGCAACGCAGAGGGTACCGGCCGAGGAGGAAGCCCGAGAGACAGCCCCAAGATAATTTTTTTTGGGGGGCTAAAAGGGTGGTTGGCGGAGCCTAGAGGTAGAGCAGAGCCAACTCCCCGTACTCAGGCTAGGGAGCGTGAGACTGGGCAGGCTCCGTGTTATGCGGAGCCACGTACTGTGCCGCGAGTGTTCCGGCACAGTCCTGTACGTCCTGTGCTAGCACCACGCACGTGTCGTGCTAAGGTGGGCATGCAGCCAGGACGGAGTGTGCCGGCTCAACGCTCGTGGCCTCCAGTACCCCTCCTCGGTCCCGGATATCCTGCGCCAGTGCCACGTGCTGTGGCGCCAGTACGAGTGCACAGCCCTGTACGTCCTGTGCTGATGCCTCACACATATTGTGTGGAGATAGGCATTCAGCCAGGACGGGTTGTGTCAGCTCTCCGCTCCAGACCTCCAGTCCGCCTCCACAGTCCGGCCCGGCCCGTTCCGGCTCCCTGCACCAAGCCTATGGTGCGTGTTCCCAGTCCAGCCCGGCCCGTTCCTGCTCCCCGCACCAAGCCAATGGTGCGTGTTCCCAGTCCAGCCCGGCCTGTTCCTGCTCCCCGCACCAAGCCCATGGTGCGTGTTCCCAGTCCAGCCCGGCCTGTTCCTGCCCCTCGCACCAAGCCAGTGGTGCGCGTCGCCAGCCCGGCCCGGCCTGTTCCTGCCCCTCGCACCAAGCCAGTGGTGCGCCTCGCCAGCCCGGCCCGGCGTGTTCCTGCCCCTCGCACCAAGCCTGTGGTGCACGTCGCCGGCCCGGCCTGTTCCTGCCCCTCGCACCAAGCCAGTGGTGCGCGTCGCCAGCCCGGCCCGGTCTGTTCCTGCCCCTCGCACCAAGCCAGTGGTGCGCGTCGTCAGCCCGGTCCAGCCTGTCCATGCTCCCCGCACCAAGCCAGTGGTGCGCGTTGCCAGCCCGGTCCGGCCGGTTCCTGCTCCCCGCACCAAGCCTGTGGTGCGCGTCGCCAGCCCAGTCCGGCCGGTTCCTGCTCCCCGCACCAAGCCTGTGGTGCGCGTCGCCCGCCCGGCCCGGCCTGTACCTGCTCCCCGCACCAAGCCAGTGGTGCGTGTCGTCAGTCCGGCACAGCCCGTGCCTGTTCCACCGGTGCCTGGTCAGGTACCAGTCAGCTGCTCCACACCGGAGCCTAAGCAATCCGCTCCACCGATGTCCAGTCCAGCTCCAGCCAGTGGGACCAGACCAGGGGCGCTACGGGGGGGTAGCTAGAGAGTGGTGGTCACGCCCGGAGCCGGATCCGCCTCCGAGGCGGAATGCCCACCCGGCCCCTCACATGTTGGGTTTAGTTGGCGCGGTCGCAGTCCGCGTCTTTGGGGGGGGGTACTGTCACGCCCTGGCTCTGGGGACTCTTATATGTTGAGCCAGGGTGTTAGATTCTATGTTAGTGTTCTATGTTTATGTTCTAGTTCATGTGTTTCTATGTTGGCCGGGGTGGTTCCCAATCAGAGGCAGCTGTGGCTTGTTGTCTCTGATTGGGAACCATACTTAGGCAGCCTGTTTTGCACTTGTCATTTGTGGGATCTTGTTCCGGAGAGGTTTGTGTTTGTTAACCTTAGGACTTCACGTATCGTTTTGTAATTGTTGTTTAAAGTACTCATTAAAAGATGTACGCATATCACGCTGCGCCTTGGTCCGCTTCATATTCAGTCGACGATCGTGAAACACAGCGGTTTAGATGGTACAATGATTCTCTACACTGTTTTGTCACAAACTGAAATTAGGCAAACTAGTAGAATTTTAGCAACCAGGAAATGTCGGAGCGATTTCTGCATAGTGCACCTTTTAAGTAATACAAACAGTTATGTCGGTGACAGTAATGTCTGCTCTGGGACATATGGGCAGTTCTTGAACTCAGACTCGTTGACCCCATTTCACTATCCCCCAGAGATGGTCCCTATATTAACTTTTTCTTTAACCTCTTCAGCCCGAGGTTCCCCATATCCGGGGTACTCCTCCTGCAATCGCAAACAATGACGTAGTACGTTTTTTAAACATGTGTGAATACCTGAATGTTATACACTACTGGAACGAGAAGCGTCTCAACTGTGAATCTAGCTAAACTGTTGTTGCCCAAATGAAAGAATATTCAGATTCCAAGCAAATATATAAGCATATAGCAAAACCAGTCCTGTATTTTGAAACCGTGCATGCCTGTATATTCGTAGACAGAACTTATTTTCCTCAACCTATCTACACAAACGATACACCATTTGAAAGCTGCTACCTCACAGATTCCAACAGTGATAGCCGTGTTCCTCTATGACCAACGCTCACTAAACTATTAATCAAAGAACGTCAATAACAAACATTCAATTGTTTTTATCACAACAACAAACTGCGTCTTACCTTTGTTTTTTTTGTTACCAAAAGTAGTGTCTGATTGAATAAAACCACTTGAAAAGATTGTCTAGTGTCTCTCTCTCATTCCGTGTCGATTTGAATGAGTTTACATCGTTTTACATGGCCAACAATGTGTTTGAAGATTGTGCTCATTTAATTCTACTGATCCAGAGCTTTCGATAGAGGGGCCACACGTCAAAATCGACCAACCGGTTGTTGAAATATCCAAGTGCGCACCTCATTGTATCATATTAGTTGACTTGCTGCATTACGAATGGTTATGCAGAGCGCACAACAGCACTTGAATTTCGGAGGGGAAACGCAAAGTTTATAAAAATATGGCAGGCTCTAGTAACAAATATACAGTTACAGAGGCGTTATTAATTGTAACAGATGAAAGTTGGACTCCATGAATCCCCATTGACTCTGAATCGGACGATGAGGACCTGCTTAGACCGGACGAACCAGACCCCAATGACGAGAACGAAGGTTATCGTGTCCATGCCCCTACTCAAGCATCAGAAGAGTATGTAATCCCATTGTTATTTATTACTTCTATTACTACTATTACTAATTTATTGTATGAGTACAAAACATACATTCTAAAATATCTATTTGAGTAACTGAAGCTCAATGTAAGTTAGTGCTAGCTTAGCTTAGAGGCCCACACGCAGGTTTACTTACAATAGAATGCTATGTGTATTATTTCTTGTCACTGAGTTATCACTTTAGTCAACATTCTCAAAGTTCTAACTATTTATTTTATATATCTGACTGTTTTCAGTCAGATTTGTCAATGAATGAATACAAGTGTGTTTTAGTCATGATTTTCTTTTCTCTTTTGTCTTGTTTGTACAGTGAAGATGATTATAGGGGTGATGAGCCACAGCCAGAGCATCTGCCTCCTCAGCCACAGCTTCCCCTTCCTCAGGCAGAGCCTCCTCTTCCTCAGCCTGGCCGCTTGTCTAGACAACGCACTTCTGCTCCCCTACCTCGGCCACGGTCTTCATCGGACACTGAGTCCCCTGTAAAGAGCCCTCAACCCAAAAGAAAAGGGAAAGCTTTCTCAAAGTCAGTGCATCAAAGTAAGCGTGGTGGAGGTAGGCCTGCCACTCCAAGAGTCGGGGAGGAAGAAGAGGAAGAAGAAGATAGGTGGCATAATAGAGAAGAGAATGATGAACGACCAGACCCAATCCGGTTTATGCCCACCAGAGTTCCAGGCCCCACAATCGACACCACTGCGTCATGGTCTCCCCTTTCACTCTTTCAACTGTTTTTTAGCACTTCGGTTGTCCGCACAATAATTTGCAACACTAATGCAAATGCTGCCAAAAGACTGCAGTCCGGACTGAAATTCGCTTGGATACCACTAACGATGAGAGATTTTTACATTTTCCTGGCAATTCTGCTATACTCAGGGCTTGTCTCTGTACACGAGAGGGGCACCTGCTGGAGGAAGGAATGGCCACTTAATTTCCGCTTCCCTGGAGACAATATGACACAAGACCGTTTTGAAGCAATCATGTGGTCACTGCACTTGAGCAAACCAGAAGACGATGAAGCCAACAACACTAAAAAAGGCACTGCAGAATATGATATACTTTTCAAGATCAAGCCCCTGTACACTGAGCTTACCAATGCCTGCAAATCACATTTCCAGCCATACCAAAACATCTCCATAAACGAAAGGATGGTGGCATCCAAGGCAATATATGAAAGCAAAGCCCACTAAGTGGGGGTATAAATTATTTGTACTGGCTGACTGTCATACTGCTTATAAATTGATTTTTTTTGTTTATTAAGGCAAGAGTGTGTTCACACCAGGCCAGGGACTAAGCTACACTTCAGTTATGGACTTGATGCCATTCCCTTTACTTGGTGGGGGCTAAACACTTTTTGTAGACAATTTCCATTCTAGCCCTGCCCTTTTTGAGGAACTATGTAGAAGAAACACTGGTGCCTGTGGGACAATTAGAATGAACAGGATTGGTTTCCCACAAACCAAAAGGAACAACCTGCCAAAAAAAGCAGAAAGGGGAGATTTGCGGTGGATACGCAAAGGAAATGTATTATTTGTAAAATGGATGGACACACGTGAGGTAACCATGTGCTCTACTGTACATGAAGCATTTAGTGGACAAACTGTCAAAAGGAAGGTAAAAGAGGGTGGTGTATGGCAGACTAAAACTGTGCCCGTCCCAGATGCGGTAGCCAACTACAACCGGAGCATGGGTGGAGTGGATTTATCCGACGCATTGATTGGATACTACAGTGTTCACCACAAGACGATTAAATGGTATGAGACTTTTCTTTTTCATTTTGTTGATATTGCTGTTAAGAACAACCCCACTCAGCCGTACACACAGAAGAAGTTCAGGAAAAAGCTACTCACAGAAATGGTGAGCTTTGCTAAACAGTCTGAACCACAACCTCCACCACGACCACCACCAACATCCTGGTGATGATGCCAGCAAAGACAGGAAGAACTGAAGGAGATGTCTGGATGTTGGCATCCCCAAAGTGAAAACCCCTGTGTACTGCAGGAAGTGCCAAGTCCCTTTGTGCCTTACATCAAAGCGTAACTGTTTCAAGGATTGGCACGACAGCGAGGTTTAGGGTAAAAAGGGTCTAATTTTGTGTGACAACCCACCCAAGGACACCATATCATTGTTTATAGTTTTGGGATGTGTGGACTTTTTGTTTTTAAATTTGTTGTTTATAGTTTCTAATAAATCTGCTCAGTTTGGAGTCAAACTTTCCCATTGTATGGTTTATTTTAATGGGAACACGTATAGAGGTCTGGCAGAACATTGGAAACAACATCAAAATAGTTGTATTTTGATGGAATATACACATATAGTGATATGTTAGTGAAATTAAATGACTTTTGCTGTCTGGTACCTTATAGAAGTCAAATGGCACAGATGGTGCCCAAATCTACCCAAATGTCTCCATTTGGTAATCCGCCTAAACATACTTCAACTAAAACCCCTACAACTTTGGTTTACTTTACTTTATTGGCATCAAACTACACATAAGTACTCATCAGATATTGGGCTATGGCCCCATAGTGTTTAGGGGCTGCAGCTGCATAAGTCCAATAAAGCATTCCCTATAAAACCTGAAGTTACTTTCAGGCGGAATCAAAACCTCCCAATTTATGCTGTGTTCTAGCTTCATGTACACAGTAATACCCACATTAATTATTTCACTTCAAGATACATCTCACATGTGTTACCTTTCTTTTGCTACCAAGATTATGTTTATAGCACCTGTCGTTTTGAAGATATACTCTATTCAATTTCGGCATGCATTTTCGAGGCAGGCACTTTAGCCAGGTGCCTAGTGATGAAGAGGTTAAGCCATTTCTCATTGGTTTGAGATGGTATTTCACTTGATTACAGATGTTATTGACACTTCTCCGTCTGACCCTTGACCCAACGAAAATAATCTAATTAAATTGAGAGCGAGAAAAAATAGATATGGCCTTTGATTAATCTAGCGTCAGTTTGTCTTCTCTGGGGCTTTCCAGAAATAATTATCAGCAGTGGCGACAATGGTAGTTATATGTCACCATTTAATTAACTGTCTACCATAACAATATCAAGAATTTTGTCTGAGAGTGGTCTAAGCGGGGAGGGGAGAACTGAAAACTAGCTGTTATTGGCAGAGAGGTTTGGAACTCTCTTTCTTATTGGTCTATTAACTAATTTACCGTCTGGTGATGTCACCAGGCATGCCAAAACTCCATCTCACCAAAACAGGCTGAAATGTCAGGTGGTCTTTTCAAACAGCTCTTACACTAAAATGGCATTATCATAATTTTCACAATTTCACAGTATTATTCCAAACTCATAGTGTGGAAAAATATACAAAACACAGAAAAATCACGTTTTTGTATTTGTATTTGTATTTATACATTTAGCAGACGCTAGTGACTGCACTAGGCCTTTAATCCACCTTTTTCAATAAATACGCAGGTAATTGCTGTGCTATTATGGCTCTTTGCATAAAAATAGAAAATAATATAATTATAAAATCAATGATTAATTACATTGTTAGTAGTAGTAATAATAATACATGGGACTTATACAAAGGACCCAAAGTCGCTTTACAATTGTAGAAAAAAAAAAAAAAAAAAAAAAAAAACAGGAGTAAAAACATCATACTAAACAAAAACATGAATAAAGAGAGGGGTGGGCTCAAAGAAGGGAAAGATTTTTGAACAGAGGTCAGATTTTGTTTTAATACGTTTTGGCAAATGTATTAAAAATACAAAACTTTTACTCAGTACTTTGTTGAACACCTTTGGCAGCAATTACAGCCTTGAGTCTTCTTGGGTATGACGCTACAAGCTTGGCACTCCCATTCTTCTCTGCAGATCCTCTCAAGCTCTGTCAGGTTGGATGGGGAGCATCGCTTCACAGCTATTTTCAGGTCTCTCCAGGGATGTTAGATCGGGTTCAACTCCGGGCTCTGGCTGGGCCACTCAAGGACATTCAGAGACTTGTCCTCCTGCGTTGTCTTGGCTGTGTGCTTAGGGTCGTTGTCCTGTTGGAAGGTGAACCTTCGCTCCAGTCTGAGGTCCTGAGCGCTCAGGAGCAGGTTTTCATCAAGGATCTCTCTGTACTTTGCTCCGTTCATCTTTCCCTCAATCCTGACTAGTCTCCCAGTCCCTGCCGCTGAACAACATCCCAACAGCATGATGCTGCCACCACCATGCTTCACCGTAGGTATGGTGCCAGGTTTTTTCCAGACGTGACACTTGGCATTCAGGCCAAAGAGTTCAATCTTGGTTTCATCAGACCAGAGAATCTTGTTTCTCATGGTGCGTGAGTCCTTTAGGTGCCTTTTACTGAGGAGTGGCTTCTGTCTGGCCACTCTACCATAAAGGCCTGATCAGTGGAGTGCTGCAGAGATTATTGTCCTTCTGGAAGGTTTTCCACAGAGGAACTCTGGAGCTCTGTCAGTGACCATTGGGTTCTTGGTCACCTCCCTGACCAAGGCCTTCTCCCCTGATTGCTCAGTTTGGCCGGGCGGCCAGCTCTAGGAAGAGACTTGGTGGTTCCAAACTTCTTCCATTTAAGAATGATGGAGGCCACTGTGTTCTTGGGGACCTTCAATGCTGCAGCCATTTTTTGCTACCCTTCCCCAGATCTGTGCCTCGACACAATCTTGTCTCGGAGCTCTACGGACAATTCCTTCAACCTCATGGCTTGGTTTCTGCTCTGACATGCACTGTCAACTGTGGGACCTTTATATAGACAGTTGTTTGCCTTTCCAAATCATGTCCAATCAATTGAATTTACCACAGGTGGACTCCAATCAAGTTGTAGAAACATCACAAGGATGATCAATTGAAACAGGATGCACATGAGCTCAATTTCGAGTCTCATAGCAAAGGGTCTGAATACTTATGTAAATGATGTATTTCTGTTTTTGTGTTTGTAATACATTTCTAAAAACCTGTTTCCGCTTTGTCATTATGGAGTATTGTGTGAAGATAATACATTTTAGAATAAAGCTGTAATGTAACAAAATGTGCAAAAAGTCAAGGGGTGGAATACTTTCCGAATGCATTGTACATCAGATTTGACACCATTTGTCTTTGATTGCTCCCTGCTACTGCTGACCCACTCCCCACTCTGTTTTAACTCACACAGCACATTCACACTGGAAATAGAGGGTGAAGAAGAAAAAATAAAATATTGTATGCACACTAAAGATGTGCTCAGCATACGTGTCTCTGAAACAGCGTGAATTGGATTACCTTCTGAAAAATTTGTTTAATTCAAGCTGCACCTGGCCCCTTTTGAAATGCCATCATTTAATATTAGGGAGCTCGCATCGACTAATTGATCTTGAGCAAGGTGCTATGCATGCATGCAAGCCACACACACCAACATCGACACACACACACACACACACACACAGTGGTGTAGTGGCTCCTTGTCAAGGGGTGCTGAAGGTGGGTGTGGTGCATGAATCAAGCGCAGGACGCAGAAGCTCAGTCCAAAAGACTTTAGTGCAATATTCACGTAGAAAATAAGCACAATAAGCCCGAAGGCGAAATAACGGCGCACACAGGCGTCAAACAAACGGTGCACTAACATGTGTGAAAAACCTCATTGGAAGGGGGTTAGATTGGTAGAGGAGTGGCGGAGAGAGTTCTGGGCCATCTCGGCCCAGGGAATGTACCGTGCCCACTCCTCCGGCAGGCCCTGGCAATAAGACCTCAGAAACCTACCCACATCCTGGTTGACACGTTCTACCTGCCCGTTACTCTCCGGGTGGTACCCTGAGGTAAGGCTAACCGAGACCCCCAAACGCTCTATGAACGCTCTCCAAACACGTGAGGTAAACTGGGGGCCTCGATCAGACACTATATCCTCGGGTACCCCGTAATGCCGGAAGACGTGGGTAAATAGGGCCTCAGCGGTCTGTAGGGCAGTAGGAAGACCCGACATAGGGAGAAGACGACAGGCCTTAGAGAACCGGTCCACAACGACCAGGATGGTGTTATTCCCCTGAGAGAGGGGAAGGTCTGTCACAAAATCCACCGAGAGGTGGGACCATGGTCGTTGTGGAACGGGCAGGGGTTGTAACTTACCCCTGGGCAGATGTCGGGGCGCCTTACACTGGGCGCACACCGAGCAGGAGGAGACATAAACCCTCATATCCCTAGCCAAAGTGGGCCACCAGTATTTAGTGCTAAGGCAATGCACTGTCCAGCCAATACCCGGATGTCCAGAGGAGGGTGACGTGTGAGCCCAGTAAATGAGTCGATCCCGAATCTCGAGCGGAACGTACTTCCGACCCTCAGGACACTGTGGAGGGCTGGGGTCGGTACGCAACGCTCGCTCGATCTCGGCATCGACCTCCCACACCACTGGTGCCACAAGGCAAGACTCCGGTAGTATGGGAGTAGGCTCAACGGACCTCTCCTCCGTGTCATACCGCCGGGACAGCGCATCTGCTTTACCATTCTGGGACCCAGGGATGTACGTGATTTTAAATACGAACCTGGTGAGAAACATACTCCATCGAGCCTGGCGAGGGTTCAGTGTCCTCGCTGCCCGGATGTACTCCAGGTTCCGATGGTCAGTCAAAATGAGGAAAGGGTGTTGAGCCCCCTCAAGCCAATGCCTCCACACCTTAAGGGCTTGAACTACAGCTAACAGCTCCCTGTCCCCAACGTCATAGTTCCGCTCCGCCGGGCGGAGCTTTTTTGAGTATAAAGCACAGGGGCGGAGTTTAGGTGGCGTGCCGGACCGTTGAGAGAGAACGGCCCCTATACCTGCCTCAGACGCGTCTACCTCAACCTGAAAGGGTAATGCGGGATCCGGATGCGCCAGCACCGGAGCCGACGTAAACAGGTCCTTCAGTCTCCTAAAGGCCCTGTCCGCATCAGCTGACCACTGCAGGCGCACCGGACCCCCTTTCAGAAGGGACGTGATGGGAGCTGCCACCTGTCCAAAACCCCGGATAAACCTCCGGTAGTAATTCGCAAAGCCCAAGAACTGCTGCACCTCTTTTACAGTGGTTGGAGTTTGCCAATTACGCACAGCGGACACACGATCCACCTCCATTCTCACCCCTGACGCGGACAACCGATAACCCAAAAAGGAGACCGACTCCTGGAAAAACAGACATTTCTCTGCCTTGACATATAGGTCGTGCTCCAACAGCCTCCTCAATACACGACGCACCAGGGTTATATGCTCGGCTCGGGTAGACGAGTACACCAGTATGTCATCAATGTACACGACCACCCCTTGTCCCTGCATATCCCGGAAAATGTCATCTACGAAGGATTGGAAGACTGATGGAGCATTCATCAACCCATATGGCATGACGAGATATTCGAAATGACCTGACGTGGTACTAAACGCTGTCTTCCATTCGTCGCCCTCCCTAATGCGCACCAAGTTATACACGCTCCTGAGATCCAATTTTGTGAAAAACCGCGCTCCATGCAATGACTCTGTCATGGTCGCAATCAGAGGGAGTGGATAACTGTATTTCACAGTAATCTGATTGAGACCACGGTAATCAATGCACGGGCGCAACCCTCCATCTTTCTTCTTCACAAAAAAGAAACTCGAGGAGGCGGGAGAAGTGGAGGGCCGAATGTATCCCTGTCTCAAAGATTTGGCTATGTAAGTCTCCATAGCTTTTCTCTCCTCTTGAGACAAAGGATACACGTGGCTCCGTGGGAGCGCTGCTCCTGCCTGGAGATCAATCGCACAATCCCCCTGTCTATGAGGAGGCAACTGCGTCGCCCTAGTTTTACTAAACACGAGAGCTAAATCCCCATATTCAGGCGGAATGTGCAGTGCGGGCACTTGGTTTGGACTTTCTACCGAAGTCGCCCCCACGGAAACACCCAGACATCGCCCCTCGCACTGAGCAGACCACCCATCGAGAGCCCTCTGTTGCCACGAAATAGCAGGGTTATGGGTGCTTAACCAGGGAATTCCCAGCACCACTGGGTACGCAGGAGAGTCGATCAGATACAGCTGTATAGTCTCTTCATGACCCCCCTGCGCACACATCCTAAGTGGTGCTGTGATCTCCCTAATCAACCCCGACCCCAACGGGCGGCTATCTAAGGCATGAACGGGAAAAGGTTTGTCAACAGGTAGGAGAGGGATCCCTAAATCTAAACAAAACTTCCGATCAACAAAATTCCCAGCTGCGCCTGAATCTAAAACACACAGGTATACAAAAGTGCGCAACAGAAAGCTCTGGGTAAGTGGGACGTCTACTCACCTGGGAGGCCCCCACAGTGCGTGGCCTGTTGTCTTCTCCCCCGGAGAACCCTCCCCAGCACCTGGCCGCAGTGTGCCCTCCACGACCGCACTTGGTGCAGGAGACAGGCCCCCTCGGGCTCCTCCTCCTCCTTTCTCTAGCGCCGGCACCCCCGAGCTCCATAGGGCTCGGCTCGGAGGTGCCGGAGGGCGGAATGGACGGACCCCCCTCGGGACGTCCACGGGTGGCCAGCAGGGTGTCCAGACGGATGGACATATCGACCAAGGTGAGATGGGTATCCCTGCAGGCCAACTCACGTTGAACGTCCTCCCGTAGGCTACATCGAAAATGGTCGATGAGGGCCCGTTCATTCCACCCTGCGTCCGCCGCTAGAGTCCGGAACTCTAGAGCAAACGCCTGTGCGCTCCTCCTCCCCTGTCTTAGGTGGACTAGACGCTCGGCGTAGGAGATGGTGTTGGCGTCCATCTTCCTCCACTCGGCGTTAGCCCACTCCAACGCCTTGCCCGTGAGACAGGAGATGAGGGCGGAAACGCTCTCATGTCCCGAGGGCACCGGGTGTACAGTGGCCAGGTAGAGCTCCACCTGCAGGAGGAACCCCTGACACCCGGCAGCTGTTCCGTCATACGCCCTCTGGAGCGAGAGCCGAATCCCCCTGGGTTCCGGACCTGGGACTGGTGGACCGGCCGATGGGGTTGGCAGGGTAGGTGGAGGTGTGGGTACCCCGCTGGCCTCCCATCGGTGCAGGGTGTTGATGACGTCCTGTAGAGCGGTCCCCAGTTGTCGTACCTGGTCATCTTGGCCGCGAACATGCTCCTCAAGCGACTCAGGCGTAACTGCAGATCCTGCTGATTCCATTTTGGTGTGTGATTCTGTCAAGGGGTGCTGAAGGTGGGTGTGGTGCATGAATCAAGCGCAGGACGCAGAAGCTCAGTCCAAAAGACTTTAGTGCAATATTCACGTAGAAAATAAGCACAATAAGCCCGAAGGCGAAATAACGGCGCACACAGGCGTCAAACAAACGACGCACTAACATGTGCGAAAAACCTCTCCAAAACACTGGAGGGAAGTACGTAGCTCCAACACAAAACAGAAGAGCAATCACACACAAAGACAAACACACACAACGAGAACTAAATAGGACACTAACGAGGACTAACAAGACACAGGTGTACAACATCAAGACAAAACCAAACGAACATGAAACATAGATCGGTGGCAGCTAGTACTCCGGGGACGACGACCGCCGAAGCCTGCCCGAACCAGGAGGAGGAGCAGCCTCGGCCGAAACCGTGACAGAGGGACACCTGTCTCTAGTCTATTTTGCCATTACCTTATGGAATACAATTATTTCCTTATGGAGTTATTAAGAGTTGTAATTCTAATTTTATTTGTTTTTCTAATTTGTTTGGTTTTGATTTAACAGGCAGTGTTGTTGTTTTTTTGGACACATGAATCACGATGTGAGCTGTATAAGGCCATAAATCAACAGGAAAACGCTCATCCAGATGCAGCGCTCCTAGTGGCCGGGGACTTTAGTGCAGGGAAACTTAAATCCATTCTACCTAATTTCTACCAGCATGTTAAATGTGCAACCAGAGGGGAAAAAAACTCTAGACCACCTTTACTCCACACACAGAGACGCATACAAAGCTCTCCCTCGCCCTCCATTTGGCAAATCTGACCATAACTCTATCCTCCTGATTCCTGCTTATAAGCAAAAACTAAAGCAGGAAGCACCAGTGACCCGGTTAATAAAAAAGTGGTCAGATGACGCAGATGCTAAGCTACAGGACTGTTTTGCTAGCACAGACTGGAACATGTTCCTGGATTCTTCAGATAGCATTGAGGAGTACACCACATCAGTCACTGGCTTCATCAATAAGTGCATCGATGATGTCATCCCCACAGTGACCGTACGTACAAACCCCAACCAGAAGCCATGGATTACAGGAAACATCCGCACTGAGCTAAAGGGTAGAGCTGCCGCTTTCAAGGAGCGGGACTCTAACCCGGACGCTTATAAGAAATCCCGCTATGCCCTCCGACGAACCATCAAACAGGCAAAGAGTCAATACAGGGCTAAGATTGAATCGTACTACACTGGCTCTAACGCTCATCGGATGTGGCAGGGCTTGAAAACTATTACAGACTACAAAGGGAAGCACAGCCGTGAGCTGCCCAGTGACACAAGACTTCCAGATGAGCTAAACCACTTCTATGCTCGCTTCGAGGCAAGCAACACTGAAGCATGCATGAGAGCACCAGCTGTTCCGGATGACTATGTGATCACGCTCTCCGTAGCCGATGTGATTAAGACTTTTAAGCAGATCAACATTCACAAGGCTGCAGGGCCAGACGGATTACCAGGCCGTATACTCCGAGCATGTGCTGACCAACTGGCAAGTGTCTTCACTGACATTTTCAACATGACCCTGACTGAGTCTGTAATACCAACATGTTTCAAGCAGACCACCATAGTCCCCGTGCCCAAGGACTCTAAGATAACCTGCCTAAATGACTACCGACCCGTAGCACTGACGTCTGTAGCCATGAAGTGCTTTGAAAGGCTGGTCATGGCTCACATCAACAGCATTATCCCAGAAAACCTATTTGCATACCGCCCCAACAGATCCACAGATGATGCAATCTCTATTGCACTCCACACTGCCCTTTCCCACCTGGACAAGAGGAACACCTACGTGAGAATGCTATTCATTGACTACAGCTCAGCATTCAACACCATAGTGCCCTCAAAGCTCATCACTAAGCTAAGGATCCTGGGACTAAACACCTCCCTCTGCAACTGGATCCTGGACTTCCTGACCTGCCGCCCCCAGGTGGTAAGGGTAGGTAACAACACATCTGCCGCACTGATCCTCAACACGGGGGCCCCTCAGGAGTGCGTGCTCAGTCCCCTCCTGTACTCCCTGTTCACCCATGACTGCATGGCCAGGCACAACTACAACACCATCATTAAGTTTGCCGACGACACAACAGTGGTAGGCCTGATCACCGACAACGATGAGACAGCCTATAGGGAGGAGGTCAGAGACCTGGCCGTGTGGTGCCAGGATAACAACCTCTCCCTCAACGTGACCAAGACAAAGGAGATGATTGTGGACTACAGGAAAAAAAAGAGGACTGAGCACGCCCCCGTTCTCATCGGGCTGTAGTGGAACAGGTTGAGAGCTTCAAGTTCCTTGGTGTCCATTTCACCAACGAACTATCATGGTCCAAACACACCAAGACAGTCGTGAAGAGGGCACAACAAAGCCTATTCCCCCTCAGGAGACTGAAAAGATTTGGCATGGATCCTCTGATCCTCAAAAAGTTCTACAGCTGCACCATCGAGAGCATCCTGACTGGTTGCATCACCGCCTGTTATGGCAACTGCTTGGCCTCCGACCGCAAGGCACTACAGAGGGTAGTGCGTACGGCCCAGTACATCACTGGGGCCAAGCTTCCTGCCATCCAGGACCTCTATACCAGGCGGTGTCAGAGGAAGGCCCTCAAAATTGTCAAAGACTCCAGCCACCCTAGTCATAGACTGTTCTCTCTGCTACCGCACGGCAAGCGGTACCGGAGTGCCAAGTCTAGGTCCAAAAAACAGCTTCTACCCCCAAGCCATAAGACTCCTGAACAGCTAATCATGGCTACCCGGACTATTTGCATTGCCCCCCCACCCCATCCTTTTACGCTGCTGCTACTCTGTTAATTATTTATGCATAGTCACTTTAACTCTACCCACATGTACATATTACTTCAACTACCTCAACTAGACGGTGCCCCCGCACATTGACTCTGCACCGGTACCCCCCTGTATATATAGCCTCCCTACTGTTATTTTATTTTAGTTCTGCTCTTTTTTTCTCAACACTTTTTTTGTTGTTGTTTTATTTTAACTTTTTTGTAAAAAATAAATGCACTGTTGGTTAAGGGCTGTAAGTAAGCATTTCACTGTAATGTCTGCACCTGTTGTATTCGGCGCATGTGGCCAATAAAATTTGATTTGATTTGATCCAAAGTGGGAATTACCAGTCCCCTGGGGCCCTTTGGAAAATATGCAAATTCATTTTCTTCACATGTCTGCCTGTAAAAGGAAAAAATATATGTTGGTAATGGTTCACAGTTACTCCAAATGAACTGAAGTTCTCCCCACATCAAGTGATATATGTGTATTTCTGTTGTTGTTTTCTTTTGTTTTCTTTGTTTTTGTCTTGCTTCAATAACAAATCTCACCAGATTGGGTCTACTGGATGGTCGGGATTACTCCCTAAGGAGTAGCCCTTTGACTCCCTGACCCTGTAACTCTGCAGTGAGATCGCCAAGATGATAGGAGAGTATAAGCCAATTAGAAAAGAAAACATGGTTTCAACTGTGTGTTGTTATTATCTTTGACATTTGTTTTAGAAATTTTTATTAAGAATATTGGTAGTAGTAATAATTTGTCATACAGTAAATAATTTGTCTGGATTTCATGGATCAGGAATGCCCTAAACTAAACTGTTGTTCTTGTCTGTCATAAAAAAAGAAAAGTAACCTTTATTTAACCAGGTAGGCCAGTTGAGAACAAGTTCTCATTTACAACTGCGACCTGGCCAAGATAAAGCAAAGCAGTGCGATAAAAACAACAACAACTGTCACGGTTTCGGCCGAGGCTGCTCCTTCTCCTTGTTCGGGCAGGCTTCGGCGGTCGTCGTCTCCGGAGTACTAGCTGCCACCGTTCTATGTTTCATGTTCGTTTGGTTTTGTCTCTTTGTAACACCTGTCCCTTGTTTGTGTTTGATTGTGTTCCCTATTTAGTTTCGTTTGTTTGGGTCAGGTGTTATGCGTGATTGTTTATTGTCAGCCTGCCTCTGAGGAGTTTGTATCTCTCGTTGTTGTATTTTTCGAGAGTTCGCACTGCGTGCGCTTTTCTTGTTTTTTCCGCACTGTGTTTGTGCGTAATTGTTCGCGCAGCCCGGTTGGGTTGGCGACTCATTTTTCCTGTGTTGGACCTTACTAAAGTCTGTTGAAGTCATCCTTGTTCCTGCGCTTGATTCCTTTCACTCATCCACACACAGCACTCTGACAGAATCACGCATCATTCTATGGAATCAGCAGGAGCGACCACGCCAACAGCAGGTATGGAGGAACGTCTTCGTGGGCAGGAGGACTGGATTAACCAGGTCGGTCATGCCCTGGAGGGGGTGATGAACACTCTCCACCGATGGGAAACCAGCGGGGTACCCACGACCCCACCTACCGACCCATCCCCATCGGTCAGTCCTCCTGTCCCATCTCCGGAACCCAGTGGGATTCGGCTCTCGCTCCCGAGGGCGTACGACGGCTCCGCTGCCGGGTGTCAAGGGTTCCTGCTGCAAGTGGAGCTCTACCTCGCCACCGTACACCCGGCGCCCTCGGGACACGAGAGCGTCTCAGCCCTCATCTCCTGTCTCACCGGCAAGGCGTTGGAGTGGGCCAACGCCGAATGGAGGAGAATGGACGCCGCTACCACTACCTATGCGGAGTTCTCCCGCCGCTTCCGTGCTGTGTTTGACCATCCACCAGAGGGGAAGGCGGCGGGGGAGCGTCTGTTCTACCTCCGACAGGGGATGAGGAGCGCCCAGGACTTTGCCTTGGAATTCCGGACTCTAGCGGCCGATGCAGGGTGGAATGAGCGGGCCCTTATAGACCACTTCCGTTGCAGCCTCCGGGAGGACGTCCAGCGAGAGTTGGCGTGCAGGGACACCACGTTGACCTTTGACCAACTTGTCGACATGGCCATTCGGCTGGATACCCTGCTCGCCACCCGTGGACGTCCCGGGTGGGGTTCGCCCATTCCACTCTCCAGTACCTCCAAGCCGAGCCCTATGGAGCTCGGGGGTGCTGGCGCTAGAGAACGGAGGAGTAGGAACCCGAGGGGGGCCGTTCCCTGCACTAACTGTGGCCGTGGAGGGCACACCGCGGCTAGGTGTTGGGGAGGGTCCCCCGGTGGAGGAGAAGGCAGGTCACGCATTGGGGGGTCCCCACAGGTGAGTAGGCGCCCTACTCACCCAGAGCTTTCTGTCGTTCACCTAACCTTGCCTGTTTGTTTTCCACAGGTTGCACCTCGTTCCCAGCATAAGGCGCTGGTAGATTCAGGCGCAGCTGGGAATTTTGTAGATCGCCAGTTTTGTATAGAGTTAGGGATTCCCCTCCTTCCAGTTGATAAGCCTTTCCCTGTTCATGCCCTAGATAGCCGTCCGTTAGGGTCTGGGTTGATTAGGGAGGTCACAGCACCCCTTCAAATGATGGCGCAGGAGGGTCATGAGGAGACGATTCAGCTCTATCTGATTGACTCTCCTGCGTATCCGGTAGTGCTGGGCCTTCCCTGGTTGATGACCCATGACCCTACTATTATGTGGTGAGAGAAAGCTCTTAAAGGGTGGTCTGCCCAGTGTGAGGGGCGGTGTCTGGGTGTTTCCATAGGGGCGACCTCGGTGGAAAGTCCGAATCTAATGACAGCACTGCATATTCCCCCCGAGTATGAGGATTTGAAACTGGTGTTTAGTAAAACTAGGGCGGCGCAGCTGCCGCCTCATAGACGGGGGGATTGTGCGATAGATCTCCAGTCAGGAGCAGCTCTCCCGCGGAGCCATGTGTATCCCTTGTCTCAAGAGGAGAGGAAGGCAATGGAGACGTACATCGCTGAGTCTCTGAGACAGGGATACATACGGGCCTCCACTTCACCCGCTTCCTCGAGTTTCTTTTTTGTGAAGAAAAAGGATGGAGGTCTGCGCCCGTGTATTGATTACCGCGGTCTCAATCAGATTACGGTGAAGTACAGCTATCCACTTCCTCTGATTGCGACTATGACGGAGTCACTGCACGGTGCGCAGTTCTTTACAAAATTGGATCTCAGGAGCGCATATAACTTGGTGCGCATTAGAGAGGGCGATGAATGGAAGACAGCGTTTAGCACGACTTCCGGACACTACGAGTATCTAGTCATGCCATATGGGTTAATGAATGCTCCCTCAGTCTTCCAATCCTTCGTCGATGAGATTTTCCGGGACATGCAGGGACAGGGAGTAGTCGTGTACATCGACGACATTCTGGTGTACAGTCCTACCCGAGCAGAGCATGTAGCCCTGGTGCGCCGAGTATTGAGGAGGCTGTTGGAGCATGACCTATATGTCAAGGCAGAGAAATGTCTGTTTTTTCAGAAGTCGGTCTCCTTTCTGGGTTACCAGTTGTCTGCGTCAGGGGTGAAGATGGAGGTAGACCGGGTGTCAGCTGTGCGTAATTGGCAGACCCCAACCACTGTGAAGGAGGTGCAACAGTTCTTGGGTTTTGCAAATTATTACTGGAGGTTTATCCGGGGTTTTGGACAGGTGGCAGCTCCCATAACGTCTCTGTTAAAGGGGGGTCCGGTGCGCTTGCGGTGGTCAGCTGAGGCGGACAGGGCTTTTGGGAGACTGAAGGACCTGTTTACCTCGGCGCCGGTGTTGGCGCATCCGGATCCCTCTTTACCTTTCCAGGTAGAGGTGGACGCGTCAGAGGCCGGTATAGGGGCCGTTCTTTCCCAACGTTCTGGCACACCACCTAAACTCCGTCCCTGTGCGTTTTATTCTAAAAAGCTCAGTCCGGCGGAGCGGAATTATGACGTAGGAGACAGGGAGCTGTTAGCCGTGGTACAGGCCCTAAAGGTGTGGCGGCATTGGCTCGAGGGGGCTCAACACCCTTTCCTCATTCTAACTGACCATCGTAACCTGGAGTACATCCGGGCAGCTAGGAGACTGAATCCTCGCCAGGCCCGCTGGACTATGTTTCTAGCCCGGTTTGTGTTTAAAATCACGTACATCCCTGGGTCCCAGAACGGGAAGGCAGATGCTCTGTCTCGGCGGTATGACGCGGAGGAGAGGTCCGTTGAGCCCACGCCCATACTACCAGAGTCTTGTCTGGTTGCACCGGTGGTGTGGGAGGTTGATGCCGAGATCGAGCGGGCGTTACGCACCGACCCAAGTCCTCCACAGTGTCCAGTGGGTCGGACGTACGTTCCGCTCGAGGTACGCGATCGCCTCATTTGTTGGGCTCATACGTCCCCCTCCTCTGGCCATCCGGGTATCGGCCGGACAGTGCACTGCCTTAGCACGAAGTACTGGTGGCCAACGTTAGCTAGGGATGTGAGGATTTATGTCTCCTCCTGTTCGGTGTGTGCCCAGTGTAAGGCGCCCAGACATTTGCCCAGGGGTAAGCTACAACCCCTGCCTATTCCACAACGACCCTGGTCCCACCTCTCGGTGGATTTTGTTACCGACCTTCCCCCCTCACAGGGGAATACTACCATCCTGGTCGTTGTGGATCGGTTCTCGAAGGCCTGTCGTCTCCTTCCCATGCCGGGTCTACCCACTGCCCTACAGACCGCTGAGGCTCTGTTTACCCATGTCTTCCGGCATTACGGGGTACCCGAGGATATAGTGTCTGACCGAGGCCCCCAGTTCACCTCCAGAGTGTGGAGAGCGTTGGGGGTTTCGGTAAGCCTTACCTCGGGTTACCACCCGGAGAGTAATGGGCAGGTTGAACGTGTTAACCAGGAGGTGGGTAGGTTTCTGAGGTCTTATTGCCAGGGCCGGCCGGAGGAGTGGGCGAGATACGTTCCGTGGGCCGAAATGGCACAGAACTCTCTCCGCCACTCCTCCACCCAACTAACCCCTTTCCAGTGTGTGTTAGGGTACCAGCCGGTTCTGGCACCTTGGCACGAGAGCCAGATCGAGGCCCCTGCGGTGGATGAATGGGTACGGCGCTCGGAGGAAACATGGAACGCTGCCCACGTACATCTGCAGCGGGCCATCCGTCGGCAGAAAACGAGCGCCGATCTCCACCGCAGTGAGGGGCCTGTGTACGCACCTGGAGATCGAGTCTGGCTCTCGACCAGAAACCTGCCCCTCCGCCTGCCCTGCCGGAAGCTGGGTCGGCGGTTTGTGGGGCCATTCAAAGTCCTGAGGAGGTTGAACGAGGTGTGTTACAGGTTAGAACTGCCTATTGACTATAGGAATATTAACCCCTCGTTCCATGTGTCTCTCCTCAGGCCGGTGGTAGCTGGTCCACTCCAGGAGTATGAGATAGAGGAGACTCCTCCGCCCCCGTTGGACATCGAAGGGGCTCCGGCGTACACCGTGAGGTCCATCCTTGATTCGAGACGCCGGATGGGGGGTCTTCAATATCTCGTGGAGTGGGAGGGGTACGGCCCGGAGGAGCGGTGCTGGGTGCCAAGGAGGGACATATTGGACCAGTCCCTGCTGACCGAGTTCCATCGGGGTCATCCTGCGCGCCCTGCTCCGCGTCGTCCGGGTCGTCCCCGAGCCCCGGGTCGGCGCACGGCTGGAGCCGCGCGTCAAGGGGGGGGTACTGTCAAGGTTTCGGCCGAGGCTGCTCCTTCTCCTTGTTCGGGCAGGCTTCGGCGGTCGTCGTCTCCGGAGTACTAGCTGCCACCGTTCTATGTTTCATGTTCGTTTGGTTTTGTCTCTTTGTAACACCTGTCCCTTGTTTGTGTTTGATTGTGTTCCCTATTTAGTTTCGTTTGTTTGGGTCAGGTGTTATGCGTGATTGTTTATTGTCAGCCTGCCTCTGAGGAGTTTGTATCTCTCGTTGTTGTATTTTTCGAGAGTTCGCACTGCGTGCGCTTTTCTTGTTTTTTCCGCACTGTGTTTGTGCGTAATTGTTCGCGCCGCCCGGTTGGGTTGGCGACTCATTTTTCCTGTGTTGGACCTTACTAAAGTCTGTTGAAGTCATCCTTGTTCCTGCGCTTGATTCCTTTCACTCATCCACACACAGCACTCTGACAACAACACAGAGTTACACATGGAATAAACAAACACACAGTCAATAACACAATAGAACATCTATATACAGTGTGTGCAAATGTAGTAAGTTATGGAGGTAAGGCAATAAATAGGCCATAGTGCAAAATAATTACAATTTAGTATTAACACTGGAGTGATAGATGTGCAAGAGATGATGTGCAAATACAGATACTGGGGTGCAAATCAGCAAAATAAATAACAATATGGGGATGAGGTAGTTGGGTGGGCTAATTTCAGATGGGCTGTGTACAGGTGCAGTGATCGGTAAGCTGCTCTGACAACTGATGCTGAAAGTTAGTGAGGGAGATAAGAGTCTCCAGATTCAGAGATTTTTGCAGTTTGTTCCAGTCATTAGCAGCAGAGAACTGGAAGGAATGGCGGCCAAAGGAGGAGTTGGCTTTGGGGATGACCAGTGAGATATACCTGCTGGAGCGCATACTACGGGTGGGTGTTGCTATGGTGACCAATGAGCTAAGATAAGGCAGGGATTTGCCTAGCAGAGATTTATAGATCACCTGGAGCCAGTGGGTTTGGCGACGAATATGTAGTGAGGACCAGCCAACAAGAGTGTACAGGTCACAGTGGTGGGTAGTATATGGGGCTTTGGTGACAAAACGAATGGCACTGTGATAGACTACATTGAATTTGCTGAGTAGAGTGTTGGAGGCTATTTTGTAAATGACATCGCCGAAGTCAAGGATCAGTAGGATAGTCAGTTTAACGAGGGCATGTTTGGCAGCATGAGTGAAGGAAGCTTTTTTGCGAAACAGGAAGCTGATTCTATATTTAACTTTGGATTGGAGATGCTTAATGTGAGTCTGGAAGGATAGTTTACTGTCTAACCAGACACCTAGGTATTTGTAGTTGTCCACATACTCTAGGTCAGACCCGCCGAGAGTAGTGATTCTAGTCGGGTGGGCGGGTGCCAGCAGCGTTCGATTGAAGAGCATGCATTTCGTTTTACTAGTGTTTAAGAGCAGTTGGAGGCTACGGAAGGAGTGTTGTATGGCATTGAAGCTTGTTTGGAGGTTTGTTAACACAGTGCCCAATGAAGGGCCAGATGTATACAAAATGGTGTCGTCTGCGTAGAGGTGGATCTGAGAGTCACCAGCAGCAAGTTCGACATCATTGATATACACAGAGAAAAGAGTCGGCCCGAAAATTGAACCCTGTGGCACCCCCATAGAGACTGCCATAGGACCAGACAACAGGCCCTCCGATTTGACACATTGAACTCTATCTGAGAAGTAGTTGGTGAACCAGGCGAGGCAGTTATTTGAGAAACCAAGGCTATTTAGTCTGCCAATAAGAATGCGGTGGTTGACAGAGTCGAAAGCCTTGGCCAGGTCGATGAAGACGGCTGCACAGTACTGTCTATTATCGATTGCGGTTATAATATCGTTTAGGACCTTGAGCGTGGCTGAGGTGCACCCATGACCAGCTCGGAAATCAGATTGCATAGCGGAGAAGGTACGGTGGGATTCGAAATGGTCGGTGATCTCTTTGTTAACTTGGCTTTTTGTTAATCATTGGCGATAAATGTTTAACTATTGTCCCAAATCACTCTTCTAATGTGACTGATCTTGCCGAATACATTGCCACTGTTGCTAAGAATAATTCCCCAAAACAAGAAATTGCCCAGCATGTGTTTTTTGTTAAATTTGCTTAATTGTGTTATTCACATCCTCTAAGGCGATCTGTGCCTCTCTGGCTGGTAAGATTTCAACAGCTATCATGTTTTCTGCTCCTCAAGAGGATGGTGAACTAATGAGCTGCCAACTCTGGATGAGTTGCTCCCATTTACCCCTGTAGATATGGACAGTTAGTAAAGATTTTAGGTTGTTTTCGTTTAACAAGTTGAGGGTAAGGTCATCTAAACCCTTAACCTGTTTCCATTATGTGGAACACTGAGCTGTTGAGCCAGCACCAACCTTTTGGAGGTCTTAGCAGAATTGTTCAACAGCAGGGTTTTATATTTTGACTAAGTTGATGTCCCAGGGACAGTTAGTGAAAAACATAGGTCAATCCAACCCGATTGTGGTAAGAGATATGGAAACAATGGTTAACATTGAGAGATTTATTCACCTCTGAATCTACAGATCCCTTTTTTTCAAGTCAAATCAAATTTTATTTGCCAAACGCACCGAATAGAACAGGTGTAGACCTTACAGTGAAATGCTTACTTACAAGCCCTTAGCCAACAATGCAGTTTTAAGAAAATAAAAACAAGTGTTAAGTAAAATGTAGGTAAGTAAATAGTCCGGGTAGCCGTGATTAGCTGTTCAGGAGTCTTATGGCTTGGGGGTTAAAGCTGTTAAGAAGCCTTTTGGACCTAGACTTGGCGCTCCGGTACCGCGCGGTAGCAGAGAGAACAGTCTATGAATAGGGTGGCTGGAGTCTTTGACAATTTTCAGGGCCGCCTGCTATAGAGGTCCTGGATGGCAGGAAGCTTGGCCTTGCGGTCAGAGGCCGAGCAGTTGCCATACCAGGCGGTGATGCAACCAGTCAGGATGCTCTTGATGGTGCAGCTGTAGAAAGTTTTGAGGATCTGAGGACCCATGCCAAATCTTTTCAGTCTCCTGAGGGGGAATAGGCTTTGTCGTGTCCTCTTCAAGACTGTCTTGATGTGTTTGGACCATGAAAGTTTGTTGGTCATGTGAACACCAAGGAACTTGAAGCTCTCAACCTGTTCTACTAAAGCCCCGTCGATGAGAATGGGGGCGTGCTCAGTCCTCTTTTTTTCCTGTAGTCCACAATCATCTCCTTTGTCTTGATCACGTTGAGGGAGAGGTTGTTATCCTGGCACCACATGGCCAGGTCTCTGACATCCACCCTATAGACTGTCTCATAATTGTCAGTGATCAGGCCTACCACTGTTGTGTCGTCGGCAAACTTAATGATGGTGTTGGAGTCGTGCCTGTCCATACAGTCATGGGTGAACAGGGAGTACAGGAGGGGACTGAGCATGCACCCCTGAGGTACCCCGTGTTGAGGATCAGCGTGGCAGATGTGTTGTTACCTACCCTTATCACCTGGGGGCGGCCCGTCATGATGTCCAGGAACCAGGGGAGGTCTTTAGTCCCAGGGTCCTTTGCTTAGTGATGAGCTTTGAGGGCACTATGGTGTTGAAAGCTGAGCTGTAGTCGCCCTCCATTTGGCAAATCTGACCATAACTCTATCCTCCTGATTCCTGCTTATAAGCAAAAACTGAAGCAGGAAGCACCAGTGATTCGGTTAATAAAAAAGTGGTCAGATGACGCAGATGCTAAGCTACAGGACTGTTTTGCTAGCACAGACTGGAACATGTTCCGGGATTCTTCAGACAGCATTGAGGAGTACACCACATCAGTCACTGGCTTCATCAATAAGTGCATCGATGATGTCGTCCCCACAGTGACCGTACGTACATACCCCAACCAGAAGCCATGGATTACAGGAAACATCCGCACTGAGCTAAAGGGTAGAGCTGCCGCTTTCAAGGAACGGGACTCTAACCCGGACGCTTATAAGAAATCCCGCTATGACCTCCGACGAACCATCAAACAGGCAAAGAGTCAATACAGGTCTAAGATTGAATCATACTACACTGGCTCTGATGCTCGTCGGATGTGGCAGGGCTAGAAAAATATTACAGACTACAAAGGGAAGCACAGCCGCGAGCTGCCCAGTGACACAAGCCTACCAGACGAGCTAAACCACTTCTATGCTCGCTTCGAGGCAAGCAACACTGAAGCATGCATGAGAGCACCAGCTGTTCCGGATGACTATGTGATCACGCTCTCCGTAGCCGATGTGAGTAAGACTTTTAAGCAGGTCAACATTCACAAGGCCGCAGGGCCAGACGGATTACCAGGATGTGTACTCCGAGCATGTGCTGACCAACTGGCAAGTGTCTTCACTGACATTCTCAACATGTCCCTGACTGAGTCTGTAATACCAACATGTTTCAAGCAGACCACCATAGTCCCCGTGCCCAAGAACTCTAAGATAACCTGCCTAAATGACTACCGACCCGTAGCACTGACGTCTGTAGCCATGAAGTGCTTTGAAAGACTGGTCATGGCTCACATCAACAGCATAATCCCAGAAAACCTAGACCCCACTCCAATTTGCATACTGCCCCAACAGATCCACAGATGATGCAATCTCTATCGCACTCCACACTGCCCTTTCCCACCTGGACAAGAGGAACACCTACGTGAGAATGCTATTCATTGACTACAGCTCAGCATTCAACACCATAGTGCCCTCTAAGCTCATCACTAAGCTAAGGATCCTGGGACTAAACACCTCCCTCTGCAACTGGATCCTGGACTTCCTGACGGGCCGCCCCCAGGTGGTAAGGGTAGGTAACAACACATCTGCCACACTGATCCTCAACACGGGGGCCCCTCAGGGGTGCGTGCTCAGTCCCCTCCTGTACTCTCTGTTCACCCATGACTGCATGGCCAGGCACGACTCCAACACCATCATTAAGTTTGCCGACGACACAACAGTGGTAGGCCTGATCACCGACAACGATGAGACAGCCTATAGGGAGGAGGTCAGAGATCTGGCCGTGTGGTGCCAGGACAACAACCTCTCCCTCAACGTGACCAAGACAAAGGAGATGATTGTGGACTACAGGAAAAAAAAGAGGACTGAGCACGCCCCCATTCTCATCGACGGGGCTGTAGTGGAACAGGTTGAGAGCTTCAAGTTCCTCGGTGTCCACATCACCAACGAACTATCATGGTCCAAACACACCAAGACAGTCGTGAAGAGGGCACGACAAAGCCTATTCCCCCTCAGGAGACTAAAAAGATTTGGCATAGGTCCTCAGATCCTCAAAGAATTCTACAGCTGCACCATCGAGAGCATCCTGACTGGTTGCATCACCGCCTGGTATGGCAACTGCTTGGCCTCTGACCGCAAGGCACTACAGAGGGTAGTGCGTACGGCCCAGTACATCACTGGGGCAAAGCTCCCTGCCATTCAGGACCTCTATACCAGGCGGTGTCAGAGGAAGGCCCTCAAAATTGTCAAAGACTCCAGCCACCCTAGTCATAGACTGTTCTCTCTGCTACCGCACGGCAAGCGGTACCGGAGTGCCAAGTCTAGGTCCAAAAGACTTCTCAACAGCTTCTACCCCCAAGCCATAAGACTCCTGAACAGCTAATCATGGCTACCCGGACTATTTGCACTGCCCCCCCACCCCATCCTTTTTACGCTGCTGCTACTCTGTTAAGTATTTATGCATAGTCACTTTAACTCTACCCACATGTACATATTACCTCAACTACCTCAACTAGCCGGTGCCCCCGCACATTGACTCTGCAACGGTCCCCCCCTGTATATATAGCCTCCCTACTGTCACTTTATTTTACTGTATATATAGCCTCCCTACTGTCACTTTATTTTACTTCTGCTCTTTTTCTCTCAACACTTTTTTTGTTGTTGTTTTATTCTTACTTTTTTTGTTTAAAATAAATGCACTGTTGGTTAAGGGCTGTAAGTAAGCATTTCACTGTAATGTCTGCACCTGTTGTATTCGGCGCATGTGACCAATAAAATTTGATTTGATTTGATTTGATTTGATTTGAATAGCATTCTCACATAGGTTTTCCTCTTGTCCAGGTGGGAAACGACAGTGTGGAGTGCAATAGAGATTGCATCATCTGTGGATCTGTTGGGGTGGTATGCAAATTGGAGTGGATCTACAGTTTCTGGGATAATGGTGTTGATGTGAGCCATGACCAGCCTTTCAAAGCACTTCATGCTACAGACGTGAGTGCTACAGGTCGGTAATCATTTAGGCAGGTTATCTTAGTGTTCTTGGGCACAGGGACTATGATGGTCTGCTTGAAACATGTTGGTATTACAGACTCAGTCAGGGACATATTGAAAATGTCAGTGAAGACACTTGCCAGTTGGTCAGCGCATGCTCGGGGTACACGTCCTGGTAATCCGTCTGGCCCTGCGGCCTTGTGAATGTTGACCTGCTTAAAAGTCTTACTTATATCGGCTACAGAGAGCGTGATCACATAGTCATCTGGAACACCTGAAGCTCTCATGCATGCTTCAGTGTTGCTTGCCTCAAAGCGAGCATAGCAGTGATTTAGCTCGTCTGGTAGGCTTGTGTCACTGGGCAGCTCGCGGCTGTGCTTCCCTTTGTAGTCTGTAATAGTTTGCAATTTCTGCCACATCCGACGAGCGTCGGAGCCAGTGTAGTACGATTCAATCTTAGTCCTGCATTGACTCTTTGATGGTTTGTTGGAGGGCATAGCAGGATTTCTTGTAAGCGTCCGGGTTAGAGTCCTTGAAAGCGGCAGCTTTACCCTTTAGCTCAGTGCGGATGTTGCCTGTAATACATGGCTTCTGGTTAGGGTATGTACGTACGGTCACCATGGGGAGAACATCATCGATGCACTTATTGATGAAGCCATTGACTGATGTGGTGTACTCCTCAATGCTATCGGAAGAATCCCGGAACATATTCCAGTCTGTGCTAGCAAAACAGTCCTGTAGCTTAGCATCTGCGTCATCTGACCACTTCTTTATTAACCGAGTCACTGGTGCTTTCTGCTTTAGTTTTTGCTTATAAGCAGGAATCAGGAGGATAGAGTTATGGTCAGATTTGCCAAATGGAGGGCGAGGGAGAGCTTTGTACGCGTCTCTGTGAGTGGAGTAAAGGTGGTCTAGAGTTTTTTTCCCCTCTGGTTGCACATTTAACATGCTGGTAGAAATTCGGTAGAACGGATTTAAGTTTCCCTGCATTAAAGTCCCCGGCCACTAGAAGCGCTGCCTCTGGATGAGCGTTTTCCTGTTTGCTTATGGCCTTATACAGCTCATTGAGTGCAATCTTAGTGCCAGCATCGGTAAATAGTGTGGTCTGCAGCTTATCATGAGATACTCTACCTCAGGCGAGCAAAACCTCGAGACTTCCTTAGTATTAGATTTTATGCACCAACTGTTGTTTACAAATGTACACAGACCGCCACCCCTTGTCTTACCGGAGTCAGCCGTTCTATCCTGCCGATGTAGCGTATATCCCGCCAGCTGTATGTTATCCATGTCGCCGTTCAGCCACGACTCGGTGAAACATAAGATATTACAGTTTTGAATGTCCCGTTGGTAGGATAACCTTGATCTTAGGTCGACCAATTTATTTTCAAATGATTGAACATTGGCTAATAGGATTGATGGAAGAGGCAATTTACTCGCTCGCCGTCGGATCCTTACAAGGCACCAAGACCTACGTCCACGAAATCTACGTGTCTCATGCAAATGCAGGGATTTCGGCCTTGTCGGGTGTCTGTAGAATATCCTTCGCATCCGACTCGTTGAAGAATCTTCGTCCAATACGAGGTGAGTAATCGCTGTCCTGATATCCAGAAGCTCTTTTTGGTTATAAGAGACAGTGGCAGAAACATTTTGTACAGAATCAATTATAAATAACGTGAAAAAACACACATAATAGTACAATTGGTTAGAGGGCTGCAAAACGGCAGCCATTTTCTCCGGCACCATCTTGTGTATGTGTGTGTATTTTTGATTCTCACTTCCGTTGATTATAACCTTTTGATTGGAGATTTTAGCTTTCTTATGATTCATTATAATGATGTAGTTAATAGAAGTATAACCTTTATTATGATTTATTATAATGATGAAATTTGATAGAACCTCCTTTTGATAGAAGCTCAAATCTAATGTTTACTTTAAAATGTAATGATTATTATCACACAAGTGATGAGGATGGAATGTGATGGAACATTTTATGTTGGTGGTTTTCTATTTCATAAATTTCTCAGTTCTATGTTTTTGCTTTTCTTATAACCGTTTTCTGTGTTCATGCAAGTGACTGATTGAACAAACCCTCACTGTCAGTATCTGCTTTTTGGCAAGACGCCCAGACCCTTGTTTTGATATCTCAGTTTCAAGGTCTCAGCTTAGAGAAGAAGCCTTGTGAGGATTGTAGGAACATTGTAGGATTTTTAATGAATTTATTTGCAAATTATGGTGGAAAATAAGTATTTGGCCACCTACAAACAAGCAAGATTTCTGGCACTTACAGACCTGTAACTTCTTCTTTAAGAGGCTCCTCTGTCCTCCACTCGTTACCTGTATTAATGGCACCTGTTTGAACTTGTTATCAGTATAAAAGACACCTGTCCACAACCTCAAACAGTCACACTCCAAACTCCACTATGGCCAAGACCAAAGAGCTGTCAAAGGACACCAGAAACAAAATTGTAGACCTGCACCAGGCTGGGAAGACTGCATCTGCAATAGGTAAGCAGCTTGGTTTGAAGAAATCAACTGTGGGAGCAATTATTAGGAAATGGAAGACATTCAAGACCACTGATAATCTCCCTCGATCTGGGGCTCCACGCAAGATCTCACCCTGTGGGGTCAAAATGATCACAAGAACGGTGAGCAAAAATCCCAGAACCACATGGGGGGACCTAGTGAATGACCTGCAGAGAGCTGGGACCAAAGTAACAAAGCCTACCATTAGTAACACACTACGCCGCCAGGGACTCAAACCCCTGCTTAAGCCAGTACATGTCCAGGCCCGTCTGAAGTTTGCTAGAGTGCATTTGGATGATCCAGAAGAGGATTGGGAGAATGTCATATGGTCAGATGAAACCAAAATATAACTTTTTGGTAATAACTCAACTCGTCGTGTTTGGAGGACGAAGAATGCTGAGTTGCATCCAAAGAACACCATACCTACTGTGAAGCATGGGGGTGGAAACATCATGCTTTGGGGCTGTTTTTCTGCAAAGGGACCAGGACGACTGATCCGTGTAAAGGAAAGAATGAATGGGGCCATGTATCGTGATATTTTGAGTGAAAACCTCTTTCCATCAGCAAGGGCATTGAAGATGAAACGTGGCTGGGTCTTTCAGCATGACAATGTTCCCAAACACACCGCCCGGAAAAAGTGGCTTTGTAAGAAGCATTTCAAGGTCCTGGAGTGGCCTAGCCAGTCTCCAGATCTCAACCCCATAGAAAATCTTTGGAGGGAGTTGAAAGTCCGTGTTGCCCAGCGACAGCCCCAAAACATCACTGCTCTAGAGGAGATCTGCATGGAGGAATGGGCCAAAATACCAGCACCAGTGTGTGAAAACCTTGTGAAGACTTACAGAAAATGTTTGACCTGTGTCATTGCCAACAAAGGGTATAAAACAAAGTATTGAGAAACTTTTGTAATTGACCAAATACTTATTTTCCACCTTAATTTGCAAATAAATTCATTACAAATCCTACAATGTGATTTTCTGGATTTTTTTTTCTCATTTTGTCTGTCATAGTTGACGTGTACCTATGATGAAAATTACAGGCGTCTCTCATCTTTTTAAGTGGGAGAACTTGCACAATTGGTGGCTGACTAAATACTTTTTTTCCCCACTGTATGTTTTTGTTAGCTGCATGTGCGACATAACTCCACCAGTCCTACCGATGATATCATTTACGAAGATTATACCTTTTTTTTTAAATTTTGTCAAAAAATAATGGCTTTTTATCAATTAGTATATTTGAGTTTAACCACAATATTTGTTGCATTATTTGTTCTGTCGTTTCTGGGGGATTAGATTGAAATTGCAACCAACTTTCTATGGCTTGTTTTAGAAATAGTGATATTTGGGAGATTATTTCCTTTTCAAATAACTGAAAGTGTGAGGTTGTAATCTGAATAAAGGGAAAAAGGCCATTCTTGAACATAGGGTGAGACAATCTTACTAATTTGCTAGAGAACCAGTTTGGATTTAAGTATAACTTTTGTATGACTGAAGCTTTTCGTCATAGGTCTAATGCTTTAATATTTAATAATTTCTGTCCTCCAGATTCATATTCATTAAATAAATAGGCCCGTTTAATTTTGTCTGGCTTGCCATTCCAAATAATATTGTAATATTTTTTTCTCATATAATTTAAAAAACTGTTCACTAGACGTAGGCAAGACCATAAGCAAATAGGTAAACTGGGATAATACTAAAGAGTTAATCAAGGTGATTTTTCCACACATTTACATTTATTTCCCTTTCCATGGTAGCAAGATCTTATCTATTTTTGCTAACTTTCTATTAAAATGTATTGGAATGAGATCATTTATTTCATTTGGGATATGTATTCCGAGTATATCCACATCACCATCAGACCATTTTATTGGTAAACTACATGGTAATGTAATTCATTTTATTTCTTAGTGATCCAATACGTAATATAGTACATTTATCATAATTTGGTTGGTAAGAGAGGTTAGAAAATGTACCGCTGGTAGACTTGACGAAACCAAACTAACTGGCAAAAGACAAACAGAGAACACAGGTATAAATAGACTGGGGATAATGGGGAAGATGGGCAACACCTAGAGGGGGGTGAAGACAATCACAAAGACAGGTGAAACAGATCTCGGTGTGACAGTCTGCCATGTAGCATGCCTCTGTCTATAACGTGAGCTGCTCAGTCCTTTCTACTGCGCAATTTTTGAAAGATTTAACGTTAGCCATCGAGAACTTCAAAAGGTGTGCTACTTTTCTCAACAACATTGATGCCCTGAATTAAGCAGCCGCTTTCGACAGAACAGTTGGAAAAAGTGATGGGCCACTTTCTGCACACGCCATGGTCAGTGTGAACCGGAGTGACTTGACACAACGCTGGCCAAACAAGAGGTAGCTACAGGACAAACAAAACAGAGTTAAATGGTTACGGTCTGCCATGAAGTGTTCATCCATGTATACGGGTTTGAGTCGAGCTACATTTTCAGATATTATACGTTTCTAATTTTGGAAGAAAGTCGTTTTCATTGCAAGTTAAAGCGTGCTGTTAGCTAGCTCGCACGCTAGCTAACGTTACGCATATGATCTGTGTAGTAATATTATTCGAATCAGATACCCATTTGCATTGCTAGTTATAGCCTAATGTTCCTTCACATTACCCATCAATTTAGACAAGTGTGTCGGGTAAGCATCATCTAATAATTATAAAATATTTATAAAATATGTTCTGTTTTTGATATTGCAAGTAACCATTTCACTGTACCGTTTACACCTTCTGTATCCTGTGCATGTGACAAATAAACTTCGATTTTATTTGATATAGTGTGTGTTTACCAGAGACTGTAATCTGAAGAACAACATGATCTTCACCAAAGTTAGATTGGGATATAGGCCAAGGACTAGATAAAGTGTATTTTTACTGGCATCTTTCCTTATTGTAGGCTACTACTTTTACCACTTTTAGTCTTGAAATCTTTGGTTGTTTACTAAACTTCTCACTCTGTTTAGCACATGGATTCACATGTGAATCCTTAAGCTGCAGCTGGCCCAGAACTGAGCGACACGTCTTGCTCTTCATTGTAATCAGAGGGCTGATATAAATACTATGCATGCCAGTCACTCTTGGCTAAGAGTTGAGGAGAGACTGACTGCATCACTTCTTCTTTTTATAAGAGACATTCATGTGTTGAAAATTCCAAATTGTTTGCATAGTCAACTTACACACAGCTCTGACACACACACACACACACACACACACACACACATACACACACACACACTTACCCCACCAGACATGCCACCAGGGGTCTTTTCACAGTCCCCAAATCCAGAACAAATTCAAGAAAGCATACAGTATTATAGAGAGCCATTATTGCATGGAACTCCGTTCCATCTCCTATTGCTAAAATAAACAGCAAACCTGGTTTCAAAAAACAGATAAAGCAACACCTCACGGCACAACGCCGTGACTTAGAAAGTTTGTGTGTATGTATTGATATGTAGGCTACGTTTGCCTTTACAAAAATGTTTTATGTAGTTCTGTCCTTGAGCTGTTCTTGTCTATTAATGTTCTGTATTATGTCATGTTTCATGTTTTGTGTGGACCCCAGGAAGAGAAGCTGATACTTTTGCAACAGCTAATGGTGATCCTAATAAAATACCAACATTTAAGAAGAGTTTGCCTAGTCCTGACTCAAATTAAATTCTGTCCACGAAACCGCCCCAGGGTGTATTACATTTTGTCAAAAGTTGAGTATTTGGTCCCACATTCCTAGCACACAATAACTAATGTACATCAAGCTTGTGACTCTACAAAATTGTTTAATGAATTTGCAGTTTGTTTTGGTTGTGTTTCGGATTATGTTGTGCCCAAAATAAATGAATGGTAAATAACGTATTTTCATTTTGGAGTCATTTTATTGTAAATAAGAATAGAATATGTTTCTGAACACGTCTACATTAATGTGGATGCTACATGATTATGGATAATCATGAATGAATCATGAATAATGATGAGCAAGAAAGTTAGATGCACAAAGATTATGCCTCCAAAACATGCTAGCCTCTCACCGTTTCCAGTAACAGATTTTCTTTTTTAAAAACATTTTAGTCATTTAGCAGACGCTCTTATCCACAGCGACTTACAGTTAGTGAGTGCATACATTTTTTTTTAAGGTAGGGGTATGATATTTAAGCATCTGTAACTTTCTCATTCATCATTACTATTATTTTTATTATTATTATTATTAATATTATAATTATAATTATAATTATAATAATAATAATAATAATAATTATTATTATTATTATTATTATTATTATTATTATTATTATCTGTAATCATGGTAGCATCCACATTTACAGTGCCTTCAGAAAGTAACTAGCCCATGGTTGTTACCTGGAAACATAGATTGGAGTTTCTATGTAATAACGCTGGAAAATGCAACATTAATTGTTTCTTTTTAGTTATACCATTATATCCCTTACCCATAACAAACATAACATAACAGTGACATATAGTGCCTTCAGAAAGTATTCACACCCGTTGACTTTTTCCTCATTTTGTTTTGTTACAAAGTGGGATTAAAATTGATTGAATTGTAATTTTTTGTCATCAATCTACACAAAATATTATAATGTCAAATTGGAAGAAAAATTCTAACATTTGTCAAAAAATATAGACAAATAAAACACTAATATACAGTACCAGTCAAAAGTTTGGGTCTTCCTTTCCTGGGGCAGTCCTCATAAGAGCCAGTTTCATTGTAGCGCTTGAGGGTTTTTGCGACTGCACTTGAAGAAACGTTCAAAGTTCTTGAAATGTTCAATATTGACTGACCTTCATGTCTTAAAGTAATGATGGACTGTCATTTCTCTTTGCTTATTTGAGCTGTTCTTGCCATAATATGGACTTGGTCTTTTACCAAATAGGGCTATCTTCTGTATACCACCCCTACCTTGTCACAACACAACTAGTTGGCTGAAACACATTTTTGGTTACTACATGATTTCATATGTGTTATTTCATAGTTTTGATGTCTTCACTATTATTCGACAATGTAGAAAATAGTAAAAATAAAGAAAAACCCTTGAATGAGTAGGTGGGTCCAAACTTTTGACTGGTACTGTATCTTGATTAGATAAGTATTCAACCCCATAAGTCAATATATGTTAGAATCAGCTTTGGCAGCGATTACAGCTGTTAGTCTTTCTGGGTAAGTCTCTAAGTGCTGTCCACACCTGAATTGTGCAACATTTGCCCATTATTCTTTTCAAAATTCTTCAAGCTCTGTCAAATTGTTTGTTGATCATTGCTAGACAACCATTTTCAGGTCTTGCCATTGATTTTCAAGCAGATTTAAGTCAAAACTGTAACTCGGCCACTCAGGAACATTCACTGTCTTCTTGGTAAGCAATTTATCACCCAGTGTCTTGTGGAAAGCACACTGAACCAGGTTTTTCCTCTCTGATTTTGCATGTGCTAAGCTACATTCCATTTCTTTTAGATTCCTGAAAAACTCCCCAATGCTTAATGATTCTAAACATACCCATAACATGATGCAGCCACTACTGTGCTTGAAAATATGAAGAGTGGTACTCAGTAATGTGTTGTATTGGATTTACCCCAAACATAACACTTTGTATTCAGGACAAAATGTTAATTGCTTTGCCACATGTTTTGCAATATTGCTTTAGTGCCTTGTTGCACACAGGATGCATGTTTTGGAATATATTTTATTATGTACAGGAATCCTTCTTTTCACTCTGTCAATTAGGTTAGTATTGTGGAGTAACTACAATGTTGTTGATACATCCTCAATTTTATCCTATCACAGCCATTAAACTCTGTCACTGTTTTAATGTAACCATTGGCCTCATGGTGAAATCCCTGAGCAGTTTCCTTCCTCTCCGGCAACTGAGTTAGGAAGGACGCCTGTATCTTTGTAGTGACTGGGTGTATTGATACACCATCCAAAGCCTAATTAATAACTTCATCATGCTCAAAGGGATATTCAGCATCTCCTTTTTTCTTTATTGAATATTGAAAAACCTCCCTGGGCTTTGTGGTTGAATCGGTGCTTGAAATGCCCTACTCGATTGAGGGACCTTACAGATAATTGTATGTTTGGAGTACAGAGATGGGGTAGTCATTCAAAAATCATGTTAACCACTATGTGCATTCAACCTATTATGTGACTTGTTATGCTAATTATTATTGAACACAGAATGTCAAACAAATCACTAAATAAATTAGACTACCTGTGCATGTTCATCCACTCCAAAATAATTCCAGCATCCAAACAGTGCACCTTGCACCCGTCATTTGATCAATGAAAAGAGACACCAAAAGGTGTAATGACATTCGGCGATTGTCATTAGGCCTACACGCTTGTAGCCTGAAATAAATTATGTATCTTGCCAAAGTGGTCTCAGGGCAATTCATATTATTCTGTACGTAGATCTGTGACACTATGATATGTAACATTACATTATGTTACATTATGAATGGAATAGTGATCGTAAAATATCACACAAATTATAGGATTTATAGTATCATATGTCTTACCCGGTCGTACAATACCATATGAATTGGATGATGTAACTTATCATACTTCTTGGAGGACATATAGTATTGCCCGTCTTTATCTGAGACCAGGTCGCTTGTTGTGTCCATAACAACAAAGGAGAGACCTGAGCGGGACCAGATCCAGAATTCTAAATATTGTCACAGGTCTGGGTCGGATCTGATATGATTGTCACTGGTCTCGGGTATATGTAATTTTAACTGACTTGACCGGAAGGACCCGTACAGATCTGAACACGTCTGCTGCAGTAGAGAGATTTTTGCTGCTGCTCTTGCTTTTCACGAGAGTGGTGTGTGTAGCTTGTTGTTGACCAATCACAAGTCATCAAAGCGGCAATAGGCTACAGTCATAGAGCCCACCTGTGTGGCAAAAGTTAGGCATCTAAATTAAAATGACGGAATTAAAAGTTAAAGGAGAAGGATAGGCTACAACGACCAAGAGCCAACAGGTAGGCTGTTGCTTAATATTCTGAATGGAGTTGTTGTTGTTTGTAACTGTGTGGGACGAGAAAGCGCATGCAGCCTTAATTACATAATCATATTGGATGATAAATAACCTAGCTATGACAGGTATTTGCCAGTCTATAGCGCGAGTTGGCTTTGTTCTTTTCTGTCTCTCCTCTCTTTCTCCCTGCTCCCCGTGTGCAAAATGTCCTACCGTAGGAAGGCGGGGGGCAATCTCATGAATTTTCATGAGTCTCAATATAGAACTCATCAGGTGATTGTTTGAGCCTTCTTGAGTGGGTGACGTCACACTGAGCCCTTTCCAAAACAAAACATATATGCTAGTAGATACCCATAGACTTCTAGTCATTGCACTAACGCTAGTTAGCAAAACTACCTCTAACTTCCTTCATACTGGACACAGATACTGTACATAAAAATTGTATCCACGAGTTCATCTGACTCTAGGGAAGTAGATAAAGGGCCTCAATGCCAAAATCCCGAAGTATCCCTTTAAAAATGTACTTATCTGCTGCTTCCCTCACTCGGATTGGACTAGGTCTGGATCCGACCAGGTCTATATACAGAACGGGTCTAGTTGTCCTCGGGTCTGTTCGGAACGGGTCTCTATATGATTTTCTTTATTTATGCATATTGGGTCCATTTCGGAGTGAAGGCCTTTACTACAGTTGTCCCCGACGCGACTCGAACATGCAACCTTTGGACTGCTAGACTGTCTTGGATTACGGCCCCCCCCATCCTCCCCGACCAACCTCCCTACTTTTGTTTCTGTCTCAAGTAACTACCCCATTAGTAGGGATCGTACGCCTTGGAGGTGCTCAGAAATACATCAAGTATATTTAGTAAGGCTGGTCTTGCTGACAAATTGACCTTTTTTGTAAAAAGTCGGAACTCCTGACAAGGGGCTGGAAAACTGGTGTCACGTTCGTTCATAGACAGGTCAGACCAAGGGGCAGCGTGATATGCATACATGTTTATTTGAACCGAATAAACAACGACAAAACAACAACCTAAACGAAACGTGAAGTCCAAGGTACACAAACAACATACCTCACACGGAACAAGATCCCACAACTCAATAGTGCCAATAAGCTGCCTAAGTATGGTCCCCAATCAGAGACAACGAGCGACAGCTGCCTCTGATTGGGAACCACACCGGCCAACATAGAAATACCCATACTAGAACCTATAACATAGAACAACACAACATAGAATATACACACCCTGACTCAACATATAAGCGTCCCCTGAGTCAGGGCGTGACAACTGGACTGTCCCGGTAATACAAGTGCTGCCACATGGACAACATAAACATAACAGGGTAGGGGCCGGGTGGGCATTCCGCCTCGGAGGCGGATCCGGCTCAGGGCGTGACGACCTCTCACTCTTCGCCTCCCTGTTGCGCCCCTGGTCTGGTCTAGACCTCGGCACGTTGCTTCCCCTCTCCTTCCTCCCACTATACTCCAAGCCCTGTCTGGACCCTGTTGTGGGAGACCCCGAACCTGGAGAGGGGCTGACGTCTGGGTCTGGACTGGAGCTGCTGACCGGAGCTGGACCGAGCACCGGTGGAGCGGACTACTGAGGCTCCGGACTGGACACACGCACCACTGGCTTGGTGCGAGGAGCAGGAACAGGCCGGGCCGGGCTGGCGACGCGCACCACTGCCTTGGTGCGAGGGGTAGGAACAGGCCGGGCCGGGCTGGCGACGCGCACCACTGGCTTGGTGCGAGGGACAGGAACAGGCCGGACCGGGCTGGCGACGCGCACCACTGGCTTGGTGCGAGGGACAGGAACAGGCCGGGCCTGCTGGCGACGCGCACCACTGGCTTGATGCGAGGGACAGGAACAGGCCGGGCCGGGCTGGCGACGCGCACCACTGGCTTGGTGCGAGGAGCAGGAACAGGCCGGACCGGGCTGGTGACGCGCACCACTGGCTTGGTGCGAGGAGCAGGAACAGGCCGGGCCGGGCTGGGAACACGCACCACTGGTTTGGTGCGAGGAGCAGGAACAGTCCGGGACGGACTGGCGACGCGCACCACTGGCTTAATGTGGGGAGCAGGAACGGGCCGGACCGGACTGGCGACACGCACCACTTTCTTGGTGCGAGGAGCGGGACTGGGTTCCTTTATTAACCCCCGCTCCTTCTGCTGCCTAACCAGCTCCTCTCACCGTGCCGCTACACTTTCCTTCTCCCGTTTAGCCTCCTGGAGCGCCTCCCTCTGACCGAATAACTCCTGCTCCCTCTGAACCAATAACCCCCGTAACATGGTGGCCTCCTCTCCTAACCTGCAGACCAGCCCTTTAACGGCCTCCTGCTGCCTCGTCGTCCACACCGTGTGCCCTCCCCAAAAATGTTATAGGGTTGCCTCTCGGGTCTCCGTCGTCAGCACTGTTGGCGCTGTTCCTCCTCTCTATACCGGGCCTCCCCTGTCTCCTCCAAAGGATGGCGATCCATCCCAGCCTGAATCTCCTCCCAAGTCCAGGTTGTCTGCTCCTGGACACGCTGCTTGGTCCTCGTTTGTTGGGATCTTCTGTACACGGGTCAGACCAAGGCGCAGCGTGATATGCATACATGTTTATTTGAACCGAATAAACAACGACAAAACAACAACCTAAGCGAAACGTGAAGTCCAACGTACACAAACAACATACCTCACACGGAACAAGATCCCACAACTCAATAGTGCCAATAGGCTGCCTAAGTATGGTCCCCAATCAGAGACAACGAGCGACAGCTGCCTCTGATTGGGAACCACACCGGCCAACATAGAAATACCCATACTAGAACCTATAACATAGAACAACACAACATAGATTATACACCCTGACTCAACATATAAGCGTCCCCTGAGTCAGGGCGTGACAACTGGACTGTCCCGGTAATACAAGTGCTGCCACATGGATTTTTTTTCTTTAAAACCATGACACAGAGGTGTGGGTGTTTGTTTCTTTTATTTTCATATTTATCACTGTAGCAGTACAAATTGCATTTTAAACAAATATAAGAATGGTTAAATTAGCATTCTTTAGAGACCTCCCCAAAGTGAATTTTGTTGCATCTCTTATTCGCACTCTGGCTGTGACGCAAACCAAGTAACCCCTGCAGGTCACAGCTGAGCAGCTGATGTACACATGCACTCTGATGGGGCACACTGAGTGCTGAGCTAAATGGAGCCAACTCTCAGGAGAAATAGTCTGGATGAGGATAGGGAAGCAGGGACGGAGGGAAGCAGTGCTCCAGTCTATTGAGTGAGTTACAATAGAGATGGTGGGCCGTTTTAGGTTATTTCTGTGTCGACTGGTTGATACAGATGAATACTTTCATGTTATAACTGGAGTATCACAGAACAGTGGTTTGCCATCTGATTTCAGTGTATATAGCTGGTCAGTAGCTGCTCAAGCGTTAAAGGAAATATTTAACCCATTTTGAATGTTATATCATATTTGTGCATCTCTGAGCGATGTTCTATCGATTCCCGGGGTCATTTAATGTTTTAGCAAAGACAGTTTGGCATGCAAATTGTTGACATTAGCCCTCTGATTACAGAGAAGGGCAAGACGCACAGCTCTGTTCTGGACCAGCTACAGCTTTTCAAGGTCTTTCATTGTAACACCTGACCATATCATCGGGCAGTAGTCAAGATATTATAAAACTAGGACGTGTTTTGTTGAATATGGTTTTAATAGGCGCATGCTTACAAAATAGGGGTGCTTATGTTTGTCCTGTTTCACACCTGTACAAATATGTGGTGTGAAATGGAAATGTGTTTCATGCATATCCACTCCCCCTTAGGCACCCTCGGAGAGTGGGATCACGGCCAGGAATCAGTCATTATTGACGGCAACCCTGGAACAATTAGGGTTAAGTGCCTTGCTCAAGGGCAGATCGACAGATTTTTCACCTAGTCTGCTCGGGGATACGATCTAGCAACCTTTCGGATAGTGGCCCAATGCTCTAGTCCAGGGATGTCAATCATACGGCCCGCGGGCCAGAACCGGCCCGCCAGATGGTTCAATCCGGCCCGCGAGACGACGTCCACTTTTTTTTTAAAGGAACAGATATTCCAAATTTGTCCAGCAGAGTTCGCACTGAAATAACGAGAGATCCTGAAATAAACAGCACGTGACAGCAACGCGCCCAGAATGCGCCATCTGCCGATCTTGCCTTATCGTTATTAAGCTCTTGTTGTAAAAATTAACCACATTACCAAAATGTCTTTGTCAAAAAGGAGAAAAGTTGACACAGAGTGCAGAGTTTTCCAAGAAAAATTGACTGATTCATATTTATTCACAGAAGTGAATGGGAAATCTGTGTGCTTGGTGTGTAATCAGCAAGTTTCAGTGCTCAAGGAATATAATATTCGGCTCCACCATGAGACTCATCGTGGTGAAAAATACAACCATTTGCGAGGACAACTGAGAATAGAGAAGATAAATTAATTGTTAGTGGGTCTGAAGAAACAGCAGTCTGTTTTTACCCGTAGCCGAGAGGTCAGTGATGCAGCGGTGATATTGCTAATGAGATATCGTTAGGATCCAAGCCATTTTCTGAGGGTGAGTTCGTGAAAACATGCATGCTAAAGGCTGTAGAAATCGTGTGCCCTGAAAAGCGACAGGCCTTTGCCAACATTAGCCTAACGAGAAACACTGTCGCAGATAGAATTTCAGATCTCTCGGCAGACTTGGAGAGCCAAATGAATCACAAAGTCAAGTCATTTGTTGCATTTTCGGTTGCAATTGATGAGAGCACTGATATTACAGATGTTGCTCAACTGGCCATATTAATTTGTGGTGTTGATGCGACTTTGACAGTCACCGAGGAGTTCCTTGGGTTGGTACCTATGACGGATACTACAACAGCGGATGACATTATGAGCTCTCTCGTTGGTGCGCTGGACAGAGTCGGAGTGGACTGGTCCCGTGCCGTCAGCCTGGCTACAGATGGTGCGCCATCAATGATTGGGAGAAAAGCAGGCGTTGTGACAAAATTCAGAGATAAAGTACAGGCCGCAAATGGAGGACAAGAGTTTTGGACATTTCACTGTATTTTGCACCAGGAAGCATTGTGTTGCAAATCATTAAAAATGGATCATGTCATGGAGGTGGTTGTCCGCACTGTCAATTTCATCCGAGCAAGAGGTTTGAATCACCGTCAGTTTGACAGTCTTCTCAGTGATAAAGACATTACGCATGGCTTGCCATACCACACTGAAGTACGGTGGTTAAGCCGAGATGCCGTGCTGAAGCGTTTCTTTGAGCTACGAGAGCAAATTGAACAGTTCATGGAGAAAAAAGGCAAACCAGTGAAGGAACTTAAATGCCCAGAATGGGTGCAGGATCTTGCCTTTCTGGGGGATATTACAGAGCACCTGAATAATCTTAACAAAATGTTGCAGGGCCGCAAAAAAGTTGTCACTCAGTATTATGACAGCATACGCGCATTCAAGTTGAAACTGTCACTCTGGGAGACACAACTATCTAGCGGTGACACCGCTCATTTCCCTTGTCTAAGAGATGTGCGTGCGACCGGACTTAATGCTGACATGGCTCAATACAAAGACAAGATTACAGGATTGCTGCGGGAGTTTGAGCGACGGTTTCAGGTCTTCGGTGAACTTGAGACAGAATTTGCCGTTTTTTGCTCGCCATTCACAGTCAAGGCTTCTGATCTGCCCGCTGACATCCAACTCGAAATAATTGACTTGCAGTGTGATTCAGGTATGAAGGACAAATTTGCCTCTGTGGGCTTGGACACATTTTATCAGTATCTCTTGCCAGGGTGCCCCAAATTAACAGCGCTGGCTGCAAAGGTTTTATGCATGTTTGGGACTACCTATCTTTGTGAACAGGTTTTCTCTGTAATGAACATCAATAAAACAAAGCTGCGCTCAAAGCTAACACACAAGCACTTAAATGACATTATGAAATTGGCTGCTACTCAGGATTTGACACCTGATATTGATGTAATCGTGAAGGCTAAAAGACGCCAAGTTTCAGGAGCAGCCGGTAGGCCGCAGTGAGAGAAAGAGAGGGGAGGGGGTTAAACAGCGAGTAGGTCAAGTCTAATTGTAAGACTTGTAATGCTCTTTAAGAGACGTTTTGCACTCTGAAGAATACAGTTCTGTGAAAAAATAACATTTACTGTGGTAATGTAATATTTAAAGACCATGAACATTGTGATAACGTTCTTCATAGCTCCCACTTTAGTTTGTGCATAGTGTGGTGAGTCAGTTCAGGTGGTCAGAATGTATACTGTACATTAAAATAAGTTTAAGTTAATAAGTTAATAAAACAAGTTGTTTTAATCAAAGTGAAATGCCATTTTTTCAGTTCCATAGGCCTATCTGTGAATACATGTTTTGTGCCTTTGTAGATCCACTGTGATCTGTGAGTTATAATGCACATACAGTGGGGAAAAAAAGTATTTAGTCAGCCACCAATTGTGCAAGTTCTCCCACTTAAAAAGATGAGAGAGGCCTGTAATTTTCATCATAGGTACACGTCAACTATGACAGAAAAATTGAGATTTTTTTTCTCCAGAAAATCACATTGTAGGATTTTTTATGAATTTATTTGCAAATTATGGTGGAAAATAAGTATTTGGTCACCTACAAACAAGCAAGATTTCTGGCTCTCACAGACCTGTAACTTCTTCTTTAAGAGGCTCCTCTGTCCTCCACTCATTACCTGTATTAATGGCACCTGTTTGAACTTGTTATCAGTATAAAAAGACACCTGTCCACAACCTCAAACAGTCACACTCCAAACTCCACTATGGCCAAGACCAAAGAGCTGTCAAAGGACACCATAAACAAAATTGTAGACCTGCACCAGGCTGGGAAGACTGAATCTGCAATAGGTAAGCAGCTTGGTTTGAAGAAATCAACTGTGGGAGCAATTATTAGGAAATGGAAGACATACAAGACCACTGATAATCTCCCTCGATCTGGGGCTCCACGCAAGATCTCACCCCGTGGGGTCAAAATGATCACAAGATCAAAAATCCCAGAACCACACGGGGGGACCTAGTGAATGACCTGCAGAGAGCTGGGACCAAAGTAACAAAGCCTACCATCACTAACACACTACGCCGCCAGGGACTCAAATCCTGCAGTGCCAGACGTGTCCCCCTGCTTAAGCCAGTACATGTCCAGGCCCGTCTGAAGTTTGCTAGAGTGCATTTGGATGATCCAGAAGAGGATTGGGAGAATGTCATATGGTCAGATGAAACCAAAATAGACCTTTTTGGTAAAAACTCAACTCGTCGTGTTTGGAGGACAAAGAATGCTGAGTTGCATCCAAAGAACACCATACCTACTGTGAAGCATGGGGGTGAAAACATCATGCTTTGGGGCTATTTTTCTGCAAAGGGACCAGGACGACTGATCCGTGTAAAGGAAAGAATGAATGGGGCCATGTATTGTGAGATTTTGAGTGAAAACGTCTTTCCATCGGCAAGGGCATTGAAGATGAAACGTGGCTGGGTCTTTCAGCATGACAATGATCCCAAACACACCGCCCGGGCAACGAAGGAGTGGCTTCGTAAGAAGCATTTCAAGGTCCTGGAGTGGCCTAGCCAGTCTCCAGATCTCAACCCCATAGAAAATCTTTGGAGGGAGTTGAAAGTCTGTGTTGCCCAGCGACAGCCCCAAAACATCACTGCTCTAGAGGAGATCTGCATGGAGGAATGGGCCAAAATACCAGCAACAGTGTGTGAAAACCTTGTGAAGACTTAAAGAAAACGTTTGACCTGTGTCATTGCCAACAAAGGGTAAATAACAAAGTATTGAGAAACTTTTGTTATTGACCAAATACTTATTTTCCACCATAATTTGCAAATAAATTCATAAAAAATCCTACAATGTGATTTTCTGGAGAAAAATAATGTCATTTTGACTGTCATAGTTGACGTATACCTATGATGAAAATTACAGGCCTCTCTCATCTTTTTAAGTGGGAGAACTTGCACAATTGGTGGCTGACTAAATACTTTTTTTCCCCACTGTATGTAGGCTAAATGCTAAATTAAGGCATAATATTGAAAAACAAAGGTAAAGATTTGGAGTTGACGTTATTTATAGGTTATTTTGCTATTATTTTACTGGCCCGGCCCACTTGAGATCAGATTGCGCTGTATGTGGCCCCTGAACCAAAATGAGTTTGACACCCCTGCTCTAGTCCTTTTCAATCCATCAAGCTCTCGCTGGGAGAAGTGCAGACTGTTTTTCAGGTCAAAGATCGTCCATTCTTTGATATTTGAATCTACCAGTATTTGGACAAAGCTTTTGAAGCTATTCTACTGCAGTTGTAACAGCTCCTTGTAGAATAATTTTTGTTGGTTTAAAAGATCTTTCACCTGTGCAAGCGAGACACTGTCCTCTTTTTTTTGCACGGTTATCATTGGTTTACCACGTTGTTCCAGACTGTTCAGGTCGCATTACTGTACACACACACACTCACAGCCCAGTTCTCTCTCAATAACAACATGTTCCAGTAGGATTCACTCCAGCATACAGACTGTTGACTTTGTCTTTTTCTCTCTCTTTTCATTTTTTCGGTCTTTCTCTCCTAATGATGGCTAAACATCCACGCCTTTTCACGATTTATAAATGTTTGGTGTGGTATAAATTGCAAAGTAAGGTTTTTCCTTTTGTTCGTTTGTCTGAGTTGGCGGGACTGCTCAGGAATGCAACCTCTCTCCTCTCTCTCAATCTCTTTGGAGTGTTATGTTAACTTGTGAAAGGTGCTATATAAATCCAATCCATTATTATTATTATTATTATTATTATTATTATTATTATTATTATTATTATTATTATTACTACATATGGCCTTATCACATTGTGGAATATCATGTTGCATATTAATGCATTTACAGTGCCTTTAGAAAGTATTCACATCCCTTTACTTTTTCCACATTTTGTTGTATTACAAAGTGTGATTAAAATGGATTTAGTTGTCCTTTTTTTGTCAACGATGTAGGATTTTGCCTGTGCTTAGCTCTATTATGTTTATTTTTATTCTAAATAACTCCCTAGTTCTTGCCAATGACAAGCATACCCATAACATGATGCAGCCACCACCATGTGGCTTTGTTGGATTTGCCCCAAACATAACGCTTTGTATTCTGGACACAAAGTTCATTTATTTGCCTAATTTTTTGCAGTATTACTTTAGTGCCTTATTGCACACAGAATGCATGTTTTGAAATATTTGTATTCTGTAGAGGCTTCCTTCTTTTCACTCTGTCATTTATGTTAGCATTGTGGAGTATGTCTTTGATCCATCTTCAGTTATCTCCTATCACAGCCATTAAACTCTGTGACTGTTTTAAAATCAACATTGGCCTCATGGTGAAATCCCTGAGTGGTTTTCTTCCTCTCCGGCAACTGAGTTAGGAAGGACACCTGTATCTTTGTAGTGACTGGGTGTATACAGTAGATACACCATCCAAAGTGTAATTAATAACTGCACCATGCTCAAAGAGATATTCAATGTCTGCTTCTTTAGGATCCCTTCTTTGCGAACCATTGGAAAATCTCCCTGGTCTTTGTGGTTGAATCTGTGCTTGAAATTCACTGCTCGACTGAGGGACCTTACAGATAATTGTATGTGTGGGGTACAGAGATGGGGTAGTCATTTAAAAATCATGTTAAACACTATTATTGCACACTGAGTTAGTCCATGCAACGTATGATTGGACTTGTTAAGCACATTTTTACTCCTGAACTTATTCAGGCTTGCCATAACAAAAGGGTTGAATACTTATTGACTTAAGACATTTCAGCTTTTCATTTGTAATTAATTTGTAAACATTTCTGAAAACATAATTCCACTTTGACACTATGGGGTGTTGTGTGTAGATCAGTGACACAACATCTCAATTGAACCCATTTTAAATTCAGTCTGTAAAACACAAAAATATGGAAAAATTAAAGGGGTGTGAATACTTTCTGAAGGCACAGTAGTATTTAAGCCCATGAATAACATAACCCAGCTAAGGACATTTGCCTCAATCTGTACAGTTCTATGTTCAGCAAATTGGACTTAAGAATGTTAAATAGCTGAAGATGAAATTAATTCAGCCTGTCTGATTGCTGATTAAAGCTTGACTGGGGAGAGCAGAGGAGATCCGTGGAGGTCTCTGTATGGCAGCTATTCCAATAATCAGCAGATATGGCCCTGTGTGCTGTAGCAGTGTGTCACAGTCTCAATGCCAGGCTGCCAACTTCAGAGGTGCCTTCTGGTTGGCAGGCTCCACAGTGGTCACACACTGCCATGGCAGCGAGCTGACAGCTCTGTAATCTCACTACTAGGAAGATGTCAGACATAGGCATTCTCCGGGCCAGCTTAGTCTTCAGCGTCCGACTGTGAAGGACCCAAGTCTTTTCCTTCACCCAAGGTGTCGACAGGGTGTTAGATAGCCCGGGGTTAAGGATTTGCATGTCAACTTTTACGTTTCATTTTCAGCGGCTGTCATATTGTGTGTATTCAGGTTGTACAAATGTAATATCTCTTTAGAGCAGGATGACGGGGGAAGAGGCCGGAGACAAAGTAATCTCATCTGACTTTAGATCAGTGTACTTGACATAACACCTTTCAAAGATCTGTCCAGATTCCCAGCAGTAGCCTACCTTGTCAGTACATTCCAACCATATGTGCACTCAATTGATGACTCCATACTGGTCACATGGGTTGTATCCTTCACTAGGTCCAGAGCTGTATCAAACTGTGGAACAGAACCAAAATATCCTATTTAAAGTGGCAATCATGCAGTTGAAACAATAAAAAAGTGGTCTCGGGCCACTGTTTTGGTAAAAAGCTGAGGAATGGGGCTGGATAAATGTAACCACTCAAATTCATAGACAGCTAAGGATGCAAGGACTGACCATCCATGATATTAACATTATAGTTTAAACTATTTTGAGGCTATACAGTGTTTGTTTACATTTACTTTGTTTACAAACATTGGAAAAAATGCTTATATTTTGGGATCTGATGGGGTACGACAGTTGAACTAAGCTCATGAGGCATTTATAAGATATATTCTTCAAGAATCAATGGGTACAAATCATTAATTTATAAGTCCAAAAATGTCCAACTGCAGATTGTCCCTTTAAAGGAAAATCCACTCAAAAACTACAGTGAGCTCCAAAAGTATTTGTACAGTGACACATCTTTTGTTTTGGCTCTGAACTCCAGCACTTTGTATTTTAAATGATACAATGAGTATGAGGTTAAAGTGCAGACTGTCATCTTTAATTTGTTGGTGAACCATATCAGATGAACCGTTTAGAAATGACAGCACTTTTTGAACAAAAGTATTGGGACAAATTAACTTACTGTATGTGTATTAAGAAGATAAAAGTTTAGTATTTGGTTTCATATTCCTAGCACACAATATTAACATCAAGCTTGTGACTCTACAAACTTGTTGGATGCATTTGCTGTTTGTTTTGGTTGTGTTTCAGATAATTTTGTGCCCAATAGAAATGAATGGTAAATAATGTATTGTGTCATTTTGGAGTCATCTTTATTATAAATAAGAATATAATATGTTTATAAACACTTCTACATTAATATGGATGCTACAATGATTACGGACAGTCCTGAATGAATCTTAAATAAGGATGAGTGAGAAAGTTACAGATGCACAAATATCATACCCCCCAAAAAATGCTGACCTCCCCTGTTATTGTAATGGGGAGAGGGTATGTCTTGGGGGTATGATATTTGTGCGTCTGTAACTTTCTCACTCATAGTTATTCACAATTCATTCAGGACTATCCATAATCATGAATTATAATATTGTGGTACAAACAAAGTTTAGTTTTCAAACAAGAGAGCCATCAGAGCTTTGAAGACATATGTCAGAAATAGGTGCCCTTTCACAAGATTTAAAGTTCAGTTCAAAATAAAAACATGTTTTGCACAAAATTCAAAGTTTAGTTAAAAAAACAAGGGGATTCTAAAAGGAGCACAAAAAAGTATTTCAGGTAGGGCTTATGTTGCTTTGAGAATCACCTTGAAAACAGGTTGCTCAGATATGGGAAGTAAAAGGTTCCCCTCTGAAATGGGATGCCGTTCATTTCCGAAAAACTGAAAGGTAAACATCAGAGCGAAATGAATGCTCTCCACCAGTTCAATGTGAGTTAGTTGCTGTACATCATCAACCACTGGAGGCTATTAAGATAATGGATAGGATATCTTAATCAAGTATTGTCCATTTCTTAGACACTTTTGTCCACACTGCTTTATCCAGTCCGTCAACAGGTAGCAGAGTGAATTTAGCTTTGCGCTAAAGATTAAAGATGTACTTCATCATAAGCCCCTACAACCTCTGCTGACAGCTCAATATAACAACCCCAATAAACGCATTCATGTCCTTGGACTATATTTAGTAGAATATCAAAACAAATTCGGTTTAATGTAAATGCATGACATTTTGTGTCAACATAGCACAGGTGTATAGAAAGGCCACATTGACATTTTACGATTGTCATTATCTATAATAGTTCCAGTGTCAATCTAAGTTGGGAATTTGAGAAAATGTGAAAAATATCAAAAACATTACTTCAACATATTTATTTTGAAATACATTTCCGATTTTTTTGTAAAGCATATAGTATTGTTATTTGACCTGATCTAAGCCCAAATATGCAAAATATATTTGCACACAGGAAAAATCACGTTTTTGAATGCACTGGGCCTTTAAGTGAGGACTCTTGTAATTGGAAGAGGAGGCAATATGGCTGATATCCTGTAAGGCTATGAAACAAAGGAACTGAGTGGTTAGCGGTGAGAGAGGTTATGTGGGAACTAGATGAAGTACTTAAGTACACTGATGTATACATTCTCATGCATAAACACACACACACGCACAAAACACACACACACACACGTGCACAAGCACACATACACAAGACAAACACACACACACATAACACAAACATGCAACACACAAAGCTGTACACATGCAGTACAACAACACATGTACACAGACAACACGACAAATGCAACAGCAGGCCTTTTGTGCAGAACCACAATATGGTGGACAACAAAATCTATGCAAAGTTATAAAATATTGATTGAAAGAAGATATTACACTTCTGATTCTGTGGTTATGTCTGAGATATAGGGTGGAAAAGTATATATTGTTATTGCTGGGTGACATAAAAAGAGCCTAGATGAAAGGTGGGCCTTAATTTCAGGCCAAATCAACCTGTTACTTCTTCTTTCTCCGAGATCCCAAGGAGGATTATCACCCTGGCCCCCGAAATAAGCCTGAACTTAAAATAAGGTGACAAGAAAGAGGAACAGTTCTTCGCTTATAATCAATTTATGAGGGGGGAGGTAAGAGGTGTGTGGTGGGGAGGGGGGTTGCTTGGTTCTAGACTTTGGTTTTATGTTCACCCCGGTGCTTCCACGTGGAGTGCAAATGCTATAACTAGAAGCGGTTTGACAGTAGGATTTTAATAGCATGGGTTTTTCTATGAAAACGCCTGGATCTATTCTTGATGTCCGTGCCAAGTATTGAAGTTCTCTGCGGATGAACTGGTAAAGATTTTTTAAGGGCAGAAACATTGATTTCCATGGCACCTCATCTAGTTTTCCATGAACCATAAACTTTAAACAGCTGGCAGCAATGCAAGGAGCAACACCATTCTGGATCAACAGCTTCTGATGTATAACAATGCCAGCTTTTTGGGTTTATCGCATTCCCTGGGATATGTCACCTCTGGAGTGACAAATTACAGTTCACTCGCACTGCGTTAAAAACAGCACTTCTTGGTATCACATACCAGTCTTTGGAAGCCATTCACAAGTCAGGATCAGGGGTGATATCCAGTTATTACTGTTCATTTCCATGTAAAAGGACCAATGAGCACCAACATGTGAAGTTCATAGGAGCATGTTAAATTGGGTGTAAAAGGAAAGCTAAGAGTCTATATTTTTGAGAAATTAAGGAATAAGCAAAGGCTTATCAAACAGATGGAAATGGGGTCTTAGAAAACATCTACCAGAAAAAGTCTTAAAAGGTTTTGGAAATACATCAAAACATAATAATTGCCTTGTGCCTTGAAATTCTGTTACCAAAAACCCACATATCTTTAAGATATTTTCACATTTCTCTCCCTCATGAGGAGGGAGGATAATGAAAGTTCACAGAAGTAACAAGTAAAGGTATACCCGTTATGTATGGTACGACGTGCTGTACGTCGTACTGTACGTTGTTATGGTTTACGACAGTGTGCTGCTTTACGGATGAATGGGTTGTCAGAATGTGTGGCACATGTCATTAAACGACAGAGTGATGTACAATGTGAAACTGTGCAGATGTCCGTTCTTCTACAGCTAGGCTAGATATAACATTGGCGACGAAGATGGCTGAATTCAGTTTACCACCGCCAGCACCATTCCTCGCCGTGCCTGGCGAACCTCCAGTCCCGTGGAATAACTGGCTTGAAAGTTTTAACACTTATCTCGAAGCTATGGACTTTTCTACAATCTCCGACAAGCGGAGGACAGCACTGCTCCGTCACTGCCTTGGTACAGAGGGACAGAGGATTTTCAGAGCGCTTGGATCGGCTCCTACATTCACTGCTGCAGTCAGCCTCCTACGGAACCACTTCGCCGGGAAAGAGCGAGTCCTAAGAGCGAGCTACCGGCTACGGAAGAGACACCAACGGCCGGGTGAGTCCATTCAAAGCTACGTGGCTAATCTGAGGGATTTGGCTAGCTCTTGTAACTACGGGACACTTCAGGACGAGATCATCAGGGATCAGTTGATAGAGGGGACGTTATGTGAAAAGACAAGGGAGAAACTGCTTTTGGAATCGGATAATTTACAACTAGATGGAGCTATTAAAATAGCACTCCAGGTTGAAGCGGCGTTGGAATGCTCTTCAATGCTAACAGACAGCTCTGCAGCATACACTCGGCCCCCAGCCATTCTCACACAGCAGCTTCAGCCCGAGCAGGCGCACTACAACGATCACGCGCTGCGCATGCCATCACACGTCGATAGCTGCATGGACACAGACACCGGCATGCCCGTGCAGCAGGCACACAGACAAACAAACAGAAGTAGCTGTGGCAACTGTGGGGCTAGCTCTCACAATTCAAGGGCTTCAAACTGCCCAGCCCGTGGGAAAATATGCAAGAACTGTTCAAAATACAATCACTTTGCGAAAGTGTGTTGTTCTGCCCCTGCTACTAGCTCCACCCAGAACAGGTCCTTCGTTTCATCTCACTCTCAACATGAACACACGGAAATCCGAACCGTCTCCACCAACCATGTGTCATTCAGGACATGCACTGTGCAGCTGGGTGAGGTGGGTTTGCCTTTGCTGCTGGATACTGGCGCTGCGGTGTAGTTGCTCAACCTTGACACTTACTACAAGTTTTCAGTCACCTACCACTCCAACAGCCCTCCACTGCCCTGTGTGGGTACGGTAGATCCAAGATAGACATTGTAGGCACCCTCCAGGTCCCAGTACACTACGGCACCAAACATCTGCCATCATTCACATTTCATGTTGCAAAGCGGGGTGCCAACCTCCTGGCCCTCGACCTCTTCACAGGCTTGGGATTCACACTGAGAGATGACAGTGGGTCAGCTATCTACCAGGTTACCTGCACATGGCAACAGAACTGGCCGACTCTGTTTGATGGACTGGGCTGCCTCACAGCCTTTACTCACAGGCCCCTAGTGAATCCGGAAGTGACCCCAGTCATGCAGCCCCTGCGGCGCATTCCCTTTGCACTGCGTGATGACGTCACAAAAGATCTCCAGTCACAGTTGGATGCAGGCATCATTGAGCCAGTAAACGCTGCCCCCTGGAATTCAAACTTGGTCATTGCAACCAAAAAGTCAGGTGGAATCCGGACCTGTGTGGATCTCCGTGCTGTGAACAAGGCCGTTGTCCCGGATAAGTACCCCTTGCCTACAGCTGAGGAGCTGACCGCACAATTCCATGGCTCCACGATCTTCACGAAGCTTGACCTTCATCAGGGTTATCTTCAGGTACCCCTCCATGCAGCTAGCAGAGACCTCACGGCCTTCGTCACACATGCTGGCGTGTTCAGATATACACACATGCCTTTTGGACTTAGCTCCACCCCCAGCTGCTTCCAGAAGGTGATGAGCACCATCCTCGCTGGAATACCTGGGGTGGCGGTCTATCTAGATGACATCGTGGTCCACGGCCCTGACCTCCACATCCATGATTATCGACTCCACAGAGTATTCAGTGCTCTACTGCGGAACAACCTGACCCTTAACGGTGGAAAGTGCACCTTTGCAGCTCCAGCCGTCGAGTTTGTGGGCTTCCGCCTGTCGGCCAAAGGCATTGCCCCACTCATGTCGAACATTGAAGCCGTCCACCGGATCCCGGAACCGACCTCAGCCTCTCAGGTGGACTCATTTTTGGGCATGACAGCTTACTACCTCCGGTTTCTGCCCCACTACTCGCAGACCACAGCGCCCCTTCGCCAGCTCCTCAAGAAAGATGAGCCATGGGCCTGGACGGCGGCCTGCTCAGACGCGGTCCGCTCACTGAAGAGCCAGCTCACCACAGCCCCAGTCTTGGCTCACTTTGACCCCGTCTGCCACACCATTGTCACATGTGACGCCTCAGCTGGAGCACTAGGAGCTGTCCTCTCACAGCTGCAGAATGGCATTGAGAGGCCCGTCGCCTTCGCCTCAAGGGCCCTGAGCCCCACAGAACAACGGTACTCTGTGGGTGAACGAGAAGCACTGGCCTGTGTCTGGGTGTGCGAAAGGTGGCACCTCTACCTATATGGCCATCTGTTCACACTCCGAACCGACCACCAGTCCCTCACAACGCTACTGTCAGCATAAGGAACTGGCCACAAGCCACTTCGGCTGCACAGATGGGCCGACCGCCTCAGACAGTATGACTATCAGCTGAAGTTCACTCCGGGGAGGGATAACGTGGTGGCAGACCTCCTCTCACGCTCCTTTGACGCTCCTACTCCGACCGTCTTGCCAGACGACAACGAAACAGAGCTTGTACAAATGCTTTACGCTCCTCTTCAGTCAGTCGTCTCACTGGAGGAGCTGAAGCAAGCATCGGAACAGGATCCCACACTGTCTACCCTGCGCACCTACATACGCACTGGATGGCCAGCACATGTGCCGGAAGAGCTGGCGACTTTCGCCAGGGTGAAGCACGAACTTTCTTGCTGGGAAGAAGTCTGTGTCTCTCGAGGGTTTTGCACTGTGGTCCCGAGTGGCCTGCGTGCGCGTGTTCTATCCATGGCGCACGAGGGTCACTTGGGCATAGTGAAGGTCAAACAGCAATGTCGAGACCTTGTGTGGTGGCCAGGCATCGACCACGACATTGAAGCCCTGGTCAGGGATTGTGCTGCATGCCTCCTCAGTGGGAAAACAGGACAGTCCGCCCCACCCCCCCTGCAGCCTCTCGCATGGCCGTCCCACCCCTGGGAGCACATCCAACTGGACATCTGTGGCGAGATCCATGGACATGCAGTCCCTCACCATCAGCGCTTCCTGGTGGTGGTGTATGACCTCCACTCTAAGTGGCCAGAAGTGGTTCCTGTCGGAACTGTCACAGCACAGGCCATCGTGGACATCCTAGACAGCCTGTTCACAAGGTGGGGCCTAACCCCCACCCTTACCACGGACAATGGGCCCCAGCTAACCTCTGCCGAGTTCTCCTCATATCTCAGCAACAAGGGAATCAAACATATCCGCACGGCCTACTACAACCCACAAGCTAACGGAGGGGTGGAACGCTTCAACCAAACGCTGAAGAACGGCATCAGAGCGCACCTGGTCCAGGGGTGCACGTTCCAAACTGCTTTGAATCAAACACTAATGCACTACAGAGCAAGCAAACACACAACAACACAGGTCTCCCCGGCATCCCTCATGCTAGGTCGTGAGATGGAACTGCCACTGGACAGACTCAGAACACAGAGAGTAGCAGAACCGGCGACTAGGCGCACCCAAGAACAGCAGGCAGTGACCAGACACCAAAGAGCAATGAAACAGCGTTTTGACAAGGCACACAGGGTGAAGAAGTCGATCATCCAAGTGTCAGACTGGGTCCGAGCCCGACGGCCTCAGCGGTGCAACAAAATGGCCTCATTCTGGTCGGACCCCTTGCAGGTCAGTCGACAACTGGGGCCCGCCACATTCATGATGAGCAATGGATCACGCTGGCACGCCAGCCGCCTCAGAAAAGTTTCTGCCCCTCAAGGAACACGAAGGCACACAAAACAGACATGCAGGCCAGAGACGCCACCGGATGGACCTCCTCCACCACTACCACCCGAGCCCCAGCCTCTGTGGGCTCCCCAAGGGCCAGAGCCACAAGCGGTGGCGGTTGAAGAAAGGCCTATGCGGGCACGAACTCGCCCTGCTTATCTGGGGGACTATTTAACCTCTTTTCATTCTTAGGCTCCGTTAGGTGTCTTAGTCAACCTCCAGGTTAATGGACTGAACTGGCTAGTTTGGAGAGTCCATCCGTTTAAGGGTTAATGTTTATTTCTTACAGGTATCACTCTAGGTTCTTGCCCTATGGACATTTTATATATGGTACCAGTCCCTGGTTTTGGAAAGGGGGGGGGAATGTTATGTATGGTACGACGTGCTGTACGTCATACTGTACGTTGTTATGGTTTACGACAGTGTGCTGCTTTACGGATGAATGGGTTGTCAGAATGTGTGGCACATGTCATTAAACGACAGAGTGATGTACAATGTGAAACTGTGCAGATGTCCGTTCTTCTACAGCTAGGCTAGATATAACAATACCCATCAATTAGTTATAGGGTTTTTACTGATATCAATTTAGTTTATAAATTATTAAGTGATTAAAACTCAAAATTCTGTTACTGAAACGGTAGGGGAATTTCTGCAATTGAATTGGCTACAAAGGGAAATCGTAGCAGTCATAAAACACAGTTGGGTCATGTGCTGCTGTCCTCCCTTCCACTGGCATACTGTTATGTTCAGCTGATAACTGTTTTCTTTAAATAAAACGCAAATTAATTACTTAAAAATCATACAATGTGATTTTCTGAATTTTATGTTTTAGATTCCGCCTCTCACAGTTGAAGTGTACCTATGATAAAAATTACAGACCGCTACATGCTTTGTAAGTAGGAAAACCTGCAAAATCGGCAGTGTATCAAATACTTGTTCTCCCCACTGTATATGATATAGGCTACTGCACATTACGCCAGCCAGAAAAACATAAAAGCCCATAGATGTAGCTAGCTACATGCTCTCTTGGGTAAATAAATGGAACTAGCTCCAGTAGGCTAATCGTTTTGATTGTGAACTGTATTACTGTACTGTATTGTATTATACTGTTATATGGACTGGAATTATGCACATTGTTCAAACCATGATAAAGCAGGGAGAGAACATTTGATTCTGGTGCAGCATATGCGGCCTACAAAGTTACAAGTATACGCTAGCGAATTTGATTTTAATTTTGAAATATAATAGGGGCTATTTATATAAATAGTAGACTGATGTATATACAGTGTATACCTTTCATAATATTTCCCCTGTTATTAGCCTACCTCCTCTTTCTCTCTCTAGTGTTGCTTCATTCCTTCCTCGCTTTCAACAGTTAAATTGAATAAGTTTCATTGTCCTTATCTTCATCATTCTAATGACATCCCTGAATAATATAGGACTAGAATTAGATGCAGAAGGCTTTCACTTCTCTTCACGAAGATTGAATTGATATCGGTCTAAATAAATAACTGCTATAGGCTACCGCCATCGCTCGTTCGCTCTTCTTTCAAACTACCTGGAGTTCTATTGGCTGCTGTATTTAACATTCAGCAAACAAGATCTTGCGTCCCTCTTCGAATAGTCTATTGGCATAAGAAATTCTAAACAAAAAAATGTCCAGCAAGCAATTCTAGTCTAGCTTTTCCTGCATGGGACTCCAAGAGCTAAGGAGTGTTTTTTAAGGAGAGAGGCCAGTGGAGCACAGGTGCGTGATTATTGCACAAGAGACAGAGGCTATGAGTTAGAAGCTTATTATGCCTAACCCATCATTAATTATCTAAATATCAGGCTAATCCTGCATTGAATTTATTACCTGAAAGAGGTAGGCCAGGACATCTACTGTGCCTTGCAAAGGTATTCATCCCCCTTGGCGTTTTTTCCTATTTTGTTGCATTACAACCTGTAATTTAAATTGATTTTAATTTTGATTTCATGTAATGGACATACACAAAATAATCCAAATTGGTGAAGTGAAATGAAAAAAATTACTTATTTCAAAAAATTCTACAAAAGAATTAACGGAAAAGTGGTGCATGCATATGTATTCACCCCCTTTGCTATGAAACCCCTAAATAAGATCTGGTGCAACCAATTACCTTCAGAAGTCACATAATTTGTTAAATTAAGTCCACCTGTGTGCAATCTAAGTGTCACATGATCTGTCACATGATCTCAGTATATATACACCTGTTCTGAAAGGCCCCAGAGTCTGCCACACCTTTAAGCAAGGGGCACCACCAAGCAAGCAGCACCATGAAGACCAAGGAGCTCTCCAAACAGGTCAGGGACAAAGTTGTGGAGAAGTACAGATCAGGGTTGGGTTATAAAAAAATATCAGAAACTTTGAACATCCCACGGAGCAAATTGAAAGAATATGGCACCACAACAAACCTGCCAAGAGAGGGCCGCCCACCAAAACCAACGGACCAGGCAAGGAGGGTATTAATCAGAGAGCCAACAAAGAGACCAAATATAACCTTGAAGAAGCTGCAAAGCTCCAAAGCGGAGATTGGATTATCTGTCCACAGGACCACTTTAAGCCGTACACTCCACAGAGCTGGGCTTTACGGAAGAGTGGCCAGGAAAAAGCCATTGCTTAAAGAAAAAAATTTGCAAACACGTTTGGTGTTCCCCAAAAGGCATGCGGGAGACTCCCCAAACATATGGAAGAAGGTACTCTGGTCAGATGAGACTAAAATTGAGCTTTTTGGCCATCAAGGAAAACGCTATGTCTGGCGCGAACCCAACACCTCTCATCACCCCGAGAACACCATCCCCACTGTGAAGCATGGTGGTGGCAGCATCATGCTGTGGGGATGTTTTTCATTGGCAGGGACTGTGAAACTGGTCAGAATTGAAGGAATGATGGATGGCGCTAAATACAGGGAAATTCTTGAGGGAAACCTGTTTCAGTTTTCCAGAGATTTGAGACTGGGACGGAGGTTCACCTTCCAGCAGGACAATGACCCTAAGCATACTGCTAAAGCAACACTCGAGTGGTTTAAGGGGAAACATTTAAATGTCTTGGAATGGCCTGGTCAAAGCCCAGACCTCAATGCAATTGAGAATCTGTGGTATGACTTAAAGATTGCTGTACACCAGAGGAACCCATCCAACTTGAAGGAGCTGGAGCAGTGGGTAGATGTGCCAAGCTTATAGAGACATACCCCAAGAGACTTGCAGCTGTAATTGCTGCAAAATGTGGCTCTACAAAGTATTGATTTTGTGGGGGTGAATAGTTATGCATGCTCATGTTTTCTGTATTTTTTGTCTTATTTCTTGTTTGTTTCACAGTAAAAAATATTTTTCATCTTCAAAGTGGTAGGCATGTTGTGTAAATCAAATGATACAAACCCCCCAAAAATCAATTTTCATTCCAGGTTGTAAGGCAACAAAATAAGACAAATGCCAAGGGGGGTGAATAGTTTCGCAAGCCACTGTGTATATAGGGCTATATATATCAATCTAGAACAGGATTATCTATTTTGGAAGCAATTTGAATGGAGTTGATGGAGAGAGAGAAACTGCGAGAGAGTGCTCCCGCGTGTACTGATTTAAAGCAAAGATATTTGAGTGATAGGCTGTTTTAAAACTCTGGCGCTGCAATTGAAAGAAATATATTTTTACAATAAAAAAAATAAGGTTGTCATGCCTACTCCTGCTCCCTTCCTCCACGTTGCCGGTCTACTCCCCAACGTTAAGCACACCTGGACTTCATCACCACCCTGATTACTCTCCCTTCATACAGCCCTCAGTAAGCCTTAGTCATCAGGCAGTATTGTTTTCCCGAACGTTTATGTTTGTTCTTTTGTATCATTTCAGTAATAACCTCACCTTCTGCACCTGCTTCCTGACTCCCTGTGTATACGTTACAAAGGTGACCCCTGAAAGCCATATGGAGATGGGTAAATTAGATGCGCATTCGGTCTTTATATTACTGTAGCATAGACTATGCTGCAGCAAATGCAGGCCTACCTGTCACAAGAAAAAAAGTTACCATGATGAGATGATTGCTCTACATGCATTGTGAACTGCGCTCCATACTGAGATGGGCTGTCTGTCCCCACCCTGTGCGTTGATGATTCATCATGCAGAGTCCGCAGAGAAGTCAGATTTAGACATTGCATATAATTGAACAGTTCCATTTCACGCCATGCTGTTCAAATAAATAATTTACTATAATTTACCGGTTTCTCGCAGTTATTTATCCCGGGAAAAGGGAGTGCTTTTGGGCGGTAAATCCCGATAAAACTCTGTAACCGGGTTCAATACAGTAGAATAAAATAGAGTGGAGTAGCCTTGAGTCTTCTTGGGTATGACGCTACAAGCTTGGCACACCTGTGTTTGGGGAGTTTCTCCCATTCTTCTATGCAGATCCTCTCAAGCTCTGTCAAGGATCTCTCTGTACTTTGCTCCGTTCATCTTTGCCCGAGCCTGACTAGTCTCCCAGTCCCTGCCGCTGAAAAACACCCCCACAGCATGATGCTGCCACCACGATGTTTCACCATAGGGATGGTGCCAGGTTTCCTCCAGATGTGACGCTTGGCATTCAGGCCAAAGTGTTGAATTTTGGTTTCATCAGACCAGAGAATCTTGTTTCTCATGGTCTGAGAGTCTTTAGGTGCCTTTTGGCAAACTCCAAGCGGGCTGTCATGTGCATTTTACTGAGGAGTGGCTTCCGTCTGGCCACTCTACCATAAAGGCCTGATTGGTGGAGTGCTCCAGAGATGGTTAACCTTCTGGAAGGTTCTCCCATCTCCACAAAGGAACTTTAGAGCTCTGTCAGAGTGACCATAGGGTTCTTGGTTACCTCCCTGACCAAGATTCTTCACGCCCGATTGCTCAGTTTGGCCAGGCGGCCAGCTCTAGGAAGAGTCTTGGTTGTTCCAAACGTCTTCCATTTAAGAATGATGGAGGCAATTGTGTTCTTGGGGACCTTCAATGTTGCAGAAATGTTTTTGTACCCTTTCCCAGATCTGTGCCTCGACACAATTCCTTCGACCTCATGGCATTGTTTTTGCTCTGACATGCACTGTCAACTGTGGGACCTTATATAAACAGGTGTGTGCCTTTCCAAATCATGTCCAATCAATTGAATTTAACACAGGTGGAGAAGGTGTAGAAACATCTCAAGGATGATCAATGGAAACAGGATGCACCTGAGCTCAATTTCGAGTCTCATAGCAAATGGTCTGAATACTTATGTAAATAAGGTATTTCAGTGTTTTATTTGTAATACACTTGCAAAAATGTCTAAAAACCTGTTTTCGCTTTGTCATTATGGGGTATTGTGTGTAGATTGGAGTATAAAAAAAATATACATTTTAGAATAAGGCTGTAACGTAACAAAACAAGTAAAAAGTCAAGGGGTCTGAATACGGTCCGAATGCACTGTTTCTATGCTGTAAAAAAAAAGACACAAACAAAAAACAGCTCTTTTGTGCTGTACATTGATGTCCAAACTTGTGAAACATAGACTATGATTGGTTCAATTTGGTCTGGTCCAACCAAATTTGGTCTTGGTTGGTGGCGGAGCTCATTAAAATAATAGCCAGTTTGTATGCAATATGCAAAGGAGGATATTCCATATTTTTACCTTTGTGTACCTATTTTAGATACATCACCAGGGCTGTGTTTAGACAGGCAGCCCAATTCAGATATTTCTTTCAGCCAAATTCTGATACTTGACCATTCTAATCAGCTCTGAAAAAGATCTGTTGTGAAAAGATTTTATGTGATTTTCAAAATACCAATTAGTGGACAAAATATCAGAATTGGGCTGCCTTTCTAAACGCAGCCCATGAAGAAAATTACATTCCTATCCATAATTATGAATTTCTGTGTAGTACAGATCAGGGACCCATGATGAAATTCCGTTACCGCAATTCCGGTTGTAAATCCACTTCACTTACTGTAGTTCAGTAACCAAAATAGATTTTTCCAACTCAAGGTGTCATGTCATAGCTGACACCCCATTCTTTCTGCAGACATATTTTAATCTTTATTCAGAGCAGATATTTAACAGAGGTTTTGGAAAACGTGGTCACAAAAAACTGAGGGAGATTTTACCTAAATTCTGTTACCAAACTTTGCATCTGCACAGTTATTCCAGTAAATGTGTTTTTTGTAAAATGTTCAGTGTAAATGGTTAAATGTATTCCTTTTGCATAGAGTTGTATGGTTTGTTCAACTTAGAGTCTCAGCACAATTCTGTTACCGTGTAATTGCCCTACTTTAGGTTTAGGTGGGTGCTGTCTATTATAATCATGATGAGGTTGAGATAGTTTCCCGGTGTGCATAATCAAGGCTGTCAAGGCCTTCAATCAGCATGATGACTATCTTTGTCTTGTGTTAGCCGTAGTCATGTCTCCACTGAAGAATGAGGGGTCCTTGTGCTGCAGGTGATTTCGCAAGGCCCGTCATAAATTCTTCCACCGTTACTAATCCTCCGGTGTGGAGCGCAATAACACTCATTATTGCTCAATGATCCAGAGGCAATGTCCCACGTCGAGCATTTGGGCCCCGTCACCCCCTGGCCACTAGTGAAGGGAGCACAACGCACCCCCCACCGCTCACCTCTGCTTTTAAAACCACGCGACCGTGCCTGACGAGTCAGCCGAGAGACAAAATCATGACCCGTGATTATTTGATACTGTGAATGGATTACACCTTCTCTGGTCCCTGAGGACTGGAATGTTTTCAATAGATGAAAGGATGTTCCCAAGCTGTGTACCATTTATGAGCCTCTTCAATCTCCAGTAAGAACTTTTGGTTCTTTCCCGTCTTCAGGCGACAATAAAAGCATGGAATCTCTGTCAGTAGCAAATATAAAAATGGGCAGGTGTCTCATGCAGGACCTTTAATGTAATTCTTACCTTGAGTGCAGTGCACATTCTACACTATGGCAACACATAAGGCCAGGCACCACACCCTCATAGGGTAATTGTTTTGCCTTAATCATACCACAATCACAATCAGTTGAATGTAGACACCAATATAATACTTTTTTGTATTACAATTTTTCTGAAATATTTTATTAAAATATGCAAGTGAGGCGATATGTAATTAAATATGCACAGATTTGCATTTCGCGCAAATCCATTTTTCTGGACACTGGATGAAGTCAGCCTAAATATTTTGGTTTAATTTTGTTAAGACACTCCAGGACCGGACTTGTCCAGAGCAGATTGTGGAACAATACTTTTTTTTCGTATTTCTATCTGTAAAATAATAAAGAGATAAAGACAATAAAGACAAGGTGGATTTTTTCTAGGAATATGTTATCTAGAAAAAGAAATGACAACATATCAAAATTCTGGAGAATATATCTAATGATAACCACTCAAAATGTGGTGGTTGCAGATGCTTCTGAAGCTGGGAAGAGTCTGACTTTTGGGAAATGGCAGTTAAAGACAAGTACCCTGAATTTAGAATACCAAACAAGAAAAGCCTATTTAGACCCAATCACCACCTCTTCAAAGTAATTTACTAAATATAGTCCAGTTTCTAACAATCTCTTTGAAATCAGCTTTTAAATTTTGTGTATTTAATTTAATGAGCTTTATTGATGTATGTCCATTTTAAAGTGGCTAAAATTCATTCAAATGTTGATGACGGTAGTATGATCAACTATAGAAAATACATATTTTCATCAAGTTTTTTAAATTTTTATGTTTACTTTTTGAAAATACTAATATTAATGGACGAACATACCAACAGATCTCAAAATTGATAGGTACATGCAAAAATGTCGTTTTCAGCCTGTGGTGCCTGGCCTTAAATCTGAAAAGATAGATCTGAAAATATATCCAACTTATATAATTAACTCAGACATGAACGGTGAGAAGACTAAATGTATATTTCCCAAATGTAAAAAGGTGCTTTAGTATGTCAGTATGTCAACACTTTTCGACAACCATTGACACAAGAAACCCGCTTTAATGTCCAAATTGCCTGAGAGAGAAAAAGCCTTAGGAGGTTCTTCGCCTCATCGTGGGTAGTTGTTAAGCCCTCCATGTACCTCCTCAAATAGGTTTAGAACTATATCGGATGTGAATGGGGCAATGGTGCACCAAGAACTAGAAGTGAAATAGGCATCAGAGGGATTTCCAAAGGAACATCATACACACAAAGACAGTTGTTGTATCATCCTAGGAGAGGAAAGCCTGGGAGAGGAAACCACACAACTCCTTCACAGCTAGGCTACTCAACTGATCTCAGCCATAGAACAATATAGCACCCACAGTTACAACTGGTAGGTGGCACTAAAAAAAACAATATATGGACACATTTAAACTGAATAATTGGCAACACAAACTCCATAGCCTTTCACAATGGACTTACAATTATTATAATGCACAGCGTGCGCAAACATACACACATATACACACACGCACACATAATACTATTATTATGTGAAATATTATTACACACAAATAAATAATGTTCTAACAAAATGTCCATGTCAACAATCAAAATGACTGAAAAATGCAGTTCAAACCATCAAAAAAGTGGCTCATCAAATAAAAATTCTAGCTTGATAAATCAAATGCATTCAAAGGGATGTCTATTCTCAAGATTCAACAGTAGCCTAACCCGCAAATTGCAAAGGAAAATGCATTTAGGCCTATCTTTACTTTTAAATTAATGCTAGAATACTTAGTTGAAACAATAACCCCCTCTGTTTTGGTAAAAAGCTGAGGGATGGGCCTGGAGACATGTAACCACTCTCAAATTCAGGGACAGAGCTATGGATGCAAGGACTGCCCATTCATGATATCAAAATGATAGTTTTAACCATGTTTCGAGGCTATACAGTATTTGTTTATATTTCAATTGTTTACAAATATTGGAGTTCTGATGGGGTACGACAGTTGAACTAAGCTCATGAGGCATTTAGAATTTATATTCTTCAAGAATGAATTGGTATTCGGAACATATTCAGACCCCTTGACTTTTTCCACATTTTGTAATGTTGAAGCCTTATTCTAAAATTGATAAAATAGTTTTTTCCCCCTCATCAATCTACAAACAATACCCCATAATGACGAAGCGAAAACAGGTTTTTAGACATTTTTGCAAATGTATTAAAAAGAAAAAACAGAAATACCTTATTTACATAAGTATTCAGACCCTTTGCAATGAGACAAAATTGAGCTCAGGTGCAGCCTTTTTCCATTGATCATCCTTGAGATGTTTCTACAACTTGATTGGAGTCCACTTGCGGTAAATTCAATTGATTGGACATGATTTGGAAAGTCACACACCTGTCTATATAAGGTCCCACATTTGACAGTGCATGTCAAAGCGAAAACAAAGCCATGAGGTCGAAGGAATTATCTGTAGAGCTCCGAGACAGGATTGTGTCGAGGCACAGATCTGGTGAAGGGTACCAAAAAGATTCTGCTGCATTGAAGGTCCCCATGAACACAATTGCCTCCATCGTTCTTAAATGGAAGAAGTTTGGAACCACCAAGACTCTTCCTAAAGCTGGCTGCCCGGCCAAACTGAGCAATCGGGGGAGAAAAGCCTTGGTCAGGGAGGTGACAAAGAACCCGATGGTCACTGTGACAGAGCTCCAGAGTTGCTCTGTGGAGATGGGAGAACCTTCCAGAAGGTCACCCATCTCTGCAGCACTCCACCAATCAGGCCTTTATGGTAGAGTGGCCAGACGGAAGCCACTCCTCAGTAAAAGGCACATGACAGCCCGCTTGGAGTTTGCCAAAAGGCACCCAAAGGATTCTCAGACAATGAGAAACAAGATTCTCTGCTCTGATGAAACCAAGATTGAACTTTTTGGCCTGAATGCCAAGCATCACTTCTGGAGGAAACCTGGCACCATCCCTACAGTGAAGCATGGTGGTGGCAGCATCATGCTGTGGGGATGTTTTTCAGCGGCAGGGACTGGGAGACTAGTCAGGATCGAGGGAAAGATGAATGGCGCAAAGTACAGAGAGATCCTTGATAACCTGCTCCAGAGCTCTCAGGACCTCAGACTGGGGCGAAGGTTCACCTTCCAACAGGACAACGACCCTAAGCACACAGCCAAGACAATGCATGAGTGGCTTCGGGACAAGTCTCTGAATGTCCTTGAGTGGCCCAGCCAGAGCCTGGACTTGAACCCGATCAAACATCTCTGGAGATACCTGAAAATAGCTGTGCAGCGAATCTCCCCATCCAACCTGACAGAGCTTGAGAGGATCTGCAGAGAAGTATGGGAGAAACTGCCCAAATACAGGTGTGCCAAGCTTGTAGCGTCATACCCAAGAAGAAACAAGGCTCTAATCGCTGCCAAATGTGCTTAAACAAAGTACTGAGAAAAGGGTCTGAATACTTATGCAAATATGATATTTCAAAACCAGTTTGATGAGAAAAAAAAAATTGCAATCTGTTACAGAAAACGTTTTTAACGTAACAAAAGGGTGGAAAGGTCAAGGGGTCTGAATACTTTCCTAATGCACTTTATATCATTCATTTATAAGTCCAAGAAAGGGAAACTTTTTTTTAAGGGTCCATATTAAACCATTTATAAGTCAGTTGTAAGGCATTTACAAACTGTTTGCTGACCATTTATTAATCATTACTACTACATTTGTAAATGTTAGCAAGCTAGTTATTCATACATCTATACAGTGCCTTTAGAAAGTATTCAGACCCCTTGACTTTTTCCACATTTTGTTGTGTTACAAGGTGGGATTAAAATTGATTTAATAGTATTTTCTTCATCTACACAAAGTACTCTGTAATGTCAAAGTGGAAGAAACATTCTAAGATTTGTAGAACATTCATGAAAAATAAATATATCTTGATTAGATAAGTATTCAATACATGTTCGAATCACCTTTGGAAGCGATTACAGCTGTGAGTCTTTCTGGGTACGTTTCTAAGAGCTTTCCATTCCTGGATTGAGCAACATTTGCCCATCATTCTTTTCAAAATTCTTCAAGCGCTATCAAAATGGTTGTTGATCATTGCTAGACAACCATTTTCAGGTCTTGCCTATATTTATAAGCAGATTTAAGTGAAAACTCAGCCAACCAGGAAAATTCACTGTCCTCTTGGTAAGCAACTCCAGTGTATATTTGGCCTTGTGTTTTATGTTATTGTCCTGCTGAAAGGTGAAATCATCTCCCAGTGTCTGGTGGAAAGCAGACTGAACCAGGTTATCCTCTAGGATTTTGCATGTGTTTAGCTGCATTCCATTTCTTTTTTATCCTGAAAAACTCCCCAGTCCTTAACGATTACAAGCATACACATAACATAAGGCAGCACCACTATGTTTCAAAAAATGAAGAGTGGTACTCACTAATGTGTTGTATTGGATTTGCCCCAGACATAACACTTCATATTCAGGACATAAAGTGAATTGTTTGCCACATTTTTTGTAGTATGGCTTTAGTGCCTTGTTGCAACCACAATGCATGTACAGGCTTCCTTCTTTTCACTCTATCAATTAGGTTAGTGTTGTGGAGTAACTACAATGTTGTTGATCCATCATCCGTTTTCGCCTATCACAGCCAGTATACTCTGTAACTGTTTTAAAGTCACCATTGGCATCATGGTAAAATCCCTGAGCTGTTTCCTTCCTCTCCGGCAACTGAGTTAGGAATAATGCATGTATCTTTGTAGTGAATGGGTGTATTTGTACACCATCCAGAGTGTAATTAATAACTTCACCATGCTTAAAGGGATGCTCAGTGTCATATCTTATTTTTACCGATCTACCAATAGTTGCCCTTCTTTGCGAGGCATTGGAAAACCTCCCTGGTCTTTGTGTTTGAATCTGTGATTTAAATTCACTGCTCGACTGAGGGACCTTACAGATAATTGTATGTGTGGGCTACAGAGATGAGGTGGTCAATCAAAAATCATGTTAAACACTATTATTGCACACAGAGTCCATGCAACTTATTATGTGACTGTTACGGTCCGGCACTGTTGGTCCTGTTCCTGCTGGTTTTCCTTTCCCTTTTTTCCCCTGTGTGTGTTGTTTGTGTCTGTCTCCCCCTGCTGTGGAGCCCAGTCAGAGGATCTAGGTCAGGGGGCGTGGCCATTCTCTCACAAGATCAGTTACATCAAGCTGCAGCTCATTGTCACCAATCAAGCAGCAGTTATCTACCCGGGCTGGACACCTCTCCAGCGCCAGTTCGTTCCTACACTACCTGTGGTAACTTGGCCCGTACAGCACTCTCAGTTTAGTTGTACTCTCTCAGTATTATTGTTGTTCCTGCCACGTTTGTAACCTGTCTCTCCTTCGACCAGATTCCGTCTGTTCCTGCTGCCTGCCTGCCTGCCATTCCCACGCCGCAACCTGCTCCTCTGTTGCCTGATATCCTCGTCATCCAGCTCTCAGGACTACTGGCTCCTACCCCGGCCTGAAGCTACTCCACCCAGAACTGCTTCTCTCTGCCAAAACACGTTGAATAAACTACATCCTAATTCACTCTCTTTGTCCGTGTGTCCGTCTCTGCACCTGAGTCCCCCACCCAACCTAATAGAACGAACTGGCCAAACATGGACTCAGCAGAGATGCCACATGAAACAACGGGTGATGGCGTACAACACGCCCTCCATTCACAGGGAACGCTATTGGGACAACACGACCAACTCATCCGGACTCTATTGGATAACAACCAGCAGTTGTTGGATCAAGTATCTCATCTCACCTCTCAGGTAGCTAACCTGGTAACACTCCCTACCCTTCCTCCCTCTGCTTCTCCTCCGCCTGTTCCTCCTACAGTGGCTCCAGGCTCGGCTTCCGCTCCTGCCCTTCGGGAACCCCCTACAACCGCACCCGAACCTTTCACCGGGGACCTGAACAAATGCCGTGGTTTCCTGCTTCAGTGCCGCTTGGTGTTCCAACAGAAGCCCCTGTCTTTCTCCACGGAATCCTCCAAGGTACATTACGCACTGGGGTTAATGAGGGGCAAAGCTTTGATTTGGGCAGAAGCGGCTTGTTCTACTCAGCAGATTGCCAGCCTGTCGTTTGACGATTTTTCCTCTCAATTGAAAGTTGTGTTTGATCACCCGGACCATGCCGGGACCGCCACAAAGAGACTATTGAAGCTACGACAGGGCACGGGTAGCGTGGCTGAATACGCCATTGAATTTTGGACCTTGGCAGCCGATTCCAAGTGGAACGACGAAGCTCTTCAGGGAGCGTTTGTTAACGGTCTAAGTGACACGATTAAGAATGAACTAGCTGTTCGTGATGAGCCTGCTAACCTTCATGTTCTCGTTTCCCTTGCTACACGAATAGACAACAGGCTACGGGAGAGGAGACAGGAGAGGGGCGGTCGGGTCCACACCTCTAACGGGGCTCCCTCGCTTTCTGCAGCCCGAGCTACACCACCACTCGGACACCGCCCACACACCTCAGCGGATCCCTCCACGGAACTAGACGAGCCCATGCAGCTGGGCCGTGCTCGTCTGTCCCATGTCGAAAAGGAACGGCGCATACGGGCTGGTGAGTGCATGTACTGTGGGGACCGCACTCATTTCCTGGTTAACTGTCCGGTTCGCCCAAAAAGACCTAGCTCGCAGGTAAAAGTGGGCGTACTTGCGAGTGCTATACCTGACTCAATGCCCACAACACCCCGTCTAGTGATCCCAGTTACAGTCCAGTTCAGGAATCTATCTCTCCCACTAGCTGCTCTCATCGACTCTGGTGCTGAGGATAGTTTCATTGACGCTAACCTGGTCACTCAGGCTGAGATCCCTGTTAAGCTCCTGCCTAAGCCTATAACAGTAACCGCTATTGACGGCCATCAGTTTGCCAACATCACCCACCAAACTGTCCCCGTTTCTCTCATGCTGTCCGGCAATCACAAAGAAACCATCCAGTTTAAAGTAGTCTCCTCCTCGGCCTCCCCCCTTATCCTCGGTTTCCCCTGGCTTAGCCTTCACAACCCCCATATTGATTGGCAAAACCACAAAATACACAGTTGGAGCACTCACTGCCATTCTGTTTGCCTTGGGTCGGCTATTCCGCCCTCGGTCGGCTCCCCTGATTCCCCTGTCAAAACTCCAGACCTCTCTTCAGTCCCTGAGGAGTACCTGGACCTGGCCGAGGTATTCAGTAAGTCCAAGGCACTTTCATTACCACCTCATAGGCCATACGATTGCGCTATTGAGTTACTTCCTGGAGCCCCTTTGCCGTCCAGTCGGCTTTTCAATCTGTCCCGTCCTGAGAGAGAAGCTATGGAAACCTACATAGGCGACTCCCTAACCTCTGGCATCATTCGTCCCTCATCGTCCGCTGTTGGTGCTGGGTTCTTTTTTGTAGAGAAGAAGGACAAAACATTACGCCCCTGCATTGACTACAGAGGACTAAATAACATCACAGTCAGAAATACATACCCCCTGCCTCTCATCAACTCAGCATTTGACTCCCTTCATGGTGCCACTGTGTTTACCAAACTCGATCTACGGAACGCTTACCACCTCGTCAGGATCAGGCAGGGAGACGAATGGAAGACTGGGTTCAATACCCCTCTCGGACACTTTGAATACCTAGTCATGCCATTCGGTCTCACTAACGCCCCAGCAGTGTTTCAGGCCATGGTTAACGATGTGTTGAGGGATTTTCTACACCGTTTTGTGTTTGTCTATTTGGATGACATTCTTATATTCTCTAAGTCACAGGATGAACACGTCTCCCACGTCCGTCTGGTTCTCCAACGCCTCATGGAAAACAAACTGTATGTGAAAGCAGAAAAATGTGAGTTCCACCGGCAGTCCGTCCCCTTTTTGGGCTTTATTATCGAGCGGGGACAAGTGTCACCAGACCCTGACAAGATCAGAGCGGTTGTGGAGTGGCCCACACCCACGTCTCGGAAGCAGCTACAACGCTTCCTGGGCTTCGCCAACTTCTACCGCCGCTTCATCAGGGGTTTCAGCCGAGTGGTTGCCCCCCTGACCAAGCTCACCTCCCCTAAGGTGCCATTCCTGTGGACGCCTGAGGCCGAGTCAGCCGTGAGTACATTGAAGGAACTGTTCACCACCTCACCTGTTCTTATTCATCCAGACACTAGTTTGCAGTTTATTGTGGAAGTGGACGCCTCTGATTCGGGGGTGGGGGCTGTCCTGTCACAACGTTCCCCCACGGACCAGAAGCTCCATCCTGTGGCTTTTTTCTCCAGGAGATTGACCCCTGCTGAGAAGAACTACGACGTGGGTAACCGGGAGTTGCTTGCTGTCAAGTTGGCGTTGGAGGAATGGAGGCACTGGCTAGACGGAGCAGAGCAACCCTTCATAGTCTGGACAGACCACAAGAACCTGGCTTACATCCAGTCGTCCAAGAGGCTGAACTCCCGTCAGGCCAGATGGGCTCTGTTCTTCAGCAGGTTCAAGTTTATTTTAACATATCGTCCTGGCACACGTAATGTCAAGCCTGATGCTCTCTCTCGCCAGTTTACAGACAATGAAGACTCCAGCAATCCTGAATCTGTTCTGCCCGCTTCCTGTTTGGTGGCGGCTGTTCATTGGGAAATCGAGTCCCTCGTCCGATCGGCACAAGAGTTGGAACCTGGACCGGCCGATGGCCCCCCTGACCTTCTCTATGTTCCCGCAGCCGTGCGGCCGCAAGTGCTCAACTGGATCCACACCTCACGCTTCTCCTGCCACCCTGGTATGAAACGTACACTATCGCTACTGAAGAGGCACTTTTGGTGGCCATCCGCCGAGGCTGACGTCCGGGAGTACGTGGCGGCCTGTTCCATCTGTGCCCAAAATAAGGCTTCCCACAGGGCTCCTTCGGGCCTGCTGCGGCCTCTCCCAGTCCCGAGTCGTCCTTGGTCTCACGTGGGCTTGGACTTCGTCACTGGACTTCCTATGTCTGAGGGTAATGACACCATACTCACCATCGTGGACAGATTCTCTAAATCTGCCCATTTTGTTGCATTACCAAAATTACCATCTGCCAGTGAGACAGCCGACCTCTTTGTCCTACATGTATTCCGTGCCCATGGAATACCTGTGGACATAGTGTCCGATAGAGGTCCACAGTTTATTTCTCGGGTATGGAAGGAGTTTTGTTCGGCTCTGGGTGCCTCTGTCAGTCTCTCATCAGGTTTCCATCCCCAGTCCAATGGCCAGACTGAGAGGACCAATCAGGACCTGGAGGCTGCTCTACGCTGTGTGACATCCCAGAACCCGTCCACCTGGGCCAAACATCTCCCGTGGGTCGAATATGCCCACAATTCCCTCACCTCATCTGCCACCGGCCTCTCACCATTTGAGGCGGCTTTGGGGTACCAACCGCCATTGTTCCCGTCTCAGGAAAGGGAGTTAGCCGTCCCGTCAGTTCAGGATAACCTTCGTCGCTGCCGCAAGGTGTGGGTGGACACCCGTGAGGCCCTTCTACGGACAGCAGAGCGTAATAAGAGGGTGGCGGACAGGCACAGGGTAGTCGCTCCACAGTTCCAGCCTGGTCAGCGAGTCTGGCTCTCCTCCAGCAACATCCCCCTGCGCACTGACTCCCGTAAGCTGTCGCCCCGGTATTTGGGTCCTTTCGAGATCGAATTCATCATCAACCCTTCGGCTGTTCGGTTGAAGCTTCCCCAGGCCATGAGAGTCCATCCTACATTTCACGTGTCCCAGCTGAAGCTGGTCTCCTCCAGCCCTTTGTGTCCGCCTGTGGATCCCCCTCCGCCACCGCGCATTATTGACGACCATCCAGCCTACACGGTGCGGAGACTGCTGGACGTCCGGAGGCGTGGTAGAGGGCTTCAGTACCTGGTGGACTGGGAGGGATACGGTCCCGAGGAGAGGTCCTGGATTCCCCGACGATTTATACTGGATCCGCAGCTAGTGGCTGACTTCCATAGGGACCACCCTGACAAGCCGGGTGGGTCGCCGGGTGGCGCCCGTTGAGGGGGGGGTACTGTTACGGTCCGGCACTGTTGGTCCTGTTCCTGCTGGTTTTCCTTTCCCTTTTTTCCCCTGTGTGTGTTGTTTGTGTCTGTCTCCCCCTGCTGTGCAGCCCAGTCAGAGGATCTAGGTCAGGGGGCGTGGCCATTCTCTCACAAGATCAGTTACATCAAGCTGCAGCTCATTGTCACCAATCAAGCAGCAGTTATCTACCCGGGCTGGACACCTCTCCAGCGCCAGTTCGTTCCTACACTACCTGTGGTAACTTGGCCCGTACAGCACTCTCAGTTTAGTTGTACTCTCTCAGTATTATTGTTGTTCCTGCCACGTTTGTAACCTGTCTCTCCTTCGACCAGATTCCGTCTGTTCCTGCTGCCTGCCTGCCTGCCATTCCCACGCCGCAACCTGCTCCTCTGTTGCCTGATATCCTCGTCATCCAGCTCTCAGGACTACTGGCTCCTACCCCGGCCTGAAGCTACTCCACCCAGAACTGCTTCTCTCTGCCAAAACACGTTGAATAAACTACATCCTAATTCACTCTCTTTGTCCGTGTGTCCGTCTCTGCACCTGAGTCCCCCACCCAACCTAATAGTGACTTGTTAAGCAAATGTTTACTCCTGAACTTATTTAGGCTTGACCTAACAAAAGTATTCAACAAATGTTGAATACTTATTGACTCAAGACTCATTTCAGCTTTTCCTTTTTAATTAATTTGTAAAAATTTCGAAAAACATGAATCCACTTTGACATTATGGGGTATTGTGTGTAGGCCTGTGATACATTTTTAAAAAAAAAATAGTATACTGAACAAAAATATGAATGCAACATGCAACAATTTCAAAGATTTTACTGAGTTACAGTTCATATGTGACTGACCGGCTCGATTCGTATACTGTATGTAGCAAAATGTAAAATGGTGTTATTTACATTGGACAAAATGGGAAAGTAAATCTGCACAAAACCTTAACCAACAATGAAGTTTTAAGAAAATACAAAAATAAAGCGTTAAGTAAAAAATACAGTGAGGGAAAAAGTATTTGATCCCCTGCTGATTTTGTACACTTGCCCACTGACAAATAAATGATCAGTCTATAATTTTAATGGTAGGTTTATTTGAACAGTGAAAGACAGAATAACAACAAAGAAATCCAGAAAAACGCATGTCAAAAATGTTATAAATTGATTTGCATTTTAATGAGGGAAATAAGTATTTGACCCCCTCTCAATCAGAAAGATTTCTGGCTCCCAGGTGTCTTTTATACAGGTAACGAGCTGAGATTAGGAGCACACTCTTAAAGGGAGTGCTCCTAATCTCAGTTTGTTACCTGTATAAAAGACACCTGTCCACAGAAGCAATCAATCAATCAGATTCCAAACTCTCCACCATGGCCAAGACCAAAGAGCTCTCCAAGGATGTCAGGGACAAGATTGTAGACCTACACAAGGCTGGAATGGGCTACAAGACCATCACCAAACAGCTTGGTGAGAAGGTGACAACAGTTGGTGCGATTATTCGCAAATGGAAGAAATACAAAAGAACTGTCAATCTCCCTCGGCCTGGGGCTCCATGCAAGATCTCACCTTGTGGAGTTGATCATGAGAACGGTGAGGAATCAGCCCAGAACTACACGCGAGGATCTTGTCAATGATCTCAAGGCAGTTGGGACCATTGTCACCAAGAAAACAATTGGTAGCACACTACGCCGTGAAGGACTGAAATCCTGCAGCGCCCACAAGGTCCCCCTGCTCAAGAAAGCACATATACAGGCCCGTCTGAAGTTTGCCAATGAACATCTGAATGATTCAGAGGAGAATTGGGTGAAAGTGTTGTGGTCAGATGAGACCAAAATGGAGCTCTTTGCCATCAACTCAACTCGCTGTGTTTGGAGGAGGAGGAATGCTGCCTATGACCCAAGAACACCATCCCCACCGTCAAACATGGAGGTGGAAACATTATGCTTTTGGGGTGTTTTTCTGCTAAGGGGACAGGACAACTTCACTGCATCAAAGGGACGATGGACGGGGCCATGTACCGTCAAATCTCGGGTGAGAACCTCCTTCCCTCTGCCAGGGCATTGAAAATGGGTCGTGGATGGGAATTCCAGCATGACAATGACCAAAACACATGGCCAAGGCAACAAAGGAGTGGCTCAAGAAGAAGCACATTAAAGTCCTGGAGTGGCCTAGCCAGTCTCCAGACCTTAATCCCATAGAAAATATGTGGAGGGAGCTGAAGGTTCGAGTTGCCAAACGTCAGCCTCAAAACCTTAATGACTTGGAGAAGATCTGCAAAGAGGAGTGGGACAAAATCCCTCCTGAGATGTGTGCAAACCTGGTGGCCAACTACAAGAAACGTCTGACCTCTGTGATTGCCAACAAGGGTTTTGCCACCAAGTACTAAGTCATGTTTTGCAGAGGGGTCAAATACTTATTTCCCTCATTAAAATGCAAATCACTTTATAACATTTTTGACATGCGTTCTTTCTGGATTTATTTTTTGTTATTCTGTCTCTCACTGTTCAAATAAACCTACCATTAAAATTATAGTCTGATCATGTCTTTGTCAGTGGGCAAACGTACAAAATCAGCAGGGGATCAAATACTTTTTTCCCTCACTGTAGATAAGTAAAAAATAAAAATAGTAAATAATTAAAGAGCAACAGTAAAAATAAAATAACAGTAGGGAGGCTTATACAGGGGGTACCGGTACAGAGTCAATGTGCGGGGGCACCGGTTAGTCGAGGTAATTGAAGTAATATGTACATGTGGGTAGAGTTAAAGTGACTATGCATAGATAATAAACAGAGTAGTAGCAGCGTAAAAGAGGGGGTGGGTGGGCAATGCAAATAGTCCGGGTAGCCATGATCAGCTGTTCAGGAGTCTTATGGCTTGGGGGTAGAAGATGTTAAGAAGCCTTTTGGACCTAGATTTGGCGCTCCGGTACCGCTTGCAATGCGGTAGCAGAGAGAACAGTCTATTACTTTAGGGGCCTTCCTCTGACACCGCCTGGTATAGAGGTCCTGGATGGCAGGACGCACTACCCTCTGTAGTGCCTTGCGGTCGGTGGCTGAGCAATTGCCAAATCAGGTGGTGATGCAACCAGTCAGGATGCTCTCGATGGTGCAGCTGTAGAACTCTTTGAGGATCTGAGGACCCATGCCAAATATTTTCAGTCTCCTGAGGGGGGATAGGCATTGTCGTGCACTCTTCACGACTGTCTTGGTGTGTTTGGACCATGATAGTTTGTTGGTGATGTGGACGCCAAGGAACTTGAATCTCTCAACCTGTTCCACTACATCCCCGTCGATGAGAATGGTGGCGTGCTCAGTCCTCTTTTTTTTCCTGTAGTCCACAATCATCTCCTTTGTCTTGATCACGTTGAGGGAGAGGTTGTTAACTTGGCACCACACGGCCAGGTCTCAGACCTTATCCCTATTGGCTGTCTCATCGTTGTCTGTGATCAGGCCTACCACTGTTGTGTCGTCGGCAAACTTAATGATGGTGTTGTAGTCGTGCCTGGCCATGCAGTCATGGGTGAACAGGGAGTACAGGAGGGGACTGAGCACACACCCCTTAGGGGCCCCTGTGTTGAGGATCAGCGTGGTAGATGTGTTGCTACCTACCCTTACCACCTTGGGGCGGCCCGTCAGGAAGTCCAGGATCCAGTTGCAGAGGGAGGTGCTTAGTGATGACCACTGTATTGAACGCTGAGCTGTAGTCAATGAATAGCATTCTCACGTAGATGTTCCTCTTGTCCAGGTGGGAAAGGGCAGTGTGGAGTGCAATAGAGATTGCATCATCCGTGGATCTGTTGGGGCGGTATGCAAATTTAGTGGGTCTAGGGTCTCTAGGATAATGGTGTTGATGTGAGCCATGACCAGCCTTTCAAAGCACTTCCATGGCTACAGACTTGAGTGCTACGGGTCGGTAGTCATTTAGGCAGATTATTTTAGTGTTCTTGGGCACAGGGACTATGGTGGTCTGCTTGAAACATGTTGGTATTACAGACTCAGTCAGGGACATGTTGAAAATGTCAGTGAAGAGACTTGCCAGTTGGTCAGCGCATGCTCGGAGTACACGTCCTGGTAATCCGTCTGGCCCTGCGGCCTTGTGAATGTTGACCTGCTTAAAAGTCTGACTCACATCAGTTACGGAGAGCGTGATCACATAGTCATCTGGAACAGATGATGCCCTCATGCATGCTTCAGTGTTGCTTGCCTCGAAGCGAGCATAGAAGTGATTTAGCTCGTCTGGTAGGCTTGTGTCACTGGGCAGCTCGCGGCTGTGCTTCCCTTTGTAGTCTGTAATAATTTGCAAGCCCTGCCACATCCGACGAGCAGCAGAGACGGTGTAGTATGATTCAATCTTAGTCCTGTATTGACTCTTTGCCAGTTTGATGGTTCGTCGGAGGGCATAGCGGGATTTCTTATAAGCGTCGGGGTTAGAGTCCCGCTCCTTGAAAGTGGCAGGTCTACCCTGTAGCTCAGTGCGGATGTTGCCTGTAATCCATGGCTTCTAGTTGGGGTATGTACGTACGGTCACTGTGGGGACGACGTCATCGAAGCACTTATTTATGAAACCAGTGACAGATGTGGTGTACTCCACAATGCAATCAGAAGAATCCCGGAACATATTCTAGTCTGTGATCACAGAACAGTCCTGTAGCTTAGCATCTGCGTCATCTGACCACTTCCTTATTAACCGAGTCACTGGTGCTTCCTGCTTTAGTTTTTGCTTATAAGTAGGAATCAGGAGGATAGAGTTATAGTCAGATTTGCCAAATGGAGGGCAAGGGACAGCTTTGTACGCTTCTCTGTGTGTGGAATAAAGGTGGTCTAGTTTTTTCCCCTCTGGTTGCATATTTAACATGCTGGTAGAAATGAGGTAGAACGGATTTATGTTTCCCTGCATTAAACTCCCCGGCCACTAGGAGCGCTGCCTCTGGATGAGCATTTTGCTGTTTGCCTATACAGCTCATTGAGTGCAATCTTAGTGCCAGCATCGGTTTGTGTTGGTAAATAGACAGCTACGATAAATATAGATGAAAACTCTCTTTGTAAATAGTGTGGTCTACAGCTTATCATGAGATACTCTACCTCAGGCGAGCAAAACCTAGATACTTCCTTAGTATTAGATTTTATGCACCAGCTGTTGTTTACAGCCGTTCTATCCTGCCGATGTAGTGTATATCCTGCCAGCTGTATGTTATCCATGTCGTCTTTCAGCCACGACTCGGTGAAACATAAGATATTACGTCCAATTTATTTTCAAATGATTGAACATTGGCTAATAGGATTGATGGGAGAGGCAGTTTACTCGCTCGCCGTCGGATCCTTACAAGGCACCCCAATCTACGTCCACGATATCTCTCTCTTTCTCATGTGAATGACGGGGATTTGTGCCTTGTCGGGTGACTGTAGAATATCCTTTGCATCCAACTCGTTGAAGAAAGAATCTTCGTCCAATACGAGGTGAATAATCGCTGTCCTGATATCCAGAAGCTCTTTTTTTTTTGTCATAAGAGACGGTGGCAGAAAAATTATGTACAGAATAAATTACAAATAACGCGAAAAAACACACATAATAGTACAATTGGTTAGAGGGCTGTAAAACGTTAGACATCTTCTCCGGCGCCATTTTTGTTTATACAAAGTGAGTACGGTAGTGGACTAAACAACCAAAGATTTAAAGACTGAAGGCTGGTTTATCGACATGTCTGTAGACAGTTGACACAGTGACATCATGAATGTTTTCTTGTCGTCCTGCATCAAACTTTGTTGTTGTCGTTATGAAAAAGTATAAATACTAAAACGACATGCTGCATGACATCAGCAGCCTGTTGGTCCAAAATAGCGTAACTGGTGCATTTTAAAACAAATAAACCCATTCGTTTAAAAATTAATTTAGTATATGTCAACCTAGAAAACCAGGCAACTAAAAGCAACTTTCTAAACAATGTTTTGGTTAGTTTCTAGCTTGTTATATAACTGACAATGTCTTAACTTTAGCTCATTTGTATTCGTTACTACAGGAAAACAAACTCACAACAAGATCATTATTTAAAAGTTAATGGCGAGCAAATTGCAGAAAAAAGAACTTGGACACTGTCTCGTTAGCCTAACGTTATATCCTAATTTGACTTTGGTGCAGTTCATGTTGTTCTTCACATTACCGTCTCTAGTAAACACACCCTATATCAAATAAAATCTATGTTTATTTCTCACATGCAGGATACAGAAGGTGTAAACGGTATAGTGAAATGGTTACTTGCATTGTGGAGTCTTGTTTAGACATGTAGCTAAACAATGAACCATAATCCCAACTCATAACGTTACTACCCTGCATGTGTCTGCTGGTAGCTAAAGCTAACCAACTAGCTAGGTTCAATGTTAGCTAGCTAGCTAACAGTAAGCTATAACTAGCAATGCAAATGGCTCTGAGATACGAATAATATTACTGCACAGATGTTAGCTAATGAGCCAGCCAGCCAGCTAACGTTAGCTAGCTTTAACTTGCAATTAAAACAACTTTCTGACAAAATTTGAAATGTATAATATCTGAAGATGTAGCTAGCTATACTCTCTTACCCGTATACATGGATGAACACTTCTCCCTCTCCGTCATGGTTGCCATGGTTGCCCTTAGTTTACAGATGTAATCCGGAGTCTGGTGTTTTATACAACAGCCTTTTTTTGTGTGTTCTCTTTCCGACTCCCTCCGCATTATTTGCACGCAAATGCCAGAATTTTCTCCATCTCCTTAGCTATCATATTCTGCTTCCACCAAGCATCCCACTGATTTCAAAACTTATTCCTCCAGAAAGTGGAGAGCAATCGCAACACTTATGCAGTTCTTCGTGATATCTTTCAAAATAACCGCGTTAGAAAGGATTACATACACATTCTGAGCAGCTCATTTTAGAGACAGAAGCGTCAGAAGCGTCAGCTCTCGGTATGTCCAGCCCATCCAGTACTGTATCTCAGCCAATCATGGCTAGTGGGAACGTTCCTGTCTTATTCTAGGCTCGTAATTTAATGATTTTATTTGTCGTTACAGATTGCATACAAGTTTGTTATTAAGGCACATGAAAGTTCACATGTTCCATAAGGCATTTATGCCAAAAACAAATGCATTTTGATAATAAATTAATGTTTACATTCAAATGCCTCTCCTGTAAAGTAGTGATGCGCGACATTCCTGTAATGAGTTACATATAAGGAAATCAGTCAATTGAAATAAATTCATAAGGCCCTAATCTATGGATTTCACATGACTGGGAATACAGCTCTATATCTGTTGGTCACAGATATATAAAAAAAAAAAAGTAGGGGCGTGGATCAGAAAAGCAGTCTGTATCTGGTGTGACCACCATTTGACTCATGCAGCGTTATTGGCGAGAACTGGAACACGCTTTGTACATGTCGATCTAGAGCATCCAAAACATGCTCAATGGGTGAAACATCTGGTGAGTACGCATGCTGTCGAAGAACTGGGACATTTTCAGCTTCTAGGAATTGTGTACAGATCCTTGCGATATGGGGCTGTGCATTCAGTGTTGCCAACACATTTTCAGGGGAAGTTGCTAGAGGCAGGTCGATTTGTTGCTAAAAGTTGCTAAATTACATTGTGATGTCATTGCGTGATGACGTCATTACGTAATAACGTAAAATTGCGTAAATACATAGAATACACAATAACGTTACTCAAATTGACTGGCCATCTCGACGACAAATATGGTTTGACATTTGTTTGTTTATTATATATTTTTATTTGTAAAAGTAATATAAACACAACACATTGAATTATTGAACAATTACACATGACACATTATTAAACAATTACATTTTATTTATTTTCTTGTTAACTAGTAAACCTACACATTCTGAACAATTATAGTTTTAAGCAGTGTATTGGTAGTTAGTTAACATGCTACCTAACTGATCAACAATTATAGGTACAAGCTAATAACAAGGTATATATGCAATCTTATTGAACAAGCAACTTAACTCAAATAATAATGAGTGCACTAGGCATCTCTATTCAGCTCTCTCCAGGTTGTTGTGCTGCTTGGCTGGCCTGCTGCTGCCTGTGTACGAGCTGAGCGCCTGCTGCTGACGTCACTTACAATGCACTTTTGCAGCCAGGCACGTGTGTTGTGACTGAGTGTGTGTCAATTTGGGGGTTAATGCGTGCATTTTAGCATTTGAGTCACTTTTCAAAAGTTGCTAAAAGTTCCAAATAGATTTTTAAAAGTAGCTACATTTGTTGCTAGGTGCTGTTTGAAAATAAAGTTGCCAGGGTAGTCTGAAAAGTTGCTAAATCTAGCAACAAAATTGCTAAGTTGGCATCACTGTGTGCATTATCATGCTGAAACATGAGGTGATGGCGGTGGATGAATGGCACGACAATGGCCCTCAGGATCTCGTCACAATATCTCTATGCATTCAAATTGCCATCGATAAAATGCAATTGTATTCGTTGTCCGTAGCTTATGCCTGCCCATACCATAACACCACCGCCACCATGGGGCACTCTGTTCACAACGTTGAAATCAGCAAACCACTCGCCCATACAACGCTGTCTGCCATCTGCCCGGCACAGTTGAAACCGGGATTCATCCATGAAGAGCACACTTCTCCAGCGTGCCAGTGGCCATCGATGGTGAGCATTTGCCCACTGAAGTCGGTTACATAGCCGAACTGCAGTCAGGTCAAAACCCTGGTGAGGACAACGAGCACGCAGATGAGCTTCCCTAAGACGGTTTCTGACAGTTTGTGCAGAAATTCTTCAGTTGTGCAAACCCACAGTTTCATCAGCTGTCCGGGTGGCTGGTCTCAGACCATCCCGCAGGTGAAGAAGCCGGACGTGGAGGTCCTGGGCTGGCGTAGTTACACGTGGTCTGCTGTTATGAGGCCGGTTGGACATTCTGCCAAATTCTCTAAAACAATGTTGGAGGTGGCTTATAGTAGAGAAATGAAAATAAAATTATCTGGCAACAGCTCTGGTGGACATTCCTGCAGTCAGCATGCCAATTGCACGCTCCCTCAAAACTTGAGAAAACTGTCGCATTGTGTTATGTGACAAAACTGCACATTTTAGAGTGGCCTTTTATTGTCCCCAGCAAAAGGTGCACCTGTGTAATGATCATACTGCTTAATCAGCTTCTTGATATGCCAAACATGTCAGGTTGATGGATTATCTTGGCAAAGGATAAATGCTCACTAACAGGGATGTAAACAAATTTGAGATAAGAAATAAGCTTTTTGTGCGTATGGAACATTTCTGGGATCTTTTATTTCAGCTTATGAAACATGGGACCAACACTTTACATGTTGTGTTTATATTTTTGTTCTGTATAAATTCAGACTGTAACACAACAAAATGTGGAAAAAGTCAAGGGGTGTGAATACTTTCTGAAGGCACTGTACATATTTCCTTAAACATCCTGTATCGTGTGCTTATTCTTTTACCAAGTTCTGCAGTAATTTATACCAATGGCATGCCCATCTTTTTGTGAGAAATTACACTCAAGTATTTATAAAGTATAAATACCAATCACTTTAATTTGGGACTGCAAAAATACTTTAATAATGATTTTTTTTAAAGGTTTATTAATGTGGGAGTAACCATTAATAAATGGTGAACACACAATTTATAAATGCCTTATAAATGGTTTATTGCGGACACTTAAAATAAAGTGTTACCCAAAAAAGGATTCTAGCTTTAAGTCCATTTGTCTGTCCTTCCCTCTCAGTGACAGCGTTGTAAAAGTTGCAGCAGAACCCCATGTCCATTATTTTATTTTGCACGCGCACAGCAGGGCAGCCTGTAGGGTTGGGTGGTATCCTGATTTTTATACCGTCACACCGTTCTGTACCATACCGGGGTATATGGTATTACTGAATGTGCACACAAGGGGCAATATGAAAAATATAAAAAATGACGCACAAAACAATTTAGGCAACAGGGATCCAGTAGGGGATTGAATGTCTCTGCTGTATCCAAGAATCTTGATCTTGACATTTAGCCACTTAGCAAGCAAGTTAGCAAACCAAATGGATAGCTGGAGCCCTGAGCTGGATATAATTTATTTGACACTACTTAGATTTCTTAGATTTCTTATAGCTTTTTTTATAAGATTATCACAGGGTAAGCACTGCCTACCCTGCCTACCCTGCCTGCACAGCACTGCTTTCTTATTGGCCCATCTACCACCCTTCCTCATCAGAGAACAACAAATAACTTTGTTTACGTTTTTGTTTTAGTTACATATACATTTTACATACAACAGATTGTACAACAGATTGAAACACAATGGGTCATCATTCACACAGAAAGGAGGCTATAGCACATGGACTCATGGAATTATTGACCATCCCATCAATGGCTAATTGTAATTAGCATTGAGAAAGATTTGAACATGAGTAATTTTAATGCATAGCCGGGTGAAACTGTATAAATAAGTTTTGCGGTACATAATGAGGATAGGAAAGCAACCCACTGAGAATGATTGTCTTGGCTACAATACCTTTCACTTTGCAGCTGAGAGCGTGGGTGGCTGAGGTGCCATTTTGACTTGGACCTGCAAATTATCAACACACTTCACTGAATAAGCTCTAGCAATAATGTAAGTAAATCAGATGTTACAACTTTCATTTGTACCAATCTACTTCAGTTGACTTAGAAAGAAAAACAAAACAAGCCTGATTATCCTTAATTACTTAAATGTTCTGTACTGCTTTGTTATTGTACTTAAGTTGTTTGTTTTTGCCACAGACATGTTTGTGAAGATGGAGAGTATAATGAACGATTCCATCTATCCCAATTTGGTTGAATTCAGAGATCAAGGATTCTTGAAATACATTAAAGGAAGCCGGTGTCGTTTCTTATTTTTGTAAGATTTTGTTTAAGTTTCTGTGCCTTTTCTTTTCTAGAGTTTTAGTTTGTTGTGGTTTGTATCATTAGCTAGGTTTCCATCCAATTGGCAACAGATTTTCATGTTAATATTCTCAAATCTGCATAAAAACATGCACAATTTCTCATGCACATTTTCCCACCAAAGATGTGTTTCCATCAAATTGACTTGTTGCGGATAAAAACGTGATGACATAGTCGTAGTGCACATAAAAATAACTTTTGCAGTTAAATTCCCAAGTTCCAAAAATATAAGTAAATGGGTTTCCATCGCATTTTCGACTCTACTGATCGTTTTGTCGCAAAAAATGTTGTGTTACATAGCGAATGTGCCCACTCTTGTCTTTGCACGTGCACTCTGGCCAACAGCTCGCAGATGCAGTGCGGGTAGGCTACCTACAGTGCATTCGGAAAGTATTCAGACACCTTCACTTTTTACACATTTGGTTACATTTCAGCCTTAATTCTAAAATTGATTAAATTGTTTTTTCCCCTTATCAATCTACACACGATATCCCATAATTGAAATGTATTACAAATAAAAAACTGAAATATGACATTTACATAAGTATTCAGTATTTATATGCGATTACAGCCTTGAGATTTCTTGGGTATGGCTTGGCACACCTGTTTTTGGGGAGTCTCTCCCATTGTTCTCTACAGATTCTCTCAAGCTCTGTCAGGTTGGATGGGGAGCGTCGCTGCACAGCAATATTCAGGTCTCTCCAGAGATGTTAGATCGGGTTCAAGTCCGGCTCTGGCTGGGCCACTCAAGGACATTCAGAGACTTGCCCTCCTGTGTTGTCTTGGCTGTGTGCTTAGGGTCATTGTCCTGTTGGAAGGTGAACCTTGAGCGCTCAGGAGCAGGTTTTCATCAAGGATCTCTCTGTACTTTGCTCCGTTCATCTTTCCCTCGATCCTGACCAGTCTCCCAGCCCCTGCCGCTGAAAAACATCCCCACAGCATGATGATGCCCCCACCATGCTTTACCGTAGGGATGGTATTGGCCAGGTGGTTAGCAGTGCCTGGTTTCCTCCAGACGTGATGCTTGGTATTCAGGTCAAAGAGTTCAATCTTGGTTTCATCAGACCAGAGGATCTTGTTTCTCATGGTCTGAGAGTCCTTTAGGTGCCTTTTGGCAAACCCCAAGCGGGCTGTCATGTGCCTTTTATTGAGGAATGGCTGCAGAGATGGTTGTTCTTCTGGAAGTATCTTCCATCTCCACAGAGGAACTCTGGAGCTCTGTCAGAGTGACCATCAGGTTCTTGGTCACCTCTCTGACCAAGGCCCTTCTCCCCCGATTGCTCAGTTAGTGTATATTTTAACAGCGTCAGAAAAGTACATTCTCAGTGTATAAATGCATTTGATGATTTGTCACTCCTGGTTTGGCACACCATGTTTCCCTCAGCCTCAGTCATTTTTCTTAGAGGATTAAACTTCAGCAACGTTGTTACAGCAGTGATATCTATTCAATAAATTTTTTCTGAAACAATATAAAAATGTGCAGACTGGTGGGTCAATTATTGTAGGTGTTATTCAACAAATGAGTTCATGGTACCGACAAGTGTACACACACACACTGAAGATAAAGAAGCATGGTTCATATAACTCTTAAATGACATAGGTGGGTTAGAGGTCAAACAAACTGCTTAATAGTCACATGCCTTGGAATGTCTCCCGACAGAGGTCACCCATACATCACAGGCTTGATGTCCCTGTGTGGATCATTTCCACATCACTGGGACTGTCCCCAGCCACAATTCCATCAAATGCAAGCATAGCTTGTATAGGTCTTATTGCTCACATACTGTCACATTTGGCCATCATTCAGCAGTGAGAAGCCCTAAGTAAGGGTTTGACAACAGCATCAGCAGAAGCCATTATTCTACGCGCCACCAATCATCTCATAGATGACAGTCTCTCTTCCTCTCCCTAGGCAGGCCCCTGGGACCCATAGAATACATGACCACTTGACTCAACCATGCATGGCCTTCCCTCATAATTCAGTCGCATGTTGGAATGAAATACAGGTTCATGTCGATGTCGACAAACCTTGGGATCTGTGAGCCTGGTCTTATGTCATGTCCACTCAGCCACATAGTCATTTCTAGTGGGATGTGCTGGTGGTTGGAGGATACCGAGCGGCTCATTGGCCATTGCATATTTATATGTTGACACAGTGTGTGAACGTGTGTGTGTGTGTGTGTGTGTGGGGGGGGGGGGGGGGGGGGGGGGGGGGGCATAAGTGCGTGGCATGCATCTGTACACTGTGAAAAATATATATATTGAGATTCAGTCAAAATGTCAAAACGTATTAAATCAAATTGAGTTGGCCAAAAAATGAAGTCAGATCAACTGAAGCAACATAACAGTGGTGTTGACAAAAAAGTCAAGTTAAGATAATTACAACATATCAAATTATCATAACTTAAGAAATCAAGTCGAATCAGCTAAGAACTACGTGTTTACTCAACTTAGAAATTCACAACCAAGAAGTCAAATCAACTGAAGCAACATAACAGTAGTGTTGACTGAAAATGTCAAGTGCAGATGACTTCAACTTATTTTCTGGGGGTGGAGCTCAATAGAATAATACACAGCATGCTTTGCGACCGTTCATTTTTACAATTACATTTAAATTTTGGTCATTTAGAACACACTTTGTTAGACACACTTATCCAGAGTGACTTCAGTTAGTGCATTCAACAAAGTAGATAAACAAATACATGTATAAAGTAACAAGTAAAAAGTTAAGTTAACCATTACTCAGAATGCCGCTGTAGTTAAAGTGGTCTGTTGGATGGTTGACATGACTTAGTGAAATGCCAGTTTTGAAACTTGCGGAAAAGCTCACAAATGAGCAACAGACAGATTGGAGCATAATATTTCCTACTGAAATCTCTATTTTATAATTTCAAATTAGTCAGTTCTGAAATGAATACATTTCAAAGTAGTTGTTTCAACTGTATAGGAAGTTGACACAACTTAAAATGTTAAGGTTGCCTGGTAACAAACTTTGGTAAGTATGTCTGTGTATGTATGTGTATGTATATATATGTATATATACAGTACCAGTCAAATGTTTGGACACACCTACTCATTCCAGGGTTTTTCTTTATTTTTACTGTTTTCTACATTGTAGAATAATAGTGAAGACATCAAAACTATGAAATAACACATATGGAATCATGTATTTGTATTTATTATGGATTGCAATTAGCTGCCAAGGCAGCAGCTACTCTTCCTGGGATCCAGCAAAATTAAGGCAGTTATACATTTTAAAAACATTACAATACATTCATAACAGATTTCACAACATATTAACTGTGTGCCCTCAGGCCTCTACTCTACTACAACATATCTATAACACAGAATCCATGTGTATGTGTGTATAGTGCGTATGTTATCGTGTGTTTGTATGCATGTGTCTATGTTTGTGTTGCTTCACAGTCCCCACTGTTCCATAAGGTGTATTTTTATCTGTTTCTTTAATCTGATTAACCTGCTGGCATGAGTTACTTGATGTGGAATAGAGTTCCATGTAGTCATAGCTCTATGTAGTACTGTGTGACTCCCATAGTCTGTTCTTGACTTGGGGACTGTGAAGAGACCTCTGGTCGCATGTCTTGGGGGGTATGCATGTGTGTCCGAGCTGTGTGCCAGTAGTTCAAACAAAATGTCAATACCTCTCACAAATACAAGTAGTGATGTAGTCAATCTCTCCTCAACTTTGAGCCAGGAGAGATTGACATGCATATTATTAATGTCCAGGTGTGACAAAACTAGGGCCTGTAGGACCTGCCTTGTAGATTGTGCTGTTAAGAATGCATAGCAGTGCTTTATTATAGACAGACTTCTCCCCATCCTAGCTACTGTTGTATGAATATGTTTTGACCTTGACAGTTTAGAATCCAGGGTTACGCCAAGCAATTTAGTCTCCTCAACTTGCTCAATTTCCACATTATTCATTACAAGATTTAGTTGAGGTTTAGGGTTTAGTAAATTATTTGTCCCAAATGCAATGCTTTTAGTTTTTGAAATATTTATGACCAATTTATTCCTTGTCACCCATTCTGAAACTAACTGCAACTCTTTATTAAGTGTTGCTGTCATTTAAGTTGCTGTGGTAGCTGACATGAATAGTGTTGAGTCATCCACATACATAGACACACTGGCTTTACTCAAAGGAATACATTTTGCTTCCCTCCAGGCCTGAGGGCCCACACTTTCTAGTAGGCTTAAATTGAAGATATGGCAAATAGGAGTGGCAATATCGTCCACTATTATCCTCAGTAATTTTCCATCCAAGTTCTCAGACCCCGGTGGCTTGTCATTGTTGATCAACAATAATACTTTTTTCACCTCTTCCACACTTACTTTATGGAATTCAATATTACAATGCTTGTCTTTCATAATTTGGTCAGATATACTTGGATGTGTAGTGTCAGCTTTTGTTGCTGGCATGTCATGCCTAAGTTTGCTAATCTTGCCAATGAAAAAATCATTAAAGTAGTTCGCAATATCAGTGGGTTTTGTGATGAATGAGCCATCTGATTCAATGAATGATGGAGTGGAGTTAGCCTTTTTGGCCAAAATTTCATCTAATGTGCTCCAAAGCTTTTTACTATCATTCTTTGTCATTCATCTTTGTTTCATTGTGTAGTTTCTAATTCTTTTTATTCAGTTTAGTCATATGATTTCTCAATTTGCAGTACGTTTGCCAATCGGTTGTCCAGCCAGACCTAATTGCCATCTCTTTTGCCTCATACCTCTCAACCATACAATTTTTTAATTCCTCATCAATCCACAGGGATTTAACAGTTTTTACAGTCATTTTCTTAATGGGTGCATGCTTATTAGTAAATGGGATAAGCAATTTCATAAATGTGTCAAGCGCAGCGTCTGGTTGCTTGTCATTACACACCACAGACCAACACATATTCTTCACATCAACAAAAAAGTAATCACTACAGAACAATATTAGGCCCAGCCTTTAGAACTTTGGTTTTCCTAGATATGGCTACTATATTGTGATCACTACATCCGATGGATTTGGATACTGCATTCAAACAAATTTCTGCAGCATTAGTAAAGATATGATCAGTACATGTTGATGATTTCACTCCTGCACTGTTTGTAACTAACCTGGTAGGTTGATTGATAACCTGAATCAGGTTGCAGGAAATAGTTACAGTTTGAAGCTTTCTCTTGAGTGGGCAGCCTGATGAAAGCCAGTCAATATTTAAATCAACCAGAAAGTATACCTCTCTATCTATTGATATCACAGTCCCTTGCAAAAGTATTCAGACCTCTTGGTGTTTTTCCTATTTTGTTGCATTACAACCTGTATTTGAAATTGATTTTTATTTGGATTTCATGTATTGGACATACACAAAATAGTCAAAATTATTGAAGTGAAATGAAAAAAATAACTTGTCTAAAAAAATTATAAAAAATAAATAACGGAAAAGTGGTGCGTGCATATGTATTCACCCCATTTGCTATGAAGCCCCTACATTTTACATTTTAGTCATTTAGCAGATGCTCTTATCCAGAGCGACTTTCAGTTAGTGAATGTATAAAAAAAAAATTGGGGGCCCCCAGTGGGAAACGAACCCACAACCCTGGCGTTGCAAGCGCCATGCTCTACCAACTGAGCTACACGGGGCCCTAGATCTAAATAAGATCTGGTGCAAACAATTACCTTCAGAAGTCACATAATTAGTTAAATAAAGTCCACCTGTGTGCAATCTAAGTGTCACATGATCTGTTACATGATCTCAGTATATATACACCTGTTCTGAAAGGCCCCAGAGTCTGCAACACCACAAACCAAGGGGCACCACCAAGCAAGCCGAAGAACAAGGAGCTCTACAAACAGGTCAGGGACAAAGTTGTGGTGAAAGACATCAGGGTTTGGTTATAAAAAAATATCAGAAACTTTGAACATCATACGGAGCACGATTAAATCCATTGTTAAAAAATGGAATGAATATGGCACCACAACAAACCTGCCAAGAGAGGGCCACCCACCAAAACTCACGGACCAGGCAAGGGGGGAATTAATCAGAGAGGCAAGAAAGAGACCAAAGATAACCCTGAAGGATCTGCAAAGCTCTAGAGCGGAGATTGGAGTATCTGTCCATAGGACCACTTTAAGCCGTACACTCCACAGAGACGGTTTTACGGAAGAGTGGCCAGAAAAAAGACATTACTTAAATGAAAAAATTAGCAAACACGTTTGGTGTTCGCCAAAAGGCATGTGGGAGACTCCTCAAACATATGGAAGAAGGTACTCTGGTCAGATGATACTAAAATAGAGCTTTTTGGCCATCAAGGAAAACGCGATGTCTGGCGCAAACCCAACAACTCTCATCACCCCGAGAACACCATCCCCACAGTGAAGCATGGTGGTGGCAGCATCATGCTGTGGGGATGTTTTTCAATGGCAGGGACTGGGAAAATGGTCAGAATTGAAGGAATGATGGATGGCGCTAAATGCAGGAAAATTCTTGAGGGAAACCTGTTTCAGTCTTCCAGAGATTTGAGACTGGGATGGAGGTTCAACTTCCAACAGGACAATGACCCTAAGCATACTGCTAAAGCAACACTCGAGTGGTTTAAGGGGAAACATTTAAATGTCTTGGAATGGCCTAGTCAAAGCACAGACCTCAATGAAATTGAGAATCTGTGGTATGACTTAAAGATTGCTGTACACCAGCGGAACCCATCCAACTTGAAGGAGATGGAGCAGTTTTGCCTTGAAGAATGGGCAAAAATCCCAGTAGCTAGATGTGCCAAGCTTATAGAGACATACCCCATGAGACGTGCAGCTGTAATTGCTTCAAAAGGTGGCTCTACAAAGTATTGACTTTGGGGGGGTGAATAGTTATGCACGCTCAAGTTTTCTGTTTTTTTTGTCTTATTTCTTGTTTGTTTCACAATAAATGTTTTGCATCTTCAAAGTGGTAGGCATGTTGTGTAAATCTAATGATACAACCCCCCCCAAAAAAAAATATTGCTGTACCTGTTGAACCGATTGTCTTTCTGTATAAATTGTAGTATCATCTGCAAATATAAATTTAGTAGCTTGAGTTTCAGATAAGGCGTAAGGAAGGTTGTTGGTATATTTTAAATAAAGAAGTGGCCCAAGGCATCTGCCCTGCAGTATTTCACAGTTTAAAGCACGAGGGGAAGAAAATGACCCATTGATATAGGTGGACTGTTTCCTGTCAGTTAGATATGACTGTACCCAATTCAATGCTGCCTCCGTAAACCCATAATGCAATAATTGTGTCAAAATTATTTAATGATCCACTAAATCAAATGTTGCACTAAAATCTAAAAATAGTACACCCATAAACCTGCCATTATCCATAGCATTGAGCCACTGGTCAGTCATGTCAACCAATGCAGTGGTACTGGAATGTTTTTTGCGATAAGCATGCTGATTGGCTGTGATCAGATCATTCTTTTCCATGTTGAAGCACATTAATTTGACTAAAAATGTAAAGTTCAAGTTCACTCAACAAGTTATTACATCCAAATTTGTCAGTTCCACTTTACTATGTTGAAATACCTTTAGATTAGATGCTGCAACATCTTGTCTGTTAATGAGAGAAAAAACCCTCAATGCACAGTAATGGTTTAAACTTTGACCATTACTAAACTTCCGGAGGACCTATCAACCTTTCACTCCCTCAACTCTACCTTCTCTTCCGCTGTGTCCACTGCCAAAGCCACTTTCTATCACTCTAAATGTCAAGCTTCTGCCTCTAACCATAGGAAACGCTTTTCCAGCTTCTCCTCCCTCCTCAATCCACCATCCCCTCCCTCCTCCCTCTCTGCGGACGACTTTGTCAACCACTTTGAAAAGAAGGTTGACGACATCTGCTCCTCATTCACTCAGCCTATTGAGTCCACTGGTCCCACTCATACAGACCTTCACCGCTTTCTCCCCTCTCTCTCCAGATGAAATCCTGCAACTAGTGATGTCCGGCCGCCCGACAACCTTCCCAATCGACCCCATCCACTCATCCCTTCTCCAGACCATCTCTGGAGACCTTCTTCCATTCTTCACTTCCCTCATTAACTCATCCCTGACCACTGGCTGCGTCCCCTCTGACTTCAAAATGGCCAGAGTCACTTCCCTCCTCAAGAAACCAAAAAGCTCTTCTCTTTCCTTGCACACCAATGGTGGAACCAGCTCCCCCTGAAGCTAGGACAGCAGAGTCCCTGCCCATCTTCAAAAAACATCTCAAACCCTACCTCTTCAAAGAGGTTCTTTAATAATCCCATAATATCCCCCCTCGTACCCCCTACCCCCCCCCCAAAACGCCTTTTGTGAACTAACATTCAACTCCCCCCCCCCCCCCCCCCCCCTACTAGCACTGACTTTGCTGATAGCTACTTTATTGAGGAAAAATTTACATACTCTGACTGAACAATGTGGTTGTCCCACCTAGCTATCGTAAGATGAATGCACTAACTGTAAATCGCTTGCGTCTGCTAAATTACTAAAATGTAAAATGTTAAACAACTCTATCATCCAAAGAATGTTGGCCAACTGTAAACTATATGTGGCTTCTTTCAGAACAAGATGTTCCCAAATAAACCTAGCATATTCATAAATAGCATCACCTACATTAAATTCTCTTTGAAGGATGAGGAAGGAATCCAGCAGGTTGTCCTACAGGAAAACGGCCCTGAAAATGTGGAATTACCTGCAGGAATCTTACCTACAGGATATCCCATAGGATTTGGGGGCCATTTTGCTGTAGGACAATTCCTGTTGGAATCCTGCAGGTAGTCCTCAAGGACAAAATCCTGCAGGATTTATTTGAGGACTGTCTGCAGGATTCCTGCAGGATTTTTCTCCTGAAGGACTACCTGCAGGATTCTTGCTGGATCCTGCAGGATTCCTGCAGAAATTGTCACACAGGAAAGTGTCCCCCCCCCCCCCAAATCCTGTGGGATATCCTGCAGGACTTTGTATTCCTGTAGGACTTTTTTGTAAGGGCACTGACATAAATTATCATAATGACATAACCAACAACAGAAAGCTGTCTCTGCCAGAACTTTTTTCTCAGTGTTGCTAATTACGTCTTTATGCCCCCCCCCCCCCCCCCCTGAGTATTGAACACTCTGAATAAATGAAATGCAAACATGGTTTCACCCTTTATACACAGCATGTGGAAAATATTCATATTTTATTCAATAACTAGGACTACACAAGGGCTGCATCCCAAATGGGAATAGGGTGTTATTTGGGATGTTGCCTAGGACCACACAAGCTTGCACAGACATGACCACTCTTATCTACATCTAATGAGCCAAACACAATGATGATATACATTTAGCTACCCGGTGTGTGAACAGTGAACCAGAAGCCTACAACTGTAGTCCTCTTTATGTGTTATTATCCCCAGTTCGTGGCATCATGATATGGAAAGTGGTAATAATGCATTAAGTGCAATGCAAATGTGTTTCTCTTGTTTCTCAAGGAAAACCTAAGGGAAGGGAAAATTTCGGACATATTGTAGGAATCTGCAGAAAGTCACAGTGTGTACAGTCACTTTGTATGTCATTGTTTAGGGACTAACATTGGACCATATCTCCTTTTACTTACCTTTTTGTTAACAATCAACGTTTTATTTTTAAAAGACTATCAGCTCACACTCTCGCTCTCGCTCTCCTTCTCTGAATACAGCAGCCCTCTTTGAGTGGAGAAATTGAAGTCACAATCAAAGTCACAACACTGGAGTCCAATAAAGAATGATAATACCATATTATGGGGAAGATCAGTTGACAGCACACGTGCTGTTGTGAATCCGCTGCCCTACATTTCCCATGTGTGTCGAGTGGGGGCTGGCTGCCTACTGATCGCCTCTGATTAGCCAAGGGATGACGGGCACCATGCCCACGGCCCAGCTGGCGCCCACTGGTACCCACTGGCTACTGTCATGCTGCGTCGGCATAGCCTGGCCGTCCATGTCTATCCCCCCTTGACCCTCACTACCCTCACCCACATACAAACGGAGGAACGGAAAATACATTCCCTGTCATTCATAGATTGGAGACAGAGAGAGACTGATGACAAATGGCGAAGATGAATGCCACAGCCTGGTATGTCCTGGTACTGGGTAGGGCTGTGGCGGCCTTGACATTTTGTCAGCCAGTGATTGTCAAGCAAATATCTGCCGGTCTCAAGGTAATTGACCATTAATTAACATAACCACGTTTAACATCTCCTGGCTTCCACGCATAGCCTTCAAGCCACTGATGCAGATCTTTGGAACATCTACTAGTCTAACAAACCCATTTAATATAGCCTACACCATCACAATAAATCCATTATTTATTTTAGACAGGTCTAAAGAAACATGATATGAAGAAAATGTAGTCTATTTCAGAAGAACAGAATAGCATACTATGAGTTGTCCCTATGTTAGGCCCTGATCTGGCTATGCCATTTGGCTGTGGGCTACACCAGTTCATTTAGCAGACAAGATTTGCTTAGAATTCCGTGGCATTATTTTATATTATTTTCTGGTATGAAGAATACATTTGAACATAGCTGAATAAAATAGAAAGGACATTTTCTCCAAACCATTTCCGAGGGAGTATGCACATGCGGCTATTCTGTGTTGAGTGGTTAACAAAGAAACATGTTCTCCTATATTCTTAATTTAGAGTTATTCATGCAACTTTAGTTGTGATACAAACATTGGGATATATGTTTACATTTTTAATACATTCTAAGCCTGCATGATGCGACTCTAATGGTGATTTGAAAAAAGTTGCATGAAAAGCATGAGCTCTGCTTTGTTTCTTGTGCAGGCTGCACACACTTCATCAGTCTCTCATTCACCATTTGATAAGCACTTGATAATATTCTCACCAGGCCTCGAATTTCCCAGCGGTATCCCCCTTGTGTGGCCATAATGCCCCCCCCCCCAAAAAAAATGTATGCCTTGCGGCCAGTGGCCGTTGTGCCCTTGGGCCGTGCTCCGAAGCACCTCCCACTCACATGGCTCGCTCAGATATCTAAATTCTTATTAGCCAATGCCCGTCACGGGATTGGGTCCTTGTCCAGGCATCTCAGCTCCGAAGTAGGCTACAAGTGAAGACAGACACATCGCGGACGCCTAACAAACAGCAAAATCTCTAGCCTATGTCAAGCTACTATCCCCACAGTACTTTTCCTTCTGTGTGAGAAATACATTTTCCAAACATACTCTAGGACAGTTGTGGAATGCGATAGATCCCAAATTAATACAACCAGTTTTGGAGAAGCCTAGTTACCGTGACTAAACGGTCACGTGGAATTTGACTGTGGTGATGACTTGTGACTGCCGGTGTGGTGGTAATATGGTCACCGTAACAGCCCTGGGTAAAGTTCATGATGCCGTTGATCTTAACAAGTGGCCCAGGAACAGGTCTTGGTATCAAACGCAAGCCTGCTTTGACACCTCTCACTCTAGCTAACTCACATGATCTTGGTTACTCTTCAGCTCCGCCAACTAAGATATGTTAGGACAGATCAGAGATAGAAACGTACTTCTCGTGTGGTTCAGAGGGTTCTAAACGCATTCAAGAAAATGACAGGAAGGTCAAACATCAGTGGCATACATTGAACGGTGAATGGGTTGGTGATTGGAGGGCATGCTGAGGTCTAATTCTGATTGGCTGAGAATACATTACAGTTAGAATGCTGTAGAATATACCTCTCTAAGTAGAATATGGCAATGACTTCAACTACATTAAAGGTAGTGCTGCTATGGACATGCACATGGCTATGTGACCTGAACAGGAAAAACTCCAGACCCTAGTTATAGCCTAACTAGGAACTGGAGATTTTCTTGGACAACTCCATATTCTTTCCCCTACATTTTCTGAAACTGGCTGCAATTCTAATTATATTTTGTCAATATATTCATCCATTGTGGAATGTAATGTCCTTCTTACCTATTTTATTTTAAACTGTTCATTCAATCACACAACCATCTGCCGGACACATTTAGAAAACAGGACTTTCTAACAGTGGTGCAAAATTGATATTGAAAAAAACAATGAGGTATAAATCATCGCAAGCTGCAAGTATGTGCTTACAAAACAGTTTAATATTCATCCAAGCGGTGCACTGCATGTTTTCTAAATGCCACCAGATGTTGCCATAGCGACAGTGAGTGTTTGAATATCCATTCAGTCTTGCACTTGATGAGCTAGACACCGCAGATAAGGTTTTTGTAGGCTAATGGATAGGACATGGCACCAACGATGCTCCAACAAGCATGTCTTAATTCAAATGAAATGTATCTAAACAAACATCCCAAGATTTTATTTATTGGAAAGCAGGCGAGGAGAGGAGACTTGACTGGAATTCAATTAGTCACTGTTTTAGGATAAATGTTCTCAATTTATTAGTCATTTAACGAAGAAAAATACAATAAATTGGTGATTCGAAAAAATAATTTGGATTAACTGACAGAAATATTAAGAGTGGCACAGTAAATTGTGGCATGTGAATTAGGTTTGCTTAATTATTTGGAGATCTAAAATTATGAAAGGGCGAGTGCAGGGATAGAATGCCAGTGTGCAATTGTATTTCTTCACAATGGAAAAAAAGCTGACAATGTTTTCAGTAGGGTTTCTTTAAACCTCCCAAGTTGGGTGCAGTCCATGGTCAATGACCCAGACAGAAATGTATTGGCAGGGGCTGGCTATCAGAAAGATGTCAAAATAACAGAAACCTCTTTGGAGGACTGTCCCCTGGAGGCTGGCTGGGTGGCATCATTAAAAGTAACCATTTATTTATTTGATTTCTGTGCTCAGAGGGCAGAGTCATAACTAAGGTTAGCCCAAGAACACTTTGTCTTGGTCTCTCAGGACCTACTGCTCTGGGAGATCCTCGGCTCCATGTCAGAGTGGAGGCAGGGGGGAAGACATATGATGAGACAAAGTGGGTAATGTTTTTTGGGCTATCAAGACACTGTTAGAAAATGGAGAAGAACCAAGCTTAAATGATGGAATCTGTTATGATGTCAAGCAATTGTCTTTTCTTTTTAATTTTTTAGGGGGTAGATCAGCTTAATATTGCAGATAGATTGTAACTTCCATCAATGTAATTGTCTGCATCACTTCCAATCCCCCATGTTTATATATATATAGATACATATACATATATACATACACACATATACACACATACATACAGTTGAAGTCGGAAGTTTTCATACACTTAGGTTGGAGTCATTAAAACTCGTTTTTCAACCACTCCACAAATTTCTTGTTAACAAACTTTAGTTTTGGCAAGTCGGTTAGGACATCTACTTTGTGCATAACACAAGTAATTTTTCCAACAATTGTTTACAGACAGATTATTTCACTTATGTTTCACTGTATCACAATTCCAGTGGGTCAGACGTTTACATACACTAAGTTGACTGTGCCTTTAAACAGCTGTCATGGCTTTAGAAGCTTCTGATAGGCTAATTGACAATGTTTGAGTCAATTGGAGGTGTACCTGTGGATGTATTTCAAGGCCTACCGTCAAACTCAGTGCCTCTTTGCTTGACGTCATGGGAAAATCAAAAGAAATCAGTCAAGACCTCAGAAAAGAAATTGTAGACCTCCACAAGTCTGGTTCATCTTTGGGAGCAATTTCCAAACGCCTGAAGGTACCACGTTCATCTGTTCAAACAATAGTACGCAAGTATAAACACCATGGGACCACACAGCCATCATACCGCTCAGGAAGGAGATGCATTCTGTCTCCTAGAGATTAACGTACTTTGGTGCGAGAAGTGCAAATCAATCCCAGAACAACAGCAAAGGACCTTGTGAAGATGCTGGAGGAAACAGGTACAAAAGTATCTATATCCACAGTAAAACGAGTCCTATATCGACATAACCTGAAAGGCCGCTCAGCAAGGAAGAAGCCACTACTCCAAAACCACCATAAAAAAGCCAAACTACGGTTTGTAACTGCACATGGGGACAAAGATATAACTGTTTGGCCATAATGCCCATCGTTATGTTTGGAGGAAAAAGGGGGATGCTTGCAAGCTGTATAACACCATCCCAACCGTGAAGCACAGGGGTGGCAACATCATGCTGTGGGGGTGCTTTGCTGCAGGAGGGACTGGTGCATTTCACAAAATAGATGGCATCATGAGGAAGGAAAATTATGAAGCAACATCTCAAGACATCAGTCAGGAAGTTAAAGCTTGGTCGCAAATGGGTCTTCCAAATGGACAATGACCCCAAGCATACTTCCAAAGTTGTGGCAAAATGGCTTAAGGACAACAAAGTCAAGTTTACCTCAATCCTATAGAAAATGTGTGGGCAGAACAGAAAAAACGTGTGCGAGCAAGGAGGCCTTCAAACCTGACTCAGTTACAGCAGCTCTGTCAGGAGGAATCGGCCAAAATTCACCCAACTTATTGTGGGAAGCTTGTGGAAGGCTACCCGAAATGTTTGACCCAAGTTAAACAATTTAAAGGCAATGCTACCAAATACTAATTGAGTGTATGTACACTTGTGCTGAGCCCTGTATTTGATTACAAGAGTTGTGTGAAGTATGTTTTTTATATTTGCTGCTTTGATGATTGATTGGATTAACTTTGTTCTTTGCTGTGCTTGTTGATTATTGTAAATCTCTAGCATAATTTCATGATGACCATAATTTTTTCATCAGTTTCCATGTGCTATTCTTCCCCAACTTCATTTCTCCCCCTTTTATTCTTACTGTAAAATCATGAATCAGTTTGATATGCATACAAAACACGCTACATTGCCCAGCAAGTATAGATATAGAACATTGACCTTGTGTGTTAAAGGAAGAGGTACCAGAGATAGAAACAAATGTATGGTGAAGATTCTATCTTTATATGTCAACAGAAGTTTTAGAGTTTTGATATTATTGGCTTATAATACATTATCAAATGAAATCAATGGCTTATATCCAACTAACAGTAAAGAGGCTACATCTCTGTTTATGCCTACATCTCTAACTCAGGTATGCAATAGCATTACAGTTAAATCAACAACACAATTGTTAATTGAGTTTAGAATATAAAAAATACCTGATATTAAACATTTGTTCCTAGGCCATTTCCATAAATGTATTTGTTGCTTTAATCATCCCAGTTCATAGAACGTGATACATTGTTGGGGAATATAACTCTGGTGATGAGAATGACAGCCACAATGTCTGTAGGTTAAGGGTTTTAATCAGCATCTCATAAAGTTGTGTGGACTTACACCAATCAATCATGCAAATAAAAGGACAGAGGAGAGCCAGGCGACAATGTGGCCCCAGGATAAGTGCAATAAAGGCTGCAGTCGTTCTATTGGTGTAGCTGTGCCCTCATGTAAAAATCCCTTCATATCTACAGTATGAGACTAATAATCTCCCCACAAAATCCATATCCCGCTGCCAAGGCAGATGTAAACAATATAATAAAATATATAAATAAATAATGGGTCTCTGGTGTCGGTTTGTGGCAGACACCCAGTCTTCAGTCAGCAGGGGGAAAGGTAAGAATATGATTTGGCGAGCTGAGCAGGAGAAAAGCCTGTAATGCCGCCTAATCCACCTCCTCTCACACGACAGTGTGCTAGGAATACTGAGGAACCCCCAGCTCAACTCACCTTGCAGCTGGGGTAAATAAGGACCGCCGCAGCGTCGTCATTTACACAGCCTTTTTCAATAGCATTAGCACCAGCGGGAGAAGTCCCTCCGCTTTCTCTCCCAAATTGTGCAGAATTGTCACAGGATATTAACTGCTAGTGTGTTGGAGAGTCTGGAGTGAGCTTTGTTTCACTGTTGCATTAAATCCTAAGAATATAGGCAGACAGGAGTCCAAGCACCTGCAGTTTTTGTACCAAGAGAAATCATGTGGTATCAGGTGAGAATGTGAAAAGGGTACATTACCTCTGACATAACATTTGGCATCCATAGATGGGTATGGTAGTTCATTTGATGAAATTATACTAGTGTGTAAAATGGGGATTGTTCTGGGACCTCAACCGTTCTACCATTACACTTCAGTTATTACTTTGACGTGACACTTTCCAATATTTTAGGCATCTCAGAATCTCAGACGCTCCATATACACTGTGGCCCACACAACTGTTACAATAAGGATTTTCCCATTAGTTCTGTTAACTCTGCATTTATTTACTTAATGGAGACAAACCAATTAAACAAATTGATTAATTAAAAAAGATCTGGGCAGGCTCCCATCGCATTACCATGCTTTTTCTGTGAAAACTGATGTAATTATCAGTGGTATCTGGCAAAGAAAGTGGAAAAATAATAACATTGCACCAATCTTTTCTGTTGAGTCACTGCCTTAGGTAACAACAAGACACTGTGCCCCACCGACATTAAACAGACTCCCTCTATGGGAGCCAGACACATTGTCTCCCGATGCATTTGATCATATCTCAGCAACCAGGGCCGTCTCTAGCATTTTGGGGGCCCTAAACCAGATTTAGTTGGGGAGACACCCCACCTCACGGGCAAAACATTTTAGTGAGCCCCCTATTGGCATCGGAGATTTTTAAAAATCCATCTTTAAAGTTAACATCCTGCAATTATACACATTTTGCCATGGGGCGTAGAGAAAATGTTGCAGTTTTAAAGCACAGTTTCTGCAACGCAAAAAAATAGTAATGGGGCAGATCATTTTTTTGCAGTTTTAAAACTAATTTCATGGGATTCTACTCATTTTACCATGACATTTTGTTCATATGATATCTGAGTGAGAGTCAATCGCGCCCCCTGGAGGTTGGAGCCCCTGGGCACGTGCCTTGTGTGCCCCGTCAGTAATTCGGCCATGATACTTACCTAGCAATCTATCAAATGTTAGCTGACATGGGCTAATTGAGTGACTGTCAGTGACTGACATAACAAGAGGAAAACTGCTGATGCACTACCAAATTTCTAAATCGCATGTTGTGTATTCCACTATACATTTTGGGGGAGTTGGGGGCCCCCTAGCAGTCGCTTATGCCTAGAAACGGCACTGTCAGCAATGTAAATTGCTCAACGTGCTTCCTCCCTTGCTAAAATCAGTTGGGAAATCAAAGTAACCAAGAGAGCCAATGGCACATACAATCACGCAACGTATAAAACCCTCAATCGGCGTGACTTATGTGGCACTGTCTCCCGAATGGTGGTCAGGGACCCGCTGGTGGGTCACTGCCAATTTCTTCTGGGCCTCAGGTAGTGATAGGGCTGTGGTTCGAAGCACTGTTTGTTCATTTGAAGGGTGACTAGGAAAGTGGGTCATGGCACGCCCCATGGGACTATATAGGAAAATAGTACATCCATATGGGTGGCTAATATGCCTGTGTGTTTTAACTTGGTCCACATTCATCGTGTGACTAACCGACTAATCCCTGCCTCACACCTCCTGTAACAGACAAACACCCTTGGCTTAAACTCAGATTTGCATAACCCAGCAACCTACTTGGCTCCAAAGACTCCTACAGTACTTAATCTGTCTAAACCCAGGAGCGGTAATCTTCATTCTCTCAGAATAGTTACACCAACCTGTTAGTCCACCTTCAGTTCAATTATATTTCAATGGACCCCAATTTCCAGTGACAAGCTTAATGGTTGTGCCATATGTCCACAAGGAAAGCTGCACTGGTTGTTGAAAATATTACTTCACAATCATTGTGACAGTGTCAAATGAACTTAAATGAAAACAGACGCACCAGATACGTTTAAATATAGGACATTTATGGTTTTATCCATGATTATTTCAATCAAAACAACTTGGGTCTAGAGAGACATGTCAATCCATTTGTAATGGTAGTCTTTTATTATACGCCCACTCAACCATAGCTACCTGTTCGTGTTCAATATAATCTTTCCTAAAGGCTTGTGTTGTCATGGGTGATATTCTGCTTATAATAAATACTTCAATATAACAAATACTTCAATTGTACAGCTATTTTTGGTTACATCCACTTGAAAGATAACATTGACAATGAATAGCTAGTGGCATACAGCAAATGCGATTATTGTAGAATTATCCTTATTGAACTTACCTGATATACCTTCTTGGTGATAAATGATCCTTACTCAATGCTTATCATTGTACATTAGATCACAGACATGTATGTAGTATACCTGCATGCATTCATTCCGGTATCCTTGGGTATCATATCAGTGACCTATGGGCCTATGGCTATATGCAGCTTATCTCAATCCCTGCAGAGTGAGTAAAACGCAGCTGTCCTGTTGGCTGCCACAGTGCTCAACAGGAGGGCTATTTAAAATCCCTGAACTATCATTTTCCCTGGCTACAACCACCACCGATCTGCAGCGGCCATGCATCCCCTCAGAGGACTACCACAGCCCTTTCCCAGTTAATATATCACTGAAGGAGGGTTTGAGGTCATCCGTAATTACATTACTCTTGGACCTTCACAAGGATCATACATAAACAACCCCTATGGTATCTAATGCCGAAAGACGATTTTACTGGCCACGTTCATTCTCATGTAATATTTCATTTGATATGATTATGGTAGTGTCATTGGATCCCACATCCTGTGCTGTAAACTGTACACCCACTGGAGACTACAATAGGCCTTGGGAAATAAATCGGACACCCTGCTAATAGAATTACTGATAACTATTAAATGTGGTCACTGTGGAGCTGTTTTACTGATACTGCTATGTGGAGTTGATTAAATACTGTACAAATATCTGCTCAAGAAAGAGCCTTGCGGTAAAACATAGGAGTTTAGCTTGGGTTCAATGAAGGTAGCCTCTTGGTCCTTGGCGCTGTAGTTTGGGTTCAAATACTTTGGTTTAACAGTACATTACTGTAAAGATAACAGTAATGTACTGTTACCCTATTGAGTCCCACCATCACGCTGGCATGATTTAGGACTTCTAACCCCTTTTAAACATCGGGTCTTTTTACAAAAACGTCTGTAGAATCTGAATGGTTTGAGCAGCAAACTATTGAAAGCTATCTATGAGATGCTGGGACTCTCACGAACATGCACATGTTTTGCTCTATGACGTTCACAAGCCACACAAGAGTCATTAGAAGGTAAGGGGTTCTTCTACATAAAAGATAATAGGAAATCCCAGGACATAGTGTCTATAATACTGTAATAGGCTCACATAGTTGCTGTCCCAAACTCCACACAGTTGTCACTGACTAGCTGGATATTAATTTCCCACTGAGCAAACAATTTTTATACTTACAGCATTCATATACATTATTTTTTTATCAGGTTTTAGTTTGGCTGACTTTTTATTGTATTTATTTTATAAAACTCAGGAATGCAACTGTTTACGTCATCTTGTTTTGTGTTCTACTTGCAGCCCTGATTGTCCTGAAAATAAAATGGTAAAACACTTAATTGTGAGGCTAAATATAATGACTGGACAAGCAGATAAATGAAAAGCTGATTTTTGCGTGGTTCTCTGGACTGATAGGGTTAAACCAACGTTTCCTTGGAATTTACGGTAACATACTGTACCTTTTTTACAGTACCTTACAGGTAACTGGCTGCCAGGAAGTTACCGTAAAAACATGATTATTTTTACAGTGTGGGTTCAGAGTAGGGTAGTCTTCATTTCTACCAAATGACGTGCCCTCCAGTTCTGCACAAGACTGATTGTGATTCTCAACCACATCTCAGAAAATCAATGTGCTCTGCTTGGGGAGAAAAAGGGTAAAAGAACAAGCAGTGGATGCATCAATCATCATCCTTCAACCATTTTGACACATACGTTTCAAGAAATCACAGTCTGAACATACACAGTCATAGGTACAATACAAACCATGCTAAAACCATGAAATCCCATTTCTGCCACCATCTAGTTTATGTGTGTGAGGATAACTTAGCTCCCAGACACCCAGAGGGGGCTTAAGATCCAAAGACTTTGAGCAATCAATAAGTAGATAAAATGGTTACTTTAACACTGACACAATAAGATGAGATGGGTGGAGGAATAAGAGAATCATAATTAAAATGTTAATAAACATTTTACAAACTTGTATTGGTTCCAACATAATAAGATTAGGAAGCTGTCTTAATATGATTTCTTCAGCCAAAACAGATTTTATCAGAGACTGATCCTGATAATTGGACAGGGACATATTTAATAGCATAAATATACAGTATATTCACCAATTTATAATCTCACTACAGAGAAATACACTATTGGGGCATCCATTCCCAGAAAATACGGCATAACTTTGTATAACACTGTTGCTTTAAACACTCGCTTCTCCACAAAGCAATGAAAAAACACCTGTTAATCCCATCAGTCTCCAAAAGGGCCTCTCATTAAACACCTGCTTGAACAACATTAGGCGAATTCAATGCTATTAGAGTGACAGTAGCTTACGCATAGGGCAATGAATCCCCATCAAGAATGTGTTATGAAGACAGAGAGGCCTTTGCCAGGGAGTTAGAGGTGCTCTCTTCGTAATTTGGGAGACTTAAGAACTTGTTCACACTGCAGGCCTTGATGCTCAAATCAATTTGTTTTTTATGTGTTTTATCCGTTTTGGAATACTAACTGTCCAAACAGCAAGTTACAAGTGACCAAGTCGGATTTGTGTGTGTTCAGACAGCAGTCATTTGCCGACATGGCTATACTAGTTATCATAATAATTGCGGGTGTGTGTGCAGTGGTGTAGGCTGATTGATGGAGGTGCTCAGGCTTCCTATCACTCAAAAGTTATGTAGCAAGCTAAGGTGACAACATTACCTGCCTGGACGTTTTCCAGTTGCTTTGAATGTTCAAAATCATAGTGTAAGAACACTTACAAAGCCTCGAAGGATAAGATGATCCAACTTTCAAAACAAGTCCTTTTTGGCTAGGCATAGCAGTCAACTAGCTATCTAGGTAGCTGTTTAGCTTTCTAGCACATTCACTAATTTGTTTGTAAACAATTCACAAAATAGGATTTGAGTCACTTCAAACTGCCAATGTGAACAAGGCTTTAGTCTCAATTGGTTGTACTCAACGGAACATATTTACCTTTGTAAGCTTCCCTCTCAATAGTCGATGTCCGTGCCCGCGTGTTAATCTAATTAGCACAATACAAAAATCCCCGTCAAATCCTCATGTTTAAGCTAGAGATAATTTATTCTGTACATAATGTTTCTGCCACCGTCTCTTATGACCAAAAAGAGCTTCTGGATATCAGGACAGCGATTACTCACCTCGTATTGGACGAAGATTTTTTCTTCAACGAGTTGGACGCGAAGGATATCTTACATACACCCAACAAGGACCAAATCCCCATCATTCGCATGAGAAAGAGACTGAGATATCATGGACGTAGGTCGGGGTGCCTTGTAAGGATCCGACGGCGGGCGATTAAACTGCCTCTTCCATCAATCCTATTAGCCAATGTTCAATCACTTGAAAACAAATTGGACGACCTACGATTACGATTATCCTACCAACGGGACATTAAAAACTGTAATATCTTACGTTTCACAGAGTCGTGGCTGAACGACGACATGGACAACATACAGCTGATGGGATATACGCTACATCGGCTGGATAGAACGGCTGACTCCGGTAAGACAAGGGGTGGCGGTCTGTATATATTTGTAAACAACAGCTGGTGAACAAAATCCAATACTAAGGAAGTTTCAAGGTTTTGCTCGCCTGAGGTAGAGTATCTCATGATAAGCTGTAGATCATACTGTTTACCAAGAGACTTTTCATCTATATTTTCATCGTAGTTGTCTATCTACCACAACAAACCGATGCTGGCATTAAGATTGCAATGAGCTCAATGAGCTGTATAAGGCCATAAGTAAACAGGAAAACACTCATCCAGAGGCAGCGCTCCTAGGGGCCGGGGACTTTAATGCAGGGAAACTTAAATTCGTTCTACCTAATTTCTACCAGCATGTTAAATGCGCAACCAGAGGAGAAAAAAAAACTCTAGACCACCTTTACTCCACACACAGCGACGCATACAAAGCTCTCCTTTGCCCTCCATTTGGCAAATCTGACCATAACTCTATCCTCCTGATTCCTGCTTATAAGCAAAAACTAAAGCAGGAAGCACCAGTGACTCGGTTAATAAAAAAGTGGTCAGATGACGCAGATGCTAAGGTACAGGACTGTTTTGCTAGCACAGACTGGAATATCTTCCGGGATTCTTCAGATAGCATTGAGGAGTACACCACATCAGTTACTGGTTTCATCAATAAGTGCATCGATGACGTCGTCCCCACAGTGACCGTACGTACATACCCCAACCAGAAGCCATGGATTACAGGCAACATCCGCACTGAGCTAAAGGGCAGAGCTGCCGCTTTCAAGGAGCGGGACTCTAACCTGGACGCTTATATGAAATCCCGCTATGCCCTCCGACGAACCAACAAACAGGCAAAGAGTCAATACCAGACTAAGATTTAATCGTACTACACCGGCTCTGACGCTCGTCGGATGTGGCAGGGCTTGAAAACTGTTACAGACTACAAAGGGAAGCACAGCCACGAGCTGCCCAGTGACACAAGCCTACCAGACGAGCTAAATCACTTCTATGCTCGCTTCGAGGCAAGCAACACTGAAGCATGCATGAGAGCACTAGCTGTTCCAGATGACTATGTGATCACGCTCTCCTCAGCCGATGTGAGTAAGACTTTTAAGCAGAACAACATTCACAAGGCCGCAGGGGCAGACGGATTACCAGGACGTGTACTCCGAGCATGTGCTAACCAACTGGCAAGTGTCTTCACTGACATTTTCAACATGTCCCTGACTGAGTCTGTAATACCACCATAGTCCCTGTGCCCAAGGACACTAAGATAACATGCCTAAATGACTACCGACCCGTAGCACTCACGTCTTTAGCCATGATGTGCTTTGAAACGCTGGTCATGTCTCACATCAACACCATTATCCCAGAAACCCTAGACCCACTCCAATTTGCATACCGCCCCAACAGATCCACAGATGATGCAATCTCTATTGCACTCCACACTGCCCTTTCCCACCTAGACAAGAGGAACACCTACGTGAGAATGCTATTCATTGACTACAGCTCAGCGTTCAACACCATAGTGCCCTCAAAGCTCATCAATAAGCTAAGGATCCTGGGACTAAACACCTCCCTCAGCAACTGGATCCTGGACTTCCTGACGGGCCGCCCCCAGGTGGTAAGGGCAGGTAACAACACATCTGCCACGCTGATCCTCAACACGGGGGCCCCTCAGGGGTGCATGCTCAGTCTCCTCCTGTACTCCCTGTTCACCCATGACTGCATGGCCAGGCACGACTCCAACAGCATCATTAAGTTTGCTGACGACACAACAGTGCTAGGCCTGATCACCGAAAACGATGAGACAGCCAATAGGGAGGAGGTCAGAGACCTGGCCGTGTGGTGCCAGGATAACAACCTCTCCCTCAATGTGATCAAGACAAATGAGATGATTGTGGACTACAGGAAAAAAAAGAGGACTGAGCACGCCCCCATTCTCATCGATGGGGCTGTAGTAGAACAGGTTGAGAGCTTCAAGTTCCTTGGTGTCCACATCACCAACGAACTATCATGGTCCAAACACACCAAGACAGTCGTGAAGAGGGCACGACAAAGCCTATTCCCCCTCAGGAGACTGAAAAGATTTGGCATGGGTCCTCAGATCCTCAAAAAGTTATACAGCTGCACCATCGAGAGCATCCTGACTGGTTGCATCGCTGCCTGGTATGGCAACTGCTCGGCTTCCAACCGCAAGGCACTACAGAGGGTAGTGCGTAAGGCCCAGTACATCACTGGGGCCAAGCTTCCTGCCATCCAGGACCTCTATACCAAGCGGTGTCAGAGGAAGGCCCTCAAAATTGTAAAAGACTCCAGCCACCCTAGTCATAGACTGTTCTCTCTGCTACCGCACGGCAAACGGTACCAGATTGCCAAGTCTAGGTCCAAAAGGCTTCTCAACAGCTTCTACCCCCAAGCCATAAGACTCCTGAACAGCTAATCATGGCTACCCAGACTATTTGCACTGCCCCCCCACCCCCACCCCCACCCCATCCCCCTCTTTTACGCTGATGCTACTCTGTTTATTATTTATACATAGTCACTTTAACTCTACCCACATGTACATATTACCTCAATTACCTCGACTAGCCCCGCACATTGACTCTACACCGGTACCCCCCTGTATATAGCCTCCCTACTGTTATTTTACTACTGCTCTTTAGTTATTTGCTTTTGCATTGTTGGTTAAGGGCTTGTAAGTAAGTATTTCACTGTAATGTCTACACCTGTTGTATTCGGTGCATGTGGCAAATAACATTTGATTTGATTTGATCATTAAGAAGGCAATGAATGCGCCTTGTAAACATGACCGGCTGGTAATTGTTGGTGATTCCCTGAAGTTTCCTCTGTCCTTCATTTTCAGCATCAATGCATTATTTTCTAATTATCTCGCTTTGCGCTTGGTGGAGTACGTGGACAGGAGTTTGCCCTCAGGCTACATTGTTTCTCTTTCTTCATTTCTGCAGGTATGGCTCCTCAAGAGATACCACTCCAAGTGAGGCTATTGTGAATAATTCATCCTAATGCTGAGGCTCTTTTGACATTACAGTGATCGCCAGGGCTGGCCCTAGCCTTTTGGGGTCCCTAAGCAAGATTTGATTGAGGGGCCCCCCACTTAGTGGCAAAACATTTTAGTGGCCCCCCCTCCTGACGGCGGAGTGATACATTTAAATGTCCTGCAATTCTACACATTTTGCCATGGGGCAGAGATAAACTTTTTCAATTTCGAACAAATATCATGTAATTCTACCAATTTTGCCATGTGTTGGAGAGACAGTTTTGCCGTTTTAAAGATAATTTCCTGCAGTTCTACACATTTTGCCATGACTTATACCATGTTAATATTATATCTGAGTGAGAATGACTAACAAAATCAATGGGGGCCACCTGGAGGTCAGGGACCCTGGATACATACCCATGATTGTTTATATAGCTGGCTAGACTACCAGTCAATTATTTTTAAGCTGACATGGCTAATTGAGTGACTGTCCGTGACTGATATAACAAGAGAAAAACTCCTGACGCACAATCAAATTTCGAAAATGCACCTGGTGTATTCTACTATTCTTACTCTCAATAGTAAGTTGAGACCCGACTGACTTCCTAGCGGCCGGGGGCGCTAAGTGACCGCTTATGTTGCTAATGCCTGTAGCCGGCCCTGCCGATTGCACTCAAGCTTTTCAAATCAAAATCAAATCAAATCAAATTTTATTTGTCACATGCGCCGAATACAACAGGTGTAGACCTTACCGTGAAATGCTTACTTACAAGCCCTTAACCAACAATGCAGTTCAAGAAATAGAGTTAAGAAAATATTTACTAAATAAACTAAAGTAAAAAATTCTATAAAAGTAACGCAATAAAATAACAATAACGAGGTAATATACAGGGGGTACCGGTACCGAGTCAATGTGCGGGGGTACAGGTTAGTCGCGGTAATTTGTACATGTAGGTAGGGGTAAAGCGGCTATGCATAGATAATAAACAGCGAGTAGCAGTGGGGGGTGTCAATGTGAATAGTCTGGGTGGCCATTTAATGAATTGTTCAGCAGACTTATGGCTTGGGGGTAGAAGCTGTTAAGGAGCCTTTTGGACCTAGACTTGGTGCTCCGGTACCGGTTACCGTGCGGTAGCAGAGAGAACAGTAAATTACTTGGGGGACTGGAGTCTTTGACCATTTTTGGGGTCTTCCTCTGACACCGCCTAGTATAGAGGTCCTGGATGGCAGGAAGCTTGGCCTCAGTGATTTACTGGGCCGTACGCACTACCCTCTGTATCGCCTTATGGTCGGATGCCGAGCAGTTGCCATATCAGGCGGTGATGCAACCGGTCAGGATGCTCTCGATGGTGCAACTGTAGAACTTTTGGTGGGTTAGATTTGTCTTCAAGCCATTAAAGCGATTCAATCTTTAAACACATCCCCATGAAAATGTGCTCATCCTTTTAAAATGAAGAAGAAACAAAAATCCCCCTTAGAGAGCATTTCATTGAAGAAAAGGACATTCGGTATCTAAATAAACTTCAGAGGAGAGAAAAGCTTTAGGTTAGAAACAGCCTCTGGTCCTTAGAGTCCACACTTCACAGTGTCCCTACTTTGGTCCAGCTTTAATGAGAGGGCTGTGAAACACCACTCTCTGGAGTACAGTTTACCATGTGCAGTTAAGGATCGGAACAGTCCAAGGGAAAGGGAGACTAATCACCTAGCTCTTCTTGTTTTCTGGCTTTGAAGTTGGGAATCAATAACATATGCACTAGTGTTTTTCCACTCCATAGTCTTGTCATTATTATATATCTAGTCGAAAACACAAACTATCCTTTGCATCTTACGATTATTTCAATAATCATGACAGCAGTTAACCATGCTTGCAACAAAGTTAATAATCGCTAGAAATGTATTGTGCCTAAATATGTACCATTGTATTGCAATATGTTCTTCAAAGTGTAAACGGTCAATAAGCACATTATTAAATTGTTACAGAACTAAAATCTAAGAAAACTAGACAAAAAGCAGTGCCTTGCAAAAGTATTTATCCCCCTTGGCATCTTTTCTATTTTGCTGCATTACAACCTGTAATTGAAATTGATTTTTATTTGGATTTCATGTAATGGACATACACAAAATAGTCCAAATTGGTGAAGTGAAATGAAAAAAATAACTTGTTAAAAAAAATCAAAAAAATAAATAACAGAAAAGTGGTGCGTGCATATGTATTCACCCCCTTTGCTATGAAACCCCTAAATAAGATCTGGTGCAACCAATTACCTTCAGAAGACACATAATTAGTTAAATAAAGTCCACCTGTGTGCAATCTAAGTGTCACATGATCTGTCACATGATCTCAGTATATATACACCTGTTCTGAAAGGCCCCAGAGTCTGCAACACCACTAAGCAAGGGGCACCACCAAGCAAGCGACACCATGAAGACCAAGGAGCTCTCCAAACATGTCAGGGACAAAGTTCTGGAGAAGTACAGATCAGGGTTGGGTTATAAAAAAATATTCGAAACTTTGAACATCCCACGGAGCACCATTAAATCCATTATAAAAAAATTGAAAGAATATGGCACCACAACAAACCTGATAAGAGAGGACCGCAAACCAAAACTCACGGACCAGGCAAGGAGGGCATTAATCAGAGAGGCAACAAAGAGACCAAAGATAACCCTGAAGGAGCTGCAAAGCTCCACAGCGGAGAATGGAGTATCTGTCCATAGGACCACTTTAAGCCGTACATTCCACAGAGCTGGGCTTTATGGAAGAAAAAAGCCATTGCTTGAAGAAAAAAAGAAGCAAACACGTTTGGTGTTCGCCAAAAGGCATGTGGGAGACTCCCCAAACATATGGAAGAAGGTACTCTGGTCAGATTAGACTAAAATGTAACTTTTTGTCCATCAAGGAAAATGCTATGTCTGGCGCAAACCCAACACCTCTCATCACCCCGAGAACACCATCCCCACAGTGAAGCATGGTGGTGGCAGCATCATGCTGTGGGGATGTTTTTCATCGCCATGAATATGCACGCTCAAGTTTTCTGTTTTTTTTTGCATCTTCAAAGTGGTAGGCATGTTGTGTAAATGAAATTATACAAACCCCCAAAAAAATCAATTTTAATTCAAGGTTGTAAGGCAACAAAATAGGAAAAATGCCAAGGGGGGTGAATACTTTTGCAAGCCACTGTAACAAGGCATTGACAATAGCTCAATGTTCAACACCATAGTGCCCTCCAAGCTCATCACTAAGCACAGGACCCTGGGACTGAACACCTCCTTCTGCAACTGGATCCTGGAGTTCCTGACGGGCCGCCGCCAGGTGTCTGTGCTTAGTCCCTTCCTGTACCTAGCACGACTCCAACATCATCATTAATGGCCATCTACTCTTATAATCTCCACCCGGCACAGCCAGAAGAGGACTGGCCACCCCTCAGAGCCTGGTTCCTCTCTAGGTTTATTCTTAGGTTCCTGCCTTTCTAGGGAGTTTTTCCTAGCCACCTTGCTTCTACATCTGTGTTGCTTGCTGTTTGGGGTTTTAGGCTGGGTTTCTGTATAGCACTTGGTGACATCTGCTGATGTAAAAAGGGCTTTTTATATAAATGTGATTGATTGATTAAGTTTGCTGACAACACAACGGTGGTTGGCCTGATCACGGACGACGATGAGACAGCCTATAGGGAGGAGGTCACTGACCTGGCAGTGTGGTGCCAGGACAACAACCTCTCCCTCAACTTCAGCAAGACAAAGGAGCTGATCGTGGGCTACAGGACACGGAGTGCCGAGCACGCCCCCATCCACATCGATGGGGCTGTAGTGGAGCGGGTTCGAGAGCTTCAATTTCCTCGCAGTAGCGGTGTGTGGTTAAAATCACTGAGGATGTCAAGCCAAGCACGTAAAAAAGCCATATTACATCCTATGTTGGGATAATTGCGTTGTTTGCTCTAAAACCCATTCGTTCATACGCCACCGTGATATACAATAAAGCCGTGACAACAAAAATAAAACATTCACACAGTGGTGGAATAAATTCAACTACTAGTACGTTTGTTTCATCACAAAACCGGAGAGCAACATCTGTCCAGTGAAGTCCACAAAGCAAATATTGCATGTAACAAACAGTTACAGTGGGGAAAAAAGGTATTTAGTCAGCCACCAATTGTGCAAGTTCTCCCACTTAAAAAGATGAGAGAGGCCTGTAATTTTTATCATAGGTACACGTCAACTATGACAGACAAAATTAGAAAAAAAAATCCAGAAAATCACATTGTAGGATGTTTTATGAATTTATTTGCAAATTATGGTGGAAAATAAGTATTTGGTCAATAACAAAAGTTTCTCAATACTTTTGTTATATACCCTTTGTTGGCAATGACACAGGTCAAACGTTTTCTGTAAGTCTTCACAAGGTTTTCACACACTGTTGCTGGTATTTTGGCCCATTCCTCCATGCAGATCTCCTCTAGAGCAGTGATGTTTTGGGGCTGTCGCTGGGCAACACGGACTTTCAACTCCCTCCAAAGATTTTCTATGGGGTTGAGATCTGGAGACTGGCTAGGCCACTCCATGACCTTGAAATGCTTCTTATGAAGCCACTCCTTCGTTGCCCGGGCGGTGTGTTTGGGATCATTGTCATGCTGAAAGACCCAGACATGTTTCATCTTCAATGCCCTTGCTGATGGAAGGAGGTTTTCACTCAAAATCTCATGATACATGGCCCCATTCATTCTTTCCTTTACACGGATCAGTCGTCCTGGTCCCTTTGCAGAAAAACAGCCCCAAAGCATGATGTTTCCACCCACATGCTTCACAGTAGGTATGGTGTTCTTTGGATGCAACTCAGAAATCTTTGTCCTCCAAACACGACGAGTTGAGTTTTTACCAAAAAGTTATATTTTGGTTTCATCTGACCATATGACATTCTCCCAATCCTCTTCTGGATCATCCAATCATGGATCATAGCAAACTTCAGACGGGCCTGGACATGTACTGGCTTAAGCAGGGGGACACGTCTAACAATGCAGGATATGAGTCCCTGGCAGCGTAGTGTGTTACTGATGGTAGGCTTTGTTACTTTGGTCCCAGCTCTCTGCAGGTCATTCACTAGGTCCCCCCGTGTGGTTCTGGGATTTTTGCTCACCGTTCTTGTGATCATTTTGACCCCATGGGGTGAGATCTTGCGTGGAACCCCAGATCATAAGAGATTATCAGTGGTCTTGTATGTCTTCCATTTCCTAATAATTGCTCCCACAGTTGATTTCTTCAAACCAAGCTGCTTACCTATTGCAGATTCAGTCTTCCCAGCCTGGTGCAGGTCTACAATTTTGTTTCTGGTGTCCTTTGACAGCTCTTTGGTCTTGGCCATAGTGGAGTTTGGAGTGTGACTGTTTGAGGTTGTGGACAGGTGTCTTTTATACTGTTAACAAGTTCAAACAGGTGCCATTAATACAGATAACGAGTGGAGGACAGAGGAGCCTCTTAAAGAAGAAGTTACAGGTCTGTGAGAGCCAGAAATCTTGCTTGTTTGTAGGTGACCAAATACTTAATTTCCACCATAATTTGCAAATAAATTCATTAAAAATCCTACAATGTGATTTTCTGGAATTTTCTTTTCTCAATTTGTCTATCATAGTTGACGTGTACCTATGATGAAAATTACAGGCCTCTCTCATCTTTTTAAGTGGGAGAACTTGCACAATTGGTGGCTGACTAAATACTTTTTTCCCCCACTGTATATCACCTGTAGCATGGTCAAGCAAGTTCATATTTTTGACAGTTTACTAAACAACTACTGATTTAGAACCACAGAGTTACAGCAATCAGCACAAAGACAACAGGAGCACTGCCTCTGCTATTCCAGCACCATTTCAACTTAAACATTTCAACATCATCAAATCAACAAGGCTATTTATGCTTAGTTTAATACACTGAAAACAAACGTAAAGATACCAAAAACAATTTAGTCCAGTCAATGTTGCTAAATATCATGTGGCTGTCCATGGTACTGTTTTATGTCTGTCTGTGTGTGTGTGTGTGTGTGTGTGTGTGTGTGTGTATGTGTTTGTGTGCCAATGTGTGTGTGTGTGTGTGTGTGTGTTTGTGCATGCGCAAGTAAAACACACCCTACTTGTAGACTAGTGGAACACCAATACCATCCTCTCTTTCATGTTGGCAAAATGGTCTATGGCTCTGTCATACAGTACACTTTTAGTTTTTAATGTCATAGGCTACCTAGCTAAAATGCTTGCTAGGCTAACTTCTAACATGGGCAACAATTAACCAGCTAAGTTAGCTAGCTACTTAACATGAGCCTACTAGGCTACATCTAGGCTACATATTGAACTTCAATCGTCTCAGGCCAGTGGCACAAAACATTAATTTATGGTTAGATCAGAATCACCATCATAATCATTGTCCTATACAGAGAATTAAGTAAAAACCATATCCAAATCCCCATCTCCATTCATGGCTTGGGAAAGGGCCGATTTAGCAAGCTAGCTACTGCAAGATATCAACAGAAGCAGACCAGAAACAGACACGTGTTTCTGAAAATTGCGTTTTGCTTAGGAAGTGATTTGATTGGTGTGAAGCTAAATAAAAACTGGCCTCCCTTGGGGGGCGTTTTGCTGCACCAGGACAACCCACAGTTGAGCTCAGCTCAACGCTGATTGGCAAATTATTTTATTTAAAACATTTATCAAGGGAGGCCAAATGCTTGCTGGCATCAATCAATCAAATGCTATGGCAGCAACATGTACATGGGCTACACATATTGAGACAGAGGGGCGTTGTTTCCCCTTGCTCAGATGATTTCTCCGGTGAGATTCAGCCACTTGCGAATTGGCGGAAAATTATGAAAACACAGAGAGAGACGAAAGATAAATTATTTTATAATTTGTATTTATATTTGGAGAAGCCTGGCTTCCCATGGCATCCGTGAATACACACCACTGCTTCCTCAGTGTCCACATCACAAAGGAATTATCATGGTCCATACACACCAACACAACGCCTCTTCCCCTCAGGAGGCAAAAAATATTCAGCATAAGCCCTCAGATCCTCAAAAAGTCCTACAGCTGCACTTCTGCCATCATGAAGTGCTTTGAGAGGCTAGTTAAGGATCATATCACCTCTAGCTTAACTGACACCCTAGACCCACTCCAATTTGCTTACCGCCCCAATAGAGCCACAGATGATGCAATCGCCATCGCACTGCACACTGCCCTATCCCATCTGGACCAGAGGAATACATATGTAAGAATGCTGTTCATTGACAATAGCTCAACATTCAACACCATAGTACCCTCCAAGCTCATCACTAAGCTCGGGGCCCTGGGTCTGAACCCCGCCCTGTGCAACTGGGTCCTGGACTTCCTGACGGGCCGCCCCCAGGTGGTGAAGGTAGGAAACAACACCTCCAGTTCGCTGATCCTCAACACAGGGGCCCCACAAGGGTGCGTGCTCAGCCCCCTCCTGTACTCCTTGTTCACCAATGACTGCGTGGCCATGCACGCCTCCAACTCAATCATCAAGTTTGCAGACCACACAACAGTAGTAGGCCTGATTACCAACAATGACGAGACAGCCTATAGAGAGGAGGTGAAGGCCCTGGAAGTGTGGTGCCAGGAAAATAACCGTCTTCTCAATGTCGACAAAACAAAAGAGCTGATCGTAGACTTCAGGAAACAGCAGAGGGAGCACGCCCCTATCCACATCGACGGGACCACTGTGGAGCGGGTGGAAATCTTCAAGTTCCTCAGCGTACACATCACTGACGATCTGAAATGGTCCACCCACACAGACAGTGTGGTGAAGAAGGCGCAACAGAGCCTCTTCAACATCAGGAGGCTGAAGAAATGTGTCTTGGCACCTAAAACCCTCATAAACTTTTACAGATGCATAATTGAGAGCATCCTGTCGGGCTGTATCTCCACCTGGTATGGCAACTGCACCGCCTGCAACCGTAGGGCTCTCCAGAGTGTGGTGCGGTCTGCCAAACGCATTACCGATGGCAAACTACCTGCCCTCCAGGACACCTACAGCACCCGATGTCACAGGAAGGCCAAAAAGATAATCAAGACAACAACCACCCGAGCCACTGCCTGTTCACCCTGCTATCATCCAGAAGGCGAGGTCAGTACAGGTGCATCAAAGCTGGGCCCGAGAGACTGAAAAACTGCTTCTATCTCAAGGCCATCACTAGGTGGCTTCCACCCGGTTATGTAACCCTGCACCTTAGAAGCTGCTACCCCATTTACATATACTTGAAATCACTGGCCACTTTAGTAATGGAACACTAGTCACTCTAATGGTCGAATTGCTGCAAAGAAACCACTACTAAAGGACACCAATAAGATGAAGAGACTTGCTTGCGTAAAGTTAAATGTGTCCCTCGCTATCAGAAAACGTGTTTAAAACCAGGTTTTATCCAGGTTGGTCCATTCCAACTGGTACTATTGACATTTTCCACCGGAAAAACTAGCTTATTCTACATCTTAGTGGCTGCTAAAGTCAGTGTTCCCGTAGCATGGGCTCAGTGTTGCCACAATGGTAAAAAAAAAACGCCAATGTTTTTAGGAAGATGGCACACGACCATCACTGCCTCATGGCAAAATCTGTAAAATAGTAGAAGGTTAGCAGACCTTGTGGGTGGCCCTGCGAAACTGCGGTACGCCACTGGCGACCATACAGTCATTGCACGTGACACACTGTCCCTAATAACGCTTTTCTTCACTCAATGAGGGTATGTGATTTTCCATCGATTCGCGAAAAACAATGGATGACATAGATTGCATATTAGATGGCATTGCCAATAAATTATCACTAAAAGAAGTGCAGAGGGGAGCATTGAAGACCCTTGCATCAGGGAGACATGTGTTGGCAGTTCTCCCCACGGGATTTGGTAAAAGTGCTTTTTTTGGACTGTATGGAGATTTAATGGATTAGGTCAACTGAATAGCTTTTGAGAATTCCTCAATGTCAGGAATATAGAAGAATGCCAATTATTTTAGTTTTACATCTATTACAAACATTTATTAGGCCTACACTGTATACTAATAAAGTACACTACAGTTTAAAAAAACATTATTTATGCCTGTGTTTATAAATCCCTTTTTTACATAATAATGCATGTGTAATACTATAAATTAAATACTTTATTTCTTATTTTAATAACTCATGCAATTACAGCTTCATCCTGGACAAAAACATTTTGTGATTGTCGTAAGTTCCTTGAAAGCACTGATGAAGGACCAGGTCCAAAGATGGACCAATGTTGGGGTTAGCGCTGCAGCTGTCATCAAAAATATGACACGGAAACAATAAAAAGTATGTTGGAGAAAAAAACGGTTTATTTGTTGTAATAATAATAATAATAATAAGATGTTAAACATAATTGTTTTAGATTATGCCTCTCTCATACACACAAAGAGAGCTCTGCTACCCGACCCGAGCCCGACGGGCCCCAACATCGGGTTAGGGCTGAGTAGAGCCTGTTTTTTCATCAATAACTAGGGTACGGGAAGGGCTTGGGTATCACTAAATTGATCACTAACATTTTGAAGCTGAGCCACTTGCACGTGCTCTGCTGCGCAGTACAGTCATATCTGACTAAGATCATAATATGGTGTCAGAAGTGCTTCAACCTCATCAAATATAAGACAGGAAGGATTATTTCACAGAAAATAATAATGTGCCTTGAGTTTTGTTGGAGTTTAGATTGATGAAAAGTAGCTAACAGCTAACTGCTGTCTCATGTCTCTTCATTGAGCAGAGCAACCCAGGCGGAGCCATTGCTATGGATATTCATAGACTCAGAGCCACCATGTGCAGAGCGAGTTGTGTGCAGGGAGTGAATGACAGACAGAGAGAAGCAGCTAATGGATTAACTAACATAATAAGTTATTTCTGATTTCGGGCAGGGCTGGGCCTTAAATTTGGCAGAAGCAATCGGGCCTGGGTAGGGTAGGGCCTGAATATCGTGGGCATGGGTAGGGCTCAGGTTTAATGTTCATGCCCGCACAGGGCTCTAAAATAGAGCAAGAGATATATTGAGGATAGAGAGAGAAAATTAAATCCTCCATAAATTGTCTTAGTTGATTTTCCTCCAGGTATCCTTGATGGAGAGATCACTCTTGTCTACATGTCCCCAGAAAGTCTGTTCCTGCCGAAATGGTAGACCTGGTTGAAATCTGTGAAGGGGAGGATATGCCTTTTAGCAATCGATGAAGTCCATTGTATGACCACATGGTATGTATGCCATGATTACAAGTATTTATTATTTTCACAAAACAGTCAATGTTGCTACAGCAAACCCTTACTCAGCCCTTTCAAACTCTGTGTGATTCCTTACTGCATCAAGTTAATATGATAATCGGTAATATCATCAATCTCTCTGCAGAACACTAGTATTCAAGAAACACCAGTATTATGAGTATAGATGACTCCATGCACAAAAATGTGGTATTGCATGACGTTGGTTTCATTTTCTAATTCCACAGGCCAAACATTCATATCTCAAGAAAGGTGCATCGCTGGACATCTCAAAATAAGTGCAGTGGCTGCTGGAGGAACTGAAGGAGTCAAAGAGGAATGCAAGACTATCATTTATTGCAGGCAAGTCTGCAGGTATTACAACGCTGTAGTTGAATTATTTTTCAAAAATATTTATTTAATGTGTGCTAGACTGTCACATCTGTGACCAGAGTTTACGGCAATCTGATGAATGAACTGGGAGATGGGGCTTGGATCGATGGTAATGACATACAGGAGCACAAGCTTGTCGACATGTACCACAGCCATACAGACCCGCAAGCTCAGCAGAGGATGGTGTCTACATTTGCCAGGCAAGACAGCACCATCCACTGTTTATTGCTACAGTGGCTTTTGGAACTGGCATACAGGTTGATGACATAAGGCATGTGGTGCACTGGGGGCCATCCGAAGAGCTTATGAATTACTGGCAGGAGGTTGGCAGATGTGCCAGAGATGGGCAACCGGGAAAAGCCTCAACGTACATCTACTCGGTCCAAACAAAACAGATACACAAGAACATGATAGACCTGATCAACAACACTTCGCAGGACATCTGTTTGAGGAAGACAATACTGCAGTATTTATTTCTCTCAGACACAGGAGGCTGCTGAGGGGAGGACGGCTCATAATAATGTCTGGAACAGAGGAAATGGAATGGCATCAAACACATGGAAACCATGTGTTTGATGTATTTAATACCATTCCACTCCTTCCGCTCCAGCCATTACCATGAGCCCGTCCTCCCCAATGAATGTGCCACCAACCTCCTGTACTCTCAGACATGGGGAGAGAGCGTTATCATCAGCATGTGACCAACGGTCTTCCTGCTGTGTGTGTGTGTGATGCCAGAGGTCAGTAATAATTTGCTTAGTTCAGTTGTTAGTTTTGGGTTATCATTAATTTTATTCATTTAGGAAATGAAAATGACAGGCAGTTATGAATAATGTACAACACACCTCTTTTATCCTGCTGTATTAAGGTCACGCCAGTGCTCTATCTCCCCTGCAAGGCTCCTCATCAACTGGCCCATCTTCTGTGAATTTGGATTTGTCACATGCTTCGTAAACAACAGGTGTAGAATAACAGTGAAATGCTTACTTACAGGCCCTTCCCAACAATGCAGAGAGAAAGATAATAACACGAGAAATAAATACATAATTAGTAATGATAACTTGACTATATACACAGGGTACCAGTACCGAGTCGAGGTGCAGGGGTAACTGAGGTAGTTATGTGCATATAGGTAGGGATAAAGTGACTAGGCAACATGATAGATAATAAACAGTAACAGCAGCGTATGTGATGAGTCAAAAGAGTGCGAAAAGGGTCAGTGCAGATAGTCCGTGTAGCTATTGATTAACTATTCAACTAACTATTTTGCAGTCTTATGGCTTGGGGGGTAGAAGCTGTTCAGGGTCCTGTTGCTTCCTGTGATGTTGAACTTATTATCGTGTTGTCTTCCTTCTATTATGCAGTGCCCACACACGTGGAGATGGTAGGTTGATGAGAGGAGGAACGCCCACAGCCCTTTGGGCCGGCCCCCGAAGATGACAGAAGTTCTGCTGTAATGGGCACCTCTAAGTGCCCACAGGAGGAACTTGTTTCCATGCTCCTGACTCTGATGATGTGTATGTGTTGCTCATTGCTACTAAGAGAATGCATGCATGTTGTAAATAGTTGATATCTACAAAGTCTTGCAGCTGTAGATTGTGGCTGTAAAGGCAGTTTAATCCTCAATTAAGAATAAACAGGTTGGTTTGTATAAAATGACTGTGTAATATACAGCACATTCACTCTATGTGATGGATTAAGAGTGACAGCATTGACAGTGAAAAATGTTTTATTCTACTGTAATGCAAAAGTAATTGTTGATTTGCACTCTTCCTTGCACATTGTCCCATTGAATTGAAATGCAGCCTTCTTCGAGTTGATTCTTTCGAAAGATAAAAGAAAGAAGTCAAAAGTAGAACGATCATATTCATGTTAGAAAAGGGGCAGAAAAATCGAGTAAAGGCTACTCATGTTTTAATAACTGTCTATACTTCTTGTTCTTGTCAACAATTACATTTCTGTTGTTGATAGTAATACAAGCGTGATATGCACATCATTCTATGAATTCTACATTGGTGTTTGCTGTACTAAAGCTCATCCTTAAATCATTGTGTTGAGTGGACTTGTAGTAATGTAGTTGCAAGGTAGATGTAATAGTTCCACACATGTACGTCCTCTCTCCATCTCTTGACCAGTTGGTCATGGTTCACTCACATTCTGTCAAAAAAACTATGGAAAGGTCTTAATGGAAAATAGTAATTAGTAGACATTGTCTTTCTAAATGTCAAATTGTAAAAAGTCAATATAATTGCCTTTGCCTTTTAATATTACTGTTATCATAACACAATACATAACAATAATAAAAATAAAATAGTAGTGACTTACCTCTTCATTAGAACTTTAGAACAAACTCTGAAGAATGCAGGTTTGACCGTTTACATTTTCAATAGTTCGCTGAATGCATGTACATATGTGCATTGCCCTAATAAATAGCGTATTTAGGATTTTTGCACTCAATTATGTCATCATAGGCCAGCACAATCACACAGGCTATAGCTGTGTTCGAATACCCATACTAACATACTGTATACTACATACTTAATGAGTATATACTACATACTATTAGTTCATTTTAGTATACTGTAGATGAACGGTATCCTTTCAGTTGAGCGTACTAGCGCTTCACCTGTCTACCGGAAGTTGATGCTGTTGCTATGCAACTCTTGCTAGCTTGTTAGCATAACAAATTACTAGCTAAAACATTTTATGATTTTGGCTGTGTTCGTAAATTCAATCTGGAGTAACGGAGTGCGCAAATCCAGAGTGTTGTCAGATTGCCCGTTTATAAATTCAGAGCGTTTCGCTCTTGGAGCGTACACTGGATGATCTGGCCGAGGAGTAGGGTTGATCCGAGCGTTCTGACCTCACAATGGCAGTCAAGCACCCAAGCTAACTGGCTAACGTTGGCTAGCTTCCTAGCTACATCCAGTCACAAATGAGAGACCACCTCACTCTGACCATTTTACTCGCCCTAGCAGAGCTGGTTAGGCTGTTTTTATGTTATCCAGAGCGTTGGTGACTGTAACTGTGCTGCTGGCAACAATGGAATTACGCTTGTTTTTGTTGACGTTTACTGACACCGGCCATATGTTGAGCATTCGTAAATCCATCATCAGTTATTCTGCGCTCTGGCACACTCAGACGAGAGTGCTAAGAAATCGGAGTAGACAGCCAGAATTAACAATGTCCATTGAGAACTCACAACGACTATACCACTGAGCTAAGAATGACGTGAATAATCAAATCAATAAACGTTGGTTAGTTAGTTAGATAGCATATAGTTAATAGTTCAATGTATTAGTAGCCAACTAAAGTTAGGACGGTAACTAGTTAACATACCGGTACATACTGTAATGCTATGCGGTTCGTAAGGATAGGTTAGCTAACAAATTGTAACGTAACTTATTTGAAAAGTCATTACTACTACAAGTAGTAATGAAAAGTCATTACTACTTGTTACATTGCTCAACATTTTCTTAACATTTGTCATAATTAGTTAGAGCAATTAATTTGTATCCGCTCTCATCGGACTTCGGCTGCATATTTTCCGCCATTATCTTCAAATCTGAAAAAGTTGTGAAGCCACGCCCATTTTCGGAGGAATTGCATTATGGGCCCTAAAAAGTACGGAAATAGTATCCACTGCTTGTATACTTCATATGTTGGTGAATTTAGTACGAAATCCGGGAACTTTTGGCATACTAACTATATCCACACTATGACCAATAAGTATACTACATACTCAATTTACGTCACAAATAGTATGGTTAGTGCGGTTAGTATGAGTATTTGAACACAACTTATGCGTTTTTTCATAGAAAAACAATGGAGGACATACTGTAGACACCACATTGATTCTAATTAGTTTATTTGCAACCATCGGTGGCAGCACTGAGCCCATTCTACAGGAACTTTTTTGCAGCCACTGAGATGTAGAAGAATGAGTGTTTCTGGAGGAAAATGTAAATAGTACTCATTGGAATGGACCAACCTGGATAAAACCTGGTGTTAACCAAAGTTTTTGATAGCGAGGAACACATTTCACTTTACGGCTGGTAAGTAGAGTTCCTAGAGATTAGAAATTTGCCTTTATAGCATTTTTCTTGGATGGTGAAGCTATAATGTAAAATGGGTTATTTTCTGTCTCCAATTCCCACATTTTTTGCAACCAAGAGAGTCAAGCACAATGTAAAAACTATTGGTTGCATCGAAGCTATACAGCTATATACCAATAGGCTACATGGCTGTGCCATTCAAATTAAATGTTAATTAATTAGAAAAGACACACTTAGGCAACCCTGATGAGTCAACACACACATATTTTATAGTAGGCTAAGAATATAATCAAATATAACAGAATAAAATGCAACAAATATTTTTCCAACACAACTTGTGTACAACTTGCGTCACGGCAATGCGTGGAACCGCTGTCATTTTTTGTTTTATAGTTTAAAACAGAGCACAAGGCAAGCCCATGCTTTTTGGTTCCACTTTTCAACTCTTTCCTACCCTCACTCCGCTTTGTTAGGGAGCAGGCGTAGGGTCTTACATTGAGAGGATCTTCATCATGATACCGATAGAAAATATGCTGAACACAAATATAAACACAACATGTAAAGTGTTGGTCCCATGTTTCATGACCTGAAATAAAAGATCCCAGAAATGTTCCATACGCACAAAAATAATATTTCGCTCAAGTTTTGTGCACATACACTACAGTTCAAAAGTTTGGGGTCACTTAGAAATGTCCTTGTTTTTGAAAGTAAAGCAATTTTTTGGTCGATTAAAATAACATAAAATTGATCGGTCCTCTGTAGCTCAGCTGGTAGAGCATGGTGCTTGTAACGCCAAGGTAGTGGGATTGAATTCTGGGACCACCCATACACAAAAAAACAAAAACAAAAATAAATGAATGCACGCATGACTGTAAGTCGCTTTGGATAAAAGCATCTGCTAAATGGCATACAGTGGGGAAAAAAAGTATTTAGTCAGCCACCAATTGTGCAAGTTCTCCCACTTAAAAAGATGAGAGAGGCCTGTAATTTTCATCATAGGTACACGTCAACTATGACAGACAAAATGAGAAGAAAAAAATCCAGAAAATGATGGTGGAAAATAAGTATTTGGTCAATAACAAAAGTTTCTCAATACTTTGTTATATACCCTTTGTTGGCAATGACACAGGTCAAACGTTTTCTGTAAGTCTTCACAAGTTTTTCACACACTGTTGCTGGTATTCTGGCCCATTCCTCCATGCAGATCTCCTCTAGAGCAGTGCCAACAAAGCTGACTTCATCCCAGCCTATGCTAACCTCCATTCCCTCGACTTCCTGGCGCTGACGGAAACATGGATTACCACTAAAAACACTGCTACTCCTACTGCTCTCTCCTCGTCTGACCATGTGTTCTCGCATACCCCGAGAGCATCTGGTCAGAGGGGTGGTGGCACAGGAATCCTCATCTCTCCCAAGTGGACATTCTCAATTTTTCCCCTAACCCATCTGTCTATCTCCTCATTTGAATTCCATGCTGTCACAGTCACTAGCCCATTTAAGCTTAATATCCTTGTCATCTATCGCCCTCCAGGTTCCCTTGGAGAGTTCATCAATGAGCTTGACGCCTTGATGAGCTCCTTTCCTGAGGATGGCTCACCCCTCACAGTTGTGGGGGATTTCAACCTCCCTACGTCTACATTTGACTCATTTCTCTCTGCCTCCTTCTTTCCACTCCTCTCCTCTTTTGACCTCACCCTCTCACCGTCCCCCCCTACTCACAAGGCAGGCAATACGCTTGACCTCATCTTTACTAGATGCTGCTCTTCTACTAATCTCACTGCAACTCCCCTCCATGTCTCCGACCACTACTTTGTGTCCTTTTCTCTCTCGCTCTCCTCCAACACTACTCACTCTGCCCCTACACAGATGGTAATGCGCCGCCGCAACCTTCGCTCTCTCTCTCCCAGTACTCTCTCCTCTTCCATCCTATCATCTCTTCCCTCTGCTCAATCCTTCTCCCTCCAATCTCCCGATTCTGCCTCCTCAACCCTCCTCTCCTCCCTTTCTGCATCCTTTGACTCTCTGTGTCCCCTATCCTCCCGGCCGGCTCGGTCCTCCCCTCCAGCTACGTGGCTTGATGACTCATTGCGAGCTCACAGAACAGAGCTCCGGGCAGCGGAGCGGAAATGGAAGAAAACTAAACTCCCTGCCGACCTGGCATCTTTTCACTCCCTCCTCTCTACATTTTCTTCATCTGTTTCTGCTGCTAAGGCCACTTTCTACCACTCTAAATTCCAAGCATCTGCCTCTAACCCTAGGAAGCTCTTTGCCACATTCTCCTCCCTGCTGAATCCTCCCCCCCCCCCCTCTCTCTCTGTGGATGACTTCGTCAACCACTTTGAAAAGAAGGTTGACGACATCCGATCCTCGTTTGTTAAGTCTAATGACACTGCTGGTCCTACTCACACTGCCCTACCCTATGCTTTGACTTCTTTCTCCCCTCTCTCTCCAGATAAAATCCTGCGACTTGTGAATGCAGGCCGCCCAACAACCTGCCCGCTTGACCCCATCCCCTCCTCTCTTCTCCAGACCATCTCCGGTGACCTTCTCCCCTACCTCACCTCGCTGATCAACTCATCCTTGACCGCTGGCTATGTCCCTTCCGTCTTCAAGAGAGCGAGAGTTGCACCCCTTCTCAAAAAACCAACACTCGATCCCACTGATGTCAACAACTACAGACCAGTATCCCTTCTTTCTTTTCTTTCCAAAATTATTGAGCGTGCCGTCTTTAGCCAACTCTCTTGCTATCTCTCTCAGAATGACCTTCTTGATCCAAACCAGTCAGGTTTCAGGACTGGTCATTCAACTGAGACTGCTCTTCTCTGTGTCACGGAGGCTCTCCGCACTGCTAAAGCTAACTCTCTCTCCTCTGCTCTTGTCCTTCTAGACCTGTCTGCTGCCTTTGATACTGTGAACCATCAGATCCTCCTCTCCACCCTCTCCGAGCTGGGCATCTCCGGCGCGGCTCACTCCTGGATTGCGTCCTACCTGACCGGTCGCTCCTACCAAGTGGCGTGGCGAGAAGCTGTCTCCGCACCACGTGCTCTCACCACTGGTGTCCCCCAGGGCTCAGTTCTAGGCCCTCTCCTATTCTCCCTATACACCAAGTCACTTGGCTCTGTCATATCCTCACATGGCCTCTCCTATCATTGCTACGCTGACGATACACAATTAATCTTCTCCTTTCCCCCTTCTGATAACCAGGTGGCGAATCGCATCTCTGCATGTCTGGCAGACATATCAGTATGGATGACGGATCACCACCTCAAGCTGAACCCTGGCAAGACGGAGCTGCTCTTCCTCCCGGGGAAGGACTGCCCGTTCCATGATCTCGCCATCACGGTTGACAACTCCGTTGTGTCCTCCTCCCAGAGTGTGAAGAGCCTTGGCGTGACCCTGGACAACACCCTGTCGTTCTCAGTTAACATCAAGGCGGTGACCCGATCCTGCAGGTTCATGCTCTACAACATTCGGAGAGTACGACCCTGCCTTACACAGGAAGCGGCACAGGTCCTAATCCAGGCACTTGTCATCTCCCGTCTGGATTACTGCAACTCGCTGTTGGCTGGGCTCCCTGCCTGTGCCATTAAACCCCTACAACTCATCCAGAATGCCGCAGCCCGTCTGGTGTTCAACCTTCCCAAGTTCTCTCACGTCACCCCCCTCCTCCGCACACTCCACTGGCTTCCAGTTGAAGCTCGCATCCGTTACAAGACCATGGTGCTTGCCTATGGAGCAGTGAGGGGAACGGCACCTCTGTACCTTCAGGCTCTGATCAGTCCCTACACCCAATCGAGGGCATTGCGTTCATCCACCTATGGCCTGCTGGCTCCCCTTCCTCTGCGGAAGCATAGCTCCCGCTCAGCCCTGTCAAAACTGTTCGCTGCTCTGGCACCCCAATGGTGGAACAAGCTCCCTCACGACGCCAGGACAGCGGAGTCACTCACCACCTTCCGGAGACATTTGAAACCCCACCTCTTTAAGGAATACCTGGGATAGGATAAAGTAATCCTTCTACCCCCCCCACCCCCCCATCCAAAAAATAAATAAATAAAATAAATAAAATAAAATTGTAAAGTGGTTATCCCACTGGCTATAGGGTGAATGCACCAATTTGTAAGTCGCTCTGGATAAGAGCGTCTGCTAAATGACGTAAATGTGCCCTTGAGCAAGGCACTTAACCCTAATTGCTCCTGTAAGTCGCTCTGGATATGAGCGTCTGCTAAATGACTAAAATGTAAATGTAAATGTAATGTTTTGGGGCTATCGCTGGGCAACACGGACTTTCAACTCCCTCCAAAGATTTTCTATGGGGTTGAGATCTGGAGACTGGCTAGGCCACTCCAGGACCTTGAAATGCTTCTTACGAAGCCACTCCTTCGTTGCCCGGGCAGTGTGTTTGGGATCATTGTCATGCTGAAAGACCCAGCCACGTTTCATCTTCAATGCCCTTGCTGATGGAAGGAGGTTTTCACTCAAAATCTCATGATACATGGCCCCATTCATTCTTTCCTGTACACGGATCAGTCGTCCTGGTCCATTTGCAGAAAAACAGCCCCAAAGCATGATGTTTCCACCCCCATGCTTCACAGTAGGTATGGTGTTCTTTGGATGCAACTCAGCATTCTTTGTCCTCCAAACACGACGAGTTGAGTTTTTACCAAAAAGTTATATTATGGTTTCATCTGACCATATGACATTCTCCCAATCCTCTTCTGGATCATCCAAATGCACTCTAGCAAACTTCAGACGGGCCTGGACATGTACTGGCTTAAGCAGGGGGACACGTCTGGCACTGCAGGATTTGCGTCCCTGGCGGCGTAGTGTGTTACTGATGGTAGGCTTTGTTACTTTGGTCCCAGCTCTCTGCAGGTCATTCACTAGGTCCCCCCGTGTGGTTCTGGGAATTTTGCTCACCGTTCTTGTGATCATTTTGACCCCACGGGGTGAGATCTTGTGTGGAGCTCCAGATCGAGGGAGATTATCAGTGGTCTTGTATGTCTTCCATTTCCTAATAATTGCTCCCACAGTTGATTTCTTCAAACCAAGCTGCTTACCTATTGCAGATTCAGTCTTCCCAGCATGGTGCAGGTCTACAATTTTGTTTCTGGTGTCCTTTGACAGCTCTTTGGTCTTGGCCATAGTGGAGTTTAGAGTGTGACTGTTTGAGGTTGTGGACAGGTGTCTTTTATACTGATAACAAGTTCAAACAGGTGCCATAAATACAGGTAACAAGTGGAGGACAGAGGAGCCTCTTAAAGAAGAAGTTACAGGTCTGTGAGAGCCAGAAATCTTGCTTGTTTGTAGGTGACCAAATACTTATTTTCCACCATAATTTGCAAATAAATTCATAAAAAAACGTTTTTTCTCAATTTGTCTGTCATAGTTGACGTGTACCTATGATGAACATTACAGGCCTCTCTCATCTTTTTAAGTGGGAGAACGTGCACAATTGGTGGCTGACTAAATACTTTTTTCCCCACTGTATTATTATATTATTATTATCAGAAATACAGTGTAGACATTGTTAATGTTGTAAATGCTATTGTAGTTGGAAACTGCTGATTTTTATGGAATATCTACATAGGCGTACAGAGGCCCATTATCAGCAACCATCAGTCCAATGTCTACACTGTATTTCTGATCAATTTGAAGTTATTTTAAATCAACAAAAAAATTGCTTTTCTTTCGAAAACAAGGACATTTCTAAGTGACCCCATAATTTTGAACGGTAGTGTACCTGTTTGTGAGCATTAATACTTTGCCAAGATAATCAATCCACCTGACAGGTGTGGCATATCAGGAAGCTGATTAAACAGCATGATCATTACACAGGTGCACCTTGTGCTGGGGACAATAAAAGGTCAAATAAAATAACATTTTATTGGTCGCATACACATATTTAGCAGATGTTATTGCGGGTGTAGTGAAATGCTTGTGTTCCTAGCTCCAACTGTGCAGTAATATCTAACAATACATAACAATACATACAAATCTAAAAAGTAAAATAATGGAATTAAGAAATATAGAAATAGGTGAGGAATAACAAAATACTGCAAAGTTGCTTAGAAGCCAAGAACAGGGCGACATCCTGTCAGGAATATCTTGTCATTCTAAAATGTGCAGTTTTGTTACACAACACAATGCCACAGATGTCTCAAATTTTTAGGGAATGTGCAATTGGCATGCTGATTGCAGGAATGTCCACCAGAGCTGTTGCCAGAGAATTTAATGTTCATTACTCTACCATAAGCTGCCACCAACGTCATTTTAGAGAATTTGGCTGTACCAGGCAGATGGCGTCGTGTGGGCGAGCTGTTAAGTGATGTCATTGTGCCCCATGAGGGCTATAGGGTTATGGTATGGGCAGGCATGACCTACGGACAATGAAGACAATTGCATTTTATCTATGGCAATTTGAATGCACAGATATACCGATGAGATCCTGAGACCCATTGTCTTGCCATTCATCCGTCACCATCACCTAATGTTTCAGCGCGATAATGCACAGCCCCATGTCGCAACGATCTGTACACAATTCCTGGAAGCTGAAAATATCCCAGTTTTTCCATGGCCTGCATACTCACCAGACATGTCACCCATTGAGCATGTCAGGGATGCTCTGGATCGATGTGTACGACAGTGTGTTCCAGTTCCCTCCAATATCCAGAAACATTGCACAGCCATTGAAGAGGAGTGGGACAACATTCCACAGGCCACAATCAACAGCCTGATCAACTCTATGCGACGGAGATGTATGAGGCAAATATTGGTCACACCAGATACTGACAGGTTTTCTGATCCACGCGCCTTCCTATTTGTTAAGGTTTCTGTGACCAACAGATGCATATCTTTATTCCCAGTCATGTGAAATCCATAGATTAGGGCCTAATGAATGTATTTCAATTGACTGATTTCCTTATATGAACTGTAACTCATTAAAATCTTAGAAATTGTTGCATGTTGCGTTTATAATTATGTTTAGTGTAATAGTAATCTATATTTTCAAAAGCATGTGAGTCACATGTTCATATTTCACAACCTCCGCGGCCTTTTGGAGTTGCCTATACTATAAAAATAATAGGCCTACACTTGATTTAGGCAACATTATTGCATGCTAAATGTTTCTGACCAGTGATAGATGAGCAAACGAATAGATGAGCTTTATCACCTCCACCTATCTGCCCAGCTAGAGAATTAATTAAATATAGCCTACAGAGGGAGATTCAGTGAAACAAAATCACATTGATTGTTTAAGACAAGTCACAGGCTTTTGGTCGGGTAGGCTTAGGCCACTAAGCGACTGCGAGCGAAAAGCAAAATAATTCACTTGTTAATACATGACATGCTGGCAAAATGTTCTGATCAGAATAAATGAGCCAACTAGACAAGATGATCATGAGCAGCACTCACCTTAGCGGACTAAACTCCACTCTATGGCAAAGGAATCAAATCAAAACAAATTGTATTTGTCACATGCGCCGAATACAATAGGTGTAGACCTTACTGTGAAATGCGTAATTACAAGCCCTTAACCAACAATGCAGTTAAATAGTTTATAAAAATAGTAAATAAAATCAAGTAAAAATTATATAACTAGTAAGTCAATAAAATAACAATAACGAGGTTATATACAGGGGGTACCGGTACCGAGTCAATGTGCGGGGGTACAGGTTAGTCAAGGTAATTTGTAGGTTGGGGTAAAGTGACTATGGGGGGGGGGGGGGGGGTCTGTCAATGTAAATAGTCTGGGTGGCCATTTGATGAATTGTTCAGCAGTCTTATGGCTTGGGGGAAGAAGCTGTTAAGGAGCCTTTTGAACCTAGACTTGGTGCTCCGGTACCTCTTGCCGTGTGGTAGCAGAGAGAACAGTCCATGACTTCGGTCACTGGAGTCTTTGACTATTTTTTGGGCCTTCCTCTGACACTGCCTGGTATAGAGGTCCTGGATGGCAGGAAGCTTGGCCCCAGTGATGTACTGGGCCGTACGCACTACCCTCTGTAGCGCCTTACGGTCGGATGCCGAGCAGTTGCCATACCAGGGGGTGATGCAACCGGTCAGGATGCTCTCGATGGTGCAGCTGTAGAACTTTTTGAGGATCTGGAGACCCTTGCCATATCTCCTGAGGAGAAAAGGTGTTGTCGTGCCCTCTTCACAACTATCTTGGTGTGTTTGGACCATGATAGTTTGTTGGTGATGTGGACACCAAGGAACTTGAAACTCTCGACCAGCTCCACTACAGCCTGTCGATGTGAATGGGGGCGTGTTCGGCCCTCCTTTTCCTGTAGTCCACGATCAGCTCTTTTGTCTTGCTCACGTTGAGGGAGAGGTTGTTGTCCTGGCACCACACTGCCAGGTCTCTGACGTCCTCCCTATAGGCTGTCTCATCGTTGTCGGTGATCAGGCCTACCATCGTTGTGTCGTCAGCAAACTTAATGATGATGTTGGAGTCATGCTTGGCCATGCAGTCGTGGGTGAACAGGGAGTACAGGAGGGGACTAAGCACGCACCCTTGAGGGGCCCCTGTATTGAGGATCAGCGTGGCGGATGTGTTGTTGCCTATCCTTACCATCTGGGGGCGGCCGTCGGTAAGTCCAAGATCCAGTTGCATAGGGAGGTGTTTAGTCCCAGGGTCCTTAGCTTAGTGATGATCTTGGTGGGCACTAGGGTGTTGAACACTGACCTGTATTCAATGAACAGCATTCTCACATAGGTGTTCCTTTTTTCCAGGTGGAAAAGGGAAGTGTGGAGTGCGATTGAGATTGCGTCATCTGTGGATCTGTTGGGGCGGTATGCAAATTGGAGTGGGTCTAGGTTTTCGGGATGATGGTGTTGATGTGAGCCATGACCAGCCTTTCAAAGCACTTCATGGCTACCAATGTGAGTGTTACGGGTCGGTAGTCATTTATGCAGGTTAACTTCACTTTCTTGGGCACAGGAACTATGGTGGTCTGCTTGAAACATGTAGGTATTACAGACTCGGTCAGGGAGAGGTTGAAAATGTCAGTGAAGACACTTGCCAGTTGGTCCACGCATTCTCTGAGTACATGTCCTGGTAATCCGTCTTTCCCCGCTGCCTTGTGAATGTTAACCTGTTTAAAGGTCTTGCTCACATCGGCTACGGAGGGCGTGATCACACAGTCGTCCGGAACAGCTGGTGGTCTCATGCATGCTTCAGTGTTGCTTGCCTCAAAGTGAGCATAAAATACATTTAGCTCGTCTGGTAGGCTCGCGTTACTGGGAAGCTTGCGGCTGGGTTTCCCTTTGTAGTCTGTAATAGTTTCCAAGCCCTGCCACATCCGACGAGCGATTCAATCTTAGTCCTGTATTGACACTTTGACTGTTTGATGGTTCATCTGAGTACATAGCGGGATATCTTATAAACGTCCGGATTAGTGTCCCGCTCCTTGAAAGCGGCAGCTCTAACCTTCAGCTCGGTGCGGATATTGCCTGTAATCCATGGCTTCTGATTGGGTTATGTACGTACTGTCACTGTGGGGACGAATCTTCTGATGAGCCGAGACCAGGCTTCGTGGACTCTTGCTCCGACTACATCGATTTGCCCAAGGTCAATACTTAAAATAATTGAAATTATGCCTTTAGAAAGTATTCATACCACTTTACTTATTCCACATTGTGTTGTGTTACAGCCTGAATTCAAAATTGATTAAATAAATGTTTTTCCTCACCCATCTACACAAAATACCCCATAATGACAAAGGGAAAACATGCTTTTAGAAAATTGGGGAAATGTATTGTATATTAAATACAGAAATATCTCATTCACTTTATACCCGAGTCATTACTTTGTAGAAGCACCTGCGGCTGTATCAGTTTTTCACATCTGGATTTGGGGATTTCTCCCATTCTTCCTAGAAGATTTTTTAAAGCTATGTTAAGTTAGATGGGGAGAGGCTGTGAACAGCAATCTTCAAGTCTTTCCAAATAATGTCAATGGGATTCAAGTCTGGGCATTGGCAGGGCCACTCAAGGACTTTCACATTCTTGTTCTGAGGCCATTACAGCATTGCATTGGCTGTATGCTTGGGGTCATTGTCCTGTTGGAACATAAATCTTTCACCCAGTCTAAGGTCGTTTGCACTCTGAAACAAGTTCTCCTCCGCTCGTATTTGGCTCCATTCACTGTTCTCTTACCAGTCTCCCAGTCCCTGCCGCTGAAAAGCATTTCCATAGCATGATGCTGCCACCACCATACTTCACTGTAGGGATGGTTATAGATGGGTGATGAGCTGTGTCTGGTTTTCTCCAGACATAGCGCTTTGCATTCAGACCAAAGAGTCTTTCATATGCCTTTTTGCAAACACCAGGCGTGCTGTCATGTGACTTTTTCTCAGAAGAGGCTTTGGTCTGGACACTCTCCCATAAAGCCCAGATAGGTGAATAGCTGTAAAGACTACTGATTGTGCTTCTGCCAGGTTCTCCCATCTCAGCCAAGTAACTCTGTAGTTCTGTCAGAGTGGTCATTGGGTTATTGGTCACCTCCCTGACTAAGATCCTTCTTGCCCAGCTACTCAGTTTGGCGGACGGCCAGCTCTAGGTAGAGTCTGGGTAGTTCCATATTTTTTCAATTTCTCAATGATGGAGACCACTGTGCTCTAGGAAACTTTCAACACTCAGGAAATTGTTTTGTACCCTTCCCAGATATATGCCTCATCACAATTATATCTCTGAGATCTATGGACAGTTCCTTGGACTTCATGGTAAAGTTCCTGCTCTGATGTGCACTGTCAACTTTGAGACCTTATATAGACAGGTGTGTTAATCATGTCCAAACAGTTGAATTGGGCACAGGTGGACACCAATCAAGCTGTAGTCACATCTCAAGGATGATCAAAGGCAATGGGATGCACCTGTCACGTTGTATAATGATTAGAAGACAGACGCAGGAATAAGTATTAGGATTTTTAATTACTCCACCCAACACAAGGTACATCATGAAAAACGACGGGGACGAAGCCCAAAACAAACATTCATATATATAACACAGGCATGTAACCCAAACAAAAGAGCCAGGTGTAAACCTCCAAACTGTACCCCCACCCCCCATGGTCATTGTGGAACCGGCAGGGGAAGGAGCTTTCCATAAGAGAGGTGTCTTGGTGTCTTAGACTGGGCACAGATGGAGCAGGAAGAGACGTAAACCCGGACGTCCCTAGCCAAGGTGGGCCACCAATACTTCTCAGTCAGGCAGGCGATGGTACGGCTATCCCAGGATGACCCGACAAAGGCGCCGTGTGCGCCCAGGAAAGGAGGGTGTTCCGCACACCCATGGGCAAGTAGGCGCGGTTCTCCGGGCACTGTGCAGGGGTGGGTTCCGTACGCAGGGCCTGCCGTATGTTGGCATCCACGTCCCACACCACTGGCGCGATGATACGGAATGGAGGGATGATGGGGGTCTCCTCTCCCTGCCTCTCCTCTGCGTCATAGAGGCGAGACAGGGAATCCGCCTTCACGTTCCGTGAGCCTGGCCTATAGGAAAGCGTGAACTGGAACCTGGCGAAGAATAGAGCCCACTTGGCCTGTCTCGGGTTTAGCCTCTTCGCTGCCCTGATGTACTCCAGGTTACGGTGGTCCGTCCACACCAGGAAAGGGTGTTTGGACCCCTCCAGCAAGTGCCTCCATGCCTTCAGAGCCTTCTTGACTGCCAAGAGTTCCCGGTCCCCTACATCGTAGTTCCTCTGGGCGGGGCTCAGCTGCTTGGAGTAGAAGGCGCAGGGCCGCAGTTTTGGAGGGGTTCTGGTGCGCTGGAACAGCACTGCCCAGACTCCTACTTTGGAGGCATCCACCTTGACGATGAAAGGGAGTGAGGGGTTGGGATGTGCCAGCATGGGAGCAGTGGTGAAGCGTGCTTTCAGCGTCTCGAATGCCCTCTCTCCGACTCCACCGAAGCCGCTGGGGACCTCCTCTCAGCAGGGAGGTAAGAGGTGCGACCACCATGCTGAAGCCCCGGATGAACCTCCGGAAATAGTTGGCAAACCCCAGGAATCGCTGGACTGCTTTCACAGAGTTGGGGATGGGCCATGACCTGACTGCGCTGATGTGTTGCTCCTCCATCTCCACTCCCTCTGTGGATATAAGGTAGTCCAAAAAGGACACGGACCGCTGGAAAAACTTTTTTCTTGTTTAACATATAGGTTATGCTCCAACAGTATTCCCAGCACAAACCTGACTAACGAGAGATGCTGGGCTCGGTCAGCAGGATACACCAAAATGTTGTCTATATAAACTACTACACCCCGTCCCAGCATGTCACGAAACACTTAGTTAATAAAGGCCTGGCAGACTGCCCCGTGGTCATGGAAAAGGCAGTTTTCCATTCGTCGCCTGCATGAATGCGCGCCAGATTGTAGTCGATCCTCAAGTCCAGTTTCGTGAAGTACTGCGCCCCGTGCATTTGTTCGATGATGGTTGGGATGAAGGGTAAAGGATAGCTGAACTTAACGGTGACTTTATTCAGTGTTCGATAATCAATGCAGGGGCGCAGTCCCCCATCTTTCTTCTTAACAAAAAAGAAGCTTGAGGAGTCTGGTGACGTAGAGGGGTGGATAAACCCCTGCTGGAGGCTCTCCTGTACCTAGGTCTCCATGGCCTCGGTCTCCGCATAGGAGAGGGGATATACGTGTCCTCTCGGGAGGGCTGCGTCAGACAGCAGGTCAATGGCACAGTCCCAGGGGCGATGAGGAGGCAGGCGTGTAGCCTGGGTCTTAGAGAAAACCCGGTGCAGATCCTGGTATTCATCCGGTAAATCCACTTGAGTGGCGTGGTCCGGACATTCCACCGTAGTGGTGTTGACAGACACCGCGACACACCTCCCCTGACACTCCTGCGACCAACCCAGCAGTCTCCTCTCAGACCAGGAAATACCGGGGTTATGCCAACTCTAACCTAAAACAACGGGGTGCGTTTGGGTGTCTATAATCAAAAACGTGATCTGTTCTAAATGAGTGTCATGGGTCAGCAGAGAAACGGGAACAGTGATGTGATGTACGAGCCGCGTCCCTATTGGGTGATTATCCAGGTCTCGAACAGGAATGGGTGACTGTAGGGGAACCAAAGGAATGCGTAATGCAGTGGCCAGAGCACTATCTAAAAGATTCCCGGCAGCTCCGGAATCAATAAGACCTAACGGGAGTGAGGGGCTAGGGTATTCAGGGAATTGAATGGAAAAACACACTGGTTGAGTTGACAGAAAATGAGAGGAGATCTTGCATCCTACCTGGGTTGGAGCAGGGGAATTCCCTGGCTTGTCACCTCCTAGCCTATTAGTGGATAGAGGGCAGGTCGGGGAGAAATGACCCCTTTCTCCACAATAGAAGCAGTGGCCCAGATTCCTCCTTCTCCTACGCTCTGCCTTGGGCGAACGTGCAGAGCCCACCTCCATCGGCTCTGGCCACGGAGCAGATGTAGCCATGGGATTCGGATTCCGCACAGGTCTTCGTCATGACCGCAGGAGGTTGTCCAACCGGATCGCCATGCTGATGAGCTGGTCGAGTGACAGGTTGTCATCACGGCATGCTAACTCCCTCTGTACCTCCTCCTGCAGTCCACTGTGGAAAATGGTGACCATAGCCGACTTGTTCCATCCAGTGGAGGCCGCGATGGTCTGGAACTCCAGGGAGAACTCCGAGGCGGTCCTAGATCCCTGGCGTAGTCAGAGTAGATGCTCATTTTTTTATGGAATATCTACATAGGCGTACAGAGGCCCATTATAAGCAACTATCAGTCCTGTGTTCCAATGGCACACTGTGTTTGCTAATCCAAGTTTATCATTTTAAAAGGCTAATTGATCATTTGAAAACCCTTTTGCAATTATGTTATCACAGCTGAAAACTGATGTGCTGATTAAAGAAGCAATACAACTGGCCTTCTTGAGACTAGTTGAGTATCTGGAGCATCAACAATTGTGGGTTCGATTACAGGCTCAAAATGGCCAGAAACAAATAACTTTCTTCTGAAACTCGTCAGTCTACTCTTGTTCTGAGAAATGAAGGCTATTCCATGTGATAAATTGCCACGAAACTGAAGATCTCGTACAACGCTGTGTACTACTCCCTTCACAGAACAGCGCAAACTGTCTCTAACCAGAATAGAAAGAGGAGTGGGAGGTCCCAGTGCACAACTGACCAAGAGGACAAATACATAAGAGAATCTAGTTTGAGAAACAGACGCCTCATGGTCCTCAACTGGCAGCATCATTAAATAGTACCCGCAAAACACCGGTCTCAACGTCAACAGTGAAGAGGCGACTCCGGGATGCTGACCTTCTAGGCAGAGTTGCAAAGAAAAAGCCATAACTCATCAGACTGGCCAATAAAAATAAAATATTAAAGATGGGCAGTCTGACGAGTTTCAGAAGAAAGTTCTTTGTTTCTGGCCATTTTGAACCTGTAATGGAACCCACAATTGCTGATGCTCCAGATACTCAACTAATCTCAAGAAGGCCAGTTTTATTGCTTCTTTAATCAGCACAACAGTTTTCAGAAGTGTTTTCTAATGATCAATTAGCCTTTTAAAATGATAAACTTGGATTAGCAAACACAGGACTGATGGTTGCTGATAATGGGCCTCTGTATGCCTATGTAGATATTCCATAAAAAATCAGTCGTTTCCAGCTACGATAGCCATTTACAACATTAACAATGTCTACACTGTATTTCTGATCAATTTGATGTAATTTTAATGGACAAAAAAAATTGCTTTTCTTTTGAAAACAAGGACATTTTGTTATGGCTATGGTTCAACCCAGCACTCAGAGAAACCAACACGACAAAGGGAGTGGAAGAAACAAAAATATTTTAATAAAAGTTCAAATTGTCTTAGTCCAAAAACGACTGAAGTAAAGGAACAGAGTGGGCTAGTTGGCTCCGGAGGAAGGAGAGGCTGAGGCAGGCAGGCAGGCAGGCAGGCAGGCAGACCGACAGGCAGGAAGGCAGGCAGGTTGGGAGGTATGACTGAACTGAAGACAAAACAAACGACAGGTTAAGGAGAGTGGAGAGCCAGGCTGAAGACAAAGACAAAATAACTTTACTGGTGAGCCAAGTTACCGCTCTGGTAAGAACAACGATCTGGCGCCGGTGGAGAGCCATGCCCAGGAATAAGTAGTGTAGGTTGATGAGAGAATAGGATGCAGCTGCGTAGGCAGGAATCACTGGAAACAACCCGCAGCTGCACAGGAGAGGCAGATCCTGAGCCCGCCCCCTGCTCCACTCCAGACACACCCACATAAAGGGGACAAACACACATACAACAGAAAAAGAGGGGACAAAACAAGGAGGAAGGGAAACAGAACAGGGAGAGACAAGCTGCCCACATAACAGTACCCCCCCCTCAATGGTCGCCACCTGGCGACCCACCAGGCCTGTCAGGGTTGTCGTGATGGAAGTCCGTGATCAGCTGAGGATCCAACACAAAACGCTTAGGGACCCAAGACCTCTCCTCTGGTCCATAACCTTCCCAATCGACTAGGTATTGGAGACCCCTACCCCGCCTCCGAGAGTCCAGGAGCCTACTGACGGTGTAGGCCGGATGGTCGTCAATGAGGCGAACAGGTGGAGGTGGATCAGCCGGCGGACACAAAAGGCTGGAGGACACAGGTTTCAGTTGGGAGACGTGGAAGGTAGGGTGTATCTTCATGGCTGAAGGCAACTTCAAACGAACCGCAGCGGGGTTAATAATGGACTCCACCACAAACGGACCCAGGTACCGAGGAGACAGCTTGCGTGATTTGGTACGAAGAGGTACGTTCTTAGATGACAGCCAAACCTCTTGACCAGGATGAAACACAGGTGCGGGAGTCCTGCTCCTATCCGCTGTTGTCTTGTTCCTGTCGGTGGTCCGAAGCAATGCTTCCCGAGCGTCGCTCCACACTCTCTGGCAGCGGCGGAGGTTCTCCTGAACCGAAGGAACAGCCAATTCCTTCTCCTGAGCAGGAAACAGAGGGGGTTGATAACCCATGGTAACCTCGAAGGGTGAAAGACCGGTGGCAGAGGCGGTGAGGGAGTTGTGGGCGTACTCTATCCAGGGCAGATGTTTAGCCCAGGATGATGGATGTTGAGCAGCCACACACCGAAGGGTTGCTTCGAGGTTCTGATTGGCTCTTTCTGTTTGACCGTTGGTCTGGGGATGAAACCCTGAGGACAGACTAACGGAAGCACCCAAAGCAGAACAGAAACCCTTCCAAACACGGGAAGTAAACTGTGGGCCTCTATCAGATACGATGTCCACAGGTATTCCATGGGGACGGAATACATGTTGGACTAGGAGGTCCGCTGTCTCACTGGCAGACGGTAATTTTGGTAATGCTATATAGTGGACAGATTTAGAGAATCTGTCCACAATGGTAAGTATAGTATCATTACCTTCAGACTTGGGTAGGCCGGTGACAAAATCCATGGCAATGTGGGACCAGGGACGGCTGGGAACTGGGAGGGGTAGCAGCAGCCCCGAAGGGGACTGATGGGAGGCTTTGCCCCGAGCACAGGTTGAACAGGCTGCCACAAAAGCCCGAACGTCAGTTTCCATTGAAGGCCACCAAAAATGTCTCCTAAGCAGCGTCAACGTGCGTCTCATCCCAGGGTGACCAGCAAAACGGGAGGTGTGAATCCACTGCAACACCTGAGACCGGACCGTCTCGGGAACAAAGAGTAGGTTGGGAGGTCCATCACCCGGTCCCGGGTCCGTGGCAAGTGCAGTCTTCACAAGAGACTCGATCTCCCACTGAACAGCCGCCACGACGCATGAGGAAGGCAGGACTGCCTCAGGCTCGCTGGTCTCCGAAGGGTCAGCAAACTGGCGGGACAAAGCATCTGGTTTAACATTTCTTGACCCCGGTCTGTATGTAAGAATAAAGTTAAACCTACTAAAAAACAGGGCCCATCTGGCTTGGCGTGAGTTGAGTCTCTTAGTGGCTTGGATGTAAGCCAAGTTTTTGTGGTCAGTCCAGACCACAAACGGCAATTCAGCTCCATCCAGCCAGTGCCGCCATTCTTCCAGTGCAAGCTTGACCGCCAGCAGTTCCCGGTTTCCAACGTCGTAATTCCGTTCTGTGGGTGACAATTTCTTGGAGAAGAAAGCACAGGGGTGAAGCCTCTGGTCAGTGGGGGAGCGCTGGGAGAGGACTGCTCCCACACCTGAGTCCGACGCGTCCACCTCCACAACAAACTGCAGAGAGGTATTGGGGTGTATCAACACGGGGGAGGTGGAAAACAGTTCCTTCAAAACCCCTACCGCCTGCTCCGCCTCAGGGGACCACCGAAAAGGGACTTTAGGAGATGTGAGTCTTGTAAGGGGTGCCACCACTCTACTAAAACCCTTAATGAATCTACGGTAGAAGTTAGCAAAGCCCAAAAATCGTTGAAGTTGCTTACGGGTGGTGGGTGTGGGCCATTCCGTCACTGCCCGGATCTTCTCGGGGTCCGCCTTCACCTGCCCGCTCTCAATTATGAATCCAAGGAACGATGTAGACTGTTTGTGGAACTCACACTTCTCTGCTTTGACGTACAGCTTGTTCTCCAAGAGCCGTTGAAGGACTTGACGGACGTGTGACTCATGCTCCTCGGGTGACTTGGAAAAAACAAGAATATCATCCAGGTATACAAAGACAAAACGGTTCAAAAAATCCCTAAGAACATCGTTCACCATGGCTTGGAAAACCGCAGGGGCATTTGAAAGCCCAAAGGGCATGACCAAATACTCAAAATGTCCCAGTGGAGTGTTGAAAGCGGTTTTCCACTCATCTCCCTTTCGGATTCGGACAAGGTGATAAGCATTCCTGAGGTCGAGCTTGGAAAACACTGTGGCGCCATGCAGAGGTTCAAAAGCTGAGTTGATGAGTGGAAGGGGATACTTGTTTTTAACAGTTATGTTGTTTAAACCCCTGAAATCGATACAGGGGCGTAACGACTTGTCCTTCTTTTCCACGAAAAAGAAACCTGCACCCAAAGGAGACGACGAGGGACGGATTATGCCCGAGACCAGAGAATCACCAATGTACTGCTCCATTGCCTCTCTTTCCGGTCGGGACAGATTGTATAACCGACTAGAGGGCAAGGGAGCACCAGGAAGCAGTTCAATAGGGCAATCATAAGGCCTGTGTGGTGGTAGAGACAGAGCCTTGTCCTTACTGAAAACCTCCGCTAGGTCATGGTATTCTTTGGGGACAGATGACAGATCAAGAGGAGCTGAGGGAGGAGTTGGGTTACACTTAGTGGGGGGAACCGCTGACCTCAGGCACTCGGAATGGCAGTTAGTGCTCCAACTGAAAATGGTGTGACGTGTCCAATCAATTTGTGGGTTGTGAAGAGCCAACCAGGGGAAGCCAAGGATTAGGGAGGTAGCTGAGCCAGACATAACTCTTAGCTGAATGTTTTCACAATGATTGCCAGAAATCACTAGGGAAACGGGGGTGGTTTGATGAGTTATCTCCGCGAGGAGGCGCCCATCAAGGGCTGTGACCCGGATGGGGGTAGGTAGTGGCTCCATGGGGATACGAGCTTGTGTAACGAACTGGTGGCTAATAAAGTTGTCTTCTGCACCTGAGTCTATGAGAGCTGAGAGTGGCAGGGAATGACTCTGGAAACGTAAGGTTACAGGTACTTGTAATCGGGGAATGATGGGTTCAGGATCTAACTCTGGGCTCGCAAGTAGACCCACCGTTACGAGCGAGCCTTGTCTTTTGGCCGCTTAGGGCATGTAGCCAGAATGTGTGTGGCGTCTCCACAGTACAGGCACTCACCCGCCTGGAGGCGCCGTTGCCGCTCAGCTGGAGGTAGTCGAGCTCGACCCACTTGCATAGGTTCCTCCTCTGTGCTCGGGATGGAATCAGGAACAAGAAGCTGCCGACTCCGGAGAGGCGAGACTCGAGTGGTTGGAGGCTGGGGAACTCGTCCTCCTAGATGTGGCCGATCGCCTCTCTCCCGACGCCTCTCCCGCAACCGATTGTCTAGCTTGATGGACAGGGAAACGAGAGAATGTAAATCATGTGGCTCATCACGAGCAGCCAGTTCATCCTTAATGGCTTCATTTAAACCGTTTAGAAATGCTCCTTGAAGTGCCACATTGTTCCACTTGGAGTCCGCTGCCAACGTCCAGAACTCAATAGAGTACTCTGCCACACTGTTAGAACCCTGCCTCAAATTAAAAAGTATCTTGGAGGAATTACCCACATGGTCAGGATGGTCAAAAACAGTCTTCAATTTAGCAGAGAAATCAGCAAAAGTCAATCCAGTCAAAGTTTGATCTGAACACACAGCCTCAGCCCAAACCAGAGCTTTCCCTCTTAACAGCCCCAGAACATAATGTACCTTAGATGAATCAGTAGAAAACGACAGTGGTCTCTGCCGAAAAATCAAGTCACACTGAAGCAAAAATCCCCGGCACTTGTCCAATTCTCCATTGAACGGTTCAGGCGACGTGACAGGGGGTTCCCGACGGAACGAAGCCTGCCTAGTGTCCGAGGAAACAACTTGGGGTGCATCAAACTGGGGGTCAGAGAGAGATGGAGAACTGATAACAGACAATTTAGAGACGTGTGTAGTTAACTGAGTCACCTGGTTCAGCAGTTGATGATTATCTTCCACAAGAGTCCGAATCAACTGGTCATGCTGTCCTAGCAACGTTCCTTGAGCCTGGATCGCTTGTTGGAAGCTGTCTTTGTTTGCCCCGTGCTGTTTCTCTGTTGGGTCCATGGCCAGATCGTTCTGTTATGGCTATGGTTCAACCCAGCACTCAGAGAAACCAACACGACAAAGGGAGTGGAAGAAACAAAAATATTTTAATAAAAGTTCAAATTGTCTTAGTCCAAAAACGACTGAAGTAAAGGAACAGAGTGGGCTAGTCGGCTCCGGAGGAAGGAGAGGCTGAGGCAGGCAGGCAGGCAGGCAGGCAGGCAGGCAGGCAGGCAGACCGACAGGCAGGAAGGCAGGCAGGTTGGGAGGTATGACTGAACTGAAGACAAAACAAACGACAGGTTAAGGAGAGTGGAGAGCCAGGCTGAAGACAAAGACAAAATAACTTTACTGGTGAGCCAAGTTACCGCTCTGGTAAGAACAACGATCTGGCGCCGGTGGAGAGCCATGCCCAGGAATAAGTAGTGTAGGTTGATGAGAGAATAGGATGCAGCTGCGTAGGCAGGAATCACTGGAAACAACCCGCAGCTGCACAGGAGAGGCAGATCCTGAGCCCGCCCCCTGCTCCACTCCAGACACACCCACATAAAGGGGACAAACACACATACAACAGAAAAAGAGGGGACAAAACAAGGAGGAAGGGAAACAGAACAGGGAGAGACAAGCTGCCCACATAACACATTTCTAAGTGACCCCAAACTTTTTAACGGTAGTGTATATAACACAGGGATGTAACCCAAACAAAAGAGCCAGGTGAAAAACCTCCAAACAATACACGGGACGAGACCCTTAATAACAAGAGCACAATACACGGTACTCACGAGATCAACGGACATGGGACAATAATCGACAAGGACAATGGGGAACAGAGGGCACATATATACACATACTAATCAGGGGAAATGGGAACCAGGTGTGCGTAATGAGACAAGACAGTCCGGGGTTTGTGGTAATGATCCAGGTCAGTGACGCCTAGAAGACTGGTGACGTAGACCTTACGGAGCTGGTGAATGGAATGAGCAGCAGTACCGGGTGGATCCGTGACAGCACCTGAGCTCAATTTGGAGTTTCATAGCAAAGGAGTGTGAATACTTATGTGAATTAGATATTTCTGTATTTTATTTCCAACACATTTGCAAACATTTCTAAAAACATGTTTTCACTTTGTGATTATGGGGTATTGTGGGTATTCAGGCTGTAACACAACAAAATGTGGACTAAGTGAAGGCCCTGTACCTGCGTTTGTCCTCTGTAGTTGCGTGCCTTTCTTTGTTTGCTGAAATCCATACTTTTTCAATCAACTTTAAAGCTACAATATGTAACTTTATGTGCAACCCAACCAAATTCACATAGAAATGTGAGTTGTAAATCTGTCATTCTCATTGAAAGCAAGTCTAAGAAGCGGTATATCTGTTCTATGTACGCTATTTCTATGCTTCCTGTTCTTAAGTTTAGTTTTTGAGTCTTTTACTTTTGGTTTTGTACACCAGCTTCAAACAGCTGAAAATACAATATTCTGGGTTATTGAACGTATATTTCATATGTACTGTATATGACAATATATTTCACAGCAGTTTAGATGGTACAATGATTCTCTACACTCTTGAGTGCTTGTTTTGTCACATAAACTGAAATTAGGTGAACTATTAGAATTATAGCAACCAGGAAATGGCGGAGAGATTCCTGCATATTGCACCCTTAATCAAATACCCCCATCGACTGCTTCCTTGTTGAGATTCAATTGGCGCATTTGCACTGAGTTGCCATCTTAGAGCAACAGCAATTAGCAAACAGTCAGTGGTTGTATTTGATTAACATTTATTGAAAAAGTATATATTTCATCAAACAAAGAAATGTACGCAACTACAGAGGACAAACATAGTTACAAGGTGGGTGTTTCATAATTAAACATTTTTGAAGTATTGACCTTGGGCGAATCGTTGTAGTTGGAGCAAGATTCCACGAAAACGTCTTAGTTTGAAAGGTGTATTACAGTTATCCCCAATTGGTAATACTGTACTAACAATGTGTACTTACACTTTACTTACTCTACCTTCCTATGTATCTACCATGTAAATGCATAGGTATTAGGGGCACTAATTGGAATGTGGAACCAGCACTCTTGTCATCATTTCAAATATGGCAGGTCACATATGGTCTAAGATGTTTGTCCTGAATTCAAATTAATTTCCAAGTCAATGTGTCTTGCCCATGACCTTAAAAGCACCACTTTGTCGATTCCAAGCTCATAGAATTACTATGACAGATCCTTCACAGGCCATTACAGCCATAAGAAATGTAGGTGTAAGAATGGAACAGGAAAAATTATGTGTGAGGGTGACCTTTTACCGCAAAGTATCTAGCACACTGTCATTAACCTTAGTGATATCTCTCTATCCCCTTTTCTATAAATGTACCTCATTTTACATTCTAGATGATTTTCCATAAAGTACATTTATGTGTCACATGCTGAACTTCAAACCAGGTCACAAGCACCTAACAACCAGGTCACACACGTTAGCATTGTACCTTGTATGAGTCATCGCTATAACTTCTCATTTAGAACATATGACTTCCGCCATGCATGTAGATGACCATCCCTATCACGGCACATCTCATTACATTTTCAAACTACGACCACGTCCATGCCATTATCATTAGAGGCTCTGGCATGCCGAGCTGTCTGCTGCGTTAGCAGTGGGATGGGGCCGCGGTGGAGTGGATGGGAAAGCCACCATGTCATGTTGGCACAGGGTATTGGCATTGGCAGTGCACGGTAGTGGCATGGGAGATGACTAAGCAAGACTTGTGGGAGATGGGGAGATGGGCCAAAGTACACATTACTCTTGGTGAGTGCTCCCTTCCCAGGAGTGAGAAACATGACCCCCTTAAGGCCTTTGCAGACTGTACGATTTTAGCCATCTTATGCCACAACAAAATGTCCACATTGTGGGCAAATTCTTAGGTCATAAACGATTGTCGGACGTCTTGGCTAGTTCAGTGTGACAGGGTCTAGGTGTGCCGATTTAAGTACCACTACGTGCGGTCGTAGGCTCCGACAAAGTTCTAGCAGTGTCAGATTTTTGGGGCCTTTATTGTGTAGTGTGGCTGGTGTTGAGAGCCAATCCCAGTGACTGACCAATAGGAGCACGGATGGCACTGAGTATGCACAGAATAGTCAGATTAATATAATCGTTAGATTTAAAAGTTTAGCCTACATGCTGTGCAAGAAGAATGATTTCCTTAATCATCTTGTTTACATGACACATCTGAAATCAGGCTACCTGATGGGATTTTGATAAATGCACAAAATCGGCAATCAAAATAAACGTTCTACCACAGCGACCATGTTATTTTGGGGAAGACTATTTGATTCTGAGTTCGGACAGTGAAAAAGATGCATACTTTCAGTTTTTCCGAACTCACTTCACTCCTGCATAAAGAATAAAGTGAGGCTTGCGCTGCTAGTGCTGGCGCATGCACAGATCAACTACACCGCTGCAGTTGACATAGCCTACGTCAGCTGACGTAGCCTCACAAGCCAATCGTAGAATGTGATGACAGAACTGAAACAAATCGCACAGTCTGACCAAGTTGATATCAAGATTTTAATTTGGTAACATCGCACCGTGTGACGTGACAATCGCAAAAGACTGAATCCGACATACATTCTGAAAAGGCCTTTACAGGCTGAAACTCTAAACATCCGTTCTGTGGTTACAACCAGAGCCTTAGCAGATTATATAAGGTTGCATTTGAATGGTAATGTATACCATGTTAGCACCATGTTAGCATCAAACGTTCCATCAATGATTAAATGTAGGCTATATTAGCGACTTTGAAGAAGAGTGTGATGAGTATGATGTTATTAAGTTAACCATGGAGGTCTGGTAGCATTCTCTTGGAACTACCTGTAGGTAATAAATTATTGGCATTATACAGTTTACAGGCTATTATATGGGGATATGAGCTGTTATGAGTGATTATAGCCAGTCTTAATATACACCATGTACAGTATGTGATAAAATACATATGTAGGTCATTATAAATGCATTACACGTGGCAACAACAAAAAAGTCCCAAACTGTTTATTTTGACTGAAGGCTAGACATTCTCGACACCGCTAAAATAACTTCCTCTCAGAAAATTGAACTCCACATGTCAATAAGGCGCAAGCGAGACAAAAGAGGCAAAAGTGAGTAAGTCGTCTCCAATAAAAGTGCCTATGGCTATTCGGCGGAAAGAAGCGCACAGTAGACCTTGCCAGTTGCTATGGCTACAGGCTGGATTCCAGTGAGTTCCGGAGAGAAGGCATGGAAATAAGTGCTGCGGTCTCGTCCTACTCAGACAGAAAGCTGAACTTTAATTTAACCTAGCTTGTTCAACAGGACAGATTGCCAAAATAGCCCTGGCTCCCAGTTGTCCATATGGCTCCTTATGGGAAGGCCAGCTGCTTGGGGCTTTTCAAGGCCATAATCTTTATTTCACACCCTCAGCAAGGCGTTTTAATTTCTGACGAGGGACTCATGGGGTGGAGGGATGAAGGCTAACCACCTGTGCACAAGAATAGCACTTCTTCAATCTGTCTCCCAGAGCCACAGAAAGGCACTGGGTAATACACTGGTTCTCTTAGACTTTGGAGGTATAACGATGTATGACATGGCCATGGTCTAGTCCAGGTTATGACCAGACAGTATATGTTACCATACCTTAAGGTTACTTGCATAACCCCGGTTCTCTGATAATATTTAACCTTTATTTAACTAGGCAAGTCAATTCAGAAAAAAATATGATTTACAATGACGGCCTACCAAATGGCAAAAGGCCTCCTGTGGGAACGGGGGCTGGGATAGAACAAAAAAAAGTAGGACAAAAGACACATCATGACAAGAGAGACCCCACAACACTACATAAAGAGAGACCTAAGACAACAGCAAAACATGGCGGAAACACAACATGACAACACCGCATGGTAGCAACACAACATGACAACAACACAACATGGTAGCAGCACAAACATGGTACAAACATTGTTAGGCACAGACAACAGCACGAAGGGCAAAAAGTTAGAGACAACAATACATTATGCTAAGTGTCAGTAAGAGTGAGTGAGATGTATCTCATGGGGTTCGCTAAGGACTGCCGCTAAGTACCTATCAAAAGTGTCTGTTGGAGACAGACAGCTAGAGTGGCGAATGCTTTGAGACCCTCTCTTACTTAAAAGGAGCCACTGGTTATTCTCAGGCATGCTTCTCTTCCTCACGTTCTTGCCAGCATGGGAATGCTGAGAGATGTCTCACTCATATTATCAGAGAACCGGGGTTACACAATTAACCTTAAGTTCTCTTTCAAATACTAGTTTCAGTGTATCACATGTGGGGATATGGCCAACTCCTGCATCGCAAAACATGCTCTCCGAAGCTGGGGAAGTCCCAACATCAGCAACCCTCAGAGGTCCTGAAAAAAAGGGAGCACGCATAACAGAGGCAACCCAATGGGGAAAAACCTCATAAAAAAGTGATGGGAATCCCAATATAATCTCAGTTTCATGAGATATGCCCCAAAAACAATGCCCCTCTGAAGGCTATCATCCTCGCCATTATAAACCAATGTAATGGTCCCCATGATCTGGTATAATATCTTTGAAAAGAGAAAGTGGTTGTCCAATGAGCGAAGAGCATGACACCCTTGCCCGAGCTCTACAATCCAGGTAGATGCGAACCGCACGTACTGGACAACAATGGGGACACCCTTCTAAGGAAGGCAACAGGCGAAAAGCCATAGGCTCTAAGGTGCGACAATGGGAAATAATCGACCCAGGCCAAAGATGGGGTTAGGTACATTAACCTGAAAAAACCCTGGGCAGACTGCAGGCACAAACAGTGGCTGGTAGAGTACAGTCCACACATACACTTAGGGACGCCAAGGGTAGTAGTAATGTAAAAGATGGAGGAATATTACATCTTCATGCTTTTCAGCGGCTAGTAGCTTCTGTGAAAGGATCTTAAGCACAATAGACACAACCCTGGACAGGCTAAAGGCTTAGAGGCGTAAGCGGCGTGCCCCCTTTTAGAGACGACACAGCAGTTATAGTAAACTGTATAACTGTCGGGGCCTTGGCAAGCCGAGAAAGAGCTAAAGGACCTTAAAGGACAATTTCATTACTTTATATTATGCTGCAATACTGTAAGATTTGATACAAATGTTGATGTTTTATCGTTTATGTTAGTCATACTGCACTATTCCTAGTTTATGTCATTTTAAAGCTTCTGTACTGACCTCGTCTTCAGCATACTACGATTCCCAAGGTGCATTTAGTCTCCACCATGGCCAAGACCAAAGAGCTCTCCAAGGATGTCAGGGACAAGATTGTAGATCATGAGAACGGTGAGGAATCAGCCCAGAACTACATGGGAGGATCTTGTCAATGATCTCAAGGCAGCTGGGACCATAGTCACCAAGAAAACAATTGGTAACACACTACGCCGTGAAGGACTGAAATCCTGCAGCGCCCGCAAGGTCCCCCTGCTCAAGAAAGCACATATACAGGCCCGTCTGAAGTTTGCCAATGAACATCTGAATGATTCAGAGGAGAACTGGGTGAAAGTGTTATGGTCAGATGAGACCAAAATTAAGCTCTTTGGCATGAATTCAACTCGCCGTGTTTGGAGGAGGAGGAATGCTGCCTATTACCCCAAGAACACCATCCCCACCGTCAAACATGGAGGTGGAAACATTATGCTTTGGGGTGTTTTTCTGCTAAGGGGACAGGACAACTTCACCCCATCAAAGGGACGATGGACGGGGCCATGTACTGTAAAATCTTGGGTGAGAACCTCCTTCCCTCAGCCAGGGCATTGAAAATGGGTTGTAGATGGGTATTCCAGCATGACAATGACCCAAAACACATGGCCAAGGCAACAAAGGAGTGGCTCAAGAAGATGCACATTAAGGTCCTGGAGTGGCCTAGCCAGTCTCCAGACCTTAATCCCATAGAAAATCTGTGGAGGGAGCTGAAGGTTAGAGTTGCCAAACGTCAAGCTCGAAACCTTAATGACTTGGAGAAGATCTGCACAGAGGAGTGGGACAAAATCCCTCCTGAGATGTGTGCAAACCTGGTGGCCAACTACAAGAAACGTCTGACCTCTGTGATTGCTAACAAGGGTTTTGCCACCAAGTACTGAGTAATGTTTTGCAGAGGGGTCAAATACTTATTTCCCTCATTAAAATGCAAATCAATTTACAACATTTTTGACGTGTTTTTCTGGATTTTTTTGTTGTTATTCTGTCTCTCACTGTTCAAATAAACCTACCATTAAAATTATAGACTGATCATGTCTTTGTCAATGGGCAAACGTACAAAATCAGCAGGGGATCAAATACTTTTTTTCCCTCACTGTATATATGTCTGTATGTATATATGTATGTATGTATGTACAGTGGGGAAAAAAAGTATTTAGTCAGCCACCAATTGTGCAAGTTCTCCCACTTAAAAAGATGAGAAAGGCCTGTAATTTTCATCATAGGTACACGTCAACTATGACAGACAAAATGAGAAAGAAAATATCCAGAAAATCACATTGTAGGATTTTTAATGAATTTATTTGCAAATAATGGTGGAAAATAAGTATTTGGTCAATAACAAAAGTTTCTCAATACTTTGTTATATACCCTTTGTTGGCAATGACACAGGTCAAACGTTTTCTGTAAGTCTTCACAAGGTTTTCACACACTGTTGCTGGTATTTTGGCCCATTCCTCCATGCAGATCTCCTCTAGAGCAGTGATGTTTTGGGGCTGTCGCTGGGCAACACGGACTTTCAACTCCCTCCAAAGATTTTCTATGGGGTTGAGATCTGGAGACTGGCTCTCCAGGACCTTGAAATTATTCTTACGAAGCCACTCCTTCGTTGCCCGGGAGGTGTGTTTGGGATCATTGTTATGCTGAAAGACCCAGCCACGTTTCATCTTCAATGCCCTTGCTGATGGAAGGAGGTTTTCACTCAAAATCTCACGATACATGGCCCCATTCATTCTTTCCTTTACACGGATCATCATCGTCCTGGTTTCTTTGCAGAAAAACAGCCCCAAAGCATGATGTTTCCACCCCCATGCTTCACAGTAGGTATGGTGTTCTTTGGATGCAACTCAGAATTCTTTGTCCTCCAAACACGACGTGTTGAATTTTTACCAAAAAGTTCTATTTTGGTTTCATCTGACCATATGACATTCTCCTAATCCTCTTCTGGATCATTCAAATGCACTCTAGCAAACTTCAGACGGGCCTGGACATGTACTGGCTTAAGCAGGGGGACACTTCTACACTGCAGGATTTGAGTCCCTGGCGGCGTAGTGTGTTACTGATGGTAGGCTTTGTTACTTTGGTCCCAGCTCTTTGCAGGTCATTCACTAGGTCCCCCCGTGTGGTTCTGAGATTCTTGCTCACCATTCTTGTGATCATTTTGACCCCACGGGGTGAGATCTTGCATGGAGCCCCAGATCAAGGGAGATTATCAATGGTCTTGTATGTCTTCCATTTCCTAATAATTGCTCCCACAGTTGATTTCTTCAAACCAAGCTGCTTACCTATTGCAGATTCAGTCTTCCCAGCCTGGTGCAGGTCTACAATTTTTTTTCTGGTGTCCTTTGACAGCTCTTTGGTCTTGGCCATAGTGGAGTTTGGAGTGTGACTGTTTGAGGTTGTGGACAGGTGTCTTTTATACTGATAACAAGTTCAAACAGGTGCCATTAATACAGGTAACGAGTGGAGGACAGATGAACCTCTTAAAGAAGAAGTTACAGGTCTGTGAGAGCTAGAAATCTTGCTTGTTTGTAGGTGACCAAATACTTATTTTCCACCATAATTTGCAAATAAATTCATTAAAAATCCTACAATGTTATTTTATGGATTTCTTTTTCTCAATTTGTCTGTCATAGTTGACGTGTACCTATGATGAAAATTACAGGCCTCTCTCATCTTTTTAAGTGGGAAAACTTGCACAATTGGTGGCTGACTAAATACTTTTTTCCCCACTGTATGTATGTGTATATAAATATATATACAGTGAGGGAAAAAAAGTATTTGATCCCCTGTTGATTTTGTACGTTTGCCCATTGACAAATAAATTATCAGTCTATAATGGTAATGGTAGGTTTATTTGAACAGTGAGAGACAGAATAACAACAAAAACATCCAGAAAAACACGTCAAAAATGTTATAAATTGATTTGCATTTCAATGAGGGAAATAAGTATTCGACCCACTCTCAATCAGAAAGATTTCTGGCTCCAAGGTGTCTTTTATACCGATAACGAGCTGAGATTAGGAGCACACTCTTAAAGGGAGTGCTCCTAATCTCAGTTTGTTACCTGTATAAAAGACACCTGTCCACAGAAGCAATCAATCAATCAGATTCCAAACTCTCCACCATGGCCAAGACCAAAGAGCTCTGCAAGGAAATCAGGGACAAGATTGTAGACCTACACAAGGCTGGAATGGGCTACAAGACCATCGCCAAGCAGCTTGGTGAGAAGGTGACACCAGTTGGTGGAAGAAACACAAAATAACTGTCAGTCTCCCTCTGCCTGGGGCTCCATGCAAGATCTCACCTCGTGGAGTTGCAATGATCATGAGAACGTTGAGGAATCAGCCCAGAACTACACGGGAGGATCTTGTCAATGATCTCAAGGCAGCTGGGACCATAGTCACCAAGAAAACAATTGGTAACACACTACGCCGTGAAGGACTGAAATCCTGCCGTGCCCGCAAGGTCCCCCTGCTCAAGAAAGCACATATACAGGTCCGTCTGAAGTTTGCCAATGAACATCTGAATAATTCAGAGGAGAACTGGGTGAAAGTGTAGTGGTCAGATGAGACCAAAATCGAGCTCTTTGGCATTAACTCAACTCGCCGTGTTTGGAGGAGGAGAAATGCTACCTATGACCCCAAGAACACCATCCCCACCGTCAAACATGGAGGTGGAAACATTATGCTTTGGGGGTGTTTTTCTGCTAAGGAGACAGGACAACTTCACCCCATCAAAGGGACGATGGACGGGGCCATGTACTGTCAAATCTTGGGTGAGAACCTCCTTCCCTCAGCCAGGGCATTGAAAATGGGTCGTGGATGGGTATTCCAGCATGACAATGACCCAAAACACACGGCCAAGGCAACAAAGGAGTGGCTCAAGAAGAAGCACATCCAGGTCCTGGAGTGGCCTAGCCAGTCTCCAGACCTTAATCCCATTGAAAATCTGTGGAGGGAGCTGAAGGTTCAAGTTGCCAAAACGTCAGGCTCGAAACCTTAATAACTTGGAGAAGATCTGCAAAGAGGAGTGGGACAAAATCCCTCCGGAGATGTGTGCAAACCTGGTGGCCAACTACAAGAAACGTCTGACCTCTGTGATTGCCAACAAGGGTTTTGCCACCAAGTACTAAGTCATGTTTTGCAGAGGGGTCAAATACTTATTTCCCTCATAAAAATGCAAATGAATTTATAACATTTTTGACATACGTTTTCTGGATTTTGTTGTTGTTATTCTGTCTCTCACTGTTAAAATAAACCTACCATTAAAATTATAGACTGATCATGTCTTTGTCAGTGGGCAAACGTACAAAATCAGCAGGGGATCAAATAGTTTTTTCCCTCACTGTATATATATGTTTTTTTTTTGTGAGAGAAAAACCATATGGGGGATTGGAAGTGATGCAGACAATTACATTGATTGAAGTTACAATCTATCTGCAATATTAAAACTGATCTACCCTCTAAAAAAAAAAAAATGTTATGTTAGGGGCAAATCCAATTCAACACTTTACTGAGTACCACTCTCCATATTTTCAAGCATAGTGGTGGCGGCATCATGTTATGGGTATGATTGTAATCTAAGGTTTTGGGAGATTTTCAGGATAAAAAAGAAACGGAATGGAGCTAAGCACAGGCAAAAGCCTAGTGGAAAATCTGGTTCAATCTTCTTTCCACCAGACACTGGGAGATGAATTCACCTTTCAGCAGGATAATAACCTAAAACACAAGGCCAAATCTACACTGGAGTTGCTTACCAACAGACAATGAATGTTCCTGAGTGGCAGAGTTATAGTTCTGACTTAAATCTACTTGAAAACTCCAGAGTGGTGCAGTGGTTTAAGGCACTGTATCGAAGTGCTTGAAGCATCACTACAGACCCGGATTTGATCCCAGGCTGTGTTGCAGCCGGCCGCGACCGGGAGACCCATGAGGCGGCACACAATTGGCCCAGCGTCATCCGGGTTAGGAGAGGGTTTGGCCGGCTGGAATGTCCTTGTCCCATCACGCTCTAGCGACACCTTGTGGCGGGCCGGGTAAATGCACGCTGACTTCAGTCACCAGTTGTACGTTGTTTCCTCCTACACATTGGAGGGGCTGGCTTCCGGGTTAAGTGTGTCAAGAAGCAGTGCGGCTTGGCAGGATCGTGTTTCGGAGGATGCATGGCTCTTGACCTTCCCCTCTCCAATGTCCGTACGGGAGTTGCAGCGATGGGACAAGACTGTAACTACCAATTGGATATCACAAAAAAGTTTCATAAAAATCTATGTCAAGACCTGAAATTGACTGTCTAGAAATGATCAACAACCTATTGACAGAGCTTGAATAATTTTTTAAAGAATAATGGGCAAATGTTGCACAATCCAGGTGAGGAAAGCTCTTAAAGACTTACCCAGAAAGACTCAAAGCTGTAATCGCTGCCAAAGGTGCTTCTACAAGTATTGACTCAGGGGTGTGAATACTTACACTACCGGTAAAAAGTTTTAGAACACCTACTCATTCGAATGGGTTTTTATTTATTTTTACTATTTTCTACATTGTAGAATAATAGTGAAGACATCAAAACGATGAAAAAACACATATGGAATCATGTAGTAACCAAAAAAGTGTTAAACATATCAAAATATATTTGAGATTTGAGATTCTTCAAATAAGCACCCTTTGCCTTGATGACAGCTTTGCACACTTTTGGCATTCTTTTAACCAGCTTCACCTGGAATACTTTTCCAACAGTCTTGAAGGAGTTCCCACATATGCTGAGCACTTGTTGGCTGCTTTTCCTTCGCTCTGCGGTCCGATTCATCCCAAACCATCTCAATTTGGTTGAGGTCGGGGGACTGTGGAGGCCAGGTCATCTGATGCAGCACTCCATCACTCTCCTTCTTGGTAAAATAGCCCTTACACAGCCTGGAGGTGTGTTGGGTCACTGTCCTGTTGAAAAACAAATGATAAGCCCAAACCAGATGGGATGGTGTATCGCTGCAGAATGCTGTGGTAGCCATGCTGGTTAAGTGTGCCTTGAATTCTAAATAAATCACAGACAGTGTCACCTACTTACCCAGCACCAAAAAGGGTTCCGCTATTGGGACAAACCGAAGAACCCTGTTTTGGGTACACTCTTTTTTCTAAGAGTGTACCAAAATGACTCCACATCCATGCTCTTTCCACTGCATGCCCCGTGGACATACAAGAGTGCAATAAATGCTTTGAGTTCATCCATAGACATGTCCCACGTACTGTTTCCTTTTCTGTGCGCATGAGCAACAGTACAATCTCTGATGTGCAGCAACATCCACATGTCACATAAACAAAGAAAACTGTTGAGTGCGCTGGCAATTTGTCTCTTTGCGTGAGCTGTAGGGCCTGCTCTCTCATTACACTATTGTTCTAAATTCAATCATCCTCTTCACCCTCATCATTCAGTTCATTCAAACTCAATCCCCCTCCTCCTCATCCTCATCATTCAGTTCATTCAAATTCAATTGTGAAGTCACATGCACAATTATCAGTTTCTATCTGGTTTCTATCACACATTCATCCATTGACAACATTCATTCAGAAGAGTGTGACGCATTAGCGCCTGGGTACCACCACCCTTCTGCACATTTGTCTTGGCCCCTTAAGTTAGTAAGAGCTGTAAACATTCTGTCAACTGAGCAATGTAAAATATAAATAGGGAAGGAGCTATTTTGGGGGGCAGATTTAGAAAATCAAAGGTCAGTGGCCATTGGCCTATGGTGGTTCTAGTGTTAACTAGACCGACGGGCTAGCCTCACGGCTCTGCGGTCATGGGAGAATACCAACCCAAAGTCTAAATGCCCTCACCCGGTTCCCTTCAGCTAGAACTATGCTAGCTACAGCATACCTTAACCGCGAGGCATCTAATGAGCTAGTTCACACCTGTCAAGGCTAATTCACACCAATTATGAAAAGCCCCCCCCCCCCCCCCCCCCCCCTATTTAGTACAGCTTAGTACACCCAACGTTCACTTTGTTGGCTAAACTGACCAGCTACACCTAACGGGGCTATGGTCAAATAAGACGCTCAAGACCGAATAAACAAAGCTATTTACACAGTTGTCTTCGACGCTACTCAAACGGTTGTCTTCGACTAATGTTGTACTAGCTAGCTAGGCTATTAGCCAACTAGGTGAACACTAGCTAGCTAACACCAAAAACCTCATGGCAAAGCATCGACTAGCACACGCATAACCCGGTTAACCAATGTTTTCCCCCTGGAGTTATTATGGCCCCTGCAATGGAAAACTAACATGCTCATACAGCTCTCTAACGAGTCTTGCAAGTGTTGTGAGGTTTTACCGAGTTCCGTATGTGCTAAGCCTAGGCAATGCTACTAGTCCTCATGGCAAACACCAGCTACAGTTGCTAACCAGTCTGGCTTTTGCTAGCTTAGCTCTCATATTTAGTTTGCATAGGGAGGTAAGAAGGTCATTTTGCTTCTGACTGCTATGGCACTAGCTATCACAGTCAAGCCAGTTCTGGTCTTCCCGACAGTGGGCGCTGCTTACTCTGTATGGCAAGGCAGGGGAACCCTACCCATTCCTCTCCCCCGTTGTATGGACCTCGCTTTGTATACGGGGGCATGGTCATACTGAAACAGGAAAGGGCCTTCCCCAAACTTCTGCCACAAAGTTGAAAACACAGAATCAATCATCTAGAATGTCATTGTATGCTGTAGCATTAAGATTTCCCTTCACTGGAACTAAAGGGCCTAGCCCAAACCATGAAAAACAGCCCCAGAACATTATTCCTCCTCCACCAAACTTGGCACCATGCATTGGGGCAGGTAGCGTTCTTCTGCCATCCGCCAAACCCAGATTTGTCCGTCGGACTGCCAGATGGTGAAGAGTGATTCATCACTCCAGAGAATGCGTTTCCACTGCTCTAGAGTCCAATGGCGGCGAGCTTTACACCACTCCAGCCGACGCTTTGCATTGCGCAAGGCGATCTTAGGCTTATGTGTGGCTGCTTGGCCATGGAAACCCATTTCATGAAGCTCTCGACGAACAGTTTTTGAGCTGACGTTGCTTCCAGAGGCAGTTTGGAACTTGGTAGTGAGTTATGCAACCGAGGACAGACCATTTTTACACGCTACACGCTTCAGAACTCGGCTGTCCCGTTCTGTGAGCTTGTGTGGCCTACCACTTCGCGGCTGAGTCATTGTTGCTCCTAGACGTTTCCAATTTACAATAACAGCACTTACAGTTGACCGGGGCAGCTCTAGGAGGGCAGATATTTGACAAACTGACTTGTTGGAAAGGTGGCACCCTATGACGGTGCCACGTTGAAAGTCACTGAGCTCTTGGCTGTGTGCTCGATTTTATACACCTGTCAGCAATTTCAAGGGGTGTCCACATACTTTTGTATATATAGTGTATCTTTGATCTTGACAACCCTCCTCCATGGAACATGGCCAATACATACAGTGGGGAAAAAAGTATTTAGTCAGTCACCAATTGTGCAAGTTCTCCCACTTAAAAAGATGAGAGAGGCCTGTAATTTTCATCATAGGTACACGTCAACTATGACAGACAAAATGAGGGAAAAAAATCCAGAAAATCACATTGTAGGATTTTTAATGAATTTATTTGCAAATTATGGTGGAAAATAAGTATTTGGTCAATAATAAAAGTTTCTCTATACTTTGTTGTATACCCTTTGTTGGCAATGACACAGGTCAAACGTTTTCTGTAAGTCTTCACAAGGTTTTCACACACTGTTGCTGGTATTTTGGCCCATTCCTCCATGCAGAACTCCTCTAGAGCAGTGATGTTTTAGGGCTGTCGCTGGGCAACACGGACTTTCAACTCCCTCCAAAGATTTTCTATGGGGTTGAGATCTGGAGACTGGCTAGGCCACTCCAGGACCTTGAAATGCTTCTTACGAAGCCACTCCTTCGTTGCCCGGGCGGTGTGTTTGGGATCATTGTCATGCTGAAAGACCCAGCCACGTTTCATCTTCAATGCCCTTGCTGATGGAAGGAGGTTTTCACTCAAAATCTCACGATACATGGCCCCATTCATTCTTTCCTTTACACGGATCAGTTGTCCTGGTCCCTTTGCAGAAAAACAGCCCCAAAGCATGATGTTTCCACCCCCATGCTTCACAGTAGGTATGGTGTTCTTTGGATGCAACTCAGCATTCTTTGTCCTCCAAACACGACGAGTTGAGTTTTTACCAAAAAGTTCTATTTTGGTTTCATCTGACCATATGACATTCTCCCAATCCTCTTCTGGATCATCCAAATGCACTCTAGCAAACTTCAGACGGGCCTGGACATGTACTGGCTTAAGCAGGGGGACACGTCTTGCACTGCAGGATTTGAGTCCCTGGCGGCGTAGTGTGTTACTGATGGTAGGCTTTGTTACTTTGGTCGCAGCTCTCTGCAGGTCATTCACTAGGTCCCCCCGTGTGGTTCTGGGATTTTTGCTCACCGTTCTTGTGATCATTTTGACCCCACGGGGTGAGATCTTGCGTGGAGCCCCAGATCATAAGAGATTATCAGTGGTCTTGTATGTCTTCCATTTCCTAATAATTGCTCCCACAGTTGATTTCTTCAAACCAAGCTGCTTACCTATTGCAGATTCAGTCTTCCCAGCCTGGTGCAGGTCTACAATTTTGTTTCTGGTGTCCTTTGACAGCTCTTTGGTCTTGGCCATAGTGGAGTTTGGAGTGTGACTGTTTGAGGTTGTGGACAGGTGTCTTTTATACTGATAACAAGTTCAAACAGGTGCCATTAATACAGGTAACGAGTGGAGGACAGAGGAGCCTCTTAAAGAAGAAGTTACAGGTCTGTGAGAGACAGAAATCTTGCTTGTTTGTAGGTGACCAAATACTTATTTTCCACCATAATTTGCAAATAAATTCATAAAAAATCCTACAATGTGATTTTCTGGAATTTTTTTTCTCAATTTGTCTGTCATAGTTGACGTGTACCTATGATGAAAATGACAGGCCTCTCTCATCTTTTTAAGTGGGAGAACTTGCACAATTGGTGGCTGACTAAATACTTTTTTTCCCCACTGTACCAGTTGCGTAGCTGTCCAGGATTAGGAACTTGTTTCCTTATTCCTATATTGCCTGACATTACATCATGGAGCTGGCTGCTCTGTCCCGAGAGAGCCCGCTTCCCGCATCTATCCAGACTGACTTGCTGCAGCCTGGTAGAAGTGACGAACCTATGAGGACCTTGAGACCCCATCCCACTGTTTGGGGTGGAAGAGCTGAAACACCCAGGACAAATTACACAGCAAACTTGGTACCGCTTGCCGTGCGGTAGCAGAGAGAACAGTCTATGACTAGGGCAGCTGTAGTCTTTGATATTTTTTAGGGCCTTCCTCTGACACCGCCTGGTATAGAGGTCCTGGATGGCAGGAAGCTTGGCCCCAGTGATGTACTGGGCCGTACGCACTACCCTCTGTAGTGCCTTGTGGTTGGAAGGCGAGCAGTTGCCATACCAGTCGGCGATGCAACCAGTCAGGATGCTCTCGATGGTGCAGCTGTATAACTTTTTGAGGATCTGAGGACCCATGCCAAATCTTTTCAGTCTCCTGAGGGGGAATAGGCTTTGTTGTGCCCTCTTCACGACTGTCTTGGTGTGTTTGGACCATGATAATTTGTTGGTGATGTGGACACCAAAGAAGCTCTCAACCTGTTCTACTACAGCCCCGTCGATGAGAATGGGGGCGTGCTCAGTCCTCTTTTTTTTCCTGTAGTCCACAATCATCTCCTTTGTCTTGATCACGTTGAGGGAGAGGTTGTTATCCTGGCACCACACTATCAGGTCTCTGACCTCCTCCCTGTAGGCTGTCTCATCGTTGGATGAGACACTGTTGTGTCGTCAGCAAACTTAATGATGGTGTTGGAGTCGTGCCTGGCCATGCAGTCATGGGTGAACAGGGAATACAGGAGGGGATTGAGCTCTCACCCCTGAGGGGCCCCCGTGTTGAGGATCAGCGTGGCAGATGTGTTGTTACCTACCCTTACCACCTGGGGGGCGTAAAGGTGGTCTAGAGTTTTTTTTCCCCTCTGGTTGCACATTTAACATGCTAGTAGAAATGATGTAAAACGGATTTAAGTTTCCCTGCATTAAAGTCCCCGACCACTAAGAGCTCCGCCTCTGGATGAGCGTTTTCCTGTTTGCGTATGGCCGTATATGGTTAATTGAGTGCGGTCTTAGTTCCAGCATCGGTTTGTGGTGGCAAATAGACAGCTACGAAGAATATAGATGAACACTCTCTTGGTAGATAGTGTGGTCTACAGCTTATCATGAGATACTCTACCTCAGGTGAGAAAAACCTTGAGACTTCCTTAGATATCGTGCACCAGCTGTTGTATACAAATATACAGACCTCCACCCCTTGTCTTACTAGAGGCTGCTGTTCTATCCTGCCGATACAGTGTATAATCCGCCAGCTGTATGTTATTCATGTTGTCGTTCAGCCATGACTCGGTGAAACATGATAGTACAGTTTTTAATGTCCCGTTGGTAGGATATCCGTGCTTGTAGTTCGTCCACTTTATTATCAAGCGATTGTATGTTGGCCAATAGTATCGATGGCAAAGAGAGATTAGCCACTCGTCGCAGGCTCCTTAACAGGCACCTCAATCTCCTTCCGCGATATCTCCTTTCTTTCTACTGCGAATGACAGGGATGAGGGCCCTGTCGGGTGTCTGGAGCAAATCCCTCTCGTCCGACTCATTAAAGAAAAATGTTTTGTCCAGTTCAACATGAGTAATCGCTGTCCTGATGTCCAGAAGCTCTTTCGGTCATAAGAGACGGTAGCAGCAACATTATGTACAAAATAGGTTCGAACAATGAAAAAAAACTAACAGAATAGCACGGTTGGTTAAAAGTCCATAAAACCATGGCACCTCTGTCCCCTCTGGCACCAACATTTGTAATGCCTATTGGGATCCAGCCATAGAAAGGCTATTCAACAATTGGAACTTCTTATTACCCACAATATGCATTCAGAAAGGTAAAACACTTTTCAAAGAATACTACCTAAACCATCTAAACTGGAACAACCATCTCAGTAATGGATGCAATACGTCCAACCACTTACAGATTGAGTTAGTTTAGAAATATTTTAGTTATTTATCTTAGATAAATTAATCAATCAATGTGCATGCAGAAACATAGATATTAAAATAAACTATTCTAAAACCTGCAACAAAGCATGCTGGGAAATATGATAATGAGGCCCCTCCCACTTATTTTTCACTCAGCGAGTTAACAGGAAATTAACTCAACACAGTCGAGTAACAACAACAACACGCGATGTTGATTCCACTGTGATTCAAATAACACTACATGTATTCACTGCATCTGGCATCAATTTCAATCCCACTGGTGTCAACCATTGTGCCCTTTCCAAGTAGCCTATAGTTTTGTTTTGAATTACTTGTAAACTTCATACTTTTCATTAGTTCAGGCCTCCAGTGTTGTTGGATGGTTGCTTGGACAGTCGCTGAGGCTGTATTTGTCTGTTATAGTTGAAAACACTTTATTTCAGATGCAGCAGGTCTAGCTACAGTGGGGAAAAAAAGTATTTAGTCAGCCACCAATTGTGCAAGTTCTCCCACTTAAACAGATGAGAGAGGCCTGTAATTTTCATCATAGGTACACGTCAACTATGACAGACAAAATGAGGAAAAAAAATCCAGAAAATCACATTGTAGGATTTTTAATGAATTTATTTGCAAATTCAAATCAAATCAAATCAAATTGTATTGGTCACATGCGCCGAATACAACAGGTGCAGACATCACAGTGAAATGCTTACTTACAGCCCTTAACCAACAGTGCATTTATTTTTAACAAAAAATATAAATAAAACAACAACAAAGAAAGTGTTGAGAAAAAAAGAGCAGAAGTAAAATAAAATAACAGTAGGGAAGCTATATAGACAGGGGGGTACCGGTGCAGAGTCAATGTGCGGGGGCACCGGCTAGTTGAGGTAGTTGAAGTAATATGTACATGTGGGTAGAGTTAAAGTGACTATGCATAAATAATTAACAGAGTAGCAGCAGCGTAAAAAGGATGGGGTGGGGGGGCAGTGCAAATAGTCCGGGTAGCCATGATTAGCTGTTCAGGAGTCTTATGGCTTGGGGGTAGAAGCTGTTGAGAAGTCTTTTGGACCTAGACTTGGCACTCCGGTACCGCTTGCCGTGCGGTAGCAGAGAGAACAGTCTATGACTAGGGTGGCTGGAGAATTTGACAATTTTGAGGGCCTTACTCTGACACCGCCTGGTATAGAGGTCCTGGATGGCAGGAAGCTTGGCCCCAGTGATGTACTGGACCGTACGCACTACCCTCTGTAGCGCCTTACGGTCGGATGCCGAGCAGTTGCCATACCTGGCGGTGATGCAACCGGTCAGAATGCTCTCGATGGTGCAGCTGTAGAACTTTTTGAGGATCTGGAGACCCATGCCATATCTCCTGAGGAGAAAAGGTGTTGTCGTGCCCTCTTCACAACTGTCTTGGTGTGTTTGGACCATGATAGTTTGTTGGTGATGTGGACACCAAGGAACTTGAAACTCTCGACCAGCTCCACTACAGCCCGTCGATGTGAATGGGGGCGTGTTCGGATCAGTGTGGCAGATGTGTTGTTACCTACCCTTACCACCTGGGGGCGGCCCGTCAGGAAGTCCAGGATCCAGTTGCAGAGGGAGGTGTTTAGTCCCAGGATCCTTAGCTTAGTGATGAGCTTAGAGGGCACAATGGTGTTGAATGCTGAGCTGTAGTCAATGAATAGCATTCTCACGTAGGTGTTCCTCTTGTCCAGGTGGGAAAGGGCAGTGTGGAGTGCAATAGAGATTGCATCATCTGTGGATCTGTTGGGGCGGTATGCAAATTGGAGTGGGTCTAGGGTTTTTGGGATAATGCTGTTGATGTGAGCCATGACCAGCCTTTCAAAGCACTTCATGGCTACAAACGTAAGTGCTACAGGTCGGTAGTCATTTAGGCAGGTTATCTTAGAGTCCTTGGGCACGGGGACTATGGTGGTCTGCTTGAAACATGTTGGTATTACAGACTCAGTCAGGGACATGTTGAAAATGTCAGTGAAGACACTTGCCAGTTGGTCAGCACATGCTCGGAGTACACGTCCTGGTAATCCGTCTGGCCCTGCGGCCTTGTGAATGTTGACCTGCTTAAAAGTCTTACTCACATCGGCTACGGAGAGCGTGATCACATAGTCATCCGGAACAGCTGGTGCTCTCATGCATGTTTCAGTGTTGCTTGCCTCGAAGCGAGCATAGAAGTGGTTTAGCTCGTCTGGTAGGCTTGTGTCACTGGGCAGCTCGCGGCTGTGCTTCCCTTTGTAGTCTGTAATAGTTTTCAAGCCCTGCCACATCCGATGAGCGTCAGAGCCAGTGTATTACCATTCAATCTTAGTCCTGTATTGACTCTTTGCCTGTTTGATGGTTCGTCGGAGGGCATAGTGGGATTTCTTATAAGCGTCCGGGTTACAGTCCCGTTCCTTGAAAGAGGCAGCTCTACCCTTTAACTCAGTGCGGATGTTTCCTGTAATCCATGGCTTCTGGTTGGGGTATGTACGTACGGTCACAGTGGGGACGACATCATCGATGCACTTATTGATGAAGACAGTGACTGATGTGGTGTACTCCTCATTGCTGTCTGAAGAAACCCGGAATATGTTCCAGTCTGTGCTAGCAAAACTGTCCTGTAGCTTAGCATCTGCGTTTATGGTGGATTATGGTGTAAAAAATAAGTATTTGGTCAATAACAAAAGTTTCTCAATACTTTGTTATATACCCTTTGTTGGCAATGACACAGGTCAAACGTTTTCTGTAAGTTTTCACAAGTTTTTCACACACTGTTGCTGGTATTTTGGCCCATTCCTCCATGCAGATCTCCTCTAGAGCAGTGATATTTTGGGGCTGTCGCTGGGCAACACGGACTTTCAACTCCCTCCAAAGATTTTCTATGGGGTTGAGATCTGGAGACTGGCTAGGCCACTCCAGGACCTTGATATGCTTCTTACGAAGCCACTCCTTCGTTGCCGGGCGGTGTGTTTGGGATCATTGTCATGCTGAAAGACCCAGCCACGTTTCATCTTCAATGCCCTTGCTGATGGAAGGAGGTTTTCACTCAAAATCTCATGATACATGGCCCCATTCATTCTTTCCTTTAAACGGATCAGTCGTCCTGGTCCCTTTGCAGAAAAACAGCCCCAAAGCATGATGTTTCCACCCCCATGCTTCACAGTAGGTATGGTGTTCTTTGGATGCAACTCAGCATTCTTTGTCCTCCAAACACGACGAGTTGAGTTTTTACCAAAAAGTTCTATTGTGGTTTCATCTGACCATATGACATTCTCCCAATCCTCTTCTGGATCATCCAAATGCACTCTAGCAAACTTCAGACGGGCCTGGACATGTACTGGCTTAAGCAGGGGGACACGTCTGGCACTGCAGGATTTGAGTCCCTGGCGGCGTAGTGTGTTACTGATGGTAGGCTTTGTTACTTTGGTCCCAGCTCTCTGCAGGTCATTCACTAGGTCCCCCCGTGTTGTTCTGGAATTTTTGCTCACCGTTCTTGTGATCATTTTGACCCCACGGGGTGAGATCTTGCGTGGAGCCGCAGATCGTGGGAGATTATCAGTTGTCTTGTATGTCTTCCATTTCCTAGTAATTGCTCCCACAGTTGATTTCTTCAAACTAAGCTGCTTACCTATTGCAGATTCAGTCTTCCCAGCCTGGTGCAGGTCTACAATTTTGTTTCTGGTGTCCTTTGACAGCTCTTTGGTCTTGGCCATAGTGGAGTTTGGAGTGTGACTGTTTGAGGTTGTGGACAGGTGTCTTTTATACTGATAACAAGTTCAAACAGGTGCCATTAATACAGGTAACGAGTGGAGGACAGAGGAGCCTCTTAAAGAAGAAGTTACAGGTCTGTGAGAGCCAGAAATATTGCTTGTTTGTAGGTGACCAAATACTTATTTTCCACCATAATTTGTAAATAAATTCATCAAAAATCCTGCAATGTGATTTTCTGGAGAAAAAAAATTCTCAATTTGTCTGTCATAGTTGACGTGTACCTATGATGAAAATTACAGGCCTCTCTCATCTTTTTAAGTGGGAGAACTTGCACAATTGGTGGCTGTCTAAATATTTTTTTCCCCACTGTATGTTAGCGTCGAAGATACAGGCTGGGAGACTAGGATTCCGCAATGATTTGCCTGTAAATTGTGTTCTTCTAACAATTTGGAATCTGATTGGTTGATTGCTTCTGTGGACAGGTGTCTTTTATACAAGTAACAAGCTGAGATTAGGAGCACTCCATTTAAGAGTGTGCTCCTAAGCTCAGCTCGTTACCTGTATAAAAGACACATGGGAGATAGAAATCTTTCTAAATGAGAGGGGGTCAAATACTTATTTCCCACAATAAATTGCAAATCAATTTATAACATTTTTGACATGTTTTTTGGGGGATTTTGTTGTTGTTATTCTGTCTCTCACTGTTCAAATAAACCTACCATTAAAATTATAGACTGATCATTTTTTGTCAGTGGGCAAACGTACAAAATCAGCAGGGGATCAAATACTTTTTTCCCTCACTGTATATACACATACATATATATATCCATATATATTTCCCTTTATTACTTTCCAACCCCACCACCCCTTCCCTGATTGGAGTAAACTAGTGAACAACAATGCTTAGGCCTCTACTTCCAGCTTATACATACTATATACATTTTATGGACACAGTCAATTTTACAATAATTATATTTTGTTATTTTGTTTGTTATTACTCCTGAACTTCCTCTTCCCTCAACCTCTCCGATAATTTTCATGATCCATCCGGTTTGCTTCTATATGCCATATCTTTCTAACTGTGCTCTTTCACAAAAGCTCTCAACCTATAACCTATATACTTATTATGGACACAGTATGTTTACATTATTAGTTATCTTGTTGTTATTAGTTGTTGTTAGTTGTTATTAGTCCCATCCTTCAACTCCATTCAACACCACCCATCTATCTCTTAACACCATCCATATTGGATTTCTATTTGCCATATATTTTTCAACTGTACTGTGATGTTTTACAAAAGTTCTGAACCTTTCGATTCTTATTGTTTCTACAGATTGTAAATTGAAAATAAACATTTTTGCTAAAATTATTATCATATTATTGATCGATTGACTATGACTTTTCAGATCACCCAGTAACACTATCTGCAGGGTTAGTTCCAGGTAAATATTGCAATCCTTTAGCCATTCCTGGACCTGTTTCCAAAAACGAGCTACAAATGGACAGTACCAAAACAAATTATCTAATGATTCTGTCTCTTCGCAGCAAAATCCACAAGCGGCTCCTGGCATTATACCTAAAGCGGACATTGCCATTGGCTGCACGGATTCGCATTAATAGAAATCACATGCAGACATATTCATACGTTTGAACACTGGAATGTGAGATTTAATCAACACCTCGATTAGGCTGATAGAAATCCTCATTATTTTGTTTAATGAATTTCTATTTGAGCGTCATTATTAGCATATAGCCTGCAGTTTCTCGCTCTGAACTTCTAAACTGAATGTGATGGGTGTGGCTTTGTCGATTTGACAGCTCCAACGCAGTTCCACCTCCGACACCGCCGAAACATCACCTATATAGGTGTAGGCTAGCACCAGTTAACACTTGATCTGATTGAATCTAGGCCTTAGCCTTGCAGTGTGGGCTAATCGAGTCTCAATAGCAAGCCGTGACGCAAGTAGAAAAGGAATTTCAACACCAACAAAAACATTCCGGTTAGTACTCAACCTCTTGACAGGGTCTGAAGACCTACGCTCAGCAGCGATATCCTTCACGGTTCACTTATTAAGAGTCTGTTGACGCACCACATTCGCCACTCTACCTGTCTGTCTCCAACAGACGCTTTTGATGGGTACTTCCGAGAGTAGGCGGTTCTTAGCAAACCCCATTTGTGATACATCGAAATTAGTGTTTGAAAGAGAACAGTTTCAGGTGAGGTTTGTTTGTCAGTTGGCTGCTGACCCAATCTGTCTGTGCAAACTGGATATGAGGCTGTGTTCTTGTTGATTTCCAGCTTGTGTGTAAATTTGTTTTAGTTTATGACGGCTGCTCACCTGTGAATAAACGAAACACCTTTGCACCTGGTGACTTCTACCTCCTGTCGTGTCGATGCCCTTTAAGGCCTCTGCTTGTGATGACGTCCATTTCATCCATAACCTCTGTCATCTGTGGCTTGTTAATCCTATTCAGATAGTGATACAGCACGGTGGTTTGGAGCTCATACTTACCACATAGTGATACAATAGTTTGGTTATAGAAGTAGAATTACTAGAACGGGTATTCCCATTCAAGTCAATGTTCCATGATGGGTGGGTCGGCGGTCGTATTGAGTGTCCCCATGCCAGAAAAAAAAGGAAGGAAATACACCATTCAGTTTTTCCATTATAGTAATTATATTTCTAAGCTCATAGAAGCTCAAACAGAAACAATGGTAGGAAATGCCAATTTCCTACTAAACTTTCTCCAGGAACAATACTACCCAATCAGGGAGACGGAGGGAATCTAGTAGGCACCAGCAGCAGCGCTGAGGAGGATCAAAGTGGTGACTCTTGATCTATTTAGCAATTTTTCAATTTGGCACCTATTCTCCTTGAAATGCAAGAAAGACATTTATGGGAGGCAAATTGCTGTGTTTAATAGTCAAATGAATCCGTCTTGTGCTGATGGGTTCCCTCTTCTGCTTCTCAGCGGGGTGGAAGAGGATGTACCACACTGCTGTGGTGTTAAGCCAGTTGTTGATTCATCTCCATCCACCTTCACATCCAATTGAATTTTTCATAGGCATACCTTCCTTTTTCCTTTGATGTTTGAATTGTGGGAGGATCTTTCTCAAACTCAGGACAGTCTTTTTTTTCAAGTGCACATATGCACATTCATGGGGAATGAAACATAAGAAGTGAAACATAACACGAGCATGTATGCACACACACACGCATATATGCACACACATACACACATACACACACACAGGAAATTGGTTAACACTTTACATGACTCCCAGTGTCATAACACGTTATGACACAGTCATAACCTGTCATAATATGGTCAAAACACTGTCATGACCCATATATTTACACCTGTTGTGACATATATTGCGTTATTTTATGGCTGGTTATGGTTATTCAAATGTATTTTGCCAAGAAGTTTCCTTTCGTTTGAAAGTTTGTTTCTTAAGTCCTTTGTTCTTGTTGTAATTCATTCTTTACAGTCATGTTTTTTTCCCCATCACATTTTAAATAACTTGCAGAAAATATACTTTATGACACTGTCATGAAGCATTATGACCACCCTGTGTAACTTTACTTGGACTAAGGAAATACACTTTATGACACTGTCAAGAAGCATTGTGAACATCCTGTGTCACTTTACTTGGACTAAGGAAAACACTTTATGACACTGTCAAGAAGCATTGTGAACATCCTGTGTCACTTTGCTTGGACTAAGAAAATACATTGAATGACACTGCCAAGAAGCATTATGACCATCATAATCATTTAAGTCAGACAGGCCTATCATGTTATGACAAGTTATGTCAGTTGTTATGACATATTATGACATGGTTATGGTTATTGTTATGACACTGGGTGTCAAGTAAATTGTTAAAGGAAATTGTGTGTCCCAAACTGTGCTTACTAATGACACCATTACAGATGATACACCCCACTCTCTATCCATCCTGAGCCAGTCCTAATGGACTATCACACACAAACACACAAAAGCCTGTGTGCATCTCTTATTAGTGACAGGTCTCTGCTTTCCAGTGGGGAATGTTGTTTCGCTGTCAAGACATCCCTCTTCTCCTGGCGTACGTTTGTGAAGACAGCTCCAATTAAATGGAACAGCCAATGACATATCAAAACCATACGATGAAAACCGGCAGAGATATTGCAAAACTCAAGACTAAATATTTCATTTATGCCTGCTATTTGAACAAAATGGCAGATATCCTAGCAGTTGAAAGAGACAAACTTGATTATTTGTATACATATGGGAATGATAGCAGGCATATGGTGTGGCATAGATTTAATGAGTAGACTTTAATTACATACCAAAATGTATATGGATTCAGTGATCAAGCATGGTGGCTGTCAAAGTAATTGACTCTTGTTTGGTGGCTCTGGAATCCATCACTAGTAGCCAATATTGGAAGTAAAGTTGCTCTCCACATTTCTTTCATCACATCAATTCACAGAGTCAAACCCACCTGTTTCCACCAATCAACAGTAAATACATATTTGACTGCAAGCTTTTCAGTTTCAGTTCTCAGTTCAGTTAAATTAATAACTCCCTCAGGGCAAAACAATAAGGGAGGAATTGAAACGGGAAAGAAAAAAGAAAACATAAAAAAATGCACAATATGAAAATCCAATCCATTTTTTAATCAAAACCCAATTATTAATGCAAGGAGAGTAATTGGAGCATGCACTTTGAACACTAGGGGTGGCTGGGTGGATCAAAACCCTGATCACTTATGAAATATCTCCTTATAAATCTCTTAGCCTAGCTCCTTGTGGGAAAGAGAGAAGTTGGGGCACAAACGTGTAATTTGCCTGCAAACTGATTTGCAAAATAAAAAGCGTAATGAAAGCTTAGAAAGGAAGCAGCCCTGCACGCTTGGAATAAATCGAACACGGTAAATGCCTTCTATGGGCTTCTTGAAAACATAGGCCACTGCAGACAGGCAGGGTCTAGTAAACATGGTAAAGCTTCACGCAAAGTAGCTTAATTTATAACATGAAATACCATAAAGGATATAAGGAGCCATGCGCTAGTGTTTATAGCACGTTACAATTAATGTTATCACCTGTGTGCAATGTTTATAAATGCATCTGTAGCCTTAAGAATTCATAGAGGCTGTTACAATGAGACATGAGCTGTAATGAATTATTATAACAAGTTGTATGCACTGTGGGTTGATGGTTCTGGTATAGTGTATTCATAATACCTAAACATGTGGCTCATAAAACATTTTAACACATTTTTTCTGATTACACTTTGTCTGTGGAACTAAGGTGCAAAGAACTCAGGGTGGGTACTATGACTTTTAGCAGGTGCTACAGTCTAGGCCAAATGTTTTTGACAATCAGTGAAAAGTAACCACCCAGCGAGAAATAATATTCTGCCCTTATATGGGCTTTGACTTGTTAATTTACTCACAAACAGCACAGAGGAGAAAGGCTAAAAATTATAGGAGTGGAGGTTATGCAAATAATTCTGCAGATATTCAGGTCTGAATAATGCATTTCATAATTGGAAACACTGGCAAGGCATATTGTGTTTATTCATATGACTGATGGATTTATCCAAAGGCAATGGTGGAGTGCATCAAATCTACAGCCATTAGGCATTGCTAATATACAGTATCCCTGCCACCCTAATGTTATTTCTATATTGTAAATAATGCTATGCCACAGCTTATGATTCGTGCTATACAATATTCTAGGGTCACACAGGTCACATGTAGCAACAATAACATGAAATGAATTGCTTTTTGGCTCCTTTATAAAACAAACACCCTGGAACAACAACATTATGAGACCAATGTATAATGTTGTTCATTTTGCTTGTGACTGTAAGTACAGCACATAAGCAGTGGTGCTAATACATTGTAAATGTAGATAGTACAGTAGATAGTATAGGGACAGATGACACAATAATCTGACACAATGATAACACATTCAAAAATAACAGAATACATCAATTATCAAGAAGCTTTTCAGTCGCCATCAACGGGGTGCACGGATCTGTTCATACTGGATCAAGTAGAGGCAGCACTAAGAGATTGCTTTTGCTGCACTGGGAAAAATAAATATGATGGCCTATTTGTCTGTAAACAGTGATAACAGATGGAAATGTCTTGTATGAGGCATATCAGCATTTACCCATATAACTTATGACCGTCTGTCTGTCTGTGCACAAAACGATAGCACCGGTCTTCATTTTGATTATTCGTTGGAAATACAGAGACTGGCAAGCCTTGACACCATTTACAATAAGATAAGGTGAATAGAAACTGACATTGAAGATTGATTTTCTCATATTAGGAGGTTCCTGTGTGTAGTCCAACTATAGTTGGATGAGAAAACAGCATATGAAAATATGCAGCTGCAGAAACCACATCAATACACTGGGGGAGTAGTGGTGGAATAGATTGGTGGTTGCTTTGCCAATAGGGCCTTTGGGTTTATTGGAGTTGTATATTGACTGTGGTGAGGTACTTTGCAGGTTCACTCAACAACTTCCCTCAGAGGTATATGGGTGTATGTACAGTATATAGATCTGAAGACCCAATGGTTCTACTCTATTGATAAGTCCCTAGTCGAAAACTGTAATCTTATGTTTAAACATACTCAAGGGCAGCTGTACTGCTTATTAAGTCTGCAAAATCAGGTGTGTAAACTTTCTGACTTATCAACAACATTTGTGAACTTTTTACAAATGTAATACTGTTGTGGCCCTCAAGGATTGAGAACCGTGTAGCATATGATTTGACCCCTAGACCTTTCTGCAGAATAGCAAGCAGTATGGAGACAGTAAGCATATGAATGTGCACAAACACAGCAAAAAGCAAAGCAAAGCTTTGACTACTAATGAAAATGGCAACAAAAGAGCAACAGCAACAGAAATCATAAACCAAGCTCAAAATTGAACGCAATAAGGCTTTCTGTATTGGTTATAGCCAGCAATCAAAGCAACTACAGTAGTCAATTCAATAGTCCAGAGTTCAAAGGTCACAAAATCAAAATGAGATTAATCCAGCTTTCACATGCTCGTCAGAAGTGTGAAACCTCTCAATAAGGAAGTCCAACATGATTGTGTTCAAGTGTTTTTGATGTCGGAACAATTCTTCATCCAGTAAGAAAGATAAGCTACAGTAGCTAACTTTTGCTAATAATAAAGTTAGCTAGCTTGCTTAACATTGACAATATGTCTCAAACTACTTTCACGCTCAACAGTTTCCCGTGTGTATCAAGAATGGCCCACCACCCAGCCAACCTGACACAACTGTGGGAAGCATTGGAGTCATCATGGGCCAGCACCCCTGTGGAACGCTTTCGACACCTTGTAGTGTCCATGCCCCGACAAATTGAGGCTGTTCTGAGGGCAAAAGGGGGTGCAACTCAATATTAGGAAATGTTTTGTACACTGTTTTGTGTAAATTCCAGTAGGAAATGCAGGAGATTCAATCATCAAAGGAAAACAACTATCAGAAAACAACCCAATGGCATATTAATCATGGCTTGGATCTATGCATGTTCACATTCCATTCTTTACCTAGGAATACATGCATAAACTTTCATTCTGTTTAATTTCATTTCACATTTATGTGGAGACATTATAACATCATGATGAATCATTTGATCCTTGATGAGCACTCCTACTCTGAGACACTTTGTGATCATGAGCCCAGCTCAACTTGATTATGGGATGATTGTAAATGAGATGTGATCTACTTCAATACTTTGGATGGAATAGCTCACTTGGTTAGCTAGTGCCCTGCAAAGAGTTCCAACACATCAATCAATTGGTCGAATAAAATGATTTGGCATAATGACTCTATCTAGAAGTTAGACCATGTTAAAATGCTTTAAAATGTTAAAGTGTGCATGAATTATAGATGGATATAATGAAACTTAAAGGAATGTTGGAGGTCTGATCCAGTGGCTAGGTCATTGATTGGTGAGAAAAGGCAAAGGGATATGCTTTTCTCTTTGTGTTTTTGGTTTTGAGAGGCAAACTAAGAATTCAAGCTTACAGCGATTATGAAATGTCAAGAACACATGATCTGACGCAAATGAAGGGAAAGTAGAGGCTTTCATCTAAAAAAGCTAGCTGTCTGTCCTTTTAGGTCAAGTTAAAAGTCAAAGACAGACTCTCTGGTGACCTAAAATGACCACAAGTCTCTGAATCAAGACAGTAGACACTGCTTTGAACCCCAACCGCCTTGGTCAAGAGTGCAATACTAACTGACAAAGTGTATTTTGGAATTATATACTGTAAAAGTATGTTTACCTATAAACATAGAAGTACCCAATCAGTGCCCCTAACAACCAGTTTTGCTTACATTATATTGTCATAGGTCAATACAGTGTAATACCATTGTAGCTACACATTGTTACAGATATTACACCTGTTTTGCTATAAAACATAACCGTAGAGAATGTTCTGCATGGTGTCACATCTGGTGTAACAGAGTCTGTATGTGAATATTACCAGTGAAAAGATCCAACAGAATGTTTAGACAACAACATGGCAATCTATGAGAAAGTGGAAAATTACTAGACAATGTGTCATTGCAGTATCATAATATGTTAAAATAATAATACAATTCACAACACATTTCATCTAATCATAACCCTCTGTCTAGCTCCGGTCTCTCCTATTGTCATAGGTGTTGTGAGTCACAACTGTATATTTGTATTCATAGTGTTCATACTGCTCCAGCAGACATTGAGGAATAATGAATGCATATCATTTGATTCATGCATACTCGTCATCATTATAACCATATTTGTTTTGGGGTTTCAAAAGTAATTAGATAGTCAACTGAACGACAGCCAGTGTTGAGTAAAGCAATTGAACACAAGAGGACGTGCTAAACTACTTTTTTAGCACGCCTGTGCTTCGGTCATAGGTACGAGGCGGAGCCGAGTACCGTAGATCAGCACAGCCGTGCTAAAAAAGTTGTTTTGCACAACCTTGAGTGTACAATACTTACCAATTAAATACAAAAACGTTTCGATAAATGTATTCATAGACTACTATTTCATCCCTCAATGAAAATATAAGCCTAGTCCCGACACATCTATGGTTGCTAGCCAAACTGGCTGGCCGTTCAATCTACCGGTTAGGTTGCCAGAGATGCGACGCAGTCGTTAATTATTTTGTTCTATATCTATGGAGAGCGACCCAGTAGTTCATTCTAAATGTTCCGTTGCCATGCTGGCTGGCAACGCTCTTATCCCTTGCTAGCTAGCCAACTACGGCAAACACAGTCAGGTCAAATAGTGCAGCTAGAATAACAGGAAAGTAGCTGCATTTACATTTGCTTAAGCAGTTTTGGATACATCCATAACAATGAGCTAATGATGCGCGATTTCGCCTGGCATAGAAATCCATAACAATGATGCTGATTCATGATTTCGACTGGCTGAGAAAAGATCTCTGTCTCGTCCTGACACGTTACTTCTCAATAGCATCGAATTTAAATGTTGAAACAATGTTGCAAATGTCGAGAGAGACAGCAACGTTTGTACAAAAAAAAATGTTGTTGCAAACCAAATGTTAGGCTAGAAGCAAGGGGAAATAATTTCTAGTTAATTTTTACGGTGGAGATCAAGTTAATGAATTGGCTGGCTGGGCTGATTCGACAGCGGATACGCAGGGATTTCTCGGATGGTATAGAAAACAAGATGCCCATTTTTGCGTCATAGGCTTACCCATGCTAAACAGGTTTTTTAGTATGGCTTAGAACGCATCTCAACCAATCACAATTCTTGTTTTGACCAACCCGTTGTAGAAATAACGGTAAGGAGAGGCATCCATCAAAGATGACATGCGTTCTAAATGGATCTGTTCTGATCCTGCAGGTGCACTTGTTTAGCAGCTTTGCCTCCATTTAACCAAATGAGACCCCAGCCTCACCACTGAATTGTTGTGTCAGGCGCAATATGTAATTTGTTAATTACCACCTGACAGGAGCCATGTGCTTCTCTCCAATCAATCTAAAGAGGACGGACGTGGTTAAGAGCTCTGTGTAGGACTCGGGAGTGAGAGGCAGAATCCATAAACACATCAGCCACTCTCTGTTGAAAGTGGGAAAAGTATAAAACGAAGGATTTTGTCTTTGCTATGGCTGCTATCGCATGGGATTGGCTGTGAAATTTGAATTCTTAGGGAGATAGTACTTGTTGTGTCAGTGTAAGGGGCTTGTGGTTTGCTTCAGCCGGAACCGATGGACACCAACGGACATCTCAAATTAAGGTTTGTGAGAGGTCCAAAGTCATTTCATTGTAACACAGAACATGTCCTCTTTTCATATCCTGATACGGTACAGAGATACTGGCTTTATCTGAGTGAGCTGATGAGATTTTAAAGGGACAGTTTGTGGGCAAGACTATTTACATAACAAAGGCCTTATTCCAGAGCAAGATAATAGTTTACAGTGCATTCGGAAAGTATTCAGACCCGTTGACTTTTTCTACATTTTGTTACGTTGCAGCCTTATTCTAAAATGGATTAAATCTTTTTTCCCCCTCATCAATCTACACACAATACCCCATAATGGCAAAGCAAAAACAAGTTTTTAGATTTTTTAGCAAATGTAATACAAAATAAAAAAATGAAATATCACATTTACATAACTATTCAGACGCTTTATACGGTACTTTGTTGAAGCACCTTTGGCAGCGATTACAACCTTGAGTCGTCTTGGGTATGACGCTATAAGCTTGGCAGGCCTGTATTTGGGGAGTTTCTCCCATTCTTCTCTGAAGATCCTCTCAAGCTCTGTCAGGTTGGATGGGGAGTGTCGCTGCACAGCTATTTTCAGGTCACTCCAGAGATGTTAGATCGGGTTCTCTGAATGTCCTGACTGGACAACTCAAGGACATTCAGAGACTTGTCCCGAAGCCACTCCTGCATTGTCTTGGCTGTGTGCTTAGGACTGTTGTCCTGTTGGCAGGTGAACCTTCACTCCAGTCTGAGGTCCTGAGCGCTGTGGAGCAGGTTTTCATCAAGGATCTCTCTGTACTTTGCTCCGTTCATCTTTCCCTCAATCCTGATTAGTCTCCCAGTCCCTGCAGCTGAAAAACATCCTCACAGCATGATGCTGCCAACACCATGCTTCACCGTAGGGAAGGTGCCAGGTTACCTCCAGACGTGATGCTTGGCATTCAGGCCAAAGAGTTCAAAATTAGTTTCATCAGACCAGAGAATCTTTTTTCTCATGGTCTGAGAGTCCTTTAGGTGCCTTTTGGCAAATCCCAAGCGGCCTGTCATGTGCCTTCAACTGAGGAGTGGCTTCCATCTGGTCACTCTACCATAAAGGCCTGATTGGTGGAGTGCTATATGGTTGGTTATCCTTCTGGAAGGTTCTCCCATCTCCACAGAACTCTGGAGCTCTGTCAGAGTGACCATCGGGTTCTTGGTCACCTCCCTGACCAAGGCCCTTCTCCCCTGAACTCAGTTTGGCCGGGCGGCCAGCTCTAGGAAGAGTCTTAGTGGTTCCAAAGTTCTTCCATTTAAGAATGATGAATGCCACTGTGTTCTTGGGGACCTTCAATGCTGCAGAAATGTTTTGGTACCCTTCCCCAGATCTGTGCCTCGACACAATCCTGTCTCGGAGCTGTACTGACAATTCCTTTGACCTCATGGCTTGGTGTTTGCTCTGACATGCACTGTCAACTGTGGGACCTTATATAGACAGTTGTGTGCCTTTCCAAATAATGTCCAATCAATTGAATTTACTACAGGTGGACTCCAATTAAGTTGTAGAAACAGCTCAAGGATGATCAATGGAAACAGGATGCACCCGAGCTCAATTTCGAGTCTCATAGCAAAGGGTCTCAATACTTATGTAAATCAGATATTTCTGTTTTTAATTTTTAATACATTTGCAAAAAATTCTACAAACTTGTTTTCGCTTTGTCATTATGGGGTATTGTGGGTAGATTGATGAGGAAAAGGTTTTATTTAATTGCCTAGAACGTGCTCGTGGTAATGGCTGGAGCAGAATTACTGGAATGGTATCAAATACATCAAACACATGGTTTCCATGTGTTTGATGCCATTCCATTTGCTCTGTTCCAGCCATTATTATGAAATGTCCTCCCCTCAGCAGCCTCCACTGACTGTAACTACTCCATAATAACATATATTTAGTAGTACAGAGTAATGACAAAGGTGATTTAATGGTAGTCAATCTAGGATAAGGAATAAATAATATTATTGTGGCCAGAAATGTACTTTCTCATTTAATAAAAAGGATATCCAAGAACACAAAATATTACTAAGAGACATGCCATTTGCTGGCATTCACACACCCCAAGGGAGTTGATCTGCACCAGAGAGATAATTAATTAAATTGACATCAGAAACACTTTCTACAAACTACTGAATGCGCCAACTGAGAAATAGAGGACATATTCCACTGTTGCTATAAGACAGAAAAGTATAGCAGTTTCTCTGGTTTACATAACTACTGAGACTAGTTTGGAGAAGTTGCTGCTTATTAAAAGATGTTTGTTGCAGTTGAATGGAATCACTGTAAAAAGAATGGTAAGAGGTTTTGGTCATTGTCATTTTCTCTCCGGTCTTTATATTGAGTTTGCATCACTACAGTGGGGAAAAAAGTATTTAGTCAGCCACCAATTGTGCAAGTTCTCCCACTTAAAAAGATGAGAGAGGCCTGTAATTTTCATCATAGGTACACGTCAACTATGACAGACGAATTGAGAAAAAGAATCCAGAAAATCACGGAAAATAAGTATTTGGTCACCTACAAACAAGCAAGATTTCTGGCTCTCACAGACCTGTAACTTCTTCTTTAAGAGGCTTCTCTGTCCTCCACTTGTTACCTGTATTAATGGCACCTGTTTGAACTTGTTATCAGTATAAAAGACACCTGTCCACAACCTCAAACAGTCACACTCCAAACTCCACTAGGGCCAAGACCAAAGAGCTGTCAAAGGACACCAGAAACAAAATTGTAGACCTGCACCAGGCTGGGAAGACTGAATCTGCAATAGGTAAGCAGCTTGGTTTGAAGAAATCAACTGTGGGAGCAATTATTAGGAAATGGAAGACATACAAGACCACTGATAATCTCCCTCGATCTGGGGCTCCACGCAAGATCTCACCCCGTGGGGTCAAAATGATCACAAGAACGGTGAGCAAAAATTCCAGAACCACACGGGGGGACCTAGTGAATGACCTGCAGAGAGCTGGGACCAAAGTAACAAAGCCTACCATCAGTAACACACTACGCCACCAGGGACTCAAATCCTGCAGTGCAAGACGTGTCCCCCTGCTTAAGCCAGTACATGTCCAGGCCCGTCTGAAGTTTGCTAGAGTGCATTTGGATGATCCAGAAGAGGATTGGGAGAATATCATATGGTCAGATGAAACCAAAATAGAACTTTTTGGTAAAAACTCAACTTGTCGTGTTTGGAGGACAAAGAATGATGAGTTGCATCCAAAGAACACCATATCTACTGTGAAGCATGGGGGTGGAAACATCATGCTTTGGGGCTGTTTTTCTGCAAAGGGACCAGGACGACTTATCCGTGTAAAGGAAAGAATGAATGGGGCCATGTATCGTGAGATTTTGAGTGAAAACCTCCTTCCATCAGCAAGGGCATTGAAGATGAAACGTGGCTGGGTCTTTCAGCATGACAATGATCCCAAACACACCGCCCGGGCAACGAAGGAGTGGCTTCGTAAGAAGCATTTCAAGGTCCTGGAGTGGCCTAGCCAGTCTCCAGTTCTCAACCCCATAGAAAATCTTTGGAGGGAGTTGAAAGTCCGTGTTGCCCAGCGACAGCCCCAAAACATCACTGCTCTAGAGGAGATCTGCATGGAGGAATGGGCCAAAATACCAGCAACAGTGTGTGAAAACCTTGTGAAGACTTACAGAAAACGTTTGACCTGTGTCATTGCCAACAAAGGGTATATAACAAAGTATTGAGAAACTTTTGTTATTGACCAAATACTTATTTTCCACCATAATTAGCAAATAAATTCATAAAAAATCCTACAATGTGATTTTTTTTTCTAATTTTGTCTGTCATAGTTGACGTGTACCTATGATAAAAATTACAGGCCTCTCTCATCTTTTTAAGTGGGAGAACTTACACAATTGGTGGCTGACTAAATACTTTTTTCCCCAATGTATGTCATGTGCACTGTAACAGAAAACTGTATACGGTAATTTTGGATATTTTCAACAGTAAAATACTGTGAAATGTTTTACTGCAGCACACTGCGAATTATGGTGCATTGTGGGACATTTTTTATGGGCGGTGAAATAATTTTTGGTACTGTAATTACATCCCACAGAATACCGTACCTTTTGACCACTAGTGGGTGCACAGTATTGTTGTTTCTGGCTCAATAAAATGTTTTTAGGCATACCTTCTAAGAGGATATATTTGTTGCACCCGTTGGTGAGAGTGCAGTACCAATTTAACTGCTATGTGGTAGTAGTGCCCCAAAAAATGTAATGTATAGTGGACAGATTGGAGTGGTAACAAGTATTAAACAGTTAAATGGTTGAGCATTTTGCCATGTCCTTTTGGTCTGTTTTGCCCTGTAGTCACTGCCAGTTTGGAAGCCTTTGTTAAGGCCTCTGGAAGTGGAAGTGATATATAACACTTACTCATTGATATGCTGTAAACACATTACCTAGGAGCCAACCTGCTGGTACGAATCCCATGTAATTACAGTAAAATAGTGTCAAATACAAAACCAATCAACTCAATGAATTTCATCCATCCATCCATTCATTCATTCATTACGATAATGGTAGATATACAGTCAATTCTACGGTATTGTTCCGTGTGCCATTACACAGTACTTGCTTTGCTGCTGTATTTTACAGTAGCTATGATGAAATATGAAATAGAGTAAATTACATGCCAATTAGCTGCCTGTAAGTTGCTGTCAAATTCACGGCAACCCCTTTACAGTGTAGGTTATCCACACTGTGTTAGTCGGTTTTACTAACTAAAATAGTTATTACTTTGAGTCTGAAATGGGGAATTTATTTTGAATGCTTTGAATATGAATCTTTGTTAAATTCATTAAATAAAAGTCATTTTCTGCTGTCTCCATATTTCTCATGGTTAGCCTATTGTCTCCAAAGGCTGTTACATTGTAACTACAAAGTAATTAAAATGTCACTTTACTTTACATTAAGTTGGTTGCTCCTGGGTAAGTACATTGTAAATAATGTACATGCATGTCCCTTGTAACAACATTGTAATTACAGAGTTGGTTGTTAAAGATGCAATGTGCAATGTAACTAAAATGGTTATACCTAATGTTTTCCTGTCTCCTAATTTCTCCTGGACGGCCTATTGTCTGCAAAATGTGTTACATTGTAACTACATTTTAATAATAAAGGTTATACCTTACTGGGTTCCACTTTACATAAAGTTGCTTGCTCCTGGGTAGCTACATGATAATTACAAGCATATCCTATGTAACTACATTGTTCTTACATTATACTTGATTCGGTATAGCCTCTCAGCCAGGTCATAACATGGAAATAAACTAATTGAAAATAACCAGTAATTAATGGCAGGGTGTGCCTTGTTACAATTGTTGTTACCAGGTCATAGCCTATTTATCAACCCTGGTATTACTTGTGGATTCAATGGTAGAATATAGGGGGTGGGGGAGACAAATATGTTAACATATTGTGTAATTTCAAATACTTCTCTTGAATTTTGTACCTTACGTTTCTGTTTGTAATGGGTGCCAAGGACCTGAAGTCAAGGGCGGCAGGTAGCTTAGTGGTTAAGAGCGTTGTGCCAGTAACTGAAAGGTTGCTGGTTCTAATCCCTGAGGTGATTAGGTGAAAAATCTGTCGATGTGCCCTTGAGCAAGGCACTTAACCCTAATTGCTCCTGTAAGTCGCTCTGGATAAGAGCGTCTGCTAAATGACTAAAATGTAAAAATGAGAGTGTGGTGGATGATACCTTACATTCTTTCAAGCCGTCTTGCAATAGCCACAACTGGGGCAGGGGATAAGGCCTGTTTCTGAAGACCATTCTTCACTATACATTTTGATATTATTAAATGTGTTACACTTGTTTTCCCTACTTTCAAGAACATTTTTTTACTCACGTGTGCCATTCGGAAGAACCCTGCAACCCGGAATGCCACGGATGAGGGGGTCCAGATTCAGGTCACCCGTTACCTGAAAGGGGCCTCCGATTGTGAAGGCGGGAGGTGCACAGAGGAGAAGGATCCGCTGCAATGAGGGTCAACATCAAGTCTCGGATCACCTGTCTCAAAGCCAGCCTCTACCCCCATGCCACAAGACTGTTCCTGCAGCTGAACCCTGGGATGACTACTGCACCCTACCACACACTTACCATTTATTCATATTCTGTGCACACCAAAATCACTTTTGTCTACTGCACCAATGCAATTATGTCACCTTACTGCACTAGTAATGTATATACTTTCATATAAATCTATGCTGCTACTGCACTGTACCTTATTCGACTTACTATGCACACAGGCAAACAATGTCCATACTATATATCCCTATTGGCCATTAAAAATATATATTATTTTCATTTAGCCTATCTCTTATTTTCTTTTAATTGCTTTTTATTAGTATGTTATACACTGAGTGGATAAAACATTCTGCACACCTTCTCTTTCCATGACAGGCTGACCAGGTGAAAGCTATGATCCCTTATATAATATGCCATTTAGCAGACGCATATATCCAAAGCGACTTCCAGTCATGCGTGCATACATATTTTTTTTTTGTGTATGGGGGTGGTCCCGGGGATCGAACATACTACCCTGGCGTTACAAGCACCGTGCTCTACCAGCTGAGCTACAGAGGATCCCTTATTGATTTCACTTGTTCAATCCACTTCAGTGTAGATGAAGGGGAGGAGACAGGTTAAAGAAGGATTTTTAAGCCTTGAGACAATTGAGACATGGATTGTGTATGTGTGCCATTCAGAGGGTGAATGGGCAAGACAAAATATTTGCCTTTGAACGGGGTATGGTAGTAGGTGCAAGGCGCACCGGTTTGAGTGTATCAAGAACTGCAATGCTGCTGGGTTCTTCTTGATACACAGTTTCCCATGTGTATCATGTGTATCAAGAATGGTCCACCACCTAAAGGACATCCAGCCAACTTGACACCACTGTGGGAAGCATTGGAGTCAACATAGGCCAGCATCCATGTGGAACACTTTCGACACCTTGTAGTGTACATGCCCAACAAATTGAGGCACAACTTGATATTAGCAAGGTGTTCTTAATGTTATGTACACTGTGTATATTTACCATGTCACTTATTTGATTGCTTTCCTATGTTACTTATTTGATCACTATGTCACTTTTGTCGCCATTGCACTGTGTGAAGCCTGCAAGTACATGACAATAAAATTAGATTTGACTGGATTTGATTTGTCGTCACCAGTGGATCCAGGTGACCAGGATTGGCCCTGGTTATCTGATATATTTTGCACACACAATCATTTATAGTACTTTTCCACAAGAACATGACATCCAATGTATCTTAAATAATAACAATCTATAAATATACAGTGAGGAAAAAAAAGTATTTCATCCCCTGCTGATTTTGTACGTTTGCCCACTGACAAAGAAATTATCAGTCTATAATTTTTATGGTAGGTTTATTTGAACAGTGAGAGCCGGAATAACAACAAAGAAATCCAGAAAAACGCATGTCAAAAATGTTATAAATTGATTTCCATTTTAATGAGGGAAATAAGTATTTGACCACCTCTCAATCAGAAAGATTTCTGGCTCCCAGGTGTCTTTTATACAGGTAACGAGCTGAGATTAGGAGCACACTCTTAAAGGGAGTGCTCCTAATCTCAGCTTGTTACCTGTATAAAAGACACCTGTCCACAGAAGCAATCAATCAATCAGATTCCAAACTCTCCACCATGGCCAAGACCAAAGAGCTCTACAAGGATGTCAGGGACAAGATTGTAGACCTATACAAGGCTGGAATGGGCTACAAGACCATCGCCAAGCAGCTTGGTGAGAAGGTGACAACAGATTTTCGCAAATGGAAGAAACACAAAAGAACTGTCAATCTCCATCGGCCTGGGGCTCCATGCAAGATCTCACCTCGTGGAGTTGCAATGATCATGAGAACGGTGAGGAATCAGCCCAGAACTACACGGGAGGATCTTGTCAATGATCTCAAGGCAGCTGGGACCATAGTCACCAAGAAAACAATTGGTAACACACTACGCCGTGAAGGACTGAAATCCTGCAGCGCCCGCAAGGTCCCCCTGCTCAAGAAAGCACATATACAGGCCAGTCTGAAGTTTACCAATGAACATCTGAATGATTCAGAGGAGAACTGGGTGAATGTGTTGTGGTCAGATGAGACCAAAATCGAGCTCTTTGGCATCAACTCAACTCGCCGTGTTTGGAGGAGGAAGAATGCTGCCTATGACCCCAAGAACACCATCCCTACCGTCAAAAATGGAGGTGGAAACATTATGCTTTGGGGGTGTTTTTCTGCTAAGGGGACAGGACAACTTCACCGCATCAAAGGGACGATAGACGGGGCCATGTACCGTCAAATCTTGGGTGAGAACCTCCTTCCCTCAGCCAGAGCATTGAAAATGGGTCGTGGATGGGTATTCCAGCATGACAATTACCCAAAACACATGGCCAAGGAAACAAAGGAGTGGCTCAAGAAGAAGCACATTAAGGTCCTGGAGTGGCCTAGCCAGTCTCCAGACCTTAATCCCATAGAAAATCTGTGGAGGGAGCTGAAGGTTCGAGTTGCCAAACGTCAGCCTCGAAACCTTAATGACTTGGAGAAGATCTGCAAAGAGGAGTGGGACAAAATCCCTCCTGAGATGTGTGCAAACCTTGTGGCCAACTACAAGAAACGTCTGACCTCTGTGATTGCCAACAAGGGTTTTGCCACCAAGTACTAAGTCATGTTTTGCAGAGTGGTCAAATACTTATTTCCCTCATTAAAATGCAAAAATCATTTTATAAAATTTTTGACATGCGTTTTTCTGGATTTTGTTGTTGTTATTCTGTCTCTCACTGTTCAAATAAACCTACCATTAAAATTATAGAATGATCATGTCTTTGTCAGTGGGCAAACATACAAAATCAGCAGGGGATCAAATACTTTTTTCCCTCACTGTACATCTCTCCTTCTTACCAACAAACACCCCACTTTAACCATGGCTTTGAGTAAGAACCTGAATCAGGACTTAATGAGGGGTGTAGCCAATTTCCACCTACAACATTGTCTCACCTGTTCTAAACACACGCATACAGTGGCTTGCGAAAGTATTCACCCCCTTGGCATTTTCCCTATTTTGTTGCCTTACAACCTGGAATTAAAATGTATTTTTGGGGGGTTGGTACACAACATGCCTAACACTTTGAAGATACAAAATATGTTTTCTTTTGAAACAAATAAACTTGAGCGTGCATAACTATTTGCATATTTTGCAGCAATTACAGCTGCAAGTCTCTTGGGGTATGTCTATATAAGCTTGGCATATCTAGCCACTGGGATTTTTGCCCATTCTTCAAGGCAAAACTGCTCCAGCTCCTTGAAGTTGGATGGGTTCCGCTGGTGTACAGCAATCTTTAAGTCATACTACAGATTCTCAATTGGATTGAGGTTTGGGCTTTGTCTAGGCCATTCCAAGACATTTAAATGTTTCCCCTTTAACCACTCAAGTGCTGCTTTAGCAGTATGCTTATGGTCATTGTCCTGCTGGAAGGTGAACCTCCGTCCCAGTCTCAAATCTCTGGAAGACTAAAACAGGTTTCCCTCAAGAATTTCACTGTATTTAGCGCCATCCATCATTCCTTCAATTCTGACCAGTTTCCCAGTCCCTGCTGATGAAAAACAGCCCCACAATATGATGCTGCCACCACCATGCTTCACTGTGGGGATGGTGTTCTCGGGGTGATGAGAGGTGTCGGGTTTGCACCAGACATAGTGTTTTCCTTGATGGCCAAAAAGCTCAATTTTAGTCTCATCTGACCAGAGTACCTTCTTCCATATGTTTGGGGAGTCTCCCACATGCCTTGTGGCGAACATCAAACGTGTTTGCTTATTTTTTTCTTTAAGCAATGGCTTTTTTCTGGCAACTCTTCTGTAAAGACCAGCTCTGTGGAGTGTACGGCTTAAAGTGGTCCTATGGACTGATACTCCAATCGCCGCAGTGGAGCTTTGCAGCTCCTTCAGGGTTATCTTTGGTCTCTTTGTTGCCTCTCTGATTATTGCCCTCCTTGTCTGGTCCGTGAGTTTTGGTGGGCGGCCCTGTCTTGGCAGGTTTGTTGTGGTGCCATATTATTTCAATGTTTTAATAATGAATATAAGGGTGCTCTGTGGGATGTTCAAAGTTTCAGATATTTTTTTATAAACCAACCCTGATCTGTACTTCTCCACAACTTTGTCCCTGACCTGTTTGGAGAGCTCCTTGGTCTTCATGGTGCCGCTTGCTTGGTGGTGCCCCTTGCTTAGTGGTGTTGCAGACTCTGGGACCTTTCAGAACAGGTGTATATATGCTGAGATCATGTGACAGATCATGTGACACTTAGATTGCACAAAGGTGGACTTTATTTAACTAATTATGTGACTTCTGAAGGTAATTGGTTTCACCAGATCTTATTTAGGGGCTTCTTAGGAAAGGGGGTGAATACATATGCACACACCACTTTTCCGTTATTAATTTTTTTGAAGTTTTTGAAACAAGTAATTTTTTTCATTTCACTTCACCAATTTGGACTATTTTGTGTATGTCCATTACATGTAATCCAAATAAAAATCAATTTCAATTACAGGTTGTAATGCAACAAAATAGGAAAAACGCCAAGGGGGATAAATACTTTTGCAATGCACTGTGATATCAATAGAGAGATATACTTTCTGGGTGATTTAAATATTGAGTGGCTTTTATCAGGCTGCCCACTCAAGAAAAAGCTTCAAACTGTAACAAATTCCTGCAACCTGATTCAGGTTATCAATCAACCTACCACGTTAGTTACAAACAGTGCATGAGTGAAATCATCAACATGTATTGATCATATATTTAATAATGCTGCAGAAATTTGTTTGAAAGTCAGGGATAGCCCTTACACCTCAAGGCTGTGTAAGGGCTATTTTACCAAGAAGGAGAGTGATGGAGTGCTGCATCAGATGACCTGGCCTCCACAATCCCCCGACCTCAACCCAATTGAGATGGTTTGGGATGAGTCAGACAGCAGAGTGAAGGAAAAGCAGTCAACAAGTGCTCAGCATATGTGGGAAATCCTTCAAGACTGTTGGAAAAGCATTCCAGGTGATGCTGTTTGAGAAAATGGCAAGAGTGTGCAAAGCTGTCATCAAGGCAAAGGGTGGCTATTTGAAGAATCTCAAATATAAAATATATTTTGATTTGTTTAACACTTTTTTGGTTACTACATGATTCCATATGTGTTATTTCATAGTTTTGGTGTCTTCACTATTATTATACAATGTAAAAAATAGTAAAAATAAAGAAAAACCCTTGAATGAGTAGGTGTGTCCAAACTTTTGACTGGTAGTGTATAAACATATATCTGGATTTGATTAGAGCTTTGTTCGGCATGAACATTCATGAACAGAACAGCGCCGGAGAAGATGGCTGCCGTTTTACAGCCCTCTAACCAATTGTACTATTATGTGTGTTTTACCGCGTAATTTGTAATTTATTTTGTACATAATGTTTCTGCCATCGTCTCTTATAACCAAAAAGAGCTTCTGGATATCAGGACAGCGATTACTCACCTCGCATTGGACGAAGATTTTTTCTTCAACGAGGCGGCCGCGAAGGATATCCTACAAACACCCGACAAGGCCCAAATCCCCGTCATTCGCGTGAGGAAGAGACAGAGATATCGCGGACGCAGATCCGGGTGCCTTGTAAGGATCCGACGGCGAGCGAGTAAACTGCCTCTCCCATCAATCCTATTAGCCAACGTTCAAGCTTTTGAGAATAAAATGGACGATTTAAGATTACGGTTATCCTACCAACGGGACATTAAAAACTGTAATATCTTATGTTTAACGGAGTCGTGGCTGAACGACAACAATGATAACATTCAGCTAGCAGGCTATACGCTACATCGACAGGACAGAACGGCAGACTCTGGTAAGACAAGGGGTGGCGGTCTGTGTATATTTGTAAACAACAGCTGGTGCACAAAATCAAATACTAAGGAAGTCTCGAGGTTTTGCTCGCCTGAGGTAGAGTATCTTATGATAAGCTGTAGACCACACTATTTACCAAGAGAGTTTTCATTTATATTTTTCATAGCTGTCTATTTACCACCACAAACCAATGCTGGCATTAAGATTGCACTGAATGAGTTGTACAAGGCCATTAATCAACAGGAAAACGCTCATCCAGATGCAGCGCTCCTAGTGGCCGGGGACTTTAATGCAGGGAAACTTAAATCAGTTCTACCTAATTTCTACCAGCATGTTAAATGTGCAACCAGAGGGAAAAAAACTCTAGACCACCTTTACTCCACACACAGAGACGCATACAAAGCTCTCCCTCGCCCTCCATTTGGCAAATCTGACCATAACTCTATCCTCCTGATTCCTGCTTATAAGCAAAAACTGAAGCAGGAAGCACCAGTGATTCGGTTAATAAAAAAGTGATCAGATGACGCAGATGCTAAGCTACAGGACTGTTTTGCTAGCACAGACTGGAACATGTTCCGGGATTCTTCAGACAGCATTGAGGAGTACACCACATCAGTCACTGGCTTCATCAATAAGTGCATCGATGATGTCGTCCCCACAGTGACCGTACGTACATACCCCAACCAGAAGCCATGGATTACAGGAAACATCCGCACTGAGCTAAAGGGTAGAGCTGCCGCTTTCAAGGAACGGGACTCTAACCCGGACGCTTATAAGAAATCCCGCTATGACCTCCGACGAACCATCAAACAGGCAAAGAGTCAATACAGGTCTAAGATTGAATCATACTACACTGGCTCTGACGCTCGTCGGATGTGGCAGGGCTTGAAAACTATTACAGACTACAAAGGGAAGCACAGCCGCGAGCTGCCCAGCGACACAAGCCTACCAGACGAGCTAAACCACTTCTATGCTCGCTTCGAGGCAAGCAACACTGAAGCATGCATGAGAGCACAAGCTGTTCCGGATGACTATGTGATCACGCTCTCCGTAGCCGATGTGAGTAAGACTTTTAAGCAGGTCAACATTCACAAGGCCGCAGGGCCAGACGGATTACCAGGACTTGTACTCCGAGCATGTGCTGACCAACTGGCAAGTGTCTTCACTGACATTTTCAACATGTCCCTGACTGAGTCTGTAATACCAACATGTTTCAAGCAGACCACCATAGTCCCCGTGCCCAAGAACTCTAAGATAACCTGCCTAAATGACTACCAACCCGTAGCACTGACGTCTGTAGCCATGAAGTGCTTTGAAAGACTGGTCATGGCTCACATCAACAGCATAATCCCAGAAACCCTAGACCCACTCCAATTTGCATACCGCCCCAACAGATCCACAGATGATGCAATCTCTATCGCACTCCACACTGCCCTTTCCCACCTGGACAAGAGGAACACCTACGTGAGAATGCTATTCATTGACTACAGCTCAGCATTCAACACCATAGTGCCCTCTAAGCTCATCACTAAGCTAAGGATCCTGGGACTAAACACCTCCCTCTGCAACTGGATCCTGGACTTCCTGACGGGCCGCCCCCAGGTGGTAAGGGTAGGTAACAACACATCTGCCACACTGATCCTCAACACGGGGGCCCCTCAGGGGTGCGTGCTCAGTCCCCTCCTGTACTCTCTGTTCACCCATGACTGCATGGCCAGGCACGACTCCAACACCATCATTAAGTTTGCCGACGACACAACAGTGGTAGGCCTGATCACCGACAACGATGAGACAGCCTATAGGGAGGAGGTCAGAGATCTGGCCGTGTGGTGCCAGGACAACAACCTCTCCCTCAACGTGACCAAGACAAAGGAGATGATTGTGGACTACAGGAAAAAAAAGAGGACTGAGCACGCCCCCATTCTCATCGACGGGGCTGTAGTGGAACAGGTTGAGAGCTTCAAGTTCCTTGGTGTCCACATCACCAACGAACTATCATGGTCCAAACACACCAAGACAGTCGTGAAGAGGGCACGACAAAGCCTATTCCCCCTCAGGAGACTAAAAAGATTTGGCATGGGTCCTCAGATCCTCAAAAAATTCTACAGCTGCACCATCGAGAGCATCCTGACTGGTTGCATCACCGCCTGGTATGGCAACTGCTTGGCCTCTGACCGCAAGGCACTACAGAGGGTAGTGCGTACGGCCCAGTACATCACTGGGGCAAAGCTTCCTGCCATCCAGGACCTCTATACCAGGCGGTGTCAGAGGAAGGCCCTCAAAATTGTCAAAGACTCCAGCCACCCTAGTCATAGACTGTTCTCTCTGCTACCGCACGGCAAGCGGTACCGGAGTGCCAAGTCTAGGTCCAAAAGACTTCTCAACAGCTTCTACCCCCAAGCCATAAGACTCCTGAACAGCTAATCATGGCTACCCGGACTATTTGCACTGCCCCCCCACCCCATCCTTTTTACGCTGCTGCTACTCTGTTAAGTATTTATGCATAGTCACTTTAACTCTACCCACATGTACATATTACCTCAACTACCTCAACTAGCCGGTGCCCCCGCACATTGACTCTGCAACGGTACCCCCCTGTATATATAGCCTCCCTACTGTCACTTTATTTTACTTCTGCTCTTCTTTTCTCAACACTTTTTTTGTTGTTGTTTTATTCTTACTTTTTTGTTTAAAATAAATGCACTGTTGGTTAAGGGCTGTAAGTAAGCATTTCACTGTAATGTCTGCACCTGATGTATTCAGCGCATGTGACCAATACAATTTGATTTGATTTGATTTGATGCTACCTGAGCCAGATGAGCCCTACATTAAATATATTTTATGAGCCCAAGCCCAAAAAAGGCCAAATGATTGTGCCATTATCCAATACATAGGCCTATGATAGGCTATAGGCTACCTACCACACATTATGCACTACAGAAAATCATAAAAGCCTATAAATGTATGCTCTCTTGGATAAATAAGTGAAATAAGCTCCAATAATCGTTTTGAGTGTGGGCTGTATTACTATACATTATTGTATTATAGGCTTATTAGGCTACTGTATAATATATACTGGAATTACGCACTTTGTTATGCACTCAGCTTCAAACCATGACATGTGGCCTACAAATTACAATTATAGGATAGCGAATTTGATTTTAATTTTGAAATTTAATAGGGCCTATTTAACAGTTGTATAATTGGTAGGCTCAAACTTTAGGACTACATTTAATAATATTTCCCCTAATGTTGTGTGATGTGCATATTACCTCCTCTTTATCTACAGTATTTATTAATTCCTTCCTTGCTCTCAACAGTTAAATTAAATACGTTTTGTTGTCCTTATCTTCATCATTGTAATGACATGCTTGAATAATATAGGACTAGAATAAGATGCAGACGGCTTTCGCTTCTTTTCACGAGGATTGAATGGTGATAGGTCTGAATAAATATCTGCTATAGCCTGTAGCCATCGTGCATTCTCTCTCTTTTTCAAACTCCCCGCAAGTTATTTTGGCTGCGGTATTTAACATTGCTGCCAATGACTGGAACGAACTGCAAATATCTCTGAAGCTGGAGACTCTTATCTCCCTCACTAACTTTAGTCTTTAATCTGTAATTAGCCCATCCAACTACCTCATCCCCATATTGTTATTTATTTTGCTAATTTGCACCCCAGTATCTCTACTTGCACATCATCTTTTGCACATCTATCATTCCAGTGTTAATACGAAATTGTAACTATTTTGCACTATGGCCTATTTATTGCCATACCTCCATAATTTACTAAATTCGCACACACTGTATATATATTTTCTGTTGTATTTTTGACTCTGTGTTTTGTTTACCCCATATGTGACACTGTGTTGTTGTTTTTATCGCACTGCTTTGCTTTATCTTGGCCAGGTCGCAGTTGTAAATGAGAACTTGTTCTCAACTGGCTTACCTGGTTAAATAAAGGTGAAATAAAAAGTTTAGCAAACAAGAGCAAGCTTGCATCCCTCTTAGAATTTTCTACAGTATAAGTAATGCTCACAAAATTGTCCAACATGCTACAGTCTAGCTTTTCCTGGGACTCAAGAGCTAAGAAGGAACGAGGCTAGCGCAGAGCAGGTGCTTAATATGCAAGAGAACAGAGGCCATCATTTAGAAGTTTATGCATATTGCAGGCTAATACTGCATTGAATTTATTACCTGACAAACACGCACGCACACACACACACACACACACACACACACACACACAGACACACACACACATACAGTGGGGAGAACAAGTATTTGATACACTGCCTATTTTGCAGGTTTTCCTACTTACAAAGCATGTAGAGGTCTGTAATTTTTATCATAGGTACACTTCAACTGTGAGAGACGGAATCTAAAACAAAAATCCAGAAAATCACATTGGATTATTTTTAAGTCATTCATTTGCATTTTAATCATGTTTCTCATGGTCTGACAGTCTTTAGGTGCCTTTTGGCAAACTCCAAGCAGGCTGTCATGTGCCTTTTACTGAGGAGTGGCTTCCGTATGGTAACTCTACAATAAAGGCCTGATTAATGGAGTGCTGCAGAAATGGTTGTCCTTCTGTAAGGTTCTCCCATCTCCACAGAGGAACCCTGGAGCTCTGTCAGAGTGACCCTCGGGTTCTTGGTCACCTCCCTGACCAAGGCCCTTCTCCCCCGATTACTCAGTTTGGCCGGGCGGCCAGCTCTAGGAAGAGTCTGGGTGGTTCCAAACTTCTTCCATTTAAGAATGATGGTGGCCAATGTGTTCTTGGGGACATTCAATGCTGTAGACATTTTTTGGTACCCTTCCCCAGATCTGTGCCTTGACACATTCCTGACTAGGAGCTCTACGGACAATTCCTTCGACCTCATGGGTTAGTTTTTGCTCTGACATACATTGTCACCTTATATAGACAAGTGTGTGCCTTTCCAAATCATGTCCAATCAATTGAATTGACCACAGGTGGACTCCAATCAAGTTGCAGAAACATCTCAAGGATGATCAATGGAAACAGGAGCTCAATTTCGAGTCTCATAGCAAAGGGTCTGAATACTTATGTAATTACGATATTTCTGTTTTTTATTTTTAATACATTTGCAAACATTTCTAAAAACCTGTTTTTGCTTCGTCATTATGGGGTATTGTGTGTAGATTGATGAGGAAATGTTTTTATTTAATCAATTTTAGAATAGGACTGTGAAGTATCAACATGTGGAAAAGGTCAAGAGGTCTGTACTGTATATACACTCAGCTGTCCCCCTTTGACTCAAGAACAGCCTGAATTCTTCAGGGCATTCTACATGGTCTTGGAAACGTTCCACGGAGATGTTGGTCCATGCTGGAGCGATGGCATCACACAGTTGCTGCGAACAGCCCGTACCATCTCATCTCAAAGATGCTCTATTGGGTTGAGTTCTGGGGACTGCACAGGCCACTCAAGTAAACTGAAATGGCTGTCATGTTCCAGGCAATATTTTTCCACTCCTTAATTGTCCAGTGTTGGTGATCGTGTGCTCACTTCTTCTTGTTTTTGGCTGATAGGAATGGAACCCAATGCTGTCGTCTGCTGCAATAGCCCATCCATGACAAGGACAGACCTGCACCTTTATTTGTCTGTTTGTGGCCTGCCTGTGAGCTTGCACGATTCTTGACATTCTCCTTCGACCTCTCTCATCAACCAGCTGTTTTTGCCCTTAGGACTGCCGCTGACTGGATGATTTTTATTTGTGGCACCATTCTCGGTAAACCCTAGACACTGCCGTGCGTGAAAAGCCCAGGACGGCAAATGTTTCTGAGATACTGGATCCGGCACGCCTGGCACCGATTATCGTATAATGCTCAAAGTCGCTAAGGACCCATTTTAACGAACAGTAACGGAATGCCTCGATGCATGTCTGCCTGCTTTATAGAGAAAGCCATGGCCACGTGACTCACTGTCTGTAGCAGCGATCCATTTCTGTGAATGGGGTGGTGTACCTAATAAACTGGCCTGTGAGTGTACATCAATCTTCATAACAGGAGGATATGAATGGAATTGATGAAGATAGAAAGAGACAGATTGCTCACGTGCACATTCATTTAGAGCAACAATATTTGAGTGAAAGGCTGTTTTAAAACTGCAGCAGCAATTGAAAAAAATCTTCTTTACCAAAGAAAATTAAGGTGGTCCCTGAAAGCCAATATGGAGATGTGTAAATTAGATATACTGTATTAGTCCTAATATTACTGTAGCATAAGCTATGCTGCAGCAAATGTACCTGTCTGTCACACCCTGATATGTTTCACCTGTGCTTGTCTCCACGGCTAACGGGCACTACGAGTACCTGGTCATGCCATTTGGACTCACCAACGCACCCGCAGTGTTCCAGGCCCTGGTCAACGATGTGCTCCGTGACACGTTGAATTGGTGTGTGTTTGTCTACCTCGATGACATCCTTGTTTTCTCCCATTCTGCTCAAGAGCATGTCCTCCATGTCCGCCAAGTCCTCCTGAAGAACCAGTTGATTGTGAAAGCAGAGAAGTGTGAATTCCATCGCTCCACTATCTCTTTTCTTGGATACGTCATCGCTGATGGGAACGTTCAGATGGATCCCGACAAGGTGAGAGCGGTGGTGGGTTGGCCCCAACCCATCTCTAGAGTGCAGCTGCAACGTTTTCTTGGATTTGCATATTTCTACCGCCGCTTCATTTGGGGCTACAGCACCCTGGCTTCTCCCCTCTCTGCACTCACCTCTCCTAAGGTGCCGTTCACATGGTCCCCAGCGGCTGACAGGGCATTTCTGGATCTTAAGCATTGTTTCACCACAGCCCCCATCATCATCCATCCGGACCTATCCCATCAGTTCGTGGTGGAGGTTGATGCCTCAGACGTTGGAGTGGGTGCCGTTCTGTCCCAACGTTCGGGCCAGGACCAAAAGTTGCACCCCTGCGCTTTCCTCTCTCATCGCCTGAATTCCACTGAGAGGAACTATGACGTTGGTAATTCGGAGCTTCTTGCAGTTAAGATGGCACTGGAGGAGTGGAGGCACTGGCTTGAAGGGGCAGAACACCCATTCTTGGTTTGGACCGACCATAAGAATTTGAATATCTCCGCACCGACAAACGCCTCAACTCTAGACAAGCTCGTTTGGCTCTGTTATTCACTCGGTTTAACGTCCTCCATCACCTACTGCCCTGGAATGTTAAGCCTGATGCTCTCTCTCGCCTGTATAGTTATGTGGCTACACCATCAGACCCTGAGACCATCCTCCCTACCTCCTGGTCCTGCTGTGCGCTCAGAACAAGACTCAGCGGCAAGCTCCGGCTGGCCTCCTTCAACCACTCCCTATGCCTCTTCGCCCCTTGTCCCATATATCCCTGGATTTTGTCACTGGTCTCCCGCCGTCTGATGGCAACACCACCATCCTTACAGTGGTGGATAGGTTTTCTAAAGCCGCCCATTTCATTCCCCTCCCTAAGTTACCTTCAGCCAAGGAGAAGGCCCAGCTCATGGTGCATCATATCTTCCGATTCCATGGACTTCCGGTCAACATGGTCTCAGATTGTGGTCCTCAGTTCTCATCCCGATTCTGGAAGGCGTTCTGCACCCTCATTGGGTCGTCGGCCAGCCTGTCCTCCAGGTTTCATCCTCAGGCAACGGACAGTCGGAGCGTGCCAATGAGGACCTGTAGACAACTCTTCGGTGCCTCGTCTCGGCCAGCACCTGGAGCCAGCAACTCGTGTGTGGAGTAAGCACGGAACACCCTACCCTGCTCGGCCACTGGGCTCACGCCTTTCGAGTGTTCCCTGGGTTACCAGTCTCCGCTCTTCCCAGAGAAAGAGGAAGAGGTCAGCATCCCCTCAGGCCAGATGTTCGTCCGTCGCTGTTGGCGTACCTGGAAGAGAGCCCTACTCTTCTTAAGACCACCTCCAGGTATCGGCGACTGGTGGACCGCCACCGGACTCCGGCTCCCCGCAATCGTCTCGGGCAGAGGGTATGGCTCTCTACTCAGGATCTGCCCCTAAGAGTTGAATCGCTTAAACTTTCCCCCCGCTTTATCTGCCCTTTTTCCATCTCTAAAATCCTTAGTCCCACTGCTGTTCGTCTTCTGTTGCCCCGCACCCTACGTATACATCCCAATTTGTCTCACAGCCCTTTGTCTCCTGTTTCCAGGCCCACCCGCCCTCCCTGTCTCATCGATGGCCATCCGGCGTACACGGTGAGACGCCTCCTGAGTGTTCGACCTCGGGGCAGGGGTTTCCAGTACCTGGTTGACTGGGAGGGTTATGGCCTGGAGGACAGGTGCTGGGTCCCCGCTAAGGACATCCTGGACCCGGTCCTCATCACTGACTTTCACCACTGGCACCCCGGTCAACCAGGTATGCGCCCGGGTAGGACGCCAGGTGGCGCTCCTGGGGGGGGGGTGGGGGGGGGGTCTATTTCACCTGTCTTGTGCTTGTCTCCACCCCCCACCAGGTGTCTCTCATTTGTCCCCATTATCCCCTGTGTATTTATACCAGTGTTTTCTGTTTGTCTGTTGCCAGTTCGTCTTGTCTCGTCAAGCCTAACAGCGTTTTTCCATGCTCCTGTTTTTCCGGTCCCTGTTTTCTAGTCCTCCCGGTTCTGATCATTTCTGCCTGCCCTGACCTTGAGCCCGCCTGCCATACCATTCTGCCTGCCCTGACCTCGAGCCTGCCTGCCGTCCTGTACCTATCTGACTCTGAGCTGGTTTACGAACTTCTGCCTGTCCTCAACCTGCCTCTTGCCTGCCCCTTGTCTATTAATACATATCAGAGACTCAAACTATCTGCCTCCTGTGTCTGCATCTGGGTCTCATCCTGTGTCATTATACTGTCACAAGAAAAAAAGTGATCAGCTGATGAGATGATAATGCGCTCCATACTAAGATGCACTGTCTGTCCCCAACCTGAGCATTGATGATTGATCATGAAGATAGCAGAGCAGAGAAGGTCGTAGAGGAGCCAGATTTAGACATTGCATTATCATTTAACAGTTTAATTTCACGTCATGCTCTTCATATGAATAATTTATTTTAATTTACCAGTTTCTCGCAGTTATTTATCACGGGAAACGGGAGTTGGAGTGGGTGTGGGCGGGAAATCTCTGTAAATCTCGGTAGCCCGGTTCCCGCTATTAAACCCAATCATGTGTGTGTGTTTGTGTATGCCTGCATTCGTATCTGCCTATATCCACATGGGAATAACACTTGATTTAGTGTGTGTGTGCGTGTGTGTGTGTGTTTGTACGGTGTGTGTGTACAGCGTGCAAATGTGTTTCATCGCTCCTTTCCCCCCTGTAGAATTAAGTCCTATGCAGTCGGCTTGGCAGGTAGCCACAGGCAAGTCAGGTGTTGGCCTCTTTTCCTGTGGCCTACTTTCGTCCAGGAAGGGGGCCTCAGATCCTGGGGCTCCCACCTCCATACCCATGGTTCCGGCTCAGCGCTTACGCAGCCTCGCTTCATCTGAGGACCACAGGCTGTATTTGGTGAACCACCTTTCAAAGGTATCCCAGATCTGTCAATGCTCAAATTGCAAGCCTGCTGGGATTATGGCCATGCAGGTCAAATTTTTATCTCTGCTAGAATGAAACTTGGTCCCTTGATCTCGTGCCACTCTCAAGTCTGAGAGTGGAACTGTACTGTAAATGCAGGCATCAGGTACAAAACTGTACTCCATTGCTCCATGTTACTGTTACGGGGCAAACAATACAATAAGCTAGTGGGTTTATAAGGGAAGGACAATACCGCATATTTCAGTATTGAACTACTGAAATAATTCAGTATTGAGTTAATTCATTTCTAAAACCCTTGACAAAGTATGTATAATTGTAATGCATATTTTGCCTTGGGCACATCAGCATTCACAGAGAGAGAGAGAGAGTTAATAAAGTCAGTACATTTCAGTTTTAGTGCAACAACATTTTTGGGGAAACAACTTGAATGCTAGCAATGTACCTGCAGTAGGATCTAAAAGTTCACTTAATGCTGCAAAGGCTCTTGGAAGCGAGGCCCAGATATGGCAGACACAGTCAGCTGAATACCAATGTCTCCCATCCTCTGAGTCTGCACTGGATTGAATGAGCTCTCAGATGAACTTTGTCAGCCCTTAAAACATGGAGAGGACGAGCGTCACAATGATATGCAATAAATTGCTTTAGAAAACAATAAAGGCTCCCCAATAAAGGCTTAGTGGAACATTAAAACATTGCAGCACTAATCGCATTACTCAAAAAGGGTTGCATATCCAATCTAAATGCTGGTCACATTACACTGCAATGATGTCATTACAAACATGAGAAAAAGCTGATTTGGCTTTGGTGCCTGAGCTAACAGTAAAATATTTTCACAAAATGGCAGACAAACCCACCTGAAAACAAAGCCAACCTGAAAATATAAAAGCACCGTTTCAACACATGAAAACAGTATACTTTCATGTTTCTAGTTTGTCTAGCCACTGTAAAAGTAGTTAGACAGTACATCTTGCAGAAAGCAGTTGAATAAATGTATTCACTTGTCCACTGCTAACAGTGAAATATTTGTATAATTATCACAAAATGATATCACAAGCCAACCTGAAAAAAAACTAAAAACTGTTTCAACATGAAAACAGTGTTCTTTCATGTTTATAGTAGTTTTGTACTTTCATGTGTATAGTACTTACAGTCTAGCCACTGTACAAGCGATTACTGTATACTGTACGTATTACAGAATACAGTTCAGTTGAATGGCTTTATTCATTTGTGCACTGGAGAGTATTATTGTATCAAATCAAATAATCAAATCTAATGTTATTTGTCAAATGCTTCTTAAACAACAGGTGTAGATTAACAGTAAAATGCTTACTTACAGGCCCTTCCCAACAATGCAGAGAAAGTAAATAGAGAAATAATAGAAAAGTAATAACACAATAAATAAATACAGAATGAGTAACGATAACTTGACTATACAGTATACATGGGGTACCAGTACCGATTCGATGTGCAGGGGTACAAGGTAATTGAGGTAGATATGTACATACTGAATAGGTAGGGGTAAAGTGACTAGGCAACAGGATAGATAATAAACAGTAGCAGCAGCATATGTGATGAGTCAAAAGAGTGCAAAAAGGGTCAGTGCAGATAGTCCAGTTAGCTATTGGTTAACTATTTAGCAGTCTTATGGCTTGGGGTAGAAGCTGTTCAGGGTCCTGTTGGTTCCAGACTTGATGGTTCCATCAATAACAGCAGCTAGAGCAAGGAGTATTGTGGGAGCACCTCGACTGACCTACCAGTGTTGCTCTCTCCCCAGAACACTCTCCAGAGGCTCCTTGTCAAGTGGTCTTTCTTCACCATTATTAACATACTGCTTTCCATTAATTAACAGATCATTTTTTTTAACTCACAGGGCAGGACAGGGCCAAGGGCAAATAGTCAAATACCTTACACTTCGTAGGTCCATTAGACAGAACATCCATGTGGGATTAGTATAGTGGATCCTAGTTGAACATCTTTGGAAGGCCATCACTGTGTAAATGTGATGAAATTCCTCATGGCCTGCTAGGAAATGTATTGACCTGTAAGGACTAAAGGACATTTTCAACCCATTCAGCCTGCTAAAAAAATCTGGAATGGAATTGATTGAAAGTGCTTCCAATGCACACATTAAACAAGATGGGTTTTATTAAGAAATACAGGAATTGGCTCAATAGAGGGACTGATGTTGGTGGATGTAGGCCTTGAATAAATCAATGTAGTTTTTGATGTAATGAGTTAGTGAATTCTTTGTTGTTTTTGTTATGAACAGTATGACAGCTTTTCAGCATACATTTTCATTTGTTCCAGAGAACCATGTTATGGGTATGATGATTGACAAAATGTCACTTTGGCTGAATTCTAAATCAGTTCCTAGCACATATGATGTGTTACTGTCTCTACGAGAAAGGGGAGAGAATGGTACATTTTTACAGATCTGGGCCATCAATGCATTTCCAGCCCATCCCACAGCATATCATTTATGCCTGCCATCGATGGAAGCCGCTGATTACATTTCCCTCACAAATACGTTAAATCAATTTGCCAATTTCCACTTCCACAGGGTATTTGTTACCATTTTAAGGCATTCTAAAAGGAAACATAGTCCCTCACCTTGGAGTGAAAGCCTCGACAATATGCCTGTTGTTCAGTCAATCATATCAACTCATTTTGAGAAACCCTGCCCTGTCACTAATATAGTCACATAATATATACCAAATGAAGCAGAGAACAGAAAAGTAATTTTAAATTGAAAATAGTTTGCTGCTGAGCTGGATGATTGCCATCACAATAACAATGAAATTAATATATTCCAAGAGCTTTTTGCGGAAGGAAATGTAATCAATTGAAAGGGTGGGGACACATTTGAAAGCTAGCCAGCATAGCCCCAGTAGTAATGACCCGATTTCACAGTTCAGTCAAGGATTCATCAGTAGAAAATCTGTCTGAAACAGACAGGACTTCGGAGATCAGTTGCCAACTTTTCTTATGTGCAAAATACCAAGCTTTTCAAGATACAATATCAAGAAGCCCCATCCCAACATGCAAAACTGGTTGAAATTATGTTGTTATGACATCTTTTATGACATCATCAGGTTGTATACAGGTTTTCTAAAGACATTTTATGTATCCTTAGCAACCAGAATAAGATGTATTTTACCTGATTGTAATCTGGTTATCTGACCAGATAATCAAACATGTATTTCCCATGACATCTTGATTTTGTCATGAAAATACTTATTTACCTGGTTGTAACATGAGAGACTAGTTGGTTGTAATATGATTAGATAACGTTTTGAAATAATGCATGTGAAAAAGGTGGACTCTGTATCATTTATTTCTATGGTTATAAACTGCACAGCACAAACGGAGAAGAAATTTGAGAAAATTGGCATCATTGTGAGTGAAGCTGAACGCTGTTTGGGACTCAGTGATATACAGCAGAGGCCTTGCAAGGAATCCTGTTGAAGAATGTTCAGCCCTCACAGTTCCCTGAGCGTGAAGGGATATGATTTGAATTGGACTGTGACTGAAGGAGTGGGATGGATTTTTTAATGTATCTATTTTGTATTTTGTATGATGTCGGGGTTTTTCCCCCTTTCCTGCAATGGATTTGTATATATCATTCACTACCCCGTACAGTAGGTGGCAGCAACAAAACTAATAGGTTGTAGTCTGCCAATAAACCTCAAAGAAGAAAAAGTTTTGTAATGTGCAAAAGTACAATGTAAGTCTTAAAATAGTGAGATAGCTATCATTGTTAACAAAATGTTTTAGGATGATTATGTAACGTTTATTGACCGAGTTGGAAAACGTGTTAACATTGCCGGGGGCTTAGCTAGGTAGCTAGCTACATTAGTGAATAAGGGGGAAATGCTAGCTAGCTTTGCCACCCCCTGTTAGCATGTTTTACTCACTAAAATAGTTATTGCTATGAGTCTGAAATGGGGAGTTGAATTGGAATGCTTTGAATATTAATCTTTGTTAAATCTATTCAAGAAAAGTCTAACTGAAAAATGTAAACAGTAGGATTCTTCGGCAATGTCATCAGCAATTGTTTTCTGTGCTACATCAGGATTCTTTCAAATATAATGTTATTATTTCCTTTAACATTCTGTATTGTGTTGGTATTATGTTTGATAAGTGAGGCATGTTTATAGATAACTGCTTTATAAAATATAAATTACAGTACATTGACTGCATAGAATTCATACATAGACCTTTAATGTTAGGTAATTACCATGAAGTGCTTTGCTAGAAATGCTTTATGAATAGGAAAATAGATTTTACTGTACTTTGACTGCATATAATTCATACATAGACCCTTCATGTGTGCGTTATAGACCAGTATGACCAACTTAAATGTGATGTGGAGGAGGGCTGTTAATGAGTTATGATATGACCCTCAACTACACATTTTGATCCATACAATTTACTCTGAGGATTCAACTATCTGGGGATCTTCATGCACCATTGACCTCAGTTAGAAGAAGAAGGTAAGTCACATTAGGAACACCTGCTCTTTCGATGACATAGACTGACCAGATGAATCCAGGTGAAAGCTATGATCCCTTATTGATGTCACTTGTTAAATCCACTTCAATCAGTCTTAGATGAAGGGGAGGAGACAGGTCAAATAAAGATTTTTAAACCTTGAGACAATTGAGACACGGATTGTGTATGTCTGCCATTCAGTGGGTGAATGGACAAGACAAAATATTTGTGCCTTTGAACGGGGTATGGTAGTAGGTGCCAGGTGCACCAGTTTGAGTGTGTCAAGAACTGCAAAGCTGCTGGGTTTTTCACGCTCAACAGAAACTGTTCTTGTGTTTCAAGATTGGTCCACCACCCAATGGACATCCAGCCAACTCGACACAACTGTGGGAAGCATTGGAGTAAATATGGGCCAGCATCCATGTGGAACGCTTTCGACACCTTGTAGAGTCCATGCACCAATGAATTGAGGCTGTTCTGAGGGCAAAAGGGGGTGCAACTCAATATTAGGAAGGTGTACACTCAGTGTATATCAGCATCATTTTTCAAAAGTGGTTTGACCATTTGGCATATTCACTAACACTGGTATGGCAGAAGCACACTTTTGAGAACAGCCATAATGATGACGCTACGCTGTCATTGTAATGATGCATCTATTAAGATACCTAAATATGAGCTCTTGCATAGCATGATATAAATGCGCTACAGATATGCTATGGATATATTTCATGAACCTTTAAAAATGCGGTTGGGACCTGTTACAACATGTTCATGAAATGCTTATAGATGTGTATTAAATGCGGATATGTATGGATATGTAGTCAAACCTTCTTTCCCAGAGCTCAGTAATTGCTTCCAAGTTGCCCTGCATTAGCGGGCCTTTGACAGCAAGCAGCTTGATTGTTAAGTCACTTTTATGTGGACTAAGCTAAGGCAGGCAGGCCAGGCAAGGCTGAGAGACGAGGGCCATCTTAAATAAATAAGAGAACTAGCCAGCCTGATGTATAGGCCGGTCTGACAGTGCAGCAATCTATGGCCTCCTCATTTTTCACCTATTTAAATGGAGGCTCCACATCCTCGGCAACGCTCGGCAATCAGGAGCAAGACGTCACAGAGAATAATCCCAGCATGAACAAAATGTATGGTCCTTCCCTGCTAGAATTACATTACAAACCTCCCAGATGATGAGTGTGGTATCTTATATTGGATATCGTAAAATGATTAATGTAGAACTTCACACCTCCCTGTGCTGCAGACTTTTCTATTTCTGTCTCAGCGAAAAAGGTACAGAGAGATGATGGTTGTTCCATGCTGGCAGGGGGTAGAGTCATTGCAATGGAACCGTTATTCAAACAATTTGAGCACAGCACCTCTGGCTTGTTTGACATGAAAAGTATAACAAGTGATGCCTAAAGCATAGGCAGAGGTAAAAGATGTAGAACTCTCTGTTATGCAACACATTATGCCTCAGGTAACAGTAGGGAACAATGGCAATTCATTTCTAAAGTGTCTGTCTTTTTTTCTTTGATGTCACCCTTATGTGACTATGACTATGAAAAAATGCACAATTGAGCCACTCATTGCAATGGGATAGAAGAACAAAACAAACCCGCATTTGTTTTGGAACAAATGAGTTATTGACAGTCTACCTGTGCATTTTGACTGAAAGAAATTAACATCCATTTTGGTGTCCCCGACTGCAGGAGGAATTGGGAACAGGCTTTGTTAGCTTGTTTGTGGCGGCAAAGAGTATTGATGCTCACCTCCTTGTGAGGTGGCTCCGGGATTGAGAAAACGCTAGCACGCTATTCGCAGAGGTACAAAGAAAATTACAGATTTGACAGAGCTCGTGGACTGAGACAGCTGGCACACACAATTTACCTTCATGCTTCCATGGCAATGGGCCTTCTATCTACAGCCAATACGCACTTTTTTCAAATAAGAAAACATCTACTTGTGATGTTGAAAGCAGAAACATGGAAATCCCTGACCGTTAATCCAATAAAATTTTCTATTGATGTTTCCAGAGAGAAAAGCTTTCCTTTCCATGAAATCAGATATACCGCATTAACCCTTCATGCAAGTCATGAGACATTCTGTACCTCTGTGAAACATCCAAAATAACCTTTCTGTGGACTGAAAGGCTAAGCAACTGGATTGATGGGCTGTGAGATGGCATGCTTATATAAACAGAAAAACTGTCTGTGGAAATCAGAATATGCTTCTCCAGGGTCATGACATACTTGTTGTGACAAACTATATGTACCTTGGTTACCATCCAGCAACATACACAACACTTTGATTTGATATTCACGTAATAATAAGTAATGTCCCTCGACCACACCCACAAATTGGTGAAAACAAACATTCTTTCCCATTCACCCCCAGTGTAAAAGAGCCAACTTGGTCGTCGATTTTTTGTTATACAGAAATAACAAAACATTCAGAAAAGCTGCTGTTGTTCAATGCAAATGTAACCAGGTAAAAAATCCCAACCTACGGATCGCAATGCTCCTACGTAGGGAAATAAAGCCTGCGAGAAGAGCCCTGTGGCTGCAGGCTATTCGGCATGGGAGAGTGGAAAATGTGGGTACCCAGTGTCCAAGTAGGCTACACATAGCTATGTGTGAAAAACATTTCATCACAGGGAAGACATTTAACTTTAGTATAGTCCATTTGTAACTCCACTCACTACTTGTAGCTGTATAGTCCATTTGTTTGTGTTGTTGGTTTTGGCTAGCTTAATGTTCCGGTCAGTAGCTAGCTAGCTAGCACTCACTCACGTGACTGCTAGCACGTGTAAAGGGGCATGAGGGAAGCCCTATAATATTATGATTTTCTAAGTAGTGAGAATGCTCTGGAGCAGGCAATGTTGAAAAATAATCTTTAGACATGTTGTACTTTTTTAAATGTAATTTTGTGATTGACTTAAACGAGCAGACAACAAGAAAATTGCGTTTGAAAAGGGTTAAGTTTTTGCTGTGAGCCAATGGGGTAACCTAGGTAACCAAAGGCTGTTTTGCTCACAGGCGGGCGTTCTATCTAATACCGGCTGGGACTATAAGGAGAGTATGCTTGCCAGAAATGTTCTATACATCTCTGTAACCTTGACCAGGTCATGCCAATAATATTGTATCCATATATAAATATCCCAATTTGTGGGATGCATCAGGAAGCAGCGAGCAGAAAATCCTTAAAGGTTCAGTCAGGGAGATGATGTCATCTACGAAAGAACATCAGACAATAATAAGACTACCATTACTTATGAAATGCCTACATTGCTAATAAAGGCAGTCTTGGAAGATTTAAATTCTGTTGATATAGTTATCTGTATTAGGTTTCCCCATTGTGTATGATCGTTTCAAGCATGTCATATTACTATGTGTATCTTTTAAAGAAAAAAAATCCACCATTTTGTAATCAAAATAACAACTAGCTTCCAGGTTTACTTCTCCTGGTCCCTCAAGTCCATATTTTTTGAAAGGAGGTGAACAAAGTTTTATTTGAGAAAGCATTACTACTGCAGAACGACCTTAAAAATATTGAAGGGAAATAGAACAGTTCCACTGCAACCTCCTTACAGATCAAGGCCGGGTTTCCTGCTTTCAATGGGTTATGGTCATTACTAAAGTGCAATGTTGACACAGAATGTTTCACCAGAGTCTCACTACCTTGTGAAAACTTTTGTAAACTTTACCTTATATTAAACTAATGCATCAGCAGAAACACACACACAGCTACAATATTTACAGTGATGTTTCATTTTTAGTGCAAAGATGGCTTTTAGGAAATAGCTTGGATACTAACGATGCACCTTCAGTGGGATCTAACGATTGACTTGACACTTCCAAAGCTCTGGGAAACGAGGCCCAGAAGAAAACCAGCAGCAGTGCACCTGGAGAGTGAGACATTCATTATTCAGACCACCCATTTCATAATCTGCCCTCACCAAGAAAAGATGGTGCAACCAGAATATTATGAAATCAAGACAAATCTCCTGCATAAATGCCAGAACAGGTTGTTTACTCTTAAAGCACTCCATACCCCAACTATAAGATAACACCCCAGCTTTCAAATAACATTGTTGCACCTGCAATTGCTTGTACTTTTTTGAATTCTCAAAAGTTAAGTTCGTAAAGTTTCAATCAATACACACACTGTATGATTTTTCTGTAATTTCAACAGTAAAACACTGAAGTATGCACAGTAAAATACTGTAAATATGTTTTACAGCATTAATGCTGTAGATTGCACTGCATTATGGGTAAAATGCTGAACAATACTGTTATTAACTGTAATTGGAAGCCTCCTGTAAACATTATTCTAACATACTGTATTTATTTACAGTAATAGAATATACCTACTGTAGATTCAAATTATCCGTTTCAGGAACCAACCTCATGCTGTCTCAGACTATTTTAGTAAATATCTTCTTGAGGCAGATGTGAAGTGGAAGAATATTTTCAGCAGCTGCTGAGTAGGTACCTTGACTGCTAGCCAATGTTGAACTATTGATTTTTTTGTTGTTGCTAACCTAGCTAGCTAGTTGGCTAACGTTTGCTAGCTAGTTAGCAAGCTCATGTTGACACAAGCCATTTCAGTCTCTCTAAATTGTGCCACCTAGATAAATATCACCCAGACAATAATTGACTGGTATGTTTCACCATTACTACAGCGAAATGGCTTGTTTCTAGCAGTTCAAAATATATAACCATACACGCCACAACAGTTTTTTCGGTTTGAAGAGCTGCATTTTACACATAGACCACATTGTGTTGTGGGCCATACTCACGAGCCACTAAAGCCAATGCGAATGACCAGCGCACCGGTGTTGTATCGAGGTGTCCGCCGACATAAGGTGCAGTGGGCAGCTGTAGCCTATCACAGTGTCGCCGGCGGTAGCTAGTAACGTGGCAAATATTATTTTGCTCCCATGATTTTATTTCAAATAGGATGGTAGCCTACACAAGAAATAACTAATAATGGTAGCCATCTAGAGCATGAATGGAAACAACACGGGGACACAGTGTCCTCCACAACCCTGTGCAATTCGGTTCACTCTTCTCTCAGCTGCACCAGAGTTTCAGCTTAATACTGTAATTTTGCTTTACAGCAGAGATGCTGTAATATATTTCACAGTACTATTTTTCTTCCGACAAAACATTAAAGCATCCCTGTAAATTTACAGCAGGAATGCTGTAATATGTCTTTATAGTAAGGAAAATAGTACTGTAAAATGCTGTAAAGCAAAATTACAGTATTAAGCTGGCAACTCTGGTGCTAGAATAATGCTGTTCATTTACAGGGAAAAGTTTTACAGTGCAATAAGACTGTATTTCAACTCTCAATGGACAGATAATGTGATGATTCATGGTGTATTTGAGGTTATGTTGGTTTTTGATATCGATTGAGGAACCAACTTCTTAAAAAACTCATCTCTCAACAATTTATGTTTACTGGAAGCATGAAGTTCACAAAGTTCATGAAAAAGTCAAATTAACTTCCTTGCACCAACAGGTACAATTCAAAGGCATCTTGTTGTTCTCTTTGGAACAACGACTATGGGGTGACATTCAACCGCCAACCCTATAGTGGCGGTGGTCTGACACTTATTATTCCAACAGAAGGTCTCTGCTCTCTGACAACAGCGGCACTCTATTGTGTATGCTTATTATCCCTCTCCATAGAAACATCTCACATCTCCCCTGCCAACTGGGCCGACCTCTCTTCCACCACCTAAACACGTCTGATGAGAGAGAGAGACAGGGCTGACGTATTCATGTGGCGATGGGATGCGAAAGCAAGAGTCAATGCCACAGAGGAAGTGGTGGTAGTACAAGATTGTTGCCACGTGTCAAACTCTCAAATGTACTGACAAAACAGCATTGAGGATGGGGAGCATATCTGAGAGTATTCCTTATGGGCTCCCGAGTGGCGCAGCGGTCTAAGGCACTGCATCTCAGTGCTTGAGGCGTCACTACAGACCCCCTGGTTTGATTCCATAGGGCGGCGCACGATTGGCCCAGCGTCGTCCGGGTTTGGCCGGTGTAGACCGTCATTGTAAATAAGAATTTGTTCTTAACTGACTTGCCTAGTTAAATAAAGGTATATAAAAACAAATTGTGCTGAAACTAAAATAAACTTCTTAAGCATTCGTCTTACCTGACGATATTTGATTTAGCCATACATCATATTGCATTCTATTGAATTATGGGGCAGGTTGTGCTATCAATTTATGATTCCAGAGCAAAGGTCAGGGTGCTGGCTTGGTAAGGCCGCTGTGTATGTGTGAGCTAAATGGATTAATGCACAACCTAATCACCTTTGGCCCTATTGATAGACTTTGGCTGACTGCACCCTTGTTTTTACTTGATGGAAGATACCAGACCTGGGTTCAAATACTACATTAAATATTTCTTTATAATTTCAAATAAGTATTATGTGAATGCCTTGGATTGCCTGTTGCAATGGAACCAATATAAAAAGGTACAAAAGTCCCAAAGGTGAAAACCTCGTCCATCTGGCAAACCTGGATGCTCAAAATATTTAAAATATTTTTTTATAGTATTTGAACACAGGTCTTGAATATACCAAGGTTGTTTGTGTTTATTCACGGGTGAGTAATGAACTGTGAGGAACATTCTTACAGACTGAATATTTGAGTATTTCCATTGAGTCTGTGCAAACACATGGCTGTGTTTGCCCACAGATATTCAAAATATCTAACTTTTTTTTTTTTCCAACCATGTGCTCAATTAGTTCAATTAAGGCATAATTAAGCAAGTACTCTTCTGCTACTGCTTGTTAATTAGTCTTCTTGACTATCGTGAGGTGAGTAGTCGTCGTCGGGAGAGGTTGTGTCTCTCTCTGGCAGGAGGTAAGCTTGGCTTATATGGCTTATATACATAGTTTGGGCTTTGTCGAGTAAAGCTTAAACTATGTATTTAGATTGTAGTTAGGTATTGTAGGTAGTTATCGTGGGTTGTTGTATGTAATTATTGTAGGTTAGTATTGTATTCGGCTGAGCCCGGTGAAGCACGAAGTTAGCTAACCCACTACCTGGACTAGCTGGCAGCTACTGGTAACTATTAGCAACTGTGGATAGTTGTTTCACGCCTGAGAGTACCTGTAATTACGCCAGCTAGCTGCCTACAATAATTACATACAATAATGCCTACCATTCAGCTGTTTTTCTAACCTCATTGTCTGAAGCGTTAACGTTAGGTAGTAAGTGGCTACTGTGGTTGAAATGTAGCTAGCTTGTTGCTACCTGGATAGCTACTAGTAAACAATAGCTGGAACGACCTAGCGAACAGACGCGAACTGGCTGAATCAATTCAGTGGCTAGCTTTGCACTTGGCTAGCTAACAGTAGCTGCTAGGGGTAAGTTATAACATACTGTTTTTACATACTGGTAGCCAGAGTCGTTCAAGGGAATTCGGGACATGGGTGACTAGTTAACGTTAGCTTGGCTCTCTCTGTGTGTTCGTGCCGTGGGAGGAGGTGTTTCTTCTTTGTCTGAAAGCAATGGCTAGCTAGTATGCTAACTATTCTAGCTAACTAACTGGCTGAATAAGTTGACGACGGACTCGCTCAAGCTGCCGGGACTAACCCACAACGTTAGACACGGACACAAATGATCTGCTTGGCGTGTTGACACACTGGTGGTTTGTTGTGGCCGAGTATTGGTGCTAAACCGTGTTGTTGGAGTCCGGCATGCTAGTTGGCTGTGGCGTCATATGACTAGGTGCCCTGGACGATTTTCACGGAAGAATATTGTACCAAGTTAGCTAGCTGAATAAACTAAGTTAGTCTATTCCTAGAAAACATTGAACCGCTGTAGTTTACAACAATTATAGTTTCTGAGGTGGAAGTTGGGAGAGTTATATTTGGGTGTTTCAGTGAAACGTAAGTGAGGGAGGCCCCGCTCTCTCCTTTCCCAGATGTTTAGTTCATTTCATTCCGATCTCCTTTGCATTATTGTAGCCATTTTCTGTAGCCTGTCAACTATGCCTCTGTCTATCCCTGTTCTCTCCTCTCCGCACAGGCTATACAAACGCCTCACACCGCGTGGCTGCTGCCTCTCTAACCTGGTGGTCCCTGCACACACCACCCACGTGGAGTTCCAGGTCTCAGGCAGCCTCTGGAACTGCCGTTCTGCTGCCAACAAGGCAGAGTTCATCTCAGCCTATGCTACCCTCCAGTCCCTCGACTTCTTGGCACTGACGGAAACATGGATTACCACTGAAAACACTGCTACTCCTACTGCTCTCTCCTCGTCTGACCATGTGTTCTCGCATACCCTGAGAGCATCTGGTCAGCGGGGTGGTGGCACAGGAATCCTCATCTCTCCCAAGTGGACATTCTCTCTTTTTCCCCTGACCCATGTGTCTATCTCCTCATTTGAATTCCATGCTGTCACAGTCACTAGCCCATTCAAGCTTAACATCCTTGTCATTTATCGCCCTCCAGGTTCCCTTGGAGAGTTCATCAATGAGCTTGACGCCTTGATAAGTTCCTTTCCTGAGGATGGCTCACCCCTCACAGTTCTGGGTAACTTCAACCTCCCTACGTCTACCTTTGACTCATTTCTCTCTGCCTCCTTCTTTCCACTCCTCTCCTCTTTTGACCTCACCCTCTCACCGTCCCCCCCCTACTCACAAGGCAGGCAATACGCTTGACCTCATCTTTACTAGATGCTGTTCTTCTACAAATCTCACTGCAACTCCCCTCCATGTCTCCAAACACTACTTTGTATCCTTTTCTCTCTCGCTCTCCTCCAACACTACTCACTCTGCCCCTACTCAGATGATAAAGCGCCGTCGCAACCTTCACTCTCTCTCTCCCGCTACTCATTCCTCTTCCATCCTATCATCTCTTCCCTCTGCTCAATCCTTCTCCCTCCAATCTCCTGATTCTGCCTCCTCAACCCTCCTCTCCTCCCTTTATGCATCCTTTGACTCTCTATGTCCCCTATCATCCCGGCCGGCTCGGTCCTCCCCTCCTGCTCCGTGGCTTGATGACTCATTGCGAGCTCACAGAACAGGGCTCAGGGCAGCCGAGCGGAAATGGAGGAAAACTAGACTCCCTGCGGACCTGGCATCTTTTCACTCCCTCCTCTCTACATTTTCTTCATCTGTTTCTGCTGCTGAAGCCACTTTCTATTACTCTAAATTCCAAGCATCTGCCTCCAACCCTAGGAAGCTCTTTGCCACCTTCTCCTCCCTGCTGAATCCCCCCCCCCCCCCCCCTCTCTGTGGATGACTTCGTCAACCATTTTGAAAAGAAGGTTGACGACATCCGATCCTTGTTTGTTAAGTCAAATGACACTGCTGGTCCTGCTCACACTGCCCTACCCTATGCTTTGACTTATTTTTCCCCTCTCTCTCCAGATAAAATCTTGCGACTTGTGACGGCCAGCCACCCAACAACCTGCCCGCTTGACCCTATCCCCTCCTCTCTTCTCCAGACCATCTCCGGTGACCTTCTCCCTTACCTCACCTCACTCATCAACTCATCCTTGACCGCTGGCTATGTCCCTTCCGTCTTCAAGAGAGCGAGAGTTGCACCCCTTCTCAAAAAACCAACACTCGATCCCTCTGATGTCAACAACTACAGACCAGTATCCCTTCTTTCTTTTCTCTCCAAAACTCTTGAGGGAGCCGTCTTTAGGCAACTCTCTTGCTATTTCTCTCAGAATGACCAGTCAGGTTTCAAGACTGGTCATTCAACTGAGACTGCTCTTCTCTGTGTCATGGAGGCTCTCCGCACTGCTAAAGCTAACTCTCTCTCCTCTGCTCTTGTCCTTCTAGACCTGTCTGCTGCCTTTGATACTGTGAACCATCAGATCCTCCTCTCCACCCTCTCTGAGCTGGGCATCTCCGGCGCGGCTCACTCTTGGATTGCGTCCTACCTGACCGGTCGCTCCTACCAAGTGGCGTGGCGAGAATCTGTCTCCGCACCACGTGCTCTCACCACTGGTGTCCCCCAGGGCTCAGTTCTAGGCCCTCTCCTATTCTCGCTATACACCAAGTCACTTGGCTCTGTCATATCCTCACATGGCCTCTCCTATCATTGCTACGCAGACGACACACAACTAATGTTCTCCTTTCCCCCTTCTGATAACCAGGTGGCGAATCGCATCTCTGCATGTCTGACAGACATATCAGTGTGGATGACGGATCACCACCTCAAGCTGATCCTCGGCAAGACGGAGCTGCTCTTCCTCCCGGGGAAGGACTGCCCGCTCCATGATCTCGCCATCACGGTTGACAACTCCGTTGTGTCCTCCTCCCAGAGTGCGAAGAGCCTTGGCGTGACCCTGGACAACACCCTGTCATTCTCCGCTAACATCAAGGCGGTGACCCGATCCTGTAGGTTCATGCTCTACAACATTCGGAGAGTACGACCCTACCTTACACAGGAAGCGGCACAGGTCCTAATCCAGGCACTTGTCATCTCCCGTCTGTATTACTGCAACTCGCTAATGGCTGGGCTCCCTGCCTGTGCCATTAAACCCCTACAACTCATTCAGAATGCGTCTGGTGTTCAACCTTCCCAAGTTCTCTCACGTCACCCCGCTCCTCCGCACACTCCACTGGCTTCCAGTTGAAGCTCGCATCTGCTACAAGACCATGGTGCTTGCCTACGGAGCTGTGAGGGGAACGGCACCTCCGTACCTTCAGGCTCTGATCAGTACCTACACCCAAACGAGGGCATTGCGTTCATCCACCTCTGGCCTGCTGGCCCCCCTACCTCTGCGGAAGCACAGTTCCCGCTCAGCCCAGTCAAAACTGTTCGCTGCTCTGGCACACCAATGGTGGAACAAGCTCCCTCACGACGCCAGGACAGCGGAGTCACTCACCATCTTCCGGAGACACTTGAAACCCCACCTCTTTAAGGAACACCTGGGATAGGATAAAGTAATCCTTCTACCCCCCCTTACCCCACCCCACCCCCCCCAAAAAAATAATATTGTAAAGTGGTTATCCCACTGGCTATAAGGTGAATGCACCAATTTATATGTCACTCTGGATAAGAGTGTCTGCTAAATGACGTAAATGTAAATGTAAATGTAAATGTAAATTTTTTATTGCAAAATGAGAGTATGATTACATATTGACCCAATGAACCTGTATAGTGAAACTTCTTGGGTTTGCAAGCATATATCTGTGTATGGATGAAGTCCATAATAAGAACACACACACGTTAACTTTTTAATTGGATCTTTCATGAGGTTTAATGCACAATTACATGCATAACACCACAAAACACATTATGCCTACTGATATGATCAAGGGTATATTCTGGGTAGTGAGGGTAAAAAAAATCACAATGTGATTTATTGAGGTCAGAAAGTGCTTTTCTTAAGTGCGCATGTATCATACACTTTGCAAGCCAACATTTGAAGTACACAACTTCTAGAAAGTAACTTTAACGCAAGTGAATGATCAGTGATGATGTGACGGAGATGGATGCCTGATGTTAATGTAATGGTTTGGTTGCCAATGTATTTGTTTCTGGGCTGGATGGAACAAGCGGTTACATTGATGGACGTGTTACATTGATGAAGCATAAACTAAATCAATACGACTCGCAGCAGACACATTTCCAGTTATTACAGCCTGCCTTTAATGAACTGCCATGACTTGGGGAAATAATAGGAAGGAGTGAAAAGGTGTTGGAGTGTTTTGTTGTGGATGAATGAAATGCCTCCAAAATGAAATGCCTCCAAGTATGTATAAAAATTAAAATGATCACATACGTGTACGACATGGTATATGAATTGTTTAGCAGTGTCATAGATAAGATGAATATACATGGTTTCTCAATAATTGCTTCTAGTGATTTAATTCATTTGAATTCAACATACAAAGGAAAAGCTTTTGTAATAAAATATACCATACTGTATAAACAAAAGTATGTGGACACCCCTTCAAATTAGTGGATTTGGCTATTTCAGCCACACCCATTGCTGACAGGTGTATACAATCGAGGACACAGCCATGCAATGTCCATAGACAAACATTGGCAGTAGAATGGCCTTACTGAAGAGCTCAGTGACTTTCAACGTGGCACTGTCATAGGATGCCAACTTTCCAACAAGTCAGTTTGTCAAATTTCTGTCCTGCTAGAGCTGCTCCGGTCAACTGTAAGTGCTGTTATTGTGAAATGGAAAAGTCTAGGAGCAACAATGGCTCAGCTGCAAAGTGGTAGGCCACACAAGCTCACAGAACAGGACTGTCAAGTGCTGAAGCGCGTAGCCCAAAAAAAATGGTCTGTCCTCGGTTGCAACACTCACTACCGTGTTCTAAACTGCCTCTGGAAGCAAGGTCAGCACAAGAACTGTTTGTCGGGAGCTTCATGAAATGGGTTTCCATGGCCAAGCCTAAGATCACCATGCGCAATGCCAAGCGTCGGCTGGAGAAGTGTAAAGCTTGCCACCAATGGACTCTGGAGCAGTGGAAACACGTTCTCTGGAGTGATGAATCACGCTTCACCATCTGGCAGTCCGACGGACAAATCGGAGTTTGCCAAGAGAATGCTACCTACCCAAATGCATAGTGCAAACTGTAAAGTATGGTGAAGGAGGAATAATGGTCTGGGGCTGTTTTTCATGGTTCCGGGTAGGCCTTTAGTTCCAGTGAAGGGAAATCTTAACTCTACAGCATACAATGACATTCTAGATGATTCTGTGCTTCCAACTTTGTGGCAACAGTTTGGAGAAGGCCCTTTCCTGTTTCAGCATGACAACGCCCCTGTGCACAAAGCAAGGTCAATACAGAAATAGTTTGTCGAGATCGGTGTGAAAGAACTTGACTGGCCTGCACAGAGCCCTGACCTCAACCCCATCGAACTCGTTTGGCATGAATTGGAACGCCGACTACAAGCCAGCCCTAATCGCCCATCAACAGTGCCCGACCTCACTAATGCTCCTGTAGCTGAATGGAAGCAAGTCCCCGCAGCAATGTTCCAACATCTAGTGGAAAGCCTTCCCAGAAGAGTGGAGGCTGTTATAGCAGCAAAGGCGGGACCAACTCCATATTAATGCCCATGATTTTGGAATGAGATGTTCGACGAGCAGGTGTCCACATACTTTTGGTCATGTAGTGCATGTGCCTTTATGGGGGTTCTATTGGTATTGTTCAGAGCAGCCATGCATTTTAACAAGCACATTGCTAAGTATTGCAGCAATTTTAAAGGGGCGCAGATTGCCCTTTTTAATCACTGAAAACTGAAAACCATTCATGCTTGGTTTTTCCTGAGTAGGTTAACAATTCAACATAATTTAAAGTATTTTTCAGGACAAGACACAAAAATAAACATTATTCTTGTTCACACGTTGCGTTAGTATATCGCCATGCCCCCTATTGGGATAGTGATGCTTTTATGTTGAAACCGCATTTCAACTTGTGACACATCCCTGTCTCGCCAGCATGGTTTAAACACTAACCCTAATGGAACTATACAGCAAACAGAAACTCAAAAATGACTGTACTTGGGCATATGGAAAGCATATGCGCAACATTTATTTTTCTCATAGTGAGAGGTTGCCTAGTGACGTTTACCCTTTGCTGAATGTTATATGCTATCTATTATATGACATGAACTACACCTTGCAATTGTTATCTGATCTTATAATGTATGGGAATTTTGCTATTATTATGGTGTTAATATAGTGTAGTATGGTGTGTGTGTGTGTACGTGTGTGAGAGCACATTTACATGAAGAAACACTGAAGAAAAGCTGTCTGATAATGTTACCATGGAAACAGTGGTCATCTGTAATCTTGAAACACCGTACATGTGTCTCGATATTAGATGAGCTCAATATCAGACAAGGAGATGAGACTGAAGATATGAAACCTGTGCTTATATATACAAGACATACTGCAACATGCATAACTCAACGTATGGGAACAACACATGTTCTATGCCAATGGTGAGAATCAATGGTGTCAACGTCTTTTTTCATTCCTCCAGTTTTGTTTGACACATTTGACGAAACCTGCCAAGGTGCGTCACTCGACTCAGCCGAGCTCATCAGTGAGATGTTCAGGCAGATGATCGCCTGTCAGCAGTACCTCGTTCCCAACTCAATGTTGACACATCACCCTGCTTTGTGTCTTATTCAAGGCTGTCTATTTATGGACACCAAACATAACATACCGTATTGTTGTGTGACATCAATGACTTACTTAAGTCCTTCCCAGACCTACTTCCTGCGACAGCGTCCATACCTTTTTGTTCAATCGTCTGTTATGCAATTCAGTCACAGCTTCCCTCCTGCCTTTAGTATGGGAGAAGCCAGCTCAATTTAGGGAGCATGTACGGTGTCCATATTAACAAAAAAATAAACTGCTGAGACTGAGGCTGTCTTAATATAAGTGTGGTCTCACCTGGAATCTCTGAAGTGATGTAAACCTGCCGGAGAAGCTCCATTTGCATATTTCATAAATCAATCATGTAGTATGAACCATATGTTGGACTGACATTATATTCCATTGCTTCCATCACAACCTGTGCGTTATTTATGGTATGATTACGATATGGTAATGGGGACCATCAAATCTTTACCATTTGGAATTTGTTGTTAGTACACCCCTGTTTAAAACATAATGTACGTAATATGGAGAATAGTGCATGGAAGTATTTAGAAGTAAATGAGTCTAGTCTGCTGAGCTTTGAGAGCATGGGATGCTGTAATCAAAGGAGACAGCAGGGGAAATTCTCTCCGGTTTCCTTCCTTGCCACCTTCTTCTTCTTCTCTCAGAAAGGGGGGGGGGGGGGTCATTTCCGTATGCAAACAAAAGAGGAGGGAGGAGGAGAAGCCTCTTTTCTTCTTTCCTTGAGCCTTCCGCTCACCTCCCCTCTGTTTATTAAATCAAAGAGCACATGAACGCTTTATTAAATGGGAAATATTGAAATTCAGGCATTTCTGTTTGCTCTCCCCTCCTCCGCTCTTAAATTGATTTCACGCTCAGTGGTATCTGCATGGGAAATAATGTGCTGAATTATTAACCAGGATAATGGGAGGGGGAAATCTTAAGCAGAGGACAACGAATGACTAACTAAGAATCTACCCGGAGATAAATGTTGTCCGTCTATCATCTAACAATTTTATACAAAGGGGGAAGGTCCATTGTATTGTCACACATGCAAATGGTAGCAACAATTTGGGATTAAACAATCAAATGTCATTCTGATTACATAATAAACTGGTGTTTGTCCTCAGATGTACTTTCATTTAATCCAAATTGAATGATTTTGTGAGCACAATTAGGTCAAAATGAAATCAAAGCCAGCATAGTAGTGTTTATGCTGAGTCTTTGTTTACAAACTACTGCCCATGGTAGCAACACACACTTATTATTCTGAAAACTGGAAGCATCTCCCATTGGTGGGAGTTTATTAGTTGTAGCAAGTTTTTACAGTAAACCATTATTGCATTATTGACTGTGGAGTTTAGACTATGGACTATGAAACAAGGGTAAACTTTTCCTGTAAGTAATTTGTTCAGAAGTTGATTTGTTTTCATCCACAAGTGACTGAAATACATCAAGGAAATTAAACCATCCCTTTCAGTAGCGGGTCAAAAGTTAACTTATTTTGATTCATACGATACCCGTAGTCTCTTCCAAAGTTCTTTGTGATATAAATCTTTTAAAACAAATCCAGATTTTGATTTACGGTTGGCTATTACACTCTTACGCAACCAGTATTCTCTCCTAACAAACATAAAATACAGCAATAACAAACGAGCAGCAAACGACTGTAAATTGGGAGCTGAAAAGGGATCTAGGCAAAAACCTTTCAAACTGGTTCGGGATGACACGGAGACCCGTTTTTAATCTAATAGAGAGCGTTTGAGCAATAAATTAGCATGCTTATGGAGTGGAGGCAGTAGTCCTTAATCCCTAGCCTGGCATGAGCATGAGATGACGGAGTGTCCTCCTACACAGTGGTCCCACATGGCTGTATCTCGCTACTGTTAGAGCTAGCACACTCCCACCGCGTCTTAACTCACACTGCTGCCCCATGTCATGAGTTGACCAACTTTATCTCACACAACCAAACGCCCACACGGTCCATATACCAACAGCCTGAGTAACGCTCATATTCTCTGAATTGCAAAAACAACCAATATTTATATCACATGTAAGTGCGACAGGTTAGGGTTAGGGATGCTACCGAGTGGTTAGGGTCAGGGTAAGTGGCTCACGCAATATTTGGTCCTGGGTTTCGAGATTACCTCTAGTGTGTTAACACACTGGTCACGACTGCCAGACGCAATGTCCCCGTCCTCTCTCTCTCACCATCTAAGATACAGTCCCTTAGAGATGAGGAGGGAGGGCGAACGGGCGAGTGAGAGAGAGGCCCCCAGGACACAAAGGAGGCTGAGGAGGTTATACTCTCATTACTTTCAGTACCACACACATGCGCGCACACACACACACACATACACACAAAATGTCACAGTATTACACTACTGGTGTTATTTACACCCTAAGAATGGACGTTGGAGTCTGTTTGTCCCTAAGGGACTGAATTACCAGTCAGAAACTGCATACAGTACATGTTACCTAGAAACACACAATGGTCTCTGCATTTTCATTCTTAGACTATTATGCAGCATTATCTTTATACATTTCAAGGAAAACTGAGACATTTTACAGAAAGCCTATAATGAAGCAACAAACCTATGCACTTCACTAGGCAAAAAGGTTGTTTAGAAGCTGCAATAATATTACATTTGACATTTTTATCAGACGCTCTTATCCAGAGCGACTTACAGTTAGTGAGTGCATACATTATTTTTTATTTATTTTTTCATACTGGCCCCCCGTGGGAAACGAAGCCACAACCCTGGCGTTGCAAACGCCATGCTCTACCAACTGAGCTACATCCCTGCCGGCCACTCCCTCCCCTACCCTGGACGACGCTGGGCCAATTGTACGCCGCCCCATGGGTCTCCCGGTCGGGGCCGGCTACGACAGAGCCTGGATTCGAACCAGGATCTCTGCGCCACTCGGGAGGTCAATATAAAAGATATATCAAAGTTTAGAGGGTGTTTAATAATGCTGCAGAACCATGTTATACAAACGTGCAGCGGTGTGCTGATGTGTTGTGCACTGAAGTCCACAAGCGAAGAGAAAAGGTGAGATGAAGAGAGTGCACAGATGCTAGAAGGAATTATCCAACGATCAAAGGGATCATGCTGTATGAATGTGGCTGCTATGAAAGTGAACTGTGTTTGTGGTGAGCAGGAGTGTATTAATTCCTCCGATTCTGTTGAAAAACGTTTCTTAAATGGAAGCAAATGGAACGAAACAGGGATGAACATACCTGAATTTGTCCAATAGAAACTCTCGTTTGCAACTGCTGGACTAATGATTACACCCTAGATCCGCTAGATGCAGGCAAGATTGTACAAGGTGGTTTTGAATGTGTCAATGTCTGTCACCTTGATTACTCAGATTTCTCTCGACCTGTGCACCTACGTTGTAAACTTTAATTCATAGGCTAGGTTGTAGCAACCTCATGATAAGTATAGGAACATTTGAGTATCATGTAGTAGCCTAAACCTGTCAATGTTACATTGAGCTGGGTGAATGGAATATGAATGACAGTCATCTAATATGCTGTAATAGAAATAAAGCCATACTCAACAAACAAAAAACGGCACCGATCGCCATTGATTAGCACTCTGGTGTCGAACATGTTGATTTAAAAAGAGACACTTAACTGGACAGAATTAGTTATTTGGTATTTCTCGAGACTGTGTTAGTACATTGTAACACATAGGTGTAGAAGTGTTGGTTTATTCTCCGTTTTCTCTGTGTTTTTATTATGTCCCCATAACCAGTAAAGTAACATGAATTTGATATGTTGTAAGTGGAAATAAAACACAGTAGCTGCAGGATGACAAAATCTGAAAACAAGATGAAAGCAACAGGCCATCCCACTGGGCACGTCAAGTTTTGTTCCCAGTGGGATGATTGTACACAGATTGTGCACATACTTTACAAACACCTTAATTTCCTGTGAAATATTTTCTCCATAACCAAAAATATATATATTTTCTGGTGTTTGAAGCTGGTGTACAAAACCGAAAGTAAAAGACGCAAAAACGAAACGTAAGAACGGGAAGCATAGAAATACCGTACATAGAACAGATCTGCCGCTTCTTAGACTTGCGTTCAATGAGAATGACATATCTATAACTCACATTTCTATGTGAATTTGGTCGTGTCCTATCTATGTTGCAATTATATTTCATTGCCATTTGACCAATATATAATGTGAGAGATCTCATCTCTTTCTCTCTGCAGCAGCTTGCTCTCACCTTGTCATGGCAGCTAGGTACTGCAACAGCTGGATAGAAGCAGCTACACATCTAAATCTTAACCAACATGCAAGTTACCCAGCTTATGTTAACTAACTAGCTAAATACGTTATCATTGTTATGAATAGCTAATACTAATTATCGAACTAGCTAACATTAGCTAGCTAGCTAACAGAGAGTTTGGCTGTCCAATCGATGAATTCCCTCTGGTGGCTTAGCTACTTGTTCATGATGTGTTCAATAACTTTAGCTAAATTATACTAGCTAAATAACCTGATCTGACAACATTATATTTTGATAATTTGCTATGAGTGCAGCAGCTAGTGCAACGCAATCTTCAAATCATAACGGTTCAGTTGGTGAATGGAATGCAGTTGTCAAAATACTTTTTTGCTGTTTTCACATAGCTAATCCATTCATATTCTGTAAATACCTTTAGAGCCTATTGATGATAGTTGTCACGACTGTCTGTGAGATGCGGTAAACGAAGTCAGGCGCAGGACACAGAACTCTCGGATACGTACTTTTAATACAAAAAGGATCCAAAAGGACACAGAAAATAACTCCACGCAGGGAGGAAATAACCCGCTCACAAAATAGACAACTGTGAAGGGGAAAACAATCACACACAAAGTACAGATGAGAGACAGGGGTAATTATAAGGGAAACAATTAACATAATGACAAACAGGTGTAAACAATACAGACAAAACTAAACAAACACTGATAACATCGAACGGCAGTAGCTAGTACTCCGGGGACGACGAACGCCGAAGCCTGCCCGAGCAAGGAGGAGGAGCAGCCTCGGCAGAATCCGTGACAATAGTATCATCTGGCTGTGGGAATTTTGTTAAGAGCTCCGACGCTCGTTCTGAAAACACATCGCTCATGGTACGGTTTTGGAAACATAAGAAACGTATCTTTCATATGTTCACTACCCCTGCCTGTGCCATTAAACCCATACAACTCATCCAGAACGCTGCAGCCCGTCTGGTGTTCAACCTTCCCAAGTTCTCTCACGTCACCCCGCTCCTCCGCACACTCCACTGGCTTCCAGTTGAAGCATGCATCTGCTACAAGACCATGGTGATTGCCTACGGAGCTGTGAGGGGAACGGCACCTCCGTACCTTCAGGCTCTGATCAGTCCCTACACCCAAACTAAGCTACCACAGGTAGCTTAGTGGTTAAGAGCGTTGTGCCAGTAACCGAAAGGTCGCTGGTTCTAATCCCCGAGCCGACCAGGTGAAAAATCTGTCGATGTGCCCTTGAGCAAGGCACTTAACCCTAATTGCTCCTGTAAGTCGCTCTGGATAAGAGCGTCTGCTAAATGACCTATTTATTTAATTTATCCACCTCTGGCCTGCTGGCCCCCCTACCTTTGCAGAAGCACAGTTCCCACTCAGCCCAGTCAAAACTGTTCGCTGCTCTGGTACCCCAATGGTGGAACAAGCTCCCTCACGACGCCAGGACAGTGGAGTTACTCACCACCTTCCGGAGACACTTGAAACCGCACCTCTTTAAGGTATACCTGGGATAGGATAAAAGTAATCATTCTACCCTCCCCAAAGAAATGTTTTTAAAAAATTGATATATTGTAAAGTGGTTGTCCCACTGGCTATCATAAGGTGAATGCACCAATTTGTAAGTTGCTCTGGATAAGAGCGTCTGCTAAATGACGAAAATGTAAATGTAATGAAAATGTACTTGATGACAAGCAGACATAGCAACATAGAAATGCCAGATGTTTCAGACAGACTACATTTTACACCAGAGGCCCTCAAACTATAGGGTTGCATACCGCAGGACCCTCTAGTTTTTTTTCATGCTGCAGGCGGGAGCGTGCGGACACACACAGACAATTTTGGGATGAAAATATTGTTTTGTCCCACAGATTATTTGGAAAAGGTAATATTTTTGCTTTGTATGCATTAGCCTAGCTATTGTATTAAAAGCACCTTTTTGTCGCATTAGTCACACACTCTCAGCATTCACCGCTGTAGCCTACCTCTCCTCTCCTAGTTGGGCAAGGAAGATCAAGTTCACCTATATGTGTGGTCTCAATTAAATAGAGTAGGATGCATGGGCTGAGAATCAGTAAATTCAACCACACCTTTGTTTCATCACAAAACCAGAGAGCATCCTCTGTCCGGTGAAGTCCACATAGCATATTGATTGTAAAAAAACTGTTACATGACCTACAGCATGGTCAAACAAGTCAATGTTTCGGACATTTTCGGACGACTAAACAACTATTGGTTTAGAACCAAGTCGCAAAGAAAACAGGAGCTGCCTCCACTATTCCAGCACCATTTCAACTTCAACATTTCAACATCATCAAATGACCTAAGCTTAGTCTAATGCAGTGACAACTATAAGATACCAAAAATAATTTAGTCCAATCAATGTAAGCTAAATATGATGTGGCTGTCCATGGTTCTGATTTGTGTGTGTGTGTGCGTGCAAGTAGAACAAAACATGTTGACTCATTCCATCCTCCTCTCTTTCATGTTGACGAAACGGTCTATTACTCTGTCATACAGTACACGCTTTTATTTTTTGTTGTCCCAGGCTACCTGGCTAAAATGCTTGCTCGCTAGCCTAACTTCCTTTCATGGGCAACGTTAGCTAGTTAACATCTAGCTACAGTACGTATTGAACTTCCATCCTGTCAGTCCAGGAGCACAATGTATGAATTCATGGTTGGATCAGAATCGCCATTATAATCATTGGCCAGTACGGAGAGTTAAGTAAAACCACAAGTCCAAATCCCTATCTCCATCCATGGCTAATTTAGGAAAGGGACAATTTTAGCTAGCTAGATAAACACTTAATGCGATGTGATAGGAGTGAAGCCAAATCCAAACTGGCTTCCCTTGTCACTTTTTTTTGGTGCACCTGTCACGACTTCCGCCGAGGCTGCCTCCCCTCCTTGTTCGGGCAGGCTTCGGGGTTCGTTGTCACCGGCTTACTAGCCACTGCCGCTCCATATATCATCATTCCATTTGTCTTGACTTGTCAATTACACACACCTGGTTCATATCCCCTCATTAGTCTATGTATAAGTGTTCCCTCTGCCCCCTTGTCCTTGTGGGTGATTGTTTTATGTGAGTTGAGTGTAGCTCGGTGGAGCTACCCGTACCTGTATTGCCGGGGTATATTGTTCCCCTGTGCCTGTATTTTGTTGTTGCTATCCAGCGCAACTACAGTATGTACGACGGAATAAACTCTGTATTCGGTGATTTACCCTCCTGCGCCTGACTCCTTCTAATCACACACATCACAGCACCAGGACCATTCACAGTCGAGCTCACTCAGTTGAGCTCACTCAGTTCACCTCAATGCTGATTGGCTATTATTTTATACTTTTGTATCAAGGGAGGCCAAATGCTCGCTGGCTTCCCTTGCATTCAATGCTCAGGGCGGCAACAATGTCATACTCTTTATGACCAGACAGAATCAGATAGATGGCCTACACATACAGAGACAGAGGGGCTCTGTTTCGCTTGTTCGGATGCTTTCTCTGGTGAGATATATTCAGCCTCTTGTGAATTTAAGAGACAATAGATTCATTATGTACTTTTTATTTTTATTTTTTTCTTGGTACATTTTTCGAGGAAGCCTGGCTTCCCTTGGCATCCATGAATACACGCTACTGGTCATTGCATACCTTAGAGAGATATTTATATCTTGTCAGAAATGTCCAGATCAACTAGCCCTTGTCAGCTAAAATGTTTTAGCTACGTTTTTTAGCCCATAGATTTTGTTGTAATATTTTAGTCACTCAAATATCACATGAATACACATTAGACATGGCAAAATGTATAGAATTGCATGACAATTTTTATTTTACCCCTTTTTCGGGATATGCAATTGGTTGTTATAGTCTTTTCCCAACGCTGTGACTCCCCTACGGACTCGGGAGAGGCGACGGTCGAGAGCCATGCATCCTCCGAATCACAACCCTACCAAGCTGCACTGCTTCTTGACACACTGCTCACTTAACCCGGAAGCCAGCCGGAGGAAACACCGTCCAGCTGGCGACCGAAGTCAGCTTGCAGGCACCCGACCTGCCACATGGAGTCACTAGAGCGTGGAAATCCTGTCCGGCCAAACCTCCCATAACCCGGACGACACTGGGCCAATTGTGCGCCGCCTCATAGGTCTCTCAGTCACAGCCTGGGATCAAACCCGGGTCTGTAGTGATGCCTCAAGCACTGCGATGCAGTGCCTTAAACTGCTGCGTCACTCGGGAGGCCATAGGAAATAAGCTTTAAACCTGCAACATTTTCTCTCCACCAACAAGAGGGGGGTGAACAGTTTGTGTCATGAACAGTGCTTGTGCCCATAGAAATAGACAGGGTGCGCGGGATGTTCCCCAATGCTGGAAGGGGGGCCTGAGTGTAAAAGTTTGGGAACCCCTGGAGTAGGCTATATACATGGGCGGAGAAGCACATGGCAGTTATCTTTCCAAGGAAATTAACTTCCTAAAACATGATTAGTGTCACGGATTCTGCCGAAGCTGCTCCTCCTCCTTGCTCGGGCAGGCTTCGGCGTTCGTCGTCCCCGGAGTACTAGCTACTGCCGATCGATGTTTTCGGTGTTTGTCTTGTGTTGTCTAGTTTATACACCTGTTGCTTATTAGTGTTGATTGTGTAGCATATAAGTTCCCTTGTTTTACGTTTGGCCTTTGTGTGTTATTGTGTATTGTCTCGTTGATGTTCGGCATAGCTATTTCGCCTCATTACGCACAGGGTGTTTTTCCCCTCCAGTGTTTTGTAGACTTTTGTTTGTGCGTTTGCATTCAGTAAAGTAGTCATCCTGATTGTCTGTGTCCTGCGTCTGACTTCACTTGCCGCGTACACATCACCCTTTTGACAGAAAGGAGTCAGCAGGACCAGCGGTGGTAACGGAGTCTCTAGAGGAGCGCGTCAGTAGCCAGGACGCCATGATCCGAAGACTCGGCACCGCCATGCAGGATGTGATGGACACTTTGAGCCGATGGGAAAGAAGAGGTTTGCCCACACCTCCTCCTACAATACCACCACCATCGGCCAGACCCATCGTTCCATCTCCGGAGTCCAGTGGGATTCGGCTCTCGCTCCCGAGGGCATATGATGGCACCACAGCCGGGTGTCAGGGTTTCCTACTTCAAGTAGAACTCTACCTGGCAACCATTCACCCGGCGCCCTCGGGATACGAGAGCGTTTCCGCCCTCATCTTCTGTCTATCCGGCAAGGCATTGGAGTGGGCCAATGCCGAATGGAGGGGAATGGACGCCGCCACCATCAGTTATGCGGAGTTCTCCCGCCGCTTCAGGGCGGTTTTCGATCATCCCCCAGAGGGGAAAGCGGCGGGGGAGCATCTGTTCCACCTCCGACAGGGGAAGAGGAGCGCGCAAGTGTTCGCCCTGGATTTCCGGACTCTGGCGGCCAATGCGGGGTGGAATGAGAGGGCCCTCATCGAGCACTATCGGTGCAGCCTACGGGAGGACGTTCACCGAGAGTTGGCCTGCAGGGACACCAACCTGAGCTTCGATCAGTTGGTGGACATGTCGATCCGTCTGGATACCCTGCTGGCTACCCGCGGACGTCCGGAGTTGGGGCCGTCCATTCCATCCCCCAGCACCTCCGAGCTGAGCCCTATGGAGCTCGGGGATGCTGGTGCTAGAGAGAGGAGGAGAGAGACCCGGAGAGAGGCCGTCCCCTGCACCAACTGTGGCCGTAGAGGACACACTGCGGTTCGGTGCTGGGGAGGGTCTCCTGGGGATCGAGGCAACAGGTCACGCACTGATGAGTCATTTCAGGTGAGTAGGCGCCCAACTCACCCAGAGCTCTCTGTTGTCCACTTGTGTATTCAAGTTGAATTTCCCCAGGTTTCATCTCATTCCCAGCATAAGGCGCTAGTCGATTCAGGCGCAGCTGGGAATTTTATTGATCGTAATTTCTGTGATAAGTTAGGGATTCCCCTCCTACCAGTAGATGTGCCTTTCCCTATCCATGCCCTAGACAGCCGTCCTTTGGGGTCAGGATTAATTAGGGAGGTCACGGCGCCACTAAAGATGAAGACGCAGGGGGGTCATGAGGAAATCATACAGTTGTATCTGATCGACTCTCCTGCGTTTCCCGTGGTGCTGGGGCTTCCTTGGTTAATATCTCATGACCCCAACATTTCATGGCAACAGAGGGCTCTCAGGGAGTGGTCTGATCAGTGTGTCGGGCGGTGTATAGGTGTTTCCGTAGGGGCGACCACGGTGGAAAGTCCAAACCAAATGCCCGCACTGCACATTCCTCCTGAGTACAATGATTTGGCACTCGTCTTCAGTAAGAAGAGGGCGACACAATTACCACCTCATAGACAGGGGGATTGTGTGATAGACCTCCAGGCAGGTGCTGCACTTCCGCGTAGTCATGTGTATCCTCTGTCTCAAGAGGAGACGGCGGCTATGGAGACATACATCGCCGAATCTCTGGGACAGGGATACATACGGCCCTCCACTTCTCCTGCGTCATCGAGTTTCTTTTTTGTGAAGAAGAAGGATGGAGGTTTGCGCCCGTGTATTGATTACCGTAGTCTCAATCAGATCACTGTTAAATACAGTTATCCTCTCCCTCTGATTGCGAGTATGAAGGAGTCATTACACGGAGCGCGCTTCTTCACAAAATTGGATCTCAGGAGCGCTTACAACCTGGTGCGCATTAGGGAGGGAGATGAATGGAAAACAGCATTTAGTACCACCTCGGGTCACTATGAGTATCTCGTCATGCCATGCGGGTTAATGAATGCTCCTTCAGTCTTCCAATCATTTGTGGACGAGATTTTCCGGGATTTGCATGGGCAGGGTGTAGTGGTGTATATTGACAACATTCTAGTATACTCTACTACACGAGCCGAGCATGTGGCCCTGGTGCGTCGAGTGTTGGGTAGGCTGTTGGAGCATGACTTGTATGTGAAGGCTGAGAAATGCCAGTTTTTCCCGGAGTCCATCTCCTTCCTGGGCCATCGGTTGTCCGCGTCAGGGGTGGAGATGGAGATTGACCGCGTTTCAGCCGTGCGTAATTGGCAGACTCCTACCACGGTTAAGGAGGTGCAGCGGTTTTTGGGTTTTGCCAATTACTACCGGAGGTTTATCCAGGGATTTGGATAGGTAGCAGCTCCCATCACCTCCCTGCTAAAGGGGGGCCCGGTGCGTTTGCAGTGGTCGGCTGAGGCGGACAGGGCGTTTAGACAACTGATGGACCTGTTCACCTCGGTTCCGGTGCTGGCACATCCGGACCCCTCTTTGGCGTTCCAAGTGGAGGTGGACGCGTCAGAGGCGGGTATTGGGGCTGTACTGTCTCAACGCTCGGGCACGCCTCCTAAACTCCGGCCCTGTGCTTTTTACTCTAAGAAGCTCAGCCCGGCGGAATGTAATTACGACGTGGGGGACAGGGAGCTGCTAGCTGTGGTCCAAGCCCTAAAGGTGTGGAGGCATTGGCTTGAGGGGGCTCAACACCCTTTTCTCATTCTGACTGACCATCGTAACCTGGAGTACATCCGGGCAGCTAGGAGACTGAACCCTCGTCAGGCTAGGTGGGCCATGTTTCTGGCCCGGTTTGTCTTTAAGCTCACCTATATACCAGGGTCACAGAACGTTAAGGCAGACGCCCTGTCCCGGCGATATGACACAGAGGAGAGGTCCATTGAGCCCACTCCCATACTTCCGGAGTCTTGTCTGGTGGCACCGGTGGTGTGAGAGGTCGATGCGGATATTCAAGAGTGTCCGGAGGGGCGGAAGTACGTGCCGCTCGAGATTCGTGATCGACTAATTTATTGGGCTCACACGTCACCCTCCTCTGGTCATCCTGGTATTGGCCGGACAGTGCACTGCCTTAGTGAAAAGTACTGGTGGCCAACATTGGCAAAGGACGTGAGGGTTTATGTCTCCTCCTGCTCGGTGTGCGCTCAGTGTAAGGCGCCTAGACACCTGCCCAGGGGGAAGTTACAACCCCTACCCGTTCCACAATGGCCGTGGTCTCACCTATCGGTAGACTTTGTCATGGACCTTCCCCCCTCCCAGGGGAATACCACTATTTTGGTCATTGTGGATCGGTTTTCTAAGGCCTGTCATCTCATTCCAATGCCGGGTCTCCCTACTGCCCTACAAACTGCTGAGGCCCTGTTTACTCACGTCTTCCGGCACTATGGGGTACCTGAGGATATAGTGTCTGATCGGGGTCCCCAGTTCACCTCTAGAGTCTGGAGGGCGTTTATGGAACGCTTGGGGGTCTCGGTTAGCCTTACCTCGGGTTTCCACCCTGAGAGTAATGGGCAGGTGGAGAGAATAAACCAGGATGTGGTTAGGTTTCTGAGGTCCTATTGCCAGGACCGGCAGGAGGAGTGGTCGGGGTATATCCCCTGGGCAGAGATTGCCCAGAACTCCCTTCGCCACTCCTCTACGAATCTGACTCCTTTTCAGTGTGTGTTGGGGTATCAGCCGGTTCTGGCACCCTAGCATCAGAGCCAGATCGAGGCTCCTGCGGTGGATGAATGGTTTCGGCGCTCGGAGGAAACATGGAACGCTGCGCATGTCCATCTGCAGCGGGCTATCCGTAGGCATAAGGCGAGCGCCGATCGCCACCGCAGTGAGGGTCCAGCGTATGCACCTGGAGATCGAGTCTGGCTCTCGACTCGAAACCTACTCCTTCACCTGCCCTGCCGGAAGCTGGGTCGGCGGTTTGTGGGGCCATTTAAAGTCCTGAGGAGATTGAACGAGGTATGTTACAGGTTACAACTGCCAAATGATTATCGCATTAACCCCTCGTTCCATGTGTCTCTCCTCAGGCCGGTGGTAGCTGGTCCACTCCAGGACAATGAGATACGAGAGGCTCCTCCGCCCCCACTGGACATCGAGGGGGCTCCGGCGTACTCAGTCCGGGCCATCGTGGATTCGAGACGTCGGATGGGGGTCTGCAGTATCTCGTGGAGTGGGAGGGGTACGGTCCGGAGGAACGGTGCTGGGTGCCTAGGAGGGACATCTTAGATCCCTCCCTCTTGACGGAGTTCCACCGGAGTCATCCCACTCGCCCTGCTCCGCGTCCTCCTGGCCGTCCCCGAGGCCGGGGTCGGCGCACGGCTGGGGCCGCGCGTCAAGGGGGGGTTACTGTCACGGATTCTGCCGAGGCTGCTCCTCCTCCTTGCTCGGGCAGGCTTCGGCGTTTGTCGTCCCCGGAGTACTAGCTACTGCCGATCGATGTTTTCAGTGTTTGTCTTGTGTTGTCTAGTTTATACACCTGTTGCTTATTAGTGTTGATTGTGTAGCATATAAGTTCCCTTGTTTTACGTTTGGCCTTTGTGTGTTATTGTGTATTGTCTCGTTGATGTTCGGCATAGCTATTTCGCCTCATTACGCACAGGGTGTTTTTCCCCTCCAGTGTTTTGGAGACTTTTGTTTGTGCGTTTGCATTCAGTAAAGTAGTCATCCTGATTCTCTGTGTCCTGCGTCTGACTTCACTTGCCACGTACACATCGCCCTTTTGACAATTAGGCTATAGTTTACTACATTGCCTGGAATTAAATATTGATCACCCATATTTGTCTCCTGAAAATCATCCAGCTCCTAAAAGGTAGGCTATACGCAAAACGTAGCTCAAGAGAAAGTGCAAGTGTCCACTTTCTCTCCAACTCTGCTCTCTTGAAATTACATCTAGCCTATTGGCTGACACAGCCCAATAATACCGATAGCCTATTATAATCGGCCACGTGAGAATCTCTGGTAATTTAAAATATTTATTAGGTTATTTTTGCAAATGTTGATTTTGCCTATAGGGCGCGGAATTGCAGGGACCATGGCTGGCAAGTGAGCTGCATCACATATGCCTAAAATAACATTGCAAGACTGCAGTTTGGTTTGGGGCCAGTACTTGCGGGAGTGGGTGGGAGTTGGACAGGAAGCCAGAGGGAGCAGGAGGGACAGTATGACAATCTGCAGTGGTCAGCTAGCTAGCTAACAGTAAGCTTTAACTTGGGGTCTTTTGTTTAGCTGACCACTCATCAAGTTAGCCAGGTGTGTCTGATGGTGATTGCCTTTAAAAGTTGCATAGCCGACAAAGCATGATCGGATTGAATGCAGGCCATAGCTAACCACGTTTCGAGGCTATACAGTATTGCTTACATTTACATTGTTAACAAACATTGGAGAAAAACAAGGTTTATTTGGGGTTCTGATGGGGTATGGCAATTGAACTAAGCTCATTGGGCATTTATACATTATTTTCTCCAAGAATCAATGGGTATATATCATTAATTTAAAGGCCAAAAATGTATGTACAAATCACAGATTGCCCCTTTTAAGGAAACAGTGCTTTAAAAAGCATTATTCGTGGTAATAGCTCGCTGCAATATCCCAAATTCTTTTTTTTTTATCTGTCTTATATGTCTATATATCTTGTCTATTTCAAATGTTATTGACAGCTGCTGTGGGTGAAAGTATTTTTTCTGTCCATCTGTGTCTATACTGTATATGGCTCTAGTGAAAACCTATTTGTATTAGACACCATAACATGCATGTATTAATGCAGATATAATTCTCCTTTTTCAGGCACTTTATTTTATGGGTTTTGTTGCTCTTGACAAGTATAATTGATTATAGAATGTAACAGTTTTTTATTTGATCCAGAGTTCAGGGTAAATGCATTTACCTGACACAGATTAGTTTTGAATTAAACTTAAATTATATGGCGCCTAAGCAATCAGACCTTTCACTGTAGTTTCCTGAAAGTCATTTATCGGCGCCAGTTTAATTATATTTAATGGGAAGTTGAGCCCTGCATATCTGGTGTGAAGTAAAGTACATTCCTCATGAATTCATTACCATTTTCAGTCTGGGTAAGAGTTTAAACAGGTGCTTTGGGCTAATACATGACTTTTGTCATTATGAAAAGAGAAGGGATATACAGTGAGGGAAAAAAGTATTTGATCCCCTGCTGATTTTGTACGTTTGCCCACTGACAAAGAAATGATCAGTCTGTAATTTTAATGGTAGGTTTATTTGAACAGTGAGAGACAGAATAACAACAAAAAAATCCAGAAAAACGCATGTCAAAAATGTTATAAATTGATTTGCATTTTAATGAGGGAAATAAGTATTTGACCCCCTCTCAATCAGAAAGATTTCTGGCTCCCAGGTGTCTTTTATACAGGTAAGGAGCTGAGATTAGGAGCACACTCTTAAAGTGAGTGCTCCTAATCTCAGTTTGTTACCTGTATAAAAGACACCTGTCCACAGAAGCAATCAATCAATCAGATTCCAAACTCTCCACCATGGCCAAGACCAAAGAGCTCTCCAAGGATGTCAGGAACAAGATTGTAGACCTACACAAGACTGGAATGGGCTACAAGACCATCGCCAAACAGCTTGGTGAGAAGGTGACAACAGTTGTTGCGATTATTCGCAAATAGAAGAAACACAAAATAATTGTCAATCTCCCTCTGCCTGGGGCTCCAGGATTTTGCAAGATCATGAGAACGGTGAGGAATGAGCCCAGAACTACACGGGAGGATCTTGTCAATGATCTCAAGGCAGCTGGGACCATAGTCACCAAGAAAACAATTGGTAACACACTACGCCGTGAAGGACTGAAATCCTGCAGCGCCCGCAAGGTCCCCCTGCTCAAGAAAGCACATATACAGGGCCGTCTGAAGTTTGCCAATGAACATCTGAATGATTCAGAGGAGAACTGGGTGAAAGTGTTGTGGTCAGATGAGACCAAAATGGAGCTCTTTGGCATCAACTCAACTCGCCGTGTTTGTAGGAGGAGGAATGCTGCCTATGACCCCAAGAACACCATCCCCACCGTCAAACATGGAGGTGGAAACAATATGCTTTGGGGGTGTTTTTCTACTAAGGGGACAGGACAAGTTAACCGCATCAAAGGGACGATGAACGGGGCCATGTACCGTCAAATCTTGGGTGAGAACCTCCTTCCCTCAGCCAGGGCATTGAAAATGGGTCGTGGATGGGTATTCCAGCATGACAATGACCCAAAACACATGGCCAAGGCAACAAAGGAGTGGCTCAAGAAGAAGCACATTAAGGTCCTGGAGTGGCCTAGCCAGTCTCCAGACCTTAATCCCATAGAAAATCTGTGGAGGGAGCTGAAGGTTCGAGTAGCCAAACGTCAGCCTCGAAACCTTAACGACTTGGAGAAGATCTGCAAAGAGGAGTGGGACAAAATCCCTCCTGAGATGTGTGCAAACCTGGTGGCCAACTACAAGAAGCGTCTGACCTCTATGATTGCAAACAAGGGTTTTGCCACCAAGTACTAAGTCATGTTTTGCAGAGGGGTCAAATACTTGTTTCCCTCATTAAAATGCAAATCAATTCATAACATTTTTAACATGCGTTTTTCTGGATTTTTTTGTTGTTATTCTGTCTCTCACTGTTCAAATAAACCTACCATTAAACTTATAGACTGATCATGTCTTTGTCAGTGGGCAAATGTACAAAGTCAGCAGGGGATCAAATACTTTTTTCCCTCACTGTAGTAAACGGTCGCATGCTGTTGTTTTGTTTAATTTTTGTCCTTGGGCCAACATCATCATCATCATCATCATCATCATCATGATCAGTAAAAAAAAATCTCTACTTCCCTGTATTTTAAAAGTCCTACCTGGCACTCACATACTACCACAGAATGAGTACCATAAACTACTTTCAGAAAACAACGACAAATCCCCTCTGGTGAGAAGATTTTTTGCAGCACACATGATCTCTGTCTTCCTGGTTTGGCACCTACTTGCTGAAACCGAATGGCAACTCGAATGGCATACTAGTGAACTTAGAGTCTCTGAATATCAGCTGAGTATGCTACATGTGCATGATGGCATGGGACAGCATACTGTAACATGAATGAATGGTCATGCACCAGTAGCAGATTTCATATACAGTCAAAAGTGCTCAGAAATTCCATATTCATGAAATTGCATAATCAGCTATGCTGCTGAGTCAGCCTGGTATCAGCAGATAAGCATCAATCTGGCACAATTCAGCAAAAATTTAGTTATCAAGAAACATGAAGGTTATGTGAATACATTGCATTCAATGTTGGGAGATTAGCTTCACACTATTAATGCCTAGAAACAGGCGTCAAAGAACATGATGCCTAAGTGAATACATTGCATTCAATGGGGGGAAGATCAGTGTTATAATATCGATGTCCAGGGACAGGCTTCAGAGACATGATGCCTAAGTGAATACATTACATGAAATTAGATTGAAGCATAGATATGTGTCAATTTGTAGATGCTGGCGGTGCTTTCACTCTAGTGGTAGCATGAGACGGAGTCTACAACCCACACAAGTGGCTCAGGTAGTGCAGCTCATCCAGGATGGCACATCAATGCGAGCTGTGGCAAGAAGGTTTGCTGTGTCTGTCAGCGTAGTGTCCAGAGCATGGAGGCGCTACCAGGAGACAGGCCAGTACATCAGGAGACGTGGAGGAGGCCGTAGGAGGGCAACAACCCAGCAGCAGGACCGCTACCTCCGCCTTTGTGCAAGGAGGAGCAGGAGGAGCACTGCCAGAGCCCTGCAAAATGACCTCCAGCAGGCCACAAATGTGCATGTGTCTGCTCAAACGGTCAGAAACAGACTCCATGAGGGTGGTATGAGGGCCTGACGTCCACAGGTGTGGGTTGTGCTTACAGCCCAACACTGTGCAGGACGTTTGGCATTTGCCAGAGAACACCAAGATTGGCAAATTCGCCAATGGCGCCCTGTGCTCTTCACAGATGAATGCAGGTTCACACTGAGCACATGTGACAGACGTGACAGAGTCTGGAGACGCCGTGGAGAATGTTCTGCTGCCTGCAACATCCTCCAGCATAACCGGTTTGGCGGTGGGTCAGTCATGGTGTGGGGTGGCATTTCTTTGGGGGGCCGCACAGCCCTCCATGTGCTCGCCAGAGGTAGCCTGACTGCCATTAGGTACCGAGATGAGATCCTCAGACCCCTTGTGAGACCATATGCTGGTGTGGTTGGCCCTGGGTTCCTCCTAATGCAAGACAATGTTAGACCTCATGTGGCTGGAGTGTGTCAGCAGTTCCTGCAAGAGGAAGGCATTGATGCTATGGACTGGCCCGCCTGTTCCCCAGACCTGAATCCAATTGAGCACATCTGGGACATCATGTCTCGCTCCATCCACCAACGCCACATTGCACCACAGACTGTCCAGGAGTTGGCGGATGCTTTAGTCCAGGTCTGGGAGGAGATCCCTCAGGAGACCATCCGCCACCTCATCAGGAGCATGCCCAGGCATTGTAGGGAGGTCATACAGGCACGTGGAGGCCACACACACTACTGAGCCTCATTTTGACCCTTTTTAAGGACATTACATCAAAGTTGGATCCGCCTGTAGTGTGGTTTTCTACTTTAATTTTGAGGGTGACTCCAAATCCAGACCTCCATGGGTTGATAAATTTGATTTCCATTTAATAATTTTGTTGTCAGCACATTCAACTATGTAAAGAAAAAATTATTTAATATGATTATTTCATTCATTCAGATCTAGGATGTGTTGTTTAAGTGTTCCCTTTATTTTTTTGAGCAGTGTACATACACTACCGTTCAAAAGTTTGGGGTCACTTAGAAATGTCCATTAAAATAACATCAAATTGATCAGAAATACAGTGTAGACATTGTTAATGTTGTAAATGGCTATTGTAATTGGGAACGGCTGATTTTTTATGGAATATCTACATAGGCGTACAGAGGCCCATTATCAGCAACCATCAGTCCTGTGTTCCAATGGCACGTTGTGTTTGCTAATCCAAGTTTATCATTTTAAAAGGCTAATTGATCATTAGAAAACCCTTTTGCAATTATGTTAGCACAGCTGAAAACTGTTGTGCTGATTAAAGAAGCAATACAACTGGCCTTCTTGAGACTAGTTGAGTATCTGGAGCATCAGCAATTGTGGGTTCGATTACAGGCTCAAAATGGCCAGAAACAAAGAACTTTCTTCTGAAACTCGTCAATCTATTCTTGTTCTGAGAAATTAAGGCTATTCCATGCGAGAAATTGCCAAGAAACTGAAGATCTCGTACAACGCTGTGTACTACTGCCTTCACAGAACAGTACCAGTCAAAAGTTTGGACACACCTACTCATTCAAGGGTTTTTCTTTATTTGTACTATTTTCTAATAGTGAAGACATCAAAACTATGAAATAACACATATGGAATCATGTAGTAACCAAAAAAGTGTTAAACAAAATCAAAATATATTTTAGATTTTAGAGTAGCCAGCCTTTGCCTTGATGACACACTCTTGGCATTCTCTCAACCAGCTTCATGAGGAATGCTTTTCCAACAATCTTGAAGGAGTTCCCACATATGCTGAGCACTTGTTGGCTGCTTTTCCTTCACTCTGCGGTCCAACTCATCCCAAACTATCTCAATTGGGTTGAGGTCGGGTGATTGTGGAGGCCAGGTCATCTGACGCAGCACTCCATCTCTCTCCTTGGTCAAATAGCCCTTACACAGCCTGAAGGTGTGTTGGGTCACTGTCCTGTTGAAAAACAAATGATAGTCCCACTAAGCCCAAACCAGATGGGATGGCATATCGCTGCAGAATGCTGTGGTAGCCATGCTGGTTAAGTGTGCCTTGAATTCTAAATAAATCACAGACAGTGTCACCAGAAAAGCACCCCCACACCTTCACACCTCCTCCTCCATGCTTCACGGTGGGAACCACACATGCGAAGATCATCCGTTCACCTACTCTGCGTCTCACAAAGACACGGTGGTTGGAACCAAAAATCTCACATTGGGACTCATCAGATCAAAGCACAGATTTCCACCGGTCTAATGTCCATTGCTCGTGTTTCTTGGCCAACGCAAGTCTCTTCTTATTATTGGTGTCCTTTAGTAGTGGTTTCTTTGCAGCAATTCGACCATGAAGGCCTGATTCATGCAGTCTCCTCTGAACAGTTGATGTTGAGATGTGTCTGTTACTTGAACTCTGTGAAGCATTTATTTGGGCTGAAATCTGAGGTGCAGTTAACTCTAATGAACTTATCCTCTGCAGCAGAGGTAACTCTGGGTCTTCCTTTCCTGTGGCGGTCCTCATGAGAGACAGTTTCATCATAGCGCTTGATGGTTTAGCGACTGCACTTGAAGAAACATTCAAAGTTCTTGACATTTTCAAGATTAACTGACCTTCATGTCTTACAGTAATGATGGACTGTCGTCTCTGCATTACTCCACCAATCAGGCCTTTATGGTAGACTGGACAGACGGAAGCCACTCCTCAGTAAAAGGCACATGACAACCCGCTTGGAGTTTGCCAAAAGGCACTTAAAGGACTCTCAGACAATGAGAAACAACATTCTCTGGTCTGATGAAACCAAGATTGAACTCTTTGGCCTGAATGCCAACCGTCACGTCTGGAGGAAACCTGGCACCATCCCTACGCTGAAGCATGGTGGTGGCAGCATAATGCTGTGGAGATGTTTTTCAGAGGCAGGGACTGGGAGACCAGTCAGGATTGAGGGAAAGATGAACAGAGCAAAGTACAGAGGGATCCTTGATGAAAACCTGCTCCAGAGCGCTCAAGACCTCAAACTCGGGTGAAGATTCACCTTCCAACAGGACAATGACCCTAAGCACACAGCCAAGACAATGCAGGAGGGGCTTCGGGACAAGTCTCTGAATGTCTTTGTGGCCCTGCCAGACCCCGGACTTGAACCCGATCAAACATCTCAGGAGAGACCTGAAAATAGCTGTGCAGCGATGCTCCCCAAACAACCTGATAGAGCTTGAGAGGATCTGCAGAGAAGAATGGGAGAAACTCCCCCAATACAGGTGTGCCAAGCTTGTAGCGTCATACCCAAGAAGACTTGAGGCTGTAATTGCTGCAAAAGGTGCTTCAACAAAGTACTGAGTAAAGGGTCTGAAGTTTTTTCTTCATCATTATGGAGTATTGTGTGTAGATTGATGAGGGGAAAAAAACGATTTAATCCATTTTAGAATAATGCTGTAACGTAACAAAATGTGGAAAAGTCAAGGTGTATGACTACTTTCCGAATGCACTGTATATATATTCTCTAATCCCCCTCTCCCTCTCTCTCTCTTTGCTTCCTGTCTCTCTCGGTCTACCTCCTCTTCATCCCACCCTCCTTCTCTTCTCGCTCTCCCTCCCTCTCATCTTTCTCTCGCTCTTCTCCAGTCCCCCTCTCCATCTCTCTCTCTCTCTTCTCTCTGTCTCCCTCCCTCCTTCTCTTTGCCTCCCTCTGTCTTTCTGTCTACCTCCTCTTTATCCCCTCCTTCTCTTCTCTCTCCCTCCCTCCTGCTTTCACCTCTCCCCCTCTCTCTTCCTCCCCTCTCTCATCTCTCTCTCTCTTTCTCCCTCCTTCCTTCTCTCTCTCTCTCTCCATCTCAATTCTCTAATCCCCCTCTCCATCTCTACAAAATGGAGGAAGAGTTTTCTTAGGTGTTCCATCTTGTTTTCCTGCTTGAAAAACACAGAATTCTGCGTTAACGCAACCCCTAAGTTTAACTTGCTAGTTATCTAAGTAAGTGGCTGAATTAATAAGGTGACGGGGCATCATATTGTGTTAGCTTTCTGCCATGTTTGATAAGTCAAAGCCCTTTGGATGAGTTATTTGTACAGCTGCCACTGCTTTCTTGATTTCGTTGCGTTTTTTCTCTTCTCCATTCTCGGCCCGTCTACTCCTCCCCCCTCTTCTCCAAGCAGATTAGGCAGACCCTTTGCCCTAGCGACTCCAGACTCCACACAGACACAGCATGTACACATGCTGCTCCAGAGCCAGTATTGTTCTTCCTTCAGACAAGCATGCATCAAAACTTTGTACATTTGCACAATGTCTCTCATTCACATTCACTTGTAAATGTCCAAACTCACCAAAAATGACATTCGGTAGCTCCTACCTATGTATGTATAATTTTATGAGCTGGATTGCCTGTATTTACAATTTATTTTCGTTTGCGCTCGTTAACATATTTAGCTAGCAGCCTCTATGGAAATTCCCTGTTACTTGTGCTAATTTCGTTTTTTGTATTTTTTGGCACCCTTGTGTACTAAAACGGTAATACCGTAAATCCCGGGTGAGAGAAGGATGGTATGACACTATGAAAATCTGGATACCGCCCCACCCTAATCAATAGTGTGAAGCTAACCTCCCCCCATTGAATGCAATGTATTCACTTAAGCTTCATGTCCGTTGCAAAATCGTACCAGATTAATGCTTAACAATGATATCATGTTGGCTGAGTAACCTCTATACCACTCTCTGAGGAGAGATACTGTGCTGCATTCTACAATCCATGTTCTTTTTGACCCTGCAAGACGCAGCCTCCGTGAAATGCCATTAACCTCAAATGAAGAAAGGGACATTCATTTCTTTCTAGATGCAGCCCCTTTCACTGAAAACTAAATGGAAAAGCAAGATGAAAGCAAAGCCGAGAAAAAAATTCTTACATTCAATGGAGCTAAAGAAAAATCTAATATAGAAGTAAAGGCAGCAGTGAGTGTCCTGTATTGAGTCTGTGCAGCCTGCAGAAAATCTCCTAACGTTTGTAGGTGCATCCTCACATTTTCACTTAAAGGCATGTTCCAGGACCTCCCGCTTTGGGCTGGATGTGTCAATGTGTAGTTCATGCATGCATAGTCTATGAGCAGAATTACTGATTTACCTCAATTAGCAACAAAATCCCTAGTTTGAACCATACTTCTTTTTTTTTACCTGTGTGCCGCCATTTTGCCTACTGAGGAAATCGCCACATAATTTGGTGACGTACTGCAAGCTTGGCCCACGTGGGCCAGCCCATTAGTAATTTGAGTTCCAGCCAAAGAGCTTCAGCCCCTCGCCATTTGAGTGACAGCTAGCAAGATGCACCTGCATCTTAATTGATGGGAGACAGACAGTAGTTAACAGAGTCAACGCATGGATAGTGTAAACATTTGCCATTATTTTCAACATGTCAGCCGAAGAGGTAAGGTATACAGGCTATGCATAGTGTTTTTAATGAACACTGATTTGCGAACTGATGTATTTTATAACAACATTGTCGAGCTAGCTAGCTATAGCCAGAGCCATGTATTTAGAAACACAAACTACATGGCTCTGGCTATATTTGTATATTTTTGGGATCATTTGTGAGAAGGAGGCAGTGAGACTTTAAAGAAAGTATTACTGCCTCCTTCTCACAAATGATCAAAAAAATATAAAAATTAAATAAAGTTGGTTCAACACAGTGGCGGGTCATTTTGACCCTAGGACAACGGGAGGGTTAAAGATCGGACCCTTTTTTTTCCATTTTTGCCTAAAATGACATACCCAAATTTAACTGCCTGTAGCTCAGGACCTGAAGCAAGGATATGCATATTCTTGATACCATTTGAATGGAAACACTTTGAAGTTTGTCGAAATGTGAAATTAATGTAGGAGAATATAACACATTAGATCTGGTAAAAGATAATACAAACACAAAAACATGCTTTTTCTATTTATTTTTTTGTTCCAACATCTTTGAAATGCAAGACAAAGGCCACAATATAATATTGCAGTTTAGGCGCAATTTAGATTTTTCCCACTAAAAGGCAGCAGTGTGTGTTCAAAGTTTCAGATTGATCCAGTGAAGCATTGCAATACTGGACTATTTTGTATCGAGTCTGCCCAAAAAGTAGATAACTATAGAGAACATACAATAATGATATGGTAACACAAAATGTAAGTTTACACACTCCCAGGAATATCATACATGATGGATCATTAGCTTATACACTAACTTTCACACATCTAGATGGCCAGGGTGGGGTGGGTGTGGAGCCAGAGACAGCAGGGGTTCAAACTGTAGAACCCAGTTCCTACATTTGAATATAAAAATTGATTTTATCAAACAAAACTATGCTACATTTGATTTCCGGGACTCTTAGGATGACAAATCAGAGCAAGATTACTGAATGTAAGTACATTATTTACCTTCAGAGGTGAATGTATCAAACCAGTTGCCGTGCTAAGTTTTCTGTTGTTTTGCACTCTCCTCAAACAACAGCATGGTATTTTTTCACTGTAATAGCTACTGTAAATTGGACAGTGAAGTTAGATTAACAAGACTTTAAGCTTTCTGCCCATATAAGACATGTCTATGTCCTGGAAAGTTTGCTGTTACTTACAACAGTCATGCTAATCACATTAGCGCATGTTAGCTCAACCGTCCTGTATACAGGACACCGATCCCGTAGAGGTTAATTCATTTTAGAATAAGGCTGTAACGTAACAAAATGTGGAAAAAGTGAAGGGGTCTGAATAATTTCCAAATGCACTGTACATGAGAAACACTGGGGAAGTGCTTGGGCTCTCCTAAAAGAGAGAAGTTTGTCCGGCTCAGTAAAGCCTCAAACATAAATTGTCCACAACAGTGAAATGGGCTACTTGTATGTGAATTAATGAGGAGGTGAACTCACCTCAATTCAAACTGTTGTTAGAAAATAATTTGAAATTGACACTTTGAAACATAGCCTATAGATAATTAGCATGCAGCGTATCTTGGTTTGGGGGCAGCGAGGGTTAACCGTCCTGTTGTCTAACAATCACATTTTGGAACAGTGAGTGCATTCTGACATTATGTGCATAAAACAACTCATGCTGGGGCAACCGTTAGAGATATTTGGAACTCACGCATGAAAAGGTTAACACTATCAATGTTTCCCTTTACTGTGGCAATAGTGATCGAATCAATGCAATATTAGCCACTTTCAATGCAACATACTGAAACAAAACAAACTATGCAAGAGATTTTGTTGTAGGCAGAACATTTTACATTGACATTTTAGTCATTTATCAGACGCTCTTATCCAGAGCGACTTACAGTTAGTGAGTGCATACATACTTTTTTTAATACTGGCCCCCCGTGGGAATCAAACCCACAACCCTGGCGTTGCAAACGCCATGCTCTACCAACTGAGCTACATCCCTGCCGGCCATTCCCTCCCCTACCTTGGACGATGCTGGGCCAATTGTGCGCCTCCCCATGGGTCTCCCGGTCACGGCCAGCTACGACAGAGCCTGGATACAAACCAGGATCTCTAGTGGCACAGCTAGCACTGCGATGCAGTGCCTTAGACCGCTGCGCCACTCAGAGTAGGATTCTATTGGGCACAACTCAGCCAGTACTCTACACAGACCGATGCAGCATAACCAATCAGAGCTGCGGTAGGCCTACAGTGGGGAGAACAAGTATTTGATACACTGCCGATTTTGCAGGTTTCCCTACTTACAAAGCATGTAGAGGTCTGTAATTTCATAGGTACACTTCAACTGTGAGAGACGGAATCTAAAACAAAAATCCAGAAAATCACATTGTATGATTTTTAAGTAATTAATTTGCATTTTATTGCATGACATAAGTATTTGATCACCTACCAACCAGTAAGAATTCCGGCTCTCACAGACCTGTTAGTTTTTCTTTAAGAAGCCATCCTGTTCTCCACTCATTACCTGTATTAACTGCACCTGTATAAAAGGACACCTGTCCACATACTCAATCAAACAGACTCCAACCTCTCCACAATGGCCAAGACCAGCGAGCTGTGTAAGGACATCAGGGATAAAATTGTAGACCTGCACAAGGCTTGGATGGGCCACAGGACAATAGGCAAGCAGCTTGGTGAGAAGGCAACAACTGTTGGCGCAATTATTAGAAAATGGAAGAAGTTCAAGATGACGGTCAATCACACTCGGTCTGGGGCTCCATGCAAGATCTCACCTCGTGGGGCATCAATGATCATGAGGAAGGTGAGGGATCAGCCCAGAACTACATGGCAGGACCTGGTCAATGACCTGAAGAGAGCTGGGACCACAGTCTCAAAGAAAACCATTAGTAACACACTACGCCGTCATGGATTAAAATCCTGCAGCGCACGCAAGGTCCCCCTGCTCAAGCCAGCGCATGTCCAGGCCCGTCTGAAGTTTGCCAATGACCATCTGGTGATCCAGAGGAGGAATTGGAGAAGGTCATGTGGTCTAATGAGACAAAAATATAGCTTTTTGGTCTAAACTCCACTTGCCGTGTTTGGAGGAAAAAGAAGGATGAGTACAACCCCAAGAACACCATCCCAACCGTGAAGCATGGAGGTGGAAACATCATTCTTTGGGGATGCTATTCTACAAAGGGGACAGGACGACTGCACCGTATTGAGGGGAGGATGGATGGGGCCATGTATCGCGAGATCTTGGCCAACAACCTCCTTCCCTCAGTAAGAGCATTGAAGATGGGTCGTGGCTGGGTCTTCCAGCATGACAACGACCCGAAACACACAGCCAGGGCAACTAAGGAGTGGCTCCGTAAGAAGCATCTCAAGGTCCTGGAGTGGCCTAGCCAGTCTCCAGACCTGAACCCAATAGAAAATCTTTGGAGGGAGCTGAATGTCCGTATTGCCCAGCGACAGCCCCGAAACCTGAAGGATCTGGAGAAGGTCTGTATGGAGGAGTGGGCCAAAATCCCTGCTGCAGTGTGTGCAAACCTGGTCAAGACCTACAGGAAACGTATGATCTCTGTAATTGCAAACAAAGGTTTCTGTACCAAATATTAAGTTCTGCTTTTCTGATGTATCAAATACTAATTTCATGCAATAAAATGCAAATTAATTACTTAAAAATCATACGATGTGATTTTCTGGATTTTTGTTTTAGATTCCGTCTCTCACAGTTGAAGTGTACCTATGATAAACATTACAGACCTCTACATGCTTTGTAAGTAGGAAAACCTACAAAATCGGAAGTGTATCAAATACTTGTTCTCCCCACTGTATATGCAAATATACCATTGCCATAAATGGATCTGTGGAATTTACTTTGAACTGGACTGTGTTAACAGCTGTGGTCATGAGTAGATGCTCTTGTTTTGAGATCAAAGCAAGAGCTGCATGTTGCCACATGTGCACAATTTGTTCATATCCTTTGCTAGTTAGTGAGTTATTAGCCCAGTTATAGGTCATTTGTAGTCAGGTAACGAGCTTTGTTTTGTCTTAAAGGGGCAGTGTTGTATTTTCTACAGTGTTTTTGATGGTAGGCCACTCTGGTAGGCCTACATTATGATCAAATAGCCTTAGTAGCCTACTTGGCAACTGTTAAAACTGTAACTTAAAGTGGGTACAGCCTCAGTGTTCACAGTAAACACGTGCTGGAAGTTGCACAGAATTCTCACAACGTTCAAGTTTGTGCTCAGCAGATCTGAAATTTGCTCAGTGCTGAAAAAATGTTGAGGGAACATTGCTTGAGGGTGGGACAAAACATATATAAAAAACAAGATAACTAATGTAATATATACTGTGTCTGTAAAATGTATATAGTATGTATAAGCTGGAATAGAAGCCTAAGTATTGTTGTCCATTAGTTTATTCCAATTAAGGGAGGGATTGTAAGGTTAGGGGAAAATAATAAAGAATATTTGTTTAAAAAATATATATATTTATCAAAAATATATGGGTGTTTGGAAATGATGCAGATAATTACATTGATAGAAGCCATAATCTATCTGCAATATTAAAGCTGATCTAAAGATAAGGGCCATAAGTTTTGAAAGCCGTACCTCAAGCGATGATTATTGATGTTTCTAAATGTTGAAACACAGCATCGGGATTGTAGTTCACATGTGGCAGCAGTCATGGGCGAAGCTAATGGCTGAGAACTGTAAGGAGAAGGAAGATTGCCGCCTAGAGTTTTCAAGAGCTAGTCTGCACCCAGCTCCGCTATTCCTTGTTCTTCTAACAGGAATTATTGTCTGGAAAATTATCATATTATTTTCAAAGGATACTAAAAACTCTAAGAAACACACTAAGGCTGCGTCAGGGGCTTGGCTTCAACTAGGAGGCAGATCAAAATATAAAATCACGCTGCATAGAGTGAACAAGGTTTTGACTTTTCAGCCCTTTCTGTATTAGGTATAGCCTAATACTAACAATATAGCTAGCACCAAAACCTACTGCTTCATATAGTTACAGACAACTAGTTGTAAATAGCCTAGCCAGTTAGCCAGCTAGCTATACACTGGTAGCTACAAACAGCAACAATTTCCACCCTTCTAGCCAGTCAACAAGAGAGTCTATGCAGCTACAAAAATACACAACATAGGTATATAACGTAGAGCGATTTCATGTTTTGAAACGTGTTTTAGTTGGCTAGACAGTATGATGTTCCCTAATATGCATTTACCATGATAGCTAGCTAGCTATGTTAGTTTTGAAAGCATGCTATGACACAGAAAGACTGTTGGCTAGCCTAGCTAATGGAGACACAGACCCAATCCTCTTTCAGAACAGGCTTCTCACTGAAGACATTATCAACATTGTCTCTTACCTTTTGACCAACAATGACTTTTATGGATGTCCAACACTGGGTGAGGCAACACTGTTTTGATATCTCAATCTAGTTTTCTCTGACATCATAACTCTCAGTAGCATCCTAGTTACATTTATAGCACAATTATGGCTGGAGCAACCTTGAGGCTAGCAGTACATCATTTTCGGGGACCACTTTTGGTTTGTGATCGCTACTTTCAGAACTACTGGCTAAAAAGTATACAAAAGTACCAGAGTATCTCTTTAATCATCTATAGTGCAGTAAGGTTGTATGTAATAGAAACAATCAGAAGTGGAGCCTGGCTATTTGTTGGCATATCCATGCAAAAGGGAGAGATTCAATGAATCTGTCAGTTAGTTTTGCTTTGGAGTAGGGCTGTCAAACGATAACAATGTTTTATCAAGTTAATACTGTGATTAATCGCAATTTCTGAATTTGCTGAAATTATGCTGTCATTTAAGATATTTCATACAAAAAACATTACAAGAATATCGACATCTTGATTTTGTCTAAAGTAATTGTTACAACATTTGGTAAAATCAGAAAGCAGACTTTCCTTAACCTCAGTGTCAACTTGTATTTACATTGCATTGTTGTTTTTAGCTGTTTAGATTAGCCTTTGTATTTTGGATATTTTCAGTGTATTTGTAACGCTTTCAGACAATGCACTAAAATTACAAAAAAGTTAACTGATTAACTCTGACAGCCCTACTTTGGAGTGAAGGGATATGAACAGGATGCAAAATCAATAGATGGATTCCTGATCGTCATAACACTAGATAATGCATTGCATTTATGATAAAGAGTTACTGTATATGCCTCCCATATAAGATGCATTAGAAGTAGAGTCATTACTGACCACCACTCAAATGCATTTTTGTTGAAGTGTTTAGTAACATTACAGAAGCCACTTACTTTTACCTATCTCCCTCCTTATCATGTATCCTGTATCAAGGAACAATCAGCAGCTAATGTTATTTTATTCGTTATCCTTTATTGAACAAGCTGAGTCCCAAAGATATATTAAAGGTGCTATACACAGAGCTGCTATGCACTCCCCCACATCCCATTCCCCCATAACATGGTGGAGACTCGCGCTTGAGCCTTTTACTTTGGTGGTTGTGGTCCACCAGATTGAAACAGCTTTAAAAACAACATTTTTAGTTATTGGAAATATATTCTCACAGCAATTTAGATGGTATGATTCCCCACACTATTCAGTGCTTGTTTTCTCACATAAACTGAAATTGAGCGAACAGTGTAGAATTTTAGTAAACAGGAAATGACAAAGCGATTTCTACATTGGCCGCTTGCACCAGTCTCCACTAGATAACACAGCAACATAGTCAAAACAGCTTTCCCATTTTGACAACAGAAGCCAGCCCGGCGGGAGAAATCAATAGGCGAATATGCCAATCACAACACTGGCGTGTAAGTAATACAGTGAAACACTATCATTCCTCTATTACTGCAATATATGATGGACATTTTCTGAAATTACATTGCAAAAATTTAACAACAAAAAAAATGTTTAGCACCTTTAATGTCTTTTTCAAGGGAGCAGTAGCAGTAGTACATAAGAGAAGACTGTAAAAACATACAGTGGCTTGCGAAAGTATTCACCCCCTTTGGCATTTTTCCTATTTTGTTGCCTTACAACCTGGAATTAAAATGGATTTTGGGGAGGGGTTGTATCATTTGATTTACACAACATGCCAACCACATTGAAGATGCACAATTATTTTTTCTTGTGAAACAAACAAGAAATAAGACAAAAACACAGAAAACTTTAGTGTGCATAACTATTATTTTCTTTAAGCAATGGCTTTTTTCTGGCCACTCTTCTGTAAAGCCCAGCTCTGTGGAGTGTACGGCTTAAAGTGGTCCTATGGACAGATACTCCAATCTCCACTGTGGAGCTTTGCAGCTCCTTCAGGGTTATCGTTGATCTCTTTGTTGCCTCTCTGATTAATGCCCTCCTTGCCTGGTCCGTGAGTTTTGGTGGGCGGCCCTCTCTTGGCAGCTTTGTTGTGGTGCCATATTATTTAAATGTTTTAATAATTAATTTAATGGTGCTCCATGGGATGTTCAAAGTTTCGGATATTTTTTTATAACCCAACCCTGATCTGTACTTCTCCACAACTTTGTCCCTGACCTGTTTGGAGAGCTCCTTTGTCTTCATTGTGCCGCTTGCTTGGTGGTGCCCCTTGCTTAGTGGTGTTGCAGACTCTGGGGCCTTTCAGAACAGGTGTATATATACTGAGATCATGTGACAGATCATGTGACACTTCAATTGCACACAGGTGGACTTTATTTAACTAATTATGTGACTTCTGAAGGTAATTGGTTGCACCGGATCTTATTTAGGGGCTTCATAGCAAAGGGGGTGAATATATATGCATGCACCACTTTTCCGTTATTTATTTTTTAGAATTCTTTGAAACAAGTAATTTTTTTAATTTCACTTCACCAATTTGGACTATTTTATGTATTTCCATTACATGAAATCCAAATAAAAATCCATTTAAATTACAGGTTGTAATGCAACAAAATAGGAAAAACGGCAAGGGGGATGAATACTTTTGCAAGGCACTGTATTGCTTGTTCCATTACTGAATATTGTTACAGGGAATAATAATATTGCCAGGTGATGACTGTGGGGGATGTTACGGTAATGAATGCTTATTCGACTAGTAGGAATTCATTAGCCGGTTTCCTGAAAATAATAATAATAAAAATGGAAAAGAGACTTTTCAAATGTTCCATGTAATTGTGAAGTGAAATTAAATGTAGTTCTATGTGTGCGGACCTGCTGTACTAGTGACATGGTAATGATTCTATCTAAAATACATTGACATTTAGCAGACGCTCTTATCCAGAGCGACTTACAGGAGCAATTAGGGTTAAGTGCCTTGCTCAAGGGCACATCGACAGATTTTTCACCTAGTCGGCTCGGGGATTAGAACCAGCGACCTTTCGGTTACTGGCACAATGCTCTTAACCACTAACCTACCTACCATTCACACTGCCAATGAGTCCAAGAGACACATTTCAGTGGTCTATTTGTGTATTACTGTGCGAGAGAGAACTGAGAAGTGCCCTCTCTCTGCAGATAGTAATTTGAAGAGAACTAGGATTTTCTCAATCTCTCTTTTCAACTCCTTTTTAAAAATATTGAAAGCCTTGCAAAGCTGGGCAATTCCGCTCCATTAAATAAGAGAGAATTCTTCACTCTGAGTTCCTACAGAGAAATTGTTGGAAAAGCCAAAACAGCTTAGAGTTGTAATAGCTGTATATGGGTAGCGTCGTGCTATTGTATTGTTCCTTTCTGGGCTTTTGCAGAAAGAGTCTTCTCGGAGACATTGAACTAGTTTGATTTGCACACTGCACTCTATTTTACAGCAAGGGATTTGGGCACAAAGTATAACGCCTTTGATCGCAGTCCCTTTGCCTTGCTGCTTCTATTTCATCATCCAAATTTGAAAGCATGATTAGATTTTTAGAAGTGCTATGCAATTATTTATTCTTCAGAAAATTACTGACAGCTTCTGGTCCTTTTTACATGTTTCCTTAGGTGTTAATGAGCTAAGAAAACGCACATATGATGAGTGTGGCGTGTCTGGTCATAAGTGGTTTACATGTTCATGAATATTTTAGGTGGCAAGCTAGTAATTAACTCAATATTTGCATTTGATCTAATGCTTTTTCTTCTTTGACAAAAGGGCCAAATACGGATTAACCGAGGTTCTTGGTAGAGCAGGATTTAACAAGTTTTAAATGGTGGAACATGTTCCTGATTCATAGGAATGTGTGAATAAAGTTGATTCATAAAACATGCTTTTGATATAGCTGGGCTGTGTGTATTATCCATTGAGGAGATAACAGCTAAGGGTGCATGGTAATTCATTTAAATCACTGTGATTCATCTGCTCCACTCAGCAGTTGTCTTCGTGGTTTTAGTCGGGGCTTGTAAAGCTTACAGGAACTCTAAAAAGCCTGGACTGGGGGTGAGCTACACTGCACAGAGTTTTGTACTCAAAGAGTAACTGCCCCTAAAAAACAACTTCTCCTTTTGAAAACAGCCTATGTGGCATCGAAAATTGCATACAAAGTGTAAATAAGATAATTTTGTTAATAAAGTCTCGTCCAAAATTGAGATTTGCGAGATGATATGAAAAATGGATATGTCACGAATTAAGGGTACGTCAGAGGGTTGGGTTATGGATGACTTACATGCCCACTTTTGCCAATGATACCCAATTGCCCAGAGACAACATGTTGTGGTCCACCCCCAGCTGCCATGTGGACAATGTTGTCATGTCTGCATAAGGGTGCAACACACTCACATTTCACTCAGGAAATAGGAGTGAAAATGGGCTTCCAAAAAGTTGGTGCAAACTTCCAATCATTTCAACAATATTGCCAGATGACCAGGAATGAATTACATCTGTCTTGTTCACTTCTGTGACTGGTGTTGGTGAGTACATTAGCTAAGTAGATAGCTGGTACTAGCTAGTTAACTATTTAGTAGCTGCTTTCGGTTACACAACAGCTAGCGAGCCTGGCTAGCTATGATACCATAGATGAAAGGGGAATGATACTGTAGCTAGCTAAATACATCAAGCTAACGTGTAATGTGATGTAGCATGTCAGAGGACGATGTGCATACATTGCCTTTAGAAAGTATTCACACCCCTTTACTTTTTCCACATTTTGTTGTGTTACAGCCTGAATTTAAAATGTATTACATTTATATTTGTTGTCACTGGCCTACACACAATACGCAATAAGGTCAAAGTAGAATTATGTTTTTAGATTTTTTTTCAACAATTTAATTAAAAATGAAAAGCTGAAATGTCTTGAGTCAATGAGTATTCAAGCCCTTTGTTATGGCAAGCCTAAATACGTTCAGGAGTAAAAATGTGCTTAACAAATCACATAAGTTGCATGGACTCATTCTGTGTTCAATAATAGTGGTTAACATACTTTTTAATGACTACCCATCTCTGTACCACACACACACAGTGCCTTAAGAAAGTATTCACACTCCTTTACTTTTTCCACATTTCGTTGTGTTACAGCCTGAATTTAAAATGTATTACATTTATATTTGTTGTCACTGGCCTACACACAATACGCAATAAGGTCAAAGTAGAATTATGTTTTTCAAAATGTTTACAAATTAATAAAAAATGAAAAGCTGAAATGTCTTGAGTCAATAAGTATTCAACGCCTTTGTTATGGCAAGCCTAAATAACTTCAGGAGTAAAAATGTGCTTAACAAGTCACATAATAAGTTGCATGGGCTCAATCTTTGTGCAATAATAGTGTTTAACATGATATCTCTGTACCCCACACATGCAATTATCTGTAAGGTCCCACAGTCGAGCAGTGAATTTCAAACACAGATTCAAACACAAAGACCAGCGAGTTTTTCCAATGCCTTGCAAAGAAGGACACATACTGTTTGCAACAATGCACTAAAATAATACTGAACAAAATTTGGCAAAGCAATTCACACAGTGTTATGTTTGGGGCAAATCCAATACAACACATTACTGAGTACCACTCTCCATATTTTCAAGCATAGTGGTGGCTTCATCATGTTATGGGTATGCTTGTAATTGTTAAGGACTGGGGAGTTTTTCCAGATAAAAAAAGAAATGGAATGGAGCTAAGCTCAGGGAAAATCCTAGAGGAAAACCTGGTTCTGTCTGCTTTCCAACAGACACTAGGAGATGACTTCACCTTTCAGCAGGACAATAACCTTTGCTTACCAAGAAGACAGCGATGAGTTAAATATCCTTGAAAATCTATGGTAAGACCTGAAAATGGTTGTCTAGCAATAACCTGACAGAGGGTGAAGAGTTTTAAAAAGAATAATGGGGAAATATTGTACAATCAAGGTGTGCAAAGCTCTTAGAGACTTACCCAAAAAGACTCACAGCTGTAATCGCTGCCAAAGGTGTTTCTAACATGTATTGTCCAGCCACCTGAGGGGGACGACTGTGTGATCACGCTCTCCATAGCCGATGTGAGTAAGAACTTTAAACAGGTCAACGTTCACAAGGCCGCAGGGCCAGATGAATTACCAGGACGTGTACTCCGAGCATGCGCTGACCAACTGGCAAGTGTCTTCACTGATATATTCAACCTGTCCCAACATGTTTCAAGCAGACCACCATAGTCCATGTGCCCAAGAACACTAAGGTAACCTGCCTAAATGACTACCGACCCATAGCACTCACGTCTGTAGCCATGAAGTGCTTTGAAAGGCTGGTCATGGCTCACATCAACACCATTATCCTAGAAACCCTAGACCCACTCCGATTTTCATACCGTCCCAACAGATCCACAGATGATGCAATCTCTATTACACTCCACACTTCCCTTTCCCACCTGGACAAAAGGAACACCTACGTGAGAATGCTATTCATTGACTACAGCTCAGCGTTCAACAACATAGTGCCCTCAAAGCTCATCACTAAGCTAAGGACCCTGGGACTAAATACCTCCCTCTGCAACTGGATCCTGGACTTCCTGACGGGCCGCCCCCAGGTGGTAAGGGTAGGTAACAACACATCTGCCACGCTGATCCTCAACACGGTGGCCCCTCAGGAGTGCGTGCTCAGTCACCTCCTGTACTCCCTGTTCACCCATGACTTTATGGCCAAGCATGATTCCAACACCATCATTAAGTTTGCCGACGACACAACAGTGGTAGGCCTGATCACCAACAACGATGAGACATCTTGTAGGGAGGAGGTCAGAGACCTGTCCGTGTGGTGCCAGGATAACAACTTCTCCCTCAACGTGATCAAGACAAAGGAGATGATTGTGGACTACAGGAAAAGGAGGACTGAGCACATCCCCATTCTCATCAACGGGCCTGTAGTGGAGCAGGTTGAGAGCTTCAAGTTCCTTGGTGTCCACATCCCCAACAAACTATCATGGTCCAAACACACCAAGACAGTCGTGAAGAGGGCACAACAAAGCCTATTCCCCCTCAAGAGACTGAAAAGATTTGGCATGGATCCTAAAAAGGTTCTACAGTTGCACCATCGAGAACATCCTGACTGGTTGCATCACCGCCTGGTATGGCAAATGCTCGGCCTCCGACCGCAAGGCACTACAGAGGGTAGTGCATACGGCCCAGTACATCACTGGGGCCAAACTTCCTGCCATCCAGGACTTCTATACCAGGCGGTCAGAGGAAGGCCCTAAAATTTGCCAAAGACTGTTCTCTCTGCTGCTGCACGGCAAGCGATACCGGAGCGCCAAGTTTAGCTCCAAAAGACTTCTTAACAGCTTCTACCCCCAAGCCATAAGACTCCTGAACAGCTAATCAAATGGCTTTTATGCTGCTGCTACTATCGGTTTATTATCCGTGCATAGTCACAATACCTCTACCCACATGTACATATTACCTCAATTACCTTGACTAACCTGTGCCCCCGCACATTGACTCTGTACCAGTACCCCCTGTATATAGCCTCGCTACTGTTATTTTACTGTTGCTCTTTTATTATTTGTTTGTTTTTTTACTTATCAATTTTTTACTCAACACTTATTTTTCTTAAAACTGCATTGTTGGTTAAGGGCTTTTAAGTAAGCCCCATCAATGTGGATGAGAGTGTGCGGTTGTCCTGGCACCACACTGCCTGGTCTCTGACCTCATCCTCTGGGCGAAAACGGTCAATATAAAGGGATAGCTTTATCTATATATTTCTGGATATCTGACATTTTATTAGATATAAGGAGTAGACATGCTCCAGATACGCATGTCCTTAATTTCATATACGGAGCTAGAATATTCTCCATAATTGGACAGTTTCTACATGCATCCAATCCTGACCTCAGACATCTCCCTGCTACTGTATGAGTCCAGGGAGACTGTTCAGGCATCAACAATCATTGTGCTTCTTCACATGAAGGTGACATGTCTGAGCATACATTTGCACCATATTCAGTAGTAGGCTATACAAGGCATGGAAAGGCAAACATATTTAATCCAAGTTGCTATTTCCAAAGCACATCTCTGCTATTTCTGTTTAAAAAATGCAGCATAGCAAATCCAGAGCTCCAATCTCATCACGTTTTCTGTAAATATGCAAACGTAGGCCAATATTTGCTAAAAATGTATTTGATTTATTTAACAGAAAATAAAAGTTGCACACCATCAATACCCCTGCCTGCCCTGTTTGTTATGGATGATGGATGTGATAGGTGTAGATTGGATCTTCAGCGGCGGTCCCTCGCAGTCCAGACCCAACGTATCGGTAGTGTTGATCTGTGATCCACTCCAAACTGTCAGTGCATAAATCTTGAATAAACATTGTATCGATATTCCAAGAAAATATTGTGATTTCACATAACCATACCACAAGGTAGCTACTTTACCTGCTTCATTTATGATGAGAAAACTAGTTGAAACTAGCTAGCTAGCTAGCCAAGTTGCTAGTTAGCTAGCTTGCTAAGTTAGTTAGCTAGCATATACACTGCTCAAAAAAATAAAGGGAACACTTAAACAACACATCCTAGATCTGAATGAATGAAATAATCTTATTAAATACTTTTTTCTTTACATAGTTGAATGTGCTGAAAACAAAATCACACAAAAATTATCAATGGAAATCAAATGTGTCAACCCATGGAGGACTGGATTTGGAGTCACCCTCAAAATTAAAGTGGAAAACCACACTACAGGCTGATCCAACTTTTATGTAATGTCCTTAAAACAAGTCAAAATGAGGCTCAGTAGTGTGTGTGGCCTCCACGTGCCTGTATGACCTCCCTACAACGCCTGGGCATGCTCCTGATGAGGTGGTGGATGGTCTCCTGAGGGATCTCCTCCCAGACCTGGACTAAAGCATCCGCCAACTCCTGGACAGTCTGTGGTGCAACGTGGCGTTGGTGGAAGGAGCGAGACATGATGTCCCAGATGTGCTCAATTGGATTCAGGTCTGGGGAACGGGCGGGCCAGTCCATAGCATCAATGCCTTCCTCTTGCAGGAACTGCTGACACACTCCAGCCACATGAGGTCTAGCATTGTCTTGCATTAGGAGGAACCCAGGGCCAACCGCACCAGCATATGGTCTCACAAGGGGTCTGAGGATCTCATCTCGGTACCTAATGGCAGTCAGGCTACCTCTGGCGAGCACATGGAGGGCTGTGCGGCCCCCCAAAGAAATGCCACCCCACACCATGACTGACCCACCGCCAAACCGGTCATGCTGGAGGATGTTGCATGCAGCAGAACGTTCTCCATGGCGTCTACAGACTCTGTCACGTCTGTCACATGTGCTCAGTGTGAACCTGCTTTCATCTGTGAAGAGCACAGGGCGCCAGTGGCGAATTTGCCAATCTTGGTGTTCTCTGGCAAATGCCAAACGTCCTGCACGGTGTTGGGCTGTAAGCACATACCACCCTCATGGAGTCTGTTTCTGACCGTTTGAGCAGACACATGCACATTTGTGGCCTGCTGGAGGTCATTTTGCAGGGCTCTGGCAGTGCTCCTCCTGCTCCTCCTTGCACAAAGGCGGAGGTAGCAGTCCTGCTGCTGGGTTGTTGCCCTCCTACGGCCTCCTCCATGTCTCCTGATGTACTGGCCTGTCTCCTGGTAGCGCCTGGACACTACGCTGACAGACACAGCAAACCTTCTTGCCACAGCTCGCATTGATGTGCCATCCTGGATGAGCTGCACTACCTGAGCCACTTGTGTGGGTTGTAGACTCCGTCTCATGCTACCACTAGAGTGAAAGCACCGCCAGCATTCAAAAGTGACCAAAACATCAGCCAGGAAGCATAGGAACTGAGAAGTGGTCTGTGGTCACCACCTGCAGAACCACTTCTTTATTAGGGGTGTCTTGCTAAATGCCTATAATTTCCACCTGTTGTCTATTCTTTTTGCACAACAGCATGTGAAATGTATTGTCAATCAGTGTTGCTTCCTAAGTGGACAGTTTGATTTCACAGAAGTGTGATTGACTTGGAGTTACATTGTGTTGTTTAAGTGTTCCCTTTATTTTTTTGAGCAGTGTATTAACCATTAATACAAAATATGCCTAAACATTTTAAAACGTTAGCTGTCACCTTGAGGTTTGAAAGGGTGTAAAAATTGTGTTATTTGTTAGCTGGCTGTTGGCCAAATTAGCTAACGTTCTTGATTCTAGTTACTAAAATAAGTTAAACATCTCAAATTAGCTACTCACTTTGGCGTTTACTTCTTTGAGGTATTTTCTGAACAGCCTCTCACTTCTTTGTTTCTCCAGTTGTCAGTTTGACCCCACATCATTTACACACTCATTTGTGGTGCCCAAATAAAAACAAAAGACTGTTGCAACTCCACATCAGAAAATATGTGATTCTTGTTGCTAGGCTATCAGTTAGTGTTTTTAGCTTGCGGTTTGCGCACACCTTTATCCAGAGGAAATACAAACATTATAGCTAGTGTCTGAAAGAATGATATGGATTTAATATTTGTCCAATTATTGAGCATGTCCTCAAAACTCAAATAAGCATCAGAAATTGTCCTTATTTAACATATCAAAATGCATACTAAGATCCTGATATGAACCTCAGTCAAGAGCATATGCATTGTATTTGCTGAGAAAATATACTATGTAGAGTTACTGCCAGTATTTGTCATCGTATAGAGAAAATAAAATGTCCACATAGGCCTATCTCAGGATATCTAATGAGTCAATATCCGGCCATACCATCTACGTATGATATTCGGAGGGAATCCAAAAATGATTTGTTCTCGAAAGAAAAATATGTATTTCATTTTGTCAAATTATTGGGCAGGTGCTGAAAAATCTGAAATACATCAGAAATCATCCTTATTACAGCATATCAAGATCTGGATATGGACCTCAGCCAAGAGAAGCATATCTGGAATTAATATAGCTTATTATCTTGAATGTACTGAGTAAACACAGATATGTATACAGTCAGTATTTGTCAACATGGAGAGAAATTAGGATATCACATTTCTCAGGATATTGAATGAGTCAATATCCGGCCATAGGAAATGTCCATACGTGATATTTGGAGTAATATCATATACAGTATGTCTAACAGACGCATCTGGATTCAGAATTTTTCAGGATATGGTGCATATCCACATAACTCAAAATATGCATTGGAAATGGTCTGCATTCTCTAGAATATCAAAAACGTGTCATGTTAAGATATCCCCTGATCTGGACCATTTTTGCGCAATGCACCCTATAGGCTGCCTCATCGTCGTCAGTTATCAGTCCTACCACCGTTGTGTCGTCAGCAAACTTGATGATGGTGTTGGAGTCGTGCGCGGCCACACAGTCGTGGTTGAACAGGGAGTACAGGAGGTGACTAAGCACACACCCCTGAGGGGTCCCCATGTTGATGGTCAGCGTGGCGGATGTGTTGTTGCCTACCCTCGCCGTCTGGGGGCGGCCCATCAGGAAGTCCAAGATCCAGCTGTAGAGGGATATGTTCAGGGTCCTGAGCTTGGTGATGAGCTTGGAGGTCACTACGGAGTTGTATGTTGAGCTGTAGTCAAGCACTGCATTCTTACATAGGTTTTCCTTTTGTCCAGGTGGGTGAGGCCAGTGTGGAGTGCATTAGAGATTACGTCATCTGTGGATCTGTTGGGGCGGTATGCGAATTGGAGTAAGCCCAGAGTGTCTGGGATGATGGTGTTAATGTGAGCCACGACCAGCCTTTTAAAGCATTTCATGGCTATAGATTTGAGTGCTACGGGGCGATAGTCATTTAGGCAGGGGACTATGGATTACAGGCAAGATCTGCACTGAGCTAAACACCCACATCAAACCACACCCCCAACACAACTCTTGTTTGGCTACAGTCATGGCCGCTAGAATTTCTTAATGAGCAATATGAAAAACGAGGCCAAATCAGGAAGTTCAGCCCCCCTTTAGCTACAGTGAATGTAAGTTATAAACATAAAATATGTATTAAGTTATGCACTGGAATCTTGATCATCATCAAACCAGACTGACAATAAGATACCTTGAGCTTTACCAACAAAAGACAATCCTCTGGAAAGTTGCCCAGACAGGTAAACAGAAAATATTGGGAAGAAGTTGGACAAAACAATGAAAAATGAAACACACACTCACCTGCAGAAAGAAATCTTGCAACAATGCTGACAAATGAAGTGGCCTTGCAGTGCTGTTTTCATCCAATCACATAATATATCTCCCATCGTCTCTGCCTCAGCTGCCCCATCTAATTTCCCCAGCCTGCTGTCCTTGAGGCAAATAGGCTGAAGCCAAATAATTTTGAGGGTGGTTCTACTTCAAGGTGAAACAATCGAGCACTCAATTATTACGGCATGACATATCCAGGCCTTAGATAAAGCAACGAGAAATAGAACAGAATGGTGGGAGGGGTGTGCCTCTGTGCCCTATAGGCAGCCTCGTATTTACCTTGATAATAACTGTCCTAATCACAACCGTAATGCATCTTGCTTGGCAACAGCCTGTTGTGAGGCTAAAACGAACATAGGGGCTAGTAATACGCCCATGAGCAAGGCCTCCATTTTAGCAAGTGGCCAATAAGGAGGTTTTAATGACAGACAGATGCATATTTTGGCTGTCACATTTAAATAAATGAACAGGGTAGATTGCATTGTCCAGAGAGAGATGGAGGCTATGGCATGTCCCAGCCAAAATGGGCCTTGGCAGATAGACTTTTTGGACTGAAGAACAAAAGAAGGCAGTCAAAAGGGATGCTCCGTTTGTTTTTGTTTATGGACTATGCAGAGCTTAAGGTCATTTCAAAGCTGGAGTGTGAGTCTCCAAAGGGAGCTGCACCAGACCCAGAAAGATGAAAGGTTTCGGAAAGACGGAGTGCGAACATTCACCTCTCTGCTAAACTGCCTCAAAATACATTTGAATATTTAGTTGTATATATAAATAGGGCACCCACCATGGAGTAACTCTCTCCACTGATCACATGATGATTAGATGTGGAGAGGAGATATTTAAAGGCAACGTATAGGGGAATGATGCTATTTGCAATCTCTCTGGGAGGCTAAATGACCCATATTTTTACTAAATAGAAAAAATGGATGCTTAGCTTTCTATTTACAGTGCCTTAATTGAAATAACTTGGTAATTAATTTGAGCATACAGAGGCTTGCGAAACTATTCACCCCCCTTGGCATTTTTCCTATTTTGTTGCCTTACAACCTGGAATTGTAATGGTTTTTTGAGGGGTTTGTATCATTTGATTTACACAACATGCCTACCACTTTGAAGATGAAAAATATGTTTTTTTGTGAAACAAACAAGAAAAAAAGAAAAAAAAGAAAAAAGAAAACTAATTATTTACCCACCCAAAGTCAATACTTTGTAGGGGCACCTTTTGCAGCAATTACAGCTGCAAGTTTCTTGGGGTATGTCTCTATAAGCTTGGGACATCTAGCCACTGGAATTTTTGCCCATTCTTCAAAGCAAAACTGCTCCAGCTCCTTCAAGTTGGATGGGTTCCGCTGGTGTTAAGTTATCTTTAAGTCATACCACAGATTCTCAATTGGATCGAGGTCTGGGCTTTGACTAGGCTATTCCAAGACATTTAAATGTTTCCTCTTAAAACACTCGAGTGTTGCTTTAGCAGTATGCTTAGGTTCATTGTCCTGCTGGAAGATGAACCTCCGTCCCAGTCTCAAATCTCTGGAAAACTGAAACAGGTTTCCCTCAAGAATTTCCCTGTATTTAGCGCCATCCATCATTCCTTCAATTCTGACCAGTTTGTTCTCAACTGGCCTACCTGGTTAAATAAAAATAAATAAAAAATCCCAGTCCCTGCCGATGAATAACATGGTGTTCTCTGGGTGATGAGAGGTGTTAGGTTTGCACCAAACATAGCGTTTCCTTGATGGCCAAAAAGCTCAATTGTAGTCTCATCTGACCAGAGTACCTTCTTCCATATGTTTGGGGAGTCTCCCACATGCCTTTCGGCGAACACCAAATGTGTTTGCTTATTTTTTTCTTTAAGAAATTGCTTTTTTTTCTGGCCACTCTTCCGGAAAGCCCAGCTCTGTGGAGTCTACGGCTTAAAGTGGTCCTATGGACAGATACTTCAATCTCCGCTGTGGAGCTCTGCAGCTCCTTCAGGGTTATCTTTGGTCTCTTTGTTGCCTCTCTGATTAATGTCGTCCTTGCCTGGTCCGTGAGTTTTGGTGGGCGGCCCTCTCTTGGCAGGTTTGTTGTGGTAGCATATTCTTATAATTTAATGGTGCACCGTGGGATGTTCAAAGTCCCTGATCTGTACTTCTCCACAACTTTGTCCCTGACCTGTTTGGAGAGCTCCTTCGTCTTCATGGTGCCGCTTGCTTGGTGGTGACCCTTGCTTAGTGGTGTTGCACACTCTGGGGCCTTTCAGAACAGGTGTATATATACCAATACTTGTGTCATTCTCAAAACCTTTGACCACGACTGTATACTGAGATCATGTGACAGATCATGTGACACTTTGATTGCACACAGGTGGACTTTATTGAACTAATTATGTGACTTCTGAAGGTAATTGGTTGCACCAGATCTTATTTAGGGGCTTCATAGCAAAGGGGGTGAATACATATGCACGCACCACTTTTCCGTTATTTATTTTTTAGAATTTTTTTAAACAAGTTATTTTTTTCATTTCACTTCAACAATTTGGACTGTTTTTTGTATGTCCATTTCATGAAATCTAAATAAAAATCCATTTAAATTACAGGTTGTAATGCAACAAAATAGGAAAAACGGCAAGGGGGATGAATACTTTTGCAAGGCACTGTATACAGTCGTGGTCAAAAGTTTTGAGAATTACACAAATATTAATTTTCACAAAGTCTGCTGCCTCAGTTTTTATGATGGCAAGTTGCATATACTCCAGAATGTTATGAAGAGTGATCAGATTAATTGCAATTAATTGCAAAGTCCCTCTTTGCCATGAAAATGAACTTAATCCCAGAAAAACATTTCCACTGCATTTCAGCCCTGCCACAAAAAGACCAGCTGACATCATGTCAGTGATTCTCTCGTTAACACAGGTGAGGGTGTTGACAAGGACAAGGCTGGAGATCACTCTGTCATGCTGATTGAGTTAGAATAACCGACTGGAAGCTTTAAAAGGAGGGTGGTGCTTGAAATCATTGTTCTTCCTCTGTTAACCATGGTTACCTGCAAGGAAACACGTGCCGTCATCATTGCTTTGCACAAAAAGGGATTCACAGGCAAGGATATTGCTGCTAGTAAGATTGCACCTAAATCAACCATTTATCGGATCATGAAGAACTTCAAGGAGAGAGGTTCAATTGTTGTGAAGAAGGCTTCAGGGCGCCCAAGAAAGTCCAGCAAGCGTCAGGACCGTCTCCTAAAGTTGATTCAGCTGCGGGATCGGGGCACCACCAGTGCAGAGCTTGGTCAGGAATGGCAGCAGGCAGGTGTGAGTGCATCTGCACGCACAGTGAGGCGAAGACTTTTGGAGGATGGCTTGGTGTCAAGAAGGGCAGCGAGGAAGCCACTTCTCTCCAGGAAAAACATCAGGGACAGACTGATATTCTGCAAAAGGTACAGGGATTGGACTGCTGAGGACTGGGGTAAAGTCATTTTCTCTGATGAATCCCCTTTCCGACTGTTTGGGGCATCCGGAAAAAAGCTTGTCCGGAGAAGACAAGGTGAGCGCTAACATCAGTCCTGTGTCATGTCAAAAGTAAAGCATCCTGAGACCATTCATGTGTGGGGTTGCTTCTCAGCCAAGGGAGTGGGCTCACTCACAATTTTACCTAAGAACACAGCCATGAATAAAGAATGGTACCAACACATCCTCCGAGAGCAACTTCTCCCAACCATCCAAGAACAGTTTGGTGACGAACAATGCCTTTTCCAGCATGATGGAGCAACTTGCCATAAGGCAAAAGTGATAACTAAAACATCGACATTTTGGGTCCATGGTCAGGAAACTCCCCAGACCTTAATCCCATTGAGAACTTGTGGTCAATCCTCAAGAGGCGGGTGGACAAACAAAAACCCACAAATTCTGACAAACTCCAAGCATTGATTATGCAAGAATGGGCTGCCATCAGTCAGGATGTGGCCCAGAAGTTAATTGACAGCATACCAGGGCGGATTGCAGAGTTCTTGAAAAAGAAGGGTCAACACTGCAAATATTGACTCTTTGCATAAACTTAATGTAATTGTCAATAAAAGCCTCACTTATGGAATGCTTGTAATTATACTTCAGTAGACCATAGTAACATCTGACAAAAACATCTAAAAACACTGAAGCAGCAAACTTTGTGTCATTCTCAAAACTTTTGACCACGAATGTAATATAGTATCCAGTGGATAACTGTGGCTGTTGGACCTTCAGTGGGGGGTTTTATTTTCCCAAAGCGTTGTACCAAACTAAAAAATCAAGAAAAACACAGACAGCACCCGCACTAACGTTACCAGCAACAACAACCACACTGCTTACACAACCTATGGTAGCCCAACGCCATAAATATCACACTATCACCAAAAGCGACAACAGTGACACATCAAAGGATGTGAGTTTGATAGGCTTGTGATGCTGAAAGGACCCTAATACCTGCACACTCCATGTAGGAGAGCACACTTTTAGTAAAATACATAGGCTGATAGAAAGACAGCAGTCACACACAGCATGATGTTAAAGAATAAGCAGCCCATTCACTCGGACATAATAAGCCAGTAGGTTCCAATGATAAGAAAACAAAAACAGAACCATTACACTCTTAGAAAAAAGGGTTTCAAAAGGGTTCCATAGGAGAACCCGTTTTGGTTGCAGGTAGAACCCTTTTTTGGTCCCAGGTAAAAAGAACCCTTTTGGGTTCCATTTAAAACCGTGTGTGGAAAGGGTTCTACATGGAACCCAAAAGGGTTCTACGTGGAACAAAAAAAGGGTTCTTCAAAAGGGTTCTCCTATGGGGACAGCTGAAGAACCCTTTTAGTTTCTATACTGAACAAAAATATACACAACATGTAAAGTGTTGGTTCCATGTTTCATGAGCTAAAATAAAAGATCACAGAAATGTTCCATTTGCACTAAAAGCTTATTTCTCTCAAATGTGTTTACATCCCTGTTAGTGAACATTTCTCCTTTGCCAAGAAAATCCATCCACCTGACAGGCGTGGCATATCAAGAAGCTGATTAAACAGCATGATCATTACACAGGTGCACCTTGTGCTGGGGACAATAAAAGGCCACTCTAAAATGTGCAGTTTTGTCACACAACAGAATGCCACAGATCTCTCAGGTTTTGAGGGAGCGTGCAATTTGCATGCAGACTGCAGGAATGTTCAACAGAGCTGTTGCCATATATTTGAAAGTTCATTTCTCTATCATAAGCTGCCTCCAATGTCGTTTTAGAGAATTTGGCAGTATATCCAACTGGCCTCACAACCGCAGAACACGTTTAACCACGCCAGCCCAGGACCTCTACATTCGGCTTCTTCACCTGCAGGATCGTCTGAGGAGGGGGAGGTAGGTGCTGAGGAGTATTTCTGTCTGTAATAAAGTCCTTTTGTGTGAAAAAACTCATTCTGATTGGCTGAACCTGGCTCCCTAGTGGGTGGGCCTGGCTCCCAAGTGGGTGGGCCTATGCTCTCTGAGGCCCACCCATGGCTGTGCCCCTGCCCAGTCATGTGAAATCCATAGATTAGGGCCTAATGAATTCATTTTAATTGACTGATTTACTTCTATGAAATGTAACTCAGTAAAATCTTTGAAATTGTTGCATGTTGTGTTTATATTTTTATATAGATAGCACCTTCTAAGAGTGTAGGCTAAGCGTTTCCAAATCGAAACGTACAACTATTACTTCCCATTGCAAACATCGTTATCACGTTCAGCACACAAAGTAACCAGTGATCTAAAGTTTAAATGCAACAATGTTTCACAAGCATAACACATTATTTTTAAATAGATAGCTAACAACAGCAAGCAAGCTGCCATAAAAAAACTGTTCCACTCCCCAGATGATGATCGTTTGAAACTTTTTAGCATAAACATCCTCTTCAATAACACCTGCTACTGCAGCCGCTGCTGCACACTAGCCTACAACAAAAACTAGCTAGCATAAACCGTGGGAAAACTACTGCTCGCTATTGCGCAGTGACCTGTCGGCCTTTCAGATGGCGGAAGTTTCCACACATTTTTGTAAAAATGGTCCCAACCATTACAAGTCAAAATGTGATTGGTTGATTCCACCGTCACTCCAAAATTCTGCTCTAATACAGTTGAATGGAAGATGCCTTCTATCAGAGAGGAAGAAGCGAAGCGACAGGGATAACTGGGTATTTTTTTTCGCTCACCAAGCGAGGAGTTTTTGTATGTAGGTCAATGAGAGAGTGTCGAATTTGGTTAACAAAAAATGTAATGGCTTATTTGCTTGTGTTTTTTTGTTGTTGATCGAATAGAAGATTCAAAATGATTAGGTAATGATTAGGTTGTTACGGGTGTACTTTCCTTTCCAACACAAACTGAAGAAATTCAATCAGAATGAAATTGAAAATAATAATATAATCCAAAATATCATTGAAACATTATTGAAAAGATAACATTATTTTATAAATCATTGGGCCTTCTCTGAAGGCATAGAAGGCCTTGACAGTTCTCCACTGATAGTATCCATACTTTAACTACCAAAATAATAATGGTCACTTTTGTAAAGACTAAAAAAGAGAATGCTTTACATTTTTAACATGACTTTGCTTGGCATGCACATAGTAATTGGGGGTGAAAAAAACAGGGGAAGCAATTTTCATCTGGAAAGTGTCCAGCGAACATACCACTGGGCTTGGGGATGGGTCAGGGAGGTAATTGGGGTCCTGGATATACAGTGAGCTCCAAAGGTATTGGGACAGTGACACATTTATCATACACATATCATACCCCCAAGACATGCTAAGCTCTCACCATTCCAATAACACAGGAGGTTAGCATTTTGTGGGGGTATGATATTTATGCTTCTGTATCTTTCTCACTCATCAGTATTCACAATTCATTCAAGATTATCCATAATCATGGTAGCATCCACATTAATGTAATAGTGTTTAGAAACACATTATATTCTTATTTACAACAAAATAGACTCCATAATGACCTAGTAGTCATTGCATGATTTCAAGTGCTGGAGTACAGAGCCAACACAACAAAAAATGTGTCCCTGTCCAAATACTTTTGGAGCTCACTTTATATTATTAAAACAATGCCACTGCACTATTATTTAACAGGTACTTACCACACAGCTCTTGCCATGCCTGTATGGCAGATAGCCGACTCTAACCTCTCCACAGTAAGGGTCATTACTTTCGGTGGGTACAACCATCATCTATATTTTTCCAGTTTCCATAATCCTGTACTTAATATATTTCAGCTACTACAACAGTAAAGTACTTCAGGCCTATTATGTGTACTCACTATGTTAGTCATAGTTTATTTGATTAATCGGAGTCCTCTGCTCTATGTTTTTTAATGTAAAAGCAATTACATTCGCTGCAAGTATAAAAGAAGTGATATCAAACCCTAAACTGTTGGAGCCCACAAGATTCGTATTATCATCTTATTCTCTCTTGCTCTCGTTTTGTTGAGTGCTGCTCATGTGTAGTGAATGTGATATATTTTCAAATTATATAATTGACTATTGGAATCTGTGGTAAATATGTAGTGACAATGTAGGACTTGGATTATATTGTGGTATGCTAAATTGTACATTTACATTTGACATTTTAGTCATTTAGCAGACGCTCTTATCCAGAGCGAGTTACAGGAGCAATTAGGGTTCAGTGCCTTGCTCAAGGGCACATCGACAGATTTTTCACCTAGTCGGCTCGGGGATTAGAACCAGCGACCTTTCGGTTACTGGCACAATGCTCTTAACCACTAAGCTACCTGCCGCCCCTAAATGGCAGTGGAATGCTAAAAAGCAACTATTACTTAGAATTACATAAAAAGAGACTTTGACTTACATGCATCTCAGATCTTATAATGTCCTTGAGATGGAGGCATCTCAGATCTTATAATGTCCTTGAGCAATTATTTATACAGATCTAAAGTAAACATTTCAGATTTACAGTAAACATACTCGACGCAACCGCAAGCTGGAGTATCAACCCGAGTACTCCGTTCTCCCACCTCTGGTCTCTTGGACCTCGCACCCCTATGGGAGGGCTGCTCCCGCTCAGCCCAGTCCAAGCTCTTCTCTGTCCTGGCACCCCAATCTTCCAAAAACATCTTAAACCCTACCTCTTCAAAGAGTATGTTAAATAATCTGATAGCTACTTTATTGAGGAAAGATTTACTTATTATGGCTGTGATACAGTATGTAATTTTCCCACCTAGCTATTTTAAGATTAATGCAATAACTGTTAGCCACTCTCGATAAGAGTGTCTGCTAAATGACTAAAAATGTAATGTAAATGTAACAGCCCTATCTTCTATTTGACATGTTAGTTATTTTTACACACTGTGAGACCTGTTCAGCAGACAAATTGCCACCATCTGCGTCAAAACAATGGGACTCAATGGGTAGGATCAATAGATAGTTTAGTTGAATAAACCAGATTTAGTTGAATAAACTCATTTCATGTAAAGTAACAGTATTTTTGAAGCACTGTTTTCAAAACTGGCTGCACATAAATGACAGAATGTTATGATCACAGTAGCCTCTACCATGCTTTCACCTAACCTTCGGTATGAAAGCCTGTGGAAGTTCTTGTCAGAAAAATACTAAAAGAAGGCGTCATCCCCTTCCAACAACTGGAATAGGCACATTCAAATAGAGGTAGAGATTTGAAACCAAAAGCCAATCATTTTCAATGGTCCCCACATGGGGTATTGTCATTACAACCATTATATGAAACATTTAATAAAAACAATTTCTGAAATATAAATTAAAAAATATATAGCATGCTAGCAATGCAAGCACCCTAAATGAGATTACTCGGGTTAATTTGCGCTTCTGAAGATGGATGGAAGGAGTGGTTGTTTAAAAAAAATAGCGTCTACTTATAGCCAATAAGCCAGCAGCCTCTGGAAATCAGCGCTCCACTCATACCTTATTTTCCAATATAAACTTCCCCAGGCTCTCGAGAACAACTTGAGCGAGGCCTGGAAGCTGAGGATACGATGACAGCAATGTGAGGTAACATGTAAGTGGATCAAAGGTGTGTGATCTATGATGGGGAAACTTCATGGTTGTGGATGCTTCCATATGCAGATTTGTATGTGTGGCACCGTGAGAGGCATGGGCATAGGTGTGGCGGAAGGACTCCCAGTGCAGCACCATGGACAGAGCCACCCACCTCAGCACAGGAGACAGATGCGCTCACTTCAGCATCATGGACAGCGGCACTCAGTTCAGCACTGTGGAAGGCTGCACTACCTTCAGCACCAGGCCAGCCGAAGACAGCGCCACAGCTCTGCTCACATACACACCTGTGCCGGATTACTAATCAGCACACCTGCAAGGCATTCCCTAATCAACTGACTTGCACAAAAGGGCAGGCTATACCTCACTCAAGCGCAGCGTGCCTACTCTCCCACTACAGAAGCCTCAAAAGGAGAGTTACGGACTCTGCCAGTGAGGCCACACCGGCGCAGGAGACTACAGGTGGCCACCATCTTTAACCACCCTCTTGCCTGAACGGCTTGTGGACTAGAACGCCAGAGACACTAGACGCTAAAGTAAAATAATCTGAAACTTGAACTCTTTTGTGGGTTTATTCAGTGCCACCTGTGTAGTCGGGCATATCCCAATGTTCCTGAAAGTATGAATAATAAAGCCATATGAAATTGAAGCTTCACAGATACATATGGCCACATGGGATTTTGGATAAGGTAATGCTATGTAGAGCCATTGCAAACCTGCCATGAGTTCAAGATTCGACATATACAGTGAGGGAAAAAAGTATTTGATCCCCTGCTGATTTTGTACATTTGCCCACTGACAAAGACATGATCAGTCTATAATTTTAATGGTAGGTTTATTTGAACAGTGAGAGACAAAAATAACAACAACAAAAATCCAGAAAAACGCATGTCAAAAATGTTATAATTGATTTGCATTTTAATGAGGGAAATAAGTATTTGACCCCCTCTCAATCAGAAAGATATCTGGCTCCCAGGTGTCTTTTATACAGGTAACGAGCTGAGATTAGGAACACACTCTTAAAGGGAGTGCTCCTAATCTCAGCTTGTTACCTGTATAAAAGACACCTGTCCACAGAAGCAATCAATCAGATTCCAAACTCTCCACCATGGCCAAGACCAAAGAGCTCTCCAAGGATATCAGGGACAAGATTGTAGACCTACACAAGGCTGGAATGGGCTACAAGACCATCGCCAAGCAGCTTGGTGAGAAGGTGACAACAGTTGGTGCGATTATTCACAAGTAAAAGAAACACAAAATAACTGTCAATCTCCCTTGGCCTGGGGCTCCATGCAAGATCTCACCTCGTGGAGTTGAAATGATCATGAGAACGGTGAGGAATCAGTCCAGAACTACACGGGAGGATCTTGTCAATGATCAAGGCAGCTGGGACCATAGTCACCAAGAAAACAATTGGTAACACACTACGCCGTGAAGGACTGAAATCCTGCAGCGCCCGCAAGGTCCCCCTGCTCAAGAAAGCACATATAGATGCCCGTCTGAAGTTTACCAATGAACATCTGCATGATTCAGAGGAGAACTGGGTGAAAGTGTTGTGGTCAGATGAGACCAAAATGGAGCTCTTTGGCATCAACTCAACTCGCCGTGTTTGGAGGAGGAGGAATGCTGCCTATGACCCCAAGAACACCATCCCCACCGTCAAACATGGAGTTGGAAACATTATGCTTTGGGGGTGTTTTTCTGCTAAGGGGACAGGACAACTACACCACATCAAAGGGACGATGGACAGGGTCATGTACCGTCAAATCTTGGGTGAGAACCTCCTTCCCTCAGCCAGGGCATTGAAAATGGGTCGTGGATGGGTATTCCAGCATGACAATGACCCAAAACACACGGCCAAGGCAACAAAGGAGTTGGTCAAGAAGAAGCACATTAAGGTTCCGGAGTGGCCTAGCCAGTCTCCAGACCTTAATCCCATAGAAAATCTGTGGAGGGAGCTGAAGGTTTGAGTAGCCAAACGTCAGCCTCGAAACCTTAATGACTTGGAGAAGATCTGCAAAGAGGAGTGGGACAAAATCCCTCCTGAGATGTGTGCAAACCTGGTGGCCAACTACAAGAAATGTCTGACCTCTGTGATTGCCAACAAGGGTTTTGCCACTAAGTACTAAGTCATGTTTTGCAGAGGGGTCAAATACTTATTTCCCTCATTAAAATGCAAATCATTTTATAACATTTTTTACATGCAATTTTCTGATTTTTTTTATTTTTATTCTGTCTCTCACTGTTCAAATAAACCTACTATTAAAATTATAGACTGATCATTTCTTTGTCAGTGGGCAAACGTACAAAATCAGCAGGGGATCAAATACTTTTTTCCCTCACTGTACATATGAATCTGATGACATGCTTTTATATTTCTGAACATTTCATATTTCGGTTGTGTTACTCCGGGATACTGTAACCAGAGGTAAATTCCCATTTTCTACTCTGTTTTTACTGTATATCACCACAGTTCCTGTTGACTTCAGGAATTTGCATGCGTGAGACCCAAAGGTGCATCATCCTCTCACTCAGTTTAGGAGAGCGCCACATGTCAGGATCCTGCTGCCTGTTCCTGAACTAGAAATCAAGTGCCAATCCATTGCGAGAGGAATGAAACCAATGGATTCTCCATTACTCTGGACGAGCTGTGGGACTTCAAGAATAGCTTTGCTCGCCTGCCTGTCTTATTTCCAAGTCAGGAGATAAATGAGTATGCTTTGAAACTGCTTGAGGGAAGAGCCATCAATGTCCTCAAAAAGGAAGCAGAGATATAGAGCCCCACAGTGGAGGTGTCATAATACCCATAAAACCTAGCGGTCAACAGGGAAATGGTTCTAATCGTTTTTTCCACCATTCAATTTTTCCCTTGTCCTAGAGCGACACGGTTATGAAAACGTCATGCCAGGGTAAGCATTCACGAAACACAGGCCTTATTTGAAGTGTTTCTAAAATCCCCTATGGGAAAAATGAATGGAGGAAAAATGATTGAACCCCTTTCCCTGTTTGACCGCTAGGTTTAAATTTCTCCAGCCTTATCCCGCAGACCTCATAGCAAACAAAGTCCAGGGCTGCCATTTGGCTGTAAAACAAATGCAGGATTGTGGCTTTAATGTCTAATTTTCTTAATATTCCATGGTCCTTGATCTATTAGTGATGGAGGATGATTAACATTAAAGGGGGCAGGAAGCATAGCAAGGATTATGCTTCCCTGTAAACAGGAAATTAGCTAGCTTTAAAGCATCTGAACACCCCTGCTACAGTATAGCTAATTGGCTATAATGAGGAGTAGAAAGCAAACTAATGATAACCCCCCCTTTGGTAATCTACATCCGCCCGATCTGAATGTCCTTTTCTTTCATTTATAGTGGTAGTTAACATTATGCCGTGTTTAGTTAGAAGAGAATGCATGTTAAATCAAGATAGGACTATTATCTGTTTAAAAAAACTCCATAGATTGTTTAATACAACATACCATATTTTCAACAATTTAACATCAAGAAAAAAACGTACATAAAAAAAAAAATCTGCATATTACCTTTATTGCACAGAACACTTTGAATGGATTTTTTTCCCGTGGATTTTTTAATATATTTTCGTAAAAAGTTGGCTTGGACTACATGTTCAACATAGTCCTGGGTCAAAATAAAAAAAGGAACAAGAGCAAGAAAAGAAGTTCCCATGAATCTCTGACTCGACCGGGACCAAAAGGCTAAGTACAGTAGCCACACTTTGAACAAAGAGAGCATTCATAATCAGCCAGGGAGGGAACCATGAGCTGGTTCTCAGCAAAACGGATTACTCCAAAGCTGCTTCAGACCACTCCATGGGTGAAACCATCTGTGTCGCTGCACCATCTGCATATTCAGTCCATACTTCCAACCCATTACTGTGTTGTTGTTGTCTGGAATGTCATCCATCATAAATAACCTAGCCTTTATCCTGCACATATCCACAAAGCCCAGCTGTCCACAGTGTGTAGTTGAGAAGGTAAGGGCATTCATTACACATGTTGTATATCCAGGAGGATCAGCAGGAACATATATATCTTTTTTCTTTACACCCTTTTTTGGGATATCATATAGTAAAATAAATCTGCAAGGACATTTTTGCATGGGGTTGTGGTGGTTGGGGAGGGTCGAGAAATTCAAAACAATGATATTTCTGACAACCAAAGCTCCCTAACATGGGATTAAGAGTTTTACAGGTTGCTGAGCACATTAGTCACAAAGTAGAGCATCCAAACTTTTATTCTCCATAAACATGTTAAGCACAACATAAGCCCATTATGTAAGACTCTTTAGAGTGCACTGTAACACAATTCAAAAGGCAACAGATAAACAGATAGCAAGGTATTCATGCAATCATATGCAATGGAATAAACCATCAGTTGTTGTCATATAGAGTGTAATCCACAGTAGCATCCAAACATTTCTAGCTGGATTATCTTCTGAAAAGAGAGAAGCATGTGTGTGTGTAAATGTGTCATTTCTGTTATTTGTGTCATTGTTTGCGTATAGACTATGTTTATATAACACTACATTTTCGATTAGGTTGATTTATCTCCCAGAGAGAAACAAAAAGGAATAGATAATATAATATGATACAATTAGCCTTCAGAAAGTATTCATGCCCCTATACTTTTTCTACATTTTGATATGTTACAAAGTAGGGTTAAAATTGATTTAATTGTCTTTTTATTTTATTTTTCAACAATCTACACAAAATACTCTGTAATGTCAGTGTCAACAAATTAAAGAAATGTACTAATGAAAAATAAAACACAAATATATATTGATTAGATATGTATTGGGTAAGTCTCTAAAGAGCTTTGCACACCTGGATTGTTGAATATTTGCCTATTATTCTTTCGAAAATTATTCACGCTCTATCAAGTTGGTTGTTGATTGTTGCTAGACTTACTTTTCAAGTGCTGCCATAGATTTTCAGGCAGATTTGAGTCAAAACTTTAAGTAGGCCACTCAGGAACATTCAATGTCGTCTTGGTAAGCAACTCGTATAGATTTGGTATTGTGTTTTAGGGTTATTGTCCTGCTGAACGGTGAACTAGTCTCTCAGTGTCTGTTGGAAAGCAGACTGAACCAGGTTTTCCTCTAGGATTGTGCCTGTGCTTAGCTACATTCCTTTTCTTTTTATCCTGGAAAACTCCCCAGTCCTTTCTGACAACAAGCATACCCATAACATGATGCAGCCACCACCATGCTTGAAAATATTGAGAATGGTACCCAGTGATGCGTTTTGTTGGATTTGCCCCAAATATAACACTTTGTATTCAGGACGAAAAGTGAATTCCTTTGCCACATTTTTTTGCAGCATTAACTTTAGTGCCTTGTTGTAAACAAGATGCATGTTTTGGAATATTGTTTTATTCTGTACAGGCGTCCTTCTTTTCACTCTGTCATTTAGGTTAGTATTTTGGAGTAACTACAATGTTGTTGATCCATCCTCAGGTTTGTGCTATCACAGCCATCAAACTCTGTTACCGTTTTAAAATCCCCATTGGCCTCATGGTGAAATCCCTGAGCGGTTTTCTTTCTCTCAGTTCGGAAGGACGCCTGTATCTTTGTAGTGCCTGGGTGTATTGATACACCACCCAAAGCCTAATTAACAGCTTCACCATGCTCAAAGGGATATTCATTGTCTGCTTTTTTATTTTTAACAATCGGTTCCCTTCCTTTGTGAGGCATTGGAAAACTTCCCTGGTCTTTGTGGTTAAATCTGTGCTTGAAATTCACTGTTCGACTAAGGGACCTTACAGATAATTGTATGTGTGGGGTACAGAAATGGGATAGTCATTAACAAATCATGTTAACCACTATTATTGCACACAGAGTGGGTACATGCAATTTATTATGTGATTTGTTAAGCAAATGTTTACTCCTGAACTTAATTAGGCTTGCCATAAAGAGGTTGAATACTTTTTTCAATTGTAATTCATTCGTATTTGACATTATGTGGTATTATGTGTAGATCTGTGACCATTTTATATTCAGGCTGTCACAACAAAATGTGGAAAAAGTCAAGGGGTGTGAAGGTACTGTATATTATCATTATATGATGTAATATAATAAAATAATACAATGTTTATGGCCAATAAACATTGTGTGTCACAGTGTCTTAATGAATGAATGAATGAATTTAGAGGAGTTTTGAGAAGAATCATGTTAGAACCAAAAGCCGCTATAGAGCAATGACTCATCTACCCTTATATACTATCAAACTATGCCAACAAAATGACTTGTATTTGAATCTTCCTTGGTAACAGTTTAAATTAAGTTGCTCTTTCACATGTGCAGTAATGCTATAATTACTCTAGTAACAACATCAGTAACATGTTACATAGTAATTGTAAGAAGTTGTCATTGCTTTGTAAATGCATAGTAATGGAATTGTGCATTGTTTGTTATGACACAAGAAACAGTAGACTAAGAAACAATAACTCAAATACTACACCATTACAATGCAATTACTAAATAATTATGTAACATTGTTTTTAGTAGAGTAACACAATGTGTTTACTAGAGTAATTACATTGCGCTCCACAGGTATAAAAGCAACTTAATGTAAAGTGTAGTGAATGATATGGATGAGATACAGAACATTTACATATATTCATTCTGACTGACAAAGTACCAGAAGGGATTGTTTAAATGTGCTCATCAACCCATACAATCTACTCTTAACATTTTGGTAAACAAATATTTCAATTTCTGTAAAAAATCTATAAACTAAAAACACAGGCAAAAGGACAGTGAAGGTTATTACGAACATATAGAAGGGTTCTTCTCTTTTTTTCTATAATTTCTTCCCAATATAAATCCACAGGAATAGGAATCGCGCACAACAAAATTTGCTTTTCAACAAACGGTACCTAAAGGCCTTGCAGAAACTGCCAACGCTGTGGAGCGTCGGCTGTGCGATCATCCCCTCATATACTCAACATATTACGAAAGCAAGGAACTTCTCTCTCCATCTCCAACAGTTAAGTCAGGGAAAACAGATTACTTTATGATAACATCCCAGGATCCACAGATTTGTAAGGGAGGATTTGACTTTCTTTTTTTTTTTTTTTTTTTACAATTTGTAGTTCAGAGTCTGTTTGCTCCCTGAGTCCCGTTAAATCATTTTCATGTTAAACTTGCGAGGGGCGTCTGCGTTGCTGCTGCTCATGCCAGCGTCTGACTTGCGTGGCACATACTCAATCTCTATGTTGTGCTTTGTGGCCCCTTTACCTCTACTCCACAGAAAGAGTAGCACCAGACAAAACAGGACGACACCAAGGAAAGATATGAAGCCCATGGTGGTGGCGATGATTAAGGTCTTTATGTCAAAGGGGAAGGGGACGTTGGTTCGCGTCCCATTGGCACCATTCTCGTTGGGCTGGTTGGAGATGAAGGCAAAGGTCTTGTTGGGTTGGTGAGGCCAGTCTGGAGAGTAGCTGTGGACATGCAGGTGGGCGAGAGATGTGTCGTTGCCACCGGCGTTGCTGGCTATACACACATATGTGCCATTATCCTGAATCTGCGCATAGCGCACCTCAAGGGTGCCATCGGGGAATACTGTGAGCCGACCGATGGTTTTGGTCGTGATGAACTGCTTCTGTGGTGAGAGCCACATGATGACTGGGGCGGGATCACCGTCCGCCTGGCATACAAAATGAACAGTAGTTCCCTCGTCCACAAATTTCTGCTGTGCCTTGCGATCCCGAATCCTGGACTTGCGACACGTGAAGTAGTTGGGCTGCAGGACATCCGGGAAATCTTTAAACTCTTTTCCCTGTACAAACTCAGGTGAAGCGCAGGTGGGTTGCTGCCGGTTGAAGTTGAGCCTCCAGCGTCTCCGGAACACCCACAGCAGCCGACAGTCACAGGCCAAGGGGTTGTCGTAAAGCGCCAGAGTCTCCAGGTTGCCTACCGAGTGGAACGCAGACTCCTCCAAAGTGCTCAAGGCATTGCCAGACACATTGAAGATCTTCAGATAGTTTAGGCCTCGGAACGAGTAGGGCTCGATCATAGCCAGCCTGCCCCCGACCAGGTGAAACTCCTGGAGCCTCAGAAGGTCATGGAGCTTATTCCCCTCAATGGTGTGGATGGGGTTATAGGACAGATTCAGAAACCGTAGGTAGACCAAGTGCCGGAGAGCCACGTATGGGATGGAGGTCAGGTTGCCATTGGTGATGGTCAGCGAGGTGAGGTTCAGTCCATAGAGGCAATTTGAGGTCATGGTGTCCAGGTAGGGCCAGTTGGCGATCTCCAGCACTTTCAGCCGGTAGAGCCTTTTGAAGGAGTAATCCTTAATAATGTAGATGTTGAGGTGGCGCAGCCTGAGAAAGATCAAACTATGGAGGTGGGTGAAGGCCTCGGTGGGCACCGAGGTCAGGTTGCACTTCTCCAAAGTCAGCTGCTCTAGGCTGCTGAGGCCATGGAAGGCCCGGTGGGAGATGAACACCAAGTCATTGTCGCCCACCTCCATGGAGCGCAGGTTGTATAGGTCTTGGAACATATAGTCCAGCAGGATGACTATCTTGTTCTCACTGATGTCCAGCTGGGTGAGGTTGCTGAGGCCCGTGAACACACCCAGCTGGATGAGTTTGAGCTTGTTGCTGCGCAGCCCTAATGTCCGCAGGCCGTACAGGTTGTTGAAGGCGCCGGGCTCGATGGCAGAGATGGTGTTTTCGTTGAGCTCCAGCTCCTCCAGGTTGGGGTAGGCGGCGAACTCATCCATGTTGATGGTCTTGATGCGGTTCTTGCTGAGGTCCAGCAGCCGCGTTTCTGTGGGGATGCCCTCAGGGACGGACATAAGCTTCTTGCGGTGGCATATGACCGAGCGTTCCTGGGCGTTGCACTCGCAGCGGGACGGGCAGCCTGTGGTGGAACCGGACAGTACGGTGCCCAGCATCAGAATCAGAATGGGCTGCCAGCAAGCCACCAGGTAGCTGTGCCCATTCGCTTCCCTGGCCCCCATCCTATCGGTTACCTATGGAGACACAAGAGAGACAGAGAAAGGACATGTTAGAAAAACAAATCACTGATTAGATATCCTCTAAATGACACTGGGCTATTTCCTTATCATTAAAATTGGTGGTCACTCAAAATTGTAACAGTACGTTGTTGGACTGTGGATTCATACTGTAGGTTTAATGCTGCTAAACTGTCCAGTGAGATCACTTTCGTAATGTATTTTGAAGCCACATTCTGCAGTATTGCTGCATATAAAATGATTTGAAGTGTGGGAAAAGGAGTGTCCTTTAATGAAAACATATTATACTGTTTGTTCTCTTTAGAAAAATAGTGGCTACTATTCTCTGCCAGGCATTTCGACACCAACAATGAAAAGCAATAAAATGAAATGCGATGCCACCCTCGTGACACAATTTGAAATAGAGTGCAAATTGCTGCAATATTAATGGCACAAAGGAAAGAGGAATGGGGGTGGGGGATTACTAGGAATAAGGTATGTGCTTGCATAATGGAGAAAACGGACATATTTGAAATCTGCAACGCTCACTACTCTACGCAGAACAACAAAGGCATTTCAGATGCAGGAGGCTCCTGTGAACTGATGGAACAGTGTTCGCTGCACCATATATGACTCATTTATGAGCCATAAGCAGAAATGCTGAGCTTGGACAGACAGTAGATGTATCACAAATAATTCTAATCAATTCCTGGCATGTGTGATGCTGCCTGGTTATGTATAGAGTGTGTGTGTGTGTGTGTGTGTGTGCAGTGGAGGGTATACGCCGTATACCCACTTATTTTTCCGTGGGCATTGCGTATACTCACTTCTTAATCTCCACTGATACGTAACAATGTAGTGTAGTGGAGGTATACGCAGTTTCAATTAATAAGGCAGATGGAACAGATCAGAATATTTAGCTTAAAATGTTGATAAACTATTATTTCTTCACATTTTAGGTGCAGCAATGTACTTTTCGTTCTAAAATGTGCACCGCAGAGATGGAAATATCCATTAGAAATTTAGAAAGAGGGGGGATTTAAATACGCAACAACTATCATTGGTTGCTAATATGACTAGGATAATGCCTTTGGCTGCTAGACAATGAAAGAAAGTTGAAAGAAAATCAATAAAACAGGATAAAGCATATGAGTAAGTCTTTATAAAAATAATTGCCTCCACGTTTCTATGGTGGGATTTTGGCTATAGGCTAATTTCAAGTGAGGTAAGACATATCTCATAATATCAAGTAAAACATCCAGGTTTCAAACATTTAAGGAAAGAAAAAATATAGCGATGCTAATGAAAGGCCTAACCATCTTCTGGTAGATGGAAAGGCTTTCCCAAAAACATTCTCTATTAAATGTTAACTACAGTAGCTACAAAGTAGCCTATGCCTACCTGTCAGAATGATATCATGATTATTTGCATCAATCCAGTAGCTATTTATTTTGCAAACTCCAACTCATGTGCTACAGAAACACTGCTAACCAAACAACAGTGCTAGGTGCCTGCACACTTGAATTAAAGGGTAACTACACTAAAATAAATTATTAGACTTGTCCCAGACCTCAAAAGTGGTCGGTCTCCTGATGTGGTTTAAGCATTGTTATGGACTTAGAACATACCATTTTGTTGTTATTCTGTTAAAAAAAATGGGTGACTTTGAGAGTGAAAACATGAAACAATGAGGAAAAATCTGAATCAATGGTATTAGCCTACTTGCACAGTACAGATTGGGTTGGCCTGACTGTGAAAGACCAATATGGGATTTATCATTGTAGGTCATTCAGAGTGTATATCACTGTTTCTCATAGATGTTTTTACACAGGGAGCCTTTCGTTCGCCGTGTGGGGCGGTTGGAATTTTTTTTGTAAAAATGTAGTCGCCTGTACCCACTTCATCAAGGAACCACTACACCACTGTGTGTGTGTCGATGTTGGTGTGTGTGGCTTGAATGCATGCATAGCAACTTGTTCAAGATCAAATCAGTCGATGCGAGCTCCCTAATATTAAATGATGGTATTTCAAAAGCGGCCAGGTGCAGCTTGAATTAACAACATTTTTCAGAAGATAATCCAATTCACGCTGTTTGAGACATGTACAGTGGGGAGAACAAGTATTTGATACACTGCCGATTTTGCAGGTTTTCCTACTTACAAAGCATGTAGAGGTCTGTAATTTCTATCATAGGTGCACTTCAACTGTGAGAGACGGAATCTAAAACAAAAATCCAGAAAATCACATTGTATTATTTTTGAGTAATTAATTTGCATTTTATTGCATGACATAAGTATTCGATACATCAGAAAAGCAGAACTTAATATTTGGTACAGAAACCTTTGTTTGCAATTACAGAGATCATAAGTTTCCTGTAGGTCTTGACCAGGTTTGCACACACTGCAGCAGGGATTTTGGCCCACTCCTCCATACAGACCTTCTCCAGATCCTTCAGGTTTTGGGGCAGTCGCTGGACAATACAGACTTTCAGCTCCCTCCAAAGATGTTCTATTGGGTTCAGGTCTGGAGACTGGCTAGGCCACTCCAGGACCTTGAGATGCTTCTTACGGAGCCACTCCTTAGTTGCCCTGGCTGTGTGTTTCGGGTCGTTGTCATGCTGGAAGACCCAGCCACGACCCATCTTCAATGCTCTTACTGAGGGAAGGAGGTTGTTGGCCAAGATATTGCGATACATGGCCCCATCCATCCTCCCCTCAATACGGTGCAGTCGTCCTGTCCCCTTTGCAGAAAAGCATCCCCAAAGAATGATGTTTCCACCTCCATGCTTCACAGTTGGGATGGTGTTCTTGGGGTTGTACTCATCCTTCTTCTTCCTCCAAACACGGCAAGTGGAGTTTAGACCAAAAAGCTCTATTTTTGTCTCATCAGACCACATGACCTTCTCCCATTCCTCCTCTGGATCATCCAGATGGTCATTGGCAAACTTCAGACGGGCCTGGACATGCGCTGGCTTGAGCAGGGGGACCTTGCGTGCGCTGCAGGATTTTAATCCATGACGGCGTAGTGTGTTACTAATGGTTTTCTTTGAGACTGTGGTCCCAGCTCTCTTCAGGTCATTGACCAGGTCCTGCCGTGTAGATCTGGGCTGATCCTTCACCTTTCTCATGATCATTGATGCCCCACAAGGTGAGATCTTGCATGGAGCCCCAGACCGAGGGTGATTGACCGTCATCTTGAACTTCTTCCATTTTCTAATAATTGCGCCAACAGTTGTTGCCTTCTCACCAAGCTGCTTGCCTATTGTCCTGTAGCCCATCCCAGCCTTGTGCAGGTCTACAATTTTATCCCTGATGTCCTTACACAGCTCTCTGGTCTTGGCCATTGTGGAGAGGTTGGAGACTGTTTGATTGAGTGTGTGGACAGGTGTCTTTTATACAGGTAACGAGTTCAAACAGGTGCAGTTAATACAAGTAATGAGTGGAAAACAGGAAGGCTTCTTAAAGAAAAACCAACAGGTCTGTGAGAGCCGGAATTCTTACTGGTTGGTAGGTGATCAAATACTTATGTCATGCAATAAAATGCAGATTCATTACTTAAAAATCATACAATTTGATTTTCTGGATTTTTGTTTTAGATTCCGTCTCTCACAGTTGAAGTGTACCTATGATAAAAATTACAGACCTCTACATGCTTTGTAAGTAGGAAAACCTGCAAAATCGGCAGTGTATCAAATACTTGTTCTCCCCACTGTATGCTGAGCACATCTTTAATGTGTACCGTTAGCATAGAATATTTTATTTTTTCTATTTCCATGCGTGAATGTGCTGTGTGAGTTAAAACAGAGTGGGGAGTGGGTCAGCAGTAGCAGGGAGCAATCGAAGACAAATGGTGTCAAATCTGATGTACAGTGCATTCGGAAAGTATTCAGACCCCTTGACTAGTGTGATGTTTTGACTCCAGTTTTTTTGTTTTTCTTTTAATTTCTTCAATTGTAAAGCGACTTTGGGTCCTTTGTATAAGTCCCATGTATTATTATTATTACTACTAGTACTAACATTGTAATTAATCATTGATTTTATCATTATATTATTTTCAATTTTTATGCAGAGCCATAGTGGCATAGCAATTACTTGTGTATTTATTGAAAAAGGTGGATTAAAGGCCCAGTGCAGTCAAAACCGTGATTTTCCTGTGTTTTGTATATATTTCCACACTGTGAGGTTGGAATAATACTGTGAAATTGTGAAAATGATAATGCCCTTTTAGTTTAAGAGCTGTTTGAAAAGACCACCTGAAATGTTTGCCTGTTTTGGTGAGATCACCAGATGGTAAATTAGTTAATAGAGCAATAACAAAATGCTTGCTTGAGAAATTGCTCTTTGGTGAGAATCTATTTTTGTTTATTTTTGACCATTTTAATTGAAAACAATCACAGTAAGGTACTTACATTTTACCCAGAAATCATTTGATATAGATACAAATGGCTCCTTTAGACCTTTAAACAAAAAGGGACATCATTCATGAGATTCTAAGAAATTCTTCCCAAAACCTTAAGTTTTAGCCTTGTAGTTTAACAATATACAGTATAATTCTGTACAAGTATGCAGAGGACCTGTAACACCATTTCATAGGTGGTGTATTGTTGGGTTTGTACACCCTATTTTTCAGGATGTGGAACAAAACCCTCAAATGTCCTTACTAATCTTTGTAATCTGGCCTTGCACACAAGTCAAGCGATACACAAAAATCTATCTTAAATACCTTACACTATTTAAGACTATTGGACATTCAACTCCATTCTCAGTGTTTTGTCTCTCTATAGCAGCCATTAGCAACTATCAGTTAACCTTCTAATTGGTTCTGGGTGGCACACACATCAAACTTGCATGAACACTGATGACCAAACATTCCTCATGTCTAAGTCATTGTTAGAAAAAAAGTTTGGTCCAATTCGGACGTTAGGTCCTTCATTTATTGTATATTATATAAGTCCTATAAACGTTTTACATTTGGGTAAAATCAATAATCTTAATTTCTCTGATCAAATTATATTTCAACAAAATAATGTTGCAGGAATGCTTATCTTATCTGTTTCTAACAGAAACGAATTTCAAAACAATCAGATGGTTGATGTCAAAATCCTATTTTTTTTGGCTTTTTGAGGTGGAATGGCTCTCATGCCTTTCTTCATGTCTGTGACAGAGATGCTTATGTAGTTAATTGTGCGTAGCCCTATCAAATTTGACTGTCTGAACAGTCACAAAGACAGCTGAAAGAGGCACACGTTCTTCTATAGGCTATACTGTAGGGTTTTCCTGTAGAGTTTATTAACTGCATTCGGGTCGCATGTGCAGTCCGGCAGCGTCAATAATTCATGTGCTTTGAATTCATGGAGATTTTGTGTGAAGTAAATATGCTAAGCTAAAGGCTTCCATGCGACAACCCGTTTGGATATTGAGCTATTTCATTTTTTGCTAATCTGATGATGCGCATGTTGTGCATTTTGTGGAATTGCATTAGTGCCGACATTGGGGAATTTTTTGTTATTTCCCAGGTCTTGTCGTAATTTTTTTGGGGGGGAAATGTGAAGTGTTCCAAGGACAGTCCTGGGATCCTGACCAATGTTAATCCATAATCTCGACCCACATCCCTGAGGAGCTCCAGTCAATTTATGATCGCTATTGTCACACACATAATTCCCTTGGTGCTAAGCACTTTAAATCTCTCCTCATTAGTTTTGTCTCTCAAGTCAATATGTAATGAGCTGACTGCGTGACAATGTTTGTGAAGGTGGATAATGTACACTTTTGAGCTTCACTGATTTTAAAAAGTCCACATTTACACATGACAGAATGTGACTGCAAGGAGAGAAAATAACTGATAATTGTTATGGTAGACAGTTAATTAAATGGTGACATTTACTACCATTGTCGCCACTGCTGATAATTCTTTCTGGAAAGCCCCAGACAAGACAAACTGACGCTAGATTAATCAAAGGGGTTTATGTTTTTTTTCTCGCTCTCAATTTAATTGAATTATTCTCGTTAGGTCAAGGGTCAGATGGAGAAGTGTCAATAACATCTGTAATCAAGTGAAATACCATCTCAAACCAATGAGAAATGGCTGAAAGAAAAAGTTAATATAGGGACCATCTCTGGGGGATAGTGAATTGGGGTCAGAGTCGGAGTTCAAGAACTGCCCATTCGTCCCAGAGCAGACATTACTGTCTCCGACGTAACTGCATAATTGTCCTGTTTGTATTACTTAAAAAGTGCACTATACAGAAATCGCTCCGACATTTCCTGGTTGCTAAAATTCTAATAGTTTGCCTAATTTCAGTTTGTGACAAAACAAGCAAGTATAGTGTACAGAATCATTGTACCATCTAAAACGTTGTGAAATATATTTTCCATAACCAAAAATATTGTATTTTCAGCTGTTTGAAGCTGGTGTACAAAACTGAAAGTAAAAGACGCAAAACCAAAACTTAAGAACGGGAAGCATAGAAGTAGCGCACATAGAACATATATACCGCTTCTTAGACTTGCTTTCAATTAGAATGACATATCTATAATTCACATTTCTATGTGAATTTGGTCGGGTCGCCCCAAAAAGTTATATATTGCAGCTTTAAACTACATTGATCCAAGTTAAAGCTGTCTGAAAAGGGAGCCATACAGGATGTATGTACAGGAGGCTTAAGCAGCTGGTGGAACACCTGACAGGGGAGAGGAAGTGCAGCTGCCAATCTCTATTTTCCATGCCACCTTTTTGCCTTTGCTTTGTGTGCCTATTACACATTGGATATCGCGCTCAGAGATGCTATTATGTCCAACTCCATCATTGACACCAAAACCTAATCAAGGAAGCGCTCAACTGTAATCACTTGCTGGTAAAGCTACATGGCTGCAGCATCGGAGTCTAGGACCACAGTAGGGTATTAGGATGGTAATGAGTATGGGCAGTCCTTCAACGCAAAACTGGGGTCAAAATCCCAATGAAATAATACCAGTCTGATTATTTCATTCTAGCACCTGATTTTCCGAGGCTCATATGAAACAGACAAAAAGCTCCATTGTATCGATGCAGCAAAAAACATTCTCTATTTCATTTCGTTCAAATAAAATGAAAGCAGTTTCACTGCAGTGTTCATATCTTTTTCAAGACTGTTTTTAATAAGGACATGTTGGCAGCTGATGCTCCATGGCTAGTATATAAGCAGACAGACAAATGGAAAGATGCGGAGGACATGCCTATATGAAATGCTAGCCATGTTTAAATATTTATGGCTCCATTTAGTTAACGATCCCTTGCAGGCATGGCAATCCTAATGCAATTCCTCACTCCAATCAACTCGCCATTGAAGAAATACATTAATTTCAGCAGAAGTGAGAAGAGACATTTACATTACATTTACATTTTAGTCATTTAGCAGACGCTCTTATCCAGAGCGACTTACAGTTAGTGAGTGCATACATGATTATATATATATATATATATATATATATATATATATATATATATATATATATATATATATATATATATATATATATTTTTTTTCATACTGGCCCCCCGTGGGAATCGAACCCACAACCCTGGCGTTGCAAACGCCATGCTCTACCAACTGAGCTACATCCCTTCTGGGAGACCTTCTCTCCCAGAAAATAAATGTTGTAGGATAAAACTTAGCCAAAGTTCTAGAAAAGTGTCACTTGTCGTGATTATATTCCCTGTTTCCAAGATAATTATAGACTCCGATTCTTATTCCAAAACCCCAGGAATGGGTGATTGGCAGCTTAATAATTATGATCACAAGAAATGATTGGCATGAGCTAACAGAATACTTATGATGCTGTGCTGTCACACAAACGTATAACAGGTAAACAATGAATACCATACAATTACAGGACTTATTCACCTTTAGTGACCCTAGCCTGGAATTATGTCAATATAATGTAAAGGCTCCCAGAAAATAAATGTTCTCATTACGTTTTCTCATTTCTGGGGAAATTAAAGTCTCGGATTTACCATCTACAAATTCACCCAAAGAATTCTCTGCTTGTTGACTCTTGGAACAATCAGAAAAATACATAAAAACGCATATTTGTAGACAGTGTGGTAATATACTGTATGAATGTATGTATAGACATACACACATACATACATACATACATACATACATACATACATACATATAAATAAACACACACACACACACATACATATATACAGTGGGGAGAACAAGTATTTGATACACTGCCGATTTTGCAGGTTTTCCTACTTATAAAGCATGTAGAGGTCTGTAATTTTTATCATAGGTACACTTCAACCACGAGAAACGGAATCTAAAACAAAAATGCAGAAAATCACATTGTATGATTTTTAAGTAATTAATTTGCATTCTATTGCATGACATAAGTATTTGATCACCTACCAACCAGTAACAATTCCGGCTCTCACAGACCTGTTAGTTTTTCTTTAAGAAGCCCTCCTGTTCTCCACTCATTACCTGTATTAACTGCACCTGTTTGAACTCGTTACCTGTATAAAAGACACCTGTCCACACACTCAATCAAACAGACTCCAACCTCTCCACAATGGCCAAGACCAGAGAGCTGTGCAAGGACATCAGGGATGCAATTGTAGACCTGCACAAGGCTGGGATGGGCTACAGGACAATAGGCAAGAAGCTTGGTGAGAAGGCAACAACTGTTGGCGCAATTATTAGAAAATGGAAGAAGTTCAAGATGACGGTCAATCACCCTCTGTCTGGGGCTCCATGCAAGATCTCACCTCGTGGGGCATCAATGATCATGAGGAAGGTGAGGGATCAGCCCAGAACTACACGGCAGGACCTGATCAATGACCTGAAGAGAGCTGGGACCACAGTTTCAAAGAAAACCAATATTAACACACTACGCCGTCATGGATTAAAATCCTGCAACGCACGCAAGGTCCCCCTGCTCAAGCCAGCGCATGTCCAGGCCCGTCTGAAGTTTGCCAATGACCATCTGGATGATCCAGAGGAGGAATGGGAGAAGGTCATGTGGTCTGATGAGACAAAAATTGAGCTTTTTGGTCTAAACTCCACTCGCCGTGTTTGGAGGAAGAAGAAGGATGAGTACAACCCCAAGAACACCATCCCAACCGTGAAGCATGGAGGTGGAAACATCATTCTTTGGGGATGCTTTTCTGCAAAGGGGTCAGGATGACTGCACCGTATTGAGGGGAGGATGGATGGGACCATGTATCGCGAGATCTTGGCCAACAACCTCCTTCCCTCAGTAAGAGCATTGAAGATGGGTCGTAGATGGGTCTTCCAGCATGACAACGACCCAAAACACACAGCCAGAGAAACTAAGGAGTGGCTCCGTAAGAAGCATCTCAAGGTCCTGGAGTGGCCTAGCCAGTCTCCAGACCTGAACCCAATAGAAAATCTTTGGAGGGAGCTGAAAGTCTGTATTGCCCAGCGACAGCCCCGAAACCTGAAGGATCTGGAGAAGGTCTGTATGGAGGAGTGGGCCAAAATCCCTGCTGCAGTGTGTGCAAACCTGGTCAAGACCTACAGGAAACGTATGATCTCTGTAATTGCAAACAAAGGTTTCTGTACCAAATATTAAGTTCTGCTTTTCTGATGTATCAAATACTTATGTCATGCAATAAAATGCAAATTAATTACTTAAAAATCATACAATGTGATTTTCTGGATTTTAGTTTTAGGTTCTGTCTCTCACAGTTGAAGTGTACCTATGATAAAAATTACAGACCTCTACATGCTTTGTAAGTAGGAAAACCTGCAAAATCGGCAGTGTATCAAATACTTGTTCTCCCCACTGTATGTATATGTATATGTATATGTATATGTATATGTATATATCTATATCTATATCTATATCTATATCTATATATATATATATATATATATATATATATATATATATATATATATATATACACACACACATACATACATACACACACAGCTGTGGAAAAAATTAAGAGACCACTGCAAATTTTTCTTAAATCAGTATCTCTACATGTATGACAGCCATTCCATTCCAGTGTCTGTTGAATTCCAACACAGGCACACCTCATTGTACTGAATTAGGTACTGATTAGGTGATCACATGAACCAAACCTTATTTAACGAGAAAAAGTATAAAAGCCAGTGCTGTGGTCATCACTATCCTCTTGCAACAGGACCAGCTGGATGGCAAAAACAGTGCTAATAGTACCTCAAAAGTAATATTAATCAGAAAAGAACAACTATTGACCATGCCAAAAGAGTTGAAAATGAAAGTTTTGAGTGAGGAAAAGAAGGGTTCAATTCTGGCTTTACTGGCAGAGGGATACAGTGAGCATCAGGTTCCTTCCATCCTTAAAATTTCAAAGACGGCGGTTCATAAAAACAAGGTCAAGCAGCAGACATTGGGGACAACAAAGCTACAGACCGGCAGAGGGCGAAAATGACTCTACTGACCGGGATAACCGGCAACTCATTTGAATGTCACTCAACAACTGTAGGATGACATCAAGTGACCTACAAAAAGAATGGCAAACGGCAGCTGGGGTGAAGTGCACGGTGAGGACGGTTTGAAACAGGCTCCGAGGGGCAGGGCTGAAGTCGTGCAAAGCTAGAAAAAAGCCCTTCATCAATCATAAGCAAAGAAGAGCTAGGCTGAGGTTTGCAATAGACCATAAAGATTGGACCGTAGAGGACTGGAGTAAGGTAATCTTCTCTGATGAGTCCAATTTTCAGCTTTGCCCAACACCTGGTCGTCTAATGGTTAGACGGAGACCTGGAGAGGCCTACAAGCCACAGTGTCTCGCACCCACTGTGAAATTTGGTGGAGGATCGGTGATGATCTGGGGGTGCTTCAGCTAGGCTGGAATCGGGCAGATTTGTCTTTGTGAAGGACGCATTAATTAAGCCACGTACAAGGTTGTCCTGGAAGAAAACTTGCTTCATTTTGCTCTGACATTGTTGCCCAACTCTGAGGATTGGTTTTTCCAGCAGGACAATGCGCCATGCCACACAGCCAGGTCAATCAAGGTGTGGATGGAGGACCACCAGATCAAGACCCTGTCATAGCCAGCCCAATCTCCAGACCTGAACCCCATTGAAAACTTCTGGAATGTGATCAAGAGGAAGATGGATGGTCACAAGCCATTAAACAAAGCTGAGCTGCTTGAATCTTTGCGCCAGGAGTGGCATAAAGTCACCCAACATCAATGTGAAAGACTGGTGAAGAGCATGCCAAGACGCATGAAAGCTGTGATTGATTTCTGAACTCTTCCTAAGTTAAAACATTAGTATCGTGTTGTTTAAAAATGAACATGACCTAATTTTCTTTGCATTATTCGAGGTCTGACAACACTGCATCTTTTTTGTTATTTTGACTTGTTGTCATTGTCTGCAAATAAATGCTCTAAATGACAATATTATTTATTTGGAATTTGGGAGAAATGTTGTCAGTAGTTTATAGAATAAAACAAAAATGTTATTTTTACCCAAACACATACCTATAAATAGTAAAACCAGAGAAACTGATAATTTTGCAGATGTCTCTTAATTTTTTTAGCAGCTGTGTATATATACAGTGGGGAAAAAAGTATTTAGTCAGCCACCAATTGTGCAAGTTCTCCCACTTAAAAAGATGAGAGGCCTGTAATTTTCTTCATAGGTACACGTCACCTATGACAGACAAATTGAGATTTTTTTTCTCCAGAAAATCACATTATAGGATTTTTTATGAATTTATTTGAAAATGATGGTGGAAAATAAGTATTTGGTCAATAACAAAAGTTTCTCAATACTTTGTTATATACCCTTTGTTGGCAATGACACAGGTCAAACATTTTCTGTAAGTCTTCACAAGGTTTTCACACACTGTTGCTGGTATTTTGGCCCATTCCTCCATGCAGATCTCCTCTAGAGCAGTGATGTTTTGGGGCTGTCTCTGGGCAACACGGACTTTCAACTCCCTCCAAAGATTTTCTAGGGGGTTGAGATCTGGAGACTGGCTAGGCCACTCCAGGACCTTGAAATGCTTCTTACGAAGCCACTCCTTCGTGCCCGGGCGGTGTGTTTGGGATCATTGTCATGCTGAAAGACCCAGCCACGTTTCATCTTCAATGCACTCAAAATACATGGCCCCATTCATTCTTTCCTTTACACGGATCAGTCGTCCTGGTCCCTTTGCAGAAAAACAGCCCCAAAGCATGATGTTTCCACCCCCATGCTTCACAGTAGGTATGGTGTTCTTTGGATGCAACTCAGCATTCTTTGTCCTCCAAACACGACGAGTTCAGTTTTTACCAAAAAGTTCTATTTTGGTTTCATCTGACCATATGACATTCTCCCAATCCTCTTCTGGATCATCCAAATGCACTCTAGCAAACGTCAGACGGGCCTGGACATGTACTGGCTTAAGCAGGGGGACACGTCTGGCACTGCAGGATTTGAGTCCCTGGCGGCGTAGTGTGTTACTGATGGTAGGCTTTGTTACTTTGGTCCCAGCTCTCTGCAGGTCATTCACTAGGTCCCCCCGTGTGGTTCTGGGATTTTTGCTCACCGTTCTTGTGATCATTTTGACCCCACGGGGTGAGATCTTGCGTGGAGCCCCAGATCGAGGGAGATTATCAGTGGTCTTGAATGTCTTCCATTTCCTAATAATTGCTCCCTCAGTTGATTTCTTCGAACCAAGCTCCTTACCTATTGCAGATTCAGTCTTCCCAGCCTGGTGCAGGTCTACAATTTTGTTTCTGGTGTCCTTTGACAGCTCTTCGTCTTGGCCATAGTGGAGTTTGGAGTGTGACTGTTTGAGGTTGTGGACAGGTGTCTTTTATACTGATAACAAGATCAAACAGGTGCCATTAATACAGGTAACGAGTGGAGGACAGAGGGGCCTCTTAAAGAAGAAGTTACAGGTCTGTGAGAGCCAGACATCTTGCTTGTTTGTAGGTGACCAAATACTTATTTTCCACCATAATTTGCAAATAAATTCATAAAAAATCCTACAATGTGATTTTCTGGAATAAAAATGCTCAATTTGTCTGTCATAGTTGACGTGTACCTATGATGAAAATTACAGGCCTCTCATCTTTTTAAGTGGGAGAACTTGCAATTGGTGGCTGACTAAATACTTTTTTCCCCCCACTGTACATACAAACTCCGTTTTTCACAATTCCTGACATTCAATCCTAGTAAAACTTTCCTGTCTTAGCTCAGTTAGGATCACCACTTTATTTTAAGAATGTGAAATGTCAGAATAATAGTAGAGATAATTTATTTCAGATTTTATTTCTTTCATCACATTCCCAGTGGGTCAGAAGTTAACATACACTCAATTAGTATTTGGTAGCATTGCCTTTAAATTGTTTAACTTGGGTCAAACGTTTTGGGTAGCCTTACACAAGCTTCCCACAATAAGTTGGGTGAATTTTGGCCCATTCCTCCTGACAGAGCTGGTGTAACTGAGTCAGGTTTCTAGGCCTCCTTGCTCGCACATGCTTTTTCAGTTCTGCCCACACATTTTCTTTGGATTGAGGTCAGGGCTTTGTGATGGCCACTCCAATACCTTGACTTTGTTGTCCTTAAGCCATTTTGCCACAACTTTGGAAGCATGCTTGGGGTGATTGTCCATTTGGAAGACCCATTTGCGATCAAGCTTTAACTTCCTGACAGATGTCTTGAGATGTTGCTTCAATATATCCACATACTTTTCCTTCCTCATGATGCCATCTATTTTGTGAAGTGCACCAGTCCCTCCTGCAGCAAAGCTCCCCCACAGCATGATGCTGCCACCCCCGTGCTTCACGGTTGGGATGGTGTTCTTCGGCTTACAAGCATCCCCCCTTTTCCTCCTAACATAACAATGGTCATTATGGCCAAAAAGTTCTATTTTTGTTTCATCAGAGCAGAGGACATTTCTCCAAAAAGTAAGATCTTTGTCCCCATGTACAGTTGCAAACCGTAGTCTGGCTTTTTTATGGCGGTTTCGGAGCAGTTGCTTCTTCCTTGCTGAGCGGTCTTTGAGGTTATGTCGATATAGGATTCATTTAATTGTAGATACCTTTGTACCTGTTTCCTCCAGCATCTTCACAAGGTCCTTTGCTGTTGTTCTGGGATTGATTTGCACTTTTCGTACCAAAGTACGTTCATCTCTAGGAGACAGAACGCGTCTCCTTCCTGAGTGGTATGACGGCTGCGTGGTCCCATGGTGTTTATACTTGCGTACTATTGTTTGTACAGATGAACGTGGTACCTTCAGGCGTTTGGAAATTGCTCACAAGGATGAACCAAACTTGTGGAGGTCTACAATTTCTTTTCTGAAGTCTTGGCTGATTTCTTTTGATTTTCCCATGATGTCAAGCAAAGAGGCACTGAGTTTGAAGGTAGGCCTTGAAATACATCCACAGGTACACCTCCAATTGACTAAAATGATGTCAATTAGCCTATCAGAAGCTTCTAAAGCCATGACATCATTTTCTGGAAGTCAACTTAGTGTATGTAAACTTCTGACCCACTGGAATTGTGATATAGTGAATTATAAGTGAAATAATCTGTCTGTAAACAATTGTTGGAAAAATTATCTGTGTCGGCACAAAGTAGATGTCCTAACCGACTTGCCAAAACTATAATTTGTTAACAAGAAATTTGTGGAGTGGTTGAAAAACGAGTTTTAATGACTCCAACCTAAGTGTATGTAACCTTCCGACTTCAACTGTACATACACACACATATGTTATATACACGGTACCAGTTAAAAGTTTGAACACCTACTCATTCCAGTGTTTTTCTTTATTTTGACAATTTTCTACGTTGTAGAATAATAGTGAAGACATCAAAACTATGAAATAACACATATGGAATCATGTATTAACCAAAAAAGTGTTAAACATATCAAAATATATTTTATATTTGAGACTCTTCAAAGTAGCCACCCTTTGCCTTGATGACAACTTTGCACACTGTTGGCATTCTCTCAACCAGCTTCATGAGGTAGTCACCTGGAATGCATTTCAATTAACAGGTGTGCCTTCTTAAAAGTTAATTTGTGGAATTTCTTTCCTTCTTAATGCGTTTGAGCAAATCAGTTGTGTTGTGACAAGGTGGGGGTGGCATAGAGCAGATAGCCCTATTTGGTAAAAGACCAAGTCCATATTATGGCAAGAACAGATCAAATAAGCAAAGAGCGACGACAGTCCATCATTACTTTAAGACATGAAGGTCAGTCAATACGGAACATTTCAAGAACATTGAAAGTTTCCTCAAGTGCAGTCACAAAAACTATCAAGCGCTATTATGAAACTGGCTCTCATGAGGACTGCCACAGGAAAGGAAGTCCCAAAGTTCATAAGAGTTACCAGCCTCAGAAATTGCAGCCCAAATAAATGCTTCACAGAGTTCAAGTACCAGACACATCTCAACATCAACTGTTCAGAGGAGACTGCGTGAATCAGGCCTTCATGGTCAAATTGCTGCAAAGAAACCACTACTAAAGGACACCAATAATAATAAGAGACTTGCTTGGGCCAAGAAATACGAGCAATTGACATTAGACCGGTGGAAATCTGTCCTCTGGTCTGATGAGTGCAAATTTGAGATTTTTGGTTCCAACCGCCATGTCTTCATGAGACGCAGAGTAGGTGAACAGATGATCTCTGCATGCGTGGTTCCCACCGTGAAGCCTGGAGGAGGTGGTGTGATGGTGCTTTGCTGGTGACACTGTGTGATTTATTTAGAATTCAAGGCACACTTAACCAGCATGGCTACCCCAGCATTCTGCAGCGATACACCATCCCATCTGGTTTGCACTTAGTGGGACTATCATTTGTTTTTTAACAGGACAATGACCCAAAACACACGTCCAGGCTGTTTAAGGGCTGTTTTACCAAGAAGGAGAGGGATGGAGTGCTGTATCAGATGACCTAGCCTCCACAATCACCCGACCTCAACCCAATTGAGATGGTTTTGGCTGAGTTGGACCGCAGAGTGAAGGAAAAGCAGCCAAAAAGTGCTCAGCATATGAGAGACACCTGTTAATTGAAATGCATTCCAGGTGACTACCTCATGAAGCTGGTTGAGAGAATACCAAGAGTGTGCAAAGCTGTCATCAAGGCAAAGGGTGGCTATTTGAAGAATCTCAAATAGAAAATATACTTTGATTTGTTTAACACTTCTTTGGTTACTACATGATTCCATATGTGTTATTTCATAGTTGTGATGTCTTCACTATTATTCTACAATGTAAAAAATAGTAAATATAAAGAAGAACCCTTGAATGAGTAGGTGTGTCCAAAATTTTGACTGGTAGTGTGTGTATATATATATAAACTCCGCAAAAAAAGAAACGTCCTCACTGTCAACTGCGTTTATTTTCAGTAAACTTAACGTGTAAATATTTGTATGAACATAACAAGATTCAACAACTGAGACATAAACTGAACAGGTTCCACAGACATGTGACTAACATAAATTAAATAATGTGTCCCTGAACAAAGGGGGGGGGGGTCAAAATCAAAAGTAACAGTTAGTATCTGGTAACAGTTAGTATCTGGTGTGGCCACCAGCTGCATTAAGTACTGCAGTGCATCTCCTCCTCATTGACTGCACCAGATTTGCCAGTTCTTGCTGTGAGATGTTACCCCACTCTTCCACCAAGGCACCTGCAAGTTCCCGGTTCTTTCTGGGGGGAATGGCCCTAGCCCTCACCCTCCGATCCAACAGGTCCCAGACGTGCTCAATGGGATTGAGTCCTGGGCTCTTCGCTGGCCATGGCAGAACACTGACATTCCTGTCTTGCAGGAAATCACACACAGAATGAGCAGTATGGCTGGTGGCATTGTCATGCTGGAGGGTCATGCCAGGATGAGCCTGCAAGAAGGGTAGCACATGAGGGAGGAGGTTGTCTTCCCTGTAACGCACAGCAATGAGATTGCCTGCAATGACAACAAGCTCAGTCCGATGATGCTATGACACACCGCCCCAGATCACCTCCAAAACGATCCCGCTCCGGAGTACAGGCCTCGGTGTAACGCTCATTCCTTCGACAATAAACGCAAATCCGACCATCACCCCTGGTGAGACAAAACTGCGTCTCGTCACTGAAGAGCACTTTTTGCCAGTCCTGTCTGGTCCAGCGACGGTGGGTTTGTGCCCATAGACAACATTGTTGCCGGTGATGTCTGGTGAGGACCTGCCTTACAACAGGCCTACAAGCCCTCAGTCCAGCCTCTCTCAGCCTATTGCGGACAGTCTGAGCACTGATGGAGGGATTGTGCGTTCCTGGTGTAACTCGGGCAATTGTTGTTGCCATCCTGTACCTGTCCCGCAGGTGTGATGTTCGGATGTACCGATCCTGTGCAGGTGTTGTTACACGTGGTCTGCCACCGCGAGGACGATAAGCTGTCCGTCCTGTCTCCCTGTAGCGCTGTCTTAGGCGTCTCACAGTACGGACATTGCAATTTATTGCCCTGGCCACATCTGCAGTCCTCATGTCTCCATGCAGCATGCCTAAGGCACGTTCACACAGATGAGCAGGGACCCTGGGCATCTTTCTTTTGGTGTTTTTCAGAGTCAGTAGAAAGGCCTCTTTAGTGTCCTAAGTTTTCATATCTGTGACCTTAATTGCCTACCGTCTGTAAGCTGTTAGTGTCTTAGCGACCGTTCTACAGGTGCATGTTCATTAATTGTTTATGGTTCATTGAACAAGCATGGGAAACAGTGAAGATCTTGTTACGAATTAACTTTGAAAGACAGGGTCCTGAAAAAGGGACGTTTCTTGTTTTGCTGAGTTTATATATTTGATTAAGAGATATTGTATATTATGAAAATGTGCACTATGAAAAAGTATTAGGATACCAATCTAATAACAGTGTCAAAAGAAGATGGAAAATTATTATCACAGTAGCACCATTGTACAGTACAAATGATCCACCACAACCAGCATATCCACAAAGACGAGCAGGTATTCTACCTGTCACATTATATCAGTGCCAAACCAATCCCTCTTAACTACTCTGGTTAAATACCTGTGAGCCTGAGGAAAATCCTTCTGATGACGCTGACAATGTCTGTCCCACAAAGTGTTAAAAGAAAGCCCTAAGCCAACGCCAAGACAAATTGCATACTCAGCTCCCAGTCTAATCCTGAGGGCCCCCCCTCCACTCCTCTCCTGTTTATTAGTATTCTATTTGCATGAGTTTGACAGTCTATTTCACAACCATTTGCAATATGTACAGTGGGGTCCGACATTGACACCCTTGATAAAGATGAGCAAAAATGACAGTAACACTATTTGGATTATCCATCTGTAGATGCGCTACATACTATCAGTACAATTTCAACTAACTATCTACTAACCCTAGCCCTAACATTAACCCTTTTCCTAACCCTACACTTAACCCTTACCCTAGCCCTTATTCTAAACCTAACCCTATCCTTAGCAAGCAGTTGCTTATCAACAGATGGTCATACTATCAACAAACTATCTGTAGAGCATCTAGCATTTAAGTCCGGAGACAGATGGCCATTGCAAAATGTTGATTTTTGTGGCCAATTAACCATTTCTTTGTGGATTTTGATGTGTGCTTGGGTTATTGTCTTGCTGGAAGATCCACTTGCAGCCAAGTTTCAGCCTCCTGGCAGACGCAACAAAGTTTCTGGCTAAAATGTCCTGGAAGTGTGTAAAGTTCATGATGCCGTTGACCTTAACAAGGGCCCCAGGACCAGTAGAAGCAAAATAGCCCCATAACATCAAAGATCCACCACCATATTTTACAGTAGGTATGTGGTTCATTTCTGCTCATGCATTCTCATGGCATCTGTAAAAAAAAAACGGTTCCAATCGAAGTGCCAATGCCGTTTAGCAAACTAATATTTTGTATATGCTCTCTAAATAGGATTTACAAATTCATTTGAAGGAAATACCTTTTTTTACCACCATTCCAGTTGCTTATGTTGTGTTCTTGTAAGGAGTCCAATGCTGGTTTAGCAAAGGAATCAATTGTCCTTTTACATTGGCTATGTAAACAGTAATGTTGCAAATGATATGCAGCCTTAAGACAGGCTGGGAAAGAATGAACAAGTCGTGAGAAACTGAGAGGTCGTTCGTTTTTGGTTACTCTGACAGAAACTGTGCATCTGGCTCTCTCTTGTCCCTCTGCAGCAGACATATGGTGAGCAATATTTTTGGAAAATCGAATCGCAATAAAATCACAATATTTAATCGCAATACATATAGAATTGTGAGAATCGCATAACATATCGTATCGCCACCTAAGTATTGTGATAGTATCGTATCGTGAGGTCCCTGGCAATTTCCAGCCCTAGTATGTTGCCTGTAAAAACAAAATGGGCAATGTTTAAATGATCCCTTTTCAAAACAGTCCCATCTTTACCTCATGTCGGCATTAACCTTTTATATTGCCATTGATTTGGCGGCAACTGAGTAAGATACATTCAACTTTGACCCTGTTGTTGCGACTGTTGTCATGGTAACCTGTAGCAAGCAGCATTGATCAAGTTCTAAATTACTCAGAAGGGACAGAATGCAATGCACTGATTTAATTACTTCACATTCACAACAGTAAGTTAGCAGCTCGCCATGCTTAATTACCTTGTAATGTGTTAATTTTCCTGTTATGGTGAATAAAAGTTGGCTACAGTTAAATTCAAAACTGACAGATATGTTTTGGTAATTTAGATGAGATGGCTAGCCAGCTAGATAGCCAAGTTAGCTAACAAGCTAGTACTAAATAGTATTGGGCGGTATACCATATTCTGGGTTTGAAAATAGCCACGGGATGTTTTTTTAATACCGTCTGTCCTGAAAATAGTTTAGGTCAGAGACTGTATAAAATATTCGCAATGCGCTCGTAAGCATTTATTTAGCATTCTCTGTGGGATTTTACATGTACTTATTAGCATTGCTAACCTTTGGATTACAAAGGCTCAGTGGGGTTTAAAAATAGCGCCCCTTGTGTTCGGTGCTGGTATTACCAAATATGGCACAAGGTCGGTATGAAGGTATAACAACCTGGATACCGCCCAAGCCTAGCACTAAACCAAAACATTGTCTAGAAAGTTGCTTTTAATTGCCTGGCTTGCTAGATTTACATATCCTAAATACATTTTTTTAACTGTTTATTTGTGTGCAAAAAATAGAGCAGATAACGCTGTTATTTGGACCAGGCTTCTGCATGCAGACTGCCGTTTTGTTTATACTTTTTCATAATGACAAAGACAAGTTTGATGTCGGAGAACAATAGAATGTTCATGATTTAATATATGACAAAAGCCGGTAAGATGAAAGGGGACATTTATACTGAGGGGTTGGCAGGACATTTAAACAAAATACAGAATGACCGTGTCTGCTGGCGGAAATACAAGTAAAGGCTTTGTTGCCGGAAATACCTTTCAGACAAAGAAAAGTCTGCAAAAAGTTGTCAGCATGCTAAAGCTGGCGGAAAAGCTTATTGGTTTGAAAGGTGTATAAGTCCTATGTTTTCTCACCTATCCTCACTTCTCCGACAGAATCTCAAAGCAAAGGTGACCCCCTTGTCATTGTGACACTCAGCCGAGTGGTAGGACGCATCTGGCTGCCCTTGATATGGCAAGGCTTAGATTTGAGTTGATGCCAGACAGATGGGTCGCAAAGCTTTAATCCTGCAGAAAGAAGCCCGTCGGTGCAACAAGGTACATAATTCCAACAGCGGCCAGCTGTTCCCCACCGACTCAGCTGGTCGACACACACGCCCTGAACCCGACCTCCAGCAGGGTCGGAGACTCACCACCTCCACCTTACTGAGGCCCAACAACTCTGAAAACCCTCTGTTTTTATGCATAGACCTGCAATTATTTTGAATTGAGAGAACAGATGTTTCGCAGAAGACAGGCAAAATGTTTCACTTCTAGAAGCGTTTGGAGCTTTGAGAATAGCAAGTGTATCCCAATTTCCTAGTAGGATAGAAATGTATACAGCACACTGATTTTGTCATGCTGCATCTCACTAAGCACAGAGTTTGGATGCTGACCAAAAATGCCTTAGTATACAGTGCATTCGGAAAGTATTCAGACCCCTTGACATTTTCCACATTGTTACGTTACAGCCTTATTCTAAAATGGATTAAATTGCTTTTCCCCTCATCAATCTACACACAATACCCCATAATGGCAAAGCAAAAACAGATTTGTAGACATTTTTGCAAATGTATTAAAAATAAAAAACTGATCCTTTACGCAGTACTTTGTTGAAGCACCTTCGGCAGTGATTACAGCTTCAAGTCTTCTTGGGTATGACGCTACAAGCTTGGCACACCTGTATTTGGGGAGTTTCTCCCATTCTTCTCTGCAGGTCGTTGTCCTGTTGGAAGGTGAACCTTCGCCCCAGTCTAAGGTCCTGAGTGCTCTGGGGCAGGTTTTCATCAAGGATCTCTTTGTACTTTGCTCCGTTCATCTTTCCCTCGATCCCGACTAGGACCTTATATAGACGGCTGTGTGCCTTTCCAAATCGTGTCCAATCAATTGAATTTACCACAGGTGGACTCCAATCAAGTTGTAGAAACATCTCAAGGATGATCAATGGAAACAGGATGCACCTGAGCTCAATTTCGAGTCTCATACCAAAGGCTCTGAGTACTTATGTAAATAAGGTATTTCTGTTTTTTATTTTTTAGTCATTTGCAAACATTTCTAAAAGCCTGTTTTCGGTTTGTCATTATGGGGTATTGTGTGTAGATTGATGAGGAAAAACATGAATTTCATCCAGTTTAGAATAAGGCTGTAACGTAACAAAATGTGGAAAAAGTTAAGGGGTCTGAATACTTTCCGAATGCACTGTATACAGCACATCACACTGACTCAATTCCAGACACATTGGTAAGGATTCAAAGCATTTCCATTAGGCTTGGTATTGATACCGTCAATAACTTTGAAACTATTTATTTTAAGTTTTTTAATAAAATGTTAATATTTGTAGCTACTTTTTAAGTAAATACCTGCAGTCAACTTGTGCAATTCGTTCGTTGATAAAGCAGATCACAGTCACGTGTTTGTTTGTAAATAGCACAACAGGAGAAAGCGGGAGCAGGTGAGTCCTGCTGTGTATTGACAGGGTTGCGTTTTATATTGAAAGTGAAGAGTGTTTTTTGCTTCAATTGAGTGAACAGGGGCGTGCAACTATAGTTTTCCTTCACAGAAAATACATTAGTTCAACACATTCGGCAGGAAAATACAGTAGATTCATTTGTCAGATGACAACAGAAGTACAATGCTATTTGGCTGGCAGCCACACAAGTAAAGCAAGGTCTTTTTTTGCAAAAACGATGCATGGTCATCATATTTCTAATGTTTATCTTAGAAAAAATTTAGCCAGCTACATTTCCTCATGTTTTGCTTAACATTAATCTTGCATTTTACCAGAGAAAAGTAAGCTACACCAGAAAGTACCGGAGAAAAGTAGCTACACATCAGGCAAAAGCACTGTCTGCTGATAGAATGCCCGTGTGAATTCTCATCCGAGAGGAGAATTGTAACTGAAGCCGAAAATTAGTCTGATACCAAGCAGAAATTACAATAAGAAGCATTTTAGATCTGCGTTTATAAAACGCAGCAAGATATTTCTTATGTATTTTATCTTTTTTTTTCTGCGTGAAAAACACAGAATTCTGCGTTAACTAGCAAGTTCAACTTATGGGTCGCGTTATCTAATTAAGCGGCTGAATTAATAAGGAGACGGGCCATCATATAGTGTTAGCTTTCTGCCGTGTTTGAGAAATCTGTACAGCTGCCACTGCTACCTTGATTTCCTTGTTTTTTTTTCTCCTCTCAGTTCTCATGCCGTCTGCTCCTCTCCCGCTCTTCTCTGAGCAGAGCAGGCAGGCCCGTTGCCCTAGCGACTCCAGACTCCACACAGACACAGCATGTACACTTGCTGCTCCAGAGCCAGTATTGTTCCTCCTTCAGACAAGCATGTCTCAAAACTTCATTTGCACAATGTCTCTCGTTCACAATCGCTTATAAATGTTTAAAATCACAAAATGACATTTCGGTAGCTCCTACCTGTATATGGATAACTTTATGAGCTGGATTACCTGTCTTTGTTTATTTTCGTTTGCGCTTGTTAGCATATTTAGCTTGCAGTTTCCATGGAAATTCGCTCTTACTTGTGCAATATTTTTTTGCATTCTGGTAGTAGACGCCAAATGGGCTTTTTACAATTTTTGGGCGCCTCCTTGTGTACTAAACCGGTAATATCGTAAATCCCGGGATGAGAGAAGGACGATACGAAAGTCTGGATACCGTCCAACCCTAATTTGCGTCACTGAGTAGTCCACAAAGTAGTCTAACTTCACCCGTTGCCTCAAAGGACTTTGTCTGATGTCTCCCCAGTAGAGCAACATTAGCACTCCAAATGGGTGATGCAGCCAGTGCACACATAGGATCTGTAAAGTCTTATGATGATAGCTGTTCTAGACTATTGCAGAAAGTTCTATTCCATTACGCCCAAGGCCTCAAGTCCTAATTGACACATCGTTTCTCAGAGAGTGGAGGGTTCGTTCCTACTGAGGAGGTGGGGTCTCTACTCCCACGACTCCCTCATTAGGTCTGAAGTAGCTCATTATCCTCCATCCCAAAGTCTTTGAATGAATCAGAATTAGCCACGGATTGTTATGGTGCATCGTTTTCAAAGGCGAAGCAGCAGAGTATGTCGAGGCATTAAGGGCTATCACCCAAAAAAACTTGTGTTCCTCTTTTGGTATCGCACTCCAGTGTTCCAATTGAAACATTAATTGACCAAGAAAAGGGGGTGAACGCAAGTCAATTAAACATGGCATCTGCCCTACATTGAAATTTCAATGTTGGGAGGGAGGAAACACGATGACCAGAATAACTTGATTACAGATGAAAGATTGAAGTCCTGCTGAGCTGTGGGGACTGACTTTTCCAGTTACTTTAGTCTCATAAAATGTTTAGGCGGGAGGTCTGGTTTTCACACAGAAGGACATACAACCTTGGAAATACCATTCAGCTCAGTTCAGTGTTTGTACAATAAGGCCAGGCCACATTCCCCACTGAGAACCAACTTATTTTAGGGTGGAACAATCTCCCTAGACTTATAGTTGCAAACATCCCCACATTCAGTCAGTTCTCCTGCCTCCCCAGGAGCAGGCGACCTTCATAGCTCCTTAGTGCCACTTGCTTCTAAACCGGCGAAAATGAAAACTGTGCAGCCATGGATAAAGAAAATAAGTAATTGATTCAAAGGTCACCTTGTCTCATATTTCACACCACCGCCGCTGCTTATTTAGCAAGGAGGATTCAGAGTGGAAACAAGGCCCCCAAGGTGCTCTCCAGAATTATGTTTTAAAACGTGGGGGCCAAAGAGTCTTGGCCATGTGGTTAGTCATTCCCTTCACACTTGCAGTAAGCAGGCATAGTATGACCTTTTTCTCAGTGACTACCCACACAACTAAGTCTAGGCATTGGGCTCATTACAGAACCAACCAAGCAAAATGACAGTTATGGCACTCCTGGTACAACAGGGTTTGTAAAACGTCACCTTTCATCTTACAGGAATGATAAACACTACATTACCAAAAGTATGTGGGCACCTGCTCGTCGAACATCTCATTCCAAAATCATGGACATTAATATAGAGTTGGTCCCCCCTTTGCTGCTATAACAGCCTCCAGTCTTCTGGGAAGGCTTTTCACTAGATGTTGGAACATTGCTGCAGGGACTTGCTTCCATTCAGCCACAAGAGCATTAGTGAGGTCGGGCACTGATGTTGGGCGATTAGGCCTGGCTCGCAGTCGGCGTTCCAATTCATCCCAAAGGTGTTCGATGGGATTGAGGTCAGGGCTCTGTGCAGGCCAGTCAAGTTCTTCCACACCGATCTCGACAAACCATTTCTGCATGGACCTCGCTTTGTGCACGGGGGCATTGTCATGCTGAAACAGGAAAGGGCCTTCCCCAAACTGTTGCCACAAAGTCGGAAACACAGAATGTCATTGTATGCTGTAGCTTTAAGATTTCCCTTCACTGGAACTAAGGGGCCTAGCCCGTACCATGAAAAACAGCCCCAGACCATTATTCCTCCGCCACCAAACTTTATAGTTGGCACTATGCATTGGGGCAGGTAGCGTTCTCCTGGCATCCGCCAAACCCAGATTTATCCGTCGGACTGCCAGATGGTGAAGTATGATTCATCACTCCAGAGAACACGTTTTCACTGCTCCAGAGTCCAATGACGGCGAGTTTTACGCCACTCCAGCCGACGCTTGGCATTGCACATGGTGATCTTAGGCTTGTGTGCGGCTACTCGGCCATGGAGACCCATTTCATGAAGCTTCCGACAAACAGTTGTTGTGCTGACGTTCCTTCCAGAGGCAGTTTGGAACAGACAATTTTTACCCGCTACAACACTCGGCGGTCCCGTTCTGTGAGCTTGTGTGGCATACTACTTCGCAGCTGAGCCGTTGTTGCGCCTAGACATTTCCACTTCACAATAACAGCACTTACAGTTGACCGGGACAGCGCTAGCAGGGCAGAAATATGACGAACTGACTTGTTGGAAAGATGGCATCCTATGTCGGTGCCACGTTTACAGTCACTGAGCTCTTCAGTACGGGCCATTCTACTGCCAATGTTTGTCTATGGAGATTGCATGGCTGTGTGCTCGATTTTATACACCTGTCAGTCTCACACACACATATATAAAGTACAGACATACTTACATACATACATCTATCTATCTTACAGGAAATATATGAGGAGAAAGTTGATGTCTACCAATCCATCGACACAAATATATCTTATCCACTAGATAGCAGTAGGAGTTCACATGATGTGTCTTGGCCACTTGAAACCAGTTGCGTCTGGTTTGGGTAGTGAGACACTGTGCCAAGATTCTTATGACATTGCCAGCAGTAAGATTTGAGTTCAATTCCCAAAAAGACTAGGGCTATAGCTTTCAAATGATATGTCACTTTCTATTTTCGGATAAAAACTTGTCGGACCCTGTACAGGGTCCAAAACAGCAGCTCAGCGCAGCTAAAACAACTGACTTGCCAGGTTTGCGGTGTTGAAAAACCCAGAGAAAAATCACTGGATTATTAATCAATTCTTATTTAACTATCAAAAACTAAAAGTTGATTAAAACATCAAATTAAAAAAAACTAAATATTAATATCATACTGCATACAAAATCTACAGGAGCCATTACATTACGCTGCCATTACGGCACAATGCCAACCAAAACATACAGTGAGGTACGGAATTATTGACACCCTTGATAAAGATTAGCAAAAATGACTGAGCTATATTGTATGGTCATTTTTTGGGGGAAATTATATTTTATACTAATACAATTGCTCAGAGACAAATATTTTGTTTAACAAGTAATACATTTTTTTCTCAAAAAGGTAAGGGTCAAAATTGTTGACACCCCTGTTTTCAATAACTCACCTCACGAGGGTAACGCAACTGAGCCTTTTTCCTAAAATGTTTTATGAGTTGGGAGGGATCTTAGACCATTCCTCCATACAGAATCCTTCCAGATCCTTGATATCCTTCGTCTGTGCTTACGGACTGCCCTTTTCAATTCAAACCACAGGTTTTGGCCGATATTGACTTTAATCACGGCTGACATTTAAAGGCTTCCTCCCACTGCAGCAAAATAATGTCCCAATCGCTTTGCTGGCCTGCAGCTCAAAGACACATTTAGGAAATTAGCTGTAATTAGTGGGGGGAGAAGTGACCCCGTGCTAGAAAATGGCACTGCACCTCCAGGCTTCTAGTAGAGGCTATATCCCCACTAGAGAAACATGCTAGTCATTGTGGGGTGGTAAGGAATTTTCTGCCCATGACAATTGGCAACATCTTGGGAAACCCCATTTATTGTACAGCCCACTGCTTACCAAGTAGTTGCTTACAAATTGCTTGTTAAAACGGTAATTTGCATTTGAGAGTACACTTCGGTTTTTCTTTTGACACAGTGTCATTATGTACCATTGGTAACAGATGACCAGTTGTGTTGAATTCTTTGAAAGTATCCATTGTCTTAATACCATGTGAACACCAGGTAAGTAGCAGCCCAATGGGCTGTTAAATAAAGTGCTATCTTGTAGTGGTCTGCTTGTTCAAGTAACATACTATAGAAGTTACATACTATAGGTAGGTATAGTATGCATGTGAAAAGGATATAGAATACTTCCATTCATCTCTATTCTACACTCACCAGACAGTTTATTAGGTACATCACCCCGTTCACGAGAATGGATCGCTCCTACAGACAGTGAGTCACGTGGTCGTGGCTTGCTATATAAAGCAGGCAGACAGGCATCGAGGCATTCAGTTACTGTTAGATTGAACGTTAGAATGGCCGGTGAGCGTAGAATAAACAAGATTAATGGAGCACACAAACGAGTGACGTAAACGACTTTGAGCCGATACGATCGTCAGTGCCAGGTGTGCCGGATCCAGTATCTCAGAAACGGCCGCCCTCCTGGGCTTTTCATGCACGACATTGTCTAGGGTTTACCGAGAATGGTGCGACAAGCAAAAAACATCCAGTCAGTAGCAGTCCTGTGTGCGAAAACAGGTCGTTGATGAGAGAGGTCGAAGGAGAATGGCAAGAATCATGCAAGCTAACAGGCAGGCCACAAACAGACAAATAACGGGCCAGTACAACAGTGGTGTGCAGAAAGGCATCTCGGAACGCACAACTCGTCGATCCTTGTCACGGATGAGCTATTGCAGCAGACGACCACACTGGGTTCTACTCCTATCAGCTAAAAACAAGAAGATGCAGCTCCAGTGGGCATGCGATCACCAACACTGGACAGTTGAGTGGAAAAACATAACCTGGAACATGACAGAGAGCTCAGATTACTTGAGTGGCCTGCGCAGTCCCCAGACCTCAAACCAATAGAGCATCTTTGGGATGAGATGGAATAGGTTGTTCGCAGCATGAATATACAGCTGTCCAAGCTGCAGCAACTTCATGATGCCATCGCGTCAGCATGGACCAACATCCCCGTGGAACGTTTCCGACAATTTGTAGAATGCCTTGAAGAATTCAGGCTGTTCTGGAGGCAAAGGGGGGTCCAACCTGGTACTAGATGGGTATATCTAATAGGGCTGACCCCATTTAATCGACTGGTCGATTGTTTGATCGACAGGCTGTTGGGTCGACCGAGATTTCTTTAGTCAAGCAGTATCAAAAAGAGATGTATGGGTCGCGCCTGTCTGAGTCGACTAATCCATTGTGGAGGCCATGGGGATGGCACAGTCCATCATTCTAAAAAACATGTGCTACTGAAATTGTTTATGATTAATGACAATGGTGCAACACTAATACATTTTTTTTATTTTATAACAAATGCGCTTTCTTCCGCGTTTAACAGCAGTCACTGTCCACGGTTCTGAAACATCAGTGCGCTGTTGAATTGGCGCCTTTTCCTAGACCATGTTGCTATGTGCATAACAGCAAAGTTAACCAGCATATTGGTGTTGAGAACAATGCGGCGGAGGCAGCAGCAGAGCTAGGAGATGAGAAAATAGCCCTTGCCTTAATTGTCTAAGAAAAGTGAGGAGCGGAAACCATCTGTCCTTAGGATCACTTCAAGCCTTACACTCCACAGAGCTGGGCTTTACGGAATAGTGGGCAGAAAAAAGCCATTGCTTAAAGAAAAAAAATAAGCAAACACATTTGGTGTTCGCCAAAAGGCATGTGGGAGACTCCCCAAACATATGGAAGAAGGTACTCTGGTCAGATGAGACTAAAATTGATATTTTTGGCTAAGAAGGAAAATGCTATGTCTGGCGCAAACCCAACACCTCTCATCACCCCGAGACCACCATCCCCACAGTGAAGCATGGTGGTGGCAGCATCATGCTATTGGGATGTTTTTCATCGGCAGGGACTGGGAAACTGGTCAGAATTGAAGGAATGACAGATGCCGCTAATTACAGGGAAATTCTTGAGGGAAACCGGTTTCAGTCTTCCAGAGATTTGAGTCTGGGACGGAGGTTCACCTTCCAGCAGGACAATGACCCTAAGCATACTGCTAAAGCAACACTCGAGTGGTTTAAGGGGAAACATTGAAATGTCTTGGAATGGCCTAGTCAAAGCCCAGACCTCAATCCAATTGAGAATCTGTGGTATGATTTAAAGATTGCTGTACACCAGCGGAACCCATCCAACTTGAAGGAGCTCGAGTAGTTTTGCCTTCAAGAATGGGCAAAAATCCCAGTGGCTAGATGTGCCAAGCTTATAGAGACATACCCCAAGAGAGTTGCAGCTGTAATTGCTGCAAAAGGTGTTAGTAGTTATGCACGCTGAAGTTTGTTTCTCAATAAAAAACATTATGCATCTTCAAAGTGGTAGGCATGTTGTGTAGATCAAATGATACAAACCCCCCAAAAACAATTTTAATTCCAGGTTGTAAGACAACAGAATAGGAAAAATGCCAAGGAGGGTGTACTTTCGCAAGCCACTCTAGGCCTATATTTCAATACTTATATACAGTGAGGGAAAAAAGTATTTGATCCCCTGCTGATTTTGTATGTTTGCCCACTGACAAAGACATGATCAGTCTATAATTTTAATGGTAGGTTTATTTGAACAGTGAGAGACAGAATAACAACAAAAAAATCCAGAAAAACACATGTCAAAAATGTTATTAATTGATTTGCATTTTAATGAGGGAAATAAGTATTTGACCCCTCTGCAAAACATGACTTAGTACTTACTTGGTGGCAAAACCCATGTTGGCAATCACAGAGGTCAGACGTTTCTTGTAGTTGGCCACCAAGTTTGCACACTTCTCAGGAGGGATTTTGTCCTGCTCCTCTTTGCAGATCTTCTCCAAGTCATTAAGGTTTCGAGGCTGACGTTTGGCAACTTGAACCTTCAGCTCCCTCCACAGATTTTCTATGGGATTAAGGTCTGGAGACTGGCTAGGCCACTCCAGGACATTAATGTGCTTCTTCTTGAGCCACTCCTTTGTTGCCTTGTCCGTCTGTTTTGGGTCATTGTCATGCTGGAATACCCATCCACGACCCATTTTCAATGCCATGGCTGAGGGAAGGAGGTTCTCACCCAAGATTTGATGGTACATGGCCCTGTCCATCGTCCCTTTGATGCGGTGAAGTTGTCCTGTCCCCTTAGCAGAAAAACACCCCCAAAGCATTATGTTTCCACCTCCATGTTTGACGGTGGGGATGGTGTTCTTGGGGTCATAGGCAGAATTCCTCCTCCTCCAAACACGGCGAGTTGAGTTGATGCCAAAGAGCTCCATTTTGGTCTCATCTGACCACAACACTTTCACCCAGTTCTCCTCTGAATCATTCAGATGTTCATTGGCAAACTTCAGACGGCCCTGTATATGTGCTTTCTTGAGCAGGGGGACCTTGCGGGCGCTGCAGGATTTCAGTCCTTCACGGCGTAGTGTGTTACCAATTGTTTTCTTGGTGACTATGGTCGCAGCTGCCTTGAGATCATTGACAAGATCCTCCCGTGTAGTTCTGGGCTGATTCCTCACCGTTCTCATGATCATTGCAACTCCATGAGGTGAGATCTTGCATGGAGCCCCAGGCCGAGGGAGATTGACATTTCTTTTGTGTTTCTTCCATTTGTGAATAATCGCACCAACTGTTGTCACCTTCTCACCAAGCTGCTTGGCGATGGTCTTGTAGCCCATTCCAGCCTTGTGTAGGTCTACAATCTTGTCCCTGACATCCTTGGAGAGCTCTTTGGTGTTGGCCATGGTGGAGAGTTTGGAATCTGATTGATTGATTGCTTCTGTGGACAGGTGTCTTTTATACAGGTAACAAACTGAGATTGGAGCACTCCCTTTAAGAGTGTGTTCCTAATCTCAGCTCGTTACCTGTGTAAAAGACACCTGGGAGCCAGAAATCTTTCTGATTGAGAGGGGGTCAAATACTTATTTCCCTCATTAAAATGCAAATCAATTGATAACATTTTTGGACATGCGTTTTCTGGATTTTTGTTGTTGTTATTCTGTCTCTCACTGTTCAAATAAACCTACCATTAAAATTATAGACTGATAATTTCTTTGTCAGTGGGCAAACATACAAAATCAGCAGGGGATCAAATACTTTTTTCCCCTCACTGTAGGCTACTGTATCAATCAATCATTCATACGTTCATGTCGTCACACAGCATACAAGGCATTAATGACTTGAAATACAATCAAGCGTTTCAGCTTTAAAATAAAATAACCAAGCAAACCATGAATATTTAGCGCAAAAAAATAAATAAACTGTTCCATTTCGGCAATTGCATTCAAGAATGCATGCAACTGTTTTTAGTCTTTGTTGTAATAAAGGCTTTACAAAAAATAAAAATATATGTTATAACAGTTATACGCTTGTAATTTATTTTGTGTTGTTAATATTGTTCCAAACAGTCAGAAAAATAATATTGTAATCTAACAGCACCTGTTTTGAAATTGTTGCATGTTGCGTTCATATTTTTGTTCAGTATCGTTGATTTGATTCAAACATAGGATATAATAATAATAATAATAATAATAATAATAATAATAATAATAGCCATTTAGCAGACGCTTTTATCCAAAGCGACTTACAGTCATGTGTGCATACATTTTTACGTATGGGTGGTCCCGGGGATCGAACCCACTACCCTGGCGTTACAAGCGCCATGCTCTACCAATTGAGCTACAGAGGATATATATTCATATATTTTCCATATATAGGTCTATATATGGAAAAATACACATTTAAACATTTAGACCAATCGATTGGTCGAAAGAACAGACGACTCTTGGTCGACCTAGATTGTTTTTAGTCGCGGAAAGCCCTAGTGCCTAATAAACTGTCCGGTGAGTGTATATACACATTGTATGGGTTAGAACCCTCAAATTCAAATCTGGACATTGAAGCCAGTTTTTTCCATTCTTTCCCTCTAATCAGGGACTGATTTAGACCTGGGACACCAGGTGGGTACAATTATATATTAGGTAGAACAGAAAACCAGCAGTAGTCTATACCTCGTAGGGTAAGATTAGAATACCCCTGGGCTAAAGCATTCAGATTACAGGCCAGGCTTTATGGAACAGTTAACGGCCTTGCAATAATTTAATCAGCCTTCAAGGCCTTCCTCCCACGCCCATAGTACTACTTTATCAAACTCTGCCATTGGCTATCAATAGTGCTTGGATACAACTCACAGGGATTCCATTCAAAAGACAGCTAGGCTTCATATTTGAGGGGCAAGTTATTTACCAACAGTAATACTTTTTAAAAGGATATACTTTCAGAAGGTTAAGCCCAACTCTGTGAGATATTAATCTTAAATGAAGAGTTTCCAAGGGACCAGATTCGTCCTCACCTTCAAACAAGTCGACAAACAGGGCAAGATTCAACAGATGCAATTTCATCTCAGCGCGATCCATAAAAGGAGGAAGGGGGAAAAATGCAGTTGTTTTTCTAAAACAGTTCTTGATTTAAGGACCTTAAATGCCCATGCTCTTGAATTATATATATATATATAAAACTGCCTGAGCACAGTCACTTCTGTTTACTCATTAATTATGTATCTTCTCCAATGCCAATGCAGTGACTTGAGAAAACAATTTATCATAAGTGCTTTATCAAAAAATGGCAGCAAGTTATAAAAACTGCACATGAACCAACACAACAACACACGGTGGGAAAACAAAAGCGTAGTTGAGCCACAAACCAGATTTAGCTTCCTTCCCCCCCAATACTAGCAAAGTCAAAGGGTTTCATAAACCACCCACATAATCATAAGCAGGTTGCCAGAGTATAATATTGAGCTAGGGAAAGGTCTGCTTCTTTAGTCTCCATTTAAAAGGCTCTGCTACGTTAGGTTTTTAATGGATGTCGACCCCATCCTGTTGACTTTGGCCCTCTACATAGAGAAAAAAACTCAGGACAACATGCCGTTTGAAATTCAGGCACTGATGCCTCTGCCTAGCCGGTGACTCAGTGTCCACGTCGCAACTACGCTCTTTGAAAAAAAGATGCTATCTAGAACCTAAAAGGCTTCTTCGGCAGTCCCCATTGGAGAGCCCTTTGAAGAACCCTTTTTGGTTCCAGGTAGAACCCTTTTGGGTTCCATGTAGAACCCTTCCACAGAGGGTTCTTCATGGAACCAAAAAGGGTTCTACCTGAAACCAAAAAGTGTTCTACCTGGAACCAAAAAGGGTTATCCTATGAGGAAAGCCGAAAAACCCTTTTGGAACACTTTTTTTTCTAAGAGTGTAGAATGATTAAAAATGCTTCAAAACATGGCCGCTTGGCGAGGCATGTGTAACTAATTATAAATTAATCATATAATAGGCTGTGTCAAGTGGGTTATGGATTATATTGGTTAAAAGGAGAATTCAGACCTACCAGGGGTGTGATGTGAATTGTGAGACAATATGGAGTGAAATTCTTGACATTATCAGTTCACTGGTTGAAAATAGCATTGCAAATTCTTAACTTAAAAGACAGTTCACCAACAAAACAAATACCGATACTTTCAAAAGCATGCCTAAAACATTTTGGGTTGCTGACTCTCAGACTACCTAGACTGCTTTGAAGCGTTCAAAAACACACCTCATCAATAATATCATCTTCCTAGCACACAGTCAAACCCTATCTACAAAACACACTAAACTTCAACTTCCATATAAGCCATGCATTGACGTTCATGGAATATATGCACAAATACCTAGTTACACAAGCCTATATCTCAAGGATTTGGCCGGACTACAGTAGGTCCTTATTTCTTTATTTCCCAATCAGGTCTTTTCTCATTGCAAAAGAGAACAAACAAGGCCAGCAGGCCAGAGAGACTCCATCTTGGAGATAGCAGAGCCTAATCCCGGTCCTTGGAGAGATCGCATAGAAAGATGAAGCCTTAATTAGTCAGATAAAAACCCACTCAATGGCGATATTGATACTGACTTGGAAATGGAAACTAAGCAGAATGAAGACAGGCTGGGGCTTGGCTGAGGGGTGGATGGTGGATAAAAAAGTAGTGCTTGCAAAAAAAGCTGTCCACCCTTGACTCTGGTGTAGGCCCCCCCTTCGAGCAATCCCCACCTTCTCCAGTTCTACCTAAGAGGCTTATGGGAAAGAATGCAGACCTTCACATAATCAAAGATTATATGGGAAGAAAACAACAAACATTTTCAAAGCGTTTAAACGTGGGGAGCTCATGGGAATTCTGTGTAATTAAAAGACAAAATTACTTGTCTAAGCTGTCCTCCCATCCTTGTTTTCGCTGCCTTTGTTTTCCTGCTATTGTGTGGGCTTAGGTCATGAAGAAGATGCCGAATGGAAGAAACCAAATCTTGGCAGCTTCTGCTAATCCTAGGGGTTCTTGAGGAGGCAGAATCCTCCTGGCAGGGAACTCTATTTCAAACGTTATGGCTAGATCAATGACAAGGTGACCCTGTGTGGATACACAATGACAACGCCTTGGCTTTTGACACCGCAAACCCTTTGTCAACACTTGTGAGCCTCAACAAGGAAATAAAAAATCATATGAGGCCTCTTCTCAGCTCTCACTCACCCAAAAAAAACATCTCCATGGCAATTTCAAAGCAATGAAAGATCTGACACTATTTCGGGTTGCTCATACGCATGTGTATTTACAGATCTCTTTGTGTCGGGAAATCTAATTAGGTCCCAAAAACATTTCATATCAAAACCTATCTGCGTGTTGAGATCTGTGATGCATTCTGCCACTCAGCCACTAATTTATGAGAATGACTCGTCTCTCGCTTTTGTTTCCTGTGAAAAGTGTCTTCTCTGAGAGGATTCCTTTATAAGCCAAGCACACACTCCCTGTTTGAGATGTGCTATCAAATACACCCTTTGGAAGGGCATCTTGTCTCTTATCAGAATAGTATTTTTGTGAAGCACTGTATTTGAACTGTGAGGTATAGCCAAACTAGCCCCTGAGTGCATTACATAGGTGGAGCACCCTTGCCACTTTCCTAGATATTGAACAGTAATATACCATGGCAATACATAATCTGTTGACATCACACCATTTTAGAGACACCTTTGGAGATGCTTTTCTCCATTGTGTAGTGTTGGTTTCCACATTGGTAGTGAATATGACCTGGGACTTTCATACAGTAGTTTCTAATTTCAATTAGTTTCAATTGAATATCCAAAAAAAAACTAAAATTAAGACAAAAAAAGAGAACCAGCACTCTGACTCTACTGATAGCTACTTTATTGCGGAAAAATGTACTTTCTATGCCTGTGGTATGTGGTTGTCCCACCTAGCCATCTTAAGATGAATGCACTAACTGCACTAAGTCGCTCTAAGTCGCTCTGGATAAGAGTGTCTGCTAAATGACTAAAATGTAAATATAAAACTTATTTCCACTTTACTGACTATGGCACTGACTGTCTCCCCTCTTGGCTTCTTATCATTTCCCCATTAAATAACATGAAACCCAACAATGTCAATAACGTGATGCACTGGCATTTAGTCTCATAGGGGCACGCCTGTCTGTTCCGTGAGTTTTCACTGATTATACAGTGCATTCGGAAAGTATTCAGAACCCTTGACTTTTTCCACATTTTGTTACATTACAGCATTATTCTAAAATTGATTAAATCGTTTTTTTCAACCCTCATCAATCTACACACAATACCCCTTAATAACAAAGCAAAAACAGGTTTACATTTTTTGTGTGCAAATGTATTAAAAATAAAATATATTTACCTAAGTATTCAGACCCTTTACTCAGTACTTTGTTGAAGCACCTTTGGTAGCGATTACAGCCTCGAGCCTTCTTGGGTATGACGCTACAAGCTTGGCACACCAGTATTTGGGGAGATTCTCCCATTCTTCTCTGCAGATCCTTTCAAGCTCTGTCAGGTTAGATGGGGAGCATTGCTACACAGCTATTTTCACTTCTCTCCAGAGATGTTCGATCGGGTTCAAGTCCGGGCTCTGGCTGGGTCACTCAAGGACATTCAGAGACTCTCTGTACTTTGCTCCGTTCATCTTTCCCTTAATCCCGACTAGTCTCCCAGTCCCTGCCGCTGAAAAACATCCCCACAGCATGATGCTTCCACCATCATGCTTCACCGTAGGGATGGTGCCAGGTTTCCTCCAGACGTGATGCTTGGCATTCAGGCCAATGAGTTCAATCTTGGTTCCATCAGACCAGAGAATCTTGTTTCTCATGGTCTGGGAGTCCTTTAGGTGCCTTTTGGCAAACTCCAAGCGGGCTGTCATGTGCCTTTTACTGAGGAGTGTCTTCCGTCTAAGCCACTCTACCATAAAGGCCTGATTGGTGGAGTGCTGAAGAGATGGTTGTCCTTCTGGAAGGTTCTCCCATCTCCACAGAGGAACTCTGGAGGTCTGTCAGAGTGACCATTGGGTTCTTGGTCACCTCCCCGACCAAGGCCCTTCTCCCCTGATTGCTCAGTTTGGCCGGGCGGCCAGCTCTAGGAAGAGTCTTGGTGGTTCCAAACTCCTTCCATTTAAGAATGATGGAGGCCACTGTGTTCTTGGGGACCTTCAATGCTGCAGACATTTTTTGGTACCCTTCCCTAGATCTGGGTCTCCTGTCTCAGAGCTCTACAGACAATTCCTTCAACCTCATGGCTTGGTTTTTGCTCTGACATGCACTGTCAACTGTGGGACCTTATATAGACAGGTGTGTGCATTTCCAAATCATGTCTAATCAATTGAATTTACCACAGGTGGACTCCAATCAAGTTGTAGAAACATCTCAAGGATGATCAATGGAAACAGGATGCACCTGAGCTCAGTTTCGAGTCTCATTGCAAAGGGTCTGAATACTTATAAGGTTTTTCTGTTTTTTATTTCTATAAAACTGTTTTCGCTTTGTCATTACGGGATAGTGTGTATATTGATGAGGAAATTGTTTATTTTAATCTATTTTAGAATAAGGCTGTAACGTAACAAAATTTGGAAAAAGGGAAGGGATCTGAATACTTTCCGAATGCACTGTACATGTCCACTAGATATCTCATGGGAGCATGCTTCCCGACTGATCGATAATCTGGAATCTGACCTCATTTCCTCCTGCACTTTCACTCCCATCCATCGATAGCTTTATCAGTCGGTTTTGAATCTCTCTCCATCTCCTCCCCCATCTCTCAATCCCTTCCTCTCTCCTTCCCTCTCTTTCTGACCGACCCTTATTAGAAGCCTGGTAAGAAAGCACAGGTTGTTTCTCTTGTTTAAGACACTGGCAAAAACAGATGTTTCTTAGAGATGTACAATGGGAACACACACACACAGAACTGCTTTTCTTGACTTGCTCATTCCACAAAGCCACAGTCTCATGAAAGGCTATGAACACTGGCCATTGGGTATTCCAATTCAGCTCTTTTAGAGTACAAAAATCCAGATATTCCTTTGTTCCATTGGAAAAGGCCACATTATTTCCGACCATGAATACACTGGCTGTGCCTGTTGACAGACCGATTAAAAGCAACCACATTGATCCAGTGAATTGAAGAGACAATGGGCTTGAAACATATTAAAATATTATAATTATCTGAGAAGCTGTAATTCGAGCATCAGGGAGGGCCCGTTTCCATGCAGTGGTGGCGGTTGAATGCAGAGAGCACGTCCTTAATGAATTCTAAAGTGATTAACTGACATTAATGTCTCTCTGAGTCGAGGCAACAAAACAGGGGCCTCTGTTAGACGTCTGGATCTTATTGAAAATGTGTTCACTTTAAAAAGAGGGGCACCCATTAAAACGTTAGATCTGGTTAAAAATGTATTAGCTTTGAGAGTATGCATTAAGAACCAGTGGATATTTTTTTTATATCCAGCAAAAGCTTTGCCATCAATCCAAAGCTGGTAACCAAAAGGCCGGCATCAATGTCACTTTTGTAGGATAAAAAAAGTATATTCGCTTTGACAATACTGTGAGCTGTGCTTAGCGATTTAATAAAAAATAAAAAAGAACAAATGAGATCATTCTGATCTGAATTTGTCATTCAAGTCGAAATTGAAGGGTGCTGGGTTCCATGGGGTCGTGCGAACGCTCTGACTTTCTTTCTCATCAGTCGAAGGGGTGAGCAAATCGGAGGCAGATGAGAGTGTGGCAAAGAGCACTCATATTGAAACGTTACACCAACTCTATCTCAACAGGGTATTTTCACAGCCATTATTTCTGGGAGTCAGCACACAACTCTAGCCCTTATACCCTACTTATCATTGAAAAATGTATGTCACACTGGAGTGTTGTTCTAGTAGTAACCATTGAAAGCTCACTTATGCATCTGTTTTACACCTGGATCAAAGTACAGTTTACCTCAAATAGAAATGGGTCACTAAAACCCCAAACTGTCGAAACGTAATGAAAAATGAACACTGTCACAGCTCCATAATATTTACTGCTGAGTATAGAAAACATTAAGAACACTTGCTATTTCCATGACCGACTGACCATGTGTGTAGCCCTTACTGTGAAATGCTTACTTACAAGCCCTTAACCAACAATGCAGTTCAAGAAATAGAGTTAAGAAAATACTTACTAAATACACTAAAGTAAAAAAAATAAAATAAAAAACAATGAGACTATATACAGGGGGTACCGGTACCGAGTCAATGTGCGGGGGTACAGGTTAGTCGAGGTAATTTGTACATGTAGGTAGGGGGGGGTCAATGTAAATCAGGGCTGCCCAACCCTCTTCCTGGAGATCTACCGTTCTGTGGGTTTTCAGTCCAACCCTAATTTAACACACCTGATTCTACTTATTAGCTGCTCAACCAGACCTTTACTAGCTGAATCAGATATGCTAAATTAGGGTTGGACTGAAAACCTACAGGACAGTAGATCTCCAGGAAGAGGGTTGGGCAGCCCTGATGTAAAATTGTCCAGGTAGCCATTTCATTAATTGTTTAGCAGTCTTATGGCTTGGGAATCCAGGTGAATCCAGGTGAAAGCTATGATTCCTTATTGACGTCACTTGTTAAATCCACTTCAAATCATTGTAGATGAAGGGGAGGAGACAGGTTAAATAATTAATTTTAAGCCTTGAGACAATTGAGACATGGATTGTGTATGTGTGCCATTCAGAGGGTGAATGGGCAAGACAAAAGATTTAAGTGCCTTTGAAAGGGGTATGGTAGAAGTGCAACGCTGCTGGGTTTTTCATGCTCAAGAGTTTCCTGTGAGTATCAAGAATGGTCCACCACCGAAAGGACATCCACCCAACTTGACACAACTGTGGGAAGCATTGGAGTCAACATGGGCCAGCATCCCTGTGGAACGGGCTTTCAACACCTTGTAGATTCCATGCCCCGACGAATTGAGGCTGTTCTGAGGGCAAAAGGGGAGGGTGCAACTAAATATTAGAACGGTGTTCCTAATGTTTTGTAAACTTAGTGTTTATCAATATGGCCGCCATAGAAAATAAACTAATCAATATTAAAGAACTGCATTCGCTGGGCGCTGCTTACCTCAGCTACTTCTATTCTTCTACCCAGGCGGTGCTAGCTGCTGCTGGTTGTCCCTGCTCTCACAGTGAGGCAGGATACCCTATGGAGACCCCACACTGGGCCGCTAACCGCCCATCTTAATGTAATTTACAGCTCCCCCATTCGGCGAGTGACACGCATATCCATCCTCACATCCTTCCAATGATGGGTGTCGCAGCTTAATTCGTTCCCGGCAACGCCTGGGCGCCGGCCGAGGCACTGATTGCCCCCTGTGCACTGAATACTAATTTCCCCCCACGGAGGGCCACAGAGGGCCTTAGTAAACACAATCACACCTCCAAAACCCTTGACCCCCGACCAACACCACCACCACAGCCTTTTACAATGACGCATACTCCTGCGTGCTTTAAGTGCTGTATGATAGGCTGTTATTCCTAACACCGACTTAGATGATAGAGTGAACATCAATGATGCATTTGACATGGAGCAGGACGTGGAGGATGTTGGATGTGCACAGGCAGCTACTTCCCACAGTTGTGTCAAGCTGGCTGGATGTCCTTTGGGTGGTGGATCATTCTTGATATGCACGTGAAAGACCCAGCAGCAATGAAGTTCTTGACACACTCAAAACGGTGCGCCTGGCACCTACTACCATACCCTGCTCAAAGGCACGTAAATATTTTGTCTTGCCCATTCACCCTTTGAATGGCACACATACACAATCCGTCTCAATTGTCTCAAGGCTTAAAATTCTTCTTTAACCTGTTTCCTCCCCTTCATCTACACATCTGATTGAAGAGTATTTAACAGGTGACATCAATAAGGAATCATTGCTTTCACCTGGATTCACCTGGTCAGCCTAATGTTTTGTACACTCAGTGAATATCAAGAATCTTCTAATCCAATGTGAGTGAATGCTCTCTACAGTTCCCTATTTACGCAACAGGGAGACAAAAGTTGAGCTTGTAAAGAAGTTGCTTGCTTTAATCCAAATGGCAGAATAAGAGAGACAAGGAACAGCTTCTGGAAATATCACTGTTGAAGTGAACATCAGGCATCCAATTCTGGTGGCCATTTTAAGATGCGCAGCTGAAGACGTGTTTCTGTTACCTCAGGGTTCACAATGTGTATGGGCAGTAACTCTGAACTTCACAAATGCCCACTGGCATTTCTCAAGGATCCAATCAGTCAGTGCATGGCCCGTTTAAATTATCATTCGGTTCTTACAGACCTGCTTCTCTCCTTTGGTTCTTACGGACAACTCTCAGGGTTCAACACAGATGATTAAACTGGGTGTGTCATTTCCAATTCATCACATAGCAAAGTACCACATGGGGATTGAGCAGTGAACTGCAGTTGTGTTCGATTATCACACTGACATATAAACTGCATTACTATGTTGTTAAAGCAGAAGCCCAAAGTTTGGTTTATTTTTTCAATTCACCAACATAATGTGCCTCTGGTGTAATAAAATGGAGAGTAATGGTAAATATCATAAGTGTAGGACACTTGGAGAGTAAAATGGGAAGACCATGAATAGAAAACAGTTAATGTGTCCCACAAAGCCTCAGATTGCAAACTACCACCATTGTCTTGTAATACCTTCATGATCATCCATAAGGTATGTCCTTTATGCAAGAAGTAATTGGAAGAAGTGGGATGCAAAGGTCCCCTTTTTCCACATCAATAAAACCGTTTTCTCTGGTCTTAAAACTGTCATTTCATTTTAAAGCACCTAGGAAAATCAAATAGAGAAAATAATAGTGATTCAACAGGGCTCTTACCGCTGAAGTGGCACATTTTATTTAAAGATTAGTGGTTGTTCTATTTAGCAGCCATTCTATTTTTGCCAGTCTCAGTGACAATATAACTGATTTGGTCTGAAAGAGGTAATGTACGAGCCATACTGGATTAACCTCTTGAAAAGCTGCAAAGCACACAGTCAGAGCTTTTAGATCCAAAACATGGTCTCCAAATGTGAATATGGCAACATGCACTCCATTTGACCAACTGTGACGGCAGAGATATGTAGTGTAGGCCTTAGTGGATCTGGGTCTTGTTTCCTCGATCTCGGATGAACCCCCAAAATCTGTTGCGGGTCTCAGGCTAAGGTTCCATATACAGATATAGAAACTATTATCCCATATGCATATTTTAAAATGATTTTCTGTAAAGGCCTGTAAGACCTCCATAGTGTTAAGCATTTTTTATTTTACAGAATAAGTGCAATAAATCCCATTTCAACTGCATTGTTTGCGTCCGAGTTGTTTCCCCAAAAAACATTGTTGCAACTAGTGCTGAGCGATTAACCGAAATGTCGGTTATTTTTTGGTTGTTAAATAACTAATTGACCAATGTCGGTTCAAGTATTTGAATTCCATTTTGTTCAGTTTTTTTCTGTTAGCTCAATGTGCAGTTTCTGTAGAGATCACTCAGATCAAGCCTAAACTGTGCGATTTAGTAGGGACTTGTAGTTTCCAACAGGCCAATATTCTACATAGGTTAGCGCAGAATTCTTTTGGTAATTTGGTAATTAACTACAATGACCATAATCCATTGCGCACCCGCTTAAAACACGGAGACAGAGAGAACACATGATCGACAGGGATAAAAAGCAGTTGCTTCGCGAGCCTAAAAATATATTATCTAAGTGATTGATCGTTTGAAATAATATAGTCATCAGATAAAACAAATATTTTATTAAAGTAAAGTCATGTGAATAAATGGTTAATAAGAGAAACAACTTAACCCAGGTATGGGGTAAATTGAGCATACGCTCTTAGAAAAAAGGTGCTAAGTAGAACCTAAAAGGGTTCTTCGGCTGTCCCCATAGAATAACCTTTTGTAGAACACATTTTGGTACTACGTAAAACCCTTTTGGTTCCAGGTAGAACCCTTTCCACAGAGGGTTCTACATGGAACCCAAAAGGGTTCTACCTGGTACCAAAAAGGGTTCTCCTATGGGGACAGCCGAAGAACCCTTTTGGAACCCTTTTTTCTAAGAGTGTAGAGACAGGGTAAGTTGAGCTGTCTTGGGGTAAGTGGGTGATGGTGTCTTGTGACAGTGGGTGATGGTACTGGTAGGTCAAAGTTTAATTCATGAAATGGGGGTGTGGTATATCATATTTAAAATGTATGCCTACATTCAGATATAGATCTCTGTTCAATATTACTTCCTCTGCCAATTCATGACCAGTTGTCTGGGACAGGGGTGTAGTTTTAATGTGCCAATTCGTAAGCAAGTTCTCTACATTAGAGGCTACTAAGACCATTAAACTGGTCTACGAGATTCTTGATATGTTTTTTAAGCTCACACTCCATGTCACCAGACAAGACCTTGTGTGCCTCTGCAACTCTATCATAGCCTCTCCTTCGAACAAGGTACATGTTCGTTTTTTCTGTCAATGTACCTCTTTCAATGTCATTCAGTAAATGTTTTCGTCCCTTGCTGCTGCTCAAATGGACTTCTTCCCTTCTCTCACTTCCTTGGCTGCTCTCTCAAGAACCTCAAGGGGGGCTAGACCCCTGCTTGTTTTACGTTTGTATACACAGGGCATGATGGCACCTGCTCTGTAAAAATAAAAATGAATTATCTTGAGTTCATATGCATGACAAATGTGACTAGTTTCAGGAAAATAGGCATATGTCGCGCGTCACTACTTCACAGGAGAGGCATTTGAACGTAAACATACCTTTTTTGATCAAAATGTGTTTTTGGGCAGAAATGCCTTCTGGAACATGTGAACATTCATGTGCCTTAATAACGAACTTGTACGCCATCTGTAAATATGAATAAAATGGTTAAATTACAAGCCTAGTTGGTTTAGCCACGGAAAAAGACAGGAACCTTCCGGCTAGCCATTACATTTACATTTTAGTCATTTAGCAGACGCTCTTATCCAGAGCGACTTACAGTTAGTGAGTGCATACATTTTTCATACTGGCTGAGATAATGGATGGGCTGGACATGCTGAGAGATGAGTTCGGATTCTGTCTATAACATGAGCTGCTCAGTATGTGTAGGTAATCCTTCCTAATGCAGCTTTTTTTAAAGATATCACAAGGGCAACCATCGTATCTGTGACAGAGAGGGAGAAGCGTTCATCCATGTATACAGGTAAGAGAGTCTAGCTAGCTACGTTTTTTTGATATTATACAGTGGGGGAAAAAAAGTATTTAGTCAGCCACCAATTGTGCAAGTTCTCCCACTTAAAAAGATGAGAGAGGCCTGTATCATAGGTACACGTCAACTATGACAGACAAACAGATTTTTTTTTCTCCAGAAACTCACATTGTAGGATTTTTAATGAATTTATTTGCAAATTATGGTGGAAAATAAGTATTTGGTCACCTACAAACAAGCAAGATTTCTGGCTCTCACAGACCTGTAACTTCTTCTTTAAGAGGCTCCTCTGTCCTCCACTCGTTACCTGTATTAATGGCACCTGTTTGAACTTGTTATCAGTATAAAAGACACCTGTCCACAACCTCAAACAGTCACACTCCAAACTCCACTATGGCCAAGACCAAAGAGCTGTCAAAGGACACCAGAAACAAAATTGTAGACCTGCACCAGGCTGGGAAGACTGAATCTGCAATAGGTAAGCAGCTTGGTTTGAAGAAATCAACTGTGGGAGCAATTATTAGGAAATGGAAGACATACAAGACCACTGATAATCTCCCTCGATCTGGGGCTCCACGCAAGATCTCACCCCGTGAGGTCAAAATGATCCCACACGGGGGGACCTAGTGAATGACCTGCAGAGAGCTGGGACCAAAGTAACAAAGCCTACCATCAGTAACACACTACGCCACCAGGGACTCAAATCCTGCAGTGCCAGACGTGTCCCCCTGCTTAAGCCAGTACATGTCCAGGCCCGTCTGAAGTTTGCTAGACTGCATTTGGATGATCCAGAAGAGGATTGGGAGAATGCCATATGGTCAGATGAAACCAAAATATAACTTTTTGGTAAAAACTCAACTCGTTGTGTTTGGAGGACAAAGAATGCTGAGTTGCATCCAAAGAACACCATACCTACTGTGAAGCATGGGGGTGGAAACATCATGCTTTGGGGCTGTTTTTCTGCAAAGGGACCAGGACGACTGATCCGTGTAAAGGAAAGTATGAATGGGGCCATGTATCGTGAGATTTTGAGTGAAAACCTCCTTCCATCAGCAAGGGCATTGAAGATGAAACGTGGCTGGGTCTTTCAGCATGACAATGATCCCAAACACACCGCCCGGGCAACGAAGGAGTGGCTTCGTAAGAAGCATTTCAAGGTCCTGGAGTGGCCTTGCCAGTCTCCAGATCTCAACCCCATAGAAAATCTTTGGAGGGAGTTGAAAGTCTGTTGCCCAGCGACAGCCCAAAAAAAAATCACTGCTCTAGAGGAGATCTGCATGGAGGAATGGGCCAAAATACCAGCAACAGTGTGTGAAAACCTTGTGAAGACTTACAGAAAACGTTTGACCTGTGTCATTGCCAACAAAGGGTATATAAAAGTATTGAGAAACTTTTGTTATTGACCAAATACTTATTTTCCACCATAATTTGCAAATAAATTCATTAAAAATCCTACAATGTGATTTTCTGGATTTTTTTCCTCATTTTGTCTGTCATAGTTGACGTGTACCCATGATGAAAATTACAGGCCTCTCTCATCTTTTTAAGTGGGAGAACTTGCACAATTGGTGGCTGACTAAATACTTTTTTTCCCCACTGTACATTTCTAATTTAGTCAGAAAGTTGTTTTCATTGCAAGTTAAAGCGTACTGTTCGTTAGCTAGCTAACATTAGCTGGCTGGCTGGCTCGCTAGCTAACGTTACGTGCATGATCTGTGTAGTAATATTATTCATATCCGAGCCATTTGCATTGCTAGTTATAGCCTAATGTTAGCTAGCTAACTAACATTGAACCTAGTTGGTTAACCTTTGCTACCGGCAGATTCATGCAGGGTAGTAACATTATGAGTTGGGATTATCGTTACTTGTTTAGCTAGCTAGCTACATGTCTAAACAAAAGACTCCACTAAGTAAGTAACCATTTCACTGTACCGTTTACACCTTCTGTATCCTGTGCATTATTTTATTTTATATAGTGTGTGTTTACCAGAGACGGTAATGTGAAAAACAACATAACCTGCATGCACCAAAGTCAAATTAGGATATAACGTTAGGCCAATGAGACAGTGTCCAAGTTCTAAAATTCTCCGGTAGAATGCCCTGCTTTTATTTTGTCACACTCACAACTGTGAGCTATTTTCTGTAATTATCTTGCCATTAACTTGTAAATAAGGATCTTGTTGTGAGTTTATTTTCCTGTAATAATGAATACAAATTAAGACTGTCAGCTATATGATATGGTCATTACTTTGTCATAACGACAACGTCATGTCGGACGACAATAGAATGTTCATAATGTCACAGCGACAACTATCTACAGACATGTCGATAGACGTTCTATAAACCAGCTTTTAGTCTTAATCTTTGGTTGTTTAGTACACTACCGTACTCACGCTGTTTAGCACATGGCCTCACATGTGAATCCTAAAAGAGATGGGTGGGGCTAAGGCTTAAGAGGGTGTGAACAATGAATGGGTGTAGACAAAGAAGAGCTCTCCATTAGGTGTACCAAAACATTCAGGAGCCATTTTCTCAAAAGTGGGGTTACAAGTTTATCAATTCCAAAGCAGAATTACTTTGCCATTGTTCCTCAACTGTAGTGTATGATATACCATTTTCTAGCATGGAGTCTCTACTTTTATCCAATGTAAAAAACACAATTTCTAATTTTGCTACATAAGACCGAATCGAGCCGGTCGGTCACAAATTGCAATACTACTATGCATATAGGGCCCGATTCCGATTTATGAAATGATGCCTTAGACACGCTTTTCCTATGCACTTCTGAGTAGTTGGTATTCAGACTTACCTTAAGAAGGTGCATAACGGGCTTTGCAGGCATGGGTCCCTTGCGCAGGCATTAAATGAAACCGCTGAAAACCCTCCCACTTGCTGGCCAACAGATTTTCTTGTGGAGTTTTCATTCAATAGGCTTTTGAGTACATTTATCTTAAGCCATCCATATAAATATGGTGTACCTTTAATTAGAATGTTGGCGACAGACTAGAATACATAGAGAGAACGGGTTCAGAAACTAGGCATCAATGAAAGAAAGCCAGCTAAATATATGCATATTCGTCTCCGTTTCAACACCAACTGGTAGATTCTCTGATCTTGTCGATTATTTAGGCAGATTTTAGGGATAGGAAAGTATGTATGAATCATAAGAACAGGTTTGGAGAGCCTTTATGCACTAAATATATTGATGAATAAAAAAATACAGTGGTTTGATTCATACTGAAAATTGCCACATTCAGTTCTTTAACCCATGGTAGTGTTGGAAGATTAGTGTACAGATAATTATGATAGGGAGAATAGTGTACAATAGTAGGCTATACCCTCATTTATTGCCTGCACCAACCATGAAACTGTGTGATGACACAGCCAAGTATTACGCCATGTGTCGGGTTCAAACTGTTAAGGCTTGATCTGCGCTCCGCTCCATAACGATTGAGTTAGCCTACATGTCTTTACCAACTGAAGGGAACTGTAAATTGGCAGTTGAATGTGTGTTGTTATTAGGCCTACTGACAGTCGATACTGATAGTGGCTAATATTTAACATGATAGAAATAGGAAACAGAGAAAGGTAGCCTATAATGAAGACATTCGAGAGTGCCCATCCCTGCAAGTTAAAAGGCAGTACAATTTAAATTCTGCATAATGGCACACCATTTCATAAACTTTACTGTGGGAAAGTTGATATGTTGATAAGCTTCAGTTTGCTGCCATATTACTGGTTTCACATTTGTCTCCAGTGATTATAAGGTCAAATGTATCTAAAACAAGTGTCATCTATATTTACAATTCTCTTATCCAAATAGATTACTAATTTACCTAGCTCTTATCAATAGCTCTTATCAAGTTGTACTGTCAATTACAGTGCATGGATACTGGTGTGATTTCGGAAAAAATGAAGTAGATGCTTTTCCCACTTGGAACCGGTAGGTTTGCTAGACCTTATTCATGTTTTTCTTGCACGTAAAGATGGTGGAATTAAGTCAAGGTCAGAATACGGAGTATCTGTAGACACACCTCCGCCACACCTTAATTTATTCAATCTCCACCCAAAACGAATAGCGGGTGAATAAGCATGCTATTCTCATGCTTAAGTTCAAGGTCAGAATACCCATAGAGAGAAAAGTGCATAAAAAGGGAATTACGTTCCATTTACACGCGCTTAACTCGGGTCGGAATCGGGGCCATTATGCATAAAACGGACTAAAAGTAATCATGATTTGTATGGGCTATGGTGGCAACTGGCTCAACTTACCACAAGGCAAACATTTACTACATTAGCCCACACTGCTAGAAGGATGCAATTTCATGCTAGGTTTACGGCCTCATATTGTAGCTTACACCAACTGATGTACAAAACTATCTACTTTTTGTTTAGATACAAGAATCATGAAACCTATAACACAATAAATTCACTTGACTTTGTGAAAATCTGTTTTTTGGACCTAATTATTTGGTCAAGATTCATTTTGTGTATGGTTTCCAAGACACACAGGGTGGCTTAACTAACCAATTTGGCTCAACTTACCCCACTCTCCCCTACATGAAGCACACAGTATTAACATTGTACATTAGTTACGACGCCTCGTAAACACCATCAAATGTGAAGGGGGGAACCAGGCTTTGGCCGTTTTACATGTCACTGAGTTTTATCTCAGGGCCACGGAAGGAAACAATAAATATCATCCCACGGAGGTTCAACCCTGACTGAGCGGAGAGAAGAAGAAAGAGGGATAAGGCAAAGTAAACAACTGTTCCCCAAGTGACACATTTGAAGACAAACCATCCACATCAAGCTGCTCGGGAGGTTTTCACACCAGAAGGAGAAATGCAGCTCCCTGCTGGAGTCCACAACTGAGACAACATGAAACACTACAACACAGCATCTTAACAAACACAGCCACCACCACTCCAGCAGACCTTGAAAAATTGCATATGGCTGTCCTGAAATGAATCACATGGAGGAGACTGCTGCTGCTATGATTCAAAAGAGGACTACCAAGGACAAACACGGATGTACAGAGGAGTTTGGAAACCAAATAAAAAGGCACACCTCCCACGAACAAACTCAGTGCTAGCCTCTAACTGTCCTTTTTACAATGCATTTGCCTTGAGGCATTACACTGACAACATTGAGGTAGTATCGGGTGAAAAGGGCCAAGTAAACAACTTAATTGGTCTCCCCTATGTCAACTGAAAATAACGTGCTATGTCATCACAGAAATTACCAAATGACAGGCTCACAACGGGGACTAATAAACACCTTGTCAACACAGCAGAAGGTGTCAGCGTTACACCAAGGATGAGGGTCTCCCAGCGACACTGGAACACATCATAAGCCAATATTAGACTCACTGGCACTGCTGGTCATTTGATGGAACTAAGTACTGCACTGTAGGTTGTCAAGCCTTCAGTCATGTTTACATTTTAGTCATTTAGCAGACGCTCTTATCCAGAGCGACTTTCAGTTAGTGATTGCATACATTTTTATACTGTACACTTATATACAAATACTACACTTACTTCCCAACCTTGAGGTCATGTGGCGTAGGTAAGTACTGTAGGTTGTACCATCTGGTTTTTAGTAACTTATTTCCCAACCTCAAATTGGCTCTGTATAAGCCACAGGTCAAAATGCGAAATCTGATGAAGGTGATTGTAATGCAGCAATAATCCCCTCTTGATGTTGGGATTATGTTCGTTTACTGCATGCATGACATGGGTATATGCCTGTATTTGATCAAATAAATAAATAATGTAACCATCAAATATGTCAAAACCTAATGTTATTAAATGTAAGCTTTGTATTTTGTCACAGCAAATATACTATAAGGAAAATTCCTTTATTGCCGGTTGCTAAGTGCCTATCCATGTATATCTCAATATACTGTACAATATATTGAGACACAGTATATATGGGTAGGCATTAAGCAACCAGTAATATATTATAACATCTGCTTTGGGGTTGGGTTGCCCCTGTATCTGTTCATTAGAGATTTCGACAATGAGTATGACGGGTCGCCTCTCTAACGCCCAGGAAGCTCCGATTCAAACTCCCATTAGACAACACTGCAAGCATTATGTCGTCAAAATAAGTTTGTTACTCACTAAAGATGGAGTTTCACTGAGCAACTATCTTCATTCACTCCCATTAAGGACGGGAGTACATACCGGCTATAACGGGAGTAAATGAAGATAGTTGGGTACTCAGCGAAACTCCACATGGGGAGTAACAAACTTATTTGGACATTATAACCCTTGCAGAGCTGTTTAATGGGAGTTTGAATCAGAGCTTCCCGGGCATTAAGGCTCGCACACATCGTACCGAATGTGGATCGTCGACATCTCTAACACACAGATACTGAGGCAGGTGGCATTTGATCTTTATCTGCATCTGTCTATCCTTCAGCAGGGGGTGAAAAGGTGAACGCCATTGAAGGGCAGTGCAACAGCAAGGTCGCCAAGCTCTCATTTGTTTAATGAAGGCAGGGTGATTGGATGAAGCGGATAACACTTAGCCTACTATCAGCTGCTGTTAGCAGCAGCCACCTTGATTTAATGCCCCGATAGGCAGACAACAAAAGCTCTTATGGAACCAACAAGAACAATATTGGTGAAAACAATGAGAATACACAGTGCCACACCCTTGCAGATGCAAAGCTATCTCCAGAGTTCAAGCATCCATCATCTACATGGCTTGTGTTTCACAGATAGCAGGGATGCTGCTTTACTATTCGAGATGCCATCTACAGTGAAGCTGCTCTCCCAGTTCCTCTCTTAGGCTATTTATAAACCAAAATACATCAGTTTATGAATGTCAGAAGGGCACCAGCGTCGCACAGTCTTATGATATAATATTTATATGATGTATAGTTATGACAATAGGAAACTGGTATAAGTAGGATTATATTTCTTTAAAAAAAAGGGGCCCAGACATTGGAACAATACAGCATTATGCTCAAAATACATATGAAAGATATGCGCTTGGATAAAAAAACATTTTAGCTGCATACTGGATCAACTAACATTATGGCAACCAGCATTGAGACTAATTTTGGATGCACATGTCATTATTCCAACCAAATCAACAACATAAGAACAATGAGTGGTTGTTATGCTGCTCATCTAGTGAGGGCCATCTGCCTCTTTTCCCTATAAATAAAATATGACTGATCACAAAACTCACTCCTGCGTCACAGTGTGACTGAGTTGTATCCATACATTTTCATGGGCAAAGGCGAGAAGCCTTTTATGATACTGAATGTACTCATCCTTCACCCTCCTCACTGATAACACACAAATGCCACACAGAACGATCACACACACACACACACAATATCATTGCACACACATGAATGCACGCGCACGCACACACACACACAGAGAGAGAGAAGAGAGAAAGAGAGATGGAGGGAGAGAGATAGCTGTCCTGAATCACCTATCTGTTACCCCTTTTTCAGTAGTCTATCTAGAGGTTATAGTCTTAAATGATCTCAATCTTACCTACAAGTAAACCAGATAAACTAGAAAAGGTTACTACACTCGAATTAGCAGAACATTAATGGTTTGGTAATTCACCTGAAGAGGATGTGAATATCCCATATTAATGTATCTCTGTATCGTTTATAGCCTACTGCCTATTCCAATTCCTTATTATTGTCGGGGAAACTTACAACATTCAGCTTTCAGTCTCTATAATCAGGTCCATAATAAATATTATATTGAAACATTATTAAATGCGATTTCATTCATCATAGTCAGGTGTACGTTTTTACAATGATCACACATTTTAATGCATTGTGGTAATAAGAAAACGGAGGCATTTACGCATCTAAATTGTTTGAAATACATACTGTATTTGGATACCGATTTGGATAGCCTACAATACATATTTCGATACCCACGTACCAGTCTCAAGTAAACCGGAGCCCGCCCTGCTCGCTCTCCCCTTGCACGGTCCGTAATAGGACTTTTGGCCTCCACTGAGTAACGGTTACATGCACACAATAATACAATTATTATGAATAGTAATACAATAGTTCGATTTAAACATTTACATGCTTTGCAAGAAGAACGATTTCCCTAATGATCCTGTTTACATGAAATCAGGCTACCTGATTGGACTTTGATAAATGCAGAAAATCACCAATCAAAATAAACGTTCTACCACAGCGACCATGTTATGTTTGTGAGAAAAAAAAATTGATTCTGTGTTCAGACTTATAAAGTTTGTATGTGGAAACTATTTCTAAGATGCATACTTTCAGTTTTTACGAACTCACTTCACTCCCATAAAAGAAGGAAGCTCGCGCTGCTCGTGCTAGCACATGCGCAAATCAAATACACCGCTGTAACTGATTAAGGCGTTTACATGTCTTAATAATTCGAAAGATTGCTGAGGTGTTTTAATCGGTATACGCTTGCTTCAAATATCGCCTTACGCCGATTAAGATAAACAGAGTAAGATGCTTACATGACTAATGCCATACTCGGCCTACTGCAATAATCCGTTTAATATCGAATTAATAGTTTGCATGTAAACGTATTCATTGACATCAATTGAACATTAATACAAATGTTATCCATTTCGAGTGTCCTTTCTAAATTGATGAGTTTGATACCACCGCAACAATACTAGCCGCGGGCGAGTCTAAAGGGATACTCACCTACTACTGCTGTTTCCAAACATCCTTACGCATATCTCCCAACGGCAACTCCCAGTCAAGAAAGAGTCAAATTGAGACCCACTATCTCGAGTCTATTGCTTTGAGCGACAATAAAAAAATTAAATAAAACACGGTACCCCCAGATTCCGATACCGCCTGTGACTTAATAGAAATGGATAGTCCGGTGGAACTGCCCTGTTCTTCTGTCTACCGACGACGCACTGGTTCCTATCTCCGCCAGCTCGCTATCCCTCCGTCGGAAAGGGGCTCCCAATGCGCCTTCTATCGTCCACTAGGAAAAGGAGGCGAGCGAAGTGAGCAACTCCCACGCATTCGTTGCCAAGAACACCGTTCTCTCTCCTTGAGGCAGTCTGCACCGCCAGACTCAAGACGGATATTGTGTGAATGCCGTCTGTAGCAGCAATTCCCTTTCTTGTCTTCAGGGTTGAGGGAGGGACAAAGCTGATGCATGCACCTTGTTCGGACCACTGTGTATTTAGATCTAGTGTTCTCACGGGTGTTTGACGCATATTAATTTGCACGTGATTTAGCCTATCCCCCCCCACAGACTTATTTTAGAGCGACCAGAGTGATGCATCGATTGGATGATTAAACACAAAACTCACTACCTAGTAATGCAGTTTTCATTATTGAAAGTCTGTATTTGGGATTATAAAGACATAGGCTATAGGGCCATTCATTCATCTCAGTGGGTATGCACTCCAAGTAAACCCAATGGTCTTCAATACATTTCCATCACTTGAAGACTGAGGGATGATACTAGTTCGTGAACCTGAATGTAGTGTATCTGATATTAATAACATTGAGATAATTATGTCTCTAACATATAGTTTCCTGGAAAATAGCACCAGAGCCTGTGCCTTTTCCGGGAAGAAGGCAGTACTTATTTTGAGGACCTGGTGGCACTGTCTGCCTCAAATAATCCACACACTCTGAGTCCTCAGCATTTACAGGGATTTTGGAAATACCATAACACATGCTATGCTCTCAGATAATGTTGAAGAGGACAATATAATGGCTCATTGGTCTCTTCAATTGGAATACATGGTATGTATCTATATATTGATCAATTTATACCTTGCCATTCCACATAATGCAAATAAGTACCTTTGCTTTTTCAGATAATACTGAAAAAGCCTTACAACATTGCCTCACCCACACTTCGTGACTTAGATTCATGTTGAGAGTGCGCTACCATTTCCGATGTATCTAATGTACTTGTCTCATGGTGTTAAAATACTTTTACTCCCCTCCGTGCATCGCCCAGCCTCTTGCTTGGAATTTGTGGACCCCTCAGTGCAACTTTTGCCACCAAGGCATCCCAGCTACATGTGAATGTCATCAGCATCAGTTCACGCATGGGCAAGAGGCCCTGGCTTTGAGGACAAGATGTTTTTTGAGGCAGTGGCCTGAGTGTTAAACCACTCCGTGGGGAAACATGTCTCAGCTTTCCAGAGCAATACATTGACTGGACTTAATTGCACCGTCAAGTCAACAGCTCTCCCAGCTATATGGGAATCGAAAACTCAGTGAGGGAGACAGAAACAGTCAACTTTGGCACGAGGGAAGCCTTTGGGAGGGAAGAGAGTTTGTGAAAGGTTCAACTGAAATGTAAAGCCAGTTCTAGGATTTTTTCATGTCTTCCTCAATATAATCTTTCTTTCTTTCTTTCTTTCTTTCTTTCTTTCTTTCTTTCTTTCTTTCTTTCTTTCTTTCTTAGCCTTTCGAGCAGCATAAACTCACTCACTCATTACCTTGATGCCGGCAGACGCATAGGGCAGAATCAAAGCAGACTCAAAGAGGTAATGAAATGTTTTTTCTTGTACTTTGACCCCTTTTTCTCCCCAATTTCGTGATATCCAATTGGTAGTTACAGTCTTGTCCCATCACTGCAACTCCCATCGGGAGAGGCGAAGGTCGAGAGCCATGCGTCCTCCGAAACACGACCCTGCCAAGCCGCACTGCTTCTTGACACAGTGCTTGCTTAACCCGTAAGCCAGCCGCGTGTCGGAGGAAAGTCAGCTTGCAGGTGCACGGCCCGCAACAAGGAGCCGCTATAGCACGATGGGACATGGAAATCCCGGCCGGCCAAACCCTCCCCTTACCCAGACGACGCTGGGCCAATTGTGCGCCGCCTCAAGCGTCTCCCGGTCACGGCAGGCTGTGACACAGCCTGGGATCGTACTCGGGTATGTAGTGACGCCTCAAGCACTGTGATCCAGTGCCTTAGACCGCTGCACCACTCGGGAGGCATCAAAAGTGTTTTGATGAGGAAGTACATGACTGAAGTGGTAATGGTGAGAGGGAAACATGATGGAGGAGGAGCCCATGCCGAGCTCTAACGCAACATATCAACAGCAGATGTAACAATAGAGACCTGGTGATGTCAATGTGTTTGAAAGCACAACATCCATTATTAATTGACCTGTGGTGTTTTTAATAGTCACATGCATGTTTGAATAGTCATGCATGCATGTTAGTGGGGTATTGACATGGGTTTGGCATGATGCAGAGATGTTTACTTGAGGTCATTGAAACTTGCTTGACATTTTGATAAGCACTGCATGTGTTGCAGCATGTCACCAATCAACACAATCTCACACTCAATTCGTGCATATATGTACAACAATTATTTCAGCAGATTTTGTGCATTTATGTGCGTTTTTGTATGGCTTCATTAGTGTGAAAAGACACACATTTCTGTGTGACTTAATTCGTAGGAAAATACACACATTTTGGGGCAACTTCATTCATAGGAAAATACATTTTTGGGGGGCAAACCTCGGAACAATCTTTTGAAATTGATTAGAGCAATATATGATGGGTAATGGTGTTCTACACTGCCTTTCTTTTGTGTCCCACATTTATTTATATATATAAAAAAACATTTTAACAACCCAATATTGTTAATCAACCAGATTGTCACAGAAATAATTATAATATAGTAGTAGCCTTATGTTTATTAATTTTTTATTAATGCCAATACTGTTTTCTATGCTTGTTTTCGCTTAATACTTTGGGATACTGGTGCACTTTTTTCGTGTAGGCAACAGTAGCCCTACACAATTGCAGCCTCAAGTCTTATTTGGTATGATGATACAAGCTTGGCACACCTGTATTTGGGGAGTCTCTCCCATTCTTCTCTGCAGATCCTCTCAAGCTCTGTCAGGTTGGATGGGGAGCATCGCTGCACAGCTATTTTCAGGTCTCTCCGGAGATGTTCGATCGGGTTCAAGTCCAGGCTCCTGCTAGGCCACTCAAGGATATTCAGAGACTTGTCCCGAAGCCACTCCTGCGTTGTCTTGGCTGTGTGCTAAGGATCGTTGTCCTGTTTGGAAGGTGAACCTTGGCCCCCAGTCTGAGGTGCTGAGCGCTCTGGAGCAGGTTTTCATCAAGTATCTCTCTGTACTTTGCTCCGTTAATCTTTCCCTCGATCCTGACTAGTCTCCCTGCCGCTGAAAAACATCCCCGCGTGATGCTGCCACCACCATACTTCACCGTAGGGATGGTGCCAGGTTTCCTCCAGATGTGACGGTTGGCATTCAGGCCAAAGAGTTAAATCTTGGTTTCATCAGACCAGAGAATCTTGTTTCTCATGGTCTGAAAGTCTTTAGGTGCCTTTTGGCAAACTCCAAGCAGGCTAACATGTGCCTTTTACTGAGTAGTGGCTTCCATCTGGCCACTCTACCATAAAGGTCTGATTCGTGGAGTGCTGCAGAGATGGTTGTCCTTCTGGAAGGTTCTCCCATCTCCACAGAGGAACTCTGGAGCTCTGTCAGAGTAACCATCAGGTCAGCGGAGTCACTGACCACCTTCCGGAGACACTTGACACCCTACCTCTTTAAGGACTACCTGGAATAGTATAAAGTAATCCTTCTACCCTAGAAAGTGAAAGCTGCAACAGGGACTCTAACCAGGGCTCATACGTGGTAAACTGAGCTCTAACGGCCGTTGCCATGAAAGCCTAGTAGTCCTCTGGGTAGAGGCAGTAGGCCTACAATGCTGGCATATGCCTTGTTACAATAGCCTAAGTATATAACATGATTGACCCGACCGTAATAATCATCATGAAACGGCCTTGGAAGTGCCTTAAGTGTATGCCAACATAATTCATTATTTTACACTAACCTGTTTAACTGCATTGATATGGCTTAATTGATCAAATCAAATAGTATTGGTCACATACACATATTTAGCAGATGTTATTGCGGGTGTAGTGAAATGCTTGTGTTCCTAGCTCCAACAGTGAAGTAGTATCTAAAAAATCACAACAATACACACAAATCTAAAAGTAAAAGAATGGAATAAAAAAAATATATATTAGGATGAGCAATGTCGGAATGGCATTGATTAAAATACAGTAGAATACAGTGTACACATATGAAATGAGTAAAGCAGTATGTAAACATTAATAAAGTGACTAGTGTTCCATTATTAAAGTGACCAGTGATTCCATGTCTATGTACATAGGGCAGCAGCCTCTAAGGTGCAGGGTTGAGTAACCGGGTGGTAGCCGGCTAGTGATGGTTATTTAACAGTCTGATGGCCTTGAGATAGAAGCTGTTTATCAGCCTCTCGGTCCCAGCTTTGATGCATCTGTACTGACCTCGCCTTCTGGATGATAGTGGGATGAACAGGCCGTGGCTCGAGTGGTTGATGTCTTTGATGATCATAGTCCAGACTCGTTATAGTTGAAAATACCATGCAGATGCACCAGAGATTTTTATGCAGGTCTTCTTTTTCCCCACATTTGTTGATTTGTATTTGTATTTGTATTTATTATGGATCCCCATTAGCTGCTGCCAAGGCAGCAGATACTCTTCCTGGGGTCCAGCAAAATTAAGGCAGTTAAAAACATTACAATACAATCATAACAGATTTCACAACATATTAAGTGTGTGCCCTCATGCCTCTACTCTACTACCACATATCTATAACACAAAATCCATGTGTACATATGTGTATAGTGCATATGTTATCATGTGTTTGTATGCATGTGTCTATGTTTGTGTTGCTTCACAGTCCCTGATGTTCCATAAGGTGTATTTTTATCTGTTTTATAAATCTAATTTTACTGCTGGCATGAGTTACTTGATGTGGGATAGAGTTCCATGTAGTCATGGCTCTATGTAGTACTGTGCTCCTCCCATAGTCTGTTCTTGACTTGGGGACTGTGAAGAGACCTCTGGTGGCATGTCTTGTGGGGTATGCATGGGTGTCCGATATGTCAATACAAGTAGTGATGAAGTCAATCTCTCCTCCACTTTGAGCCAGGAGAGATTGACATGCATGTTATTAATGTTAGCTCTCTGTGTACATCCAAGGGCCAGCTGTGCTGCCCTGTTCTGAGCCAATTGCAATTTTCCTAAGTCCCTCTTTCTGGCACCTGACCACACAACTGAACAGTAGTCCTGGTGTGACGAAACTAGGTCCTGTAGGACCTGCTTTTTTGATAGTGACAGACTTCTCCCATCCTAGCTACTGTTGTATCAATGTGTTTTGACCATGACAGTTTAAAATCCAGGGTTACTCCAAGCAATTTAGTCTCCTCAACTTGCACAATTTCCACATTATTTATTACAAGATTTAGTTGAGGTTTAGGGTTTAGTAAATTATTTGTCCCAAATACAGTGCTTTTAGTTTTTTAAATATTTAGGACTAACTTGTTCCTTGCCACTCATTCTGAAACTAACTGCAACTCTTTGTTAAGTGTTGCTGTCATTTCAGTCACTGTGGTAGCTGACGTATATATAGTGTTGAGTCATCCGCATACATAGACACACTGGCTTTACTCAAAGCCAGTGGCATGTTGTTAGTAAAGATTTTAAAAAGTAAGGGGCTTAGACAGCTGCCCTGGGGAATTCCTGATTCTACCTGGATTTTGTTGGAGAGGCTTCCATTAAAGAACACCCTCTGTGTTCCGTTAGACAGGTAACTCTTTATCCACAATATAGCAGGGTGTGTAAAGCCATAACACATACATTTTTCCAGCAACAGACTATGATCGATAATGTCAAAAGCCGCACTGAAGTCTAATAAAACATGAAATTCCCATCATGAAAGTGTATCCCCATTCCCCAATCAAATACCTTCATCGATACCACAAAAAAAACAGACAAATACACCTTTTTACTCCAATGTGGCAACCCTCATAATATCCGACATAGCACCAGTATCCCAAAGTATTAAGCGAAAACAAACATAGACAACAGCATTGGCATTAATAAAAAATAAATAAACGTAAGGCTACTATTATATTATAAGTATTTTGGTAACAACCTGGTTGATTAACAATATTGGGTTGTTAACACGTTTGTTTTTTAATATAAATAAATGTTGGACACAAAAAGTTTGCCCCCAAAAAATGTATTTTCCTATGAATAAAGTCGCAAAAACATTTGTGTTTCTTCACACAAATTAAGCTACAAAAAAACACAATAAATACTTTTTGTACATATTTGCACTAATTGAGTGTGAGATTGTGTTACACCAATCCATTGTCAGTGCAAAAGTGATCATACTTTTCAGTGTATCCCATAACCACTTGAGCCTCAGTAAAGTGTTTGAGGCCACCATAGCAAACTGCAATTTCTGATATCTACCGTAGCACAGAGGGCCAAGAGCATAGACCGTGTCCGAATCTATAGTATGTGAAATTTCGAAAATCGAGTTTGCTTTCATAATACTGTATTAATAATAATAAGAAGAAAAACAATCCAAAACATAGAACAGAGACAATAAACAAATCTAGATACAGGTGTTATCAGATCCAGAGGAAATGAGAACAGAATTAGCAGAGGTCTTTGAAAGCTTTTCTGAACAGCATGGTCTTGAGCTGTGCCTTAAACAAGGAGACCTACTCTTTAGCCCTAATAGTGTCTGGAAGTGTGTTCCACAGCCGCTGATATTATACTTTTCATGTAGTAGAATTCACTGCACACTTTTGAGGAAGATACTCGTCTTTCCAGGCTCACGTGTGTTTGACAGCAGCTGATAGATAAACACTCAGCTGATAATGAGACGTGTCCTGTACCCAAATGAACAAATGGCTGGAATCAACACAATTGCACATTAGATGACACATTCTCAGGGTGAGCCTAGTTTGTTGATATTTGTTGCTTACTGTATTTGTTTTTACTAAACAGTACATTCTAAATAATATGTAGTATGATTAGTACACAGCATGTAGTTTTAGTAAGTAGCAGGCAAGACAGATTTTATGTAGGTCAGAACTTCAGGTTTGCCATCTACAAGAGAGGGCACCCTATCTTTTTTGCTGTCCCAAAAATAGCTACCTGGTCCCCACTCCAGGAGGTGACAGTGACCCACACAATTTAGCCTTGTCTGAGACTGGCGGTGACTCTGAGTGAAAATTAAAGGTATCTGGGGAGATTACATCTAGCAATAGACTGGAGTGAGGATCTCTTCCTACGACAGCTCCCTATCCACCAACAGTGTTTTAATTGTAGGTGCTGCTTGCTCACCTCTGTAACAAATAAAGGCATCCCACTAAGCTTGTGGCATAGCAGAAAACCCCACAAGCCCAAACACATTTAATCTACCATTTGTGAGGGCGTACCAATGTCCATATCGAATGTCTTGGAGATAATGCTATATTTACAAGCTGTTTCTAACGTACATATATCTATCCTACAACTGGATCAAATTGAGGGGGAAAAGGGCAGGACGAGTCTGCTTAAACACTCCCATTCATCCTGTTATGACCACACTCCTTTCATTCTCCACACTACCGATCCTTTAACATTCTCATATACTTCTGCAGTGTGAGCTGAACTGAAAAGGTGCATTATGATCAGGCAACGTTTACAGATGCAGGTCAGTAGCATCATTTCCTTTGTTAGAGAGGGTCAGATGCAGCATTTCCTGTTTATTGGAGAGCTGGTCATTTGTTCTTTCTTTCCATCCACCACCAAGCTTGACAGATGTGTTACCGGAAAAAGGGGCTATTATGATCCGAGGCCAGACCCCCAGACCCCTTATGGAATCTAGATCATGGTCTCTGAAACAATGTCCTCTATTATTTATTTTTTCCACCTGTGAGGCACAATTCATTGCTGGGCGGCCAAGGCCGTCATCTCATCGCACAGACAATAGCCCGGTGACATGAGGGCTCCTTGTAAAAGATGTTGTAGGCTCCCGCACTCTGCAGCACACATCTAATTTGGCCCAAAATCTAATCTCATCCCTTTATTTTTTCCGGCGGGAGTTTTCATGAGGGCTGGGCTAGGCTGCAGTAGGGTGCAGCAACGCCCGAAGAATAATCACTATTTCAGAAGGTTTTGGGGCTGGGGAAACACAAACCTGTATAAAATGCCCCAAAGGGCATTGGGATGTCAATCACTTTAAAGCCTCCTGCGGCACCGTTGCTTTAGTAAATTGTGGACGATCAAATCCCAGCCATATCCTTTGAGTGATTGCACACAATGAGTGGTTGATCCTGTTTTGCACTGGTTTCCTATTCACTGCAAATACAGTGAGCTCCAAAAGTATTGGGCCAGTGACACATTTTTGTTGTTTTGGCTCTGTACTCCAGCACTTTGGATTATAAATTATACAATCACTATGTTAAAGTGCAGACTGTCATCTTTAATTTGAGGGTATTTTCATCCATATGGGGTGAACCATTTAGAAATTACAACACTTGTTGTCCATAGTCCCCCCATTTTAGGGGACCAAAAGTATTGGAACAAATTCACTTAAATGTGTATTAAAGTAGTCAAACGTTAAGTATTTGGTCCCATATTCATAGCACGCAATGACTACATCAAGCTTGTGACTCTACAAATTTGTTGGAAGCATTAGCTGTTTGTTTTGGTTCTGTTTCAGATTATTTATTGAATAATGATGAGTGAAAAAGTTACAGAAGCATAAATATCATACCCCCCAAATCCTAACCTCCCCTGTTATTGTAATAGTGAGAGGTTAGCATAATATTTGTGCGTTTGTAACTTTCTCACTCATCATTATTCATGTTTCATCCAGGACTATCCATAATCATGGTATCATCCACATTAATGTAGAAGTGGTTAGAAACATATTCAAAACATTTGCTTAACAAGTCACATAATAAGTTACATGGACTAATAGTGATTTTTGAATGACTACCTCATCTCTGTACCCCACACCAGTGGCGGCTAGTGGAAGGAGCTATTGGAGGACGGGCTCATTGTAATGGCTGGAATGGAATACATGGAACAGTATCAAACATACGGAAACCACGTTTGACTCCGTTTCAATATTCCATTCCAGCCATTACAATGAGCCCACCCTCCAATAGCTCCTCCCACCAAACTCCACTGCCCCACACATACAATTATCTGTAAGGTCCTTCAGTCGAGCAGTGAATTTCAAACACAGATTCAACCACAAAGACCAGGGAGTTTTTCCAAAGCCTCGCAAAGAAGCGCACCTATTGGTAAATGGGTAAAAAAAAACAAAAAACAGACATTGAATATCCCTTTGAGCATGGTGAAGTTATTAATTACACTTTGAATGATGTATCAATACACCCAGTCACTACAAAGATAGAGGCGTACTTCCTAACTCAGTTGCCGGAGAGGAAGGAAAACGCTCAGGGATTCCACCATGAGGCCAACGGTGACTTTAAAATAGTTACAGAGTTTAATGGCTGTGATAGGATAAAACAGAGTATGGATCAACAACATTGCAGTTACTCCACAATACTAATCTAAATTACAGAGTGAACAGAAGGAAGCCTATACAGAATACAAATATTCAAAAACATGTATCTTGTCTGCGACAAGGCACTAAAGTAAAACTGCAAAAAATGTGGCAAAGAAATTAACTTTATGTCCTGAATACAAAAAGCGTTATGTTTGGGGCAAATCCAACACAACACATCACTGAGTGCCACTCTTCATATTTTCAAGCATGGTGGTTGCTGCATCATATTATGGGTATTATTGTCATCAGCAAGGACTAGGGAGTTTTTTAGGATAAAAATAAACAGAATAGAGCTAAGCACAGGCAAAATCCTAGAGGAAAGCCTGGTTCAGTCTGCTTTCCAATATACACTGGGAGACATATTCACCTTTCAGCAGGACAATAACCTAAAACACAAGGCCAAATATACACTGGAGTTGCTTACCAAGATGGCATTGAGTGGCCTAGTTACAGTTTTGACTTAAATCGTCTTGAAAATCTATGGCAAGACTTGAAAATGGCTGTCTAGAAATGATCAACAACAAATAGGGCTGAGTGATTAGTACTTTTATACAGTACCAGTCAAGTCAAAAGTTTGGACATACCTACTCATTTAAGGGTTTGTATATTACTTAGTTTTTATATGATGACTTTATTATTTTTCATTCCTTGAAGTCATCATCTCATCTCTGCTCAGGCAGTAGCAGCCAAACAGCCAGACAACGTTATCGCTGTAGTCTCCATACTGTTCTGGCTTTAGTCATCCTATTTAGCTAGCCTAGCTGCAGAGGTGTCTGACTAAATTATTTTACTAGTTCTTCAAAGAAGATAAGGCATACTTTCACAAACTCTTTTCCTCTTTCTCGTTGTTTTGTTGTGTACATTCCTCTCTCATGCAGTCTATGCGGTCTGTGTGTGAATCCATCCCTGCCTGAGCCGGAAAAAACAGGCAATGGATTATGGTCATTGTAGTTAATTACCATGTTTCTGCGCTGAACTAGGTTGAATATTTGCTGAATGAAAACTAAAACTCCCTTTAGCCCAGAATCCCACATAGTTAATGAGTTGATTTTGCTCGTGAATAATTTGATTTCTCTCTAGAGAAATGGGCTCACAAAAAAACGAACTAAATGGAATTCAAGTAAATGAACCAACGTCGGTCAAGTAGTTGTTTAATCGCTCAGCACTAACAACCAACTTCACAGAGCTTGAATCATTTTTTTAATAATAATGTGCCAATATTGTACAATCCAGGTGTGCAAAGCTCTTAGAGACTTACCCAGAAAGACTCACAGCTGTAATCGCTGTCAAAGGTGATTCAAACATTTATTGAATCAGGGTTGTGAATACTTATGTAAATTAGATATTTCTGTATTTCTTTTTCAATACATTTACAAAAATGTCTAAAAACATGTTTTCACTTTGTCATTATGGGGTATTGTGTGTAGATTGGTGGGGAAAAAAATATTTAATCAATTTTGAATTCCGTCTGTGACACAACAAAATGTGGAATAAGTCAGAGGTATGAATTATTTCTGAAGGGAAAAAAAGTATTTGATCCCCTGCTGATTTTGTGCGTTTGCCCACTGACAAAGAAATGATCAGTCTATAATTTTAATGGTAGGTTTATTTGAACAGTGAGAGACAGAATAACAACAAAAAATCCAGAAAAACGCATGTCAAAAATGTTATAAATTGATTTGCATTTTAATGAGGGAAATAAGTATTTGACCCCCTCTCAATCAGAAAGTTTCTGGCTCCCAGGTGTCTTTTATACAGGTAACGAGAAGAGATTAGGAGCACACTCTTAAAGGGAGTGTTCCTAATCTCAGCTTGTTACCTGTATAAAAGACACCTGTCCACAGAAGCAATCAATCAATCAGATTCCAAACTCTCCACCATGGCCAAGACCAAAGAGCTCTCCAAGGATGTCAGGGACAAGATTGTAGACCTACACAAGGCTGGAAAGGGCTACAACACCATCGCCAAGCAGCTTGGTGAGAAGGTGATAACAGTTGGTGTGATTATTCGCAAATGGAAGAAACACAAAAGAACTTTCAATCTCCCTTGGCCTGGGGCTCCATGCAAGATCTCACCTCGTGGAGTTGCAATGATCATGAGAACGGTGAGGAATCAGCCCAGAACTACACAGGAGGATCTTGTCAATGATCTCAAGGCAGCTGGGACCATAGTCACCAAGAAAACAATTGGTAACACACTACGCCGTGAAGGACTGAAATCCTGCAGCGCCCGCAAGGTCCCCCTGCTCAAGAAAGCACATATACAGGGCCGTCTGAAGTTTGCCAATGAACATCTGAATGATTCAGAGGAGAACTGGGTGAAAGTGTTGTGGTCAGATGAGACCAAAATGGAGCTCTTTGGCATCAACTCAACTCGCCGTGTTTGGAGGAGGAGGAATGCTGCCTATGACCCCAAGAACACCATCCCCACCGTCAAACATGGAGGTGGAAACATTATGCTTTGAGGGTGTTTTTCTGCTAAGGGGACAGGACAACTTCACCTCATCAAAGGGACGATGGACGGGGCCATGTACCGTCAAATCTTGGGTGAGAACCTCCTTCCCTCAGCCAGGGCATTGAACATGGGTCGTGGATGGGTATTCCAGCATGACAATGACCCAAAACACACGGCCAAGGCAACAAAGGAGTGGCTCAAGAAGAAGCACATTAAGGTCCTGGAGTGGCCTAGCCAGTCTCCAGACCTTAATCCCATAGAAAATCTGTGGAGGGAGCTGAAGGTTCGAGTTGCCAAACGTCAGCCTCGAAACATTAATGACTTGGAGAAGATCTGCAAAGAGGAGTGAAACAAAATCCCTCCTGAGATGTGTGCAAACCTGGTGGCCAACTACAAGAAACGTCTGACCTCTGTGATTGCCAACAAGGGTTTTGCCACCAAGTACTATGTCATGTTTTGCAGTGGGGTCAAATACTTATTTCCCTCATTAAAATGCAAATCAATTTATAATATTTTTGACATGCGTTTTTCTGGATTTTTGTTGTTGTTATTCTGTCTCTCACTGTTCAAATAAACCTATCATTAAAATTATAGACTGATCATGTCTTTGTTAGTGGGCAAACGTACAAAATCAGTAGGGGATCAAATACTTTTTTCCCTCACTGTATGTGTAGGTAGTGAATTTTATGTTTATGTTTTCAATATATCACAAACTGTTTCTGCAAATTATTGACTATTGATTTGGACACTTAAAAGCATGGTTTTGACATTGGGCTATTTATCAAAAGTTATTGTCAACAGCAAGCAGCTACAGCATTTTTTCGATGTATGTTTTAGGAATGTTTTTGGAATATACTGTAAATGGATCTTTCAACATTAATGTCCAAATGTATTCTACTTAACCAGGTAAAAACTGCTGAATGAGTCCAAAAACGTGCTGTGATTGATTTTTTTTTGATGATATTTATTTTGCCTAAGAGAAACAGAGCCGACGAACAGCAGCTCTTCGACTCGATCTTCTGCATGTGTGTGCAAGCTAAGTGATTTATCCGGCTGCCATAGGAATATCCAGGAAGCACTACATCAAAAGGCAGCCTGTATTACCTGATTGCGATCAGTTCTCGAACTCACATATTTGCAACATGACAAACCATTGGTAATACATAGAAATTATTTGTCATTTGCTCACATTAATGCTCCTTCGGGGCATCAACGATACAATACATCATGATGCCACATGTCCACACAATGCATTATTTGTTTGCTTGGCAGAAGCCATTTACATGGAGTGACTAAAAGACAGCGTTAACCCTTCACACATTTCTCAACTGTCTAAACTAAAGGCTAACACCATTTCAAACAATTTTGCATATCTCCATTCTCTTAAAATGGTTTTAAGATCTAATCTCAATATTGCAAAAACAAGCATGCAATGGACCATGCTACGGACTAAAGATTGGTTAGGCCTACTAAGCTATTATCTACTGAAGATTGAACAGGATACAAATAAAAGAGACAAAAGTGTTGGTTCATGGTCATGTTTGTATTATGTGCCCTCGTGTTGATTCACTGCAGCCTTAACGTGAAACCACACTGAGGAGCTTGTGCAGTAAATTCAATATATTTGGTATACCTGTGTAATATATGAACAACATGATACCGATTTGGTTGGAGATACAGTGATACAATATAGCTGTAAAATCAGGTATCTACCTATGGGAGTTTACATCTAAAAGGACCCATGAGATCCAACATGTGAAGTTCATAGGAGCATGTGAAATTGGTTGTCAAATGAAAGCTGAGTCAATACCTTTTGAGAAATTAAGGCATTTTTCAAAAAATTTCCATACAAAAAAATGTGAAATAGGCAAAGGCTTTCATTTCTGGTCAAACAGATGGAAAAGGGGTCTTAGACAACATCTACCAGAAAAAGTCTTAAAAGGTATTAGAAATACATCAAAACAAAATAATGTTGAAGTAAAGACCCCTGCAAAATGATATCAACACTTATACAGTGCCTTGCAAAATTATTCATCCCCCTTGGCGTTTTTCCTATTTTGTTGCATTAAAACCTGTAATTTAAATGGATTTTTATTTGGATTTCATGTAATGGACATACACAAAATAGTACAAATTGGTGAAGTGAAATGAAAAAAATAACTTGTTTAATTTATTTTTATTTTTATTAATAACGGAAATGTGGTGAGTGCATATGTATTCACCCCCGTTGCTATGAAGCCCCTACATAAGATCTGGTGCAACCAATTACCTTCAGAAGTCACATAATTAGTTTAAAAAAGTCCACCTGTGTGCAATCTAAGTGTCACATGATCTGTCACATGATCTCAGTATATATACACCTGTTCTGAAAGGCCCCAGAGTCTGCAACACCACTAAGCAAGGGGCACCACCAAGCAAGTGGCACCATGAAGACCAAGGAGCTCTACAAACAGGTCAGGGACAAAGTTGTGGAGAAGTACAGATCAGTGTTGGGTTACAAAAAAATATCCAAAACTTTGAACATCCCACGGAGCACCATTAAGTCCATTATTAAAAAATTGAAAGAATATGACACCACAACAAACTTGCCAAGAGAGGGCCGCCCACCAAAGCTCACGGACCAGGCAAGGAGGGCATTAATCAGAGAGGCAACAAAGAGACCAAAGATAACCCTGAAGGAGCTGCAAAGCTCCACAGCGGAGATTGGAGTATCTGTCCATAGGACCACTTTAAGCTGTACACTCCACAGAGCTGGGCTTTACGGAAGAGTGGCCAGAAAAAAGCCATTGCTTAAAGAACAAAATAAGGATACACGTTTTGTGTTCGCCAAAAGGCAAGTGGGAGACTCCGCAAACATATGGAAGAAGGTACTCTGGTCAGATTAGACTAAAATTGAGCTTTTTGGCCATCAAGGAAAACGCTATGTCTGGCGCAAACCCAACACTTCTCATCACCCTGAGAACACCATCCCCACAGTGAAGCATGGTGGTGGCAGCATCATGCTGTGGGGATGTTTTTCATCGGTAGGGACTGGGAAACTGGTCAGAATTGAAGGAATGAATGATGGGGCTAAATACAGGGAAATTCTTGAGGGATACTTGTTCCAGTCTTCCAGAGATTTGAGACTGGGACGGAGGTTCACCTTCCAGCAGGACAATGACCCTAAGGATACTGCTAAAGCAACACTCAAGTGATTTAAGGGGAAACATGTAAATGTCTTGGAATGGCCTAGTCAAAGCCCAGACCTCAATCCAATTGAGAATCTGTGGTATGACTTAAAGATTGCTATACACCAGCGGAACCCATCCAACTTGAAGGAGCTGGAGCAGTTTTGCCTTGAAGAATGGGCAAAAATCCCATTGGCTAGATGTGCCAAGCTAATAGAGACATACCCCAAGAGACTTGCAGCTGTAATTGCTGCAAAATATGCAAATAGTTATGCACGCTCAAGTTTGTTTGTTTCACAAGAAAACATATTTTGTATCTTCAAAGTGGTAGGCATGTTGTGTAAATCAAATGATCCAACCCACCAAAAAATTTGTATTCCAGGTTGTAAGGCAACAAAATAGGAAAAATGCCAAGGGGGGTGAATACCTTCGCAAGCCACTGTATTTAGTTTTGTAAGTTGAACAAACATTGTGTTGTGACTTGTAATTCCGTTACCAAAAACCCACATTTAAGATCTTTTCAACCTTCTCTCCCTTATGATGACAGAGGATAATGACAGTTCACAGAAGTAACAAGTAAAGGTAGACTTACCAATTACTTAATGTTTTTACCGATTCATTCATTATTAAGTGATTAAAACGTGTAATTCTGTTACCAAATCAGTAATGTAATTACTGAAATTGAATTGGCTACAATGGGAAATCATAGTAGTCACAAACCACAGTTGGGTCACCTGCTACTTTCTTCCTTTCCACTGGCATACTGTTATGTTCAGCTCATAACTGTTTTTTCTTCTTCTTCTTTCTGTGATCTGGTGGTCGGAGCAAGACTGTGAAAACAGTCTGGACAAATCCTTCCTCTCACTCTCCCTCACTCTCTGCCACTCTCTATCTTCTCTCTCTCTCCTGTTAATGTCACCTCTCTCAGCTCTTACTGACAAATACCATGACACCTACCACATACCCTCTTTCTATTTACTGTAACAAGCATCCTCACCCACTGAGCACCGACGAACATCGGATGTCCATGGACGTTGAAAAGAAGTCGAAATTTGGTCAGTCCACTCTGGCCGGACCAAATTTGAACCAATCACACAATGCAGTATGTACAGTAGAGCAGAGAAGAGAACAATACAGTAAAGAAAAGTCGAGTACAGTAGAGTTCAGAACAGTAGAGCACACTAGAGTAGAGTACAGTGTAATGTACTGTATTGTACTGTACTGTACTGTACTGAACATATCTACTTCACTGTACTGTACTGAACTCTACTGTGCTCTACTGTGCTCTACTGTGCTCTACTGTGCTGTACTGTGATGTCCAAACTTGTGAAACATAGATGTCTGCGATTGTTTCAGATTTGGTCTGGTCTGGACAAACCAAATGTGGTCTTGTTTGGGGGCGGAGCTCATTACATTAACAGCCAGTGTATAGAATAGTACCCAAGTATGCAAAAGAAGGATATTGCATATTTCGACCTTTGTGTACATATTCAGGACATATCACCATGAAGATAATTATATTCATATCCATAATTATGCATTTATGTATATTACAGATAAGGGACCCATGATGTAATTCTGTTAGCGTAATTCCGTTACCTGATGTAAATCCACTTCACGTACTGTAGTTAAATAACCAAAATATTTTTTTTCAAACTCAAGTTGCCATGTCATAGCTGACTCCCCATTGTCTCTGCAGACATCTTTGAATCTTAATTCGGAGCAGATATTTAACAGAGTTTTTGGAAAACGTGGTGGCATAAAAAACTGAGGGAGATTTTACCGCAAGTCTGTTACCAAACTTTGCATCTGCACAGTTCTTTCAGTAAATGTGTTTTTGTGAAATATTCTGTGTAAATTGTTCAAAGTAGTCCTTGTGCATAGAGAGTTGTATAATTTGTTAAACTTTGAAATCAATGGTTTTTGTTTGGCATACATTTTAAAGTAAAACATCTAAGTCAAAGCGTAATTCAGCTACCGTGGAATTGCCCCGAATGAATATCAAAAAGCAGATATTGCACTTACACTTGGTGGACTTGATATTGCACTTGAGGTTACAGGAGATATTGCACTTACATGAGGTTATAGAAAGAGTGATAGCACATAGAACGATACCATTGCTGCAAGGCTATCAAACCCTTGAGGCAAATGACTACCACTATGAGACATTCTCACCCCAGATGGTACCAATCGACCCCGCTGGCTCATAGACTATTAGGACAAGCATACACAATTGAAAGAGATAACAGATAACACAAAAATATTATCTACTGTACATACAATTTCCAGCATTAAAGGGAGTTGTGCCAAAAAGCCTCTCAGAGCTGGCTTGCATGGCATCCCCCAGGGCACTATACTTTACCCACCCTGTTTGGGAAACGCTGCCCAAACCTAGAAAGTGAGCCTTGGCCCTTCAACAAAAACCAAACAAAAGCCTGCCCTCTCCAACACACTAACAGAGAAGGGGAAATAAGTGAATCAAAACTAGCTGTGAGGTGAGGCTAATTGGTCCCATGAACAACAATGACGTGAACTAGATTGGTGGGACACAGTCACAGGCGCAGTCCCTGCAGGAACAAAATATAGGACAAATTGTGAGTAAGCATCTAAATACACTAAACAAACACAAACAAACACACATAAACAAACAAACAATTGCTAGCACGGTTATCTCATCGGCCAAATGTAGACACTGGTGAGGTCATTGGTTGTACAGGAGAGCCTTGACTTGTGTATTATAGGGTGTATATGCAAATCAGTGACTGCAAAGACTTAAAAACCAGACATACCTATGGAGTGCAATATAATTTCCAACTCTGAAATGAAAAGAAGATGGGGGTCGTCTCAAATTCATAAAAATAGAGAGAGGATGGTCTTACCCTGCACCAAGTCTCCTTGAGGTTTGAGGCCATTTCACACAAACTTAAAACTTAACTGTGTCCAAATGAACCTAACATGAGAAATATACACCTATATCTCTCTTTCAAACTATTTCACTCCTTATAAAGGAACCATTTTGGCCCATTATGTCAGAATTTACACTAAAACATACACCAAACTATACTGACAAGACCTGCGTGTTGTAAAAGTTTAATGATTCAATCAATATGTTTCACCTCAGAAACCCACAGAGTACATTGTACTGATATTATTTATTATCGGAGAGAAGAAGAATACGGCATTCATTCTACAGGATTAGGTGTCTAAAGGTAAACAAAGTACAGGCCTAGCGCACAGAATATAATTTAACCTCTACACCCCATTCCCCCACCATTCCCCCAACATCACCCCCACCCTCACTCCTATAGACTGGGTAACACCAGGGAGGCTAAGACATAAATAACACTGACTCTGGCTACACAGCACTGTCTCCACGGAATCTCATTATTTCAGTGCAGTTGTCGGGCAGATTATTGGCCAGAGAAATGTTATGTTATAGCTCAATTGCAAAGCTTTATTTGTTCCCGGGTAATGACCATTTCTCAACATGTGGCTTCCAGTGAAACAAGGGACCCTCTCGGGGAGGGGGTAGTGCGATCATTACCCGCAATTCACCCCTGTAGAACAACATCAAAATCCAATGTGAAATGGTTGTCATGTCTGCTAGAGATTGACAGAAAGGTCAAAGGGGATTTTCTGCTTCTCTAATCCCTTAATTAGCCCACACCGAAATGAACAGAGATAAGAGGCTGAATGTAGCACATTCTTGAACAATGGCCGAAGGTTTTAATCCCATCTTCTATCCATTTCCAGTTTCCTAATTTCCTCCTTTTCAATAGACTCATCTTAATACGCTTCCCAAAAAAGCCTGTGAAAGCTTTACAGGGAGATCCAAATGGATGAGCAAGACAGCGGAATGTGTATCAATAAAGCATTAATGCTGGGCTATAACTGTGGGTGTTACCTAAACCTCCCCGACTAGTCATTACACTCTTAGAAAAAAAGGTGCTATCTAGAACCTAAACGTTTTTTTCAGCTGTCCCCATAGGAGAACCCTTTAAAGAACCATTTTTGGTTCCAGGTAGAACCCTTTCCACAGAAAGTTCTACATGGAACCCAAAACGGTTCTACCTGGAACCAAAAAGGGTTCTACCTGGAACCAAAAAAGGTTATCTTTTGGCGACCGCCGAAGAACCCTTTTGGAACCCTTTTTTCTAATAGTGTATAGGACCTGCCAATGGGTAGTTAAACACTAAACAAACCTACTGATAATCCTGAAAGCCTCCCTGGGAGTAAAGTACCATCATGGAAAACAACATCTTCTCTCAGTCTGTACACAGTGGTGTGGTTCAGAAATAACCCCTAGCCTCTATACCCAAATGCATTTCATGTAGATCTGAAATAATTAGATAGATATAAACATATTCTAGTAGCTCCATCTTGCCTTCTGATAGGTTATAAGTCAATTCAGCCAAATTTATTATTCCTATTCAATCCTTTTAAATCTACACAAGTGCCTAGGGCAAGTTCCCAAACTTTTTTGGCCCACGACCTCATTTTGATATCTGAAAATTGTCGTGACCCCAACCATGTGAAAAAAATTATGTAATTAACAGCCAATGTCTACTTTTTTATTTGGGGCTATGGCAGTCAATTGCAAATTAGTCGGACATAATGTCTCTTATCTCACCACCGCAAATGAGATGGGTGTGCTTGATGCATGTTGCGTCGGAGCTTGTCAAAGTCATTGGGCGTGGTCGACAGTGCGCACCTCATCTCTGCTGTCACATCCAACCTGGATCGATATTTGGTTTTAATGCAGACGAGAGCACTGAATTCAGCTTCACACAGATATGAGCTGGCGAAGGGTAGACTACCATGAGTTTTATGGTACTTTCAAGACAACTGGAAATGAGACGTCAAGCCAAGGTTGCTGTATAGATTTTTAGTAGATAACCAAAAGTAATGCAAAAAGTCTTACAATGACTTTGAAATACTACATGAAATGTAAATAAAACAAATGATGTTCAGGAAATAAATAAATAATGCTTGAAACCCCCCTATTAATCTTTGCTTCTGTGAAGTGGAGTCAAACTCAAACCTAATGAAATATGTGAAGATGAAATGTCTATTCACTTTCATCCAATTCGTATTCTTATAAAAAACAGACCAGGCAGATGAGTGGGTAATGAAAACATGCAACTGAAACAAAGGTTAGGACAGGTAAATGACAAAGTGCACACACTGCATAAAGAAGACACTGCAGAAAGACACTGCATACACACATTACATACACACTGGGGTTTTATAACTCAGAACTGCCAACCTGCACGCATTTTGCGTACCATGCACTCAATCGGAGGTCAAAGTATGCTGGTATGAAAAACGACCCTAAAATATGCAAAAATAGGCTTCTAGTTGGTTGGCACATTGTGGTTTTTGACTCAATTGTCTGAAGTTGGAGCTGAGCCAATCAGAGGACTTGGGCAAGGAGAAAAAATCTCTAGCTCTCCTCTCTGGCCCGCCCCCATAGTCGTAGCACAGACAGAAGGGAAAACCCAGACACGTCACGGGCTATAAAGCTGAATCATTTGTTTAGAATGTTTTCTCACCACCAAATATAGTAATGAGAGGAAGTCCAGTCGCGTTAGTGGGAGAAGATGGAACTAGGTCAAACTGGGCCGACAATTTTCTCATTGATGAAACATCTGATCTAAAAAAAAATTTGCCCAAAACTAGAATCTGTTATGAACACAGTGCACTAAGTTAAATAGACTTGATGCTTTGCCAAAGTTTCAAAAAATGTATTTCAAAATTCTTGCAAATGTATTGAAAATGAAATACAGAAATATCTCATTTACGTAAGTATTCACACCCCTGAGTCAATGCATGTTAGAATCACCTTTGGCAGTGATTACAGCTGTGAGTCTTTCTGGATAAGTATCGGAGCTTCCCACATTTGGATTGTACAATATTTTCCCATTTATTCTTTAATAAATTATTCAAGCTCTGTCAAGTTGGTTGTTGATCATTGCTAGACAGCCATTTTCAAGTCTTCCTATAGATTTTCAAGCCGATTTTAAGACAAAACTCTGACTAGGCCACTCGGGAACATTCAATGTTGTCTTGGTAAGCATCTCCTGTATATTTGGCTTTGTGTTTTAGGTTATTGTCCTGCTGAAAGGTGAATTTGTCTCCCAGTGTCTGTTGGAAAGCAGACAACCAGGTTTTCCTCTAGGATTTTGCCTGTGCTTAGCTCTATTCCGTTACTTTTTATCATAAACTCCCTAGTCCTTGCCGATGACAAGCAGTATGAAAAATTTATGCACTCACTAACTGTAAGTCGCTCTGGATAATAGCGTCTGCTAAATGACTAAAATGTAAATGTAAAATGTTTTTTTCCGAGTTCCCAGTTGACTTGAACGCCCTGAATTCGGAAGTCAGAGATTTCCGAGTTCCCAGTTCCCAGTTCCCAGTTGTTTTGAACGCTGAATTAATGCTCAGAGGGAGACGGCAGGGTATTCCCTTAGAGTCAGGAACCAAAACTCCTCCTTAGTGACCCGTGAATGCGTTGTCTGCAGCATTCGGTCACATGACAGCTTGATCAGTAATTCGATTTCACTTACTGGCATGTTAGCTGAGCCAGGATCACAGTCAAACTGATTGGGAAGTGGGTCCCAAAGTTCTTTTCCAAGCATTGGAGGTGAGCAGTCATCACTCGTGTGGGACACTTACTGATGCTGTTTTCTGTTATTTTCTTTTCATTACACAGAAAGTCAACCAAGTCTGTTTTGGAGTGAAATAGAACATTGTCATGCTCTGATCCCATATCTCCACATAGTTTTGTGAACAGTCGTGTGCAGTGTGGATGTGGTTTGATGTAGTTTACAATTGAAGTTACCTGCTGCAGTATACAGTATCTCTGAGTTCTGAGCTTAGCTCTTTTGCCGCCAGTTGTTCTCGATTTATCATACATACACCTTAGCCAAATACATTTAAACTCAGTTTTTCACAATTCCTGACATTTAATCCTAGTAAAAATGCCCTGTCTTAGGTCAGTTAGGATCACCACTTTATTTTAAGAATGTGAAATGTCAGAATAATAGTAGAGAGAATTTATTTCAGCTTTTATTTCTTTCATCACATTCCAAGTGGGCCAGAAGTTAACATACACTCAATTAGTATTTGGTAGCATTGCCTTTAAATTGTTTAAATTGGGTCAAACGTTTCGGGAGCCTTCCACAAGCTTCCCACAATAAGTTGGGTGAATTTTGGCCCATTCCTCCTGTCTTGAGATGTTGCTTCAATATATCCACATCATTTTCCTTCCTCATGATGCCATCTATTTTGTGAAGTGCACCAGTCCCTCCTGCAGCAAAGCACCCCCACAGCATGATGCTGCCACCACCGTGCTTCACGGTTGGGATGGTGTTCTTCGGCTTGCAAGTTTCCCCCTTTTTCCTCCAAACATAACAGTTATATTTTTGTTTCATCAGACCAGAGGACATTTCTCCAAAAGGTACGATCTTTGTCCCCATGTGCAGTTGTTAACCGTAGTCTGGCTTTTTTTATGGCGATTTTGGAGCAGTGGCTTCTTCCTTGCTGAGCGGCCTTTCAGGTTATGTCGATATAGGACTTGTTTTACTGTGGATATAGATACTTTTGTACCTGTTTCCTCCAGCATCTTCACAAGGTACTTTGCTGTTGTTCTGGGATTGATTTGCACTTTTCACACCAAAGTATGTTCATCTCTAGGAAACAGAACGCGTCTCATTCCTGAGCGGTATGGCGGCTGCGTGGTCCCATGGTGTTTATACTTGCGTACTATTGTTTGTACAGGTGAACTTGGTACCTTCAGGCGTTTGAAAATTGCTCCCAAGGATGAACCAGACTTGTGGAGGTCTACAATGTTTTTTCTGAAGTCTTGGCTGATTTATTTTGATTTTCCCATGATGTCAAGCAAAGAGGCACTGAGTTTGAAGGTAGGCCTTGAAATACATCCACAGGGACACCTCCAATTTACTCAAATTATGTCAATTAGCCTATCAGAAGCTTCTAAAGCCATTACATTATTTTCTGGAATTTCCCAAGCTGTTTAAAGGCACAGTCAACTTAATGTATGTAAACTTCTGACCCACTGGAATTGTGATACAGTGAATTATAAGTGAAATAATCTCTCTGTAAACAATTGTTGGAAAAATTACTTGTGTCATTCACAAAGTAGATGCCCTATCCGACTTACCAACCTAAGTGTATGTAAACTTCTGACTTCAACTGTATGGCAGAGGGAGACACATTCATAACTAGAGAGCAGAGGCCTGCCCGCCGTCCTGCCACATATGGATCCCCATCTGTGCAAAAGCCTACTGTTCGATCACATATGGAATCTGTTTTTCGTCAATATAGCCACGCAACACACTGAACATCCCCTATTCCGTTTCATGCTCTGGAATCGTGAGACATATGTCCTCATGAATAGCATCCCCCGACATTATTATGTACTGTACCAGTCAAAGGCTTGGACACACCTACTCATTCAAGGGTTTTTCTTTATTTTTACTATTTTCTACATTGTGGAATAATAGTGAAGACATCAAAACTATGAAATAACACATATGGAATCATGTAGTAACCAAAAAACTGTCAAAATAGATTTTAGATTTTAGATTCTCAAAGTAGCCACCCTTTGCCTTGATGACAGCTTTGCACACTCTTGGCATTCTCTCAACCAGCTTCACCTGGAATGCTTTTCCAACAGTCTTGAAGGAGTTCCCACATATGCTGAGCACTTTTTGGCTGCTTTCCCTTCACTCTGTGGTCCAACTCATCCCAAACCATCTCAATTGGGTTGAGGTCGTGGGAGCCAGGTCATCTGATGTAGCACTCCATCACTCTCCTTCTTGGTCAAATAGCCCTTACATAGCCTGGAGGTGGGATGTGTTATTGTCCTGTTAAAAAACAAATGATAGTCCCACTAAGTCCAAGATGGGATGGTGTATCTCTGCAGAATGCTGTGGTAGCCATGCTGGTTGTGTGCCTTGAATTATAAATAAATCACAGACAGTGTCACCAGCAAAGCACCCCCACACCATCACTACTCCTCCTCCATGCTTCACGGTGGGAACTACACATGCAGAGAACATCCGTTCACCTACACTGCGTCTCACAAATACACAGCAGCTGGAACCAAAAATCTCCAATTTGGACTCCAGACCAAAGGACAGATTTCCACAGGTCTTATGTCCATTGTCTCTTCTTATTATTGGTGTCCTTTAGTAGTGATTTCTTTGCAGCAATTTGACCATGAAGCCCTGATTCACGCAGTCTCCTCTGAACAGTTGATTTTGAGATGTGTCTGTTACTTGAACTCTGTGAAGCACATATTTGGGCTGCAATTTCTGAGGCTGGTAACTGTAATGAACTTATCCTCTGCAGCAGGGTGGGACTTCCTTTCCTGTGGCAGTCCTCATGAGAGCCAGTTTCATCATAGCGCTTGATGGTTTTTGCGACTGCACTTCAAAGTTCTTGACATTTTCCGGATTGACTGACCTTCATGTATTATAGTAATGATGGACTGTCGTTTTTCTTTGATTATTTGAGCTGTTCTTGTCATAATATGGACTTGTTCTTTTACCAAATAGGGCTATCTTGAATGGTTGAAGCTGGTTGAGAGAATGCCAAGAGTGTGCAAAGTTGTCATCAAGGCAAAGGGTGGCTACTTTGAAGAATCTCAAAATATATTTTAATTTGTTTAACACTTTTTTGGTTACTACATGATTCCATATGTGTTATTTTATAGTTTTGATGTCTTCACTATTATTCTACAATGTAAAATTAAAGAAAAACCCTGGAATGAGTAGGTGTGTCCAAACTTTTGACTGGTACTGTATGTCGAAAAAAATGTCAATACATGGGCATCTCTGCCCTTACAGCTAACGTCCATTTGGAGAGCATAAACTGGGAAGTTTTTGAGTCGTTCAGTCAGAGCATAAATTATTCGTTCAACAGTGTTATCTGACAAAGGTATTGATGTACGTTTCTGTGTCTCTTCCACCATATCAGTTGCGACCGGTAATATCAAAGTCTCTGCAATAGTGTGTGGTTTCATAGCGTAGCGGGTTTAGCCATTCACCATGGGAATGATTCAAGTGCAATGGTCAAGTGCAGCCTTTTCCCATGATCTAAGGGCACTCTCTCATTGAATTTAATCTTTTAGATTTAAATCATTTTCATTTAAATGTATTAAGGTTAACCACATTACAATGATTTTGAGATACAAAGACGATATTATAATACATATATTTGTTTGCATATATTTTTTTTTCTTCAGGAGTTTAGAAATTCTCCAACAACCCATTTTCATACCAGGCGACCCCACTGGCCTAGGGGGAGCCTAGGGGTTGTTTTTGTACAGGGCCAAAGGTCTTCATAAAGGAGGAAGGGTGTCGACACTAAGCCTACTCTGTTGATTATTCTATGACTTCATACAGTATGACATCGTTGCTGATCCGTGACATATATCATTCTCAATGTGTGATATTTCTAAGAATGTATGCACATTGTGGGTATAGCTTTGTGGGCTGTGGTAAAGGAATCCTTGCTATTAAAGTTATGTTTTGACAGCACAACTTGTCAAATATTAAAGCATGTCACCAGGAATTAAAAGTACTTGAGGTATTTTAAGAAAAGTTCTCGCCTCCAAAGGCCAATATTAAAATGCATATGATTGTTTTTCTTTCTCGCACAGTTGCTCAGACTGGTGTCCTGAAATTCTTGTTGAGAATTGGACTTGACACACAAGGGAGAAATTGTGATTGGCTTATGTTTATAGATGTAAATTCAGAGAGGAACTTGAGGAAATAGAAAGAAAGAAATTGGTGCCCCTTAAGAATGTCAATTCACAATGACTACCGTGTTACGTACAGTGAAGTATTCTCTCTTGAGAAGATACAATAATAAGACATTAGATCAGCTCAGCCTTCCCCAAGGCCAAGCCTATGGCTTGTTACAAAGTAGGTTCAGCCAGAATCCAAACAACCCAATCAAATCCTGCTGGATCGTTGGAATGATATGAAAACCATGTTATAAATTGATATCCATCCATTTTTATACTCAACTACATATTACTGCACTGTGTAAAGTCATGTCCTCCAGCAAACAGAATCATTCAATTACATTCTTGATGATGTTTTCACAGCTTTCTCCTCAAAACATCATTTTTATATCCCTTACTCGTTCATATCTCTGACTCAGTGCCTCCCAGCAAATGTTTTTTTTTGTTTTGTTTAATTCTGTTGTAAGAACAGAGACATTGCAAAACTTATCCATTTCACATGACCACTCTCCGTATAAAAAACCCATGCTTTGCACCGGGGAGCCCATTCATGCTGTGACTATGTTACTGTACACTCTGTATACAGGCCATTCTCTCTACACCAGTCCACCAGAGAGGGATGAATCCGAGCATGGGCCTTGCATCAGAGGAGAGGGTGTTGATGCCAGTGAGGGGCTCTGTGTGCTTGTGGAAGACAGAGTGAGACTTGCACAGTGGGCATCGCCGGATTCGCCCCACACGGAGCTCAGGGCTTCTAAAGCAGGCGGCAGGTAGCTTAGTGGTTAAGAGCGTTGTGCCAGTAACCGAAAGGTTGCTGGTTCTAATCCCCGAGCCGACTAGGTGAAAAATCTGGCGATGTGCCCTTGAGCAAGGCACTTAACCCTAATTGCTCCTGTAAGTCGCTCTGGATAAGAGCGTCTGCTAAATGACTAAAAATGTAAAGGGTGGTAGGTCGGCTGACTCAGCCACCGCCGGTGTCTGCCCGACACCAAAGCCAATAATCTCTTGCTGCTCACAGCTGTACACAAACGCTGGGAGAGCAAAGGAAAGGGAGGGGTGTCTCTAGTGCCAGGTGGAAACTGATGACAGACATGCGGTAACACCCATTGGATAAGGAGTATCTCCACTTGAAACAGAGAGGGCGGAATTGTATGTTTTTTACCACCCCAATTATAATTAATTGCATCCCAATCACACGTAATTGCATATAAACCCCACTAAACGTAATCAATCAGCCTTTTACAGTTGGTTTTCCAGCATAAAAACACAATTTACTGTAGCCACACTGTCCCCCTAGTATGTCCTTCTGTTTCCAAGCACACACATCCTGTAATGACAATTTGGTAACACTTTACATGAAGGGTTAGGGTACCTTAAAGGCCCAACGCAGACGTTTTTATATCAATATCAAATCATTTCTGGGTAACAATTAAGTACCTTACTGTAATAGATTTCCATTCAAATGGGCAAAAATGGCTTTTTAGCAAACACATATTTCTCTAGCAAGAATTTGGCTAGGACTGTCTGGGAGTGGTCTGAGTGGGGAGGGGGAAACTGAAAATTAGCTGTTATTGGCAAAGAGTTTGGAACTCTCTTTGTTATTGGTCTATTAACCAATATACCGCATTGTGAAGTCACCACGGAAAGCCAAAACTCCCGCCCATGCAAACCTGCTGATTAGAAGGTCCTGTGTAGATTGTATTTTCAACTAGCAACTAGCAGGAAATAAGACTGATCAAACTTTTTCACACTTTTGCAGTGTTATTTTCATCAGTTGTTGTACAATATGATACAAAACGCAGGAAAGACTGAAGTTTGACTGCCTTTAATGTAAAGTGATTGACAATTCAAAATGGAAGGATTGTGGATCACATTGTGCTATACTTCCAGTGAATCCCTTTGACTATCACAAGCAGGTACCGACTGTAAATCAAGGATGAGATGGGGTGGTTGTGAGCTGCTGGAAACAAGATTATAGCCTGTTAGATTGGGTGTAGGTGGTAACTGTTCTTAAGCACAGATCCAGGAGCTGATTTAGGTTTATAGCTCCTATTGGGTAAGGTTAAGGATGGGGGTTGGAAGAGCTGATCCTAGATCTAAAAGTATGGAGCCCTCTGTTGATGTAAAGGGGATTTCCCAGCATGTTTTTAGTATGATGCTTGAACCTACAGGTAACTGCCAAAATCATGGAAACACTTGAGTAAATGAGGGATACAAAGTGTATTGAAAGCAGATGCTTCCACATAGGTGTGGTTCCTGAGTTAATTAAGCAATTAACATCCCAATGATACAGGCACTTATTTTGGCCATTATTTTGGCTACCATGGCTATGCCCCCATAGGATGACAATGTCCCCATCCACAGGGCACGAGTGGTCACTGAATTGTTTGATGAGCATGACAATTATGTAAACCATATGCCATGGCCGTCTCAGTCACCAGATCTCAACCCAATTGAACACTAATGGGATATTCTGGAGCGACGCCTGACACAGCGTTTTGCACCACCATCAACAAAACACCAAATGATGCAATTACTTGTGGAAGAATATATTGTACAGTGCTGATGTGTGTGCGTGTGTGAGTGTGAGTGTGTGCTTGAAAGATTCTGGTGTTTCATCCCTCCAATAGTTACAGACACTTGTAAAATCTTCATTGCGTATGTCTTCACACCCCAGAGTTAATACTTGGTGGAAGCACCTTTGGCAGCCATTACAGCTGTAAATCCATTTGAATAAGATTCTACCAACTTTGCACAACTCTTAGGGCAACATACATCCATTATTTTTGTCAAAATTGCTCAAGCTCAGTAAATTTGATTGAGAGTCATTGATGGACAGCAATATTCAAACCTTGTCTCAGATTCTCAAGCAGATTTAAGTCAGGACTGAGACTGGACAATTCAGGAAAACTCAACACCTATTGGAAAGTCATTCTGGTGTCGTTGGCACTAAAATGTGTGTAATTGTCCCACTGAAAAAATACAACTCTATCCCAGGGTTAAGTATTCAGAAGACTGAGGCAGGGTTTCCTCTAACTTTTTATCTGGGCAATGAAGACATATATTTTCCTTATTTTTTTGGGAACACTTTCTTAAATTTTCTTTCACTTTGAAAATGTGGAGTAGGTTGTGTAGATCGGTAGGGAAAAAATCTAATGTATTGCCTTTTGAGATTTAACTGTAAGGCAGCAAAATGTGAAGACTGTGCAAGGGGTGCGTAGACTTTTACTATGCCTGTATAGCTATTGATTCTTGAAGAATATAATTTAGAAATGCCTCATGAGCTTAGTTCAACTGTCTAATCCCATCAGAACCCAAAATATAAGCTTGTTTAACTGCTTTGTTTGTAGACAATGGAATTGTACAATAGCTTCAAAACATTGTTAAAACTATCATTTTGATCTCATGGATGGTCAGTCCTTGCATCCATAGCCCCGTCTATGAATTTGAGAGTGGTTACATTTCTCCAGCCCCATCCCCAACCTGTTTACCCAAAAAGCTGGCGGGGTGCCCACTTTGTTGTTGTTTGAACTGCAGATTGCACAATTGAATGATAATGTAGGCTATACCAACCGAAGGGATAGAAGTTGAGTTGCTAATTGTTTACTTTCAATTTTGAGTGTTTACTGTATGATTCATATGCCATAATACTAATCATTCCCTTTCTCATTAAAACCGTGATCCACGGTTGGCGTTTCAGTAAAAGAAAAACATCAGCCCCACTACTTTGACACAATTAAAATGAGTTGCCAAAAAACACACCTGTCTGGTGTTTCTCAGCCAAGACACAGACAAGCACAGGCACATAATGTACAGGAAAGAGATAGCTTGCAATAGCTAATAAAGTTGGTAAGGTATACAAAGTTATGTTTCTGTCATTATAACTTGCTAGCTAGCTAGCTACCCTAGTCGGCCAGTTGAAACTACCTAGCGTTAGCATTAGTTGCTGTTTATGTGGCTGTTTATGTTGTGGATAGAACATCTGTTGTTTCATTTCCCCAAATAGCAGCAGCATATGTGTCATTATGGTGGATTGCGACTTAAACCAGGTACACAGTCAAATTGTGTTGTCCTCTTACCAGCCTTTGGATTATATTTTGCCTCCATTTAGAGATAAATACATTTGATGAAATGGTGACAGCCACGTCTTTGCCTTCCAAACCAGACAAGTCTTTGTGGAATATGTCCCAGGGTCTGTCTGTGAAAATACAAACACCAAAGCAAACAGACCATGTCTAACCTGTTATGCAACGCTTGACTGGCATTGAGGCAGTACAGGAACATTGGAAAGAGTGGAAATAGAAGGATAATAGAATAGTGGAAGGAGAAATAGTGTGGTTTTCTTGGCTTCCATGTCATGTTATTGTGCCAGTAGTAGAAAAAGTACTCAATTGTCATACTTGATTAAAAGCAAAGATACACTACGTAACCAAAAGTATGTGGACATCTGCTCATCGAACATCTCAATCCAAAATCATGGGCATTAATATGGAGTTGGTCTCCCGTTTGCTGCTATAACAGCCTCCACTCTTCTGGGAAGGCTTTCCACTAGAAGTTGGAACATTGATAAAGGGACTTGCTTCCATTCAGCCACAAGAGCATTAGTGAGGTCGAGCACTGATGTTGGGCGATTAGGCCTGGCTCACAGTCGGCATTCCAATTCATGCCAAAGGTGTTCGATGGGGTTGAGGTCAGGGCTCTGTGCAGACCAGTCAAGTTTTTCCACACCGATATTGACAAACCATTTCTGTATGGACCTCTCTTTGTGCATTGTCGTGTTGAAACAGGAATGGGCCTTCCCCAAACTGTTGCCACAAAGTTGGAAGCACAGAATCGTCTAGAATGTCATTGTATACTGTAGCGTTAAGATCTCCCTTCACTGGAACTAAGGAGTCTAGCCCGAACCATGAATAACAGCCCCAGACCATTATTCTTCCTCCACTATACTTTACAGTTGGGACTATGCATTGGTGCAGGTACTGTTCTCCTGGCATCCGCCAAACCCAGATTCGTCCGTCGGAATGCCAGATGGTGAAGCGTGATTCATCACTCCAGGAAACGCATTTCCACTGCTCCAGAGTCCAATGGCGGCGAGCTTTACACCACTCCAGCCAATGCTTGGCATTGCGCATGGTGATCTTAGGCTTGTGTGCGGCTGCTCAGCAATGGAAATCAGTGTGGATGAAATAGCCAAATCCACTCATTTGAAGGGGTGTCCACATACTTTTGTATATACATTACCGGTCAAAGTTTTAGAACGCATACTCATTCAAGGGTTTTTCTTTAATTTTACTATTTTCTACATCAAAACGATGAAACAACACATAAGGAATCATGTAGTAACCAAAAAAGTGTTAAACAAATCAAAATATATTTTAGATTTGAGATTCTTCAAATAGCCACCCTTTGCCTTGATGACAGCTTTGCACACACTTGGCATTCTCTCAACCAGCTTCATGAGGTAGTCACCTGGAATGCATTTCAATTCAAACAGGTGTGCCTTCTTAAAAGTTAATTTGTGGAATTTCTTTCCTTCTTAATGTGTTTTAGCCAATCAGTTGTGTTGCGACAAGGTAGGTGGGGTATTCAGAAGATAGCCCTATTTGGTAAAAGACCAAGTCCATATTATAGCAAGAACAGCTCAAATAAGCAAAGACAAATTACAGTCCATCAATACTTTAAGACATGAAGGTCAGTCAATCCGGAAAATTTCAAAACTTTGAAAGTTTCTTCAAGTGCAGTTGCAAAAACCATCAAGCGCTATGATAAAACTGGCTCTCATGAGGACCACCACAGGAATGGAAGACCCAGAGTTATGTCTGCTGCAGAGGACACGTTCATTAGAGTTACCAGCCTCAGAAATTGCAGCCCAAATAAATGCTTCACAGAGTTCAAGTAAACGACACATCTCAACATCAACTGTTCAGAGGAGACTGCATGAATCAGGCCTTCATGGTCGAATTGCTGCAAAGAAACCACAATTAAAGGACACCCATAAGAAGAAGGTACTTGCTTGGGCCAAGAAATACGAGCAATGGACATTAGACCGGTGGAAATATGTCCTTTGGTCTGGAGACCAAATTTGAGATTTTTGTTCCCACCGCCGTGTCTTTGTGAGACGCAGTGTGGGTAAACGGATTATCTCCGCATGTGTATTTCCCACCATAAAGCATGGAGGAGGAGGTGTTATGGTGTGGGGGTGCTTTGCTGGTGACACTGTCTGTGATTTATTTAGAATTCAAGGCACACTTAACCAGCATGGCTACCACAGTATTCTGCAGCGTTACACCATCCCATCTGGTTTGGGCTTAGTGGGACTATCATTTGTTTTTCAACAGGACAATGACCCAACACACCTCCAGGCTGTGTAAGGGCTATTTTACCAAGAAGGAGAGTGATGGAGTGCTGCAACAGATGACCTGGCATCCGCAATCACCCAATTGAGATAGTTTGGGATGAGTCGGACCACAGAGTGAAGGAAAAGCAGCCAACAAGTGCTCAGCATATGTGGGAACTCCTTCAAGACTGTCGGAAAAGCATTCCAAGTGAAGCTGGTTGAGACAATACCAAGAGTGTGCAAAGCTGTCATCAAGGCAAAGGGTGGCTACTTTGAGAATCTAAAATCTAAAATCTATTTTGATTTGTTTAACACTTTTTTGGTTACTACATGATTCCATATGTGTTATTTCATAGTTTTGATGTCTTCACTATTATTCCACAATGTAGAAAATAGTAAAAATAAAGAAAAACCCTTGAATGAGTAGGTGTGTCCAAGCCTTTGACTGGTACAGTACATAATAATGTCGGGGGATGCTATTCATGAGGACATATGTCTCACGATTCCAGAGCATGAAACGGAATAGGGGATGTTCAGTGTGTTGCGTGGCTATATTGACGAAAAAGGAAAAGGGTGGCTATTTGAAGAATCTCAAATATAAAATACGTTTTAATTTGTTTAGCACTTTTTTTGGTTTCTATGTGATTTCCAAATCCAAAGTTAAATCTAGAATCGGCTTCCTATTTCGCAACAAAGCCTCCTTCACTCATGCTGCCAAACATGCCCTCGTAAAACTGACTATCCTACCGATCCTTGACTTTGGCGATGTCATTTACAAAATAGCCTCCAACACTCTACTCAGCAAATTGGATGTAGTCTATCACAGTGCCATCCGTTTTGTCACCAAAGCCCCCATCCTGAGTGGCGCAGTGGTCTAAGGCACTGCATCGCAGTGCTAACTGTGCCACTAGAGATCCTGGTTCGAATCCAGGCTCTGTCGCAGCCGGCCGCGACCAGGAGACTCATGGGCGGCGCACAATTGGCCCAGCGTCGTCCAGGGTAGGGGAGGGAATGGCCGCAGGGATGTAGCTCAGTTGATAGAGCATGGCGTTTGCAACTCCAGGGTTGTGGGTTCGATTCCCACGGGGGGCCAGTATAAAAAAATATGTATTCACTAACTGTAAGTCGCTCTGGATAAGAGCGTCTGCTAAATGACTAAAATGTAAATGTAAATAGACTACCCACCACTGTGACCTGTATGCTCTTGTTGGCTGGTCCTCACTACATATTCGTCGCCAAACCCACTGGCTCCAGGCCATCTATAAATCACTGCTAGGCAAATCTCTGCCTTATCTTAGCTCATTGGTCACCATAGCAACACCCACCTGTAGTATGCGCTCCAGCAGGTATATCTCACTGGTCATCCCCAAAGCCAACACCTCCTTTGGCTGCCATTCCTTCCAGTTCTCTGCTGCCAATGACTGGAACGAACTGCAAAAATCTCTGAAGCTGGAGACTCTTATCTCCCTCACTAACTTTAAGCATCAGTTGTCAGAGCACCTTACCGATCACTGCACCTGTACACAGCCCTTCTGAAATTAGCCCACTCAACTACCTCATCCCCATATTGTTATTTATTTTGCCCATTTGCACCCCAGTATCTCTATTTGCACATCATCTCTTGCACATCTATCATTCCAGTGTTAATACTAATTGTAATTATTTTGCACTATGGCCTATTTATTGCCTTACCTCCATAACTTGCTACATTTGCACACACTGTATATATATTTTTTTTTCTGTGGTATTTTTGACTTTATGTTTTGTTTTACCCCATATGTAACTCTGTGTTGTTGTTTTTATCGCACTGCTTTGCTTTATCTTGGCCAGGTCGCAGTTGTAAATGAGAACTTGTTCTCAACTGGCTTACCTGGTTAAATAAAGGTGAAATAAAAAAATACAATAAAATAATAATAATAATAATAATAATTTCATCATTTTGATATCTTCACTATTATTCTACAATGTAGAAAATAGTAAAAATAAAGAAAAACACTTGAATGAGTAGGTGTTCTAAAACTTTTGACAGGTAGTGTATATAGAAAAGTATGTGGACACCCCTTCAAATTAGTGGATTCGGCTATTTCAGTGGCGACCCGTCATTCAGGGACAGAGCCCCACCTGTTTTGAGACCCACATTATTTTTTTATTTTTTTTTGGGGGGGACACACTGCGTCACCGCCAAATCTAAGGGTAGAGCTCGAAAATTCAATCCCCTTGGGTGCTGCCATAGAGTTACATTATAAGTGCCCAACCAAGAAGGCTCAAGGTCATTGGCCACAGACAAAATGACGTCAAATCACGTTATATCTACAGTAGCTTTGATTGGACTGATCATGTCAACATCATACTTTCAAAATCTTAGCTAGCAAGCTAGTAGTCATCATCATGAATCAAGTCGACAATCTACTGACAAATGCTTTTTAATACTTGTCATATGAAGAGAAATAATGAAGAGAAATTATAGATAAAATGTGTCGGTGCTCATTGGACATAAACATTACACAACAAGTTGGAAATCGCAAATTCAACAATGAGTGGTTTGGAAGGAGTTAGTGGCTAACTGCAAGCATTGCAAAGCAATCACTAGCCTGTTATTCATTGGTGTGGCTGTGTGGTCCCAAGTCTGGGTTTAAGGGTCTCTTTTCCAAGCTTAAAAAGATTTCTGCCGCGCTCAAAACAACTGTTAACTCTGAACTGGGAAATCTGACTTCAGTGAGTTCAAGACAACTGGGAACTCGGGAAAAACGAGCTCCGTCTAGGAAAATATGTTTTGAACGGTCATCTAACTCAGAAATGTAAGTCACTTGGGCATCTTTCTAGAGCTACGACCTGAAGATCACTGACGTCATCATAATTTGACCATGTTTTTTTCTGAGGTCCCAGTTGTCTTGAAAGCGCCATAAATCCAGAGAATGCCAGACTTTGATGATAAAGTTTGATTACAACATTTGCCGACGAAGGACCGCCATACCACCTTCCTGTTCAAGTGAGCACAGCACAACAAAGTGAGTCCAAAAATGTATTGTATGCTGCTGCATAAATTATGTAATATGCCAGGGAGATATGTATACTGTAGCTAAGAAAGTAATACTAAGTGTATGTTGTGTAGTAAGCTGTTAATAGCCCATGTCCCTCTCCCTAATAATTTGGTCTATTTTCCCCTCTTAATTTCGCCTACTGTTCTGACTTGGTGGTGCACATGTAGCCTATAATCTGTTTTAGAGAAATGTAATCATTGAATATTGTAAGAGCTTTTATTGTCTGCTTATATTTCACCTTTATTTATCCTACGGTTCTGATTTGGTGTACAGGGAAAACACTGTAAGAACGGCCCATGTTCTGAATTCTGTCACTGTACATTTCAAAAGTGCTGAACAAATAGTTATATTGACTATGTCCGTCCTAGCTCGCTCATTAATGTCTTAATTGACATTACGGATTGCCTCTTATCCACTTGTCGTCCCCTTATGCCATAGTTTGTACATCTCAATTGTCAGTAGAAACTACATTTGTTTAAGCAAGTCAGCCATATCAGCTATGTTTTTTTTTTAAAGGCAGTAAATGAGGCTGAATGAACTGTTTCACTGCCAGACAAGGCTCAGCTGACAGTCAGGTGTAGTAGTGGTAAGGTGTTGGGACTGCTGTTGGGACTCTGCTGTTGGGACAGCATTATCTTGGCCCTAACAGGTGGGCACCGTTTGTCACCGTTATAGTGCAATTAATGTATTGTTTGGTGTTGTGTTGTGGCTATGCTGGCATGCATCCCCCTTTGTTTTTCTTCATTTGCCCCACCAAGATTTACATGCTAAAATCGCCACTGACAGGGACACATACGAGTAGGCATATAATCTAGACAAAGTGGTGCTTTGACATAAAGGAGCCAAAATAGTTCAATTGAATCCAACATGGAGATAAACACCACATTATTCTAAGTCAATACATTTTGTGTTTTTTTCAGGCACTTGGAAGAGCAATGTAGAATTCATGTCGAAGATTTCGCAATGTTCACTGCACATATTTTTCGAGAAACGGTGACTCCACAGTTTGTATTGTCTAAAGTTTTGGAATGGTCTACAAGGTATGTCAATGGTACTACAATCCAATTGTTATTTGCCTTCTATTACAGGGTTGTATGCTCACAAAGGAAATATTTTTGTGGGGTCGAAAACTTGTGCAGTCGAAAACTTTTCCTTCATGAGGTAGTTGTCGCAGGGTCTGACTTTACACCCCAAATGGAGTTCCAGTTAACACTTCACATTTAAGGTCAAGGATCGTTCCTGTAATCAATAGCGTTAATATGGTCACCCTAGAACATTTTGTGGGAGCCTGCATTAAAGCCTTTGGACTTTTAAGGTAATTCTCATGACCACATACTTCTCTAATGTTGTACCATGCTAGTCCAACACCATCAGAACCATGGGCTGTAGACTAGAGGGTAGAACAATTACACAGGCTCCTTGGTCTCTGTGCTCTGAGAACCTGTATGCAATGTAATCACATTGATGCATCTCATTCCGCAAATGATTAATTCCTCTTTACAGATCATTAAAGCGCCCTCGCCGAAACCTCAGTCTGGCACACATCATCTCCAGCCCTCTCCCAACATTGGAAAACAATCCTTCACATGCCAAGAAAAACAACACCCAACAAATCGTGTCTCAATGCGCAGTAAAATGATTCACTCACAATCAATGCTATTTTCCTTGGATGCTACACATTAGTTTTTGTCACCAGGCATGTTTGTCAAATGGATTCATTATGTATACCTTGGGCCGGGCGGCGTCATTAGATTGGTTTTCTCTCTATGAAAATCAGAATGGAGCAGTATAGGGCTATCGACAAGGGATTGGAGCATGATGGAAAATCAGCCATTAGTATTCAGTTGAAACCCTATTGAAGCCCACCTGATGTAGAGTTGTCATATGAAGAGCACAACCCGCCTACCCCACCTTCTCGACAAGTCCGCCTAAGCTCCATTGTGCACCCGCTTGCTCGTTTGCCAGTCGATCTGATGAATTATTCCAGAGACCACCATCTCGTGGCTTGACAGGCAGCAGGCATTGTTCTTGATGGTGGATGCTCCGCCCACTGAGCCATGTGAAGCCATTACTGGGACCCCCCTCTCCTTGTCCCATCAGGCCCGGCTCTGCTGCTCTCTCTGCCTCTCCATGCCTCTCTGCGGCTCCGCTCACTGTAACCTATCACGCTCTATCAACACAAAAGCCAGGGTAATTGGCGGGATCCATTAAAGGTCTGCTTACCGTCACACTCGCACACTCCATCTCTGGGCCTTTTTTACACTGTGTGGTTGCCAACATGATGAAGGGCCTCACCTGCACTCCAGTAATCCCACTACCGATCTGGCTACTGATAATGGATGGCCTACGTATGAAGTTCCATTTCATAAAGAGGGATTTATTTCAAAGATGAAACAGTAAATTGCTTCAGTTGCCACAATGAGGGGCAGGGGGGTTGGGGGGTTTAGGATGTTTGAGAGGCAGGTCTTAATTTGGGTGTTACAGTAGCTTGCGAAAGTATTCACCCCCTTTGTCATTTTTTCTATTTTGTTGCCTTACAACAACTGATTTTTTTGAGGGTTTATATCATTTGATTTAAACAACATGCCTACCACTTTGAAGATGCTAAATAATTTTTCTTGTGAAACAAACAGAAAACTTGAGCGTGCATAACTATTCATCCCCCCTAAGTCAATACTTTTTAGAGCCACCTTTTGCAGCAATTACAGCTGCAAGTCTCTTGGGGTATGTCTCCATAAGCTTGGCACATCTAGCCACTGGGATTTCTGCCCATTCTTCAAGGCAAAACTGCTCCAGCTCCTTCAAGTTGGATGGGTTCCATTGGTGTACAGCAATCTTTAAGTCATACCACAGATTCTCAATTGGATTGAGGTCTGGGCTTTGACTAGGCCATTCCAAGACATTTCCCCTTAAACCACTTGAGTGTTGCTTTAGCAGTATGCTTAGGGTCATTGTCCTGCTGGAAGGTGAACCTCCGTCCCAGTCTCAAATCTCTGGAAGACTGAAACAGGTTTCCCTCAAGAATTTCCCTGTATTTAGCGCCATCCATCATTCCTTCAATTCTGACCAGTTTCCCAGTTCCTGACGATGAAAAACATCCCCACAACATGATGCTGCCACCACCATGATACACTGTGGGGATGGTGTTCTCGTGGTGATGAGAGGTGTTGGGTTTGCGCCATACATAGTGTTTTCCTTGATTGCCAAAAAGCTCAATTTTAGTCTCATCTGACCAGAGTACCTTCTTCCATATGTTTGGGGAGTCTCCCACATACCTTTTGGTGAACACCAACTGTGTTTGCTTATTTATTTTTTTAAGCAATGGCTTTTTTTTGGCCACTCTTCCATAAAGCCCAGCTCTGTGGAGTGTACGGCTTAAAGTGGTCCTATGGACAGATTCGTCAATCTCCGCTGTGGAGCTTTGCAGTTCCTTCACGGTTAATGCCCTCCTTGCCTGGTCTGTGCATTTTGGTGGGTGGCCCTCTCTTGGTAGGTTTGTTGTGTTTAGAGAGCTCCTTGGTCTTCATTGCTTGGTGGTGCCCCTTGCTTAGTGGTGTTGCAGACTCTGGGGCCTTTCAGAACAGGTGTATATATACTGAGGTCTTGTGACAGATCATGTGACACTTAGATTGCACACAGGTGGACTTTATTTAACTAATTATGTGACTTCTGAAGGTAATTGGTTGCACCAGATCTTATTTAGGGGCTTCATAGCAAAGGGGGTGAATACATATGCATGCACCACTTTTCCGCTATTTATTTGTTCGAATTTTTTGAAACAAGTTTCTTTTTTCATTTCACTTCACCAATTTGGACTATTTTGTGTATGTCCATTACATGCAATCCAAATAAAAATCCACATAAATTACAGGTTGTAATGCAACAAAATAGGAAAAACGCCAAGGGGGATGAATACTTTTGCAAGGCACTGTACGCACGTGGAGCTGCAGGCTATTGTTTGATTTCAATCTACTTTCAGTCAAATTGTCTGTCAACTTGTCACACAAGCATATTGCGGTTGCATTTGGCTAAACTTTGAAGTAGCTTTCCACTGTACAGACAATCAAGTATGTGGCAGGCGAATAGAACAGTTTAAAGATCTATGTGGTAAGACTGTAATTGAAACGGTATGCACACTAATTTGAGGTTCAGTTTTGCTAAACTGATTTCTAATAGTTATGTACATAGCGTGGTGACAATTGGCTGTAATCATTGTTTTTTAATCAGTTACATTGTTGTTTTGAATTTATGTGTAACGGTGGGTTTTCCCTCTCTCTGGGGAAAACGTGATCTGCAATCTCCCCTCCCCCCTCTCTCTCTCCCCCCTCGCTCCCCCCCCCCCCGTCTCTCTCATGACCTTGGAGGAATATCACAGAGATCAGTGTCCCGTCTCTCTCCTCTTCCTCCTCCTGACCAACCTCTCCCACCCTCCCAACCTGGCCTGTCAAGAGCTGCTAAGCAGATGGAATAACCAATAGCTGGGAGTGGCCTAAGTCTCACCCTTTATTATTTATTAAATGTCATTGTGTGTGGGTGTTCATGTGTTTGTGTATTCGTTTGTGCGTCTGTGAATGTGTGTCTCTGTATGTGTGTGAGTGTGCATGTCTGTGTGTAGGTGTCAGTATGGATGACTTGTCTGTGTGTGGGAGGTTCATTTACATTTACTCCAGCCGTACCTTTCTAAAGGCATAGTGTTAAAGAATAACTGAAAAGAGCAACACAAAACAGCAGATTATATTACATTTTTCTCAAAATAAACTTTGGAAATGCAAATGCTAATCTTTTCCACGCAATTCGATTGTCTAAGAAATTAGCAAATCATGTTTTTCTTAAGAATATACTTAAATATATTTAATAATAATAATAATTGTCAAATCAAATGTAAATCATTATCATGAAATAAAGAACACACTGAGCATTTTGTATTTTATTTAATCTGAAATAGATAATGGATTATTCATCTACTGGGAATGGCAACAAAGGTTACTGACTAAGTGCTAGATTATGCATGAATTGTCAGAATGTCACTGCATTTTTAGGAATATTCACAGATTCACAGAATTTATTTGTAAAAAATAAATAAAAAAAGACATCCTAGTGTTGCATTCAATTCACAGAATTAACCTGCACCAAGGACAGTTCTGTATTTCGTGTTAGGCTCTTCCATACTTTTCATTACAGAAGCTCCCCAAAGGCAATATAATTAAGCAAAGTGGAGGCCTGTTCAACCATTAATCCCTCTGTAAATCTTATGCATTCCAGGGATGATTAAAATGCCTAGGCAAGCATTTCTAAATATATTGACTTGTGGCAAAATATACTATTTAAAGGTCTGAATGCAAATTAATCCAATCACCTCAGAAGTGAATAAGACTCCCAAGAGACACAACTAGCTGGAGTGAAGAGAAGATTTAAAACATAGGGATTCAGCTTCAGAATGTCAGCCTATTTTTGACATTACTGCTTAAATCTTACCGAACTGATTAATTTAAATTCGATCAATATGGCATTAACAAACAGTTTAACAAATGGAGCATTCATCTCATTACTTCTCAGTCGGAGGGCTCGGGCAGTACAAAGGCAGTTTACGAAATGCATTTAGAAGAAAAGAGTGATGATTCTAAAAAGAGTAAAAGGAAAAGGATAAAAAAGACTACAGAGTAACGTGTTGGAGGGGCTTTCGACAGGCAAAATAAAAACAACATCCTATTACTTCCTGACAGATACTGAGGTGGAGAACACAGAAATCAATGTAAATAGATGTAGCTTGCGTAATAAAAGCCTGAATTAATTACATATTCAGAGCCACCTGTGTCTTCTCAACAGCCACATTAGAAAATCTGCAGCAGTGGCATAAAGGTGCTCAAGATATTTGTCTTCTAAGCAGCTATATTTCTTATTTCAGGTCAAGTCTCGGCATAGAGCCAGTGGCAAAAAGGTTCTCAGGGATGGTATCATTTCAATTCGGTGCACCTGTATCAAAATAAGTGTCATCAAACTTAAGTCACAGTGACCAAAATGATTCTCTACAATGGCGCTGCAATGGAAAGCAGCCGTTTTACGGGCTCCCGACCAACTCTGCTATTTTATGTTTTTTTGCGCTGATCTTAACTTTTTTTGTACATTATGTTTCCGCCATCGTTTCCTTTGACCAAAAAGAGCTTCTGGATATCAGAACAGCGTTCAGAACAGGAGTTAGCATCAGAACAGCGTTCGAGCACAGGGCGCCAGTGGCGAATTTGCCAATCTTGGTGTTCTCTGGCAAATGCCAAACGTCCTGCACGGTGTTGGGCTGTGAGCACAACCCCCACCTGTGGACGTTGGGCCCTCATACCACCCTCATGGAGTCTGTTTCTGACCGTTTGAGCAGACACATGCACATTTGTGGCCTGCTGGAGGTCATTTTGCAGGGCTTTGGCAGTGCTCCTCCTGCTCCTCCTTGCACAAAGGCGGCGGTAGCAGTCCTGCTGCTGGGTTGTTGCTCTCCTACGGCCTCCTCCACGTCTCCTGATGTACTGGCCTGTCTCCTGGTAGCGCCTACATGCTCTGGACACTACGCTGACAGACACAGCAAACCTTCTTGCCACAGCTCGCATTGATGTGCCATCCTGGATGAGCTGCACTACCTGAGCCACTTGTGTGGGTTGTAGACTCCGTCTCATGCTACCACTGGAGTGAAAGCACCGCCAGCATTCAAAAGTGACCAAAACATCAGCCAGGAAGCATAGGAACTGAGAAGTGGTCTGTGGTCACCACCTGCAGAACCACTTCTTTATTGGGGGTGCCTTGCTAATTGCCTATAATTTCCACCTGTTGTCTATTCCATTTGCACAACAGCATGTGAAATGTATTGTCAATCAGTGTTACTTCCTAAGTGGACAGTTTGATTTCACAGAAGTGTGATTGACTTGGAGTTACATTGTGTTGTTTAAGTGTTCCCTTAATTTTTTTGAGCAATATGTAATGGTCCACACACATGACAATGCCTCTTCCCCCTCAGGACGCTGAAAAAATGTGGCATGGGCCAAACACAGTGTCACGGTTTCGGCCGAGGCTGCCTCTCCTCCTTGTTCGGGCAGGCTTCGGCGCTCGTCGTCTCCGGAATTCTAGCTGCCACCGATAGATGTTTCTTGTTCGTTTGCTTTTGTCTGTTTGTGTCACACCTGTTTCTGTTTTACGTAATTAGTGTCCTATAAGTTTCTCGTTGTGTTTGTCATGTGTTGTGTATGATTGTTTTTCGTCAGTGTTGTGTTTTGCTCGGTTTAGCATATTTTCTCCACTGCGCTGGAGCACAGTTGCACTTGTTCGTGCACCACTTCGTTTGTCGCACAAACAGGTTTTCGCCTTGTGCGTAGTTTAGCTGTTGGGCTTAGTTGTCCTGTTGCCTGTGTTGGGCCAGAAATACAGCATTTGGAACCTACCGTCGGCGTCCTGCATTTGATTTCCTACACTACACCTACACACGCCCTGACAGAATCATACACCAGTCATGGAATCAGCAGGAGCCGAAGCAGCCCAGACGAGACTGGAAGCCCAGGTTCGGGACCAGCAAGAGCAACTCCTGCAGATGGGGAACGCCCTGCAGGAGGTGATTACCACACTCCGAGGCTGGGGTTCGCCTCCACCACCGCCCGCCCTGCCAGCACCATCGGCCAGCCCGCCCATTCCAGCGCCGGAACCTCGAGGAGTCCGACTATCTCTCCCGAGGGCTTACGACGGGACAGCGGCTGGGTGTCAGGGATTCCTGCTCCAGGTAGAGCTATACCTGGCCACCGTGCACCCGGCACCTTCAGGGCATGAGAGCGTGTCCGCCCTGATCTCCTGCCTGGCCGGAAAAGCGTTGGAGTGGGCCAACGCGGAGTGGAGGAAGATCGACGCCACGACCATCACGTACACCGAGTTCTCCCGCCGCTTCAGGGCGGCGTTTGACCATCCCCCGGAGGGGAAAGCGGCGGGGGAGCGTCTGGTCTTCCTCCGACAGGGGAGGAGAAGTGCCCAGGAATTCGCGCTCGAATTCCGTACTCTGGCGGCAGATGCAGGGTGGAATGATCGGGCCCTCATCGATCTATACCGATGCAGCCTACGTGAGGACGTCCGTCGGGAGCTGGCGTGCAGGGACACCAGCCTCACTTTCGACCAGCTGGTGGATATGTCCATCAGGCTGGATACCCTGCTTGCTACCCGCGGACGTCTTGCGGAGGGTCCGTCCATTCCACCCTCCAGCGCCTCCGAGCCTTGTCCCATGGAGCTCGGGGGCGCTGGCGCTAGAGAGAGGAGGAGTCGGCAGGCTAGGGGGTCCATCCACTGCACCAACTGTGGTCGGGGAGGACACACCGCGGCTAGGTGCTGGGGATGGCCTCCTAGGGGAGATGACGACAGGCCCCGCACTGGGGATTCCTTCCAGGTTGTAGGCGCCCCACTCACCCAGAGCTCTCTGTTGCCCATTTTTGTATGCCTGTATGTTTTCCACAGGTAGCACCTCATGCCCAGCATAAGGCGCTGGTAGATTCAGGCGCAGCTGGGAATTTTATTGATAAAAAGTTTTGTTTAGCGTTAGGGATTCCCCTCATTCCTGTTGATGTTCCTTTTCCCGTTCACGCCCTAGATAGTCGTCCGTTGGGTACGGGCTTGATCAGGGAGGTCACGGCGCCACTTAGGATGTGTGCGCAGGGGGATCATCAGGAGATGATTCAGCTGTTCCTGATTGACTCTCCTGCGTATCCGGTGGTGCTGGGCATGCCCTGGTTGAGTACCCATAACCCAGTGATTTCGTGGCAGGAGAGGGCTCTGATGGAGTGGTCTGCTCAGTGTGTGGGTAGATGTTTGGGCGTTTCCGTAGGGGCTACCTCGGTGGAGAGTCCAAACCAGGTGCCCGCATTGCACATTCCACCTGAGTATGGGGATTTGGCTATTGCGTTTAGTAAGGCGAGCGCTGATCTCCACCGCAGTGAGGCACCGGTGTACGCACCTGGTGATCGAGTCTGGCTCTCTACCAGAAACCTGCCCCTCCGCCTGCCCTGTCGGAAACTGGGTCGGCGGTTTGTAGGGCCATTTAAAGTCCTGAGGAGGTTGAACGAGGTTTGTTATAGATTACAGCTTCCTGTGGAGTATAAGTGTATTAACCCCTCGTTCCATGTGTCCCTTCTCAGGCCGGTGGTAGCGGGCCCACTCCAAGAAGATGAGATCTTGGAGACTCCTCCGCCCCCGTTGGACATCGAGGGGGCACCGGCGTACTCCGTGAGATCCATCTTGGATTCGAGACGTCGGATGGGGGGTCTCCAGTATCTAGTGGAGTGGGAGGGGTACGGTCCGGAGGAGCGGTGCTGGGTGCCGAGGAGAGACGTGTTGGACCCGTCGCTCCTGACGGAGTTCCATCGGAGGCATCCGACGCGCCCTGCGCCACGTCCCCCTGGCCGTCCCCGAGGCCGGAGTCGGCGCGCGTCTGGAGCCGCGCGTCAAGGGGGGGGTACTGTCACGGTTTCGGCCGAGGCTGCCTCTCCTCCTTGTTCGGGCAGGCTTCGGCGCTCGTCGTCTCCGGAATTCTAGCTGCCACCAATAGATGTTTCTTGTTCGTTTGCTTTTGTCTGTTTGTGTCACACCTGTTTCTGTTTTACGTAATTAGTGTCCTATAAGTTTCTCGTTGTGTTTGTCATGTGTTGTGTATGATTGTTTTTCGTCAGTGTTGTGTTTTGCTCGGTTGAGCATATTTTCTCCACTGCGCTGGAGCACAGTTGCACTTGTTCGTGCACCACTTCGTTTGTCGCACCTGTTTGTGCGCATTTTGCCTTTTCGCCTTGTACGTAGTTTAGCTGTTGGGCTTAGTTGTCCTGTTGCCTGTGTTGGGCCAGAAATACAGCATTTGGAACCTACCGTCGGCGTCCTGCATTTGATTTCCTACACTACACCTACACACGCCCTGCCACACAGATTCAATCACAAAGACCAGGGAGGTTTAGCAATGCCTCGCAAAGAAGGGCACCTATTTGTAGATGGGTAAAAATATAAAATAAAATATTCCTTCAATAAAATACTCCTTCAATATTCAATATTCCTTTGTGCATGGTGAAGTTATTAATTACACTTTGGATGGTGTATCAATACACCCAGTCACTACAAAGATAGAGGAATCCTTCCTAACTCAGTTGCTGGAGAGGAAGGAAACTGCTCAGGGATTTTAAATGGTGACTTTAAAACAGTTAATGAGTTTATTTGCTGTGATAGGAGGAAACTGAGGATGAATCAACAACATTGTAGTTACTCCACAATACTAACCTAAATGACAGAGTGAAAAGAAGGAAGCTTGTACAGAATATATACAGTGGGGAGATCAAGTACTTGATACACTGCCGATTTTGCAGGTTTCCTACTTACAAAGCATGTAGAGGTCTGTCATTTTAATCATAGGTACACTTCAACTGTGAGATATGGAATCTAAAAAATTCCTGCTGCAGTTTGTGCAAACCTGGTCAAGACCTACAGGAAATATGTGATCTCTGTCATTGCAAACAAAGGTTTCTGTACCAAATATTAAGTTCTGCTTTTCTGATGTATCAAATACTTACGTCATGCAATAAAATGAAATTAATTACTTAAAAATCATACAATGTGATTTTCAGGAATTTTTTTTGGATTCTGTCTCTCACAGTTGAAGTGTACCTATGCTAAAGATGACAGACCTCTACATGCTTTGTAAGTAGAACAACCTGCAAAATCGGCAGTGTATCAAATAATTGTTCTCCCCACTGTATATTCCAAAACATGCATCCTATTTGCAATAAGGCACTTAAGTAAAACTGCAAAAAATGTGGGAAATAAATTAACTTTATGTCCTGAATACAAAGCGTTATGTTTGGGGCAAATCCAACGCAACACATCACTGAGAACCACTTTTTATATTTTCAAGCATGGTGATGGCTGCATCATGTTTTGGGTATGCTTGTCATCGGCAAGGACTAGGGAGTTTTTTAGGATTAAAAAACCCAGAATACAGCTAAGCACAGGCAAAATCCTACAGGACAACCTGGTTCAGTCTGCTTTCCAACAGACACTGGGAGACAAATTCACCTTTCAGCAAGAAAATAACCTAAAACACAAGGCCAAATATACACTGGAGTTGCTTACTAAGACGACATTGATTGTTCCTGAGTGGCCTAGTTACAGTTTTGACTTAAATCGGCTTGAAAATCTATGGCAAGACTTGGAAATGGCTGTCTAGCAATGACCAACACAACAAAGTTTGAAGAATTAAAAAAAGAACACTGTGCAAATATTGTACAATCCAGGTGTGCAAAGCTCTTAGAAGTTACCGAGAAAGACTTGCAGCTGTAATAGCTGTCAAACGTGATTCTAACATGTATTGACTCAGGGGGTTGAGTACTTATGTAATCAAGATATATTAGTGTTTTATTTTTAATAATGATATATATATATATTTTTTTAATGTTCAAAATTTTCTTCCACTTTGACATTACAGAGTATTTTGTGTAGATCGTTGACAAAAAATGAAAGTTAAATCAATTTTAATCCCACCTTGTAACACAACAAAATGTAGAAAAAGTAAAGGGGTGTGAATACTTTCTGAAGACATTGTATATGTACATGTCTACCTCAATTACCTCGTACCCCTGCATATTGACTCGGTTCTGGTACCCTGTGTATATAGCCAAGTTATCGTTACTCATTGTGTATTTATTATTGCTTTTATTATTACGTGTTTTACTTTTCTATTATATTTATATATATTTTTTCTCTCTGCATTGTTGGGAAGGGCCCGTTAGTAAACATTTCACTGTTAGTCTACACCTGTTGTTTACGAAGCATGTGACAAATAACATTTTATTTGATTTGAGACCAGCAGCCAAGTTAAAGCCTCTACTTTCCCAATACAGGGTCTTGACTCCTGTGTTCAAATTGCCTAAATGCCATTTCGAAAGGTGTGGTGCTGTGGTGACCTTCACGCTGGAACACATTGCAATCACTTAAATAGCAAAGCCTTGCCACAACGGCCCGACCACACCATAGAGATAACACTAAAAGCCTTACAGGGGGAATTCATTGGTCCCTAAGTGCAGTGCAGTTTCTAGTGTAATACACAATCTAAAGAAATTACCATCAGACATTGTTTGAACAGAAAAGCTTTGAGAACTCTGCTTGACCCATGTAGCATATTGAGGGCTCCCTGAACCAACAAATTGGTCAGTTTTTGACCCCCAGTCATTCCATTTTAATTAGTTTTCAGATAAATTGGATGTCAGCTTATTATATCTCAAATGTTATCACACCTAATTATCCCATTATGACAGGCTCATTTGTGTTGTTTCAAATTGAATCGCATTAGTTTCATTAGCGGCATTATGGAATATACTTGGTTCTTGGACTCCTCAATATGCTGGTTCTCATTCCAGCCAATAATAGAAGTGTTAAATTAATTGAAGACTGAACGTCGTGGGTGTTACTCTCAGTAAATGAGTGTCAATGGGAGGTCTCTATACTACCTGTGCTAGAGCAGGGGGGTCCTTTGAAAATGAAATTAGATATCGGCCCTAGACCTGGACTTCTCTGCTGTATGGTGGTTGGGTTGTGTGGGCTACAGCACTTGGCTCAAACTAGCATACTTCAAACTCCAGGAAAAACCTTGGACATTTGCACTAGCTAGCACAACTCCTGCTGAGTGTCACTGTCTGGCGGTGGCAGAATAGAGAGCTCACATTCATTTCCTGCTCTGACAGTGCACACCAGAGGGCCCACAGAGAAATAGTAGTCTTCCTATAGCTAGCTAGCGCAGCAGCTCCCATGGACCAGCTTGCCAAGTGCCAAATGTCACTCAAGGTTAAAGGCATGCCACCATACACGAGACACACATTCCACCACCGCCTCCGTCTGCCGGGTCGAGAAGATCCTCAGGTGTCACTCGTGCATGCTTGTTCCCTGTGTGTGCGGCTTATCGCAAAGCCCCCTCGTCTTCAGAATGGAAATATGCCCCCATCCAAGGCAAAGCTGACCTTGGATTCTCGCTTTGCGACAGGAAGCGAAGATTAGAGGAAATCTTCCTCAGACACACTTTTAGCTCCGAGAGATGTATGCCTATTTAGCCCTAGATTTGTTTTAACATAGCATAAATAAGTAATTTAGGCACATGTGAGTGGAGCAGTAGAGGCTACTCAGAAGAGTGAAACATTCAAAGTGAAACTTTTTAGATAAGTCTATACTAAATATGTGACTCGTTTCAGGAAAGTAGGCATCGCGCGTTACTAATTCAAAGGAGATCCATTAATTTTTTATAAAAATGTGTTTTTGGGCAGAAATGCCTTCTGGAACATGTGAACATTCATGTGCCTTAATAACAAACATATATGCCATCTGTAAATAGGAATACAATTGTTTAATTACGAGCCTAGATGGTTTAGCCACGAAAAAGACAGCAACCTTTGCGCTAGCCATGATTGGCTGAGATAATGAGTGGGCTGGACATGCCGAGATATGAGTTTGGATTGGTCTGCCATGTAGCACGCATATGTCTATTTGAGCTGGTCAGTATGTGTAGGTAATCCTGTCTAACTCAGCAAAAAAATACTGCGTAATAGAACTGCATACATGTTGCTCTCCACTTTCTGGAGGACCGAGTTTTGAATTAGAGTATGATAGCTAAGGAGATGGCGAAAACACCTGTCTCCGGAGTACATCTTCAAACTAAGGGCAACCATGGCATCTGTGACAGAGGCAGAAGCGTCCATCCATGTATATGGGTAAGATAGTCTAGCTAGCTACATTTTCAGATATTACGCATTTCTGATTTTGTCAGAAAGTCGTTTTCATTTCAAGTTAAAGTGTACTGTTAATGTTACATGTATGATCTGTCTAGTAATATTATTCGTATCTCAGAGCCATTTGCTTTGCTAGTTATATCCTAATGTTAGCTAGCTAACATTGAACCTGGTTGGTTGTCTACCTGCAGATTCATGGAGGGTAGTAATGTCATGAGTTGGGATTATGCTTCATTGTTTTAACAAAAGACTACACTATGCAAGTAACCATTTCATTAGAATGTTAATGATGTCACTGCGACAACTGTTGATAGACGTAGCTGGTAAATTCGCTCTGGCTATCTACTCCGATTTCAGAGCGCTCTCATCTGAGTGTGCCAGAGCGCAGAATAATTGATGAATTTACGAACGCTCAACACCCGTTGAATATGGCTGGTGTCAGTAAACGTTGGCAAAAAAGCGTAAATTGTTGCCAGCAGCACAGTTGCAGTCACCAACGCACTGGATAACATAAAAACAGCCTAACCAGCTCTGCTAGGGCGAGTAAAATGGTCAGAGTGAGCTGTTCTCTCATTTGTGTCTGGAAGTATCTAGCAAGCTAGCCAATGTTAGCCAGTTAGCTTAGGTGCTTGACTGCTGTTGTTAAGACAGAATGCTCGGATCAATCCTCAAAAAGCTTATGAGGGTGTGAATGATGCTGAATGGGTGTAGACAAAGATGAGATCTCCAGTAGGTGTACCAAATCATTCAAAGGCCATTTTCTCAAAAGTGAGGTTACAAGTTTATCAACTTTCAAAGCAGAATTACTTTCAAATTGTTCCTCAACTGTAGTGTATGATATATTATTTTCTAGCTCTGAGTCTCTACTTTCATCCAATGTAAAAAACACAATTTCAAATGACCGAATCGAGCCGGTTGGTCACATATATTTACGTCACCAAATAACTGATTAAAACACACTGTTTTGCAATGAAGGTCTACACTAGCCTCAACAGCACCCTCTAGGGTAGCACCATGGTGTAGCTGGAAGACAGCTATTTTCCGTCCTCCTCCGGGTACATTGACTTCAATACAAAACCTAGGAGGCTCATGGTTCTCACCACCTTCCATAAACTTAAACAGTAATTATGATGACTCCCAGAGGACGTCCTCCAACCTATCAGAGCTCTTGCAGTATGAACTGACATGTTGTTCATCCAATCAAAGGATCAGAGAATGAATCTAATACTGAAAGCATAAGCTACAGCTAGCTACAGTAGCAATGCAGTGCATAAAGTAAGTGACTCAAAGAGAGAGAAAGACAATAGTTTAACAGTTTTGAACAAAATAATTTCTAAAAAAAATTAAGGAGAAGCTGCAGAGAGAGAGAGAGCGAGAGAGAGATATTTAGTTGTATTTTTATTCTTCTTAGTTTACCTTTCACTTACTTACACTGAGGGAAAAAAGTATTTGATCCCCTGCTGATTTTGTAAGTTTGCCCACTGACAAAGACATGATCAGTCTATAATTTTAATGGTAGGTTTATTTGAACAGTGAGAGACAGAATAACAACAACAAAAAAACAGAAAAACGCATGTCAAAAATGTTATGAATTGATTTGCATTTTAATGAGGGAAATAAGTATTTGACCCCTCTGCAAAACATGACTTAGTACTTGGTGGCAAAACCCTTGTTGGCAATTACAGAGGTCAGACGTTTCTTGTAGTTGGCCACCAGGTTTGCACACATCTCAGGCCACTCCAGGACCTTAATGTCCTTCTTCTTGAGCCACTCCTTTGTTGCCTTGGCCATGTGTTTTGGGTCATTGTCATGCTGAAATACCCATCCACAACCCATTTTCAATGCCCTGGCTGAGGGAAGGAGGGTCTCACCCAAGATTTGACGGTACATGGCCCCGTCCATCGTCCCTTTGATGCGGTGAAGTTGTCCTCTCCCCTTAGCAGAAAAACACCCCCAAAGCATAATGTTTCCACCTCCATGTTTGACGGTGGGGATGGCGTTCTTGGGTTCATCGGCAGCATTCCTCCTCCTCCAAACACGGCGAGTTGAGTTGATGCCAAAGAGCTCGATTTTGGTCTCATCTGACCACAACACTTTCACCCCGTTCTCCTCTGAATCATTCAGATGTTCATTGGCAAACTTCAGACGGGCCTGTATATGTGCTTTCTTGAGCAGGGAGACCTTGCGGGCGTTGCAGGATTTCAGTCCTTCACGGCTTAGTGTGTTACCAATTGTTTTCGTGGTGACTATGGTCCCAGCTGCCTTGAGATCATTGACAAGATCCTCCCGTGTAGTTCTGGGCTGTTTCCTCACTGTTCTCATGATCATTGCAACTCCAAGAGGTGAGATCTTGCATGGAGCCCCAGGCCGAGGGAGATTGACAGGTATTTTGTGTTTCTTCCATTTGCGAATAATCGCACCAACTGTTGTCACCTTCTCACCAAGCTGCTTGGCGATGGTCTTGTAGCCCATTCCAGCCTTGTGTAGGTCTTCAATCTTGTCCCTGACATCCTTGGAGAGCTCTTTGGTCTTGGCCATGGTGGAGAGTTTGGAATCTGATTGATTGATTGCTTCTGTGGACAGGTGTCTTTTATAAAGGTAACAAGCAGACATTAGGAGCACCTTTAAGAGTGTGCTTCTAATCTCAGCTCGTTACCTGTATAAAAGACACATGGGAGCCAGAAATCTTTCTGATTGAGAGGGGGTCAAATACTTATTTCCCTCATTAAAATGCAAATCAATTTATAAAATGTTTGACATGCGTTTTTCTGGATTTTTTTGTTGTTATTTTGTCTCTCACTGTTCAAATAAACCTACCATTAAAATTATAGACTGATCATTTCTTTGTCAGTGGGCAAACGTACAAAATCAGCAGGGGATCAAATACTTTTTTCCGTCACTGTAGCTAATGCAGCTAATTTAGCCCACTCAACTACCTGACTCAATCCGAGAAGAATGATATTTATGTTAGCTAGCTGGCTAAGGTTATCCAACACTGCAACTCAAGTCAAGGTAAGCTTTCGGTTTTATTAATTTATTGCCACCGGGACCCGCCGGGTGTAACTGCTAAACTGCTTGCTGTACACTGTACTGTGTGATTGTACACATGGATTAGATTGTGTGGTGTAATAGCACGTTAGTTCTAGTTTGTTGACTATAATGTTAATGTGGTGAAAATGATGTATCCTGTGTAGCGGTTAGCATTAGTGGGTATGGAGATGTTTTTGTGCCTGGTCACAGGCACTTGTTGTGTCGTGCACTGAAGTCCACAAGCGAAGGGAAAAGGTGAGAGGAGGAGAGTGCGTAGATGCGAGAAGGAATTATACAACGAGCAAAGTGATAATGATGTATGTGGTGCTATGGAATTGAACTGTGCGTGTGGGTGATCAGGGGTGTATTAATTCCACCGATTCTGTTGCAAAATGTTTCTTAAACGGAAGCAAACAGAACGAAACGGGGAGGAACCTACTTGAATTTGTCCAATAGAAACTTGTTTGAGTTGCAAAACCTTTAGCAACTGTTTGGACTAATAATTACACCCCAGATCAGCTATATGCAGGCAAGAGTGTGCAAGGTGGTATTGAATGTGTCACTGTCTGTCACCTTGATTACTCAAATTTTTCTCTCGACCTGTTGGTTGTAGCAACCTCATGATGGGTATAGGGCAAATTTGAGTATCATGATGTAGCCTAAACCTATCGAAGTTACACTGAGCTGGGTGAATGGAATATGAATGACAGTCATTCAATATGCTGTAATATAAATAAATCCATGCTCATAAAAAAATATAAATCCTTCCTAATCTTAAACAGCACTGACCGCCACTGGAGTGGAGACACATGTGTCCTCTAACTTCCTAAGTTTTGCACATGGCCATTGACACTAGCTTTATCATCTTTTACTTGTTGTGCTAAAAGTAGGTCAAGAACATGTTGGAAATGTAAATGTTGGGGAAAGGTTTTGTTTTGGGAAAAAATACTTTCCGAAGTCAAACTAAACCCTCACACCCTTTGATCCCAGCCACAATTCACAATGCTATGATCAATTACACAGAAACTTTATGCAGTCATTCAGAAATAGGATGGTTAACAGCCTGTGAGGTTTGAAATGAAAATCATGTCCATTGAACAGTAAGATAATGTCACAGAGAATGTTCCCAAAACATTTGTGGAGATTTCATTGCTAGACCTGTAGGATCATTAACATTAAACGATCTGAGTCATACAAATATGAAAACAAGGGAAAACAAGACCTACAGAGTGCTCATCTTGACCGACACTTCTTTATTGAAATAGCACTATTTTTATCTTCCTATAACAGCACAGCTCTCAAGCATTTACCACTTTTTCAACATTAAATTATGGGTAACAACAACTGGAGTGCAAAACACATATTGTAATTTGGCACTGTAGTACATTACAGTTTACCCACAGAGATATTTACATTTTAGTCATTTAGCAGACGCACTTATCCAGAGCGACTTACAGTTAGTGAGTGCATACATTTTCATACTGGCCCCCCGTGGGAATCGAATCCACAACCCTGGCGTTGCAAGTGCCATGCTCTACCAACTGAGCTACACGAGACCTGTGGAGAGTGCAGTGGAGATGCCACATGGGAAAGTAAAGGAGGGCACCACAGGTACAATACTGTGAACTGACAATGGCATCACCATGGTAAGCAGTAGAGTGTACACAAAGAAGGTTATATTTTAGATAACGTGTGTGGTCAATTATCTCAAATGCTACACACTTTGCTATCATTCAAAAGCATCCCACTGGGCACAGCATCATTTCAATGTGGATAATTAGGTAATATTTGGTTGAGACGTTGATCAATGAGATTACAACCTATATTCACCCACTCAAAAAGACAGCCAAAAGTTAGTTTAATTTTCAATGTGTTATCACTATGCTTTCAACCATCTAAAAGTACAACCAAATTCCAATAGAAAAACAATGTCTGATTTTGGGTTTTGGTCACCCAAATGTCTCTCACTGCGCTTTTAACCATTTAAAAGTACAATAAAGTTCAAATGGGACTACAATGTCAGATATCTTGTACTTATACAACAACTTAATGTGTTATCACTGTGATTAATCTAATAGCACAATCAAATGACCTGGATTGCAGTTGAGATTACACTAAAAGTACACAGTGCAAGTGAGCAGATTATTACAGAAATTGTGAAGATCTTCAGAGATCCGCGACCTTTGCATCTTGAACATGTACGCTTTCTATGATTACATAATAATAATAAGAAGAAGAAGAAGAAGAAGAAGACTAATAATAATAAGAATATGCCATTTAGCAGACACTTTTATCCAAAGCGACTTACAGTCATGCGTGCATACATCTTTTACGTATGACATTTATAGTTACAGTAGGCTAATCTCAAAATGTGGCCATGGATGTGTTACTCATTTTAAGGTTGAATAAATGCTGTTACATTCGTTTGTAAAATAGCCTTAACTTTAGGCTATTTACTGTATTAGACAAATATTATTGAATATTAAACTTGGATAGTTTCATCTGAGCCACTGGCTTAATCCTATTTATCGTTTATTTTTGGTTTAGTTGGAGACGTGAATACAACATGTTAATAAATAACTGTACAAATTATACATTTGTAACATCAATATTATTATTTAATTTTTTACATTAACATTTGACGTTAGTCATTTAGCAGATGCTATTACCCAGAGCGATTTACAGTGGCTTGCAAAAGTATTCATCCCCCTTGGCATTTTTCCTATTTAGTTGTCTTACAACCTGGAATTAAAATGGATTTTTGGGGGGGTTGTATCATTTGATTTACACAACATGCCTACCACTTTGAAGATGCAAAATATGTTCTATTGTGAAACAAACAAGAAATAAGACAAAAAAACAGAAAACTTGAGCGTGCATAACTATTCACCCCCCCAAAGTCAATACTTTGTAGAGCCACTTTTTGCAGCAATTACAGCTGCAAGTATCTTGGGGTATGTCTCTATAAGCTTGGGACATCTAGCCACTGGGATTTTTGCCCATTCTTCAAGGCAAAACTGCTCCAGCTCCTTCAAGTTGGATGGGTTCCGCTGGTGTACAGCAATCTTTAAGTCATACCACAGATTCTCAATTGGATTGAGGTCTGGGCTTTGACTAGGCCATTCCAAGACATTTAAATGTTTCCTCTTAAACCACTCAAGTCATCGGATCATCAAGAACTTCAAGGAGAGAGGTTCAATTGTTGTGCAGAGCTTGCTCAGGAATGGCAGCAGGCAGGTGTGAGTGCATCTGCACGCACAGTGAGGCGAAGACTTGTGGAGGATGGCCTGGTGTCAAGAAGGGCAGTGAGGAAGCCACTTTTCTCCAGGAAAAACATCAGGAACAGACTGATATTGTGCAAAAGGTACAGGGATTGGACTGCTGAGGTCTGGGGTAAAGTCATTTTCTCTGATGAATCCCCTTTCCGATTGTTTGGGGCATCCAGAAAAAAGCTTATCCAGAGAAGACAAGGTGATCGCTACCTTCAGTCCTGTGTCATGCCAACAGTAAAGCATCCTGAGACCATTCATGTGTGGGGTTGCTTAAGAACACAATTTTGCCTAAGAACACATCCATGAATAAAGAATGGTACCAACACATCCTCCGAGAGCAACTTCTCCCAACCATCCAAGAACAGTTTGGTGACGAACAACGCCTTTCACAGCATGATGGAGCACCTTGCCATAAGGCAAAAGTGATAACTAAGTGGCTTGGGGAACAAAACATCAACATTTTGGGTCCATGTCCAAGAAACTCCCCAGACCTTAATCCCATTGTCACGCTCGTTGATGAATGGGACGGACCAAGGCGCAGCGTGATATTCATACATGTTTATTTAAACTGAATAAACATACAAAAACAACGAAACGTGACGTCGGAAGGCTATACACACAAGCCAAACTCACCGAGCACAAAACAAAAACCCACAACACAGTCAGGAAAACTGGCTGCCTAAGTATGATCCCCAATCAGAGACAACGAGCGACAGCTGCCTCTGATTGGGAACCACACCCGGCCAAACATAGAAATACAAACAGATATTCACACCCTGACCAAACTAGCTAGAGTTATATGGGCCAGGGCGTGACACCCATTGAGAACTTGTGATCAATCAAGAGGCGGGTGGACAAACAAAACCCCACAAATTCTAACAAACTCCAAGCATTGATTATGCAATAATGGGCTGCCATCAGTGAGGATTTGGCCCAGAAGTTAATTGACAGCATGCCAGGGCGGATTGCAGAGGTTTTGAAAAAGAAGGGTCAACACTGCAAATATTGACTCTTTGCATAAACTTAATGTAATTGTCAGTAAAAGTTTTTGACACTTATGGAATGATTGTAATTATACTTCAGTATACCATGTTAACATCTGACATAAATATCTAAAAACACTGACGCAGCAATCTTTCTGAAGACCAATACTTGTGTCATTCTCAAAACCTTTGACCACGACTGTATGCTGAGATCATGTGACAGATCATGTGACACTTAGATTGCACACAGGTGGACTTTAATTAACTAATTATGTGACTTCTGAAGGTAATTGATTGCACCAGATCTTATTTAGGGGCTTCATAGCAAAGGGGGTGAATACATATGCACGCACCACCTTTCCGTAATTTATTCTTTTGAATTTTTGAAACAAGTTATTTTTTTCATTTCACTTCACCAATTTGGATTATTTTGTGTATGTCCATTAGATCCAAATAAAAATCCATTTAAATTACAGGTTGTAATGCAACAAAATAAGAAAAACGCCAAGGGGGATTAATACTTTTGCAAGGCACTATACAGTTACTGCATTGATCTTAAGATACAGTTGACATCGGAAGTTTACATACACCTTAGCCAAATACATTTAAACTCAGTTTTTAACAATTCCTGACATTTAATCCTAGTAAAAATTCCCTGTTTTAAGTCAGTTAGGATCACCACTTTATTTTAAGAATGTGAAATGTCAGAATAATAGTAGAAAGAATGATTTATTTCAGCTTTTATTTCTTTCATCACATTCCCAGTGGGTCAAAAGTTTACATACACTCAATTAATATCTGGTAGCATTGCCTTTAAATTGTTTAACTTGGTTCAAACGTTCCGGGTAGCCTTCCAAAAGCTTCCCACAATAAATTGGGTGAATTATGGCCCATTCCTCCTGACAGAGCTGGTGTAACTGAGTCAGGTTTGTAGGCCTCCTTGCACGCACACGCTTTTTCAGTTCTGCCCACAAATGTTCTATATGATTGTGGTCAGGGCTTTGTGATTGCCACTCCAATACCTTGACTTTGTTGTCCTTAAGCCATTTTGCCACAACTTTGGAAGTATGTTTTGGGTCATTGTCCATTTGGAAGACCCATTTGCGACCAAGCTTTAACTTCCTGACTGAGATGTTGCTTCAATATATCCACATAATTTTCCTTCCTCATGATGCCATCTATTATTTCTAGTGAAATGCAGTAATGCGAAACATTTGTGGATATAGCGTTTTGGAAATAAACTCTTCAAGTACAGTGGTGTGAAAAATTATTTGGCCCCTTTCAGATTTTCCCTATTTTTGTATATTTTTTATACTGAATCTTATCTGATCTTCACCAAAACGTAATATTAGATAAAGGGAACCTGAGTTTACAAAAAAAAGAAAAAAGGTATACTTATTTGATTTATTTAATTAACAAAGTTATGCGACACCCAATTCCCCTGTGTGAAAAGTAATTGTCCCCTTACACTGAATAACTGGTTGTGCCACCTTTAGCTGCAATGATTGCAACCAAATGCTTTGTGTAGTTGTTAATCAGTCTCTCACATCACTGTTGAGAAATGTTGGCCCACTCTTGCATGCAGAACTGCTTTAACTCTGTGACATTTGTGGGTTTTCAAGCATGAACTGCTCGTTTGAAGTCCTGCCACTACATCTCAATTGGGATTAGGTCTGGACTGTGACTAGGCCATTCCAAAAATTCTAATTTGTTGCTTTTTAACCATTTTCATGTAGACTTGGTTGTGTGTTTTGGATCATTGTCTTGCTGCATTAGCCAGCTGTGCTTCAGCTTCAGCTCACAGACGCATGGCTTGACATTCTTCTGTAGAATTATCGGTGTGCCTGGCACCTACTACTATACCCTGTTCAAAGGCACTTACATCTTCTGTCTTGCACTTTCTCACTGAAGTGCATTACCCCTCAGTAGGAGTCAATGTTCAGGCAGGAATCTTTGGACTGTGGCTTCACATTCTATTTCGATATACCTATTTTTTTAAGTTGATGGCCTGACGTTGAAACAATGATGTTGATTCAAACATGCCATTTTACTATCAACATTGAAAAAAGGTCCAATCAAATATGAAATTTTTCATAATTTCAACCACCCAAACATTAGGAACACCTTCGTAATATTGAGTTGCACCCCCCACCCCCCCCCCACCCCCCTTTGCCCTCAGAACAGCCTCAATTCATCGAAGCATGGACTCCACAAGGTGTCGAAAGCGTTCCACAGGGATAATGGCCCATGTTGACTCCAATTCTTCCCACAGTTGTGTCAAGTTGGCTGGATGTCCTTTGGGTGGTGGACCATTGTTGATACACATGGGAAACTGTTGAGCGTGAAAAACCCAGCAGTCACAGTTCTTGACACACTCAAACCGGTGTGCCTGGCACCTACTACCATACCCCGTTCAAAGGCACTTAAATCTTTTGTCTTTCCCATTCACGCTCTTAATGGAAGAATGGTTGGTTGATTTCACATTTTATCTACAAGTTCTTACATCTAGTGTAAGAAAAGTTAGAGGAGTTACTTTCAACTATTCAATGGTATTTAAGTAGTCTATGCAAATGATTATGGAAGCTGATCAATGTCTAAATGTGTTGACATGATAGCTCAGCTGAATCACAGCTTGTTTCCAAAGCTAAGCAGGGTACATAGAGGTAGGCATCTGGATGGTGCATTACCCCTCAGTAGGTGTCAATGTTCAGGCAGGAATTGTTGGACTGTGGCTTCACATTCTATTTCTATATACCTCTTTATTTAGGTTGATGGCTTGACGTTGAACCAATGATGTTGATTCAAACATAGCATTTTACATTTTAGATTAAAACAGTACTGGTTGATTACTTTTTTCAAATCCAATGTACTTTCCACGTTGATTCCACATCACAATTACATTGATTCAACCAGTGTGTGCCCAGTGGGTCGTTAGGGTAGATAGGTTTTCTCTTCTCGCACAATCGGGGTATTATGCTGGCTTTTTCATTCAAGGCTTTTCGGTATCTCGGTTCTTTGGCCTAATTACGTCTATAGAGATTAGAGTGGGTTTGAAAAAAACTGCAGTGAAAAGGTTATAAAGGGAGAATACTTAAGCAATAAGCCCAATGGACCATTACTATCTTGCAACCCTTACAACAGACACCACTTTGAACCGTTGAGCTCGTGTCATTTCTAAAAACGCTCTCCGCGCCGCCTTTCGTGTCAATTGCATCCAAAACGGCCAATTTCCTGTGCAACTTGGTGTTTTCACATTTTTATCATCTCTGCCAGAGCTATCCGGAGGCACTTCGGCCATCACTCATCACTGTTGCGTTGAGAGGCAGCCAATGTGCAGTAAAACTGATGGACGGCATTCCGCATGACTAAAGACAAATGACACTCCCAATCCGCCATGCAGGTTTTTTTTTTTTTTACATTCCATTTCTTTCTCCCACCACCAGAGGGTAGGGTAAAGGAAAATGTCCATGTTAATATCACTTCCAATTGAATAGACCACTTTGAAAATAACGTTTCAGTCAGTGGCAGATGAAGTGAGCGACAAACTCCCTGTCTGCTCCCTTGTTACAATACAAGGACTAGCTGTACAGTTCACAGTCACATATTCCGTTTCATTTGGACCTTATCCTATAATCTGTTATTGAGTCCTACATTTGCATAATTACAGAATTGCTATATTATAGGCTCTACTGGGAGGGAAAAACACCATGTTCCGAAGCCTCTGCAGTCTGTTTTCTGGCTTGACCTTTGCAATATGGACATTTTGCCTTGTATAAAACTGCACATTCAGTACAGACCCAAAGAGATGAATGATAAGTAGCAGGTATGTAATAGAGTGAAATGCCTCAATGAGACCATATAGCTAATAACCATTGTATATGCTAAGTCATAGCTTCTAAATTCCCAGTTCAGACCTCAGAGAGTTAAACATGTAGTTATGTGTTACATTTGACAAAAACCTAGAAGTACTACTTATTTCTCTGAGAGTGAGGTGGATATACAGTGCATTCGTAAAGTATTCAGACCCCTTGACTTTTTCCACATTTTGTTATGTTACAGCCTTATTCTAAAATTGATTAAATTGTTTTTTCCCCTCATCAATCTACACACAATACCCAATAATGATAAAGCAAAAACATTTACATAAGTATTCAGACCCTTTACTCAGTACTTTGTTGAAGCACTTTTGGCAGCGATTACAGCATCGATTCTTCTTGGGTATGACGCTACATTCTTGGCACACCTTTATGTGGGGAGTTTCTCCCATTCTTCTATGCAGATCCTTTCAAGCTCTGTCAGGTTGGATGGGGAGCATCGCAGCACAGCTATTTTCAGGTCTCTCCAGAGATGTTAGGCCAAAAGTGGCCAAAGAGTTCAATCTTGGTCTCATCAGACCAGAGAATCTTGTTTCTCATGGACTCCTTTAGGTGCCTTTTGGCAAACTCCAAGCGGGCTGTCATGTGCCTTTTACTGAGGAGTGGCATCCGTCTGGCCACTCTACCATAAAGGCCTGATTGGTGGAGTGCTGCAGGGATGATTGTCCTTCTGGAAGGTTCTCCCATCTCCACAGTGGAACTCTGGAGTTCTGTCAGCGTGACAATCGGGTTCTTGGTCACCTCCCTGACCAAGGCCCTTCTTTCACGATTGCTCAATTTGGCCGGGCGGCCAGCTCTAGGAATCTTGGTGGTTCCAAACTTCTTCCATTTAAGAATGATGGAGGCCACTGTGTTCTTGGGGACTTTCAATGCTGCAGAAATGTTTTGGTACCCTTCCCCAGATCTGTGCCTCGACACAATCCTGTCTCGGAGCTCTACGGACAATTCCTTCGACCTCATGGCTTGGTTTTGCACTTGTGGGACCTTATATACACAGGTGTGTGCCTTTCCAAATCATGTGTAATCAATTCAATTGACCACAGGTGCACTCCAATCAAGTTTTAGAAACATCTCAAGGATGCTCAATGGAAACAGGATGCACCTGAGCTAAATTTCGAGTCTCATAGCAAAGGGTCTGAATACTTAAGTAATTAAGGTATTTCTGTTTTTTTTTTAAATAAATCGTCAAAAATATCTAAAATTATGTTTTCACATTGTCATTATTGGGTATTGTGTGTAGATTGATGAGGAAAAAAATATTTTTAATCCATTTTAGAATAAGGCTGTAACGTAACAAAATGTGGAAAAAGGGAATTGGTCTGCATACTTTCCGAATGCATTGTATAGCATTTAGAAAAAAAAACATAATTTTTGTCTCTCTGAAATGAAACCATCAAGTGATAGATTTAAAAAAAGAAATTAATGTCTGTCATTGAACAACCGCATGCCATGATTAGACACCAATCTTTTTCATAAGTTCTTAAACAAATAAAAGCTAATTTACCAACCTTTCTGAAAATGGATACATAGCGTTTTGGAATGAAACTCTTCACATAGTTCTGAAGATTATGTTGAAATTAGATCGATGTAACAACCTGTTAGTCAGGTTAAGTCAATGTACACTGCTCAAAAAAATAAAGGGAACACTAAAATAACACATCCTAGATCTGAATGAATTAAATAATCTTATTAAATACTTTTTTCTTTACATAGTTGAATGTGCTGACAATAAAATCACACAAAAATTATCAATGGAAATCAAAGGTGGCGGATGGTCTCCTGAGGGATCTCCTCCCAGACCTGGACTAAAGCATCCGCCAACTCCTGGACAGTCTGTGGTGCAACGTGGCGTTGGTGGATGGAGCGAGACATGATGTCCCAGATGTGCTCAATTGGATTCAGGTCTGGGGAACGGGCGGGCCAGTCCATAGCATCAATGCCTTCCTCTTGCAGGAACTGCTGACACACTCCAGCCACATGAGGTCTAGCATTGTCTTGCATTAGGAGGAACCCAGGACCAACCGCACCAGCATATGGTCTCACAAGGGGTCTGAGGATCTCATCTCGGTACCTAATGGCAGTCAGGCTACCTGTGGCGAGCACATGGAGGGCTGTGCGGCCCCCCAAAGAAATGCCACCCCACACCATGACTGACCCACCGCCAAACCGGTCATGCTAGAGGATGTTGCAGGCAGCAGAATGTTCTCCACGGCGTCTCCAGACTCTGTCACGTCTGTCACATGTGCTCAGTGTGAACCTGCTTTCATCTGTGAAGAGCACAGGGCGCCAGTGGCGAATTTGCCAATCTTGGTGTTCTCTGGCAAATGCCAAACATCCTGCACGGTGTTGGGCTGTAAGCTCAACCCCCACCGTCAGGCCCTCATACCACCTTCATGGAGTCTGTTTCTGACCGTTTGAGCACACACATGCACATTTGTGGCCTGCTGGAGGTCATTTTGCAGGGCTCTGACAGTGCTCCTCCTTCTCCTTCTTGCACAAAGGCGGAGGTAGCAGTCCTGCTGCTGGGTTGTTGCCCTCCTACGGCCTCCTCCACGTCTCCTGATGTACTGGCCTGTCTCCTGGTAGCGCCTCCATGCTCTGGACATTACGCTGACAGACACAGCAAACCTTCTTGCCACAGCTCGCATTGATGTGCCATCCTGGATGAGCTGCACTACCTGAGCCACTTGTGTGGGTTGTAGACTCCGTCTCATGCTACCACTAGAGTGAAAACACCGCCAGCATTCAAAAGTGACCAAAACATCAGCCAAGGAAGCATAGGAACTGAGAAGTGGTCTGTGGTCACCACCTGCAGAACCACTCCTTTATTGGGGGTGTCTTGCTAATTGCCTATAAATTCCACCTGTTGTCTATTCCATTTGCACAACAGCATGTGACATTTATTGTCAATCAGTGTTGCTTCCTAAGTGGACAGTTTGATTTCACAGAAGTGTGATTGACTTGGAGTTACATTGTGTTGTTTAAGTGTTCCCTTTATTTTTTTGAGCAGTGTATTTAAGTTGAAGTTTTACCCTAATTTCAATGTTAACAATGCTGGTTGAAATTAGATTAAATCAGTACTGCTTGATGACTTTTTTCAAATCCAATGTATTTTCCATGTTGATTCCACGTCACAATAAGTTGAGTAATTTACGTTAAAACAGCGTTGATTCAACCAGTGTGTGCCCAGTGGGAAGGTGAATAGCAATGACGTCTAAGAAATGCACAAATATGAGCGTATCCAGATGCAGTCCACCACAGCTTGTTTGGATAGGGCGAATGTGCTCATCACCTTCTTATAAGATGTGTGAAAACAATAGATCAGAATGTGGATTATAAATGTTTTTATCGCACAGACAAGATGCAATGGATCACCAGGTAATGATGCTCACATGGTATCAAAGTAGGCTCCCAGACAGATGAGTGTGTGTAATGGAATGACAGAGTTAGCAGTGGTGATGATGAGACCTCCACCGAGGGTGAGTGGGCGTGAACACATTACTGAGGTCAGCAGTTTAACCTTGCAGGTGCTTATGGGACTAGAGGAACGGGTATTGTAAAACACCTACCTAACATCTGTCCCCGCTATTGACAACCATTTACATTACAACCTCAAACAGTTGTCATACACCGAGAGTGAGAAATGAGTCTGAACGGATGTGTTTTGTTGTTTTGAACAGATGTTTTTATTTTCTAATATGAATCTTTACCTAGGTAATGTCCCATGGGCACAAATACTTACACTTCCTACAGTTAAAGTTCATAAACAAAGGCAGTGTGCATACAAGCATGTGTAAAATAACTTTGAATTAATATTCCATTTATACTCTATTGAAAAGCGTTGCTGGGTCTAATGCTTTTCAAATTGCCAATTTGCCATTATGCTTAAAAGGAGTGGATTGTGCTGCTGGAAATTATTTCCTTATTGACAAGCCATAAATCAAGCTCTGTGCTGGATATCAGCAAGAAAACCCTTAAAGACAGACGTGCCAAGACACAGCATTGTTGTGTATACATGTACACAGTTTCGTAGAGCATCATCACCACATCAACACATATTGACCCATTTTGAAATGAGATATGACGCATCAGAACTTGTCTATGAGAGGAAATATCTATGTTTTTAGATGGATTAAAAACAGCAACAACCCAGGGGGGTTGCAGTGGAGTGTTGAATTAGTCCAACTGAAGCGGGGCTGGGTCAGTAATTCAGCCAATAATATCTCTGCTCATGGGACAAGTGCCAAATAATCTTTAATGACCACAGTAAATCAAGACCTTTTAGCTTCTCCTTCAAGAGACATAACACTTAGCGGGACAATGAGTGCCCCCTACTGGCCCTCCAATACCAATGCTACCTGATATTCTGAGGTGGTCTACCATCCACACACCTATAAGACAACTCCATACAGCCCTGCTTAGCTTTCATGGGCCAGCTAGCAGACGGGTACAGGGTGGTATTCCTGCATACAGACATATGAGGACACTATAATCTAGTTATATCTATTTTGATTAAGGAAGGGTAATATATTCACCCCAGACGTATCATCCATTTCATGACGTTTGACAAAAGATATCTATCAGGTAAGAAGAATAAACCTCTCTGAAACGTAATCCATTTGGCCATCCAACATATAGGATTGATACACATGCAGGTCAAAACAATCTGCAGTTTTAAATCACAAAAACAAAGCTTTATCATAACAGATGTATTGGTATAGGTAAACAGACATATACTTACAGGGTTTATCATAAGATAAAGCTTTACCATCATAAAGCTTTTATCATATCAACTGTGTACGTATAGGTAAAATGCCATATACTTACAGGCAATAAATGCTGGCCTGTTGATTCCAACTGGGACCTTGTCACTGCGAGGAGGGCAGAAGGCTGCTGGTGTGAGGTGGGCTCTGTCTCCCCTTAAACCACATTCCCTCGCTGCATCCCTGTTCAACGGACCATCCACCTGCAACAGAAAACAACCCATTACAAACCTCAATATAGGCTGGTGTATTGATGGCAAGACAGAAAGCGAAGTTCAAGTTATCGAAATAAGTATCATACTCTGATACGCAGGAAAGGTTTATAAGTGGATATTACACATTTTACGATTGTCCATCATGAAAGATGCATACTGAATTCAACAGGGAATGAAATATACAGTATTTGCATTCACTGGTCCATAGTACACAAACTGGTTATTGCCAGTCTAGTCACAACTCATATCTTTGTGGGTTATCATTGTGTTATATTTCACGAAAATGTGATCATATTGTTTTCAATACAATAATACATAGGGAAACTGTCAGAATACCTTCACTGAGCCATTACAACAGAGTTGTTTCTGAGACAATTCCGCAACACTTGAAAGTCCTGGTCGTTATTGTCAAATTTTACCCTGAAAAACACAACAGCAGACAACATTTGCATAGATAATAAACTATTTCCTGTGAAGCCTCAGGCAATGTTGTTATGCCAACAGAGGCAGCAACACACGAGCGGCCAATGCTGATCAGAAGAATTTCAATACACAAACATATTTTCAAATACTAGACAAAAGTCTACCATGTCACACATATCCACCGATTCTCATGATTAAGTCAATTTTAGTGAAGGCACAAATTCATTATTTCAGACCTCACAGTTGTATATTATGCCAATAATGACTACATTCTGTTCCATTTTCCTCTAGGTAGGAGGGAGGTGATCAGACTTGGGAAATGTCAGAGATATGTCAAAGTTTTGGAGGTCAGAGAAACCACAGTCAATTTCTCCTTTCAGACTGAAAAGGGAAATGAAGAAATGTTCACCGAAAAAGCTGATTAACCCTTTTGTAATAACTTAGTCATTGATGTTGTATTAAAGTATTTCATGCCAGTGGAAAATGATGAATCTTAAAGGGAAACTTCACCACTAGACACTATTTTGGGTGTTTTTCCAGTTTCCCTACAAAGTTAAGAGTGATGAGAGGGTGTTTCAGACATAATTATGCACGATGACATCATTGGTTGATTGAGCCTGCTGTCTGATAAAAAAATGAATGTTTTGTAGCCATTATTGTGGCCTTTGTGTTTTGCCGATTGCACAATTACACTAGCAGCGAGTACATATGGTTGTCTCAACGATGTTCCTATCTGCCAGGACATTGCAGGATATCTAGGTTGACTCATTTTTCCTGGCTTTGTAAAGACTACAGCCTGACAGGAGCCCTACTTCCTTATTCCACCCACGAAGGCAGGATTTTTTCAAAATGGGGGAGGTACTAGTTTACAGGTTCATGGAAGCTGTATTACCATGCGCTGTCTATCCGAGAATGCTAAATAATTAGCTACAATGGCTGCTTCTGATGATTCCTCTTTCCAAAAAGAGCCGGACAACGAAACATTTTTTTATGTTCTTTTACATAGGAACATGCAGCCCTATTTATTTGAGTCCGAACACATTGAAGAGGAGCTGAGACAGCGAGAAAAATATTTGCAAGACCAGCTAGACCAGGACTCAGGAGGGCAAATGACAAATGAGTAAGCTGTTTTGCTGTTGGAAGCTAGCTAGCAATATAAGCTCTCTTTTTACATCAGGCAGTGTTGTTCAGTGGAGTACAATTTGATGATCGATTCGGCCATAACAGGGCTTACTATTACCACTACAAGGCAAGCTAGCCAAGTTTAGCTAGCTAGCTGTGTATTTGCTATACCTAAAATGTACTGTAGTCTAACGTTATAGCTAGCTAGATTACTAGCCTAGCTAGCCTCAGTGCCTTTCATTAGGAGCAAAACTGGAGAAATGTTTTGATGATGATGGAGGAGAGTAAATTACTTTGGCTTTATGAATACAAGCCATGTCTACTTATTTGCTATATCAACAGAATAATCTACTGTTTTATTGAAACATGTTTACTTGAAACATGTTTACTTTGTTTTATCAGTAAGACTGAAGCTAGTTTATCCATATACATTTCATGAATATCACAATGAATTGATCCAGAAGTTGAAGTCAACACTTAATTGGTTTCTGATGCAGCTGGAATCGTTTAGTCACATGTCAGAACACTTGTAAAAAATATTATATAAAACACCATTATATACATATGTACAACAGCTAGCAATATCTATAGCACAATGCAGTTGTAAGCATACTAGGCATTCTATATTATACTACAACATCAGTCTAACTGAATATGGATGTTGTGTTGGTTGAATGTTCCAGGCAGGTTCCTGAATGTTTTTCAGCTGGTGCACCTCTTCTTGTGTTGGGTAATGGCAGCTGGTTTAGCAGGCTGTGGCGATGCTGTGGCGATGTTGGAAGGGATGTTGGGTTTGGGGAGCTGTGACTCAGGCTCCTTGTAGACAACCGTGTGGTCCTTTCTGGACTTCACAGTCAGGTGGACCAGCCTCTCGTACACTTTTTTCACCACCCACTGCTTTGACCTCTAGAAGATGTGTTTGTACTGCAAGTCCCTGGAAAGACATGAAGACTGATCATGAGGATGTCTAACCATACAATAAACCATGTTCATCTGTAAACAAAAAAGGGTACAGTAGACTGGTATGTGTTTTGTGACACTCACAGTCAATAATGGGGCATTGAGATGACTTGTAGACAGTCTAGTCGTGTATTGTTGTGTGTGAGCACCTACAGCTCTGCTGTTGAGTAGACAAGTACTGCCAACAATAGAGTAACGGTTAGCTAACGTAACCTAACGAAGCTAACATTAGCTTGCAAAGTTACAAATTACATCGTCAGATAGCAGTTTGTTAATAACATTGATATACTTTGGAATGTTTAGCCAATGTATTATGAAAGCTAGCTAGCTAGATTTTGGTTTAGATAAACAAATGTAGTTTGCTAGCTAGCTAGCTAGTAACCTAGGTAATGTTAGCTACGTTATCTCAGCGTGACTTCTTTTCTACTGCTCTGATATTGGCTGATCGGATGCCTTCCACTTTGAAGTGAAGGGGAAAATCTATGGAATAGCATCACTTTTTAAAGTTCGACAACATGGCAACCCCATCAGTTGAGACTTCAGTTCCGTTTAGAAAAATCCTCTGGATATTGTGGTTTGCTTACAACCAGGAAAAGTAGCTGGCCCGTTTCTACCGGGGACATGCAGAAATGCTTGCATTTACATATAGTGAGGAAATTCTCAATGGGCATGTATACGCTAAGCTAGAAAATCTGTTTTATTTGGTTACCTAAGCAACTACTGTATCTATCTAGTAAACTTGCTAGCTACTTCAGTGGATGTTGAACACATTTCTACTTAAGCGATAATGCCAGAGAAGCCGGTGTTTTGACGATATATTGGCACGTGTGTTGCGTTTGTTTAAGCTGTTTTCTAGTGACATTTGTGACCTGTTTCAGGAAACTAGGTGTATGTCGCCGGTCACTACTTAACATGAGAGCCATTTGAACTTCAACTTTTTTTTTAATCAAAATGCGATTTTTGGCAGAAATGCCTTCGGGAACATGTGAACTTTCATGTGCCTTAATAACAAACTTGTATGCAATCTGTAAATACAAATAAAATTGTTAAATTACGAGCCTAGTTGGTTTAGCCAAAGAAAAAGACAGCAACCTTCCCGCTAGCCATGATTGGCTGAGCTAATGAGTGGGCTGGACATGCCGAGAGATGAGTTTGGATGGGTCTGCCACATAGCACACTTTTGTCTATTTGAGCTGGTCAGTATGTCTAGGTAATCCTGTCTAACGCGTTGCTCTCCACTTTCTGGAGGAACGAGTTTTGAAATCAGTGGAATTTGAGCATGATAGCTAAGGAAATGGAGAAAACACCTCCGGATCTTCAAACTAAGTGCAACCATGGCATCCGACAGGAAACGATGAATGATGTATACGGGTAAGATACTCTAGCTAGCTACATTTTCAGATATTACACGTTTCTAATTTGGACAGAAAGAGCCATTTGCTTGGCTAGCTATAGCCTAATGTTAGCTAGCTAACATTGAACCTGGTTGGCTAGCTACTTCCAGACACAAAATTGGGATTATGGTTAATTGTTTACTTCTGGATAACATGAAAACAGCCTAACCAGCACCCCACTGACCATTTTACTCACCCTAGCAGAGCTGGTTAGGCTGTTTTCATGTTATCCAGAGTGTTGGTGACTGTAACTATGCTGCTGGCAACAATATAATTACGCTTTTTTGCCGATGTTTACTGACACCTGCCATATTCAATGGGTGTTGTGCGTTCGTAAATGTATCAGTTATTTTGTGCTCTGGGAAACTCAGACTGAATTTACAAACGTACCCGAAATGGTTACTTGCATAGTGGAGTCTTTTTTAAGACATGCAGCTAGCTAGCTAGGTAAACAACGTGTCAAATCATGCACGTAACGTTAGCTAGCGAACCTGCCAGCTAATGTTAGCTAGCTAAACAATGAACCATAATCCCAACGCTTGACGTGACTACCCTGCATGAATCTGCAGGTAGCTAACCAACCAGGTTCAATGTTAGCAAGCAAATGACTCTGAGATACGAATAATAAGAGCATACACATAACGTTAACGTTAGCTAGCGAGCCAGCCAGCTAACGTTAGCTAGCTAACTAACAGTACACTTTAACTTGAAATGAAACCACTTTCTGTCAAAATTAGTGTAATTAGTGTAATTTCTGAAAATGTAGCTAACTAGGCAATCTTACCCATATACATCATTCATGATGGACGCGTCTCCCTGTTAAGGATGCCATGGTTGCCCTTAGTTTAAAGATGTAATCCGGAGACAGGTGTTTTCTCCATCTCGTTAGCTAACATACTCTAATTCCACTGATTTCAAAACTTGATCCTCCAGAAAGTGGAGAGCAACACTTATGCAGCCCCACTACACAATACATTTAAAAAAAGCTATGTTAGACAGGATTACCTAGACATACTGACCAGCTCAAATAGACAGAAGCGTGCTATATGGTAGACCATTCCGAACTCCTCTCTCGGCATGTCCAGCCCACTCATTATCTCAGCATGGCTAGCGGGAAGGTTGCTGTCTTTTTCTGTGGCTTAACCAACTAGGCTCATAATTTAACAATGTTATTTGTATTTACAGATGGCATACAAGTTTGTTATTAAGGCACATGAAAGTTCACATGTTCCAGAAGGCATTTCTGCCAAAAAACGCATTTAGATTTTTTTAAAAGTTGACGTTCAAATGTCTCTCCTGTGAAGTAGTGACCTGCGACGTACGTCTAGTTTCCTGAAACGAGTCACATTTCAGCAGGACAATAACCTAAAACACAAGATCAAATCCACACTGGAGTTGCTTACCAAGAAGACAGTGAATGTTCCTGAGTGGCCGAGTTACAGTTTTCACTTAACTTTGCTTGAAAATCTTTGGCAAGACCTGAAAAGGGTTCTCTAGCAATGATCAATAACCAATTTGACACACAGTGAAGAATTTTGAAAAGAATAATGGGCAAATGTTGAAAATCCAGGTGTGGAACGCTCTTAGAGACTTACCCAGAATGACTCACAACTGTAATCACTGCCAAAGGTTATTCTACTTCTGCATTCGGAAAGTATTCCCTTTTTCCACATTTTGTTACGTTACAGCCTTATTCTAAAATATATAAAATAGTTTTTTTCCCTCATCAATCTACACACAATACCCCATAATGACAAAGTGAAAACAGGTTTTTAGACATTTTTGCAAATGTAGTAAAAAACTAAACAGAAATACCTTATTTACATAAATATTCAGACCCTTTGGTATGAGACTGGAAATTGAACTCAGATTAATCCTGTTTCCATTGATCATCCTTGAAATGTTTTTACAATTTGATTGGAGTCCACCTGTGGTAAATTCAATTCATTGGACATGATTTGGAAAGGCACACATCTGTCTAAATAAGGTCCTACATTTGACAGTGTATGTCAGAGCAAAAACCAAGCCATGAGATCAAAGGAATTGTCCGTAGAGCTCAGAGACAGGATTGTGTCGAGGCACAGATCTGGGGAAGGGTACAAAAAAATGTCTGCAGCAATGAAAATCCCCAAGAACACAATGGCCTCCATCATTTTAAAATTAAAGAAGTTTGGAACCACCAAGACTCTTCCTAGAGCTGGCCGCCCGGCCAAACTGAGTAATTGGGAGAGAAGGGCCTTGGTCAGGGAGGTGACCAAGAACCCGATGGTCACTCTGACAAAGCTCCAGAGTTCCACTGTGGAGATGGCAGAACCTTCCAGAAGGACAACCATTTCTGCAGAACTCCACCAATCAGGCCTTTATGGTAGAGTTGCCAGATGGAAGCCACCCCTCAGTAAAAGGCACATGACAGCTCGCTTGGAGTTTGCCAAAAGACACCTAAAGGACTCTCAGGACAAGGACAAGATTCTCTGGTCTGATGAAACCAAGATTGAACACTTTGGCCTGAATGCCAAGTGTCACGTCTAGAGGAAACCTGGCACAATCCCTACGGTGAAGCAAGGTGGTGGCAGCATCATGCTGTGGGGATGTTTTTCAGCGGCAGGGACTGGGAGACTAGTCAGGATCGAGGGAAAGATGAACCGAGCAAAGTACAGAGAGGTCCTTGATGAAAACCTGCTCATGACCCCAGACTGGGGTGAAGGTTCACCTTCCCAACAGGACAACTAACCTAAGCACACAGCCAAGACAATGCAGGAGTGGCTTCGGGACAATTCTCTGAATGTCCTTGATTGGCTCAGCCAGTGCCCAGACTTGAACTCGATCTAACATATGAAAATAGCTGTGCAGTGACGTTCCCCATCCAACCTGACACAGCTTGAGAGGATCTGCAGAGAAAAATGGGAGAAACTCCCCACATAAAGGTATGCCAAGCTTGTAGCGTCATACCCAAGAAGACTCGAGGCTGTAATCGCTGCCTAAGGTGCTTCAACAAGGTACTGAGTAAAGGGTCTGAATACTTATGTAAATGTTATAATAAAAAATTTTAAAAAACATTTTTTGCTTTGTCATAATGGGGTATTGTGTGTAGATTGATGAGGATATGAAACAATTTAATCAATTTTAGAATAATGCTGTAACGTAATAAAATATGGAAAAAGTCAAGGGATCTGAAAACTTTTCGAATGCACTGTACAGTGGGGAGAACAAGTATTTGATACACTGCCGATTTTGCAGGTTTTCCTACTTACAAAGCATGTAGAGGTCTGTAATTTTTTATCATAGGTACACTTCAACTGTGAGAGACGGAATCTAAAACAAAAATCCAGAAAATCACATTGTATTTTTTTTAAGTAATTAATTTGCATTTTATTGCATGACATAAGTATTTGATCACCTACCAACCAGTAAGAATTCCGGCTCTCACAGACCTGTTAGTTTTTATTTAAGAAGCCCTCCTGTTCTCCACTCATTACCTGTATTAACTGCATCTGTTTGAACTCGTTACCTGTATAAAAGACACCTGTCCACACACTCAATCAAACAGACTCCAACCTCTCCACAATGGCCAAGACCAGAGAGCTGTGTAAGACATCAGGGATCAAATTGTAGACCTGCACAAGGCTGGGATGGGCTACAGGACAATAGGCAAGCAGCTTGGTGAGAAGGCAACAACTGTTGGCGCAATTATTAGAAAATGGAAGAAGTTCAAGATGACGGTCAATCACCCTCGGTCTGGGGCTCCATGCAAGATCTCACCTCGTGGGGCATCAATGATCATGAGGAAGGTGAGGGATCAGCCCAGAACTACACGGCAGGACCTGGTCAATGACCTGAAGAGAGCTGGGACCACAGTCTCAAAGAAAACCATTAGTAACACACTGCGCCGTCATGGATTAAAATCCTGCAGTGCACGCAAGGTCCCCCTGCTCAAGCCAGCGCATGTCCAGGCCCGTCTGAAGTTTGCCAATGCAAAAATAGAGCTTTTTGGTCTAAACTCCACTCGCCGTGTTTGGAGGAAGAAGAATAATAACAAATTATAAAAAATAATAAATAATATGCCATTTAGCAGACACTTTTTAGCAGACACCATTTAGCAGACACTTTTATCCAAAGTGACTTACAGTCATGCGTGCATACATTTTTGTGTATGGGTGGTCCCGGGGATCGAACCCACTACCTTGGCGTTACAAGCGCCGTGCTCTACCAGATGAGTACAACCCCAAGAACACCATCCCAACCGTGAAGCATGGAGGTGGAAACATCATTCCTTGGGGATGCTTTTCTGCAAAGGGGACAGGATGACTGTATTGTGGGGAGGATGGATGGGGCCATGTATCGTGAGATCTTGGCCAACAACCTCCTTCCCTCAGTAAGAGCATTGAAGATGGGTCGTGGCTTGGTCTTCCAGCATGACAATGACCCGAAACACACAGCCAGGGCAACTAAGGAGTGGCTCCGTAAGAAGCATCTCAAGGTCCTGGAGTGGCCTAGCCAGTCTCCGGACCTGAACCCAATGGAAAATCTTTGGAGGGAGCTGAGAGTCCGTATCGCCCAGTGACAGCCCCGAAACCTGAAGGATCTGGAGAAGGTCTGTATGGAGGAGTAGGCCAAAATCCCTGCTGCAGTGTGTGCAAACCTGGTCAAGACCTACAGGAAACGTATGATCTCTGTAATTGCAAACAAAGGTTTCTGTACCAAATATTAAGTTCTGCTTTTCTGATGTATCAAATACTTATGTCATGCAATAAAAAGCAAATTAATTACTTAAAAATCATACAATGTGATATTCTGGATTTTTGTTTTAGATTCCGTCTCTCACAGTTGAAGTGTACCTATGATAAAAATTACAGACCTCTACATGCTTTGTAAGTAGGAAAACCTGCAAAATCGGCAGTGTATCAAATACTTGTTCTCCCCACTGTATGTAAATGAGATATTTCTCTATTTCATTTTCAATCCCTTATTCAAAAAATGAAAAACATGTTTTCACTTTGTCATTATGGGGTATTGTGTGTAGATTGGTAAAATCAACATAATCCATTTTGAATTCAGGCTGTAACACAACAAGATGTGTAATAAGTCAAGGGGCATGAATACTTTCTGAAGGCACTGTATGTCTTGTTGAATTAAGTGTGTTCCTTTGATAAACATGGCTGTGTCCCTGAATGAACCACCATATCATAATGATCTGAAATCTTTTTGGCAGCAGATGGTTGGGATGTCAATATTTGGGGAGTTTGACCGATAAGAACTAAAGCAAGAGCCCTCAAAAGTTTCCTGCTATAGAATTTGCAGCTGGGACTAATTGGCTATGATGTCACATCTTCTTATTCCAGTCAACACAAAATCAGCAAAGCCAAGCTGACAAACCCACAGTTTGGAAAGGACTGTAGGAATGCCTTAGCAAATAGCAAATGCCCTCAATCTGAATGCTACATACATACATGCTGCATTGCGGAGTGGGTGACTACATGGAAGTCAAAAGGGGAATATTTTTGCTTTGATTTTGTTGCAGGCGAAAAGGAAGCCTTTCAAATGGATCCAAAGCAAAGTGTTCACATCTGCGGTGTGATTTATGTGGTTGAGGTACTGGCAGAAATGGAGACATTTTGTTCTGCCCAAACAAGACATCTCACTTTTCATCTCCATCATTACTGGCAAAATCAATTTGAATACATATATCTGTATTTATGTTGCAGATTGTTTGCAAGCAGCTGTGTTGTGTTAATGTTATGTTTATTGATGATAAACTATCTTGGCCAGAGTTGGATCAGGAACGAAAAGACTGAAAAGCACAATCATATGTGTAAAATGTGTGTTCACACAAATCTTGGACTGTGGACTGAACACAAACCACACAAACATGTTACTTGAGATACTATGACGTTATGAAGTCATTTAAACATATTCAGTTGGCCGTAGAGCATTACAAACTGTAAATAATACAACAAAAAGGCAAGAGAGGAGCTGTAAGATGCTGTAAGCAGATGACATTACAGGCCTTTTTAGCTTTCATACATTTATTGACATATCAACATCACCTCCTCCAAAACCATCCCCCATCCTCCAAAATAATTAAATCCTCTCATAGTGGCTGTTGAGACTGTCCATGACTGGAGTAATTAATAAACGAGTCAATGCTAAGAGTGATGAATTAAATATTGATTGAGAGATCCTTGATGTGGATTTATGAAGCATTGGAGCTGGTAATTGTCCGATGCACTCAGTCACTGTGTGTAATTACACACTAGCTTACACTTTTCCTTTTGACTGACTGAGTCCTATTAGCAGCTCTCTTGATGCCGCCTCTCCAGAGCTGGCTGTTGCATTGTCTTTTTTGTATATTTGATTGACTTACACGCCCCTCCATATAGCCCACAAGAAGACAAGAATAGTTGCTGTAAGCCCACCCTTGAGATAAATCACTATATGGAATTATAGGTGTGGCTACAAATGCCAGGAAACATTTGTAGCAATACATTCATTTGACATACATGGCCTTTCATGTACGTCAAATTCAATATATTTTGGAGCTTTTCAAAATATTTTTTACTGATTTCTTTACAGATGAAAGCTTTAAATACTTATAGTTTTAAATAATTCTAAGGCTTGTCATAAAGTTCCAGTAATAACAGTAATCTTGGTGCCCCCCTTTCCCTTCCACTACATGAAAATAGCTGTTTGAATGGCGCAGCAGCAAAGAAAGACATTTCCAACCATTGGGAGGCAAATGGCTGCTGGCATTTTGCAGTAATGCTGGATAAGGGAATGAATTGGCCCTATTATCATCTATTGATAATGATCTATTACCATGATCAAGTATCATTATCATGGTCTATTATCATTTATCAGTCAGTCTGTAATTATTCCTGCGTCTCCGTCACATTGACAGGACCACTGAGGATTCTCTCTCCAATCACATGTAGAAAAGTGGCTAATCCTGACGACTTCGGAGGGTAGAATTGATGGAGGATTGGTGGCACATGGAGGATTATTCTGACAATGCCAGGAAAAGACAAGAGTAAACGACTGGGATGGAGTGGGGTGGGTTGGGTGGACAGTTCTTCAGACACCCACCCTCAGGAGAGGTGTCAGTGGAGAGAAGTGGAGGAGAGACAATGGCACACCAGGTCATTGTGAAAAGTGACAGCACCAAGGAAGTGCAAAGGAGAGGGATTGTGGCAAGGGAGGGGAGGATAATGGAAGCGATAAATGCCCACAGTCCTCTAAAGGGGAAAACATTTACAAAATGCAAAGCCAAATTCGATTGACGACAGGGGTCCAGTGCAGAGACACCACCAGCATGCCAGGGAACAGAAAGCATTTTCAAGGGCAAGAAGAGACGATAATAAACAAACTGTAACTGTATGGAAGTGAATTACAGAACAAACAGAAATGACCCCCAAAACGTTTTTCTTCTTAGTCGCTCGTGTTTGCGTGCATGTTACAAATTGTTTCCCTGGGCAGGAGTCTTTGCCTCCAAAAGCTGAGGACTTTTCATTTTTTCTTCAGCGCCTGTGACAAGATTAGGCTATCTCCTTGTGCACATGGATGACTGACTCCTTAGGGCCGGTGGCATCTCTGTTGCCCCCTCTCTCGATCCCAAGGCCAATAACATTTTTATTTTCAACAGGATTAGCTCCCCCACAAGCCACCTGACAGGCAACAGAATTAACCACACCGCACATGCCCCCGGCACCGAACATATCATCTCCTCAATGACTAACAGGGAACATTGTAAGTTGACCTTATGCCAGTCCTTCAGAGTGGCATGTGGCATGTTTATTTAACCTTTATCAGGGAGTCATACACAGTAGCCAACTCTATTATCCTGGACCCACCCACCATTCTTCAATTTAACAACCAAGAATCTCTTCATAAAATGACCCTGGGATACTCACAGGTGCTATATCTGATCTATGATAATCAGAAAATAGATTATGGAGTAAATGTCAGTCAAATCAGTTGCCAAGCCTTACTGGATTTCTATCTAAAATCCATTACAGCATCTAATAAGTCATGTCCCAAAGTTAGTAGCTCATCATAATGATTTACTCAAATGTGCATGCTAAAGTTTGACCAATATATTCCAAAAATGCTTACTCACTCATTGTTTTTGTGTTGGTTAACGATTTCAAATTCCATTGCTATAGCAGTTTTCTTCAAACCAAGAACTCTCAAATAATTAGGGCATGATTTGCATGCTTTTAGTTTTAACCACTGATTTTCTTCCATTCACATTGATGTATTTAGGTATGCTGGAATCAGTCAGCTGTGAACTTTGTCCATTAGGTCAAATCAATCATGTAAAATTACCGGGGGTATTTAATTATCCCATGTGAGATAACGCAATGACTTTGTCTGCACTGGTAGTTCATTTACTCTGTAGCGTTAGAATGACGCCACCTGTCAGAAGACAACAGTGAATATTGAGGCCATGTCACCTGTGGGAAGACAGTGAGGGATATCTCCCATGTATTCATTCTCACACTTTTGCTTAATACAACTTTAATAGAAGATTAAATGTATATTTTGCTAAAAAGTAGTAAGTAAACCTTAGTAAGCCTTGTCCGAGCCAGAACGGTGACTTATGTCAGTAGTAAGTGCTTCATGTTAGTGAATGTATGCTTTTATTTATCCTTTAAGGCTACAGTCGGGTAGCTATCCATCCTTACCTTTTATCTAGGGACTGTTAACTTCCTGAGAAACCATGTGCACCCTGCATCAGATCAGTAACAATGATCAATGTTGGTGCACTGAATGTACTAAACCTGATCCTCCAGGTATACTGTATACGAGAGTCTTCTGCGCTAACTACCTTAGGGCTCATGTTGTATTAATGCCATTCCAGTCCTGACAATAACACTTGTGGCTTTGATGGCCTTCCCCATTGACATCCCCATTAATGAATAAATAGCATGGAGAAGTGGCTGCTGTTGACAAAACACCGTCCTACAGCACAGCTCAGTCAACCCCAGTGAGCTCCTCAATGCAACTCTCAATCCCAGATGTCCTCTGTTGACATGCAAAGCAATTAAGTGGTCCCCCAAACCTCCATTTTCTGTGTTTTAAGATACTTATTTACCACACTCTTCCTCAAAGAAGACAGTTTAGAACTAACTCTAATGACTTCATTTGAGGCTACAAAACAATCTTGGTAATTAAGGGGGCCTCATCAGGCCTGGGAGACAGACATGCCTAAATATGTGGCTTAGCGGCGACGCTCAAAGCCCCGCCACTGAATTAGTTACATCTCTAATCAGAAACGAGCAGTTTTAATGGAACTAGAGGAAGACGGCTGGGGACCCAGGCAGATCCACTTTAATTAAAGGAGCAACAATTAATAAATTACTCATTTGTTAGGTGCAAAGGCAATTAATCGGAATTTGCCAAATGTAATCTAAATTGTTCTGTGTTATTTGCTTGAAATATACACTTTCTGTTTTGGAGGCCTTTTCAAGCTGTCACAGCTACTGCACAGGGGTAATTTGAACCCATATAAATAAGCAAATAAACAACTTTTTCGTATTTGAAATAGCGGATGGTAAATTAAACCAAACTAAGCCAAAGCGCATGCTCGTCTGGCAGACTTGCCTTTTTACTGTACTGTACAATTTGCGTGGGTGGTGATCCACAGAACAGTTTACATTATTCCATGCCAATTTCCAGATCATCCATCATGCATTTGCTTCACACTGTCATATTAATCTTCAACCTGTAATTATAATACCATTAAGATGCTATGTATCCCTGAAAATAGGGCCTAAATGATTCCATGAATCATTCCCATTCGACGTTCCGTAAATAGCAGTAGGTTGTACTCAGTCAGAGAAGTGTCAGACATAGACAAAGCCTGTATGACTTCTTACAGGCTGAAACTGACAAAAAGTACCAAGGATCCTTTTCAAGGGTATATTAGTTTTACACAGCGTAAATGTTCTGAGTGAACCCACAGAGATGATATATAAATGCTTAAACTATCAAACTGCAACTATGTTGACATTATTTGGACCATCAACAGGGGTCTCCCAAATGTGACTTGCAAATTCAATCAGCCAGTGTTCAGTCAAACTAAAAATCGCAATGATTTATTAATTCAACTAGTCCCCAATGCTAAAGCAGATAACATTTTCTCAAAAGTGATGAGAAGCTTTTAAAGTTTATCAGATAATTCGGTCAGCCTCCAAGAAGTGGGTTTTGCATTGACTGTGTCTAATTCCATGGAATCCGCCAATTTAAACAATGTATTGTCAAATTGCAATTGTTTATGAATTTATAATGAATGTAAATGTTAATGACTCAGTATTTCAGACAACTTTATAATGGTGTGCTGTTGCTGACATACTACAGACAGTGATAAGAGTATGTGGGCCAGAAGCAGAAACCACTTTATTTCAGTAATATCTAAATGGATATCTGTCTCTTATTTAAAAATGGACAATTTAGCCCTCACTTATGGTAATTGCAGTTTGTCTGGCGTATTTACTTAATATCTACCAAATAAATCCAATGAATGGATTTTAGAATAAGGATATCGAAGTGTCAGACTAAAATGACTATCGACATTGTGGGACTGTTTCCCAGACACAGATTAAGCCCAGTCCTGGACAATTTTTTATTATTTTTTATTGAGATTAGCCATTGAGCTTGCTTTTAGGGCATGACAAGACTTAATCTGTGACTGAGAAACCGCCCGTTATGACCAAAGTTGACCTCAGGACTAAGGTGCAACATGGTAGGATTACAAATAAACTCAACAATGGGTGAACAAACAGTGTTGTATATGATTTCATATTTGATAAATACATCTTATTTATGTATGAGTCAAGGAGATACTGGGTTACATTTATTGTTTTATAATGGTAAACAACATATTAACTTAAAGCTGGACGTCCGTTTGCAATACTACAACAACAAAGGCATTACTCAAACAACAAACTTTCTTCCCCCTTGAACATCATTACATGTGTGATAGAACAGCAGAGTATGCACTATAGAATTAGTTTTAACAAGATGCTGGATGCACCTCTGCTCCGTTTCATAAACAAAACAATAACAAACACAGCTGGTAGCGCTGTTTCACCTTATGTGGATCTCAGCTTTAAACTGTACATCATCACAATTCAGCAGGAATGATTTAATATATGTCTATTTTCCTCCCAATTTGCGTGTGTGTTTTTGGTTTTACAATCCTTGTGGGGACCAGAAGGATAGTAAAACAAGGAAAATTCTGAGAAGTGGGGACAATTCACCCGTCACCACAAGGGAAAAGGCTATTTTAGGCTAAAAGGGTAGGTTTAGGGTACAATTAGGGTTAGGATTTGAATTAGAGTTAGGGGTTAAGGTTAAGTTTAGGGTTAGGGTCACTGTCAAAGCCTGCAAAATGTACATCCATTTCCATGCATCTGCTTGACGCAGGTTTACTGCCTTGCTTGCTCTCTTTCTCAGAATGCCTGTTAATCATGCTCAATGCTGCACTGCTCTATGGGAAAACAGAGGTATGGCAGTAGGCCCAGTTGCACCTTGTTATTGTGACTTTATGGAAAGGCCAAACCACTGAATCCACAGAGGTCTTCACCTTGACTCCTTCCCATTTAAGGACAAAACAGGCCAGTTTCTGCTCACTGGGTCTTATAACGGCCAACCCTCCATCACTGACACAATCTTCCTCCCAGCATCTATTCTTCTTCTCCACCAATGAAAACCAAGTCCTTTATGGAAGGAGAAAGAACACTGCAGTGTCTCCTCTGTAAACAAACGATAACATGGCAGTGACGTTTCAGGCCACCCTTGTTGTTCAGCGCAATTTCACAATGACTCAAGGTCCCGTGATACATTCATTTTAATGTTCCCACACTGACTCATATGAAAGTATTTATGCTAGCTGGCATTGGCCAGGGCCGTATTCACTGTGAGGTGCTAGAGGGATAATAGTTAGTCAAAATGATATCCCAGGGATGTTTAATGCACAAATGGAATGAAAATCGGTCCAACAATAAAAGGAAAACAGGCAAGTTCCTCTAGAGCGCCAGATGGTGTCAAATGACAAGATTTACTGCATGACTAAGAAAAAAAAATTGCTGGCAAAAGGAGAGGAGCTTATTTCTTAAGCATAAACAAAATAAAGTGCAATGGAAAGGCATTTTTAGGTTCTGAGATTAATGAGGAATGCAAATTGTGATATAGCAAGACTTACTGTGCCTGGCTTGATCTCGGAAATATCTGAATTATTTTGATGGTGAGGCACGTTCTTCTGTACAGACTTCTGGCACTTTCTCCTAACATTTCTCAATGGCTAGCAGAATCTGCTGATAAACTGATCACAGGCCTTGAGAGCTAATTTATGCCTATTAATAGCTGTCGCAATTTAGCCAACTTGCAAAATATGACTGGTGATGAGTACATGTTATTATCTTGTTCATGCATACGATACAGATATTTGCTGACGTAACAACATTGCACATGATCAGCAGGAAGTCTTTGATCATAAATCATACTTAGTTCCCAGCCTTAAGGACAAACTGTTTGGTCTTGGTCTCTAAACTGTTCTGTTAGTCTTGATATTGTATCCCATGCCACCTCACATGACCAGATGCCCAATTCTCTGAACACTTACTATGCATAAAACAGTTGCAACCATAACAAAATCACGGACAATGTACACAGTTTCCGTCATCCCTGTAGCTATATGAGAACAACTGTGGAGAATACTCTGTAGTCTCAATGGCCTTATCTGTGATTTGGAACTGATGAACTACCAGGAGGATCCTTGGCTTCTCACGAATGGATCAACTGACAGAGAGAAAGGCCCTGATCCATTTCTCTCCCAGAGAGATAAGCACTGTCCATCAGCTTGACTGACATATCAAAGAGGGCAGGTTTAGTCATTGTAGTGGGCTGGACTTGATAAGACTAGATAAACTTTCTCATCCATCAATTGGACCGATTTCAAATGTAAACTATCCACATGGGAGGGAAAAGCTGTGCTGATATACTCAAAAAAGTATTCTGTGAGGATTGCTCCAACGCCATAAGACATATATCCAGCAGATATCTACAACATGGAGCAAGATGCTATATTCTTGCATTTTGTTCTTACTGAAACCAATTTTATCCCCAGGCTTTCAGGCTACACAAGGAGAAGCCTGGAATTCGAGGCTAGTATGACACCAAACTAAATCACATGAGCAGTCTCTATTTGTATGCACTTTGTAAAGTATAAGTAAGGTATAAGGAAGCTGAATACGACAGTACTCCACTGCTCTTGAGTGCCCCTCAATCAGTATTCCACACTTCCCACTTGGCTTCCTCATCTTTCACCCTGGGGGAATATGGATTTGTTTTGTTTTGATCATGTAACTGCCCACGAATAGGGCGGGTCTGGCCTTCGCGCACCGAACAATGCACCCTATGACGACAACCGGTGTATTAGGGGGGGCATAATGCTTCACAATTTTTATGGCATATTGCGAAGCCTCTATGTTATATTGATCGCACTATACATTTGTGTGGATGTAGATATGGTTGTCCTTGTTCGATAGAGCCATTGGACGTCTTTCAGCAATGTTCCTATCGGCGGATTTATTGATAAATGTACAAAGTGACACATTTTCCCAGTCTCTTAAAGACTACAACTCGGTGTGGGGCGGTGCCTCCTGCTCTGGCCCCTCCCCCAAGGCAGGCTTTTTTGAAAGGGAGGCAGACACAACACAAATCCTCTGGGGCAAACCTGAAAGAACTGACCAGGCCGCAATGGCTTCAAGTGATTCCTCTCATCAACACGAATTCGACAATGGAGGATTTTTTTATATCCTCTTAGCTAGCTACATGGTGACATTCAACCGTATGTTTCAACCGGAATATAGCAAATTCAATTTTAAACAAAGAGTTGGATTTAGCTACAACCGATGCCAGCACCAAGAGAACTAGCTATTTGTCATCTGCCAAGTAAGTTTTTTTCATACAAGCCATTTAGCTTGCTAACTTTAGTTTATCTACTGAATCCCATATTGCTAACATACTACTTTCTTACAGTGGGGGGGGGGAATAATTGTTTATTTTTATCTAGGTAGCTAGCTAAGTCATTTAAACATATAGCCATATATATGACTAAAAAGAGAAGAGGTTTTGCAATTGGAGATCTAGCTATTGTATCGGGATTTAAAAAAAGTTTTAGTCATAAATATTGCTACTAAACAGCAAGCTACTAACCAGCCACCTAAACCAGCCACTTAAAGCTAGGTTTACCAGCAAATGTAAGAACATGACTGGAGTTGGCTTGTTAGCCTGGCGCCTGCAAGCTTGCTATGCGCCACGCCTCACGTTTGTAAGTTGTTAGTAAACGTGTAACATTAGCTCTCGAAAACTCTAGGCAGCATTCTGCCTCTTCCCTACAGTTTTCAGCGGTAAGCTTCACCCACGACTGGCTCATGTTATCTACAATCCCGAAGCTGTGTTTTAATATTTAGAACTGCAAACATTATCACTTGCAATACAGCTTTTGAATCATATGGCCCTTATCTTTCATCAGCAAGAAAGAATCCTTCAAAAATAAAAGATGCACTTACTGTAGCAGTTTTGCACAGATCCATACAGCTATGGGTGCCTCCATCCAACAAAACTACACTTCCCCTAACCTTCCAGAGTTACGCTGTAATAATGATATATTACTGTGTGGGAAAATTTACATTTACATTTTAGTAATTTAGTAGACGCTCTTATCCAGAGCGACTTACAGTTAGTGAGTGCATACATCTTTTCATACTGGCCCCCCGTGGGAAACGAACCCACAATCCTGGCGTTGCAAGCGCCATGCTCTACCAACTGAGCTACACGGGGCCAGTAACACTAACCCTAACCTGTGAAGGTGTGTATCAATTTAACCTTCAGTATTTTTCACTATGAAAGATAAGGTCGGGCCTCCCAAGTGGTGCAGTGTCTAAGGCACTGCATCGCAGTGATTGAGGCTTCACTACAGACCTGGGTTCGATCCCAGGCTGTATCACACCCGGCCGTGACCGGGAGACCCATGAGGCGTTGCAAAATTGAACCAGCGTCGTCCGGGTTAGGGGAGGGTTTGGCTGGCAGGGATTTCCTTGTCCCATCACTCTCTAGCAACTCCTTGTGGCGGGCCGGGCACCTGCAAGCTGACTTCAGTCACCAGCTGGACGGTGTTACCTCTGACACATTGGTGCGGCTGGTTTCCGGGTTAAGCGAGCAGTGTGTCAAAAAGCAGTGTGGCTTGGCAGGGTCGTGTTTCATAGGACGCATGGCTCTTGACCTTCACCTCTCCCGAGTCCGTAGGGGAGTTGTAGCGATGGGACAAGACTGTAACTACCAATTGGATATCACGAAAAAGGGGTAAAAATAAAAAATAAAGATAAGGTCCTTATGCTTCCAAAACCATACCGCAACTGATGCGAGTTAATGTTCAGACCAAGCGTCGAGGCTCTTAACAAAACTCCCCCGTACAAAAGATGCCTTCATCCAATGACTCTTATGTGTAATGTAATGAAATGGAGAGTCATGATCAAGGGTTAGTGTAACATCAACTACTGTAAACCTAAATAATTTTATTAGCTAGCTATGTAACATAATTAACGAGGGTTGACATATTGGTTTTGATTATGACAGTGGATGCATTTAAATCTGACAAAATTAGAGGCATACCGCAAGATAAAGGATTCCAAACAGATGTATATCAAAATGATTCTATCCAGCAAGCTAGTTAGCTACATGTACTAACAGTGAGGAGAAACAATAATGCAACCATTTACTGCTGTAAATCTCTGAAAAATATTTGCCTAAGCATGCCTGATAGACATGGCTGTAGTTAGGTACTGTCTGCCTACCTAGGTACATTTGTACTGCCTGGTCACTGTGCAAAGTTGAGGGCTAATTCATTTTTTTTCAGGCTAGATATTGTTCTAAATAATCTCTGTGCCTGTGCACATGTATGTATGTTCAACTAGCCTACCCTAATGTTGATGTTATAATGGCACAGTTCCACTGTAGTTCAAACAGTACAATAAAGAATATAAACTCAGCAACAAAAGAAACATCCTCTTACTGTCAACTGCGTTTTATTCCAGCAAACTTAACATATGTACATATTTGTATGAACATAACAAGATTCAACAACTGAGACATAAACTGAACAAGTTCCACAGACATGAGACTAACAGAAATCGACCAATGGGTCCCTGTAACGGTCAGTTTCTGGTGTGGCCACCAGCTGCATTACTTACTGCAGTACATCTCCTCCTCATTGACTGCACCAGATTTGCCAGTTCTTGCTGTGAGATGTTACCCCACTCTTCCACCAAGGCACCTGCAAGTTCCCGGTTATTTCTGGGGGGAATGGCCCTAGCCCTCTCCCTCCGATCCAACAGGTCCCAGACGTGCTCAATGGGATTGAGATCCGGGCTCTTCGCTGGCCATGGCAGAACACTGACGTTCCTGTCTTGCAGGAAATCACGCACAGAACGAGCAGTATGGCTGGTGGCATTGTCATGCTGGAGGGTCATGACAATGCCACCAGTCAATACTTTGTAGAGCCACCTTTTGCAGCAATTACAGCTGCAAGTCTCTTGGGGTATGTCTCTATAAGCTTGGCACACCCAGCCACTGGGATTTTTGCCCATTCTTCAAGGCAAAACTGCTCCAGCTCCTTGAAGTTGGATGGGTTCCGCTGGTGTACAGCCATCTTTAAGTCATACCACAGATTCTCAATTGGATTGAGGTCTGGGCTTTGACTAGGCCATTCCAAGACATTTAAATGTTTCCCCTTAAACCACTCAAGTGTTGCTTTAGCAGTATGCTTAGGGTCATTGTCCTGCTGGAAGGTGAACCTCCGTCCCAGTTTCAAATCTTTGGAAGACTGAAACAGGTTTCCCTCAAGAATTTCACTGTATTTAGCGCCATCCATCATGCCTTCAATTCTGGTGTTCTCGGCGTGATGAGAGGTTTTGGGTTTGCGCCAAACCTAGCGTTTTCCTTGATGGCCAAAAGTCTAAATTTTAGTCTCATTTCACCAGAGTACCTTGTTTGGGGAGTCTCCCACATGCCTTCTGGCGAACACCAAACGTGTTTGCTTATTTTTTTCTTTAAGCAATGGCTTTTTTTCAAGCCACTCTTCCATAAAGCCCAGCTCTGTGGAGTGTACGGCTTAAAGTGGTCCTATGGACAGATACTCCAATCTCCGCTGTGGAGCTTTGCAGCTCCTTCAGGGTTACCTTTGGTCTCTTTGTTGCCTCTGATTAATGCCCTCCTTGCCTGGTCCATGAGTTTTGGTGGGCGGTCCTCTCTTAGCAGGTTTGTTGTGGTGCAATATTCTTTCAATTTTTTAGCAATGGTGGGATTTTCAAAGTTTGGGATATTTTTTTTTTACCCAACCCTGATCTGTACTTCTCCACAACTTTGTCCCTGACCTGTTTGTAGAGCTCCTTGTTCTTCGGCTTGCTTGGTGGTGCCCCTTTCTTAGTGGTGTTGGCAGACTCTGGAGTCTTTCAGAACAGGTGTATATATACTGAGCTCATGTGACAGATCATGTGACACTTAGATTGCACACAGGTGGACTTTATTTAACTAATTATGTGACTTCTGAAGGTTATTGGTTGCTCCAGGTCTTATTTAGGGAATTCATAGCAAAGGGGGTGAATACAAATGCACCCACCACTTTTCCGTTAATGATTTTTTAGAATTTGTTGAAACAAGTTCACTTCACCAATTTGGACTATTTTGTGTATGTCCATTACATGAAATCCAAATAAAAATCAATTTAAATTACAGGTTGTAATGCAACAAAATAGGAAAAACGCCAAGGGGGATGAATACTTTTGCATGGCACTGTACTGTGGTCAGTTTGTAATAAGTTGTGAATTACATTCAAGTATAGTGGCTGGTTTGAGGAGAGTTGGTCTACCGAGAGACTGAAGTGAGTTGAGTGGAGGCACCACACATACTTCAAAGAAGTGTCTGATGCCCTTCCAGCCACCCTGTCCCATTCCCTCAGATAGAACCCATCTCCACTCTCACCAATAACAACCATTGAATATTAGCTGTAATGGCAAACAATTAATAATAATGACTCGACATCCTCTCCTAATCTGTCCAGAACTCTTATTCATTTTACAGCAGGTTTGCAAGTCATAAAAATAAATACAATTGTTTGATGAGCAGGTGTCCACATACTTTTGGTCATGTAGTGTAAGTTGATTTCTTGATTCCTTTGAAACGATGTCTGCAACTGGACTAGATTGTGAATGATTCTTGGCAGAATGCAATTGCTTGACTGCCGTGAGGGTGATAAGCACAATATCGCGAGCTGCAGCCACAAACAACTTGTTCTTCTAGTTTGAGTTTGTTGAGCAGAGGTTGTATATGTTATGGTTCTACAAAACTGTAACATTCCATTCCATCATAACATTCCATAATCAATTAATTGTAATCATTCTTGCAGCATGCGATCAAATATCAGTTTCTTCTCTGTGCTGTCTGCAGCATGATCTATTTTCCTGCGAGTACATATGATAGACAGTTGTTTTGTTGGAGCGCGTATCAATGCTGCTGTAGAGTTAATTGTGGCCAGCAAGTCAAACGAACAATTTAAATGAACGAGTCATTCAGAAAAACTAATGACTCTCGAGTCAGTAAAAATAGTTTTTCAAAAATAATGAATCATTCGAGAACTGCACATCACTAATACAGACCTGGGGACCCATCTGGAAACAAGATGGAAAGAGATGTACAGTGGGACTGAAGTTAGTAAGCACTAGAGAGAAATGAGCGGCGGATGGATATATAATCTGTCCCTAGAGCCACCTGAGCTTAATCACTATCATTATTTGGGGAGAAGAAAAGTGACCTGTGGACTTATTCAGTTCAATACATCACAAGTAAATGACCTAGAATGCAAAAAGAGAGAGAGAGATGTGGAGAGAGAGATGTGGAGAGAGAGAAAAATATGTGTAGAGAGACATGGGTAGAGAGTGAAAGAAAGAGCTCTTCCTTGATACAGCGTTGGGCATTTTGCCAAAGCATCCACTGCCTGATTTTCTACTACTCAAAGAGTCTGCAATTATTTTGTCCAAGACCAGCAAGGAATCATAAGGAGGCTCGAAAAACCTCAGTAATAACAGCCTCGCCTCTTTGTTTTGTTGATCGGTAAGTAAGCGTGAGTCACTTCTCAGAACCGCCAAGTGCTATAAGGCGAACAAAAGCCTAGACGGGAAGGTATAGCAACTGCTTGGCCTCCGACTGCAAGGCACTACAGAGGGTAGTGCGTACGGCCCAGTCCATCACTGGGGCCAAGCTTCCTGCCATCCAGGACCTCTATACCAGGTGGTGTCAGAGGAAGGCCCTCAAAATTGTCAAAGACTCCAGCCACCCTGGTCATAGACTGTTCTCTCTGCTACCGCACGGCAAGCGGTACCGGAGTGCCAAGTCTAGGTCCAAAAGACTTCTCAACAGCTTCGTCCCCCAAGCCATAAGACTCCTGAACAGCTAATCATGGCTACCCGGACCATTTGCACTGCCCCCCCACCACATCTTTTTACGCTGCTGCTACTCTGTTTATTATTTATGCATAGTCACTTTAACTCTACCCACATGTACATATTACTTAAACTACCTCAACTAGCCGGTGCCCCCGCACATTGACTTTGCACCGGTACCCCCCTGTTATTTTATTTTACTTCTGCTCTTTTTTTCTCAACACTTTTTTGTTGTTTTGTTCTACTTTTTTACTAAAAATAAATGCACTGTTGGTTAAGGTGCATGTGGCCAATACAATTTGATTTGATTTGATTGCAATGGGGAGAGACCTGATACACATCAAACCAGGCTGAGGCAGCTTGACTGACAAAATCTTGACAATAAGTGCTTTCAAAAAGTAAGGTTCCAGGTCCAGTACTGCATTGCACAGGGTCGAACCAGAAAGATAATGCTTGAATAAAGGACACTCACAATGATTCACACCTCAAAGACTGGGAGGAAATTGAGGCTACAAAAGCTTTTGCATTCACCTTCATGTCCTTCAAAAAAGCTTGTGCGCTAGCCTAAGCTGAGTTGCCACAGGAAAGTAATTGCAAACTCTGCACAGAACCCGAGCTTCCATTCATCAGAAGCTGAGAGGTAGTGACGCTCACTGCTTTTGTGTGGAGATAGATGATTGATAGTCTGAACAGTGCTAAGTAATGATGAATTCTTGCATCTGTACAAGCTAGCCATTTTCATATGGCATGACTCATACAGAAGATTCCCACTGGGCACACCACGTCATTTCAACATGGAAATGTGTGCAATATTTGGTTGAGACGTTGATCAATGAGATATCAACCTATATTTGAGATTCTGCGCCGATTATTATAGCAATTGTGAAGATCTGCACAGACCTGCGACCTTTGCATGCTATCTTGAACATGCACACTTTCTATGATTACATAAGAAGGCATTTATAGTTACAGGAGTCTACCCTCAAAATGTGTCTATGGATGTGTTACAAATGTAAAGGTTGAATAAATACTGTTACATTAGTTTGTAAGATAGCCTTAACTTTAGGCTATTTGCTACAGTGGGGGAAAAAAGTATTTAGTCAGCCACCAATTGTGCAAGTTCTCCCACTTAAAAAGATGAGAGAGGCCTGTAATTTTCATCATAGGTACACGTCAACTATGACAGACAAATTGAGAAAAGAAATTCCAGAAAATTACATTGTAGGATTTTTAATGAATTTATTTGCAAATTATGGTGGAAAATAAGTATTTGGTCAATAACAAAAGTTTCTCAATACATTGTTATATACCCTTTGTTGGCAATGACACAGGTCAAACGTTTTCTGGAAGTCTTCACAAGGTTTTCACACACTGTTGCTGGTATTTTGGCCCATTCCTCCATGCAGATCTCCTCTAGAGCAGTGATGTTTTGGGGCTGTCGCTGGGCAACACGGACTTTCAACTCCCTCCAAAGATTTTCTATGGGTTGAGATCTGGAAACTGGCTAGGCCACTCCAGGACCTTTAAATGCTTCTTACGAAGCCACTCCTTTGTTGCCCGGGCGGTGTGTTTGGGATCATTGTCATGCTGAAAGACCCATCCACGTTTCATCTTCAATGCCCTTGCTGATGGAAGGAGGTTTTCACTCAAAATCTCACGATACATGGCCCCATTCATTCTTTCCTTTACACGGATCAGTCGTCCTGGTCCCTTTGCAGAAAAACAGCCCCAAAGCATGATGTTTCCACCCCCATGCTTCACAGTAGGTATGGTGTTCTTTGGATGCAACTCAGCATTCTTTGTCCTCCAAACACGACGAGTTGAGCTTTTACCAAAAAGTTTCATCTGACCATATGACATTATCCCAATCCTCTTCTGGATCATCCAAATGCACTCTAGCAAACTTCAGACGGGTCTGGACATGTACTGGCTTAAGCAGGGGGACACGTCTTGCACTGCAGGATTTGAGTCCCTGGCGGCGTAGTGTGTTACTGATGGTAGGCTTTGTTACTTTGGTCCCAGCTCTCTGCAGGTCATTCACTAGGTCCCCCTGTGTGGTTCTGGGATTTTTGCTCACCGTTCTTGTGATCATTTTGACCCCACGGGGTGAGATCTTGCGTGGAGCCCCAGATCGAGGGAGATTATCAGTGGTCTTGTATGTCTTCCATTTCCTAATAATTGCTCCCACAGTTGATTTCTTCAAACCAAGCTGCTTACCTATTGCAGATTCAGTCTTCCCAGCCTGGTGCAGGTCTACAATTTTGTTTCTGGTGTCCTTTGACAGCTCTTTGGTCTTGGCCATAGTGGAGTTTGGAGTGTGACTGTTTGAGGTTGTGAACAGGTGTCTTTTATACTGATAACAAGTTCAAACAGGTGCCATTAATACAGGTAACGAGTGGAGGACAGAGGAGCCTCTTAAAGAAGAAGTTACAGGTGTCATGAGCCTCTCACTCCACCGGGTTACCACCTTTATTTTCTTCCACTCTCTCTACTCAGCCTAACTAGCTCCACCTGTCCCTGCTCTGCTCTGCTCTAATTACTCTGCCAGCTGCGCTGCATTACCCACTACCTCTCCCAGTATTTAAGGCCCTGTCTTTCAGCTCTCCGGTGTCAGATCGTCTGCAAAGCTCACACCCGGAACCTGTTTGCTCGCGCTTCTGGCTCACCCTGGTTTTGTGACCCCGGACCTGCCTGATTTTTGGATACTCTTCTGCCCCAGGAGATCCAGACCTGCTTCTGCCATTACGACTCCTGACTACTCTTCAATTCCGGTAACTCTGACCAGCCTTCTGCCTTGCTACTACGTATTTTGGATTTCCCTTGAACTGTACTGCTGCCTTGTTTCATTCCGCCCTGTTGTGTCTGTGTCTCCCCCCCCCAGGACTTCTGGACCACCCACCACCGGCTTCATAGGACGCATCGCTGCCACTGGGGGGGGCACAGACCCAGCACATTGGACGGGATCCCTGTTACCCCTGGAGCCTTCATTCACTCCCTACTTCCCTTTTCCCTTAAGTTTTAATAAACTTTCTGGTGTGACGCAATTGTGGTCCTCTGGTTGTCTGTCTGAACCGTGACAGTACGATCTGACCATTATGGACTCAGCGCACACTTTCCCCGACATGGAAACCGATGAGCATGAGCAGCAGTTCCAGCAGCAGCAACAACAACTCGCCATGATCATTCAACTCCTCACCAACCTTACCCCAGCCAGTCTGCCCACCAGCCCTGCCCCCGAGTTACCTGCCCCGGTCATTGCAGCCGCTGCTCCGGAACCCAAGATTGGAAACCCCGAGCGGTTCAACGGCGATTCAACCCAGGTCCGGCCATTCCTGACTAGCTGCCGACTTCAGTTCTCCTTGCAGCCAAGGACCTTCGCCACGGAGGGGGCTAAAGTTGGGTATGCCATCACTCACCTGACGGGCCGAGCTCGACTCTGGGGAACAGCAGAGTTCGAACGTCAAACCCCCGCATGTGCAACCTTCGACCTGTTTGCTGAGGAGATGCTGAAGGTGTTTGACCTGGATTCACCAACCGCAGAGGCGTCTCGTGAACTGTTCAGTATTCGACAAGGCAGACGTACAGTCGCAGACCATTCCATCGACTTCCGAACCCTGGCTAGACGAAGTTCTTGGAACACACCATCGTTGGTGGACGCGTTCTTCCATAGTTTGGCTGACTATATCAAGGACGAGTTGGTCTCCCATGAACTGCCTTCCACTCTTGATGAAGCCATCGCACTGACTGTCAGGATCGACAGAAGGATACAGACCCGTCGTCGTGAGAGGGGGCGCCAAGGTCCACCTACTACCGGCATTCGGAGAGATCCGACTGGGCTCCTGTCATCTACTGCCACTCACCCAGGTCAGCTTGATCAGTCTGAGCCTATGGAGATTGGGCGAGCCTCTCTCACTCCTGCAGAGCGCCAGCGCCGCTTCACCTCAAACCTCTGCCTCTATTGTGGAGGTGATGGACATCGTGTGGTAACCTGCCCTTTAAAGGGCCGAAGCTCACCGGGCATAGGGGGAGTCCGGTTGAGTTCAATGACCATCCAGTCCTCCGACCGCAAACCCCTGCTGCAAGTTCACCTCCGCCTCTCTGACTCAACTCACACCCTGGCTGCTCTGGTGGATTCTGGCGCCGAAGCCAACATAATGGACATCAAGCTGGCACGCCAACTGGGACTGGAGAACCTCCGTTTGACACCTCCTATTCCTGCCCGGGCACTGGACGGACACTTACTCGGATCGGTCACTCATGTCACGGCCCCGGTCTCGATGGGTCTGTCCGGAAACCATCAAGAAACTATCCAGTTTCACCTGCTCCCCTCTCCAGGCCAACCCCTCATCCTGGGTTACCCATGGCTCCGCCGGCACAACCCTCAGCTCGACTGGGTGACCGGGGTGATCAGGGAGTGGGGAGAGGACTGCCACCGAACCTGCCTGCTTGCTGCCGCACTACCCCCTCGGCCAGTACCTACTAACTCCGCTCCTGACCTCTCCAATGTCCCAGAATGCTACCATGGTCTCAGAGAGGTGTTTAACAAAGCAAGAGCCACATCTCTGCCCCCTCACCGACCGTACGACTGTGCCATCGACCTCCTCCCTGGAACAGCCCCTCCAAAGGGTCGTCTTTATTCGTTGTCTGCTCCTGAAAGAAAGTCCATGGAGGACTACATCAATGGCTCTCTGTCCGCAGGATTAATCCGTTCATCTTCATCTCCTGCTGGTGCTGGCTTCTTCTTTGTGGGGAAGAAGGACGGATCTCTTCGCCCCTGCATCGACTACAGGGGACTCAACGACATCACAGTGAAGAACCGTTACCCTCTGCCTCTGCTCACCTCTGCTTTTGAGTTGCTCCAGGGAGCCACTGTTTTTACCAAGTTGGATCTCAGAAACGCTTACCACCTAGTGCGGATCCGGGAGGGAGATGAATGGAAAACCGCATTCAATACACCAACAGGCCACTACGAGTATCTGGTTATGCCTTTTGGCCTCACCAATGCTCCTGCTGTGTTCCAGGCTCTAGTGAATGATGTACTGCGGGACATGTTAAACAAGTTTGTCTTCGTTTACCTGGATGACATCTTAATCTACTCCAGAAACCTGTCTGAACACACCCGCCATGTCCAGCAAGTCCTTCATCGTCTTCTGGAGAATTCCCTCTACGCCAAGGCAGAGAAATGTGAGTTTCACGTCAAGACAGTGGCCTTCCTGGGGTACATAGTGGCAGAGGGAAGTATCCAAATGGATCCTGCCAAAGTATCAGCAGTCACTTCATGGCCAGTTCCGGAGAACAGAAAGAAGCTGCAACAGTTTCTGGGGTTTGCTAACTTCTATAGAAAGTTTATCCGGAACTACAGTACCGTTGCTGCCCCTCTCACTGCTCTAACCAGCACCAAGCAACCCTTCACCTGGACCCCAGCAGCCGACAAAGCCTTCAGTACCCTCAAGGTGAGGTTCACCTCCGCTCCCATCCTCCAGATGCCTGATGTGGACCGGCAATTCATTGTGGAGGTGGACGCCTCGGCTGTGGGAGTTGGTGCTGTGATTTCTCAGTGGGCTGCGGAGGATAGGAAGCTCCATCCCTGTGCCTTTTTCTCACGTCGGTTGTCCCCCTCTGAGTGCAATTACGACATAGGGAACCGTGAGCTGCTGGCTGTGAAGCTTGCCTTGGAGGAGTGGCGTCACTGGCTGGAGGGGTCCACCATTCCATTTCTCGTTTGGACCGATCATAAGAACTTGGAGTACATCCGCACGGCCAAACGGTTGAACTCCAGGCAGTCCCGCTGGGCCCTGTTCTTCACCAGGTTTAATTTCACTCTGTCATACCGGCCTGGATCACGCAACACCAAGCCAGACGCCCTCTCCCGTCAATTCCAGAAGGATGACACCTCCTCCAAGGACCCTGTGTCGATTCTGCCAAGTCCCTGCATCGTTGCAGCTCTGACCTGGGCTGTTGAGGAACAGGTGCTGGAGGCTCTCCGTAACCAGCCAGGTCCCAGCACTTGCCCAGCTGACCGCCTTTTTGTCCCCGAAGACCTGAGGTCCCAGGTCGTTCAGTGGGGACATGACTCCCGCCTAGCTTGTCACCCTGGCTCCACCCGCACTTACAACCTGCTCGCCCAGAGGTTCTGGTGGCCCTCTCTGAGGAAGGATGTACGGGAATTCGTCCAAGCCTGCCCCATCTGCAACCAACACAAGTCGTCCTGCCAGCCCCCAGCCGGATTGCTGCAGCCCCTGCCTGTGCCCAGACGTCCCTGGTCTCACATCGCCCTTGACTTTGTCACGGGGCTGCCCCCTTCAAGTGGCATGACCGTCATTCTCACCATAGTTGACCGTTTCAGCAAGATGGCACACTTCATTCCCCTCCCCAAGCTCCCAACCGCCAAGGAGACCGCCCAGGTGGTCCTGGAACACGTCTTCCGGATCCACGGACTGCCAAAGGATGTAGTTTCTGACCGTGGTCCACAATTCTCCTCCGCTTTTTGGAAGGAGTTCTGTCACCTGCTGGGAGCCACAGTCAGTCTGACTTCCGGATTCCATCCCCAATCCAATGGGCAGTCAGAGCGGGCTAATCAGGAGCTCGAGAAGGCACTGCGATGCATGACTTCACGCAACCCCCACTCCTGGTCGCAGCAATTGACATGGGTGGAGTACGCACACAATTCTCTGACCTGCTCTGCCATCGGTATGTCCCCTTTCCAATGTGTTTATGGATACCAGCCTCCTCTATTTGCCAGCCAGGAAGAGGAGGTTACTTGCCCATCTGCACTTGCTTTTGCCCGTCGATGTCGCCGCACCTGGTCACAAGCCCGAGCCACACTCCTCAGATCCGTTGCCAGCTACACTACCGGGGCCAACCGTCGGAGAATTCCTGCTCCCACCTACCATGTTGGTCAAAGGGTGTGGTTGTCATCGAAGAACCTGCCACTCAGGGTGGAGTCGCAGAAGCTGGCACCTCGGTTCATTGGCCCATTCCCTATCATAAGAGTGATTAGCCCAACTGCTGTCCGGCTCCAACTGCCTAATTCCCTGAGGGTGCACCCCACTTTCCATGTGTCTAAGATTAAGCCCATCCATGAGAGTCCGCTGGTCCCTGCTGCGCCTTGTCCTCCTCCTCCACGGCTTGTCGATGGTGGTCTGGTTTACACCGTCCGCCGCCTGCTTCGGTCCAGACGGAGGGGTAGGGGTCTCCAGTACCTCATTGACTGGGAGGGCTATGGACCTGAGGAAAGGACCTGGGTGCCAGCTAGTCGGATTGTGGATAGGACTCTCATCACCGCTTTCCACCAACGGCATCCTGATCAACCTGCAATCCGTAGGGGCCGCCCCAGAGGGGTCCCTAACCGTCCTGCCCGCTCGGCTTCCTGTCCTGTGCCTGATCCTGTCTCGGGACCTGTCCCATCTCCCGACCACGGCCCTCCGGCTTCCTCCGAGGATGAGGACGTTCACTCGGACCGTTCGGAGGAGTTCTAGCCCTCCTCCGGCTCCCCTCCTCCCGCCCGGCGTGGTGTTGCTCTTGGGACTTCTGGGGCCGTCCCTTGGGGGGGGGGTTCTGTCATGAGCCTCTCACTCCACCGGGTTACCACCTTTATTTTCTTCCACTCTCTCTACTCAGCCTAACTAGCTCCACCTGTCCCTGCTCTGCTCTGCTCTAATTACTCTGCCAGCTGCGCTGCATTACCCACTACCTCTCCCAGTATTTAAGGCCCTGTCTTTCAGCTCTCCGGTGTCAGATCGTCTGCAAAGCTCACACCCGGAACCTGTTTGCTCGCGCTTCTGGCTCACCCTGGTTTTGTGACCCCGGACCTGCCTGATTTTTGGATACTCTTCTGCCCCAGGAGATCCAGACCTGCTTCTGCCATTACGACTCCTGACTACTCTTCAATTCCGGTAACTCTGACCAGCCTTCTGCCTTGCTACTACGTATTTTGGATTTCCCTTGAACTGTACTGCTGCCTTGTTTCATTCCGCCCTGTTGTGTCTGTGTCTCCCCCCCCCAGGACTTCTGGACCACCCACCACCGGCTTCATAGGACGCATCGCTGCCACTGGGGGGGGCACAGACCCAGCACATTGGACGGGATCCCTGTTACCCCTGGAGCCTTCATTCACTCCCTACTTCCCTTTTCCCTTAAGTTTTAATAAACTTTCTGGTGTGACGCAATTGTGGTCCTCTGGTTGTCTGTCTGAACCGTGACAACAGGTCTGTGAGAGCCAGAAATCTTGCTTGTTTGTAGGTGACCAAATACTTATTTTCCACCATCATTTGCAAAGAAATTCATTTTTTTCCCTCAATTTCTCTGTCATAGTTGACGTGTACCTATGATGAAAATTACAGGCCTCTCTCATCTTTTTAAGTGGGAGAACTTGCACAATTGGTGGCTGACTAAATACTTTTTTTCCCCACTGTATATTATGACAACGCAACTAAATATCAACATTTAAAGGATATCTAATGCTTGGAGAGTTTCATTTGAGCCACTGGCTTAATCCTACTCTTTAACTTTTATTTTTGGTTTAGTTGGAGACGTGAATCCAACATATAATTTGTTAACTTGTCGACAAGTTACAGTGCCTTGCAAAAGTATTCATCCCCCTTGGCGTTTTTCCTATTTTGTTGTATTACATCCTGTAATTTAAATGGATTTTTATTTGGATTTCATGTAATGGACATACACAAAATAGTCCAAATTGGTGAAGTGAAATGAAAAAAATAACTTGTTTCAAAAAATTCAAAAAAATAATTTACGGAAAAGTGGTGCGTGCATATGTATTCACCCCCTTTGCTATGAATTCCCTGAATAAGATCTGGTGCAACCAATTACCTTCAGAAGTCACATAATTAGTTAAATAAAGTCCACCTGTGTGCAATCTAAGTGTCACATGATCTGTCTCATGATCTCAGTATATATACACCTGTTCTGAAAGGAGTCTGCAACACCACTAAGCAAGGGCACCACCAAGCAAGTGGCACCATGAAGACCAAGGAGCTCTCCAAACAGTTGTGGAGAAGTACAGATCAGGGTTGGGTTAAAGAAAATATCCGAAAAATATCAGAAACATAGAACATCCCACGAAGCACCATTAAATCCATTATAAAAAATTGAAAGTATATTGCATCACAACAAACCTGCCAAGAGAGGACCGCCCACCAAAACTCACGGACCAGGCAAGGAGGGCATTAATCAGAGAGGCAACAAAGAGACCAAAGATAACCCTGAAGGAGCTGCAAAGCTCCACAGCGGAGATTGGAGTATCTGTCCATTGGACCACTTTAAGCCGTACACTCCACAGAGCTGGGCTTTACGGAAGAGTGGCCAGAAAAAAAGCCATTGCTTAAAGAAAAAAATAAGCAAACACGTTTGGTATTAAATATGCGCGTATTTGCATATTTGCATATCAAGCTGACAATATTATCTGGACACTGGATGATGTCAGCCTGAATATTTTGGTTTCATTTTGTTAAGACACTCCAGTAAAATACTAAAGAAAGGTACGTAAAATGCATTTTGGGTGAATTTTTCAGAAGAAAATGTCATCTAGAATAAAAATGTGACAACATATCAACAATTCAACAAGTTATTGTTGTTTTTACCGCAATGCTTTGCTTTATCTTGGCCAGGTCACAGTTGTAAATGAGAACTTGTTCTCAACTGGCTTACCTGGTTAAATAAAGGTGAAATAAATAAATTAAATAAAAAATTCCCTATGTATAAGTCTGGAGAATATGTCTAAGGATAACCACACGTTTGGTGAATGCAGATGCTTCTGAGGCTGAGAAAAATGAGTTGGCGTGTGGTAAGAGTCTGACTTTCAGGAAATGGCAGTTAGACAAGGACACTGAAAGTAGACTACCAAACGCCAAACACCTACAGTGCCTTCAGAAAGTATCCCTTTAAGGAGCTACACATTTTGTATGCTGAGAATGTTGTGGTAATATTAGATCAAACTTAAATACTGTACAACATTTTCTAAATGTTCTTGAAAATGTTCTGAGGATCTCCAAGACAAGTTAAAATGTATATTGCGTGAACATCAATGTAATACTATGTTAAACCTAAAACACATATGCTATGAATGTCATAAAACAGTCTTATTTGGAAATTGTGGAACATTGTGGGAATGTTCTATACAACCTATGTGAATATTAATATTTTTGCAACATCCCAGACAACTCCCATAACTTAATTAAATGTTCTGGGACCCTTTAAAGAACATACACCAGGTGTTCTGTCAACATTCTGTGACGAGTACTGAGGATACGAAGAGGTAGGACGCAGACGCAGGAATCAACAATGTAAAGGTTTACTTAACACTGAAAAGAGAACAACAAAGATTGAGTACACGACATGACACTAACAATCACACACAACACAACACTGAACAGTCCAGGGCTATATAGGGGTGGTGATGAGATGATGAGGTGCAGGTGCGATGGAGGTGATTAGGGTGTGTTGGGTTTCCATTCCTGTGTTGCCGAGGTGGTGCGCTCAGACCGGTGGCTCAGTAGACCGGCTAATCAGAGCGCCGGAGGGGAGCAACGGGAGGAGACGTGACACATTCTTACAACATTATAGGAATGTCCTATGCAACCTAATTTAAACATTGTATGAATGTCATCACAACTGAGGATAGTTTGTGTTTTGGGAACCTATCTCTTGCGATGTACCAACACTGTTCCCACAACCTAATGACATTTTCTGGGAACGTTTAAAGAACTCAGAAAGGCTGTTCTGTCAACATTCTTGCAAAACCAAAGGACTGTTTTGTGCACCCTGATACAAACATTATCTGCATTTCAGCACATACCCCCACAATGTTCCCACAATGTAAAGAAACATTCTGGGAACCTTTAAAGAACAGACTAAATGTGTTCCGGGAATGTTCTTGTAACATCAGGTGAATGTTTTTTGCACCCTAAAAGAGACATCCGCACAACTGGATTTTTTTGTGTGTTTTAGGAACATTTATTTGACAATTTAAAATACAGAAGCCATACCAGGCAACCAATACATGTACCGAAATTGCAGAGGATTATACACACAAAAAGTCAGACTTGTTTCCATTGTAGTCCTCTATTGGTAGACAAGTGGTTGCAGAGCAAAACAAGTTACATGGGCACTCTGTGCCATACATTGAATCATACACAATGTCCACATATTTAGGTTTATACAGAAAAAGCAAATATACACATCTAACAAATCACTAGGGCAGAGTGGCTTTACACTTGTTTAGGAGGCTATCTCAACATTAACCAAGCCTTGCAGGAGTGTTTGAACCTAATACTGGCAGAAACAGTTTTTATCTCACTCTACCACTGCCGTACCACTGCCGTATATAAAAACGTGTTCTGGCCAGTACCACTCCTGAATCGACATGGCACAAGATCGTGGGCATATCTGTTGTGATGTTCCCACAATGTTCTCACCAGACTGTTCCCACAACCTAATGAAACATTTTGGGAACCTTGAAAGAACAGATTAAATGTGTTTTAGCAACATTCTTGCAACATCAGCTGAATGCTTTTTACACCCTAAAAGAAACATTGTAGAATCATTCGCACAACTGGACAGTTTTTGTGTTTTGGGAACATATATTTTGTGATGTCCCCACAATGTTCTCACCAGACTGTTCCCACAACCTAATGAAACATTCTGGGAACCTTTAAAGAACAGATTAAATGTGTTCTAGGAATGTTCTTGCAACATCAGGCATATGTTTTATACAAACATTCTATAATCATCAGCACGACTGGACTGTTTTTGTGTTATGAGAACATGTGCCCCGACCTAACGAATGTTATGTGAACTTTCACAGACTCAGTTGTAGTTTGCTGGGTGCACTCTTAGAAGAAATTGTGTAATCTAGAACCTAAAAGGGTTCCTTGGCTGTCCCCAATGGAGAACCCTTTGACGAACCCTTTTTGGTTCCAAATAGAACGCTTTTGGTTCCAGGTAGAACCCTTTTGGGTTCTATGTCGGACACTTTCCACAGAGGGTTCTACATGGAACCCAAAAGGGATCTCCCTGGAACCAAAAAGGGTTCTCCTATTGGGACAGCCGAAGAACCATTTTGGAACCTTTTTTTCTAAAAGTGTAGTGGCTGAGTGAGGAGGGAGCATGCGGCTTCCGATTGAGTCATACATGAAGGTGACAGTATAGTGTACAACGTTTGATTAATTGATTTACAATCCAATATGGAGACCATTAACATACAGCTGAGTCAACAACACACAACAGATCAATAGTGTTGAGAATATATAACTTTAATTAATGCATTTTCTTGGTAATAGCATGATGTAATCAATCAAACGTGACGTGAGGTCCATCTCATACATTGACTAATAAATAAAAGACCATAACAGTGGTAGATATGGCATAACATTCATTTGTTCACCTTTTGTATTTCATGTTGGGTAAATTGTTACTGTTAACAGATGTTTACTGTTAATTTTTTAAGTTTAGAAAGTAGAGTTGTTGTGAAACCTAATCCGATAAAAGGTGTCACTCTACCTTGACCTTTCAACATTGTTTCGAGGTACCCTATATTGACTGCATTAGCCCACCGACCTAAAGACTAGGCATTAGCTCAAGGAGGCAATACAAGGCTTCTGGTCTCAGGCAAGGTTACTCATTAAGCAAATATGTTACACAAACAGCCTTGAATGGACTAAATTTAGTCTTTGCCGTATTGCTTTACTCTTTCCAATGTATTCAGATCAAGGCTGGTATCAACTGATAAGAAAGTGACGCTTTTGTGAAAATATATCTATCAGATCCACAAAAGCAGTGGAGGAAGCAACTTTCTCCTTTAGTCTCTAATAACAATAGTCTTGAACTAAGACAAAGTAAAGACCCTGCTCATTATCACACACTCCATTCTCAGTAAACCCAGAATTGCCTAATTTCTATAAAAAGACTGAAGGAACCATCATAAAACTGCAATGGATACCCTTTCAGCTACGTAAAGAAAAACTACAGATCCTTAAACTATAAATCCCCTTCAAATGAATGGCAGGTAGAGTACCATTTAATTGTAACGATAACATTACTTATGCATTACAGACGATCACCAGACCTATCAGACATGTCACAGACCAGACATGACAGGCACTGGACTGCACACACTTCAATTAGCCAAAGGCAAATGACAGCGCTCAAAATAGCATAGTGGGAACCTGGACACAGATGACTCATCAATATTTTGTGTGATTTAGTTTACTGGGGAGTGATGAATAAATAACTATCGCATGGCCCAGTTCTTTTTCCATTGATCAAGTTCCCACTCTCAGTTTGAGTCAAAACAATAAATTTTCAATTAATTTGCACAATACAGAAGCATTATAATGTTCGCCCATACAGTAGCCCATATGTTCTACAGTCACAAACCTTTACCTTAATTAGGAGTTGACATAGAGATCCTTCTACAGTACCTAGCACACACATGACCCTCTGTAGCAACCATATAAATAGAAGTAGACCAGTAACAACAAGAAGCCACAGAAGTACCATAATTAAACATTATATGCAAAGACATTTTAATTCCAGATACATGTCAAGAGAATGGAGTGTTAGAGGAAACCTCCTGTCTAAATAACTTAGTCACTTAGCTGTCATTACAGGTTACAACCTGCTTAGTTGTGTGAAGGCTGTTTTCCTCGCTTATGCCAAAGGCAGATTATATTTAGTTTTGACAAGTTTGTCTTTTCCATTAGCTTGTTTAGAATAATACCAGTCTCTTAGAGCTATATGCTAAACATTAATATAAAGCTACACTTTCCCACAATAATCAATTTTTGGACAGATTCACTGTTCTTCACTCTGTCTGTTGTTGTTGTTTTCAACTGGCATCTGCTAAAACAAAAAGAATGTCAGCAGAAGAGAAAGCGAGAGAGAGGGAGAGAGAGAGAGAGAAAGAGGGAGAGAGATTTAAACATCTCCGAGGCCTTGCAGCCCTATACCCCTCTCTCCCTCTCCCATTCTCGAACCTCCAGGGAGCCCTTGTAGGGAGGGAAAAGGGATATTTTTAGCAGGTCTCACAATTCCTCCTGTAAATAATTACCCTAGTTGTTGCAAAGCTGCCTGCTCATAGGATTGGCCGGGTGATGCGGTGCTACATCACACGTCAAAGGCAGAAGCAGGGAAAGGAGAGGGCTTACGTCATAGTGAGATCTGCAGTAGAACCCTTGGTGATACAAGGTCTCGGATCCTTAAACCACACCACATCATCATGAAGCGAAGGCTTTTGACACTCAAGAAGGCAGGGATGGAGGGGATGTTATAGGAAACGTGACCGGGCACATTTTATGTAAAGTGTGTCAGAATTCCATTTATCCCTGAAGACTATGCCCTCCTGGTGTGAATAATGGAAACCTAGAGTAGGTTGTTAGAGCACTCAGTAATCACAGTTGTGCCGGTTGGCTTGTGGACTGGAAGTGTTCAGTCTTTCCTTTCTTCATTCAAATTCCTTGAAAAACTGGCCTGTAACACAGTCTGTATAACTGCAATACGGGCAGTAATACATTTTTGTTTGTACTTCAATTGAGACTGGATCAAGCATCAAGGTCACATAAATTAAAAAAATCTGACCTTACAGAGTTTGGGCCACAATGCCACCATGTGGGATTTTATACTGCTACTAGGGCTGGGAATTGCCAGGGACCTCACAATACCATATTATAATCATACTTAGGTGGCGATATTATATGCATTACGATTCAATACTGTGATTTTATTGCGATTTAATTTTCCAAACATATTGCTCACCACATGTCTGCTGCAGCGGGACAAGAGAGAGCCATGAGAATGAGTTTTGATCAGTCATTGAAATAAAAGTGCTTAAAACTAATTGGCTCCCTATTTAAAATAGAAGATGGGGAACGAGCTATGAAGGAAAAATACTACGAGTTTTGGTGCAGGTACAGCCAACTAGTGCAAAAGTAATATTGCGTTATTGTCAAAACGATATGATATATCGTCAAAGATAATATCTCTATGTAACTGTATTGATTTTTCCCCATTACCAACAGCTACCCTAATAAGGTCCCAGAGTGCAATGTGCAACCAACCTTCAGTCTTATATAAAAAAAAAATCACATGCCTTGTCTTATCATTAGGTGCATGATAATGGCAAGGAGAAGTAACCTAATCAACATTTTCAAATAAATAGATTTGGCAGATAGTTTTCATTATTTTGACCTCCCCACATTATAATTGGAAAAGGAAGTGTAAACTCTAACATAACCTATTAGCTACGAAAGGTAACTCCAACATTTTTTTTGCTAAGAGCAGCTGTTTAGCCACCACTAATTTTGGTCAGTTTTAAATCAGTTTCATCCAAAACAGAGATTTGCGAGGAAGGGTATGAAGGGTACCGTAACAGTTTAACTTGGGTTGGGTTTATTTCAAGCCTGCCCACATCTGGCAACACCCAAGTAATCATCCATTTGGGTAGCAGCTGCAAGTGACCTGATCATAATGCCCATGGTCAATTTGGTTTGACATTCGATATCCCTATGGGGCTAGTTAGGGACCATCAGTAAATTACACATATTTTAAAATGTTAATAGCTCCTAATCTCAACGACTTAAAAACCTCAAACCAACTATAAATTGTAGAAATTCATATACAAATATTGAAAGCATTTAAAGAGACAACTAAAACATGTGCAACATGAAAATATTTCCTCATTTACATTGTGTAATTGATTGACAGTCCCTAACTAGCCCCAGAGCTGGGCTATCTAGTGTCAAACCAACTTTGCCACGGTCCCACCACAGCCAAGGCTGAAGCTAATTGGCGAAAGAAGTTGGCTAGCACTAGCTAGCCTAGGCGACTTCAAGACACAAGACCTGGTTAGAATGTTTCAAGTTATCTAGAAGGGTAAATGACTGTAACTGTGTACTCTTTTGGCAGAGTAAATGTACAAAAGCTTGCCACCTGTGAACACAGACTCAAGAGACACCCTCATTAACAAACTCTCGATTGGCTTCAGTCATGGCCGCTGCATTTCTTAATGACCAAGCTGAAAAACTAGGCCAAATCAGGAAGTTAAGTCCCCCTTTAATGTATGTTAATGACTAAAGAAAAGTATGCTTCCTGAGAGAAACCTACTCTCACAGGCCATTATGACTTTGAAAGTAGTCATATTAAAGGGTTGATGAGGGAGGGAGTTTGTTGTCTATGAACTCTATCAACAGGATTCCATTAGTACATTCAAACAGGCCTGCCAGTCATGGGGTAGACTATTAGGAGTTTAGGAAGCAGGAGACTTAGACAATGATGGTTTTCATAACATTTAATAGGATGCTGCCATGGCACATTATATTACTATGACTAAATGACTGTAAGAAATCAACACCAAAAACAAAAACATGAGGGTTATTCGGCTGTCCCCATAGGAGAACCCTTTTTGGTTTCAGGTAGAACCCTTTTTGGTTCAAGATAGAACTATTTTGGGTTCCATGTAGAACCCTCTGTGGAAAGGGTTCTACATGGAACCAAAAAATGTTTTTTTTAAAGGGCTTTCCTATGGGGACAGCCGAAGAACCCTTATTGGTTCTAGATAACACATTTTCTCCCAAGAGTGTATGCACACTCACACACTCACTCACACAAACTCACACTGACACTCCAACACACACACACACAACATTTGCTCACACACACATTACACACACATACATTCACACTGACTCTATACACACACACACACACACACTCACATACAATCATCATATATGCTGCTGCTACTCTGTTTATCATATATCCTGATGCCTAGTCACCTTACCCCTACAGATATCTAACCCTACCACTCCATTATCCCTGCACATTGTAAATATTGCATTGGCACAGACCCTGGATATAGCTTGCTTACTTTCTTGTGTTCTTCTTGTTTCTATTTCTCGTGCGTTTTTGTTTTACTTGACTTTTGTATGTATTTTTATAGTACTACTGATATTTATAGTACTACTGATATTGATTACTGCATTGTTGGGAAAGAGCAAGCAAGAAAGGCATTTCACTGTACTTGTGCATGTGACAATACAATTGTGAAAGTTGAACTTGAAGGAATTGAAGAAGTTCACACTCTAGAAATCTAAAACTCAATGAATAGAACATCAGACTCCAACTATTGTAAATCGCCAGTAGCGATCAGGAAAAAAATATGTAAATTACCATACAAGCTTAGTCCTCAAGTAACTTGTGACCATTTCAAAGCACTGACATATACGCTAGATTTCAAAACACACTTCATAATATATGTCAGAGATTATACTGTACATCATGCATAACATGTCGGTAATAAATTATGTCATGATTATGTAGGTTTTGCTGTATGAACTTACATTTCAATTCAGATTGGTTTATAAATAACTTAAAACCATAAACTGAAGGGCACTGTTCCAGTGTCTGATGAAAAGCATCCTTCATTGAGCCTTCTTCTATTCACTGCCAACTACTTGTCCAGCAGAATATGCTTCGCTGTCTATCGTAACGGCCTGCCAATCAACGTGTGCCCTGTCACTAACCATCTTGGGTGATTCATGTATGTTTGAAGTTACGTAATATGCTATGCTTCTATCACTTCCAGGATGACAGCACTCAGCTACAGTACAGTAGCAGAACAGCAACTGGAGATGTATGTGATCCAACAACTCAATGTCTACAGAAACACTGACTGACCTCCAACTAACAATCTCAATTTTTTTATTTCAAGGAAAATGCTTTCCAGACAATTTGTCAGCTGTAGACCTAGATAGAATATCACCCTGATGTTTTGTTGTAAAAACATGCACTTGCTTGACGGTTACATGTTTGTATGATAGCTAATGTACACGCGATAGGTACTATATTTGTAGAAGTATGTTATCTGTGATTACTGTATCAAGGCGAAGAGTGCAATATTTAATAGAAAATCCGTTTGGATCCATGACTCACAGCAAATACACTGTTGAGAGAGACCACACTAATCAACATTAGATTGCAGTGCCTCTATTTCAATTGAACATCAATCCCTTCCAAACTGCAAAGAAGGTAGAGAAAGAGTCAAGACACCTCACTTTATATTTTATTTTTTCAATTTCAATTCCCTGATAATTTGAAACTAATTCAGCCTTGATTAAGTTTGTTCTTGCAGGTTGGAGGTTAATATGGATCTTTAATTGAATTAAAGCACTTGGACTCACACAATGTACGTGTACAGCCAAGCTTGGCATGCCTAGAATCCGATTACAGGAATACCCTGCACACTATAGTGACATTTACCCGTTCCACAGAAACCTGTTTTATAGAAAATGAGCAAACCCGACAAACATCCAATGAGTTAGTTAGGCTACTTCTCTCTACCCCTAAGTGGATGGACTTGATGAGGTACAGCTATGCCCTGTGTATAATGTAACTAGCTGTATCAGACATTATAGTACTCCTTTGAGGAGGAACTCTTGAATAGTAAAGACAATCAATATCAATCTTTGATGCAATCTTTGGCAAAGATAATGTTAGTGTTGATGTAGGGCACTGGTACCTTTACCATATTTAGAATGCAGGAGACCGGTTCCCTTTATGCTTAGTTTGGCCAAGCCACAACTGTAATTTTGTTTTAGACCTGCAAATCTTGTGAATTTGTTGCTTATGAAAACCAGTAAATAATTGTAAGTACTTGATGGTACTTTGCGTTATCCAAGTTTCTCCACTTGACATGACTAGAAGGAAAGCACCCACGGAACACTCATCCTCTCCATTGAAGTGAAGATTCTAGCTCTTATGGAGTCTGAAAAGGCTAGAGCACCTAATTTCAGCCTTAGCATAATATTTTGAGGCTAAAAAGCGCCAGGTGGTACGACATTGACTATGGCCTTTCATAACAATGCAGTATTTAAAGCCTGCCATTATGTACACTAGAGTATAATGATTGAGATTCTATGTTTTGCTTAGGCCATTTTTGGTAAGTGCTTGAGTCATGCTAATAGGCTGTATTGCTTTTAAAGCATCAGACAGGCAACATGCTGATTGCCCGCTCTCATACCGCCTATCTCTGACAGAAATACACCCCAAAAAGACAGTATTTATCTCTATTAGACTTACTTTCACCCCAAAAAGCTGGGAGAATGGTCCTACATTTGGTGTAAACTGCCCAATATAGGCTAACATCAATCGCTAATCTTCAATCCACTTGGCTTTGTGAATGAGAGGGAAACTGAGTGGAAGTTGGGTAAGAGCCGGGTAAATTGGGCCTCAGGGTTGGTAGTGCATGCTGGTGACATAACTCACAACAGGCCCGCTTTCTGGCACACAGAGCACTGGGGCACTTCCTGTAGGAATGATGGCCAATGCCTCCCTTGTCTTCTCCAGCTGAACACAGGGACTGAAAATAGAAAGCGCCGGCAACGATGCCAAGCAGTGCCACTGGGTCACATGTAGTTTAGCTTAATGAAAATAGGACGGTTTTGTGGGGATTGTCAGAGTTCACTAAAGGGATGCCACATTATGTCCAATGGTGTGGTTGTGCGGCTACTCCTCGCCCCAGGCTTCGTCTATTCATCCCTCTACAATAGAAAGAGGAGTTGAGCCTCAGAGGTATTCATTCAAAGGCTTAGTGATCCAAATGTGAAAAAAGGAGTGTGCACCAGTTTCTAGTCAGCACTAGGTTTTTGTCTTGTAGATTTGATACAGAACTGTTAGATGTACTGCTATGTCAGGATTGTGTGTTATCTAGGGCTTTGAGTATTTCTTAATATTGGTAAGATGAGGAGCATAGGCCTATTGTATACCTGCAACATACAATATACTACCTATCGATAGTATATACAGTGATATGTCGGTCCTCTCTTTTCAGGGATGTTACATAGCACTCAACTCAAAAGAAGTTCAAAATACATCCAAATACATCTCATAATGACTCATTCCCTATACTGTATAAGGCAGACTAAGATGATATAACATCTCCCCTCTAGTTCATCTTTTGATTCATTGTTGAAGTCGTATGAAACTGCTAAAATTATGACCAGGGTTGTGTGTTTACCCTACCCCGAGCTGTATGTCAGTTAGCACTGTAAGTACATTTGGTTTAGGAGCAGAGAGGTAGATTTGGAAGTGATGAAGATAGACTTTTGTATTCCTATTTTGCTGCCCTGCTGAAAACACCTTAACTATAATGGACCTTGTCCATTTGTGGCTGTCAGCATAAGGTTGGGTCGTTCTACAAAATAGTATTTTTATATTTTATGAAGATATTATGCACCAATATTGAATTCGAAAAGGTTGTTATACTAAGTGAAGTGCACCTTAATATAAACCACATGGAGAATTCAATAAATCAGATTTTCGATATTAATAAAGGCTTGCTAAAGTGCTAAAATTCAGCATTTTGACATGTCCATTCATCAACCCTATGTCACTTCTAGAAAGATTTAAACCCACTTAATCTAAAAATGTCTCCTAGTTTCACCATCATTGTAAAGGCCTAGTTATTTTGCTACTTTGACAAATTCATTTTTGAAGATTGTTATTTATATTCATGTGATTAGTGAAGCATTTATGTCTGTCCCTCATTGTAAGTTAAACCCTGTTGTGCAAACAATTTATCCCCTTAAAATAATGGACCATTCCACAAGTTAAATGATTCACAGCAGGTGACATCGTTTGGGTCTTCTGAATAGCATGGTGGAAAAGGAAGTAAGTCTTCTCTCTCTTTTTGGTATATTCATAATTCTTTCATCATCTTTGGTTGAGGTGTTCAAGTCCAACACATCAACCCTGTTCGTTCAATTAATGTTAGGAAAACTTGAATTTAATTACACTTTCATTATGTGTGGAACATAAGTATAATTCCTAATTTAATGAACACCATTATTCCCCATGCTCTTAACCACATGAGGAGTAGTGGCCGATCTTCACCTAAAACCACAACCCTGTTATCGTCAGTGGTAACTTTATCAGTTTGATATTATACGTGAGTTTATCTGTACAAGGAATACTTAAACAATGAGAAAATGTTGGATTTATCTCAAATGTGGTTTTAAATAATTGTTAGGAAGTTACATAAGTGTCCAGAACAGGGTTGACATACAGAGTGGTAAAAGTGCAGATAAAATGCTCTTAGTTCATAGGATTGTAATGCCTGAGATGGGAAACAACATTTTAAAGTTCATTTCTTAAAAGTTTGCATGTCCAAAAGGCACCCATTTCGTGGAACGACCCAGCTAGCATTAGTCACAAGGACTGTCAGATAGCTCCCTGTGTTTGTGTACGTCTCTTTGAGGCTTTAGTCACACTGGCATTGTACCTGCCACAGCACTTTGCACAGCATACATATGACATGTCTCCTCCCAGACAGATCGAGCTCAGATCAGATGACTTCGAGATCGCAAGGTGTCTCGATGCCAGATGATTCAGGGCAATTCAACTAGGGAGACTATAATCCACGGTGATAGAAAGAGAGAGAGCTTTTCTTTTCACAACGTCGTCTCACTGTAACAACATGCAAATCATGCGAGAGGGAGGCAGAGGGAGAGATGGCAAAACATCTGAAGCTATGTGAAATCCTTACTGTGCCTCCTCCCCCTCACTCTCATTATCACCATGTTCTACCCAGCCACTTTCAAAGTGTAAGTTGCAGACAAGAAGGCACCGTTATTGTCAGGTTGTTTTCCTTTTTGTAAGCCTCAATTGACAGAAAATATATGGAGTGCCTTGCAAAACACTTAATAAGTGACCTAGAATAGAAATGTGCATCAATTTGACATATTTACAGTATGACATATTTCATTCAACTTTGAATCCTTCCATAATAAGGTAAATAAGCTGAACAAGTACGTGGTAAAAGTCAAACTCTGCATGATTTCGATCAAATGGCGTCCATAATTATTTTGTTAGACATACGCCACTAGACTGACAAATACAATGTGATATGTCTGATGCTTTGAGAATACTGAAGCAGAATATTAATAAGGCAAAGAATATTCACAGCTTGTTCTTTCCTGGTAGAAGACAAAGGGCTGTTTACAGTTATGAAACAAGTAATTTCCATAAAATCAATTAAGGTAGGCCAGTTAAATCTTCGGAATATGTTAGTGTGCATGTGGCTGATCAGTCTTATGGCCTTGTGGATCAAATAATATTCCTCTAAAACCGCAAGGTGTCAAAAATGTATTGTGCTCTCAGTTAAACCTAATTTGCCTCTAAATCGACTGCTTTGTTGTCCTCTGAAAAATGGATGTAAGTGTGTAAGGGCTAAGCCACATCTAATTGGTACTATTTCCACATGAAGCTCTTTCTCAGCTCACTGACAATGATGACTAATAATAAGTCCATAGAAGAAGTGCCTTCTGAAATCGTATTAATTCATATTGGGAAGTAAATTCATAAATATTCCAAAACAAGGAGCATAAGCCCTCCGCTCAAGTAAATCCATTGTCTATCTACAATCCATTGTCTATCTATAATTTTTCAATTAGGTTGATAAAAAGGTAACAGAGAAAATCCAAAAAAAGCAAGTTGGGAGTTGATCCTAAATCCTAGATGATATCAATCCATTTCCATGCCTATTAAAATGTATGCTTTTAAATCTGTCTGTGACATTGGTGGGAGGGATCTGTACTCAAACATACATAGGTATCATATTATCTTTGATTGGTTTGTGGTGACCCTGGTTAATTTCCCATTCGGTCACAAGATAGTGAATTTATTGACAGTGGAATTCAAATAGTATGTACAGTTGAAGTCAGAAGTTTACATGCACCTTAGCCAAATACATTTAAACTCAGTTTTTCACAATTCCTGACATTTAATCCTAGTAAAGATTCCCTGTCTTAGGTCAGTTAGGATCACCACTTTATTTTAAGAATGTGAAATGTCAGAATAATAGTAGCGAGAATTATTTATTTAAGCTTTTATTTATTTCATCACATTCCCAGTGGCCCATTCCTCCTGACAGAGCTGGTGTAACTGAGTCAGGTTTGTAGGCCTCCTTGCTCGCACACGCTTTTTCAGTTCTATAGGATTGAGGTTAGGGCTTTGTGATGGCCCCTCCAACACCTTGACTTTGTTGTCCTTAAGCCATTTTGCCACAACTTTGGAAGTATGCTTGGGGTCATTGTCCATTTGGAAGACCATTTGTGACCAAGCTTTAACTTCCTGTCTTGAGATGTTGCTTCAATATATCCACATAATTTTCCTTCCTCATGATGCCATCTATTTTGTGAAGTGCACCAGTCCCTCCTGCAGCAAAGCACCCCCACAGCATGATGCTGCCACCCCCTTGCTTCATGGTTGGGATGGTGTTCTTCAGCTTGCAAGCTACCCCCTTTTTTCTCCTAACAGTTCTATTTTTGTTTCATCAGACCAGAGGACATTTCTCCAAAAAGTATGATCTTTGTCCCCATGTGCTGTTGCAAGACATCATCATTTTACTGTGGATATAGATACTTTGTACATGTTTCCTCCAGCATCTTCACAAGGTCCTTTGCTGTTGTGCTGGGATTTACTTGCACTTTTCAATCCAAGTACGTTAATCTCTAGGAGACAGAACGCGTCTCCTTCCTGAGCGGTATGACGGCTGTGTGGTCCCACGGTGCTTATACTTGCGTACTATTGTTTGTACAGATGAACGTGGTACCTTCAGGCATTTGGAAATTGCTCCTAAGGATGAACCAGACTTTTGGAGGTCTACAATTTTGTTTCTGAGGTCTTGGATGATGTCTTTTGATTTTCCCATGATGTCAAGCAAAGAGGCACTGGGTTTGAAGGTAGGCCTTGAAATACATCCACAGGTACATCTCCAATTGACTCAAATGATGTCAATTAGCCTATCAGAAGCTTCTAAAGCCATGACATCATTTTCTGGGATTTTCCAAGCTGTTTAAAGGCACGGTCAACTTAGTGTATTCTGACCCACTGGAATTGTGATACAGTGAATCATAAGTGAAATAATCTGTCTGTAAACAATTGTTGGAAAAATGACTTGTGTCATACACAAAGTAGATGTCCTAACAACTTGCCAAAACTATAGTTTGTTAACAAGAAATTTGTGGAGTGGTTGAAAAACTAGTTTTAATGACTACAACCTAAGTGTGTGTAAACTTCCGACTTCAACAGGACTGCATCCCATTTGCTCTTCATAAGGCTGACTGCAGGACACTCAGACACACTCATTACACTGCATGCTATAGATTTTCGGCACATCTCAGACCACATCAGGCAATCATGAATCAGTGGAGTAATGAGCGCTGCATCAACATACATTGCCTTGCAAAAGTATTCATCCCACTTGGCGTTATTCCTATTTTGTTGCATTACAACCTGTAATTTAATTGGATTTTTATTGGGATTTCACGTAATGGACATACACAAAATAGTCCAAATTGGTGAAGTGAAATGAAAAAAATGACTTTTTTCAAAAAAAATCAAAAACATAAATAACGGAAAAGTGGTGCGTGCATATGTATTCACCCCCTTTGCTATGAAGCCCCTAAATAAGATCTGGTGCAACCATTTACCTTAAGTTAAACTGTGTGCAATCTAAGTGTCACATGATCTCAGTATATATACACATGTTCTGAAAGGCCCCAGAGTTTGCAACACCACTAAGCAAGGGGCACCCCCAAGCAAGCGGCACCATGAAGACCAAGGAGCTCTCCAAAAAGGTCAGGGGCAAAGTTGTGGAGAAGTATAGATCAGGGTTGGGTTATAAAAAAATATCAGAAACTTCGAACATCCCACGGAGCACATTAAATCCATTATTAAAAAATGGAAATAATATGGCACCACAACAAACCTGCCAAGAAAGGGCCGCCCACCAAAACTCACGGACCAGAAAGGGAGGGCATTAATCAGAGAGGCAACAAAGAGACCAAAGAAAGCCCTGAAGGAGCTGTCCATAGGACCACTTTAAGCCGTACACTCCACAGAGCTGGGCTTTACGGAAGAGTGGCCAGAAAAAAGCCATTGCTTGAAGAAAAAAATAAGCATGTGGGAGACTCCCCAAACATATGGAAGAATGAGTCAGATGAGACAAAAATTTAGCTTTTTGGCCATCAAGGTAAATGCTATGTCTGGCGCAAACCCAACACCTCTCATCACCCCGAGAACACCATCCCCACAGTGAAGCATGGTGGTGGCAGCATCATGCTGTAGGGATGTTTTTCATCGGCAGGGACTGGGAAACTGGTCAGAATTGAAGGAATGATGGATGGCGCTAAATACAGGGACATTTTTTAAGGAAACCTGTTTCAGTCTTCCAGAGATTTGAGACTGGGACAGAGGTTCACCTTCCAGCAGGAAAATGACCCTAAGCATACTGCTAAAGCAACACTCGAGTGGTTTAAGGCGAAACATTTAAATGTCTTGGAATGGCCTAGTCAAAGCACAGACCTCAATCCAATTGAGAATCTGTGGTATGACTTAAAGATTGCTGTACACCAGCGGAACCCATCCAACTTGAAGGAGCTGGAGAAGTTTTGCCTTGAAGAATGGGCAAAGATCCCAGTGGCTAGATGTGCCAAGCTTATAGAGACATACCCCAAGAGACTTGCAGTTGTAATTGCTGCAAAAAGTGGCTCTACAAAGTATTGACTTTTGAGGGTGAATAGTTATGCACACTCAAGTTTTCTGTTTTTCTGTTTATTTCTTGTTTGTTTCACAATAGAAACTATTTTAAATCTTCAAAGTGGTAGGCATGTTGTGTAAATCAAATTATACAAACCCCCCAAAAAATCCAATTTATTTCCAGGTTGTAAGGCAACAAAATAGGAAAAATGCCAAGGGGGATGAATACTTTCGCAAGCCACTGTATTCTCTCTCCCCGAATCGCACAACTAGTTATTGTCCTTGAGGTTAAGCTAGGCTCATCACCAACAGCTTAAAGCTGTCACTGACCTAGATTTACAGTAAACAATGTCAGCTATAGGAACAGGCATTTCCAATCGGTGCCAATCCAAGTGCCAATGCCGTTTATCAAACTCCAGACGGAGCTATGATATGACATGGAAACAGAGCTCTTTGGCCATGCACACCAGCGGTGAGTTTGGCCTTCGAAGGAACAAAGCATATGAGACCGACCGGCTAGATTCGGTCTTATGTAGGAACATTTGAAATTGTGTTTTTTACATTGGATAAAAGTAGACTCAGAGCTAAAAAAAATTGTATATCATACACTACAACTGAGGAACAATGGGAAAGTAATTATGCTTTGAAAGTTGATAAACTTGTAACCCCACTTTTGAGAAATTGGCCCTTGAATGTTTTGGTACACGTACTGCTCCAAAATAGCATAACTGATGTATTTTAACACCAATAAACCCATCAGTTTGAAAATGTTTTCAGTATATGTCAATCTAGCAAACCAGGCAGCTAAAAGCAGCTTTTAAACAATGTTTTGGTTTGTTTCTAGCTTGTTAGCTAGCTAGCTAACGTTAACTTAGCTGGCTAGCCAGTTCAAATAAAGACCACATTTTATAGCTGACAACATCTTAACTTTAGCTAATTTGTATTCATTATTAAAGGAAAATAAACTCACAACAAGATCATTATTTACAAGTTAATGGCAAGCTAATTACAGAAAATAGCTAGCTAACATTAGCCTATAACTAGCAATGTAAATGGCTCTTAGATACGAATATTACTACACAGATCACACACATAACGTTAGCTAGCAAGCCAGCCAGCTAACGTTAGCTAGTTAGTTATCAGTATGCTTTATCTTAATGAAAACAACATTCTGTTTGTTATTAAGGCACATGCAAGTTCACATGTTCCAGAAGGCCTTTCTGCCAAAAAAGTAATGTTTACGTTCAAATGCCTCTCCTGTGAAGTAGTGACGCGCGACATATGCCTTGTTTCCTGAAACAAGTCACATATGCAGAAAATACATCCTCCCTGCTGTAAAATATGGTGGTGCATCTTTGATGTTATGGGGCTACTTTGCTTCAACTGGTCCTGGGGCCATTGTTAAGGTCAACGGTATCATGAACTTTAGCAAGTACCCAGACATTTTAGCCAAAAACCTGGTTGCCTCTGCCTGGAGGCTGAAACTTGGCCGCAAGTGGATCTTCCAGAAAGACAATAACCCCAAGCACACATCAAAATCAACAAAGAAATGGTAAATTCACCATAAAATAAACATTCTCATAAAACATTTTACAAAAAGGCTCAGTGTCGTTATCCTCGTAAGGGGAGGGTGCTGGAGTATTGAAAACAGGGGCTCCAATAATTTTTAACAGTTGTATTAGTATAAAAAATATATATTGAATCAGTTTTGAATTCAGGCTGTAACACAACAAAATATGGAATAAGTCAAGGGGTATGAATACTTTCTGAAGGCACTGTATCTATACAGTACCTAGTGAAAGACTACACACCCCTTGCATAGTATTCACATTTTGCTGCCTTAAAATGTAATCTAAAAAGGTATTCAATTAGATTAGTGAAAGAAAGTTATAGAACATTTTCCAAAATGTGAATACTATGCAAGGGGTGTGTAGTCTTTCACTAGGTACTGTATAGATACCGATTTAATTTGTGTGAAGTGTGAAGAATGTGCAAAGGGTGTGTAGACTTTCACTAGGTGTAAGCTGGCACCCTATTATAGTGCTCTACTTTTGACCAGGGCCCATAATAGTGCACTACATAGGGAATAGTGTACCATTTGGGACTAGCCCATAGTATTATACAGTCCTGACTTGATGCTACAGCCTATATGGAAAATATTACACAAATAATTTTATCAAGTATGAAAAAATAAATAATGTATGCACTCACTAACTTTAAGTCGCTCTGGATAAGAGCGTCTGCTAAATGACTAAAATGTAAATGTAAAATCAAGGATTTGAAATCGAGAAAAGATTGACATTTGCGGTCCTAGGTGTATTTTAAAGTCATGGTTTCCGATTTCTGCCATGTCAAGTAATTATTACTTCCTGTGCAAAAATGCAGCTTCTGAACATTGGAGGTATTATCCTCTATTTGCACGTGTCATTCAGGGAGACTTTTCAGATGTTTGGTAGACAGAAAAAAAATCACTAAGTGTGTGGGTAGAAAAACGTGCTAGACCGTGCAAGTTTCATTATCAACTTGCTAAATAAACTCATCCAATGATGCGTGAACATCTATAATTTGCACAGAATCTAAATACTGTAAGTCAAAGCAAAATTAATTTAGAGTTGATTTAGCTGCTTCAAGAGACCTTTTTTTTTCTTTACGTTTGACCACTAAGACAGCACAAGTCCCAGTGCACTAAGGGTAGCATCTGAAATGCTGAAGATACTAGAGAGTGTACTCTCCTCAGTAGACCCTCAGTACATCAATGTGTAATGAAAAAAACATTTGCTTTCAGCACATGCCCCAGTTCCAAAACAAGAACACTGTTGCATCTTTAGTGGTGTAACCCTTTGGAACAGAATCACATTTTGGGAGGAAGGTGCTATTGGCGAAAGGGTCTAATTCAGATTTACCTACTGGAGAGTTCTACTTTGTCTGTGTTCTTCCTAGAGCATTTTCATTAGTGCAGTTAGAGACTTCACTGCCAATAGTATGTCCTTCTACCCTGTCAAGTTGCCATGGAAACAAGACGAGCAAAGGGGAACATGGGAAATTACGTTACATTTTCCCAATGTACGAGGCAGGAGGGATACTCAAAATATCAGGTTGAGTGATTGCAAAAATTCAGAAAACTGAATGAAAAATAACCTACACAATTCATGACAGTTTATCTGTGCTGAAAATAACTGTAGAGTATATTGATAATATGCTGCAATTCTGATCAGCTGTTATGCACCTGACAATTATCAGTAAGTACTGTCCATTATGTTTAACAATACTACTCCACTCAAACATGCATGGAATTGATTGATAAACATCATTACTCCAAAGTCAAATAAGAGTGAGATAATATTGAGAGCCTACTGTACAGTAGGTGGGTCGTTCGTCGAAAATAGTGTTATTTTGTTGCTTTGACAAAGTCATTTGTGAAGATTATCATTTGTTTCATGTGATTAGTGATTCATTTACGTCAGTCTCTCATTTTAAGGTCCACCCTGTTATGTGAACTGAACTCTCATTTTAATATGGTGAAAATATTCCTTAAAAAATATTTTTGGGGTTTGACTATTTTTGGCCATTTTCTGGTGTTTTGTGGTGGAAAACTGAGTGGGTCGAGCATAACACGTCAACCCTGTTACTCAAAGATAGACAGGCTATAAGCTTGCATTCAATTACCACTCCCTGTTGCACATAACAAGCTTCCATTCCCTTTGTCACAAGGATATACAGTTGAAGTTGGAAGTTTACATACACCTTGGCCAAATACATTTAAACTCAGTTTTTCACAATTACTGACATTTAATCCTAGTAAAAATTCCCTGTCTTAGGTCAGTTAAGATCACCACTTTATTTTATGAATGTGAAACATCAGAATAATAGTAGAGAGAATTATTTATTTAAGCTTTTATTTATTTTATCACATTCCCAGTGGGTCAGAAGTTTACATACACTCAATTAGTATTTGGTAGCATTGCCTTTAAATTGCTTAACTTGGGTCAAACATTTCGGGTAGCCTTCCACAAGCTTCCCACAATAAGTTGGGTGAATTTTGGCCCATTCCTCCTGACAGAGTTGGTGTAACTGAGTCAGGTTTGTAGGCCTCCTTGCTCGCACACACTTTTTCAGTTCTGTCCACACATTTTCTATAGGGTTGAGGTCAGGGCTTTGTGATGGCCACTCCAATACCTTGACTTTGTTGTCCTTAAGCCATTTTGCCACAACTTTGGAAGTATGCTTGGGGTCATTGTCCATTTGGAAGACACATTTTCGACCCAGCTTTAACTTCCTGACTGATGTCTTGAGATGTTGCTTCAATATATCCACATAATTGTCCTTCCTCATGATGCCATCTATTTTGTGAAGTGCACTAGTCCCTCCTGCAACAAAGCACCCCCACAGCATGATGCTGCCACCCCGTGCTTCACGGTTGAGATGGTGTTCTTCGGCTTGCAAGGTCCCCCTTTTTTCCTCCAAACATAACGATGGTCATCATGGCCAAACAGTTATATTTTTGTTTCATCAGACCAGAGGACATTTCTCCAAAAAGTAAGAACTTTGTCCCCGTGTGCAGTTGCAAACCGTAGTCTGGCTTTTTTATGGCGATTTAGGAGCAGTGGCTTCTTCCTTGCTGAGCGGCCTTTCAGGTTATGTCGATATAGGACTCGTTTTACTGTGGATATAGATACTTTTGTACCTGTTTCCTCCAGCATCTTCACAAGGTACTTTGCTGTTGTTCTGGGATTGATTTGGACTTTTCACACCAAAGTACGTTCATCTCTAGGAGACAGAACGCGTCTCCTTCCTGAGCGGTTGTCACGGTTTCGGCCGAGACTGCTCCTCCTCCTGGTTCGGGCAGGCTTCGGCGTTCGCCGTCCCCGGAGTACTAGCTGCCACCGTTGTATGTTTCGTGGTGTGATTGCTTTAGTCTGTCTTGTACACCTGTGTCTGTTTGTGTTCTGATTACGTGTCTTATAAGTTCCCTGTTTTGTATTAGTTAGATTGTGTGTTGTTGTTTGCCTGTCGTGCGGAGCTGCGTGTTTGCGCTCTGTTAGTTTTGTTTATTGTTTTACGCATGTTGCGTAATTCCCTCGCCTCCGTTTGTTTTCGAGGTCGTGTATTGTTTTGTTGCACTTTGGACTAGTAAAGTATTTTGGACGAATCCTCTGTGTCCTGCGCCTGACTCCTCCACCACATCCACATCAGTTCATTTGACAGCGGTATGACGGCTGCGTGGTCCCATGGTGTTTATACTTGCGTACTATTGTTTGTACAGTTGAACATGGTACCCTCAGCCGTTTGGAAATTGCCTGAACCAGACTTGTGGAGGTCTACAATGTTTTTTCTGAGGTCTTAGCTGATTTCTTTTGATTTTCCCATGATGTCAATCAAAGAGGCACTGAGTTTGAAGGTAGGCCTTGAAATACATCCACAGGGACACCTCCAATTGACTCAAATGATGTCAATTAGCCTATCAAAAGCTTCTAAAGCCATTACATTATTTTCTGGAATTTTCCAAGCTGTTTAAAGGCACAGTCAACTTAATGTATGTAAACTTCTGACCCACTGGAATTGTGATACAGTGAATTATAAGTGAAATAATCTGTCTGTAAACAATTGTTGGAAAAATTACTTGTGTCATGCATAAAGTAGATGCCCTATCCGACTTGCCAAAACTATAGTTTGTTAACAAGACATTTGTGGAATGGTTAAAAAACAAGTTTTAATGACTCCAACCTAAGTGTATGTAAACTTCCGACTCCAACTCTATGGCTGATTTAAGATGTAATAGTCAACCTTGTTAAGGCCAGTTTATACTTGGTCTAACGACATGTCTATAGACAATTAGAATGTGACAAGTAAGTGTCGCTGGTCAAAACAACATTACATTTATACTCTGGTGGAATGTCTGTAGACCGTCACTACGACTGTCAGTTTCCTTGTCACAGAGACATTAAAAAAGTATTTGCGACTGGCCCAACGTCCGTTGTTCTGGTTACAGGACTGTCACAGCAACCAGACCAAATCCTCCTGTGACAAGATGATGCAGGAGTTCTAGAATGACCTACTTTTATTTTGTCACACTGTGGCAGTAAGCTAGTTTCTGTTAGCTCCCCATTACCTTGTAAATAATTATATTGTTTACAAGGTAATTATATTATTTTCCTGTAATAATGAATAAAAAGTAGCTAAAGTTAAAATGTTGTCAGCTATACTCTGGTCATTATTTGAACTAGCTAGCCAGCTAGCTAACTAGCTAGCAATGAACCAAAACATTGTTTAGAAAATTGCTTTTAGTTGCCTGGCTTGCTAGGTTGACATTTACTGAATTAATTTTTGTTTATTGGTGTTCAAATAGAGAAAGTATGCTATTTGGAGTACCGGGTTGCTGATGCCATGCAGAGGCTGTCATTTTGTCTTTATACTTTTTTATAACGACAATGACGACAACAGAATGTTCATGATGTCACTACAACAGACATGTCGATAGACGGCCTGTAAATCAGCCTTTACGGTCAACCCTGTTACAGTAATCTCTGTTACTTTATTTGGTGCTATATAGTATACTTTTTTTTATTTAACCACTTGAGATGGGAAAATGTGTTTTGTTATGAAGTTGAACATGTGCTCTTTATGACAGAATCTTAAAATTTTGTGAAATCTAAAGTTTCTTTGGACCAAGTTACACTTCTCAATAGGCACCAAATTGACCCAGGTATGCTTTGTAGTTATATTGTAATGACAACAGTTCCATTATTTCGATGGCCACAGTATTCAGATTTTGGCCCCAATTTATTCAATTGCAGATATTGGAAAAGTAAGGAAACATATAACTGTAAACAATGCAAAAAGTGACCCATGGTGCGTTTTTTCTCTGCTATTGATTGAATAAGGTGCTTAGTTTAAAAAGATTTACAGGAATGATGATTGTGGAATACTACTGAAAATACTTCATTTGATGAAAAGAAAACACTTAAAAGCCCAGGTCTGTGCAGATGAGGAAACAAATATCAGAGCTTCACTTTGCCATGAGTGGCGGGCAAGGAGCTTGTGTAGGTCTCCGGTGAGAACAATGTTCACTCTCACTTAATAGAAACTCAAACACCACAACCCACATATCACAACAACATTTATCCATCTCCTATTGCAACATCTTTCATGGAGGATCTCACAAAGGGTCAATTTGACAGAAAAATAAAGTGAGTGTTTTTTTTTCCCTTCTAAAGAAGACCAACATTTGGCGAATCTGTCAGTGCCTTCGCTTTAACAAAGACATCAGCCCACATGATGTGCAGTATTTTTTTGATCAAATGTAGCCTTGCACAACTCAGTATCCCACCTGTCACGCTGGAGACAAGGGTTACATTTCCCAATGAGGAGGAAAATCTTTAGGGGCGGCAGGTAGCCTTGATGTTAGAGCGTTGGGCAATTAACAAAAGGTTGCTGGTGCGGAGCCATCAAGGTGAAAAACCTGTTGTTGTGCCCTTGAGCAAGACACTTAACCCCTATTGCTCCAGGGACACCGGCAAATTGGCTGACCCTGTCATATTCAAAAACACAAGTGTGAAATAGGACAAATATAAGCACTAATTATTAATATTAGAAGGTGACCTATAAGCATTGACAATAGCTGTACTGTATGGCAAGTACAGCAAGACAGATGAACTTTCTTCAACTGTCCTCTCCACTGAAGAGCCATTGAAACCCATTCAAGTCACTAATTACTTTTAGAGACAATGATTAGCTTCCCTACACTGTAGCTGGCCATTCAGAGGGTGAATGGGAAAGACAAAAGATGTAAGTGCCTTTGAACGGGGTATGGTAGTAGGTGCCAGGCGCACCAGTTTGTGTCAAGAACTGCAACACTGCTGGGTTTTTCACATTCAACAGTTTCCCATATGTATCAAGAATGGTCCACCACCCAAAGTACATTCAGCCAACTTGACACAACTATGGGATGCATTGGAGTCAACATGGGCCAGTATCCCTGTGGAACGCTTTCGACACCTTGTAGTCCATGCCCCAACGAATTGACGCTGTTCTGAGGGCAAAAAGGGTGGGGGGTACAACTCAATACTAGGAAGGTGTTCCTAATGTTTGGTATACTCAGTGTAATTCCTTATTATTATTTTCAATTTGAGTGTCATTATTTCTATATAGCCTACACTTTCTCGCTCTGAACTTCCGACAAGAGCAGCCGCTCACCGATTTGACAGCTCCAAAGCAGTTACACCTCCGACATCGCCTAGACAAAAACAATGAAACTGTTATGCAGTTGTCAATTATCACTGGTTAACGCTGAAAATTGACTGAATCTAGACCCTAGTCTTCCATATTGCAGATAGTCGATTTCCGCACTGCATGTCCCAGATGGAAGGAGTTCAAACTATATTGTCACTTTGTTTTGTGACCTGTTTGTGACCATAGCCTGGTTTCGCAAAATCATCTTAAGGCTACGTTTATTGGTAGAACCTTTGTAGGAGCATCGTTAAATCTCAAAGCTGTTTCCAAAAACCATTGTTACTAAAGTTGCACTTTAAAAGACGTGTTATTTAACGACTGCTTCAGACTACTCGTAGAACAGCTAAGTGCGTCGTCAGATACGTTTTCCCCCCACTTTATACACATTAGATCTCCAATAAACACAAAATCAAGATGTTTATCTGTCTTTCTGTGACTGCCGATAACTTCAGAAAGAATGTGACTACATATGCAAAGTTGCCAATGTCTTTGCAATTGTTACAGACAAGCGAAGGATATAAGATGCTTCAAATGAAAACCGAGATGACTGTATTTGTCACGACTTCCGCCGAGGCTGCCTCCCCTCCTTGTTCGGGCAGGTTTCGGCGTTCATCGTCACCGGCTTACTAGCTACTGTCGCTCCCATTCTCATCACTCCACTTGTCTTGTCAATCACACACACCTGGTGCTCATCCCCTAATTAGTCTGTGTATAAGTGTTCCCTCTGCCCCCTTGTCTTTGTGAGTGATTGTTCTATGTGGGAGGAGAGTAGCTCGGTTGAGATACTCTCTCATTTATTTTTCCAGGATTGATTTTCCCCTATGTCATTACATTTATTGTATTTTCTGAGACTGTGTTTGGTCAGGGAGGATTGTTTCCCCTGTACCTGTTTCGATTGCCGTTGTAGGCGCATTGTATGTCTGGAAGGAATAAATCTGCATCCGGTTATTTTACTCCTGCGCCTGACTCCGTCCATCAATCACCACAGTATTAAAAGATAAATACAGTATAGGCTACATAGACCTATATATTTAAATGATATTAAAATACATTTCTTGTTCATTCAATGGAGAAATAGTCACCAGAATCAGAGGTTATGCTACAGGACTGCTTTGCTAGCGCTGATTGGAATATGTTTACAGAGTCTGCCGATAACATTGATGAGCTATCAACCTCCATCACAAGCGTCATTAGAAAATGTATTGGTGATGTTGTACCCATGGTGAGGGTTCGCTGCTTCCCCAATCAAAAGCCCTGGATTAACACTGAGGTTGTCGCTAAACTAAAGAACAGGGCTACCGCACACAGAGCTATTGTAGACAACCCTGATGCAACGGCCGAAGACAGGAATAAGTACAAGAAGTCCCGCTATGACCTCTGCAGAGTCATTAAATGAGCAAAAGGACAATATAGGAATAAGGTGGAATCATATTACACAGGCTCCGACGCCCATCACATGTGGCAGGGGCTGCAATCCACTACGGATTACAAAAGAAGACCCAACCGTGATCTGCCCAACAATGCCGCTCTACCATACAAACTCAATGCATTTTATGCACGCTTTGACAACAACAACATCGAGCCGGGTGTGACGGCCGTCAACGACCCAGAGGATTGGGTGATCTTGCTCTCCGGAGGCCTACGTGAGAAGGGTCTTTAATCAGATCAACATCCACAAGGCCGCGGACCCTGACGGTATTCCAGGGCGCGTTCTCAGAACATGAGCAGAACAGCTGGCAGGCATATTCATTTTCAACCTCTCCTTGTCCCAGTCTGTAATCCCCACATGTTTTAAGATGACCACAAGCATTCCTTTTCCTGAGAACTCTTAAGGCTTCATGCCACAATGACTACCACCCTGTAACACTCACTTCTGTAATCATGAAGTGCTTTGAGAGGCTGGTTATGGCACACATTAACTCCACCATCCCAGCCACCCTAAACCCACTCCAATTTGCATACCGTCCCAACAGATCCATAGATGGCGCAATCTCAATTGCTCTCCACACTGCCCTCACCCACCTAGATAAGATGAATAGCTATGTGAGAATGCTGTTCATTGACTACAGCTCAGCGTTCAACACCATTGTCCCCACCAAGCTCGTCACCAAGCTTAGGACTCTGGGTCTGAACACCTCCCTCTGCAACTGGATCCTGGACTTCCTGACGGGCCGACCCCAGTTGGTGAGGGTAGGCAATATCCCCTCTGCCACGCTGACCCTTAACACAGGGGCCCCACAGGGGTGTGTGCTTAGTCCCCTCCTGTACTCCCGGTTCACCCACGACTGTGTGGTCACGCACGACTCCAACACCATTATCAAGTTCGCTGACGACACGACAGTGGTAGGTAGGCCTGATAACCGGCGACGATGAGTCAGCCTACAGGGAGAAGGTCAGTGACCTGGCAGTGTAGTGCTGGAGCAACAACCTCTCCCTCAACGTCAGCAAGAACAAGGAGCTGATCGTGGACTACAGGAAACGGGGGGCGAGCACACCCCCATCCGACAAATTCCTCGGTGTCCATTTCACTAAAGACTTAAAATGGTCCAAACAAACACGCACAGTCGTGAAGAAGACACGACAGTGCCTCTTCCCCCTAAAGGAGGTAGAAAAAAGTTTGGCATGCGCCCTCAAATCATGAAAATATTCTACAGCTGTACCATTGAGAGCATATTGACTAGCTGCATCACTGCCCTCGATCGCATGGCGCTGGGGCTGAGCTCCCTACCATCCAGGACCTCTATATCAGGCGGTGTGAAAAGAAGGCCAGGAATATTGTCAAAGATTCCAAACCCCCAAACCATAGACTATTTTCTCTGCTGTCGCACGGCAAGAGGTACCGGTGCATCAAATCTGACACCAACAGGCTCTTGAACAGTTTCTATCCCCAAGCAATACGACTGATAAATAGCTAACAAAATAGCTACATGGGCTATCTGAGTTTACCTTGTATCTTTATTGACCTTTTATTTCAATATTTGCACAGTCTCTATGCACACTCCATACTCCACATGCCCAAACCACTCAACACAAACTAACACTCACTCCATAATTTGCTCACTCACACATAATATGCACATACATTTGAACTGACTACACACCCGCACACCCACTCACATGCATGCTGCTGTGACTCTGTTTATCTTATATCCTGTTGCCTAGTGCCCATTACCCCTATACATATCTACCTCCATCACCCCAGTATCCCTGCACATGTAACTATGGTATTGGATCTTGTGCATGTGACATTAAAACTTGAAACTTGGATCCCATTAAGCACCTTACATAATACCTTTCTTTCAGCTAAAAACACAAATATTACTTAGAAATTATCGTTATCTGTTAACCTCGGTACCCAGAATATTGAATATGCTAGCTAGCTGGCTTGCTCCTTACTCCTAGCTAGCTTGATTTACTTCTAGGGGCAGAAGTGGCTTGATCTGAACCAGTGGAAACAGACATGATTCAGCTAGACCCACTCAATCCCTCACCTTTGGGTACCCATGGTCACATTATCAGTATGGCTTCAATCAGCTTCACAAAATGTTCTTCTCTCCTCTCTCCTGCTGTGCAGACACGAAAGGCCACTGTGGCTTAGCATTAAAACCATTCATTTGCGCCCATTTGTCTTAAGTCTACTTGAATACAATGTTGGCTTTGAAAAACATTACCCTTCACATTCAAGAGAAGAACCATTTAAGACATTTAAGACAGTTCAATTAATTTCAACTACTCTCTGGCTTGATCCCTGGCAATTTCGCTGTGTGAACATTGGTTAACATTTAATTATTTGTAAATGTCACTTGTACTTCTGTGTCATTGAAATCTTTCAGAGCAATGAACCTACGTTCAAAGTCATTTGAGATTTTTAAGGCAAATTTCATGCTGTTCTACACATTTTTCCATGAAGCTGAAAAAACATTTAGTAGTTTTACAGCTAATTTCCTGTCATTCAAAACTCTTTGGCCAATGCTATCTAGGGAGGGGGAGGCGACCTCGAATGGGACCCCCCGCCTTGCGGGGCTGCAGGGGGGTGGGGGGTACCCGGGTGCTTCTAGCACTGCACCAAATACTCTAGATTCAGATTCCTAATTATACTTACAACCCTGAAGATCGGAATCGGTATCAGACCCAAGAAAACCCATATCGACCAGGCTCCAAAAAACAGAATGGATTGTAGGCAGCTTCTCTACCAAACAAAATGTATTATTTTATGAATTCAATTAACTAGCCATTGCATGAAAGCAAATATAAACATAAAACAAGAGAGAGGGAGGGGGAAAAAAATAGAGGTGGGGGAAAAAACTGGGGTGAGACGGTTGGTTATGATAACTGAGATTGATGGGGTTCGTCCAAAAGGTTCTCCAACACCATAATTTAGTTTGCTGATGACACAACGGTGGTAGACGTGATCACTGACAACGATGAGACAGCCTATAGGGAGGAGGTCAGAGACCTGGCAGTGTGGTGCCAGGACAACAACCTCTCCCTCAACGTGAGCAAGACAAAGGAGATGATCGTGGACTACAGGAAAAGGAGGGCCGAACACGCCCCCATTCACATCGACGGGGCTGTAGTGGAGCGAGTCGAGAGATTCAAGTTCCTTGGTGTCCACATCACCAACAAACTATTATGGTCCAAACACACCAAGAAAGTCGTGAAGAGGGCACGACAACACCTTTTCCCCCTCAGGAGACTGAAAAGATTTGGCATGGGTCCCCAGATCCTCAAAAAGTTCTACAGCTGCTCCATCGAGAGCATCCTGACCGGTTGCATCACCGCCTGGTATGGCAATTGCTCGGCATCCAACCGTAGGGCACTACAGAGAGAAGTGCGTATGGCCCAGTACATCAATGGGGCCAAGCTTCCTGCCATCCAGGACCTATATTCCAGGCAGTTTCAGAGGAAGGCCCAAAACATTGTCAAAGACTCCAGTCACCCAAGTCATAGTCTGTTCTCTCTGCTACCGCACGGCAAGCAGTACCGGAGCGCCAAGTCTAGTCTGTGTTGACCAATTTGTTATAACCCATTTATTCATGGTATATAATGCATATACAAATGATTAAATAACCGTTTATAACATAATCAGAAACCCTTTATAAACCCTTTACAAATGGAACCTTATTGTAAAGTGTCCATTTTGAAAAGAAGGTTGACGACATCCGATCCTCATTTATTAAGTCAAATGACACCACTGGTCCTGCTCACACTGCCCTACCCTATGCTTTGACTTCTTCTCCCCTCTCTCTCCAGATGAAATCTTGAGACTTGTGACGGCCGGCCGCCCAACAACCTGCCCGCTTGACCCTATCCCCTCCCCTCCTCTCTTCTCCAGACCATTTCCAGAGACCTTCTCCCTTACCTCACCTCGCTCATCAACACATCCTTGACCGCTGGCTATGTCCCTTCCGTCTTCAAGAGAGTGAGAGTTGCACCCCTCCTCAAAAAACCTACACTCAATCCCTCCGATGTCAACAACTACAGACCAGTATCCCTTCTTTCTTTTCTCTCCAAAACTCTTGAGCGTGCCGTCTCTAGCCAACTCTCCTACTATCTCTCTCAGATTGACCTTCTTGATCCAAACCAGTCAGGTTTCAAGACTGGTCATTCAACTGAAACTGCTCTTCTCTGTGTCACGGAGGCTCTCCGCACTGCTAAAGCTAACTCTTTCTACTCTGCTCTTATCCTTCTAGACCTATCTGCTGCCTTTGAAACTGTGAACCATCAGATCCTCCTCTCCACCCTCTCCGAGTTGTGCATCTCCGGCCCTGCTCACTCTTGGATTGCGTCCTACCTGACAGGTCTCTCCTACCAGGTGGCATAGCGAGAATCTGTCTCCGCACCACGTGCTCTCACCACTGGTGTCCCCCAGGGCTCAGTTCTAGGCCCTCTCCTATTCTCTCTATACACCAAGTCACTTGGCTCTGTCATATCCTCACATGGTCTCTCCTATCATTGCTACGCAGACAACACACAATTAATTTTCTCCTTTCCCCCTTCTGATAACCAGGTGGTGAATCGCATCTCTGCATGTCTGGCAGACATATCAATGTGGATGTTGGATCACCACCTCAAGCTGAACCTCGGCAAGACGGAGCTGCTCTTCCTCCCGGGGAAGGACTGCCCGCTCCATGATCTCGCCATCACGGTTGACAACTCCATTGTGTCCTCCTCCCAGAGTGCAAAGAACCTTGGCGTGACCCTGGACAACACCCTGTCGTTCTCCGCTAACATCAAAGCGGTGACCCGATCCTACAGGTTCATGCTCTACAACATTCGCAGAGTACGACCCTACCTTACACAGAAAGCGGCACAGGTCCTAATCCAGGCACTTGTCATCTCCCGTCTGGATTACTGCAACTCGCTGTTGGCTGGGCTCCCTGCCTGTGCCATTAAACCCCTACAACTTATCCAGAACGCTGCAGACCGTCTGGTGTTCAACCTTCCTAAGTTCTCTCATGTCACCCCGCTCCTCCGCACACTACACTGGCTTCCAGTTGAAGCTCGCATCTACTACAAAACCATGGTGCTTGCCTACGGAGCTGTGAGGGGAACGGCACCTCCTTACCTTCAGGATCTGATCCTACACCCAAACAAGGCACTACGTTCATCCACCTCTGGCCTGCTAGCCCCCTTACCTCTACGGAAGCACAGTTCCCGCTCATCCCAGTCAAAGCTATTTGCTGCTCTGGCACCCCAAAGGTGGAACAAGCTCCTCCACGGTGCCAGGACAGCGGAGTCACTGACCACCTTCCAGAGACACTTGAAACCCTACCTCTTTAAGGAATACCTGGAACAGTAAAATTTAGTCAGCCGGTGATTGTCAAGCAAATAACTGTCGGTCTAACGGTAATTGATAATAAATAAAATAAACACATTTGGCATCTCCTGGCTTCCAAACACAGACTACAAGGCACTGATGCAGAACTTTGGAACATCTACATTTAAAAAAGTATAATAAATCCATGTAATATAGCCTACACCTTCACAATAAATCCATGTTTTATTTTAGACAGGTCTAAAGAAGCATTTTATGAAGAAAATGTAGTCTATTTCAGAAGAACAGAATAGCATACTCTGAGTTGTCCTTATGTTAGGTCCTGATCTGGCTATGCCAAATGGCTGTGGGCTACATTAGTTCATTTAGCAGACAATATTTGCTTAGAATTCTGTGGCATTATTTTATATTATATTATAGTATGAAGAATACAATTGAACAAAGCTGAATACAATATGAATAATATTTTCTCCAAACGATTTGAGAGAGTGCGCACGTGACTATTCTGTGTTGAGCAGTTAACAAAGAAATAGGTATGCTTCATTTAGAGTAACTTTAGTTGTTCTACAAATGTTGGGCTATATGTTTTGATTTTTAATACATTGTAAGGCTGCATGATTCGACTCTAATGATGATTTGAAAAAAGTTGCTTTAAAGGCATGAGCACTGCTTTGATTTTTGCCTTTACACCCTTTATCAGTCTCTCATTCACAATTTGACAAGCAGTTGATAATGCCTTGAATTTCACGGCGGCATCCCCTTTGTGTGGCCATAAAGCAACCTAAAAAGATCCATGCCTTTAGCGGCCAGTGGCCGTTGTGCCCTTGACCCGGAGTGCTGCGTTGTGCCCTTCTCCCTGAGTGCTGCACACTCCGAAGCACCTCTCACTCACATGGCTCTCTATCACATGATCGGGTCTTTCTCACAGGCTACAAGTGAAGACAGACACATCGGGAATGCAACTGTGCACGTCCTTATCCAATTGAAGATATTGAAGAAGATTTTGGAAGATCTGTCCACATTTACTTTTCGTCAGCCAACAAGATTTGTAGGCGTAACGAACAGCAAAAGCACTAGCCTATGTCAATCTACTAACCCCCATAGTACAACGGTTGACCTATTCTATTCTGTGCAATAAATAAATAAATATTCCAAACATAGTCTGGGACAGTTGTGGGATGCGACCACTAGCATCCTTCAAAAAACCTTTTTTACTCAATGTGGCTGACGCAACAGATCAGAACGTTTAGCTTTAAATGTTGATAAACTATTAGGCTATTTAATGCACACATGGCAGTAGGCTATAAGCACCATTAGCGGGAAAATACCATTATCAAAAGTGACCGCAAATGCAATTATGCATGTAATGCTTTTATTATAAAGGTGCATTGTTATGGTGAAAATGATCTTCCCCAAACTTGAAACTCACGCGCTGCTTATGTATGCCAGTTAGGCTCTACACCCCTTGTAAAGCGGATTAATGTGCTTAATTTTAAGTTATTTGTCCACAAACCTTATCAAAACATATAGGCCTATGGGCTAGGCTACATGAGGTGTGCGACTATTATTCGAAAAAGAGGCCCAAAAAGTGATAATATATAATTCAGAAGTGATAGGCTAATATTGTCACCAATCAGACTATTGTTGATTTAATCTTGTCTTTACATATACTAAATAATATATGTGAGATTTGTTTTGATTTAGAATGGACCATTATCATGCACCTGTCTCGAAACGAGCAGCGTGGAAAAAACACATGTAATGTATGCACTTAAATAGCGAATGGAGGACGCTTTTCCCGTGATTAATTTTCATGCCAGCCAGGTAGGCTATACTCCTGTTGTAAAGATAAGCAATGTGATTAATATTAGGAAAGTTGAGAAATAAATATATTAGGCCTAGCCTATAGAAAGCTGATGGGAACCTCCTCTTTTTAATAGAGGCCATCACTCTGTTTTCTCGCACAATTGCATAGCATATAGAAATGTTGCGCAACATGAGGTCATGGGCTCACATGAAGTGTTTGATTAGATTTCCGATAACATTTGCATTGATGTCAGAGTTATTAGAGGGACAATATAGTGCTGAGTACCAGTCAGTTAGCAAGTTTGGTAGGCTACTAATGACCATCAGCAGCATCAGATCTTGGAGAAGCCTAATTACCCTAAATGGTCATGTGGAATTTGACTGCCTTCATAACTTTACATTTACATTTTACATTTTAGTCATTTAGCAGACGCTCTTAACCAGAGCGACTTACAGGAGCAATTAGGGTTAAGTGCCTTGCTCAAGGGCACATTAACGTCATTTAGCAGACGCTCTTAGCCAGAGCGACTCACAAATTGGTGCGTTCACCCTATAGCCAGTGGGATAACCACTTTACAATTTGGGGGGGGGGGGGGGGGGGGTTAGAAGGAATACTTTATCCTATCCCAGGTATTCCTTAAAGAGGTGGGGTTTCAAATGTAACTTGTGACTGCACGTGTGGCGGTAATACGGTCACCGCAACAACCCTACCCATTTCCCACATTTTTTAAATCCAGAACTAGGCTTAATCTGGATGTATGAAACCAGCCCTCAGTTATACACAGACATTTTGACCAAATGGTCTTCTTCAGGTGGCGACGTGAGCAGACATTACCGTTTATCTACAGTTATACTGTCACGACTTCCGCCGAGGCTGCCTCCCCTCCTTCTTCGGGCAGGCATCGGTGTTCGTTGTCACCGGCTTACTAGCCACGGCCGCTCCATATATCATAATTCCTTTTGTCTTGTCTTGTCAATTATACACACCATATCCCCTCATTAGTCCGTGTATAAGTGTTCCCTCTGCCCCCTTGTCCTTATGGGTGATTGTTTTATGTGAGTTGAGTGTAGCTCGGTGGAGCTACTCATACCTTGTATTGCCGGGGTAGATTATTCCCCTGTGCCTGTATTTTGTTGGAGCTACTCGTACCTTGTATTGCCGGGGTATATTGTTCCCCTGTGCCTGTATTTTGTTGTCGCTATCCAGCGCAACTACAGTATGTACGACGGAATAAACTCTGTATTCGGTGATTTACCCTCCTGCGCCTGACTCCTTCTAATCACACTCATCACATATACTGATGTGTGAGCATTTTCCATCACTCTCCATGGTATGAAGATAACATTTTTTGTCATGTCGAGAACTCACTTCGCCTTGATGTTAATTCTGTTATGGATACCACTTTCAATTTAGTGACACCGTTCACAGAATTGATATGTGGGTGTTAGGATTGGAAAGTAGACTAATTTGAATAACTGGGAACTGGTAGATTTGATTCTCCCAACTGACTGTAGTAGACATTGAAATTAAATATATGTTACAGCAATAGGGTTATATAGACCCACAAGTATTGCACCCTGCCATATAACTGTTACATATTACATAATACGAAGTCTTCCAACATTAAGTTCCAAGGAGGCAGTGACTTAAAGGGTAGGTAGCATAAACGTAACCACATGTAATTGGATTTTCATTAGCATAGACATCAAAAGTCCCAATGCAAAGTTACACCTCACTTTTCTATTTTTCAAGTTATTACATAAAACCAATCAGAATTCTGAAGATTGCCGAAGTCATGTCGTAAAATGTTTTTCCGGAGTGTGAAGCCAGCCTACTCCCTATAATGTAAACTCCAACAGAGATAACTTCAAATGTATAACTTCATATTAAACCATATCGTTTGCTCTCATGACTACTGGTTTCAATAAAATTTTCAGCCTACTTACCAGCAAATACTTTATGAATTGACTGTTACAAATCAACTTACAAGGTTGCTAGCCAACTAGCCTGCTAACGTTAGCCCTACTAACACAGCATGAGTCAGCGAGTTGCTATCAACACATCTCTTTTTAAAATATATTTTACTTTATTATTTTCCCCTAACCCTACAACCCCTCCCCTAATTGGAGTAAACTAATGGACAACAACACTTAAGCTTCTACTTCCAGCTTATACATACTATATCCTTTTTACGAACACAATGTATTTTACAATAGTTATATTTTGTTTGTTTTTAATCCCTTCCTTCAGCTACCCTCAACCCCTCCATCTATCTCTGAAAACCATCCAACTGTGCTGTTTCACAAAAGTTTTGTAGCTACAGTATATTCATTTTACGGACACAGTATATTTTACATTAGTTATCTTGTTGTTTTTAGTCCTACCCTTCAGCTCCACTCCACCCCTCCCATCTATCTCTTAACACCATTCCATTTTTTATTTATATTTGCCATATTTTATTCAACTGTGCTGTGATGTTTCACAAAATTTCTGAACCTTTCTATTCTCATAGTTTCTACAGATTATGAATTATATATATATATATTTTTGCTAAAAGTATTATAATATTATTGAATATCTGATCATCTACCATTTTTATAGGAGTGATTAAGACATGCTAATAACGGTCCTCTGAGTACATCAAAAAAGGTTTGGTATACCTCAACTGGTATGCCATCCAGCCCTGGAGTTTTCCCGGACTTAAAGGCTTGCATCAAAAAGTTGCATCAATAAGGTCCTCCTCTGTAATTTGGCTTTCACATGCTTTTGTTTTAGAGATGAGAATTAAATTGCATGGCCTCTAAAGGCACATTTAAAAGTGTCCCATGCAATAAGGGGATCTGCTGTACCTACAGAACCAGTCAAAACTTTGGACACACCTACTCATTCAAAGGTTATTCTTTATTTTGACTATTTTCTATCATGTAGAATGATAGTGAAGACATCAAAACTATGAAATAACACATATGGAATCATGTAGTAACCAAAAAAGTGTTAAACAAATCAAACATTTTTTTCTATTTGAGATTCTTCAAATAGCCACCCTTTGCCTTGATGACAGCTTTGCACACTCTTGGCATTCTCTCAACCAGCTTCACCTGGAATGCTTTTCCAACAGTCTTAAAGGAGTTCCCACATATGCTAAGCACTTGCTGGCTGCTTTTAATTCACTCTGCGGTCCAACTCATCCCAAACCATCTCAATTGGGTTGAGGTCGGGGGATTGTGGAGGCCAGGTAATCTGCTGCAGCACTCCATCACTCTCCTTCTTGGTCAAATAGCCCTTACACAGCCTACAGGTGTGTTTTGGGTCATTGTCCTTTTCAAAAACAAATGATAGTCCCATTAAGCGCAAGCCAGATGGGATGGCATATCGCTGCAGAATGCTGTGGTAGCCATGCTGGTTAAGTGTGCCTTGAATTCTAACCAGCAAAGCACCCCCACACCATCACACCTCCTCCTCCATGCTTCACTGTGGCACTGTGGGAACCACACATGCAGAAATCATCCGTTCACCTACTCTGCGTCTCACAAAGGGACGGCGGTTGGAAACAAAAATCTCAAATTTGGACTCATCAGACCAAAGGACAGATTTCCACCAGTCTGATGTCCATTGCTCGTATTTCTTGGCCCAAGCAAGTCTCTTCTTATTATTGGTGTCCTTTAGTAGTGGTTACTTTGCAGCAATTCGACCATGAATGCCTGATTCACACAGTCTCCTCTGAACATTTGATGTTGAGATGTGTGTTACTTGAACTGAATTTCTTAGGCTGGTAACTCTAATGAACGTATTTTCTGCAGCAGAGGTAACTCTGGGTCTTCCTTTCCTGTGGCGGTCCTCATGAGAGCCAGTTTCATCATGACGCCTGATGGTTTTTGCGACTGCAAAAAAAACAACTAAGATCTTGATTTTTTTATTTTATTTTTCCATATTGACTGACCTTCATGTCTAAAAGTAATGATGGACTGTCGTTTCTATTTGCTTATTTGAGCTGTTCTTGCCATAATATGGACTTGGTCTTTTGCCAAATAGGGCTATCTTCTGTATAACACCCCTACCTTGTCACAACACAACTGATTGGCTCAAACGCATTAAGGAAAGAAATTCCACAAATTAATTTTTAAGAAGGCACACCTGTTCATTTAAATGCATTCCAGGTGACTACCTCATGAAGCTGGTTGAGAGAATGCCAATAATGTGCAAAGCTGTTATCAAGGCAAAGGGTGGCTATTTGAAGAATCTCCAATATATAAAATATATTTGATTTGTTTAAAAGAAATGGTTATTACATGATTCTATAGTTTTGATCTCTTCACTATTATTCTACAATGTAAAAAATAGTACAAATAAAGAAAAACCCTTGAATGATTAGGTGTGTCCAAAGTTTTGACTGGTAGTGTACATAAGTAATTACACTTCAAATTTCAGAGTTAGAGGTATTTGCCTGGAGTAGCAAAAGGAAACCAATGGTCTTTGAATGATCTTGGGATATTTCCTTTTGGGAGGCAACATGAGACGGCACATTTTAAATGGTTTTCAGTTATGGGAGGGATGAATTCACTGAGGTTTGCAAGTGTTGATTTAAAAAATGTATTTGTGTAGTGAATCTGTAGTTTCTTTTAGCAGTTTTATTGAATTATCATGTTGATTTGTGAATTGTTTGTTCTCAGGGTACAATTGAGAATGTGACCCTGTTCACAATTGGGCTCCCCTGAATAAATAAAGGTTAATAAAACAATTAAAACAATTACATTTAAAGTGAAACAACACTAAGCATATCACATCTCAAGTAAAACATACCTAAGGATATGTTCATGCTTCATGCAATATTTACCAATTTCCTTGATCCACTGAAGTTTGTAACTTCACCAATACAGACATGCAACATCTTAATTTACTGTAAATGTCAAGCTCGAGATCCAGCTAAGTAGAAGACAAGACCAAAGGTAGACAAACATCAAGGCATGGCAAGATGAACCATGCCTTCAGAAATGGGATTGAACTCATGAATGAGAAAAGTCAAGTTCAGTTTCTAACGCCCCATGTCACCCGAAGGGGTAGTCATAGCAGTGTAAATAAGTTAATGCATGCTGAAATATTCATTGTCATTTTCTTTTGAACATTATTTAATCTTGGTGTGCACGCTGCAGGGAATGAATGCGCTTCCTCTGTGTTTCAGAAGAGTTTTACTGAAAAGGGCTTGGATTTCATCGTTGCCTCATTTATAACTTGTTTACATCAACATCAAGAACACTCATGATAGTTCTCAAACCAAGCCCCTTGGTCAAGTTCTATTATTTTCACAGATTCGCATATTGGCATTGTGGAGCGGTGGCGAACTCAAGCATAGTCTAAGCCTTGACAAATAAAACAGTAAAACAATAAATCATAAGGAATAAGGTTTTGAAGTGTCTGTCCCATATCTAGGAGAAAGCTCAGGAAATATTTGTGTTTATTTGGACACATATTTAACCCCTTTTTTTTTGTTTGCACAAAACTACCTCCATACTTCCATACATTTTTTAAAACTGGTACCAGATTACCTTCAGACGAGTCCTATGACACTTGTGGGGGCAGAATGGAGAACACCATCGTGTTCGTGAGAATCTCCCCTTTCCATAGTGGGGTCGTAGTAGTTTGTAGTCCAAACGGTTCGGATGCTACAGACAGAAGTTGGCACATCGGCAGTACCGACTTCAGACGAGTCCGTGGGGCTTGTGGGGGACATACAACAAAACAGAGAACACCGTAGTTTGGATGCTACAGATGTTTTCGTGAGAAGAACAATTTTGGGATGCCTCCTGGTCTGACACACAGCGCTGAAGCTCTGCCATTTTCCACCCCAGAAACCAGTCATCCAATGCACGAGCCTCGGTCTGGCTCTGGTGCCACGGTGCCAGGACCGGTTGGTAACCCAAAACACATTGGAAGGGTGTCAGGTTAGTGGAGGAGTGGCGGAGAGAGTTCTGACCGTATTCTGCCCATGGCAGGAACACCGACCAGATCCTGTCAGTAGGTCCGCAGGATCCTACCCACATCTTGATTCACCCTTTCCACCTGCCCATTACTCTCTGGGTGAAATCCAGAGGTCAGGCTGACTGAGACCCCCAGATGTTCCATGAACGCCTTCCAGACTCTAGACGTGAACTGGGGACCTCGGGTAGACACTATATCCTTTGGTACCCCGTAGTGCAGGAAGACGTGAGTAAACAGAGCCTCCGCAGTTTGTTGGGCCGTGGGGAGACCGGGCAGAGGAAGGAGGCGGCAGGACTTCGAAAGCGATCCACAATGACCAGGATAGTGGTGTTACCTTGGGAGAGTGGAAGATCAGTAAGAAAATCAATACTAAGGTGAGACCATGGTCGTTGTGGAACTGGTAAAGGTTGTAGCTTATTTGCTGGGAGGTGCCTAGGTGCCTTACTCTGGGCGCACACTGAGCAGGGTGAAACAACGAACGCCGAAACCTGACCGAACAAGGAGGGGAGGCAGCCTCGGCGGAAGTCATGACACTCGCTCCCATTTGCCCAGGCTGCTCCCAGCCACTCACACATATGGCTGTTACCTGAAAAAGACTTGAGTGCAATGAGGAGAGATGTGCTTGTGATGTGCATATTTCTATGCCTGTGGCAGTTCTCTGGCCTCGGTCTGAAGGTTTAGGCACTTACTGCACACAGATAATTAGTGACACCTCATTCTGCTGGCAGACTCAAGGTTATTTGACTAATTATGTGCAAATATGGATATTTATGCAAATAAGTTTACGTGAATGGTGGTTTTTCAAAACTGCACAAAAGGTCATTGTTTCTCGTTTTTACACGAAGACCTGCCACCAGACATCACTCAAGGTAAATGCTGTACAAATGTATTATTCCCGACAGCGCCAAATTAATATCCCCAATATCTTGTTTCGAATACAAAGGTCAATGTCAGTGCAGGTTGGAAGGTTGGTAAATCATACATACAGTCCAACTACGCCCAATAGAGAAAGGGGTATGAATGAAAGACTGTTACATTAAAGGGGCAATCTAATGTTGAAACAATAATAAAACGTCACACTGCCTGTTTTGGTAAAAAGCTGAGGAATGGGCCTGGAGAAATGTAACCACTCTAAAATTCATAGACAGTGCTATGAATGCAAGGACTGACCATCCAATATATTCAAATGGTAGTTTAAAGCATGTTTTAAGGCTTGTTTACATGCACAATGTTTACAAACACTGGAGTAAACCAAGCTCATATTTTGGTTCTGATGGCGTACGACAGTGGAACTAAACGCATTCATAAGTTATATTTTTAAAGAATCAATGGGGATACATCATTCATATATAAGTGAAAGCATTTATGTAGCAACTGCAGATTGCCCCTTTAAAGGGTAGGAAGCATTCATTTTTACTCACCAAAGCAACAACACAATGTTGTCAAAGACTTAGTAACTTAGTTGTTGTCACGATCTGGTTACGTATAACTACAAACATAGTTATGTTTTTGGGTTATAACATATTTATTAACGTACCCACAATGCACTATTTCTCAACGTCATATGGAGAATCTACTCTGTGCTACTGAGTTTGTATGCTCGGTAGCTAGCTCAGCTGACTTTGTGGCTGTGTTATCTAGTGGGAACCCGTTAGCATGGCAGGCTCTAGTGCCTTCTTGGCTTGGAATCAAAACCAAATAGAAAATCATACCTTACTCTAATTGTGTAGGACCTCGTATGTTCTCCTTTTTGTTTGCTAACTTTTCGGCATGTTCTCTGTAAAGTAGGCTATTGGAGTTTTGTAACATTTTCCACCTTGACTTAGTGCTAGTGCGCTAGCTGACTGACATCGCTATAGCTTTAGCAATTGGATTTACCTCACTGACTCTCCCTCGGCCCAGTGAAGCACCCGCCTCCCACTTGCTTTGGTAGCTAACTCAGCCTGCAATCTTTTAAAAGTTGTATCATCGGATGGGCCCCAACCATCAACCTGTAAGTCTCTGCTCTCTCTTTGCTTTTGATCTGAAGTTATGTTTTGTTGTGTTGTGTTAGTTGTGTTCTAGCTGGTCTCCTGTTGTTGGATATGCTGGCTAGGCTAATAGCTTGTTGGTTAAATAGCTAACGTTAGCTTGCTGGCTAGCTTGCTGGCTAAGAAAACTGCAAATAGCTGACATTCTTTGATAAACCATCTAACCAGTTATCAAATAATAACATACAGTACCAGTCAAAAGTTTGGACACACCTACTCATTCCAGGGTTTTTCTTTGCATTGTAGAATAATAGTGAAGACATCAAAACTATGAAAAAACACATATGGAATCATGTAGTAACCAAAAAAGTGTTAAACAAATCAAAAAAAATATATGTATTCGAGATTCCATCATTATTTTAAGACATGAAGGTCAGTCAATCTGGAAATTTTCAACACCTTATAAAGTTTATTCAAGTGTAATCGCAAAAACCATCAAGCGCTATGATGAAACTGGCTCTCATGAGGACTGCCACATGAAAGGAAGACCCAGAGTTACCTCTGCTGCAGAGGATACGTTCATTAGAGTTACCAGCCTCAGAAATTGCAGCCCAAAAAAATTATTCACAGTGTTCAAGTAACAGACACGTCTCAACATCAAATGTTCAGAGGAGACTGCGTGAATCAGGCCTTCATGGTCAAATTGCTGCAAGAAAACCACTACTAAAGGACACCAATAAGAAGAAGAGACTTGCTTTTGCCAAGAAACACGAGCAATGGACATTAGACTGGTGGAAATTTGTCCTTTGGTCTGATGAGTCCAAATTTGAGATTTTTGGTTCCAACCGCCGTGTCTTTGTGAGGCGCAGAGTAGGTGAACGGATGATCTCCGAATGTGTGGTTCCCACCGTGAAACATGGAGTATGTTTTGTTTACCCCATATGTAACTCTGTGTTGTTGTTTTTATCACACTGCTTTGCTTTATCTTGGCCAGGTCGCAGTTTAAATGAGAACTTGTTCTCAACTGGCTTACCTGGTTAAATAAAGGTGACATAAAAATGAGGTGTGATGGTGTGGGGGTGCTTTGCTGGTGACACTGTCTGTGATTTATTTAGAATTCAAGACATACTTAACCAGCATGGCTACCACAGCATTCTGCAGCGATACGCCATCCCATCTGCTTTTGGGCTTAGTGGGACTATCATTTGTTTTTCAACAGGACAATGACCCAACACACCTCCAGGCTGTGTAAGGGCTTTTTGACCAAGAAGGAGAGTAATGGAGTGCTGCATCAGATGACCTGGCCTCCACAATCCCCCGACCTCAACCCAATTGAGATGGTTTGGGATGAGTCGGACGGCAGAGTGAAGGAAAAACAGACAACAAGTTCTTAGCATATGTGGGAACTCCTGCAAGACTGTTGGAAAAGCATTCCAGTTGAAGCTGATTGAGAGAATGCCAAGAGTGTGCAAAGCTGTCATCAAGGCAAAGGGTGGCTATTTGAAGAATCTCAAATATAAAATATATTTTGATTTGTTTAACACTTTTTTGATTGCTACATGATTCCTTATGTGTTATTTCATAGTTTTTATGTCTTCACTATTATTCAACAATGTAGAAAATAGTAAAAATTAAGAAAAACCCTTGAATGAGTAGGTGTGTCCAAACTTTTGACTGGTACTGTATGTTCATGACATGTTTACAGAAGATATACAGTAACTAAGGCAGAACCAAGGGAGTGCTGTTGTGTTTGTCTACGACTTATTAGTTAGCTATGACACCAAGTTTTGTGGTTCTGTTGGTGGACACCTCAACCCCCGGGGCTAGCTAACCTGTTAGGTAATTAAATCTGGGCTCCGGACCTTCCGAGCTATACTGTATACCCGTCTCTCTCTCCCTTCTTCAGACACTGCTAGTGAGCTACGCTGCGCTGCGCCACATTGGTGGAAGACATACAGTGCTATGAAAAAGTATTTACCCCCTTTCTAATTTTCTCTACTTTTGCATATTTGGGATACTGAATGTTATCAGATTTTCAACCAAAACCTAATATTAGATAAAGGGAACATAAGTGAACAAATAACACAACAATTACATATTTATTTCATAAACAAAGTTATGCAACACCCAATTCCCCTGTGTGAAAAAGTAATTGCCCCCTTATACTCAATAACTTGTTGTACCACCTTTAGCTGCAATGACTCCAACCAAATGCTTCCTGTAGTTGTTGATCAGTCTCTCACGTCGCTGTGGAGGAATTTTGGCCCACTCTTCCATGCAGAACTTCTTTAACTCAGTGACGTGTGGGTTTTCAAGCATGAACTGTTCGTTTTAAGTCTGACATTCTCCTGTAGAATTCTCTGAGACAGAGCAGAATTCATGGTTCCTTCTATTAAGGCAAGTCGTCTTGGTCCTGAGGCAGCAAAGCATCCCTAAACCAAACTCTGCATTCCACAGTAAGAACATCATACCAAAGGTCAAGCATGGTGGTGGTAGTGTGATGGTTTGGGGATGCTTTGCTGCCTCAGGACCTGGACGACTTGCCTTAATAGAAGGAACCATGAAGTCTGCTCTGTATCAGAGAATTCTACAGGAGAATGTCAGACCATCCGTCTGTGAGCTGAAGCTGAAGCTGAAGCGCAGCTGGCTAATGCATTAAGACAATGATCCAAAACACACAATCAAGTCTACATGAAAATTGCTAAAAAGCAACAAATTGGAAGTTTTGGAATGTCCAGACCTAATCCCAATTGAGATGTTGTGGCAGGACTTGAAACGAGCAGTTCATGCTTGAAAACCCACACGTCACTGAGTTAAAGCAGTTCTGCATGGAAGAGTGGGCCAAAATTCCTCCACAGCGACGTGAGAGACTGATCAACAACTACAGGAAGCATTTGGTTGGAGTCATTGCAGCTAAAGGTGGCACAACCAGTTATTGAGTGTCAGGGGGCAATTACTTTTTCACACAGGGGAATTGGGTGTAGCATAACTTTGTTTATGAAATAAATGGAATAAATATGTAATTGTTGTGTTATTTGTTCACTTATGTTCCCTTTATCTAATATTAGGTTTTGGTTGAAAATCTGATAACATTCAGTATCACAAATATGCAAAAGTAGAGAAAATTAGAAAGGGGGCAAATACTTTTTCATAGCACTGTAAGTAGATATTGTGAATTATTTTACCCTGCAGTAGTAGTATACGATGTTGCCAGGAGTTTCATTTTCACTCACTGGTTTCCGGATCCAATTAAATAATAAAAAAAAAAAACTTAAAGGTGTATTCTATGGGCTTTTGGATCTCAGTCTTTGTGATTAATTACTCTGGCATTTAATTAATATCAAACGGTGATACAAATTAGAAAACTGCTCTTGAACTGTGGGCTTTAGTTGATTAATATCAACCGATCCAGCAGGTTTTCCTCTTCTAAAGGCGAGGGCTTTGTCAAGGCATGAATCAAAAAGTATCTGAAAGGTGCTGCCTGCATAATCTCAAATGCCTCGCAGTCAGCAAAAGTGGCCACATCCTGAAGAGTGGACCTCCCTTATAAACAAGCCAATAGTGTGGTCATGAATTCCAATGAGGTCGTCTTGGACGCACACATAATTTATTGTTCAAACATGAATGCAGACTGCAGAGTGAGGAGAGTAAGGCTACTGCCACCCACTAATACTCTCCCATTAAGACAGACTACCCAGCTACTACTCCCAAAGGGCATACTGTAGGTGTTACATACTGTTTATCATGAAATAATGCAGACCTGGGTTCAAATACTATTTATTGTACTTCAATTACTATAAAATACATTTTGAAGTTAGTATTTGGATATGTTTTCTTTGAAAATACAAGTCCTTGAATATTGGAATGTATTTGGAAATACACTTGGAAAGCATTGGAATGTATTTTCAAATACAAATGTATAATACTCCATGCATTTGAACCGAGGTCTGTTTAGTCCTAGGGGTATTTGAAATGCATTTGGAAACAGATATTCGAAAAATAGTTTAAAATAGTATTTATTAAAAAAAAATTCAAATACTTGAGATAGCCACAGAAAATACACAGAAAATAAGTATTTAAAATACATAAACTGAAATACGCATGTACAGTATATGAACCTAGGTCTGGAGCCATGATTATTGTAACCAATGTTGCGAACCTGTTGACTTTGTCACGATATAGCGAGTTTATGGAAAACGTGCTGCACAGGGAAAGGCTTTCCTAGACAATGTAGTCTGTTAAGTACAGTTATACAGTGCATTCGGTAAGTATTCATACTCTTTGAATTTTTCCACATTTTGTTACGTTACAGCCTTATTATAAAATGGATTAAATTGTTTTCCCCCCCTCATCAATCTACACACAATACACCATAATGACCAAGCAAAAACAGGTATTTATTAATTTTTGCAAATGTATAAAAAAAGAAGAAAATATCACATTTACAGAAGTATTCAGACTCTTTACTCAGTACTTTGTTGAAGCACCTTTGGCAGCGATTACAGCCTCGAGTCTTATTGGGTATGACGCTACAAGCATGGCACACCAGTATTTGGGGAGTTTCTCCCATTCTTCTCTTCAGATCCTCTCAAGCTCTGTCAGGTTGGATGGCGAGCGTTGCTGCACAGCTTTTTTCAGGTTTCTCCAGAGACGTTTGATCGGGTTCAAGTCCGGGCTCTGGCTGGGCCACTCAAGGACATTCAGAGACTTGTCCCAAAGCCACTCTTGCGTTGTCCTGGCTATGTGCTTAGGGTCATTGTCCAGTTGGAAGTTGAACCTTCGCTCCAGTCTGAGGTCCTGAGCACTCTGGAGCAGGTTTTCATCAAGGATCTCTCTGTAATTTGCTCTGTTCATCTTTCCCTCGATCCTGACTAGTCTCCCAGTCCCTGCCGCTGAAAAACATCCAAACATTTACATTTACATTTTAGTCATTTAGCAGACGCTCTTATCCAGAGCGACTTACAGTTAGCACATACATTATTTTTATCGAACCCACAACCCTGGCGTTGCAAACGCCATGCTCTACCAACTGAGCTACATCCCCTGCCGGCCATTCCCTCCCCTACCCTGGATGACGCTGGGCCAATTGTGCGCCGCCCCATGGGTCTCCCGGTCGCGGCCGGCTACGACAGAGCCTGGATTCGAACCAGGATCTCTAGAGGCACAGCTAGCACTGCGATGCAGTGCCTTAGACCACTGCGCCACTCGGGAGACAAACAGCATGATGCTGCCACCACCATGCTTCACTGTAGGGATGATGCCCGGTTTCCTCCAGACGTGACGCTTGGCATTCAGGCCAAAGAGTTCAATCTTGGTTTCATCAGACCAGAGAATCTTGTTTCTCATGGTCTGAGAGTCCTTTAGGTGCCTTTTGGCAAACTCCAAGCGGGCTGTCATGTGCCTTTTACTGAGGAGTTGCTTCCATCTGGCCACTCTACCATAAAGGCCTGATTGGTGGAGTGCTGCATAGAAGGTTCTCCCATCTCGGCAGAGGAACTCTGGAGCTCTGTCAAAGTGACCATCGGGTTCTTGGTCACCTCCCTGACCATGGCCCTTCTCCCCCGATTGCTCAGCTTGGCAGGGCGGCCAGTTCTTTGTGGTTTCCAAACTTCTTCCATTTAAGAATGATGGAGGCCACTTTGTTCTTGGGAACATTCAATGCTGCACAATGTTTTTGGTACCCTTCTCCAGATCTGTGCCTCGACACAATCCTGTCTCGGAGCTCTACGGACACTTCCTTTGATATCATGGCTTAGTTTATGCTCTGACATGCACTGTCAATTGTGGGACCTTATATAGACAGGTGTGTGCCTTTCCAAATCATGTCTAATCAATTGAATTTACCACAGGTGGACTCCAATCAAGTTCTAGAAACATCTCAAGGATGATCAATGGAAGCAGGAGCTCAACTTCGAGTCTCATAGCAAAGGGTCTGAATAGTTATGTAAATAAGGGGGTATTGTGTGTAGATTGATGAGGATATATTTTTTTAGAATAAGGCTGTAACAAAATGTAAAAAAAGTCAAGGAGTCTGATTACTTTCCGAATGCACTGTAAATAGCTATACACTGTTTAGACTGATACAGGGGCATCAGGTTACTAGATGAAAAAAATATTTGTTACAGGACAGTTTAAGAAAGTGTCTTAAAATTGAAATGTCTTTTGTTTACCAATAGTTTAGGAAATTCTAGCGTTCGAGAACTCGCCATCAAACCTGAAAGCCACTTAGCCTACTATTGCTTGCTAACTAGCTGGACTAATGTTAGCAGTTCTGGCAACATTTAGCAACGAAGTTAGCAACATTAGAAAATCCGTTAGCTACAGTTGAAGTCGGAAGTTTACATACACCTTAGCCAAATACGTTTAAACTCAGTTTTTCACAATTCCTGACATTTAATCCTATTAGAAATTCCCTGCGTAGGTCAGTTAGGATCACCACTTTATTTTAAGAATGTGAAATGTCAGAATAATAGTAGAGAGAATGAGTTATTTCAGCTTTTTATTATTTCATCACATTCCCAGTGGGTGAGAAGTTCAATTAGTAATTGGTAGCATTGCCTTTAAATTGTTTAACTTGGGTCAAACGTTTCGGGTAGCCTTCCACAAGCTTCCCACAATAAGTTGGGTGAATTTTGGCCATTCCTCCTGACAGAGCTGGTGTAACTGAGTCAGGTTTGTAGGCCTCCTTGCTCGCACACGCTTTTTCAGTCTGCCCACACATTTTCTATAGGATTGAGGTCAGGGCTTTGTGATGGGCAGTCCAATACCTTGACTTTGTTGTCCTTAAGCCATTTTGCCACAACTTTGGAAGTATGCTTGGGGTCATTGTCCATTTGGAAGTCCCATTTGCGACCAAGCTTTAACTTCCTGACTGATGTCTTGAGATGTTGCTTCAATATATCCACATAATATTCCTTCCTCATGATGCCATCTATTTTGTGAAGTGCACCAGTCCCTCCTGCAGCAAAGCACTCCCACAGCATGATGCTGCCACCCCCGTGCTTCATGGTTGGGATGGTGTTCTTCGGCTTGCAAGCATCCCCCCTTTTCCTCCAAACATAATGATGGTAATTATGGCCAAACAGTTCTATTTTTGTTTCATCAGACCAGAGGACATTTCTCCAAAAAGTATGATATTTGTCCCCATGTGCAGTTGCAAACCATAGTCTGGCTTTTTTATGGCGGTTTTGGAGCAGTGGCTTCTTCCTTGCTGAGCGGCCTTTCAAGTTATGTCGATATAGGACTCGTTTACCTAACTTAACTTACATAAATTGTAATGAAAATCGGTGGTCAGCTAGCTAGAAGGGTATAGTTACTTACCGTTGTTTTCCAGTTTATTTAAATGTTTTGCTTGAGGTGATTTAGTCCTCCTAGAGGGCGTCTGAAGTTAGGGGGTATCCAAAGTTTTGGGGAAATCTGCTAGCTAACCCACGTTTCAAGTTTTGAATGTCACATGCACAAGTACAGTGAAATGCCTTTCTTGCATACTCAAAATGCTAATGCTACGAGCAGCTAATGCTACACACAGTGTTAGTTCATGCTATCTATTCCTATAGCTAGCTTGTGTCAAGCACTTTGGAACAAATGCAGAAGATCCACACTTGCAGCCTAAACCGCTGAAGATGCTTGCAGCTGCTGCGCTCGAATGCTACATGGTGGTTCATGTCTGTAAACAAAACTCCTGAGGATCGTCAAAGACAAAGGAGAGGTGGCCGTCAGAGTTTCCTGCACAGATTTCGAGGTTCCAATGTTAGTACGGATTGTGTATTATTGTATCATAAAAGGTCTTGAATGTTATCTAAATCTGTTGCAATGCTTCCTGACCCTTTGCTTGGGGACTAATAACTGTTTCACATATTGTAGCACTACACTATCATTGATCTATTTAGTCAACTACTCATCCAGCCATTGATTACTGTAGTTGAATCCGGTGAAATCGTTAGTGGTCCCCTTTGAATAGGTTTAGAAAACACAGTAATATTATTTGTTTTTGTTTTTGTCACAGGTTCAATTCAGCTGAACTCACCTTCCTCACAGAGTATGCTGCCATCATGTGCCCAGTCGCGAAGGCCATCAACATCCTGCTGGCTGAAACCAATGTCCAGATGGGGTGGCTACTTCCAACTATCAACCTGCTGATCACAAAACTTGATCAAATCAAGTTGTCCTTGAAGTACTGTAAGCATCTGGTGGATGCGCTAAAGATGGGACTGAAGAAGCGCTTCAGCCGCATGTTTCAAGACCCTGAGCTGATTGCATCTGCAAACCTTCTCCCCAAATTCACAACAATGTGGACAAAGGATGACACCACCCACAGAATGAGTAAGACAACATGTGGCTAATGAACAATATTTTATTATTCATAAACAACTGTGTATCGGTGTTTATTTTCACACTTCATAGATTTGAGATCCGTAGGATGTTCAAAGTTTCGGATATTTTTTTATAACCCAACCCTGATCTGTACTTCTCCACAACATTGTCCCTGACCTGTTTGGAGAGCTCCTTGGTCTTCATGGTGCCGCTTGCTTGGTGGTGCCCCTTGCTTAGTGATGTTGCAGACTCTGGGGCCTTTCAGAACAGGTGCATATATACTGAGATCATGTGACAGATCACGTGACACTTAGATTGCACACAGGTGGACTTTATTTAACTAATTATGTGACTTCTGAAGGTAATTGGTTGCATCAGATCTTATTTAGGAGCTTCATAGCAAAGGGGGTGAATACATATGCACGCATCACTTTTCCATTATTTATTTTGTAGAATTTTTTGAAACATGTAATTTTTTTCATTTCACTTCACCAATTTGGACTATTTTGTGTATGTCCATTACATGAAATCCAGATAAAAATCGATTTAAATTACAGGTTGTAATGCAACAAAATAGGAAAAACGCCAAGGGAGATGAATACTTTTGCAAGGCACTGTAAACTACAATCCTGACTTTGTGGTTCAGTCCAATGGGTAGCCTACTTAGCCCTGTTGCTTGGTTTGATATACATGAGAGATGGGGAAGGAGTAATATAGGCTCACAAAAACTTTAACTGCATGATTTCTATTGTTATCTCGCTTGTATTTCAGCAATGGACTACATCAAGGACCACATGAAAGAACCCTTGCTGCAGCTAGGTGATGGCACCAGTTCATCAGATGAGGACTTCATCTCTGCCATGAAGACGTCTCAAGCACAAGAAAGTTCCAAACAGCTGGACGGATATTTTGCCTGTTCAGTCCATCATATGGAGTTGCTCAAGTCCTTCCCAGTAGTCTGGAAGCTGTCTCTGAGGCTCAACACACCCTTACCTGCCTCAGGTGCCTGTGAAAGGCTATTCAGCATTGCAAAACTTGTTTTCAGCCCCAGGAAAGCAAGGCTGGATTCCAGATACTTTGAAAACCAGCTTCTACTGAAGATGAACCGCAAATTATTTTGATAAGCTTATCATAAAAAATGAAAAAAACATATGGGGTTCTATTTGAGAATCCACATTTTATTTTATTTATCTGAGCACTTCTCGCATATGTAAGACTAACTGTTACCTTTCAGAAAAACACGTAACCTCAAAACTAAAGCTCAAACCGAAAAAAAGATCTGGCTGTTTTGCATTTTGGATTTACGGCTCTTACGTTTCATACTTTTTCTTTTGATACTTAAAACCTTTTAATGCAGTGGGCTGAATCAAAGTCACACAGAGTGTTTCTTAATAGTCTTAAACAAATCTACTTTGAAACAAAAGTTTACACCTCACACAGATCGTTATGGGCTTAAAAAAAGAAGACATGTACCATGTCAGATATAGAGTTGAAATGTATTACATTTTGGGTTTGCATCCCAATATTACACTTTATAAACTGAAAACTGAAATATAACAAAACCGTTTGACATAGAAACACCAGATTGTCAGTGTATAAATAAATAAAAGGTTTATTAATTAGGAAAAATATTAATAACATTCTACCCATGAGGCCACTAGAGGGTGATTTTGTCATTTGTGACTCGTTTCAGGAAACTAGGCGTATGTCCCGAGTCACTACCTCACATGAGAGCCATTTTAACGTAAACTATTTTTTTATTTATAAAAATGCATTTTTGGCAGAAATGCCGTCTGGAACATGTGAACTTTCATGTGCCTTAATATCAAACTTGTATGCCATCTGTAAATACGAATACAATTGTTAAATTACGAGCCTAGTTGGTAGATAATCATTTCAAACGCAACTTTTTTTTAATATATTACGTAGTAGAACTGCATAAGTGTTGCTCTCCACTTTCTGGAGGATGAGTTTTGAAATCAGTGGAATTAGAGTATGATAGCTAAGGAGATGGGGAAAATTATTGCGTTTGATTGCAAATATGCAGACGGAGTCGAAAAGAGAACACACAGAAGGCTGTTGTATAAAACACCTGTCTCCGGATTACATCTCCAAACTAAGGGCAACCATGACATCCATGACAGAGAGGGAGAAACGTCCAACCATGTATATGGGTAAGACAGTCTAGCTAGCTACATTTTCAGATATTACATGTTTCTAATTTTGTCAGAAAGTCGTTTTCATTTCAAGTTAAAATGTACTGTTAGCTAGCTAGCTAACGTTAGCTGGCTGGCTCGCTAGCTAACATTACGTGTATGATCTGTGTAGTTATATTATTCATATCTCAGAGCCATTTGCATTGCTAGTTATAGCCTAATGTTAGCTATCTAACATTGAACCTGGTTGGTTAGCTACCTGCAGATTCATGCAGGATAGTAACATTATGAGTTGGGATTATGGTTAATTGTTTAGCTAGCTAGCTACATGTCTAAACAAAATACTCCACTATGCAAGTAACCATTTCAATAGAATGTTTATGATGTCACTGCGACAACTGTCAATAGATGTAGCTGGTCTGAATGTGCCAGAGCGCAGAATAACTGACGAATTTACAAACGCTCAACACCCGTTGAATATGGCCGGTGTCAGTAAACATTGGCAAAAAACCATAATTAAATTGTTGCCAGCAGCACTGTTGCAGTCACCAACACTCTGGATAACATAAAAACAGCCTAACTAGCTCTGCTAGGGCGAGTAAAATGTTCAGAGTGAGCTGTTCTCTCATTTGTGTCTGGAAGTAGCAAGCCAACGTTAGCCAGTTAGTTTGGGTGCTTGACTGCTGTTGTTAGGTCAGAACACTCAGATCAACCCTACTCCTCGGCCAGTGTGCGCTCTGAACGCTCCGAGAGCGAGAAGCTCTGAATTTACAAACGGACAATCTGACAACGCTCTGAGTTTACGAACGCCCAGAGCGTACTCACTCTGGCACTCCAGATTAAATGTATTAACACACCCGTAGTATAAACCAGCCTTTAGTCTTGAAATCTTAGGTTTTTTAGTACATGGCCTCACATGCGAATCCTTAAAGCGATGGGTGGGGCTAAGGCTTAAGAGGGTGTGAATGATGCTGAATGGGTGTATACAAAGAAGAGCTTTCCAGTACGTGTACCAAAACATTCAAGGGCCATTTTCTCAAAAGTGAGGTTACAGGTTCATCAACTTTCAAAGCAGAATTACTTTCCCATTGTTCCTCAACTTTAGTGTATGATATACAATTTTCTAGCAATGAGTCTCTACTTTTATCCAAACCAAAAAACCCAATTTCAAAAATAAGACCGAATCGAGCCGGTCGGTCACATTTGACTGCAGGAAAGGGCTTAAGTACACTTAATTTCAGGTACTTTACTGAAGTAAGATTCTAATGGGTGACTTTCACTTTAGCTTGAGTCATTTTCCAGTAAGGTATCTTTACTTTTACTTAAGTATGGCTTTTGGGAACTTTTTCCACCACTGATGAGTACTACACAGAAATGCATAATTATAGATATGAATGTCATTCACTTCATGGTAATGTATCCCAAATAGGTACTCAAAGGTAGAAATATGCAATATCCTCCTTTACATATTTGGGTATTATTCTAAACACTTCTATTATTTTAATGAGCTCCGCCACCAAACAAGACCAAATTTGGTTGGTCCGGACCTGACTAAATCGCAACCAATCATAGATGTTTATGTTTCACAAGTTTGGACATCATAGTACAGCACCGTAGAGCTCAGTAGAGTACAGCACAGAACAGTAGAGTATAGTACAGTCCATTAGTGTACTCGAATCTAGTGTGCTCTACTGTGTACTGTACTGAACTATACTTTACTTTTCTTTACTGTACTGTACTGTACTGTACTGTACTGTACTCTACTCTACTCTACTCTACATTACTGTAATGTACTGTACTGTCCAAACTTGTGAAAATAGACGTCTATGATTGGTTCAGATTTGGTCACACTTGCTTTGATCACCAGATGACAGAGAAATAAAACAGTTATCAGCTGAACATAACAGTATGCCAGTAGAGGGAGGACAGTACCAGGTGACCCAACTGTGGTTTGTGACTACTATGATTTCCCATTGTAGCCAATTGAATTGCAGAAATTGCATTACCGATTTTTTTGGAAATTCTGTTACCGATTTGGTAACAGAATTTTGAGTTTTAATCCCTTAATAATTAATGAACAAAATTGATATCAGTAAAAACACTATAAGTAATTGATAGGTCTACTTCTGTGAACTTGAAAGAGTGAAATTAGAAAGAGAGAAATTAGAAAATATCTTAAAGATATGTGGGTTGTTAGTAACGGAATTTCAAGGCAGAAGGCAATGTTTCTTAAACTTACAGAAGGCAGAATAAATTATCCTAAACTAAATAAACTAAACTAAAGTACTGATATTAGTTGGCAGGGGTCTTTACTTCAACGTATAAAAAAAAAAAATGTATTTTTAATACCTTATAAGACTTGTTCTGGTAGATGTTTTCTAAGACCCCTTTTCCATCTGTTTGACAAGAAATCAAAGTCTTTGCCTATTCCTAATTTATAGGATGGAAAATAGTTGAAAAATGTATACAGTGGATATCATAAGTATTCACCACCCTTGAAGTTTTTCACATTTTGTTGCATTACAAAGTGGAATTGAAATAGATTTGTGATTTTTTTGGTGCCATTGATCTACACAACATACCCCATAATGTCAGAGTGAAAAGATATATACACTACCAGTCAAAGGTTTGGACACACCTACTCATTCAAAATATATGTTATATTCAAGATACTTCAAAGAGCCACCCTTTGCTTTGATGACAGCTTTGAACACTCTTGGTATTCTCTCAACCAGCTTCATGAGGTAGTCACCTGGAATGCATTTCAATTAACATGTGTGCCTTCTTAAAAGTTAATTTGTGGAATTTATTTCCTTCTTAATGCAATCATCTGTGTTGTTACAAGGTAGGGGGGTATACAGAAGATAGCCCTATTTGGTAAAAGACCAAGTCCATGTTATGGCAAGAACAGCTCAAATAAGCAAAGAGAAACAACAGTCCATCATTACTTTCAGACCTGAAGGTCAGTCAATACGGAACATTTCAAGAACTTTCTTCAAGTGCAGTCGCAAAAACCATCAAGCACTATGATGAAATGGACTCTCATGAGGACCGCCACTGGAATGGAAGACCCAGAGTTACCTCTGCTGCAGAGGATAAGTTCATTAGAGTTACCAGCCTCAGAAATTGCAGCCGAAATAAATACTTCACAGAGTTCAAGTCACAGACACATCTCAACATCAGCTGTTCAGAGGGGACTGTGTGAATCAGGCCTTCATGGTTGAATTGCTGCAAAGAAACCACTACTAAAGGAGACCAATAAGAAGAAGAGACCTGGTTGGACCAAGAAACACAAGCGATGGACATTAGACTGGTGGAAATGTGTTGTTTGGTCTGGAGTCCAAATGTAAGATTTTTGGTTCCAACCGCTGTGTCTTTGTGAGATGCGATGTGGGTGAACGGACGATCTCCACATGTGTAGCTCCCACCGTAAAGCATGGAGGAGGAGGTGTTATGGTGTGGGGGTGCTTTGCTGGTGACACTGTCTGTGATTTATTTAGAATTCAAGACACACTTAACCAGCATGGCTACCACAGCATTCTGCAGCGATACGCCATCCCATCTGGTTTTGGCTTAGTGGGACTATCATTTGTTTTTCAACAGGACAATGACCCAACACACCTCCAGGCTGTGTAAGGGCTATTTGACCAAGAAGGAGAGTGATGGAGTGCTGCATCAGATTACCTGTCCTCCACAATCCCCCGACCTCAACCCAACTGAGATGGTTTGGGATGAGTCGGACGTCAGAGTGAAGGAAAAGCTGCCAACAAGTGCTCAGCACGTGTGGGAACTCCTTCAACGCAGGTGAAGCTGGTTGAGAGAATGCCAGGAGTGTGCAACGCTGTCATCAAGGCAAAGTGTGGCTATTTGAAGAATCTCAAATATAAAATATATTTGGATTTGTTTAACACTTTTTTGGTTACTACATGATTCCATATGTGTTATTTCATAGTTTTGATGTCTTCACTATTAGTCCATAATGTAGAAAATAGTAAAAATAAATAAAAACCCTTCAATGAGTAGCTGTCTCCAAACTTTTGACTGGTAATGTATATTTTTTAACTAATTAATAAAAATGTAATAGATCAAATATGCTGCATAATTATGTTGCATAAATAAAATATGTTGCGTAAGTATTCACTGCCTTTGTTAAGGGAAGCCTAAATTAGTTCAGGAGTAAAATGTGGCTTAACAAATCACATAATAAGTTACATGGACTCTGTGTCAACAGGGGTTGACATGATTGCAATTTTGTTTGCAATTTTGTGAAACATTTTTGCAGTTAAAGCTAATTTCCTGCAATTCTACACATTTTGAAATGACTTATGCCATTTTAAAGGAAGGATCCACCCAAAACCACTCATTCCCTTCATTGACAGTGTTAAATAACACTAGTATGTGACAACAATATTTTTTGTGAAGAAAAGTTTTCATTTTGGCGTCATAATAAGGTTGGTACCAACATGGAATATCATTGTGGACATCTGTTGCAAGTCAAGTCGACTACAAAATCCACAGTGCAATGCTCTCTCTATGGGCTGACTGGCTAGCTAGCAAACGTAGCTACATACAATAATACCTTATCCAACCTGCAGATCGATGTTACTCACAGAGTGGAGTCTAACATTCGCAACGGCAGATATACTTCTGAAGAGATGGGAAATGCTGCCCATGCAACGTCAATGGGCCGCCCGGAGTATTCTGGGCGATTCTGGGACAAGGAGCGCTCTCCTTCAAGGAGTGAATGGGAGTCTATTGGGTGCTAGCTCAAAAACCCAACATTAGCACGAATTTCGTCAACAAGAAGTACAACATTCCAAATCTGTTCTGAGATGTGAGATAATTCACTTGCTATCTGTAGTGTCAAATATCTTTTGAATTGTGACATTACATAATTTCGAGGGAAATAGGCACGTTTCTCGACAAACAGTGCATTCGGAAAGTATTCAGACCCCTTCACTTTTTCCACATTTTGTTACGTTACAGCCTTATTCTAAAATTTATTAAAAATAATAATAATCCTCATCAATCTACACACAATACATTTACATTTTAGTAATTTAGCAGACACTCTTATCCAGAGCGACTTACATTTTTTATTTTATTTTTCATACTGGACCCCCGTGGGAAACGAATCCACAACCCTGCAGTTGCAAACGCCATGCTCTACCAACTGAAATACACGGGGCCCTAAATTGAGCTCAGGTGTATCCTGTGTCTATTGATCATCCTTGAGATGTTTCTACAACTTGATTGGAGTCCACCTGTGGTCAATTCAATTGATTGTCATGATTTGGAAAGGCACACACCTGTCTATATAAGGTCCACAGTTGACAGTGCATGTCAGAGCAAAAACCAAGCCATGAGATTGAAGGAATTGTCTGTAGGGCTCGGAGAAAGGATTGTGTTGAGGCACATATCTGGGTAAGGGTTCCAAAAAATGTTTGCAGCATTGAAGGTCCCCAAGAACACAATGGCGTCCATCATTCTTAAATTGAAGAAGTTTGGAACCACCAAGACTCTTCCTAGAACTGGCCGCCCGGTCAAACTGAGCAATCGGGACACAAGGGCCTTGGTCTCTGACACAGCTCCAGAGTTCCTCTGTGGAGATGGGAGAACCTTCTTGAACCTTCTTGCAGCACTCCACCAATCAGGCCTTTATGGTAGAGTGGCCAGATGGAAGCCATTCCTCAGTAAAAGGCAAATGACAGCCTGCTTGGAGTTTGCCAAAAGGCACCTACAGGACTCTCAGACCATGAAAAACAAGATTCTCTGGTCTAATGAAACCAAGATTGAACTCCTGAATGCTAAACGTCACATATGGAGGAAACCAGGCTCCGCTCATCACCTGCCAATACCATCCCTACGGTGAAGCATGGTGGTGGCAGCATCATGGTGTGGTGATATTTTTCAGCGGCAGGGACTGGGAGACTAGTCAGGCTCGAGGGAAAGATGAACGGAGCAAAGTACAGAGATCCTTGATAAAAACCTTCTTCAGAGTGCTCAGGACCTCAGACTGGGGTGAAGGACAATGGCACTAAGCACACAGCCAAGACAATGCAGGAGTGGCTTCGGGACGTCTCTGAATGTCCTTGGGTGGCCAGCCAGAGCCCGGACTTGATCCCGATCGAACATCTCTGGAGAGACCTGAAAATAGCTGTACAGCAACGCTCCCCATCCAACCTGACAGAGCTTGAGTGGGTCTGTAGAGGAGAATGGGAGAAACTCCCCAAATACAGGTGTGCCAAGCATGTAGCATCATACCCAAGAAGACTCAAGGCTGTAATCGCTGCCAAAGGTGCTTCAACAAAGTACTGATTATTTTTAGCTCATTTGCATAAATACATTATGGAATAGTGTGTGTAGATTGCTGAAAAAAAAATATTTTAATCCTTTTTAGAATAAGGCTTTAACGTAACAAAATAAGGAAAAGGTCCAGGGATCTGAATAATTTCCGAATGCACTGTATATTTCGAGGTTTGACGTTAGCACGTTGGCTACACTGATTGGTGTCACCTCATTAGTCAGTATGTGTTACATCTGTGCTTGTCCAGGTGATATTTAAGAGTGGATGGCCAAGTGCTCCAGGGAGAGATGTGGAGGGTTAATACCTTTAGTTGGCGCTCCCTATTTGATTTCTAGAAAAACAATTTTTTATCTCCCCTGTTTTCGTTTTGCTCCACTTTTTGGTTTGCTTTCGATCTAAGTTTGGTTTTTATTTTGTTTGCCTTTTTTTGGGCAAATTTAGTGGGCACTCATGGTGGGTGTCTTTTAGGTCCCAGTTGTTGTTGCTAGTTAACTTTCACCGGACACCCCCATGAGTGTCTTTCAGAACCCCTTCCTAAAATCCCAGTTGTTTCATTTTGGTTGTGGTCAGTGACTCTTTGTTAGTTCCCCCTTCTGTTTGAGTGACAATATTGGGTTTTCTTGCTGGGGAACGTAACAAAATGGGGGCTCATTCGGGATCCTGTTTCCTATGATAGTTGCTCTAATATTCTACTCTGAAGCTCTGCTATGCCCAGATATTTGAGTGTTCAAAATACACTTTTGTGGTAGAGTTTGTCACTAACATCCACCCTGAGGGGTTATAAGATTGGTGGAATCATTTTGAAAGTTGCATAAATCACAGGCTAATAAAAGCCATGGACTTTAAGTTGGACGCATTTGTGGAAAACCCTACATTGGAGATGATAGATAAATGTACGAAGCCGAAGCTGCTCATCATTGCAAAGCATTATGACATCAAAGCGGAATCTGGCGATCCAAAAGCAGTTGTCAAAGAGTTGATTGGTACTGTTTTGGTGGAGGAGGAAATCCTCTCGGGGAGAGAGGCTGATGAAAAGGGTGTTATGGGTAGTGGGGTGAGTCCCGTAGACGTGCAACTGAGGGAGTTAGAACTAAAGGCAAAGTTGGAGCAACATAATTTAGAGCTAGAGCACAGGGAAAGACAAGATGTGTGTGCAGCCAAAGAACAAGAACGTGAACATGCAGCCAAACAACAAGATCAAGAACATGAGTATGCCATTAGATTAAGAGAGATAGACCTGGAAGCACTCTGAATCCAGTCAGGCTATCCTGCACCGGCTTGTACCGCCCTTTCAATGAAAAAGAGGTGGAAGTATATTTTACTCTGTTTGAGCGGGTTGCCACATCCCTAAAACGTTCCTTAACGTACGTGATAGAAAATCCCACCAGACCTGGACCAAGCAGTGTGCCGAGGAGGAGCAGAGAGGATGGACTTGGCGGGAGATAAGAGAGGATCTGGCAAGAAAGATGGAGGCCCTGAAAGGGATCAGGGTGGAGAGACAGCCCCAATAATTTTTTTTGGGGGGGCTAAAAGGGTGGTCGGGGAGCGACAGAGAGGAGCCCCTACCACTGCACTCGTGGGGGCTCAAGGAGGAGTCCTCACTGGAGGAGGACGGGGCGCGGAGTGTAAAGGACGGAGACAGTCATAGACCTCCAGCGCCGGTTCCCAGTCCGGTACGCCCCGTACCTGCTCCCCGCACCAAGCCGGTGGTGCGTGTTCCCAGTCCGGCCCGGCCTGTTCCTGCTCCTCGCACCAAGCCGGTGGTGCTTGTCGCCAGTCCGGCCCGGCCTGTTCCTGCTCCTCGTACCAAGCCGGTGGTGCGCGTCGCCAGTCCGGCCCGGCCTGTTCCTGCTCCTCGCACCAAGCCGGTGGTGCGCGTCGCCAGTCCGGCCCAACCTGTTCCTGCTCCGCGCACCAAGCCGGTGGTGTGCGTCGCCAGTCCGGCCCGGCCTGTTCCTTCTCCTCGCACCAAGCCGGTGGTGTGCGTCGCCAGTCCGGCCCGGCCTGTTCCTGCTCCTCGCACCAAGCCAGTGGTGCGCATCTCCAGTCCGGCTTGTTCCTGCTCCTCGCACCAAGCCAGTGGTGCGCGTCGCCAGTCCGGCCCGGTCTGTACCTGCTCCTCGCACCAAGCCAGTGGTGCGCGTCGCCAGTCCGGCCCGGCCTGTTCCTGCTACTCGCACCAAGCCAGTGGTGCACGTCGCCAGTCCGGCACGGCCTGTTCCTGCTCCTCGCACCAAGCCAGTGGTGCGCGTCGCCAGTCCGGCACGGCCCGTGCCCGTTCCAGCTCCGGTCAGCGGCTCCTCGCCGGAGCCAGAGCAGTCCGCTCCACCGGTGCCTGATCCAGCTCCGGTCAGCGGCTCCACTCGGGAGCCGGAGCCGCCACCGAGGCTAGAAGCCCACGCGGACCGTCCCCGATTCAGTCCGCACCTTTGGGGGGGGGGGGGGGGGGGGGTACTGTCACGCCCTGGCCTATAGAACTCTAGCTAGTTTGGTCAGGGTGTGAATATCTATGTTTGTATTTCTATGTTTGGCCGGGTGTGGTTCCCAATCAGAGGCAGCTGTCGCTCGTTGTCTCTGATTGGGGATCATACTTAGGCAACCAGTTTTCCTGCCTGCGTTGTGGGATTTTGTTATGTTCATGTTTAGGCTTGTGTGTTAGCCTTTGGACCGTAACGGTTAAGTTTGTTGTTTTGGTTACTGTTTCGTGTGTTTATTAGTTAATAAACATGTTCGCCGTTCACGCTGCACCTTGGTCCGTCCCGTTCCTTAACGTACGTGACAGTTCCTTATCTTCTGTATATCCTGTTGTCGTTTATACTGTAGCATAACATATATATATATATATATATGAAGCATAATGTATTTACTATTTTATTCACGTTTTCAAGTACAGTCGTGGTCAAAGGTTTTGAAAATGACACAATTATTGGTCTTCACAAAGTTCGCTGCTTCAGTATTATGAGATATTTTTGTCAGATGTTACAATGGTATACTGAAGTATAATTACAAGCATTCCATAAGTGTTAAAAATGCTTTTATTGACAATTACATTAAGTTTATGCAGAGTCAATATTTGCAGTGTTGACCCTTCTTTTTCAAGACCTCTACAATCTGCCCTGGTATGCTGTCAATTAACTTCTGGGCCACTTCCTGACTGATGGCAGCCCAATCTTGCATAATCAATGCTTGGAGTTTGTCAGAATTGGTGGGTTTTTGTTTGTCCACCCGCCTCTTGAGGATCGACCACAAGTTCTCAATGGGATTAAGGTCTGGGGAGTTTCCTGGCCATGGACCCAACATTTTGATGTTTTGTTCCCCGAGCCACTTAGTTATCACTTTTGCCTAATGGCAAGGTGCTCCATCATGCTGGAAAAGGCATTGGTCGTCACCAAACTGTTCTTGGATGGTTGGGAGAAGTTGCTCTCGGAGGATGTGTTGGTACCATTCTTTATTCAGTGTTCTTAGGCAAAATTGTGAATGAGCCCACTCCCTTGGCTGAGAAGCAACCCCACACATGAATGGTCTCAGGTTGCTTTACTGTTGGCATGACACAGGATTGATGGTAGCGCTCACCTTGTCTTCACCAGACAAGGTGTTTTCCGGATGCCCCACACAATCAGAAAATGACTTTACCCCAGTCCTCAGCAGTCCCTGTACTTTTTGCAGAATATCAGTCTGTCCCTGATGTTTTTCCTGGAGAGAAGTGGCTTCTTTGTTGCCCTTCTTGACACCAGGCCATCCTCCAAAAGTATTTGCCTCACTGTGCGTGCAGATGCACTCACACCTGCCTGCTGCCATTCATGAGCAAGCTCTGCACTGGTGGTGCTTGCTGGACTTTCTTGGGCGCCCTGACACCTTCTTCACAACAATTGAACCTCTCTCCTTGAAGTTCTTGATGATCCGATAAATGGTTGATTTAGATGCAATCTTACTAGCAGCAATATCCTTGCCTGTGAAGCCCTTTTTGTGCAAAGCAATGATGACGGCACGTGTTTCCTTGCAGGTAACCATGGTTAACAGAGGAAGAACAATGATTTCAAGCACCACCCTCCTTTTAAAGCTTCCAGTCTGTTATTCTAACTCCATCAGCATGACAGAGTGATCTCCAGCCTTGTCCTCGTCAACACTCTCACCTGTGTTAACGAGAGAATCACTGACATGATGGCAGTTGGTCCTTTTGTGGCAGGGCTGAAATGCAGTGGAAATGTTTTTTTGGGATGAAGTTCCTTTTCATGGCAAAGAGGGACTTTGCAATTAATTCCAATTCATCTGATCACTCTTCATGACATTCTGGAGTATATGCAAATTGCCATCATCAAAACTGAGCCAGCAGACTTTGTGAAAATTAGTATTTGTGTAATTCTCAAAACTTTTGACCACGACTGTACTGGTGACAAATCATGCATTCCGATTATTGCATAGATTGTAATGGACACATATGATGTGTGTAAAATACTTTTTGGAAGGTTGTACTGATCATGATGTGGTAAAGCTAAGCTATTTGCCAGCTATGTGTGGCGCGATATTTGTTTACGTCATACAATGCATTCTGGGTGTCACGTTAAACGTCTCTCAGACCAAAGATGTTATAACAAAATGAGGTGAAGAGATGCTTCATTCTACTTTCGAGTTAACTTCCGGAAGTGAATGATGGTAGACGACACACCCCCTTCAACATGCATACTGCAAACAGATCAAACCCAAACTCATCTAGTCTCTTCTTATCTTTGGTTGACGAAAAAAAAGAAAAAAAAAGGCGGCGCGCACAAACTACCCATCGTCGGATTGTTTAAGATTTGTAGAAAGTGATTTACTCAATTATTTTAATCAATGGTGAGCTCACCTGCGATGTGATGAATTGTAAATAGTTATTGCTATGAGCTAATTCATATTATGGTTTCTGTCAGCCGAGAGTTAGATAAATATGACCGCTTGTGTTACTTCAATCTTTCCTCAGTTAGCGGTAGGACTAATGTAGCCTATATTTTCCGGTTTGGATGATTGTGTTATACTATCGCTACTTCTCTGAATGTCTGAACATTGCATCCAAAAATAAACTGGTCACATTCAGGATATAACGTTGAAAGGACTGTGTGCAAAATGTTTCTGTGAAAAAACAGTGTGGCCAGCTCAAACGCTCACTGTTGCGTCAATCGTAAGTGGGCGTTCTAAATAAGCGTTCTAATCACACCGGTTTGAGAGAATGCTGCAGGGACCACTTTAGAATGATCACACCTGTGTGTTGGTATGTACAGTTGAAGTCTGAAGTTTACATACACTTAGGTTGGGTCATTAAAACTCGTTTTTCAACCATGCCACACATTTCTTGTTAACCAATAATAGTTTTCACAACTTGGTTAGGACATCTACTTTGTGCATGACACCAAGTAATTTTCCAACATTTGTTTACAGACAGATTATTTCACTGTTTCAAAATTCCAGTGGGTCAGAAGTTTACATACACTAAGTTGACTGTGCCTTTAAACAGCTTGGACAATTCCAGAAAATGATGTCATGGCATTAGAAGCTTCTGATAGGCTAATTGACATCATTTGAGCCAATTGGATCTGTACCTGTGGATGTATTTCAAGGCCTACCTTCAAACTCAGTCCCACTTTGCTTGACATCATGGGAAAATCAAAAGAAATCAGCCAAGACCTCAGAAAAAAATGTGCAGCCCTCCACAAGTCTGGTTCATCATTGGGAGCAATTTCCAAATGCCTGAAGGTACCACATTCATCTGTACAAACAATAGTACGCAAGTATAAACACCATGGGACCACGCAGCTGTCATACCGCTCAGGAAGGAGACGCGTTCTGTCTCCTAGAGATGAACGTACTTTGGTGCGAAAAGTGCAAATCAATCCCAGAACAACAGCAAAGGACCTTGTGAAGATGCTGGAGGAAACAGGTACAAAAGTATCTATATCCACAGTAAAACAAGTCCTATATCGACATAATCTGAAAGGCCGCTCAGCAAGGAAGAAGCCACTGCTCCAAAACCGCCATAAAAAAGCCAGACTATGGTTTGCAACTGCACATGGGGACAAAGATCATACTTTTTTAGAAATGTCCTCTGGTCTGATGAAACAAAAATATAACTGTTTGGCCATAATGATGGCTATATAACTGTTTGTCTGCTAAATGGCATATTATATATTACTATAATGGGGTGGCTTGCAAGCCAAGGAACACCATCTCAACCGTGAAGCACGGGGGTGGCAGCATCATGCTGTGGGGGTGCTTTGCTGCAGGAGGGACTGGTGCACTTCACAAAATAGATGGCATCATGAGGAAGGAAAATTATGTGGATATATTGAAGCAACATCTCAAGACATCAGTCAGGAAGTTAAAGCTGGGTCGAAAATGGGTCTTCCAAATGGACAATGACCCCAAGCATACTTCCAAAGTTGTGGCAAAATGGCTTAAGGACAACGAGGTAAAGGTATTGGAGTGGCCATCACAATGCCCTGACCTCAATCCTATAGAAAATGTGTGGGCAGAACTGAAAAAGCGTGTGCGAGCAAGGAGGCCTACAAACCTGACTCAGTTACACCAGCTCTGTCAGAAGGAATGGGCTAAAATTCACCCAACTTATTGTGTGAAGCTTGTGGAAGGCTACCCGAAACGTTTGACCCAAGTTAAACAAATTAAAGGCAATGCTACCAAATACTAATTGAGTGTATGTAAACTTCTGACCCACTGGGAATGTGATGAAAGAAATAAAAGCTTAAATAAATCATTCTCTCTACTATTATTCTGACATTTCACATTCTTAAAATAAAGTGGTGATCCTAACTGACCTAAGACAGGGAATTTGTACTAGGATTAAATGTCAGGAATTGTGAAAAACTGAGTTTCAATGTGTTTGGCTAAGGTGTATGTAAACTTCCGACTTCAACTGTATCAAAGAGTTACGTCTCTGGTTGGGATTGGTGTATCTCCTAAACAAGATATTGGATCATATGTGCATGAACCATTTGTTTCAGACAGTGAAGATACTGTAAGACACTGGGGCAGCCGAGTCCTTCATTTTGGAGGGTGTTTTGCCTTTGTTTGACACTTCAGCAACTGGTTACAGTATGTTAGTACAAGGCGTGGAGATGGGTTACATGGAAATTCCTTTGTATAATGTGGAACTCGAGTCTGATCTTATTTCTGGTTCTGTTGTTGTTAAAGTGAGGCCTAGCCTACTGGTGAAGGGGGTCTCATTCGTTTTGGGAAACGATTTGGCTGGAGGGAAGGTCATGCCAAATCCTGACGTTTGTAAGGAGCCCAGAGTAGAGGAATCTGATGGGATATCAGAAAAGCAGCCTAGAGTGTTCCCTGCATGTGTCGTTACACGTGGTATGTCTAAGAAAGTCGCTGTGAGCAAGTTTAGTGTTGAGGAGGATGTTAGCGATCCCACCTTGGTTGATCTGTCTGACACGTTTATGGGTGATCCTGATTCCGGCAAACCTCCTGAGTTGACCTCTCCTTTGAAAACGTCAAAGGTGAGCGATTTTGTTGGACCGCTGAAGGAAGAGAGAGTTGCTACAATTGACCCTTTGATGTCTAGGAAGCAGCTGATTGCTGAACAGAGTAAATATGTTTCCCTCTCTCCTCTTCTTGCTGAGATATGTCCAGAGGAGGAGTTTGATGAAGTTTGTGTGGGTTACTTTGACAGAGAGGGTGTTCTAATGAGGAAATGCATTCTCGAGCCACTTCTGGGCAAGACGATTGGTCCAGTGTATCTCAAATTGTCATTCCATTTACGCTTCGACAGGAGATACTGAGGTTGGCTCATGATGGTAGTATGGCAGGCCATCTTTGGGTCAACAAGATGTATGACCGTATCTTGCGTAACTTCTTCTGGCCTGAAACCGGATGTCGCGTTTGCCAGCAGACGGGTAAACTGAACCAAGCTGTACCGGTTGCACCTTTGCAGCCTATTCCTGCTTTAGACAAACCTTTCAGCAGGGTTCTGGTGGATTGGGTTGGTCCTTTGCTGAAAGCAAACAGTGGTAACCAGTTTCTCTTGACCATCATGTGTGCTGCCACTCGTTTCCTTGAGGCCATTCCACTGAGAAAAATCACGGCAGTTTGTTCCGATTTTCGGGAACTCGATGCTGTTACTAAGTCGGACTTGTACACTTTGCCCACTTTGCCCAGGGTCGATGAGTGTGTGGACCATGTTGGCACTGCTAAATATGTTAGCAAATTCGATCTGCTGAAGGGATATTGGCAGGTCCCTCTAACTGAGCGTGCCAAAGACTTGTCTGCTTTTGTCACTCCTGCTGGTTTGTTTTCCTACCTTCATCTTCCGTTCGGGTTCCCCTCCTACAGAAAGACGATAATAATGTTGAGCACCCTGTGGGGTACTTTACTAAGAAATTGGGCTAATATAAAAAACACTACTCGATTATCGAGAAGGAGACGCTCGCTTTGGTACTGGCTCTAGAACATTTCGAGGTTTATGTATCGGTCTCTACCCCTATGGTGGTCTATACCGATCATAACCCTCTTGTTTTCTTGCAAAAGTTTAGCTCCACGAACCGCCCACTCCTTTGCTGGTGTCTCATATTGCAGGAGTTTCCCTCTGAAATCAGACATGTCCGTGGTAAGGACAACTTTGTTGCTGATTGTCTTTCAACGGTGGGCAGTCAATAAGTTTTGTGTTTAGCCAATGTTTAGCTCTGGCTCTCAATTTATTATGACTGCGCGTTTTGCCATTTTGGAGATACATTTTGTTTTAGTTGTGTTCGTTTCTAGGGGATGGAAGTTAGGAGAAACTTACATGATTTTACCCCTGTTTTTCAAAACTTCTGAGTAATGGTAACACTTTACCTTAAGTGTACATTAACTAATTCTTAACTAAATAGTAATACATGTATTTCTTACATAGTAGTTACATATAATTACTATGTAAATACTATGTAATTACACTAATAAGGGTTTAGCGATATAGGTTATTACACAAGTGGACCAAGGATATGTAATTACAAATCAGCTTGTCGGAGGTTATTCCACATGTGTAATTACTCATGATTTATGTATATGTGTTACAAGATGTCTTGTTCCAAATGTAACTAACATGTTCTGTACTTACACTTTTGCAGTCTCCTGTGTAGCACCATGTTAACAATGCATCCTATTATGTAACCTTGTTACATGTGACTATATAAGTCACTACCACCAAAATAAGCTAGGCTAGGACTCCATCAGCTGTTGTAACAATGCACACCATATCATTAACTACAGCTTCAGTTATCTTGTTTCCATTTTATTTGGTTTAAAGGATGTACTTAAATAAATGTAAGAGCAATGTATTTACAATGGATATGCATGCAACTATAATGTACCTACCCAGGAGCAAGCAACTTAATGTAAAGTGAAACACATAATGGTATAACCTTTGTAAATACTATGCAGCTGCCTTTGAAAAGGGATTTAGGGGTTTATTTCTCTGGCTTCAAAGGTGTAATGTAAGTGAAATGTTGTTCAAAATAAGATAATGTATATTGTTAATGTATGTACTCGTGAGCAAGCAGCTTCAAGTAAAGTGATTCACAGTAGGGTACACCTTTTTATTACAATCATTGGGAAAATACACTTCAATGTACAATAACTGTTGTTACAGGACCTATAAGTGTACTTTCAATGCAATTACATTTCATAGGATATATCAAAATGTCAGTTATTACAATGTTGTTATAAAGAAAAGTATCGTAACTACAGTGTTTCTACACAGGAACAAGTAACTTACTGTAAAGTGAAACGCATTGTGAATTACTCAAGTAATTACTATGTAGTTACTATGTTACAATTTAGGCAGACACCCAATATAGTACTTGTAGTTGTGATCAATGGAAATCCATCTCAATGTAGGAAACACGTTGTTACAGCACCTTTAAGTGTAATTAATCCGTACTTCCAATATTATTAACTATTTTGCAGGGTATATCAAAGTTTCAGTTATTACAACGTTGTTATAAAGAAAAGTATTGTAAATACAATGTTTCTACGCAGGAACAAGCAACTTAATGTAAAGTGAAACGCATTTTACCTACTCATGTAATTAATATGTAGTTACTATGTTTACATTTACATTTTAGTCATTTAGCAGACGCTCTTATCCAGAGCGACTTACAGTTAGTGAGTGCATACATTATTATTTTATAATTTTTTCATACTGGCCCCCCGTGGGAATTGAACCCACAACCCTGGTGTTGCAAACGCCATGCTCTACCAACTGAGCTATATCCCTGCCGGCCATTCCCTCCCATACCCTGGACGACGCTGGGCCAATTGTGCGCCGCCCCATGGGTCTCCCGGTCGCGGCCGGCTACGACAGAGCCTGTGTTTTTGATTGTAGTAGGAAGTTTGGTAATACACTTTGAGGCTTGGTTCACAGCCTGTTGATCATTTGATCAGACATTGATATGTTTGGAAGCAATGGAATCCAGAGTCTCATATGATATCAAACCTTTTTACGTGGAGTGACCCAAAAAACACTGATAGCAACAAAACATGCTTAAAACCCTGTCAAAAGAATGAAACACATTCATTTGCTGTAGGATCATAGTTCCAAAGATATCGTATTGGTTGATATAAATGAAAATTTGAGACTCTGTTGTTTTCGGCAAAATAGAGCTTGCAGGGGTTGCGTGCATTTAACAGGCCGGTATTGACCACTATTTAAATTGACGTGGCAATGTACCCGGCACCGGGTACTCCCGGCTCCATTTCCTCTAGGGGGTGCATGCTAAGAATGAAAATCTTACAGCTGATATACTAATCGGATGTCTTTGAAGAGTTGAGAGTAATCCTTTCTTATTTTCTTTACCCAACCAGTACATCCACTCAATGAAATGGAGATGCTTCTTTAAACTTTTTTGGGTCTGATTGCCCCTTAGCCTCCAGACCTGCCCCTTTATTGTCTACCACACTCTTTCAATGTGTTGTGTGTGACATCCTGTGTGAGGATCCACAAGTTGTTTGTGTGGTTGACTGACTGGTGATTGCAACCCGTCCTATTCAGAGACCTGACATCCGCTCGCCAGCAGTCACTCAGAATGGTGGAACCTCTTCGCACATGTCTGATGATAGGGTTTAAGGTTTCCTATTGATGGTTTTCCACCATTTTAAGAACTGGGTGCCATCTGTTGTGTTTGACCTCCATCATCCCAAACACCCAATCCTGTCTTCTCCATGTTGGCCCCATCTTTCCACGATCGTACTGAAAGGTAGGAATAAGTGCATATCGTTCTTTTGTGACAGGGAGTTGGCCAGTCATGCCTTGGAATGGCGGGGGATCAGTAAATACATGGGAACTAGCATAATTTCACTTATGACACAAGCTAAGGTCTGATGGGTGAAGTTGTATGTTGAACGACCCGAAACATGATCCTACAAAACATCCCTGATGATGTGTCCAAGAGCACAGAGATGTATTTATCAAATAATTCAGTATATGAAATGGGAAAGGCCTCAATTTTTTATCCATATCAGTATATCTACTGAGGAGTACTTTAAAAAGGCAACTGATTACCATAAGTGAAATATATCAACAAATGATATCTCAGTTCCCAAGCCCAGATACTGAATGTTACTACATCAAAATGGATAATGCTTTCTCTTGTGCGAGAACTTGGATTCATCTTTCACCACCGATCTCCGTAGAGAACTTGACCCAATTTGGAAACCCTTCCTCCTCATAAACCTCCTCAGGCTTTGTTGCAGACCTTCAATAATGAGAGGTATGAATGTTAGTGATATGAGAAGACTTGAGTGTCCCAGGGAAGCATGACCATCAACTTCTATAGGAGGGGCAACAAAATAAAATCTCAATTAGGGTCCGAAAAAGTGTTGAGCTGACACTGCTCCTGTCTCGTGGAAATACACTTTAACGGAAGTTGTCACAAAATAACTGAGTTTGAGTTTGTCTATTGTTGCTATGTGCACTGTAATGCACTGTAAACATTTTAATATTTGATAAAACATTCAGCCTATATTCAGTCAGCAAAACAGGCTTTTTAAAACAAATTGAGTAATCAAAGTATTAACTGACAGATTGATTATCAAAATAGTTGTTAGTTGCAGCTCTAAAAACAGTACTCAAAACACATTTGTAAAAGCTTTTACTTCATTTGTGTGAATAGTGTAGGCTCACAAGAATAATAAATGATGGCAGCAGCAGTGGTGCAAGCCTCCCCAGTCACGCCATGCTGCCCCTCCCGGCCTGCCACCATGACAAGTAACCTAAATACCTGTGGGAAACACTGGTCGAGATGGGTGGCAAAGCAAGCTCGAAAATCTTGGAACGCCCCTTTAAGCTGTCCAGTAAATAATGCATTAAATATCCCAAAAGCCTGATTTATTAAAAACACCCTTTCACATACAGTTTGTAAGTGAGCACAAATGTCCTCAGAGTGAATATAGGTGAACAAAGCTGGTGGCTTTTTCAGAGTCAAACTTGCTCATAATTCTGTATTGATCGACAACTGTAACAATACCAATGCCCTTCTCACCTTTCTCAGGTTTTTCGTCATTCTTGTCTGGGTCCATGAGCTCCATGCAATGCCATCCTCTATAATATCAACTTGCCTCAAGTGTGCAAATCTGCAATATTGCAACAAAGAAATTAACAAATCAAATCAATAGTATATGACAATAAAAACCCACATCTTTTTTTCATAAATTAAACCCACAATAGGCCCCAGACTCAACCCATTGAGACCTAGCTTTTGGTAACACAACCTTAACTTCCCCTTAAACCACATTCTCTTCAGCCTGGAGAGACCTGCTTGCCATACCTTACTCCACTTCTGTACTAACCTATGGCACGGAACACTAACTAACATGTAATTACTTAGCAGAGAGCCCCACACTCACTAGTACCTTGTGTATGGTTGTTATGCTTAATTTTATTGGGGGCTGAAAGAGCATGGACTTTCTGTGGGTGACAGCTATTAACAAACAAGGTGGTAAAAATTATGTATTTTCTGACCTTGGCAGGTCTACCTCTATCCCAACTACAGTGGGGAAAAAAAGTATTTAGTCAGCCACCAATTGTGCAAGTTCTCCCACTTAAAAAGATGAGAGAGGCCTGTAATTTTCATCATAGGTACACGTCAACTATGACAGACAAAATGAGGAAAAAAATTCAAGAAAATCACATTGTAGGATTTTTAATGAATTTATTTGCAAATTATGGTGGAAAATAAGTATTTGGTCAATAACAAAAGTTTCTCAATAATTTGTTATATACCCTTTGTTGGCAATGACACAGGTCAAACGTTTTCTGTAAGTCTTCACAAGGTTTTCACACACTGTTGCTGGTATTTTGGCCCATTCCTCCATGTCTATCTCCTCTAGAGCAGTGATGTTTTGGGGCTGTCGCTGGGCAACACGGACTTTCAACTCCCTCCAAAGATTTTCTATGGGGTTGAGATCTGGAGACTGGCTAGGCCACTCCAGGACCTTGAAATGCTTCTTACGAAGCCACTCCTTCATTGCCCGGGCGGTGTGTTTGGGATCATTGTCATGCTGAAAGACCCAGCCACGTTTCATCTTCAATGCCCTTGCTGATGGAAGGAGGTTTTCACTCAAAATCTCACGATACATGGCCCCATTCATTCTTTCCTTTACACGGATCAGTCGTCCTGGTCCCTTTGCAGAAAAACAGCCCCAAAGCATGATGTTTCCACCCCCATGCTTCACAGTAGGTATGGTGTTCTTTGGATGCAACTCAGCATTCTTTGTCCTCCAAACACGACGAGTTGAGTTTTTACCAAAAAGTTATATTTTGGTTTCATTTGACCATATGACATTCTCCCAATCCTCTTCTGGATCATCCAAATGCACTCTAGCAAACTTCAGACGGGCCTGGACATGTACTGGCTTAAGCAGGGGGACACGTCTGGCACTGCAGGATTTGAGTCCCTGGCGGCGTAGTGTGTTACTGATGGTAGGCTTTGTTACTTTGGTCCCAGCTCTCTGCAGGTCATTCACTAGGTCCCCCCGTGTGGTTCTGGGATTTTTGCTCACCGTTCTTGTGATCATTTTGCCCCACGGGGTGAGATCTTGCGTCGAGCCCCAGATCGAGGGAGATTATCAGTGGCCTTGTATGTCTTCCATTTCCTAATAATTGCTCCCACAGTTGATTTCTTCAAACCAAGCTGCTTACCTATTGCAGATTCAGTCTTCCCAGCCTGGTGCAGGTCTACAATTTTGTTTCTGGTGTCCTTTGACAGCTCTTTGGTCTTGGCCATAGTGGAGTTTGGAGTGTGACTGTTTGAGGTTGTGGACAGGTGTCTTTTATACTGATAACAAGTTCATACAGGTGCCATTAATACAGGTAACGAGTGGAGGACAGAGGAGCCTCTTAAAGAAGAAGTTACAGGTCTGTGAGAGCCAGAAATCTTGCTTGTTTGTAGGTGACCAAATACTTATTTTCCACCATAATTTGCAAATAAATTCATTAAAAATCCTACAATGTGATTTTCTGGATTTTTTTTTCTGAATTTGTCTGTCATAGTTGACGTGTACCTATGATGAAAATTACAGGCCTCTCTCATCTTTTTAAGTGGGAGAACCTGCACAATTGGTGGCTGACTAAATACTTTTTTTCCCCACTGTATGTATTCATCAATGAAGCATGCCATCCCAGTGTAAAAACAAAACAAAAAAAGTGTTAGGGATTTTTGGAAGCCCTTTTGGGTAATGCAGCCCCAGATTGTGAACCACTTTCTAAAAATGTCATTATCCAAAACGTTCTTAGTGTGTCAAATTAATTAACCTACCGATGAAGAAATGTTACCCAATCTGTAAGTGGAACCCGACAATGGCTAAACATTGAATCCTTCCGGATGGAGCAGGAGGGAGTCTGATGATGCCTCCTCTTGTTTAGAAAAATCCTGCAAAGAAACAAGTACATTTAACTCTGACACAGGTGCGTGTTTTAGAGACTGACACTAAGTGATAATTGAAATGGAACGTAGGCTAAGTAATTAAATGATATTGCATTCAATTCCATTCTACTATGATTATCAAACTTTTTAGTAGCAGTTGGAATACATCCACATTGTTGGAAATAGGAGAACAAAAGCTTTCCAGACAGACATGAAACATCTTGAGTGGTAGGCAGCAGGCCAAAAGTAGACCAGAAGGGTGTGTGTCCCTTAAGCTCTTCACTTGCTCTACATGGGCTTGCAGTCCAGAGTGTCCAGAGTTGGAATGCTAACTGGACAAAGAGGAGCGTGAGCCCTTGTAGAAAGACTTGAAATCAAATTTCTCAAGCAGCACATACACAATTATGAAGGACACTGGCCACTGGAAAGCTGAGATTATTCTTCAATACATGTTCATAGGATTTTTTTTTTTAAATGTGTACTGGCTGGTGAAATTATATATGGGCCAATGTCAGGCTGTTGGGAGGAGCTATAGGACGGGCTCATTGTAATGGCTGGAACGGAATAAATTGAACATTATCAAGCATATAGAAACCACATGTTTGACTCTGTTCCATTGATTCCATTCCAGCCATTACAATGAGCCTGTCCTCCTATAGCTCCTGCCACCAGCCTCCACTGGTAAATGTCAGCCCGGTCTGACAGTGTACATGCCTAGAACCTATGAGACTAGCTAACTAGGCAACATACCAGCTCAAGATGAAAGTTAGATTCACTGTACATTTACATATTCAAACATTTCTTACAGTACTCCTCATTTCAAACTTTCCCAAAGTTCTCTAGGCCAATCAATACCAGTTGTAACATTAACTTACCATATGTATCCATCTTTGCATGCATACCGGATCATTTTCTGCTTGTGGCCACAGATAGGACACCTCACAGATTTCTTGAGCAGGCCTTTCTTCTGGAGGTATTTGATAACCTGTTTTTCTGTTGTTTTTTTGCAGACAATTTATCACTTAGTACACCATGTTCAATTCAAAATCCTTGGGTCAGGTAAAAACAGTATTGGAATTGGGTGTGCACTTTAAGGGTTTAAATGCGTATCCAGCTGGAAATTGTAGTAATGTTACTCAGCAAAAAAAAATTGTTGAACGATATCGAGGACAAAAGCACAGTGACTGTCAACGTTGACCAAGGAGAACCAAGGTAAATGAGTAGTAAGATATTAATGTATTTAAAATTTTGAATTGAATTTGTCTTGATAATCGGTGGATTTCATGTGACATCTCAGTGCAAATGACACACCTTTTGTGGGACCATCTCGTTCTCGGTCCCAGCCTGTCGTTAGTATCATAGCTAGCTAGCTAGCTAACGTTAGCTAAGGACTAAGTGACACAGCTGGAATTTAGCTGGTTTACACCAACAGTAGCAAGCTAGTTGTATTTTGCGATTATTCTGCATACTTATTATTATTCCTCTTTCACCCACTTTCTGTGCTCACTTTAAAAACCGTTTAAACTATTATCACCACTTGAACTGTATTCAGTTCTTTCTTTCTTTCTTTCACTACCCTAAATACCCCAACTGCCCCAACTACTCTAAATACCCCAACTATTAATGAATTGAATTCTATGGGAGATATGCTTTTTAAATTGGCACATGCTCATTGTTTAAGCTAGAGACTCCATTTACCTTTCCAGAGCCTTTAAGAGTGTTTTAATTTTTTTATTTTTACAAAATCGTTGAGGAATCGGATCGTATAGTATAGGAATCAATTAAATCTTATCAATACCACACCGTAGCGTGTGTCAGTGCCAGTGAGTGGGAAATGGAGGGATTCAATTCAATGATTTGATAGCCCTATTGTTTGATTACCTGAACACAAATCATGTGGGGAAAGAATTACTTGTTTAACAGGTTGTGGTGGGTCATCGGCGGGCTACATGCACCTCACAGTTAGGTTCAGCAATCATTATCTTCATGTATAACTGGAATAGGTTTGTTCTGTAACATAACTAACTCTCACTTTTTCAGGAGCAACGTTGACAAGATGTGTGAGTCGGACAACAGCTCTGATATTTCAAGCTCAGACAGCTCGTCATCCACTGACATTGAAAATGAGAAGAAGGAAAAACAAGAAGGGACACAAAAAGGAAATTGCTAAATGCAGAGGTGTGTCATGACACTGCACACATTTAGATAATGCATTCATTGAAATCAAAGAACAGTATACACTTTTTAAGTGTTTAAAGGCAAGCTAGCACAATCAAGCTATCATTGTGCATGTACAGTGCATTCGGAAAGTATTCAGACCCCTTCTCTTTTTTCACATTTTGTTACGTTACAGCCTTATTCTAAAATGGATTAAATAAAACATGTTCCTCATCAATCTACACACAATACCCCATAATGACAAAGTGACAACAGGTTTTTAGAGATTTTTGCTAATGTATATAAAAAACTATATACAGAAATACCTTATTTACATAAGTATTCAGACACTTTGCTATGAGACTCGAAATTGAGCTCAGGTGCATCCTGTTTCCATTGATCATCCTTGAGATGTTTCTACAACTTGATTGGAGTCCACCTGTGGTCAATTCAATTAATTGGACATGATTTGGAAAGGCACACACCTGTTCTATATAAGGTCCCACAGTTGACAGTGCATGTCAGAGCAAAAACCAAGCCATGAGGTCAAAGGAACTGTCCGTAGAGCTCAGAGACAGGATTGTGTCGAGGCACAGATCTGAGGAAGGGTACCAAAACATTTCTGCAGCATTGAAGGTCCCCAATAACACAGTAGCCTCCATCATTCTTAAATGGAAGAAGTTTGGAACCACCAAGACTCTTCCTAGAGCTGGCCGCCCGGCGGAACTGAGCAATCTGGGGAGAAGGGCCTTGGTCAGGGAGGTGACCAGAAGAACCCGATGGTCACTCTGAGCTCCAGAGTTCCTCTGTGGAGATGGGAGAATCTTCCACAAGGACAACCACCTGTGCAGCACTCCAACAACATTTTCCGGATTGACTGACCTTCATGTCTTAAAGTAATGATGGACTGTAGTTTCTCTTTGCTTATTTGAACTGTTCTTGCCATAATATGGACTTTGTCTTTTACCAAATAGGGCCATCTTCTCTATACCATCCCTACATTGTCACAACACAACTGATTGGCTCAAGCGCATTAAGAAGGAAATAAATTCCACAAATTAACTTTTAAGAAGGCACACCTGTTAATTGAAATGCATTCCAGGTGACTACCTCATGAAGCTGGTTGAGAGAATGCCAAGATTGTGCAAAGCTGTCATCAAGGCAAAGGGTAGCTACTTTGAAGAATCTCAAATATAAAATAAATGTTGATTTGTTTAAGACTTTTTTGGTTACTACATTATTCCATGTGTTATTTCATAGTTTTGATGTCTTCACAATTTTTCTACAATGTAGAAAATAGTAAAATAAAGACAAATCCTAGAATGAGTAGGTGTGTCCAAACTTTTGACTTTTACTGTATATATTTTTTTTAATGTGTTTTCTGAAATTAGGCACGTGGAACTGCTTCATATCCCCTATAAATGTGATGTGGCACACATTTATGTTTAACAGTTAAGGATAAAGCATGTTCTGGCTGTAAATTCTAAACAAAAAATAAACAAAATATTGTGAGTGGTTGATGCTTCTTCCAGATGTGCAGTGGAGAGAGAGCAGATAATCACAAAATGTACATTAAGTTGCTTGTTCCTGCGTAGAAACATTGTATTTACAATACTTTTCTTTATAACGACATTGTAATAACTAAACTTTTGATATACCCTGTGAAATATTAAAAAATATTGAAAGTAAATAGTAATTACACTTTAAGGTGCTGTAATGTGCTCGGAGCGGCAGGTAGCTTAGTGGTTAAGAGCGTTGTGCCAGTAACCGAAAGGTCGCTGGTTCTAATCCCCGAGCCGACTAGCTGAAAAATCTGTCGATGTGCCCTTGATCAAGGCACTTAACCCTAAATGCTCCTATAAGTTGCTCTGGATAAGAGCGTCTGCTAAGTGATGTAAATGTAACAACATTTTTCCTAAATTGAGATGGATTCCCATTGATCATAACTACAAGTACTGTACTGGGTGTCTGTCATCGTGGTCACATAGTAACTATATTGTACTGTAATTACATGAGTAATTCATGATGTGTTTCACTTTTAATTAAGTTGCTTGTTCCTGTGTAGAAACATTGTAGTTACGATACTTTTCTTTATAGCAACATTGTAATAACTGACATTTTGATATATCCTATGAAATGTCATTGCATTGAATGTACATTGTAATTACACTTATAGGTGCTGTAACAACAGTTATTGTACATTGAAGTGTATTTTCCCAATGATTGTAATAAAAAGGTGTACCCTACTGTGTTTCACTTTACTTGAAGCTGCTTGCTCATGAGTACATACATTAACATTATCTTATTTTGAACAGCATTTCACTTACATTACACCTTTGAAGCCAGAGAAATAAACCCTTAAATCCCCTTTCAAAGGCAGGTACATAGTATTTACATATTGTATACAATTATGTGTTTCACTTTACATTAAGTTGCTTACTCCTGGGTAGGTACATTATAGTCACATGCATTTCCATTGTAAATAAATTGCTCTTACATTTAATTCAGTAAATCTTTTAAGCCAAATAATATGGACATAAAATAACTGAAGCTGTAGTTAATGATATGGTGTGCATTGTTACAACAGCTGACAGAGTCCTAGCATAGCTTATTTAGGTGGTAGTGACTTATATAGTCACTTGTAACAAGGTTACATAATATGATGCATTGTTAACATGGTGCTACACAGGAGACTGCATACGTGTAATTACAGAACATGTTATTTACATTTGGAACAAAACCTTGTGTAATTGCATATACATAAATCATGAGTTATTACACGTGGAATAACCTCCGACAAGCTGATTTGTAATTACATATCCTTGGTCCACTTGTGTAATAACATATCGCTAAACCCTTATTAGTGTAATTACATAGTATTTACATAGTAATTACATGTAACTACTATGTTAGAAATACATGTATTACTATTTAGTTACATATTAGTTAATGTACACTTAAGGTAAAGTGTTACCAAAATAAAAATAAAAAAGTGTCTGTTTTGTCTTGCATTTAATTGTTGACAGCCAGTAGATGCCATGTTTATATTGGACAAGGCAACGCATTTAAGTAGACACATTTAAGTTGATCATGTTGTGATATGGAAGTTGTTTTCTGTTGGTTGGGAGCAAACTTGTCCAACAAAAATATAGGATATATTTGTTGTCTTAAGGGGCAAGGTGTTACAGGCTTTGGTTTTTTCCATTTACAGTATCTCACATTTTTGTAAATATTTAAGTATATCTTTTCATGTGAAAACACTGAAGAAATGACACTTTGCTACAATGTAAAGTAGTGAGTGTACAGCTTGTATAACAGTGTAAATTTGCTGTCCCCTCAAAATAACACAACACACAGCCATTAATGTCTAAACTGTTGGCAACAAAAGTGAGTACACACCTAAGTGAAAATGTCAAAATTGGGCCCAAAGTGTCAATATTTTGTGTGGCCACCATCATTTTCCAGCACTGCCTTAACCCTCTTGGGCATGGAGTACACCAGAGCTTCACAGGTTGCCACTGGAGTCCTCTTCCACTCCTCCATGATGACATCACGGAGTTGGTGGATGTTAGAGACCTTGCACTCCTCCACCTTCCGTTTGAGGATGCCCCACAGATGCTCAATAGGGTTTAGGTCTGGAGACATGCTTGGCCAGTCCATCACCTTTACCCTCAGCTTCTTAAGCAAGGCAGTGGTCGTCTTGGAGGTGTGTTTGGGGTCGTTATCATGTTGGAATACTGCCCTGTGGCCCAGTCTCCGAAGGGAGGGGATCATGCTCTGCTTCAGTATGTCACAGTACATGTTGGCATTCATGGTTCCCTCAATGAACTGTAGCTCCCCAGTGCCGGCAGCACTCATGCAGCCCCAGACCATGACACTCCCACCACCATGCTTGACTGTAGGCAAGACACACTTGTCTTTGTACTCCTCACCTGGTTGCCGCCACACACACTTGACACCATCTGAACCAAGTTTATCAGACCACAGGACATGGCTCCAGTAATCCATGTCCTTAGTCTGCTTGTCTTCAGCAAACTGTTTGCGGGCTTTCTTGTGCATCATCTTTAGAAGAGGCCTCCTTCTGGGACGACAGCCATGTAGACCAATTTGATGCAGTGTGCGGCGTATGGTCTGAGCACTGACAGGCTGACCCCCCACCCCTTCAACCTCTGCAGCAATGCTGGATATGACGCTGAGCACGTGCACTCAACTTCTTTGGTCGACCATGGCGAGGCCTGTTCTGAGTAGAACCTGTCCTGTTAAACCGCTGTATGGTCTTGGCCACCGTGCTGCAGATCAGTTTCAGGGTCTTGGCAATCTTCTTATAGCCCAGGCCATCTTTATGTAGAGCAACAATTAATTTTTTCAGATCCTCAGAGAGTTCTTTGCCATGAGGTACCATGTTGAACTTCCAGTGACCAGTATGAGGGAGAGCGATGACATCAAATTTAACACACCTGCTCCCCATTCACACCTGAGACCTTGTAACACTAACGAGTCACATGACACCGGGGAGGGAAAATGGCTAATTGGGCCCAATTTGGACATTTTCACTTAGGGGTGTACTCACTTTTGTTGCCAGCGGTTTAGACATTAATGGCTGTGTGTTGAGTTATTTTGAGGGGACAGCAAATGTACACTATTATACAAGCTGTACACTCACTACTTTACATTGTAGCAAAGTGTTATTTCTTCAGTGTTGTCACATGAAAAGATATTCAAATATTTACAAAAATGTGAGGGGTGTACTCACTTTTGTGAGATACTGTATATTTAAAGGTTGAACGTTATCACGTTGGTCGCACCGATTGGTGTCACCTCGTTAGTCAGTGTGTTACACCTGTGCTGGCTTGTCCATCTCCTTAGTCGGAAGGTGTTTCACATGTGCTGGCCCAGGTGATATTTAAGAGTGGTTGGCCCAGTGCTCCAGTGGTCTTGAGCGATGTGGAGGGTTAACGCCTTTAATTGTTTTTCCCTATTTGAGTTCTAGAAAAGCAAACCTTTATCTGATCTTCCCTGTTTTCGTTTTGCTTAACTTTTTGGTTTGTTTCCTATCTTTAAGTTTGGTGTGGGTTTTTCTTTTGTTTGCCTCTTTTTGGGTGTCTTTTAGGTCCCAGTTGTTGTTGCTAGTCAACTTTTAGTGGACACCCCCATGAGTGTCTTTCAGAACCCCTCCTAAAACCCCAACTGTTTCATTTTGGTTGTGTTCAATGACTCTTTTGTTAGTTTCCCCTTCTGTTTGAGTAACAATTTTTGGTTTTTCTTGCTAGGGAACATAACAATATCATTGAGAGAAAACAAGGCCTGTGCCTTGGATTCCATTTCAGGCTCAGTTTTACATTGCATATCTCGTTGTTTCCATATGGTACAAGTGACAGTCACAGGAGGCTTTTTGTTTAAAATGTCTCAACTGGTGGTTGGTTTTAAGCATGCCTGGGGTACAGTGTGGTATGGTTAGTAGAGCTGCTTCCTCCATTTAGCTACTCTTCGCCTTTAGTCAAAGTACAAAACAAGGTTTTATATTAACCTGTATGCTGGGTATTGGGAACGACTGATTGCATTTTAAACATGATTAACATGTAAAGTAAACTTGGGTTCCTTGGATCTAATTTGTGAAGGAAAGTTTGTAACACTACCAGTGAGAATTCTCGCTAACCTCTCAACTAATAATAAGTCATTTAGCAGACACTCTTATCCAGAGCAACTTACAGGAGCAATTAGGGTTAAGTGCCTTGCTCAAGGGCACAGATAGATTTTTCACCTAGTCAGCTCAGGGATTAGAACCAGCGACCTTTCGGTTACTGGCACAACGCTCTTAACCACTAAGCTACCTGCCTGTTCAACTAATAGAATAGCTGCTCAGTTTTACGCAGAAACATACTTTTCTATGGAATTTTGTCAGTAGGCTTATAAACCTGTAATTGTATTTTTGGGCCTTGGACTGTGCAATTTTCAACTTCTACCTCTGCTTTTATGTTGCCTATACCTGCAGTTGTGAGCCAATAACTCAACCTGAATCCATATTGTATGGATGTACTACTACAAACTTAGAAAAGAGGGTTCCTCAATGGTCCTCTATAGAACCATTCTCCATAAAGGTTCTATAAAGAACCATTTAAAATGTGTTCTTCTATACAGTGTCTTCAGAAAGTATTCACACCCCCTTGACTTTTTCCACATTTCGTTATGTTACAGCCTGCATTTAACATTTATTAAATTGAGATTTTGTGTCACAGGCCTTCCCACAGTACCTCATAATGTCAAAGTGGAAGTATATTTTGAGAAATGTTTACAAATTAATTAAAAATGAAAAGCTGAAATGTCTTGAGTCAATAAGTCATTAAGGCAAGCCTAAATAAATTCAGCAGTAAACATTTGCTTAACAAGTCACACACTGTAAAACCTAACAGTATATCTTGCTAAACTAAAGTACAATTTACTTGAAGGTTACTAAAAGTTTAACTTATTAACTTAACTCAGCAATTACTCAGTTATTAATTATTGTAGATTGTACTCAATCAGATTGAGTGTAATTTGATAGAACAAATTAGTGTGTACAACTTGTGTAATACTTTGACTTTGATTACGTCTGATGTCATCTACATTGACGTTCCCCAAATAAAATAAAATAAAATTGTATTTGTCACATACACGTGTTTAGCAGATGTTATTCCGGGTGTAGCGAAATGCTTGTGCTTCTAGCTCCGACAGTGCAGTAATATCTAACAAGTAATATCTAACAATTTCACAACATATACCCAGTACACACAAATCTAGTAAGGAATGGAATTAAAGAATGGGATGTAGCTCAGTTGGTAGAGCATGGCGTTTGCAACGCCAAGGTTGTGGGTTCGATTCCCACGGGGGGCCAGTATGAAAAAAATTAAAAATAATAATAAAATATGCACTCACTAACTGTAAGTCGCTCTGGATAAGAGCGTCTGCTAAATGACTTAAATGTAAAGAATATATACATATATGGACAAGCAATGACAGAGTGGCATGGACTAAGATACAGTAGAATATTATAGAATAGAATGCAGTATATACATATGAGATGAGTAGTGCAAGATATGTAAACATTATTAAAGTGACTAGTGTTCAATAGACAGCAGCAGTCTCTAATGTGCTAGTGATGGCTATTTAACAGTCTGATGGCCTTGAGATAGAAGCTGTTTTTCATTCTCTCGGTCCCAGCATTGACGTTCCCCAAAGGCACATTCTAGGAAATTATTTCCAACATGGCGGCACAATCGCCGCAATTCATCAAATTGAAATTATCTCCGTAGCAAGCTTTTATGAAATATTGCCAACAACAGTGGATACTTTCTCAATGGTAAAAAGTTATTAATTGTTCAGTTGTATCATGTGTGTTAATCTGTCGAATTTTGAAGCATAATCTCTAAAGATAGCAATCAGGCTAACTGGCAGGCAAGCTAACGTTACGTCACAGCAGTTTAAATCAAGTTAAGCTACGGCCATTATCAGTAAAATAAAAATTAAACAAATAATGAAAGCTGGAAATTAAATTCTGTGAATATCCATGATGACGTGAAGCTAACTGGACTTGAAAGGATGCTATGCACTGTTTTATTTTACACACACAATCTACAAACACCAGAGTGCACGCTGCTGCCTGAGGTTTCACAAGGTGAGTCAATCACTTTACTTGGCTAGCGGTAACGTTAGATAGTTACGGGATCTTGTAATATTTGACCGTTGTTTGTGTGGTTGCGCATCATCTTCTATGCTCGGACAGGGCACGTATGCTCGGACACGCCTACCCGTGACGTATTTTGCCACAACGATTTAAACCCCCCCTGTCAAAAAAAGTAGGTCTCATACATTATAACATCTTCAAGAGTACAAATACAAAGATTCACGACTCTACGTGAATATTTAGTTAATATAAAGACGGCCTCACTTCTGCATGTGACCAAACTCGCGATGACACGCACCTCATCACTCGTCACCTCGAAAATCTCTCTCCATTTAGGTCATGGAGGGTAGCATTTGTTGTTTTAGTTGCCATGACACCCATACCTACGAAAGCCAATGAGGATCAAATGAAGAACTGAGTTTTCCTGCTGGTAGATGGAGATCCTTAGCGGAATGAGAAAATGTGTTTCTCATATGGAATCATATGCAGACATTGCAATGCGATTCAAGATCAATAAATGGATTCAAGATCAATAGATGTTGTTGACACATTAAACCAATACAAATGAAATGCATTACTTTTATTAATGCATTACAAATTACACTGCTCAAAAAAATTAAGGGAACACATAAACAACATCCTAGATCTGAATAAATGAAATAATCTTATTAAATATTTTTTTCTTTACATAGTTGAATGTGCTGACAACAAAATCACACAAAAATGATCAATGGAAATCAAATGTATCAACCCATGGAGGTCTGGATTTGGAGTCACCCTCAAAATTAAAGTGGAAAACCACACTACAGGCTGATCCAACTTTGATGTAATGTCCTTAAAACAAGTCAAAATGAGGCTCAGTAGTGTGAGGGGCCTCCACGTGCCTGTATGACCTCCCTTCAACGCCTGGGCATGCTCCTGGACAGTCTGTGGTGCAACGTGGCGTTGGTGGACGGAGCGAGACATGATGTCCCAGATGTGCTCAATTGGATCCAGATCTGGGGAACGGGCGGGCCAGTCCATAGCATCAATGCCTTCCTCTTGCAGGAACTGCTGACACACTCCAGACACATGAGGTCTAGCATTGTCTTGCATTAGGAGGAACCCAGGGCCAACCGCACCAGCATATGGTCTGACAAGGGGTCTGAGGATCTCATCTCGGTACCTAATGGCAGTCAGGCTATCTCTGGCGAGCACATGGAGGGCTGTGCAGCCCCCCCAAAGAAATGCCACCCCACACCATGACTGACCCAGCGCCAAACAGGTCATGCTGGAGGATGTTGCAGGCAGCAGAACGTTCTCCACGGTGTCTCCAGACTCTGTCACGTCTGTCACATGTGCTCATTGTGAACCTGCTTTCATCTGTGAAGAGCACAGGGCGCCAAATGCCAAACGTCCTGCACGGTGTTGGGCTGTAAGCACAACCCCCACTTGTGGACGTCGGGCCCTCATACCACCCTCATGAAGTCTGTTTCTGACCGTTTGAGCAGACACATGCACATTTGTGGCCTGCTGGAGGTCATTTTGCAGGGCTCTGGCAGTGCTCCTCCTGCTCCTCCTTGCACAAAGGCGGAGGTAGCGGTCCTGCTGCTGGGTTGTTGCCCTCCTACGGCCTCCATCACGTCTCCTGATGTACTGGCCTGTCTCCTGGTAGCGCCTCCATGCTCTGGACACTACGCTGACAGACACAGCAAACCTTGTTGCCACAGCACGCATTGTTGTGCCATCCTGGATGAGCTGCACTACCTGAGCCACTTGTGTGGGTTGTAGACTCCGTCTCATGCTACCACTAGAGTGAAAGCACCGCCAGCATTCAAAAGTGACCAAAACATCAGCCAGGAAGCATAGGAACTGAGAAGTGGTCTGTGGTCACCACCTGCAGAACCACTTTTTAATTGGGAGTGTCTTGCTAATTGCCTATAATTTCCACCTGTTGTCTATTCCATTTGCACAACAGCATGTGACATGTATTGTCAATCAGTGTTGCTTCCTAAGTGGACAGTTTGATTTCGCAGAAGTGTGATTGACTTGGAGTTACATTGTGTTGTTTAAGTGTTCCCTTTTAATTTTTTTGAGCAGTGTATTTCCATTTGATTTGATTGATTCCCTCTTGTTTAAATGCCATTCATGGTGCAGCATACACATTTTACCTTTAAAAATAACCACTAGATGGTAATATTTATCTGAAGAGAAGTTGACATCCTCAGCAGGTCAGTACAATTCACCATTGTAACCAGGAACACGTTTTACTAATAAAACAGAAAGAAAACTAGAGACCGCTGCAGGTGTCCGAAGTTATATAACCGTTCGCGTTTGTGTCCGTCATATGTTAATACAGTAAGAAAATACCACAACAGAGAAAATTGTCACTTGGTACAGTGTTCTAGGACATCTTCAGCTAAACAATCAGTTATGCAGTGGGCAGTAAAGAGTTTTTTTTTTTTTTTTTGCCACATTCATTTACTTCGATTTCACGTAAATAGTGTCCGAGAATAGCCGACATTGCACTGTAGTTTTGGAGAATTCCTACATTGTTAAGATCCCTATCCGAATTGTGCAACAATGCACCTCCTGCCAGGCATTATGTTTTCAGGTTAACTAGCTAGCAAACCAATAGACAAGCTAGCTAATTAGCTAGCTAGCTAACTAACCCACGCCCTGTAATACAACGTGTTGAACGATATTGGTTTCATATGTGGTGATGGAAATATGGCTTTGTAGTTATGGCTGTAGGTGTTGGCTCTCTTCAGAAGTAAAATATTGCATTCCTCCTTCATAAAAGTTCAGAAACGTTATTTATTATGGGCTTTTTCTAAGATAATGATACATTATTCTTTCATTGTAATTTCTAAATCAGAATTAACTTTTGCAGAGCATGAGAGGATCATTTCCCTAAAGTACGCCTCAAAGGCATCCCAAATGATGTCTACATTGGTAATGGTAAAGGTTTTTATTTTTAATTTTACGTATTTAATACAATTTGGGTACAGAAATAAAAATGTAATCAATTATTGTATAGCTTTTCTTACTTTGAGAGAAAATGAATAGTCTTTTGTAGTTGGGAATAGTAATCTCCAGGTGTCCTGTAAATTATTTGTAGTGATTACATTTTTCAGCCTCTTTGGAGGCTCCGTAAATGTTCCGTTTTTATTACTACGTCTGTCAGTCTTATCAAATGTATGATTTAGGTCACCTGCTAAAATAATAGTTCCTGTCTGGATTTGATCTAATAAAGCTTGAATTCTATCTAAAAACACCAGATTTGCCCATGGTGGGATATACTACCTCAAAACCTATTGGAGGACGCAAGGAATCAAGGAGAGAGGATGCGAGGAATCAAGGAAATGCAATTGAGATTCTCCCAGTGAATATTAGCTATGTTCATACTGCACATATTCTGTGCAGGCCTGTGTAGAACAAGAAGAGAAGCTTGTCACCATGATCTCCTATTCTGCACAGATAGGCTAACCACTGCCAAGTTGATTTTGTGGCTTATACTGTATATGGGGCAATGAAACAGTGGAGGTCAGAGGTTGGGGTCAATTCCATTTCATTTCAGTCGATTCAGGAAGTAAACTGAAAGTCCAATTCCAATTTTTTTTAATTCTCAGGAGGCAATGAGGAAATTGTGCTTTCTTTATTGACTAAATTTAAAAGGAATTGACCCCAAACCAGTTGGAGTTGCTACAGGAAACGGTGCTCTCTTTAAGTGTGAACCTTTGCACTGTGTGTTTTTTAAATGTGAACCTTTACACTCTATGCTTGTTAAAGAAACACTGTTTACAACTTTGATATGTTCTTATTGTTACTGAAACAATACATTGATGTTATTCATGCTTAGAAGCATTGAAGCATGTCTTAGAAGTCATTTCTGAAAAAGATAACAAAAAAGGAATATTGTTTTTTAAAACAGTTTTATTTAAGACCATGGTGTTGTGCCTTCTCTGCATTATGCATGTGTTTATGTCATTATTGATGAAATTACTGTATAGAGTTGCCACAACTTTATTGTTTAAAGTGTGTTGAGTTGTTGCAACGTAATAAGATTAGTGCATTCGGTTTCCTACAACCATTTGAGTAGCACATTTTCATGTTCACGTAAGTTTAACTCATTTGTGTGCAAGTCAACTTCACTCAAAAGGGTTGTGTTACAATAACATTGTACTTTATGTTTAAGTAAAGTTGACAAGATAATTTAATTTACAATAAAGTATGCTTCACTCAATTATTCAAGTAAAGTCAACATTATTTAAGTTAGCTTCACTCAATAGTATTGTTACATTTATGTTGTTTATTCAAGTGCTGTTAACAATAACACTTGTTGTGCTTACTCAAACACTGACAGTACAGCGCACTCAAATGATTCATTTTTCAAACTCAAATGGTTCAATGCATTCGGTTTCCTCAAACCATATGAGCAAACTTATCAGGATTTAGAGTGCATAATAAGTTGCATGGACTCACTCTGTGTGCAATAATGGTGTTTAACATGATTTTTGAATGATTACCTCATCTCTGTACCACACACATACATTTATCTGTAAGGTCCCTCAGTCGAGCAGTGAATTTCAAACACAGATTCAATGACAAAGACCAGGGAGGTTTTCCAATGCCTCGCAAAGAAGGGCACCTATTGGTAGATTGATAAAGTTATTAAATACACTTTGGATGGTGTATCAATACACCAAGTCGCTATAAAGATACAGGCGCCCTTCCTAACTCAATTGCTGGAGAGGAAGGAAACCGCTCATAGATTTCAGCATGAGGCCAATGATGGCTTTAAAACAGTTACAGGGTTTAATGTCTGTGATAGGAGAAAACTGAGGATGGGATCAACAACATTATTGAGCACGGTTACATGCACACAATAATGCGATTATTGTGAATAGTCAGGTTAATATAATAGTTTGTTTAAAACGTTTACATGCTTTGCAAGAAGAACGATTTCCCTAATAATACTGTTTACATGGACACATCTGAAATCAGGCTGATGGGACTTTTGATAAATGCAGAAAATCGTCAATCAAAATAAATATTCTACCACAATGACCATGTTTTTTTATTATTATTCTGAATTCAGACATATAAAGTTTGCATGTGAAAACAATTTATAAGATGCTTACTTTCAGTTTTTCCAATCTCACTTCACTCGCGCATAAGAGGGAGGCTTGTGCTACCCGGTGCTGGCACAAGCACAGACCAAATACACCACTGGAACGCTGATTAAGCTGTTTACATGTCCTAATAATTCTAAAGATTACTCAGAAAACTTGGTGTTTTAATCGCCATATGCTTACTTCGATAATGACCTTGCGCCGATTAACATAAGCAGAGTGAGGTGTTTACATTACTAATGCCATACTGTGTCTTCTGTCATCAGTTTAATATCAAATTATTTGTGTGCATGTAAACATACTCATTGTAGTTACTCCACAATACTAACCTAAATGACAGAGTGAAAAGAAGGAAGCTTGTACAGAATAAAAAAATATTCTAAAACATGCATCCTGTTTGCAATAAAGAAATTAACTTTATGTTCTGAATACAGGGCGTTATACTGTATTTGGTGCAAATCTAACACATCACTGAGTACCACTCTTCATATTTTCAACCATGGTGGTGGCTGCATCATGTTATGGGTATGCTTTTCATCGGCAAGGGTGTTTTTTAGGATAAAAATAAACAGAATTGAGCTAAGCACAGGCAAAATCCTAGAGGAAAACCTGGTTCAGCCTGCTTTCCAACAGACACTGGGAGACAAATTCACCTTTCAGCAGGACAATAACCTAAAACACATGGCCAAATATACACTTTATATTGTTGATTACCAAGACGACGTTGAATGTTCCAAGCAATGATCAATAACCAACTTGACAGAGCTTGAATAATCATTTTAAGAATAATGTGCAAATATTGTACAATCCAGGTGTTCAAAGCTCTTAAAGATTAACCCAGAAAGATTCACAGCTGTAATTGCTGCCAAAGGTGATTGTAACATGTATTGACTCAGGGGTGTGAATACTTATGTAAATTAGATATTTCTGTATTTCATTTTCAATAAATTTGCAAACATTTCTAAAAACATGTTTTCACTTTGTCATTATACATTTACATTTTAGTCATTTAGCAGACGCTCTTATCCAGAGCGACTTACAGGAGCAATTAGGGTTAAGTGCCTTGCTCAAGGGCACATCGACAGATTTTTCACCTAGTCGGCTCGGGGATTAGAACCAGCGACCTTTCGGTTACTGGCACAACGCTCTTAACCACTAAGCTACCTGCCGGGGTATTGTGTGTAAGTGGGTCAGTCATTTTTTTATGTAATCCATTTTGAATTCAGGCTGTAACACAACAAAATGTGGAATAAGTCAAGTCTGAAGGCACTGTATCGGAACCCTTTTTTGTGCTATATGTCACTTTTCTTTTGGAAATGGTTCTTTATAGTACCATAAAGGTTCCATTTAGAACCGTATGAGCATGGTTCTTTATAGAACTTTCAACAAAAAAATATATAGTACCTCTATCGTTATGAGCCAAATAACCCTTATTTGGCACTATATAGATATTTTATTTATTGCGTAGAATGTAAAAATGCATCTTGGACTATTTGCTCAACATCAACAAATTCCTAGCTCAATTCTTAGCTTGGGAATCTGGCCATAGGTATTTATATTGTGGACACAATGCATATTCCACATCCCACAGATCACTGACTAAATTCAAAATACAGTATATTTGCCTTGGTAGTCTTTTTAAGATGCGACTTTGCTCAGTTACCCTCATACAGTACTTTTGGCTCATCTGTGTATCATATCAACCCATGTGGAATAATATTGTCATTATCAATGTTGAAATAGTAAATATCCATTCCTTACACAATACCCATAACAGTCATTTATTATAGAAGGTATATTCGTGCAATATCATTATATTGTTGCTGTGGAAACCATGTGGTTGAAATAATGTATATATATGAGAGAAGGCTGTAATGAAAAGATATTGTCATATCTGAATTGCACCAGATAACATATTTAATTGACCTTGGTAAAAGTGACTTTCTATTGTAATTTGGTCTGTATTAGAAGGGGTATAAATATTATAGCCATTTATTCAGACAAAAAGACCACACAGAAACGTCAGAAATGGCAGAGAAGACGTCTGGGAGGTATACTTCCATTAAGTCTACAAAATGACCTGCTTTAAATTGTGGCGCACATGGTTGCTATGATGTCTCACTGCGAAGGTGCACTGTAGTTACCAACACCACGTAAATACATTATTTTCACAACACAGTATGTAAAAATGTATGCACACGTGACTGTAAGTCGCTTTGGATAAAAGCGTCTGCTAAATGGCATATTATTATTATTATAAGTACGAACAACATTTCTACTTGGCTATCAATATGTGAATTCAACAGCATAAAGGTCCCTTGATGACATATTCAACAGTAGTTAACTGCAGGTTTAGTATCATTCGATTAAGCTTCTTCCTTTTGTATACTCCTGCCATGCTTATTTCAGAGATTCTGACCATTCATTTTCTTAAAAAACCTTGGCCTAATGCTCCCTCAGAACCCCTGTCCAGTTACCCTGCTAATACTGCTGTCCAAAACCCTTGAGTAGAGATCACAGGCAGCTCACTGATACCACTTGGCTCTCTACTCCTAGTATCTATTCCAATTTGGCTTATGTGTAGCATGCTCACCTGAGTCTGGCCTACTTCAGCCTCTTTAGTACTGGAGCCTCATGCTGACTCCAATCCTTCCTTCTTCAGCCCAGCCTGCCTATACTCCATTATCCTCTTTACTCAAAAAAGTATCCTGTGAGTTAACCTTGAGCAAAAATGATGGTATTCACAATATGTATTCCAGCTTACAGACCCAGCTTACAGACCTGTGAATGCTCCTGCTGTGGTCCAAAAATAGAGTTTATGGGAACATCCTCCTTGACAATTACAAAACATTGGTGGTTTGCCATCTTCGATATTACCATGCATTTCCAATCTACACTAAGTGTACAAAACATTAGGAACATCTTCCTATTATTGAGTTGCACCCCCTTTTACCCTCAGAACAGCCTCAATTCATCGGAGCATGGACTCTACAAGGTGTCGAAAGCATTCCAGAGGGATGCTGGCCCGTGTTGACTCCAATGCTTCTCACAGTTGTGTCAAGTTGGCTGGATGTCCTTTGGGTGGTGGACCATTCTTGATACACACGGAAAACTGTTGAGCATGAAAAACCCAGCAACGTTGCATTTCTTGACACATTCAAACCGGTGCGCCTGGCACCTACTATCATACCCTGTTCAAAGGCACTTAAAATGTTGTCTTGCCCATTCACCCTCTGAATGGCACACATACACAATCCATATACAATTCAAGAAAAAAGATTGTATAACAGACACCACAACATACAGTTGAAGTCGGAAGTTTACATACACTTAGGTTGGAGTCATTAAAACTCGTTTTTCAACCACTCCACACATTTCTTGTTAACAAACTATAGTTTTGGCAAGTCGGTTAGGGCATCTACCTTGTGTATGACACAAGTAATTTTTCCAACAATTGTTTACAGACGGATTATTTCACTTATAATTCACTGTATCACAATTCCAGTGGGGCAGAAGTTTACATACACTAAGTTGACTGTGGCTTTAGAAGCTTCTGATAGGCTAATTGACATCATTTGATTCAATTGGAGGTGTACCTGTGGATGTCTTTTAAGGCCTACCTTCAAACTCAGTGCCTCTTTGCTTGACATCATGGGAAAATCAAAATAAATCATAGATCTCCACAAGTCTGGTTCATTATTGGGAGCAATTTCCAAACGCCTGAAGGTACCACGTTCATCTGTACAAACAAGAGTACGCAAGTATAAACACCATGGGACCACGCAGCCGTCATACCGCTCAGAAAGGAGACACGTTCTGTCTCCTAGAAATGAACGTACTTTGGTGCGAAAAGTGCAAATCAATCCCAGAAAAACAGCAAAGGACCTTGTGAAGATGCTGGAGGACACAGGTACAAAAGTATCTATATCCACAGTAAAACAAGTCCTATATCGATATAACCTGAAAGGCCGCTCAGCAAGGAAGAAGCCACTGCTCCAAAACCGCCAAAGATCGTACTTTTTGGAGAAATGTCCTCTGGTCTGATGAAACAAAAATATAACTGTTTGGCCATAATGACCATCAGTATGTTTGGAGGAAAAAGGCAATGTAAATTAAATATGCACATATTTTCAAATCACGCAAATACATTTTTCTGGTCACTGGATGAAGTCAGCTGAATGTTTTGTTTCATTTTGTTAAAACACTCCGGGTCTGGACTTGTCCAGAGCAGATTGTGGATAAATACTTTTTTCATCTTTCTACCTGAAAAAATACTAAAGACGTGTAAGGAAAATACTTTTTTGGTGCAAGAAAGTTTAATCTAGAACAAAAAATGTATAACATCTCAACAATTCCCTCTGGGCAAGTCTGGAGAGTATATCTAAGGATAACCACACAACATTTTGTGAATGCTGATGCTTCTGAAGATGACAAAAATGTGTTGGCATGTGGGAAGTGTCTGACTTTTGGTAAATGGCAGTTAAAGACAAGTACATTAAATTTAGACTACCAAACGCAAAAACCTATTTAAACCCAATCACCATCACTTCAAAGTGTTACTTGTCCAGTTTGTAACATTCCCTATGAAATTGGCTTTTAAAGTATGCATGATTGGCTTTTAAAGTATGCATGCAATGATGGATGTACAGTATGTCCATTTGAAAGTGGTTAAAATTCATGATATTTTGAACTGATACACAAAACAACGGCAGATTTAAAAACAGAGTTTTTCTATTTAAATTGTTATACGAAATTCTTGCAACCATAGAATGTTATATACATTATATATGGGTGATACAACCATTGCAGCTTTGCAGATTTTGTAGCTCAGTTGGTAGAGCATGGCGCTTGCAACACCAGGGTTGTGGGTTCGATTCCCACGGGCGGCCAGTATGAAAAAAATGTATGCACTCACTAACTAACTGTAAGTTGCTCTGGATAAGAGCGTCTGCTAAATGACTAGAATGTAAAAAAATTAGATCACTTGTTTTGGTGCTGCTCGTATGTAGCTTGTTTTTGGTCGATTGATATCCATTTGAATGGGGTTAAAATTCATGGACTTTTTATGATGGTAGTATGATAAACAAAATAAAATATACATATAGATCAAGTAAAACAAACAAAAAACTTTTGTTTTTGAAATAACTAATATTAAGGGACCACAATACCACACAATTGATAAGTCAATGTAAAAATGTAATTTCAGCCTGTGGTGCCTCGCCTTAAGTGATAGCCAGTTTGAAGAAGTGTTTCTTGAGCTCAAACTTAAAGGCAAAGGTGGTCTGGGGCATGCAGTGCAGTTCAGGACAAGCTGCAGCCTGTGGATGCTTTTTGAGAGGAGACCACCAAGGAGGGCAATGCAGTATTAGAGTCGGGAAGTGACGAGGGAGTTGACCAGCTTTTCCAGTTTAGGTTTGGAGAGAACAGGATGGAGCCGGGTGATGTTTCTGAGGTGAAATAATACTTTTTTTTGGTCTGCTTTTATGTGGTCGGAGAAAGTGAGGGAGGGGTCCAGTAGCAATCAAAGGAGGAGGACAGTGGGATTTGGAGTGGCCGCCAAGGGTAAGGGTGGTGATGGGACTGGTTTTGATCTGATGGGGAGTGCCGATGAGGATTGCTTGTTTTAGTAGGGAAAGGAAAGGTGATACCTAGTCCGTTGCACAACGGAATGCATTCAGTCTTTCGCATTTAACTCAACCCCTCTGAATCAGAGAGGTGCGGGGGGCTGCCTTAATTAACGTCCACGTAAGCAGCGCCAGGGGAGCAGTTGTTGTTGGGATTTAACTGCCATGCCCAAGGGCAGAACGGCATATTTTTCCACCTTGCCGGCTCTGAGATTCAAACCAGCGACTGGCTGAATGCTCTTAACCTCTAAGCTACCTGACCGCCCCTATTGTTGAGTTGTAGGAGGCTATTTGACATCCATGCCTTGATGTCATCCAGACAGCTGGTGAGGGTGTTTTTGGAAGAGAGGGAGTCTGGGGTTGTTTTTATGTAGATCTGTGTGTCGTCAATGTAGCAGTGGAATTGGATGCCATGTTTCCTGATTAGGAGATTAATGGGGAGCATGTGGATGATGAATAGGATGGGGCCTATGACAGAGCATTGAGGGACGCCACAGGTGATCGTGGTGGGTTCTGACTTGGCATTTCCTATGGCAACCTATTGTGTGCGGTTGGAAAGGTATTATGGTGAACCATCTGTCGAGACCTCTGTGTTCCTTCAATCAACCCAGGTGAGGGGGGCGGAGGGTGTGTTTTTCTCCATGTGACAGATATTGAAGTAGGGTCGTTCCATTTGTTTTCAATCACTTTATGACCGCACCCCTTTTGATTTGAACAAAACATCTTATACATATTTGCCCATGGTGGAAGTGGTCAGAAAGTGACTTTTTGGACCTGAATGCCAAAATATTGACCCATTTTGCATACCCCACCCTACTATGAGACATCCCAGTTTTCCTCATTGGAAAAGATAAACGGTTGAGTTTGATATCATTTAAAAGCTTTCAAACAGGGTTGTCAAACTATTTTATAATTTCTTGAATGTTTTTTTTTATTGTAATTTTTTAAGCTCTAATGTCAATTGTCTAAACGTGTAAACATATACATTTCTCGCATATGTTATAGCGTAGACCCTATTTTACATAATCTGAGCTGTTTGTGTTGTGCCTGCCATCGGTTGAGACACAGCATACTCTTGAATGCAGGGTGGGTGTAATTTAAATAATAGAATTAGAATTCATAGAATGGATATATCATTGACATTTTTATAAAATGTACATTTTTACTTTCAATTACTACCACAAAGATGGCCGCCGGTCCACCCACCGTCAAATGTCAACTTAAATGGGAATTTATATTCTATTATCTATATTTCTATGATTTCAATAGTTTTCCTGTGGAAGATTGACAATATAATTTAAAATAACTGATATTCCCATTCAAGTAAAAATTATCTGATGTGTGGACCTTCAACAATCTTTGAGCTACAATTTGAAAGTAGACATTTCAATTTTATTCCCATTTTAGTACATTTATCATCCAAAACATGACACCCACTCTGTATTCAAGAGCATGCTGTGTTTTAACCGATGGTGGTCACAACATAAAGACCTCAGATGATGTAAAATAGAGTCTTGAGTTTACGTGTTTGCAGTAGACTCTATAAAAAAAAAAATATATAATAATAGTTTGACAACCCTGTTTGTACGTTTTAAATTATATCAAACTCAACTGTTTATCTTTTCCAGTGATGAAGATATGGATGTCTCATGGTAGGGTTTGGTACACAAAATGTGTCAACTTTGAGCACCTCTATCTCCTAAATGTTTTGGCATTCAGGTCCAAAAAGTTACTTTCTGACCAAAGTTTTGTTCAAATCAAAAGGGCTGCGGTCAAAAAGTGATTGAAATCAAATGGAACGACCCAGTAAGCTAATACTTTCTGTAGTCCAGCATGGCTCTTAATGAGGCCAAACACAAACCAGCTCCTTTACCTAGTTCCATGGCTTCTCTGGAAGTGAATATGGCAACTAATGCCCCTTTAACATCAAGCCAATCCACGCTGTATTTTCCAGGTTGTGTGCACTTTCACTCTACCTTATTCATAAGCGGAGTCGAGTCGGCCTGATGACATATCTCTTGTAGTGTTGCCCTCATTAGAATACCAGTAAAGTGACCTAGAGTCATGTCATAATGAAGGCTATTTTCAAGGTTGAAACACCTTTGGATATGCGCTAAGAATCCAATAACTTGAATATATTTATAGCAAAATACTAAAGTGCTAGATTTGATATGCCAATAATATAACCATAATAAACATTCTAATTTAATGACAATTGGAACATTTCCAGCTATTTCGAAGTCAGAACTTCATCAAACAATGTTGATGACTCACAAAATTGTATGACAGACAGCGCAGACAATACTGTATGACACCTTGGGCTATTTTGACAACAGGTTAAGCACAGCATGTCTAAAGAGAATGTCTAAAGAGAATGCATTATTCACAATCGTCATATTAACTTTTCATTATATATAATTTATGCAGAGATGCGTTACGTATTGAATAAACCCAAATATTTTTCTCAATAATCATGACACTGGGTAGCACTTGGAAACTATATGAAATTGCATGGTGTGTTTGACAACAGTGTCACACTGTCAAAATGTCACCCTTAGATTTGCATGTTAGGCCTATTTTTCCCCAATCTTGGATGGAAAGAACTTATATGCATCACCTGTTCGGTAGCTTTTACACCAAATGTGTTTGGAGGATCAAACTTGTCACAGATTTGTCACTAGCACACCACTCTACCTTGCCAAAACAACAACAACCATAGTTCTGCCTTATAACAGTTCAAGTCTGCATCTATTCGTGTCAATACAATTTGACAGTTTTTTAATTAACATTCTGTGTTAACTGAAATGGTAAACAAATGCACAAGTAACATGATACTACATCAGTCCATCTGGAATGGGAGAAGAGTAATTCAACACCAGTGGGGCCCCCAAGAGGACCACATCTTGGCTCATTTGCAATCAACCACCTTAAATCTTGTGCAACAATCTTTTCACACTTGTCAAAATTATCCAAACTTAGGGTGCACTGAACACACATCCCGACCCAAATGTGTGAAAGCGACCTATACCAGCACATGGACAGAGCATGTGTAATATATCTGACTATTAATTTTGGCATGTATTGAGCAATGTATGGTGCAGCACCAGTACCACTCACTTGTTCTAATGTTGTGGTTGCTTCTTCTATGGTGGGCTTGTGCTATGTGGCAGTTGAGAGAAGTTTGCCAAATGGGTCAACAGCAAGACAGAGGCACCAACATAAATACATTTCTTATTTTTATTTTGAAGGTTTTGGCTCCTTTTCTTAAACTCCACCACACTATACAGTATGTGTAACATTTTGGCGAGCTAGCCAGGAGAAGATTCGACAAGCAAAATAAAAAAGGTAGAAGCATCTCCTAAGACAGTGTTTCCCAACCCTGGTCCTCGAGTACCCCCAACAGTACACATTTTTATTGTAACACTGGACAAGCACACTTGATTCAACTTGTCAACTAATCATTAAGCTCTCAATGAGTTGAATGAGGCGTGTTTGTCAAGGGCTACAACAAAACTGTGTACTGTTGAGGGTACTCGAGGACCAGGGTTGGGAAACACTGATCTAAGAGACAAACCTAGGTCCAACTTAACGTTAGAGAAAGCGTCAGAACAACATAATCAATAGAAAAGAGCTAAAAATGGACAACATACATGATGAAGTGAGTGCCATCCAGTGGAGGCTGCTGAGAGGAGGACGGCTCATAATAATGGCTGGAACGGAGCAAATGGAATGGCATCAAACACATGGAAACCATGTGTTTGATGTATTTGATACCATTCCACTGATTCTGCTCCAGCCATTACCAAGAGCCCGTCCTCCTCAATTAAGGTACCACCAACCTCCTGTTGTGCCATCCTATGCCAACTGGAACAACATCAACTCATTGACGTGTGCAACTATTTGGAATGTGTTGGTCCTGCTGAGGGGGGTTTGTCAAATAAAACCAGACACAGTCTTATCCAGGTGATTGAAAGGACATTAAATGGCATTGAGGACAAGGAGAAGGAGGACAGAGCATGTGAGTACCTAAGAGACATCCTCTCATTCATGCAAGAAATCAGAGGAGTAGAGAAACAGGTAGAACAGATAGTCCCTGATCACAGCCACCTTGCTGACCTCGAGACACAGTATGTCCTATAACAGGAGGAAAAGCGCAGAGCCTTGGAGGAAGAGATCAGACGCCTCCGTGAGACGGCCACACCCCCCAGGCATGGAACAGAGGTACAGAGCACACCACATCCTACCACAGCACCTCAGGTCACACCACGTCATACCCTGAGTTCAGAATCAAGGACAGATAGGAGAAGGGGGACAGAGAGACAGTCTGACATACACCAATCTCCTCCATCAGATTGAGACCGGGCTCCGGAAGGGACACTCCGAGACTGAGGTAATTGAGGCCATTATTAGAGCAGTGAGCCCTGGACTTCAGCTTTGTGACATGCTGGAGATAAAAAGTGGGTTGACGCTGTCTATACTAAAAACCATCCTAAAGGGGCATTATAAAGAAGACTGCTCATGTGACCTATATCAAAAACGAATGAATGTGTCACAGGAGCCCAGAGAGTCAGCCCAGACCGTCCTCTTCCGAGCCATCGAGCTGAAGGAGAAGCTACTGTGGAAGTCCATAGACAGGGATGATGAGGAGGTCTACAGCCATGACCTGATCCAGCGAAAGTTCCTCCATGCCATCAAAACTGGACTGCTAAGAGATGCCATCAAGTTCCAGGTGAAGCCCTATCTCCATGACATCACTGTTATAGACAAAATGCTGATCGAGAAGATCAACAAAGCTGCAAGCCTGGAAGGAGAGAGTCAGAAGAAGCAAATGAAATCTGCCACATGGATGGTTCCACACGTGAGCTCCAGACTGACATCCGCAGCCAACCCCAAGGTCCTGCAGAGGGGAAGGGATACAGACCAGTGATGCTGAGGACAAGTGAGCCACCATCACAGTCAAAGAGAGGTTAATCCCAGGGTCCATAGATCACATCAGAAACCCACCAGCTCATAGAAGACCTGAGGTCCGACGTCTGGGAGATGAGGAAGGTGTTCCTGGCAGCGATGGAGGCCACCACTCAGCCATCAAAGGGAGTAAGGTACACTACTCAGCCATCACCAGGGGAGAGATACACCTCTTATTCAGCCCACAGGGGAAGACCTAAAACACAGACAAGCCAGAGACCATGGGGCTGTGCGGCGTGTCAAGAGGCACACACAAGAGAGCAGTGCTACCACTGTTTCTGCTGCGGTGAGACATGCCACGTGTCAAGAGGGTGCAGGAAGCCAAGGCAGACGACGGGAAATGGGAATGGGCTGCTGAGATGGGATCAACAGTAGCTCCAGACCACGTGTCCCACCTAGAGCCAGACTCTCCAACCAGAAGAGACACACAGCACCAGCACAAAAAACAGCATCTACAACAGCAACCAAGTAGACTAAACACACCACTCACCACTAAAGCCCCAACAACTGCTCCCATCCCCAGTCTATATGTGAACTATGTGAGGCCAGAGCACAACACAGCTCATCAATCTGATTGGAAGGCAATGTCTAGTCCGCTGCAAGCTTGATGACATCACAGTAAAGGCCCTGTGGGGCACTGGAGCTCAAGCCAGCATCATCAACGAAGCTTGGAGGAAGAAACACCTCCCACACACCACCCTCCAACCCATTGAAGAGCTGTTCGGGCCCGGAACACTGACGGAACTGGCAGCCAATCAGACTGAAATCCCCTTTACTGGCAGGATTGAGGTACAGTTCAAACTGAGCAGCGAGTCATTGGAAGCCATCACAGCTCCCATCCTCGTGTCAGACAACCCAGGTGTGGCAGAGAACACCATCATCATATTTAACATTATCGAGGAGGTGGTGAAGGCCCGCAGCACCGGTCACAACACAGACCCAGACACCATCCAAACAGTAAGTGCTGCATTCTCTCTCACAGCCAGGACAGCCAATATGTTGTTGAAGCTCATCCGCACTCCTGAGGAAAGTGAAGATGTAGGACTGGTGAGAACAGGCCGTAGGAGGATGTTCCTGTCTGCCAACAAAGTCATAACCTTCTGTGTAACTACACATGTAGGAGCCAAGTTCAAAGGTCAAGAGATATTACCCAGTGAACTACACCCTCTCCCCAACTGCTTGGAAGAGACTGAGGGGCTGGTTAAGACAGCCTATGGGAAGAAAGCCTTTGTCACTATTCCCATCGCAAACACCACCAACCACCCCGTTGCACTCAACCAGCAAATCATCCTAGGCCACCTCCAGACAGTGAAAGCTTTGTATCCTGCCGCTGCTGACTCCCAAGTCTCCCAAGCCAGTGTTCTACAAGTGTTCTACAGTCTACCTAGCCCCAGTGAATCCAGCACAGCAGAGAGAAAGAGAACAGCAACAAAGTAAAAAACAACACCTGGACCACCTGACAGAGGAACAGAGAGAGCAAGTGAGAGAGATGTTGCATGAAGAATGTGAGGGCTTCGCATATGATGATGATGATGACATCGGTTGTATCCAATCTCTGAACATGCATATCACCCTGAGCGACCCTACACCAGTGCAGAATAATTACATATCCATCCCCAACCCAGTCCAAGCTTAGGTAAAATAGTATCTCCAGGACCTGCTAAACAAAGGTTGGGTAACCCAGTCAAGGTCACCATACTCCTCCCCTGTGGAGTGTGTGTGGAAGAAGGATGGAAGCCTGAGGCTCTGCTGTGACTACAGAGCTCAACACAAGTATGTTCCTGATTGACACCCCATCCCCAGAATCTAAGACGTGCCTTACTCTGAGTGGCAGCTCATGGTTTTCTGTCCTTGACCAGGGAAAGGCCTACCATCAAGGGTTCCTAGATCCTGAAAGCCGTTCCCTTACAGCCTTCATTACCTCTTGGGGCCTCCTCCAGTGGATCAGGATCCCTTTTGGCCCCAGCTCAGCTCCTGCAGAGTTCCAGGGAAGCATGGAAGAATGTCTATCAGGCCTCAGAAACACCATCTGCCAGCCCTACTTGGATGACAAAATGGTCCACAGCCCCAGTTTTGAAGATCACTTTGAGCATGTCTGGACAGTGTTATAGAGGTACCAACAGCTTGGTGTGAAGCTGTCTCCACAGAAGTGTGAAATCTTCAGGAAGAACGTCAGGTTCTTGGAAAAGATGATAAGTGGAGATGGATGCACTTTGGACCCCAAAGACATCTCCCCAGTCCAAGCCCTGAAAGAGAGAAAACCAGCCACAGTGGGAGAACTGAAACAAATACTGGGCATCCTCTGCTACTACAGGCCATACATCCCTGACTTCTCCAAAGTAGCCAAGCCACGGTATGCCTTACTAGCAACCCCAGACACGCCACAGCAGCCCACTGTAGCCTCAGGAAAAGGAAGGAGAAAGGAACTACATCAGAAGATGGGACACTTGGGGGTGGAGAGCACAGTGAGCCTCATCAGAGACTTTTTGCCGAGAAAGCATGTCGATGTTGAACACTGTCACAAAGTGATTGCCTGAAAAAGAAGCCCAACAAGCAAACCAGAGCCCCACTCAACAACATCAAGAGAACTTACCCCTTCAAAATGGTGTCTGTGGACTTCCTCCATCTGGAAACAAGCAAGCAGGGATATGAGTACATCCTAGTGGTGATGGATCACTACACAAGACTCGCCCTACCAAAAACAAGGCAGCAAAAACAGTCGCTGAGAAAATCTTCAACGACTTCACCATCAATTTTGTTTTTGCCAGCAAAATCCATCATGACATGGGAAAATAATTTGAGAACAAGCTGTTCACAAGGTTAAAAGAACTGAGTGGAGTACATGGATTCCACACCACCCCTTATCACCCTGAAAGGAATGGTTAGGTCGAGAGGTTCAATAGGACGCTGCTCAGCACGTTGAGGACCCTGACTGAAGAGGGAAAGGCAGACTGGAAAACCTCACTTCCCAAGGTAGTGCATGCCTACAATTGCACACGCTCAGAGGAAATACGGTACTTTCCTTTGTTTTTATTTGTTTTTATTTTTAGGGGGTACTCTGTTCGAAAGGTCCCCAAGGCTCCCCGTCGACCTGCTATTTGTCCTGGAAGTAAATGGCAGAAAAGGAAGCTATGAGGACTACTTCAGAAACTGGCAGGAGATAATGAAAGAGGCATACAACATCACTGCAAATGAAGCCACAAAAGGGGCTGAAAGAGGGAAAAGTCATTAGCCACGACAGGAAGGTACATGGTCAGGAGCTACAACACGGAGACAGAGTCCTTGTGAAAAACCTGTCTGAAAGAGGAGGGCCACACAAACTAAGGTCGTCCATATAGTTCTTCAAAGGGAACACCCTGAAAGTCCGGTGTATGAGGTGAAACGAGAGAATGGACAAGGAGGAAAAAGAGTGCTCCACAGAAACCTTCTCCTGCCTTGTGATTACCTTCCTTTGGAGAAAACAGAAGAGACCTGTGTACAAAAAAATCAAAGACACAGGCAAGGACACAGACAAGACCCAAACCCCCCTCACAAACAAAACAGGCAGAGCAGAACTCTGACAGTGACTTAGATTACTATGAACTGAGATATGCCCTACGCAGTCATCACAGTCCCATCTCTGGAGTGGAGAACACCACTTTGGATCCAGAAGCTGAGCCATTCCAACCCCAAGGCACTGACTCGCCTGACCACTTGTCCCCTGCACATCACATTCCCCCTGCAATGCATCACATTCCCCCCGCACATGGGGAGGTCTGTGTGAAGGAATCTGGAGGACAGTGTGGGGCCAGAGGGTAATGACACTGTGGGTGAGCAGTTACCAAGCCTTAGTAGCCCTGAATATGTACCCAACTCACCCCACCTGTACCCACGAAGAGGCCGACGTCAGACCAGAATGCTGACATACAGTGCTTTAGGTGAACCGTCAGTGATTGACAGAGACTTTAATATGATGGACGTTCAGATTATGCCCCAGCTTTCATTCTCTAAAGCACCCCCAACACTCTGGATACCCTGGTAATATGGTTATTGTATGTGTTTCACATGAATTTCGAACTCTGACAAGAACTGCCAGTATACTCTTAAGCTCCACTGAAGAAGAATATGATAATCTGACATACAGTCGTGGTCAAAAGTTTTGAGAATGACACAAGTATTGGTCTTCACAAAGTTCGCTGCTTCAGTGTTACGAGATATTTTTGTCAGATGTTACTATGGTATACTGAAGTATAATTACAAGCATTTCATAAGTGTCAAAGGCTTTTATTGACAATTACATTAAGTTTATGCATAGAGTCAATATTTGATCATAACTGAGGCAGCAGACTTTGTGAAAATTAGTATTTGTGTCATTCTCAAAACTTTTGACCACGACTGTACAGTATGTGTGTAGCCTATGTAAACAGAATGTGATTCTGTTGGCCGAAAAGAGATCGAAGGGAGATGAGGTTACGGTTACCTTAAACTTCTAAATGGAAATATGCACAGGTCTTTTGGATAATGTGCCAAGTATGTGGGTACATTCCCTTTCAAGTGTTTAATTACATTCCAGGAGGTTTTAGTGTTGAATGTCAGGAGGCATTTATATTTTTTAAGTGGGGGAGGGTGTAATATACATGACTATTTATCAATTTTGGCATGTATTGCGCAGTGTATGGTGCAGTACCATTGTGGCCACTATAGGCCACCACTCACTTGTTCTAATGTTGTGGTTGCTTCTTCTATGGTGGACTCGCACTATGTGGCAGTTAAGAGAAGTTTGCCAAGTGAGTCAACAGCAACATAAATACATTTCTTATCTTTATTTTGAAGGTATTGGCTTCAACACTACCACACTATATGTGTAACACATGTGCTTGATGCAGGTGTACAAATGGGATACAACTACAAATGGGATACAACCTTGGTTTGAATTCAAATGGATGAAAAATTGTGGTACCTCAAAAAGGCAGATCAATTTGGATTTATAAGCGCTGATTAACTAATATTTTATTGATGGTGTGTGTTCGGTGTGTGCATGCATGTGTGTGTGTGTGCATGTGACCATCCTTTTAGTCCGTAAATGATGATACTCAGACTTGTAGCAAAGTTGATTAAATTAAAATGTAATTCCAAGTGATTAAAGTTATCTGATAAGAGGCAGAATTTAGGGATTTTATAACATTAGAGGGCAAATGGCCATTAACTCACAGTATCTCAGGTTAAAGCCTGAGATGTTGTGTGTCTTACTACATACGACATGGTTTCCTCTCTCAAGCAATATATAATCTACAGGGATCTAACAAAACTGGATAGGTAAAAGCAATATAGCAAAAGTCTACTGATAGGCAATATAGTGTCTACTTCCACCCATCCACTCAATCAGAGAGTAGGACAAGATAGGCTGAAAGTTATGCTCTCAATTATCATTGTCCTAAAACCTTAATTTGATTGACTGGGCTAAAAGTAGTACAATGACTTGGCAAATAACAACCAATGACACTGTGATTATGGATGAAGGTAGCATTAATTTAAAATGTCCATGCATGGCTTCACATTACCTGGAATAATAGTTATGATAGGACTTCAATAATTGACAGTATTGAGACTGTTTCATGACATTGAGGTTTCTGAGGCCTCTTGACAATATTGGGACTCAACATTTGTTCACTTTACTACAATATGAACCCATGAAGTTCAACAGTTAATGAGCATTATCGCATGTTTTAATTCCCGCAGTAAGGCCCTTGGAAATACAGTTGCGGTCAAATAAATTATTCCCTATTTCTTCTCAAATAAATTGAAATTGAAAAACTGTGTTTGTCCGCGGTTATCTTGGTCAAAGGCTGTGCAACCAAGTACTAGCTCCGGGGTGTCAATAATTGTGACCGACTGGCTCGATTCGGTCTTATGTAGCAAAAAAATAATATTTGAAATGGTGTTTTTTACATTTGATGAAAGTAGAGACTCTGAGCTACAAAATGGTATATCATACACTACAGTTGAGGAATAACGGGAAAGTATTTCTGCTTTGAAAGTTGATAAACTTGTAACCTCACTTTTGAGAAAATGGCCCTTGAATGTTTTGGTAAACCTACTGGAGAGCTTTTCTTTGTCTACACCCATTCAGCATCATTCACACCCTCTTAAGCCCCACCCATCTCTTTAAGGATTCACATGAGGCCATGTACTAAACAACCAAAGATTTCAAGACTAAAGGATGGTTGACAATGTCTTTCGACAGTTGTCGCGGTGACATCATGAACATTCTATTGTCATCTGACATTAAACTTGTCGCTGTAGTTATGAAAAAGTACAAACACACAAACGACAGGCTGCATGACATCAGCAGCATGGTGGTCCAACATAGCATAACTAGTGTATTTTAACACCAAAGAATACACTCGTTTAAAAATAAATTTGTATGTCAATCTAGCAAACCAGGCAACTAAAAGCAATTTTCTAAACAATGTTTTGGTTCGTTTCTAGCTTATTAGCTAGCTAGCTAGCTAATGTAAAGTTAGCTGACTAGCCAGTTCAACTAAGGACCATATCATATAGCTAAAGTCTTCACTTTAGCTAATTTGTCTTCATTATTACAGGAAAATAAACTCACTACAAAAAATATCATTATTTACAAGTTAATGGTGAGCCAATAACAGAAAATAGCTTACGGTTGTGAGTGTGACGAAATAAAAGCAGGGCATTCTACAGGAGAATTTTTAAACGTGGACCTGTCTCATTGGCCTAACGTTATATCCTAATTAGACTTTGGTGCAGGTCATGTTCTTCACATTACCGTCTCTGGTAAACACATACTATATCAAATAAAATCAAAGTTGATTTGTCACATGCATAGTATACAGGTGTAGTGAAATGATTACTTGCATTGTAGAGTGTTTTCTGTTTTCTCCAAAACTCATAATGTTACTACCCTGCATTAATCTGCAGGTAGCTAACCAACCAGGTTCAATGTTAGCTAGCTAGCTAACAGCACGCTTTAACTTGCAATGAAAACAACTTTCTGGCAAAATTAGAAACGTATAATATCTGAAAATGTAGCTAGCTAGACTCTCTTACCTGTATACATGGGTGGACGCTTCTCCCTCTCTGTCCCAGATGCCATGGTTGCCCTTAGTTTGAAGATGTAATCCGGAGACAGGTGTTTTATACAACTTCGTCTGCATATTTGCAATCAAACGCCAGAATTTTCTCAGTCTCCTTAGCTATCATACTCTAATTCCACTGATTTCAAAACTCGGTCCTCCAGAAAGTGGAGAACAACACTTTTGCAGTTCTACTATGTGATATAAATAAATAAAAAAGCTGTGTTAGAAAGGATAACCTACACATACTGACCAGTTCATGTTATAGACAGAAGCGTGCTACATCGCAGACCAATCCGAACTCATCTCTCGGCATGTCCAGCCCATCCGTTATCTCAGCCAATCATGGCTAGCAGGAAGGTTCCTGTCTTGTTCCGTGGCTAAAACAACTAGGCTCGTAATTTAACCATTTTATTCATATTTACAAATGGCATACAAGTTTGTTATTAAGGCACATGAAAGTTCACATGTTCCAGAAGGCAGTTCTGCCAAAAAACGCATTTTGATAAAAAAAAAAGTTCCCCTTGTGAAGTAGTGATGCACGACATACGCCTAGTTTCCTGAAACGAGTCACAATTTTCTCCATGCCATTTGTCTTAATTTTTTTAATTAAAATTGTAAACTTAAGTTTACTAAATGAAATTGGTTCTGCAATGTTCAAAATCCTAAATTATTTTAGAAGTATTATAAAAAAGTGCATCTGTAATTGCACAGGCGAAATTTCTATGCCCATGATGTGGGTGTGAAAGCTCATTCATAGGCATTGTGACTCATTCTGAGCTGTACCCATGGATGATGAGTGAGCTCTAACTCAAAATGAAAAGTGTAGAAAAACACCTCCTTTCTAAAGACAAATACTGGGCAGTATTTATAAGTACAATGAAAGATAGCTCACTCACACTGGGTAAAGTAAACAAAAAAACTGGATTTTGTTCAAAAGGTAATGCTTGGGAATATCAACCACTACTATATAATTAGTTGGAGTTATGAGGCAGGGAGAATCAATATAAGTAATATGTAAGCATAGGTAACATATACTGTAATTACCATTGTAGTTATTTGGTGACAAAGATGTGTAAATGTCACTATTTTTACATATTCTAATGATACCATGTTGGTGCTATACCATGCATTGGCCTGAACATCTTCACATCCATTCCCTCTAATGAAAGAGTTTAAAGTAACAAGCTATTTAAGGATGTGAATGATATTCTGCTTTTACAAAGAATAGCTAAGGGAGTCTGTCGTTGTACGACTGAAGAGAAAACACAGGGCATGTGGCCATCTGTACTTTCAATATGCAACCCAACCAACCTCGCCTGAGTGCAGATGAAAAATTAGAAATGAAATAGGGGTGGAAACTCTGCCAAGGGCGAGGTAATATGATTGATCTTTTATTATTTTTCCAGCCTGCAGTGTGTTATTGTGGTTCCTCCCCTGAAATGGGAAATGTGATAAATATAGATGTTCTTTACAGGAAAACCAGTCAGATTTTCACTATATGCAAGGCCTCCTCTATCAATCTCTAACGTTTTCTTTTGACGGCAGGGATTTATGTGTACTGTAAGGTAACCCCCAACAAAACCTACGCCTCCAAAGATGCTGGCCTGCCTAAAAGCCATTCAAGCAGCTTGTTTGCACTCTTTTTGCAACAATAGTATCAGTAAGCTTTGCTGTTTTATACCTTCTATCTCATTCTCTCCAGCTGAACAGAATGTATTCCCTGGCAAGAAATATTCAATTTCCCTATAACATTAACCTATAAACTACAGTTCAGTGTGAGTCATATACAGAATCAGTGACTTAATTGAATCAGATTTTCAATAAACAACATAATACCATAAAAAATGCATAATTACTACAGTATCTGTTGTGGTATGCTAACATGGATAGACAATAGCCTATAGCCTATGGTGGCCCAGGATGCTGGCCATGCTAATCTTTTGTGAGGTCAAAGCACCTGTCAAGCATCACCGTCTGGAGAGCAGACAAATCAAACATGGAAGACAGCTGTTATATCTGCCACCTCAGCAGGAGAGAGTCCATAGGAAGGAGGATAACTTTGTTACAAGCCAAATGTCCAGGCAATAAATATCCCTACCACACCTTGAGAGATAAACCAAACACGCAAACACATGCACGTATATGCATAAACACACTATAAACATAATGCATATTTTAAATTAACTTCCACCTTCTACAGCAACCACTGAAGCTACCTTAATGAGAATTCATTAAACAACATTGCAAAACAGCTACCTGCTACTTATCACACAACTAACGCTGCCCTTGACAGGCAGAGCATGTAAAGTTGTCTCGGAGGGACTGGGGCTGAAAATAACAAAAGATCGATATCAGATAGCAACTCTAGGGGTAGCATTTTTTACCAAGCCCTAACAGAATGAATCACACCACTGTAGCCAACACAGATTTTCCCTAGTCCTCTCCCTCTCTCTAGATCTACCTCTTTTTCTCCTTCTCCCTCCTCTCTCTCCCTGTCCTAAATAGAGATATTGCTACGGTACAGTTATCAGCCCTGCATCCCATGATATGCTCCGCTTGCCTCTGTCAATATGTTATGAAAAGTAAGCTCTTACCAGAACTGTGAAGAGAATTCCAAAATTGCCTGGTTCATTCCACAGGGCCACTTATTAAATCCAAGACGCCGGGGAAAGGATTGAGGATGCCATCGAAGGAAATGCCGACGGGAAAAAATCGGATTCTTAAAAACGTGGGAAATATGCAGAAGGAGATGGCTGAGAGAAGGAGAGGAAGCTGGGTGGTTTCAGATATCCGAATCTGGAGCACTTTATAAATGTGCCTGCGTTGTACACACAGGCACATGCAATTCACACAACCCACACGAACACACACACTCACATACACAGGGTGTACCTACAGTCGCTTTCAGAGAGGCTGGAAGATAGAGGGTGAGAGAGGAAGATAGAGAGAGAGCGAAAGAGATGGCGCGGGAGATGGAGAGGGAGGGGGGGGCTGGAACAGAGCAAGGTGGAAAGAGGAGCTGCAGTGTGGGGAGAGATGGAGAGGAGGTACGGAGAGGAGAGAACTGAAGGGAGGGAAGGAGAGAAATATGAGGGTGCAACTAATGAAATTCTTTAGCCTTATTTCCATCTAAAACACAGCTGCGGCTGTGAGTCAGTGAAATGAAGGGAAGACAAAAGAGACTGAGGCTACAGAAACCATTTAGACATTTAGAGCCCCCTTGCATCTAACGAATGAGTGATTCCTCTTGTTACTGCAAAGCAAATTGGATAAGCAACAATATGTAAACAAACATATAAACGCAACATACAACAATTTAAAATGATTTGACTGAGTTACAGTTCATATAAAGAAATCAGTCAATTGAAATAAATAAATTAGGCCAGTCGTCATGGTTTTCACATGACTGAGAATACAGATATGCATCTGTTACCTACAGATACCTTAAAAAGTAGGGGCTTGGATCAGAAAACCAGTCATTATCTGGTGTGACCACAACTTGCCTCATGCAGCGTGGCACATCTCCTTTGCATAGAATTGATCAGGCTGTTGATTGTGGCCTGTGGAATGTTGTCCCACTCCTCTTCAATGGCTGTGCAAAGTTGCTGGATGTTGGTGGAAACTGGAACACGATGTCGTACACGTCGATCCAGAGCATCCCAAACATGCTTGATGGGTGACATGTCTGGTGAGCATGCAGGCCATGGAAGAACTAGGACATTTTCAGCTTCCAGGAATTGTGTACAGATCCTTGTGACATGGGGCCGTGCATTATCATGCTGAAACATGAGTTAATGGCGGCGGATGAATGGCACAACAATGGGCCTCAGGATCTCATCACACTATCTCTGTGCATTCAAATTGCCATTGATAAAATGTAATTGTGTTTGTTGACCGTAGCTTATGCCTGCCCATATCATAACCCCACCGCCACCATGGGGCACCCTGTTCACAACATTGACATCAGCAAACCGCTCGCCCACACGACTGCCTCATGGTCCTGGGCTAGCGTGGTTACACATGGTCTGCATTTGTGAGGCCGGTTGGACGTACTGCCAAATTCTCTAAAACGACATTGGCTTATGGTAGAGAAATTAACATTAAATTCTCTGGCAACAGCTCTTGTGGACATTCCTGCAGTGAGCATGCCAAATGCATGCTGCCTCAAAACTTGAGACATCTGTGGCATTGTGTTGTGTGACAAAGCTGCACATTTTAGAGTGGCTTTTTATTGTCCCCAGCACAAGGTGCATCTGTGTAATGATCATGCTGTTTAATCAGATTCTTGATATTCCAAACCTGTCAGGTGGATGGATTATCTTGGCAAAGGAGAAATGCTCACTAACAGGAATTTAAACACATTTGTGCACCAAAATGTAGAGAAATACGTTTTTTGTGCATATGGAACATTTCTGTAATCTTTTATTTCAGCTCATGAATCATGGGACCAACACTTTTACATGTTGCTTTTTTTTTTAAATACCAGTGTAGGTATATGGCCAAAGAGGATGAAGAGGGAGAACTCGTAGATTAGAGGGTAGTGGTGGTAGGTATTTAAGTAGTACTTTAAAGTATTTTTACTTAATTATTTTTTGGGGGGTATATGTACTTTACTTTACTATTTATATTTTTGACAACTTTTACTTTTACTTCACTACAATCCTAAAGAAAATAATGTACGTTTTACTCCATACATTTTCCCTGACACCCAAAAGTTGGAGTGTGCACCTAGCTATCCGTAAATTTAAAAACAAAAGAAAATGGTGCCGTCTGGTTTGTTTAATATAGGGAATTTGAAATGATTTATACTTTTGATACTTAAGTATATTTAAAACCGAATACTTTTAGACTTGTATTATTATTTTACAGGGTAACTTCCACTTTTACTTGAGTAATTTACTATTAAGATATCTTTACTTTTACTCAAGTATGACAATTGGGTACTTTTTCCACCACTGGTTGAGAGACCCATCCCGTTATAAAGGAAGGATGAACAATGTAGGGGAATGAATGCATGAAATGAAACATTATGGCATACACAACATTAATGATGTTCATCGCCTTAGTTGTCTGTAGACCAAGGCACTAATATTACAAACATTAGCAAGTGGGGAGGACTCTCACATGTCAAACAAATAAAGCACAGAGGCTTTGTCAGCAAAAACAGCAGGTCAGATTGTCAGTAGACAGCAGTTGTGAAATTGAGCTCAAATATGGGTGGAGGGGTTTTAACATTATATAGAGCCTGTCAAGAGTGGAAAGTATATCTGATCCTTTAAGGCCAGGCACCACACCCTAATAGGGTACTTTTTCTCCTTATTCATATCACAATCAACTGTTACCAGTTGAATGGAGACACAAATATGATACTTTTTGGATTACACGTTTTCTGAAATATTGTATAAAAATATGCAAATGAGGCAATATCTCATAAAATATGCAGAACTTTGCATATACTGTACCACAAAAAAAAAAATCTGGACACTGGATGAAGGCAGACTAAATATTTTGCTTTCATTTTGTTAAGAAACTCCAGGACCGGACTTGTATAGAGCAGATTGTAGATAAACACTATTTTCATCTTTCTATCAGTAAAATACTAAAGACATGCATGTAAAATTACTTTTTTGGTGCATTTGTTTTCACAGAAAATGTCTTATAGAATAAGTATTTGACAATATGTCAACAATTTGCTCTATACATGTTTGGAGAATATATCTAAGGATAACCACACACAATTTGGTGAATGCAGATGCTTCTGAAGCTGAGAAAAATCAGTTGGCGTGTGGATAGAGTCTGACTTTTGGGAAATGGCAGTTAAAGGGAAGTACACTGAATTTAGCCTGCCAATTGCCAAATGCCTATTTAGACCCAATCACCATCTCTTCAAAGTAAGTTACTAGTCCAGCTTGTAACATTCCCTATGAAATTGACTTTTAAAGTATGCATGAAATGATGGATGTACAGCATGTCCATTTGAAAGTGGTTAAAATTCATGATATTTTGAACTGATACACAAAATGACGCCGGTTTCAAAACTTCAAGTTTTTCAATTTTAATTATTATATACAATTATTGCAACCAATAGAATGTTATATACATTATATAAGGGGGATACAACCATCGCAGCTTTGCAGATTTTGCTGCGAAGAGACAGAATCATTAGATCACTTGTTTTGGTACTGTCACACCCTGGCTCTGGGACTCTATATGTTGAGCCAGGGTGTGTTCATTCTTTGTGTTATATTTCTATGTTGGGGGTTCTAGTTCTTCTGTTTCTTTGTTGGCCTGAGTGACTCCCAATCAGAGGCAACGAGTGTCAGCTGTGGCTAGTTGTCTCTGATTGGGAGCCATATTTATACTGTCTGTTTTCCCTTGGTGTTTGTGGGTTTTTGTTCCAGTTGGTCATTGTTACCTAGGACGTTACGAGTCGTTTTGTTGTTTTGTATCGTGTGTGCACTTTAACTAATTAAAGTATGTTCGCTCAACACGCTGCGCCTTGGTCCTCCTCTATTAATGACGATCGTGACAGAAAAACCCACCATACAAGGACCAAGCAGCGTGTCCAGGAGCAGGCAGACTGGACATGGGAGGAAGTGCCGGGAAATGAGACGGTCGAGAGGCAACCCCAAAAAATTGTTAGGGGGGGGCACAGGGCATGGACGACGGGGCTGACAGAGGCAGAAAAGGGGCGTATTCAGAAGGCCACCAGGTTACGGGGGCTACTGGTCAAGGAAGGGAAAGAAGGTTTAGAGGCACGGCGAGAGGTACTGGGGTGTGTTACCAGTCCGGTCCGGCCCGTTCCAGATCCCGGGGTAGAGCCAGTGGTGTGTGTCCCCAGTACGGTCCGGCCTGTTACGGCCCCTCGCACCAAATGTACGGTGCGCGTCGCCAGCCCGGTCCGGCCTGTTCCTGCCTCTTGCACCAAGCCTACGGTGTGCGTCGCCAGCCCGGTCCGGCCTGTCCCTGCTCCACGCACCAAGCCTACGGTGTGCGTCGCCAGCCCAGTCCGGCCTGTCCCTGCTCCACGCACCAAGCCTACGGTGTGCGTCGCCAGCCCGGTCCGGCCTGTCCCTGCTCCTCGCACCAAGTCTACGGTGCGCGTCGCCAGCCCGGTCCGGCCTGTCCCTGCTCCTCGCACCAAGCCTACGGTGTGCGTCGCCAGCCCGGTCCGGCCTGTCCCTGCTCCACGCACCAAGCCTACGGTGTACGTCGCCAGCCCGGTCCGGCCTGTCCCTGCTCCACGCACCAAGCCTACGGTGTGCGTCGCCAGCCCGGCCCGGCCTGTTCCTGCCACTCGCACCAAGTCTACGGTGCGCGTCGCCAGCCCGGCCCGGCCTGTCCCTGCTACTCGCACCAAGTCTACGGTGCGCGTCGCCAGCCTGGCCCGGCCTGTCCCTGCTACTCGCACCAAGTCTACGGTGCGCGTCGCCAGCCCGGCCCGGCCTGTTCCTGCCACTCGCACCAAGTCTACGGTGCATGTCGCCAGCCCGGCCCGGCCTGTCCCTGCTACTCGCACCAAGTCTACGGTGCGCGTCGCCAGCCTGGCCCGGCCTGTCCCTGCTACTCGCACCAAGTCTACGGTGCGCGTCGCCAGCCCGGCCCGGCCTGTTCCTGCCACTCGCACCAAGTCTACGGTGCGCGTCGCCAGCCCGGCCCGGCCTGTTCCTGCCACTCGCACCAAGTCTACGGTGTGCTTCGCCAGCCCGGCCCGGCCTGTTCCTGCCACTCGCACCAGGCCAGGGGTGCGCGTCGTCAATCCGGCACGGCCCGTGCCTGGGTCACCGGTGCCTGGTAAGGTACCGGTCAACTGCTCCACTATGGAGCTGAAGCTAACCGCTCCTGCTACGTCCAGTTCAGCTCCAGCCAGCGGGGCCAGACCGGACCAGGGGCGCTATGGGGGGTTTGTTGGAGGGTGGTGGGCAAGGCCGGAGCATGAACCGCCGCCGAGGAGGAATGCCCACCCAGCCCTCCCCTGTTTTGTTCTAGTGGAGGCGCGGTCGCAGTCCGCGCCTTTAGGGGGGGGGTAGTGTCACACCCTGGCTCTGGGACTCTATATGTTGAGCCAGGGTGTGTTCATTCTTTGTGTTATATTTCTATGTTGGGGGTTCTAGTTCTTCTGTTTCTTTGTTGGCCTGAGTGACTCTCAATCAGAGGCAACGAGTGTCAGCTGTGGCTGGTTGTCTCTGATTGGGAGCCATATTTATACTGTCTGTTTTCCCTTGGTGTTTGTGGGTTTTTGTTCCAGTTGGTCATTGTTACCTAGGACGTTACGAGTCGTTTTGTTGTTTTGTATCGTGTGTGCACTTTAACTAATTAAAGTATGTTCGCTCAACACGCTGCGCCTTGGTCCTCCTCTATTAAGGACGATCGTGACAGGTACTGCCCATATGTAACTTGTTTTTGGTTGCAGGTTCAGGAATGGCTGAAAAAATTCAACATTTATTTGGAGCTAACTCTGCAAATAGCACTGCTGGGTGATTTTATAAGTCATAGTTAATTGCTGAATAATATAATAATACTCTTAGCAAAGGTGTTTATCTTTAATTTACAATCTGTAGAAACCATGAGATTAGAAAGGTTCAGAGTTTTTCTGAAACATAACAGCACAGTGGAAAAATATATGGCAGCTAGAAATCAAATCTGGATGGTCTTCAGAGATAGATGGGAGGGTTGAAGGTAGCTGAAGGCTGGGACTAAAAACAAACAAAAGATAACTAATGTAAAATATACTGTCCGTGAAATGCATGAAGTATGTATAAGCTGGAAGTGGAAGCTAAGTATTGTTGTCCATTAGTTTACTCTAATTAGGTTAGGGGTTGTAGGGTTAGGGGAAAATAATAAATAAGAAAAAATATAAAAATATGTATATATTTAATATATATGGGGGATTGGAAATGATGTAGACAATTCCATTGATATAAGCCACAATCTATCTGCAATATTAAAGCTGATTATATTTTGTTGACAGTACTATGATCAACTAAATAAAATCTATATTTAAATAAACATATTGACATTGTTTACTTTCTGAAAGTACTTATACTTTGAAAGGACCAAAATACCAAATAATCATTTTGATTATTTAAGATCATTTTGGATGGAAACCTGTCTGTCCATCTAGATTCTAGATGTTATTGGAATGAATCATGAGTTCATAGTTTGACAAACCTGACATTGATAAGAGCAATTATAGCTCCCCCAAGGAAGCTAGCTTTCTTGGAGCTGTGGTACTATGTCTGGCTCTGGCCCTCAGGATGTCAAGTTTGAATCTTGTTTCGAAACCTCACACTGCCCACCCGAAATGCCACACTGTTGTCAGAAGTGGAATTGGGTTGACCTGGGATTTGGATGACCACAGGAAGGGGCTTGAAAGAAAGTCGAAGCAAGGGGACACATTTCAAATTCTAATATCACCTTTGATCCTCACATTGCCTGGCCGAAAGACCACACAATAAGTTAACTATCGTTCATGAAATGGTTAACAGCTTTAACATCCTCCTAAGCAACTTGCTATTTAAAATGTGCAAATTCTTATGCAGTATGCTGCCTATCAATTGGGTGTTCAAATACTTTAGTCTGTAAATGAGAACATAGTAAAACAGTAAATCGTGGAGCTGCTATTAAGACCATTCGAGACCATTACTTTCAGGGACAGGCTTGGCATCAGCGAACTGTATAGGTAAGTGCTGTATAGCCTACACAGTATATGAGAATTGTAAACCCCAAACCTCCTGTGCAGCCTGTGGATTTCCATTCTTACGAAAATGGTTCAGCCAACATGTTATTCAATCCGCACATGGAGTTAGTTGTCTTGAGCTGATATGACTATTTTTGCATAATCCTACACTGATGATTCACACTGAATTCACATGCACTGAAAGGTACTGTAGGGGTTAAAGGCATGGGTGGTAAAGAAGAGACACCCCACTGTGATGTATTCACTGATGGGATTAAGAGTCAGTAGTGGATGGAATGTAGGGATGGATGGGTGGGTAGAGCTTTGAACCCACACCCTTTTCCGTGGTGGTGCTATGCTGTCATCCAAAGCCTAGAGTGATTCACGCTCTTGGATGGTTCAAGAAAAGGACTGGAATACTTTACAAATGGGCTTGAATGTGATTGTTTTCAAGCAAGCAACCAAATAAAGGATTAATGAAGCATTCTGAACTACATTTTTTGGTGAAGAGTTTTTCCTTACATACGCTACGGTATAACTTAATGTAGCACTATGACTCAGAAGGAAAGCTAGTCATGTCTATGTTGGTATTGGATCAACCAATACAGCAAATTGGCCCTGATTGTCACGATCGTCTAATGAGGGAGACCAAGGCGCAGCGTTGCGGGTGAACATATTGATATTTATTTTCTAGATCACACGATCAAAACAAAGAACGAAACGTGAAGTCCTTCGATACACAACCAAAAGGAACAAGAAACCACAAAACACAAAGTGCAAGACAAACAGTTAAATATGGCTCCCAATCAGAGACACCCAGCTGACACTCGTTGCCTCTGATTGGGAGTCACTCAGACCAACATAGAAAATTAAACATAGACTTACACACCCTGGCTCAACATAACATAGTCCCCAGAGCCAGGGCGTGACAGTACCCCCCCCCAAAGGCGCGGACTCCGGCCGCGCCAAACAACCACAACAGGGGAGGGACCGGGTGGGCACTCCGCCTCGGCGGCGGATCCGGCTCCGGACATGACCCAGGCACGGGTTGTGCTGGACTGACGACGCACACCCCTGGCTTGATGCGTGGAGGAGGAACGGGCCGGACCGGGCTGACGAAGCGCACCCCTGACTTGGTGCGGGGAGCAGGAATGAGCCGGACCGGGCTGACGACGCGCACCACTGACCTGGTGCGGGGAGCTTGGATGGGCCGGACCGGGCTGGCAACGCGCACCACAGACTTGGTGCGGAGAGCAGGAACGGGCCGGACAGGGCTGACGACGCACACCACTGGCTTGGTGCGGGAAGCTTGGATGGGCCGGACTGGGCTGGCGACGCGCACCACAGACTTGGTGCGGAGAGCAGGAACGGGCCGTGCCGGACTGACGACGCACACCACTGGCTTGGTGCGGGAAGCTTGGATGGGCCGGACTGGGCTGGCGACGCGCACCACAGACTTGGTGCGGAGAGCAGGAACGGGCCGGGCTGGGCTGTCGACGCACACCACTGACTTGGTGGGAATGGCAGGAAAAGGCCGGGCTGGGCTGACGACGCGCACCACTGACTTGGTGGGAATGGCAGGAACAGGCCGGGCCGGGCTGACGACGCGCAGCACTGACTTGGTGGGAATGGCAGGAACAGGCCGGGCCGGGCTGACGACGCGCACCACTGACTTGGTGGGAATGGCAGGAACAGGCCGGGCTGGGCTGACGACGTGCACCACTGACTTGGTGGGAATGGCAGGAACAGGCCGGACCGTACTGGGGACACACACCACTGGCCCCACGCAGGGATCAGGAACGGGCCGGACCGGACTGGTAACACACCCCAGTACCTCTCGCCGTGCCTCCACACTTTCCCTCTCCTCTGTGCCCAGTGGCCCCCCTAACCTGGCGGCCTTCTCTGCCAACGCCTTGCACCGCTCTAACCCGTACACCTGCTGGCCCGACGTCATGAGCCCCCCCTAAAAATTTCCTGGGGGTCTCTCCTCCCCGTGGCCCAGTCTTCTCTCCCTCTTGCCAGACTCGCAATCATCTCCTCCCACGTCCATCCTCTCTCCTCGTCCCGCTGCTTGATCCAGTCGAGGTTGCCACGGAGATCTGCCAGCGATGGCTCCTGAACACGCTGCTTGGTCTGGTTATGGTGGTTTCTTCTGTCACGATCGTGACAGAAAATCCCACCAAGACCAGACCAAGCAGCGTGTCCAAGGGCCATCGCCAAATGATCTCCGTGGCAGCTTCGACTGGGTCAAGCCCATTGAGGAGTTGAGTGAGGAGGGTTGGAGACAGAGGAGCGAGAGGTGGGAGAGAATGTTGGAGGCCTGGAGAGACCCCCAGAAAATTTTTAGGGGGGGGCTCACGACGTCGGGGCAGCAGGAGGCCGCTATGGAGCGGTCCAGCGGGGTTGCAGAAGAGGCCGCCAGGTTACGGGGGCCACTGGTAGAAGAGGGGATGGTAGGTGTAGAGGCACGGCGAGAGGTACTGGCGGGTGTTGCCAGTCCGGTCCGGCCCGTTCCAGATCCCGGTGTAGAGCCAGTGGTGTGTGTCCCCAGTACGGTCCGGTCTATTCCTGCTCCCCGAACCAAACCTACGGTGTGCGTCGACAGCCCAGCCCGGCCCGTTCCTACGCTCCGCACCGAGTCTGTGGTGCGCGTCGCCAGCCCAGCCCGGCCCGTTCCTGCGCTCCACACCGAGTCTGAGGTGCGCTTCGCCAGCCCAGCCCGGCTTCTTCCTGCTCCACGCACAAAGCCCACGGTGTGCGTCGCCAGCCCGACCCGGCCTGTTCCTGCTACTCGCACCAAACCAGGGGTGCGAGTCGCCAGCCTGGTTCAACCCGTTCCTGCTACTCGCACCAAGCCAGGGGTGCGAGTCGTCAGCCTGGTCCAGCCCGTTCCTGCTACTCGCACCAAACCAGGGATGCGAGTCGTCGGCCTGGTCCAGCCCGTTCCTGCTACTCGCACCAAGCCAAGGGGGCGAGTCGTCAGCCTGGTCCGGCCTGTTCCTGCTACTCGCACCAAGCCAAGGGTGCGAGTCGTCAGCCCGGTCCAGCCCATTCCTGCTACTCGCACCAAGCCAGGGAAGCGAGTCGTCAGCCTGGTGAGGTCCGTTCCGGCTCCACGCACCAAGCCTAGGGTGCGTATCGTCAGCCAGGTCCGGTCCGTTCCTGCCTCACGCGCTAAGCCAGGGATGCGCGTCGTCAGTCCTGATCCAGCCAGCTGGGTCAGATCGGATCGGGGCCATTATGCGGGGATTGAAGTAGGGTGGTGGTCAAGCCCGGAGCCGGAGCCGCCTCCGAGGAGCAACACCCACCCAGCCCTCCCCTATTTTGGGGTTTTGAGGCGCGGTCGCAGTCCGCGCCTTTAGGGGGGGGGTACTGTCACGCTCTGGCTCCGGGACTTTGTATTTTGAGCCAGGGTGTGTTCGTTTTGGTTTTGTGTTTCCCTTATTTGGTCAAATGACTCCCAATCGGAGGTAACGAGTGTCAGCTGTCGGCTCGTTATCTCTGATTGGGAGCCATATTTAAACTGTCTGTGTTCACCTTGTGTTGGTGGGATTTTGTTCGTATTTGGTTAGTGTATGACCATTGACTATCACGTCGTCCTTTTGTTGTTTTGATCGTGTGATCATTAAATTTAATAAATATGTTCACATTCAACGCTGCGCCTTGGTCCTTTTCCTCAGACGATCGTGACACTGATTATATGAAGTTAGTGTACTTAGTGCTGAACAACTGTCATGAGGAATACTTATTTTTTTAGGAATTGCAAAAAATGTCAGACAATTCAGATCCAGACTAGTGAGATGGCGAATTCATCTTTTATATCAATATCAAATCATTTCTGGGTAACAATTAAGTACCTTACTGTAATAAATGTCAATACAAATTGGAGAAAATAGGTTTTTAGCAAAAAACAATTTCTCAAGCAAGAATTTTGCTAGGTCTGTCTGGGAGTGGTCTGAGTGGGGAGGGGAAAACGGAAAACTAGCTGTTATTGGCAGAGAGGTTTGGAACTCTCTTTGATATTGGTCTATTAACCAATTTACAGCATGGTGAAGTCACCATGGAAAGCCATGGGTGCAATCACCGATATAAAGTTTTGGCTCTGAAATGTCAATCTGGGTTCAGCCATAAGGTTCTATCTGGCACAGAATGTTTAAAATATTACAATTTTAATAGAAAGGTACAGGCATTTATTTGTTAAATAAAGATAATACCCTTCCTTCTTTATAATCACATCATCACATATATGAATTCATGTTCATCAAACATTTGTGACTCGTTTCAGGAAACTAGGCGTATGTTGCACGTCACTACTTCACAGGACAGTAGGCATTTGAACGTAAACATTACATTTTTATCAAAATGTGTTTTTTGGCAGAAATGCCTTCTGGAACATGTGAACGTTGATGTGCCTTAATAACAAACTTGTTTGCCATCTGTAAATACGAATACAATTGTTAAATTAAGAGCCTAGTTGGTTTAGCCATGGAAAAAGACAGGAACCTTTCCGCTAGCCCTGATTAGCTGAGATACTGGATGGGCTGGACATGCCGAGAGATGAGTTCGGATTGGTCTGCCATGTAGCATGCTTCTGTCTATAACATAAGCTGCTCAGTATGTGTAGGTAATCCTTTCTAACACTGCTTTTTAAAAAGATGTAACGAAGAACTGCAAAAGTGTTGCTAATGCTCTCCACTTTCTGGAGGATGATCGTTCCATCCTGATTTATGTAAAAACATTTTAATTGAACCAGACATAGTAGAGTCTTCTGAAAAGGAAATCAACAGTGTTGTTGTCATGGAAGAAGTTGACCAAGTTTTGAAATCAGTGGAATGCCCGGTGGAAGCAGAGTATGATAGCTAAGAAGATGGAGAGAACTTTGGCGTTTGTTTGCAAATATGCGGAGGGAGTCAAAAAGAGAACACACAGAAGGCTGTTGTATAAAACACCTGTCTCCGGATTACGTCTTCAAACTAAGGGCAACCATGGCATCCATGACAGAGAGGTAGAAGTGTTGATCCATGTACACGGGTAAGAGAGTCTAGCTATCTAGCTACATTTTCAGATATTAGACGTTTCTAATTTTGTCAGAAAGTTGCAAGTTAAAGCGTACCGTCAGCAAGCTAACGTTACATGCATGATCTGTGAAGTAATATTATTTGTATATCAGAAATCCATTTGCTTTTCTAGTTATAGCCTAATGTTAGCTAGCTAGCAAACATTGAACCTAGTGGTTTAGCTTGAGCTTCCTGCAGAATCATGCATAGTAGTAATGTTATGAGTTGGGATTATGGTTAATTGTTTAGCTAGTTAGCTAGCTAGCTAGCTGCATGTCTAAACAAAAGACTGCACAATGCAAGTAACCATTTCACTGTATCGTTTACACCTTCTGTATCCTGTGCATGTGACAAATAAACTTTGAATTGATATAGTGTGTGTTTACCAGATACGGTAATGTGAAAAACAACATGACCTGCATCCAAGTCAAATTAGGACACAATGTTAGGCCAACGAGACAGTGTCCAAGTTCACAAATTCGCAGGTGAATTCCCTGCTTTTATTTCGTCACGCTCACAACCGTAAGCTATTTTCTGTAATTAGCTCGCCATTAACTTGTAAATAATGATCTTGTTGTGAGTTTATTTTCCTGTAATAATTAATAAAAATGTGCTAAAGTTAAGACTTTGCCAGCTATGATATCGTTATTATTTGAACTGGCTAGCCAGCTAACAAGCTAGAAACTAACCAAAACATTGTTTAGAAAGTTGCTTTTAGTTGCCTGGTTTGCTAGATTGACATATACTAAATTCATTTTTAAACGGATGGGTTTGTTGGTGTTAAAATACACCAGTTATGCTATTTTGGACCAACAAAATGTTTGTACTTTTTCATAACGACAACGACAAGTTTGATGTCGGAGACGACAATAGAATGTTCATGATGTCACTTGGACAACTGTCTACAGACATGTCGATAGACGTAGTATAAACCAGCCTTTAGTTTTGAAATCTTTGGTTGTTTAGTACACTACCGTACTCACTCTGTATAGCACATGGCCTCACATGTGAATTCTTAAAGAGATGGGTGGGGCAAAGGCTTAAGAGGGTGTGAACGATGCTGAATGGGTGTAGACAAAGAAGAGCTCTCCAGTAGGTGTACCAACGCATTTTCTCAAAAGTGGGGTTACAAGTTTATCAACTTTCAAAGCAGAATTACTTTCCCGTTTTTCCTCAACTGTAGTTTATGATATACCATTTTCTAGCTCTGAGTCTCTACTTTTATCTAATGTAAAAAACACAATTTCAAATTTTGCTACATAAGACTGAATCGAGCCGGTCATTTAGAACATATGTTAAAGCGATAGTCCCCTAAAATGACAAATACACTATATCCTATGGATAACTAGCAACATTGCTAAAGCTTAGCTGATGAGCAAACTGATATATTTTTCTGGTCTCTGACACCCAAAGTCAGTAAACTACATGCTAGTTATCAATACAATGTGATACGTTTTAATCTTAGTGAAATATCCCTTACTTGGTGGTTTTCGTATTGATATACAGTAGAACAAGAGAAAAACAGCAATGCCTCTCCCAAGGGCCTTGAACATGTACTAAGGCTTACATTATGGCCATTCTTCTGAAAAAGTGGTGACATTTTTCAAGTAATTGAAAAAGAGAACCAGAAGCTATGATATGGGACTATAATTAAGGACATGGGTCTACAAGGTTCTATCTGCAAAATGTGTAGTTTTGAGATAATTATTATTTTTAAATAGTTTTTTCATGTGATCCTCTTACATGACTCAATAAGTATACCACATTACATACAAATATTTTTTATTGACAACCCAGCATTGTGTGATTTGATTGCAGATAGAACGTTATACCACTAAGTTAAAAGGTGTTTGTGCAGATAGAACTTTCAGATTTTTCATTTTATTATGGTAAATTAACTTTTTCTAAAATCAGACATATCCCACATGTAGAGGACCACCTAAAGGTCAACTCTATGTGAATAACTTATTTTGACCAAAATGTCAGCTAGAACCTTACGTAGGGACAAGATTTGTACCGTGGCTTTGTCAGACACAGGTTGTGTCCCAATTGGCACTCTATTCCCTACATAGTGCACTATATTTGACTAAAGCCCTTATGGTCGAAAGTCTGTAGGGAATAGGGTGCCATTAGGGACGCATCATACTGTAGCTGCCATGAGAGGAACCACACCTGTATAAGAACATCTGCATTGAAGAACTCCTCTAGGCGCAGCTGGTTGGCAAAATGAATACAGATGCTCCTGCCAGTGCTGTGGACTAGCTTGGTGCTCGGAGCGAATTGTATACAGCCATGCATTATTAAACATAAACTCCAGCAACGCCTGATCTTTTTTGTGTCCATCCACACAGGAGATTCCAGCTTTATTGGAATCCAGGCTTTGCGCTGTCCTTTTTTAACACGTTCAGATCTTTCCCTTGGTATTATGGATGCAAACTAGAGTAATGGGCATCGCAGCATCTCCCCCACCCCCCCATAAAACATTGTGACCCCTTGAACAAGTGTGTCGCCCCTAATTCCCTAGTGTAACATCCATGCGGTGCAGCATATGCACGCCTGTTTGGGGAAAGATGTCAATGAGCTAGCCAATTGCTTGAACCCCATTGCAAATCGCAGGCACGCAAGCAACTGGGAGGATATATTCTCGGTGGATTTAAACATGGGGTTTACTCATATGACTTCCAAGCAACATGAAGCTTTGATGATTCAAGTGGATAGGCAACAACAACCATGGTACATTTTTGAACACGATTTTGACTCTGAAATATTACTTTGCGGCTTTTTCCAAATTAAATTCCTTTTTCATAATTCATGTACCATTTCTACTTTGCGAATACAACTTTTGCCAATGACAGGCAAGGAAAGACATGGCTAGAATCATGGTGGGCAATTTGACTTCTGATGCAGTATTTAAATAAATATTTCAATTTGAGTCTGCAATAATTAGAGCTCTCTCTTCAAAAAACAATAATTGATCAAATTAACGCAACTATCTTAATATCTCTGTCATAAGCAAGTCTGCTAGGGCAAAGATATATAATTGATATCTACAGGCCATTAGACTACTATAACCCTGTTTCAAAATTGCTGTAACCCCATATACCAAGTATGCCCAATTGGTATATTATTTTCCTTGGGCCTAGATGGACTTTTCAATGAAACTGAGATGATCCATGAAGCTAGGCCGAAGAAAACAAATTGTAGACATTTCTTTATGATCTGGAGATCTTGCACTGTATCCTCCAAATCTATGGATGCCTTTTCCGTTTCACAATCACCCCCTCAAAGCATACATGATAACAGGAGCAGTTTTAATAACTCATGCCATAGGTTTTGACTTTAATTCAGCCTGGGATCCTGTTTTGTAAACAAGTGTATCTGCTTGAAGCAGCCTTAAATGTTACTTTTTTTCACTGCTACAGTGTGAAAATGCTTAAAGGCATAGTTCACCCGTATTACAAAAGTACTTATTTTTTCATTTTTACATCATTTACATTTGTCATTTAGCAGACGCTCTTATCCAGAGCGACTTACAGTTAGCGCATACATTATTTTATCTAACCCACAACCCTGGCGTTGCAAACGCCATGACCTACCAACTGAGCTACCTCCCTTACCTTTTAACCGGTCTATGGACACGTTTGTGTAGTCACTGCCACTATCTGCTAACGTTTTAGCATATGAAAAAACTAAAAACATATAAGTCAGTGGCTTGCGAAAGTATTCACCCCCTTGGCATTTTTCCTATTTTGTTGCCTTACAACCTGGAATTAAAATGTGTTTTTGGGGGGGTTTGTATCATTTGATTTACACAACATGCCTACCACTTTGAAGACGCACAATATGTTTTATTGTGAAACGAACAAGAAACAATACACATTTTGCAGCAATTACAGCTGCAGGTCTCTTGGGGTAGATCTTTATAAGCTTGACACATCTAGCCACTGGGATTTTTGCCCATTCTTCAAGGCAAAACTGCTCCAGCTCCAATCCAAGTTGGATTGGTTCCGCTGGTGTACAGAAATCTTTAAGTCATACCACAGACTATTTTGTGTATGCCCATTACATGAAATCCAAATAAAAATCTATTTAAATGACAGGTTGTAATGCAACAAAATAGGAAAAACGCCAAGGGGGATGAATACATTTGCAAGGCACTGTACGTACCTGATAATAGCATGTCGGAAATTCCGGAGGAGATATATTTCATGAGGGTTTCTTAGTAATTGCACAGTAAAAGAAAGGCTTTCTAAGAAAACATCATTTTGGAGGTGTGATATTTTTATTTTTTTGTCATTTAGCAGACGCTCTTATCCAATGCGACTTACAGTTAGTGGGTGCATACATTGGACAGATACTCCAATCTCCGCTGTGGAGCTTTGCAGCTCCTTCAAGTTTATCTTTGGTCTCTTTGTTGCCTCTCTGATTAATGCCCTCCTTGCCTGGACCGTGAGTTTTGGTGGGCGGCCCTCTCTTGGCAGGTTTGTTGTGGTGCCATATTCGTTCCATTTTTTAATAATGGCTTTAATGGTGCTCCGTGGGATGTTCAAAGTTTCTGATATTTTTTTATAACCCAACCCTGATCGGTACTTCTCCACAACTTTGTCCCTGACCTGTTTGGAGAGCTCCTTGGTCTTCATGGTGCCGCTTGCTTGGTGGTGCCCCTTGCTTTGTGGTGTTGCAGACTCTAGGGCCTTTCAGAACAGGTGTATATGTACTGAGATCATGTGACACTTAGATTTCACACAGGTGGACTTTATTTAACTAATTATGTGACTTCTGAAGGTAATTGGTTGCACCAGATCTAATTTAAGGGCTTCATAGCAAAGGGGGTGAATACATATCCACGCACGACTTTTCCGTAATTAATTTTTTAGAATTTTATGAAAAAAATACTTTTGTGTATGTCCATTACATGAAAATATAATAAAAATCCATTTAAATTACCGGTTGAAATGCAACCAAATAGGAAAAACACCAAGGGGAATGAATACTTTTGCCCACTGACAAAGAAATGATCAGTCTATAATTTTAATGGTAGGTTTATTTGAACAGTGAGAGACAGAATAACAACAACAAAATCCAGAAAAACGCATGTCAAAAATGTTATATAAATTGATTTGCATTTTAATGAGGGAAATAAGTATTTGACCCCCTCTCAATCAGAAAGATTTCTGGCTCCCAGGTGTCTTTTATACAGGTAACGAGCTGAGATTAGGAACACACTCTTAAAGGGAGTGCTCCTAATCTCAGCTTGTTACCTGTATAAAAGACACCTGTCCACAGAAGCAATCAATCAATCAGATTCCAAACTCTCCACTATGGCCAAGACCAAAGAGCTCTCCAAGGATGTCAGGGACAAGATTGTAGACCTACACAAGGCTGGAATGGGCTACAAGACCATCGCCAAGCAGCTTGGTGAGAAGGTGACAACAGCGATTATTCTCAAATGGAAGAAACACAAAAGAACTGTCAATCTCCCTCGGCCTGGGGCTCCATGCAAGATCTCACCTCGTGGAGTTGCAATGATCATGAGAACGGTGAGGAATCAGCCCCGAACTACACAGGAGGATCTTGTCAATGATCTCAAGGCAGCTGGGACCATAGTCACCAAGAAAACAATTGGTAACACACTACGCCGTGAAGGACTGAAATCCTGCAGCGCCCGCAAGGTCCCCCTGCTCAAGAAAGCACATATACAGGGCCGTCTGAAGTTTGCCAATGAACATCTGAATGAGTGTTGTGGTCAGATGAGACCAACATCAAGCTCTTTAGCATCAACTCAACTCGCCGTGTTTGGAGGAGGAGGAATGCTGCATATGACCCCAAGAACACCATCCCCACTGTCAAACATGGAGGTGGAAACATTATGCTTTGGGGATGTTTTTCTGCTAAGGGGACAGGACAACTTCACTGCATCAAAGGGACGATGAGCGGGGCCATGTACCGTCAAATCTTGGGTGAGAACCTCCTTCCCTCAGCCAGGGCATTGAAAATGGGTCGTGGAAGTAATTCCAGCATGACAATGACCCAAAACACACGGCCATGGCAACAAAGGAGTCGCTCAAGAAGAAGCACATTAAGGTCCTGGAGTGGCCTAGCCAGTCTCCAGACCTTAATCCCATAGAAAATCTGTGGAGGGAGCTGAAGGTTTGAGTTGCCAAACGTCAGCCTCGAAACCTTAATGACTTGGAGAAGATCTGCACAAAGAGGAGTGGAACAAAATCCCTCCTGAGATGTGTGCAAACCTGGTGGCCAACTACAAGAAACGTCTGACCTCTGTGATTGAAAATAAGGGTTTTGCCACCAAGTACTAAGTCATGTTTTGCAGGGGGTCAAATACTTATTTCCCTCATTAATATGCAAATCAATTCATAACATTTTTGACATGCGTTTTTCTGGATTTTTTTGTTGTTATTCTGTCTCTCACTGTTCAAATAAACCTACCATTAAAATTATAGACTGATCATGTCCTTGTCAGTGGGCAAACATACAAAATCAGCAGGTGATCAACTACTTTTTTCCCTCACTGTATATGATATTTTCTACTCTATTGTCCTGGTTCAAGTAACATTTTTGTCCCTTTATGGTAGCATGCCTTATGTATGAAGTAGCGCACCATTAGGTGCATTGTTAATTGAACAGCAAAGTGGTAGAGGTAGTTTGAGCAACAAATGAGGCATAGTGTCAACCTATGTATCAAGGTCACTAGACAAGACATTATTAACGAGATAGTGATGAGCAGTGGTGCAATGCTGTGGGAAGGACAAGGGCTTCTTAGCAGATCTCTCTTTCAGTCTGAAGGCTATACGCCCAAACCTTTTTCTCATCTTCATTTTGCATCCCTGTTCATGAACACTGATTGGAAAGCAAGGTAGCAACCTTCTAGCAGTATTAGTTTCCCAATATGCTATAGACAAACAATGGAACCAAAGCCAACAACTTGACAAGCCAACTTGTTTCTACAGTATATAACCTACTGACTCATAACTTGAGATGTGCTTCTTGTGTGTGCCCCTTGGTGTGAAAACAGTCAGTCTATTGCTACAGACAGCTGGCTTCAGTATTCCCACAGCAGAGGCCTCAACCACCCTTGACTCCTTCTCATTAGCCTGACCTCCGACCCTACATTTTTATTAATCCAAAATATTGCTACCCTCAGTGACCTATGCATATTTATAAAGCCCTCATTATGCCATCACTCAAAGTAATCATTATCCTGGGGCCTATTATAGTTGAGTTTTGGCACTGTATGTGCTGTTTTTGGATGGACACAGCACAAATGAAAATGCCTGGCAGAGTTATACACAGTGGGAAATCACAGGCGTTACTTTCAAACCCTCAGTTGTAATAACAGCTTTCGTCTTAGACAACATAAAATGTATTTACAGTTTTTTATTTTTTTTCGTAGGTCTGTCACTCCTGGATAAAAATAAAGGGCCACTTCTAAAGTTTCAAGTTTCAAAATTTCGATTTTGGAGTATGCACAGCTTTTGGAGTATACACAATGTACTAAGACACATATCATGGGAAACTTAATTAATTCCTGACTAGGTTGAAAATATGTAATTGAAGTCAAATGAAAATTTTGTTTTGGTGCTCAAATGTACACGTGACAGCATGTATTCCCATCTGGAACTCAAATGAAATGAAAAGCAAACAATATGACACTACTACGACAAATAAGAACAGAGTCGTGATTTTATTTTATATTCATGCAATGTAAAGTATAAAGCCTTTGTCTGGAAAGCTCTTGAGAACAATACCTACTTCACATTGAGAGCTTGCTGATGAAAAGAGTGGACCACACAATTGTAGATTGCATTCAGCAATGTGGAGATGTAACCTTGATGAATCAATGGAACCAGGGCCATTTTTCTCCTCTTGTTCAATGTGAGAAGTGGACAAAAGCTTATTTCAAACCACTGAATATAACATAGTCTAATCCCAATAAAGACAGGGAGTGATATTTTTATTCATAAGATTCAAGGTTACATTTTGTTTGCCATATGTAATTGATACATTGGTTACTCACCAGGTGCCTCATTTATCAAAGGTGCGTGCACACAAAAAAATACTCTAAACCTTGCGTGTGCCAGCTTTCCTGCAAAGGTTGTTATTTATCAATCTTGAACTTGACGCAAAAGTATGCACATCTCCACGCAAATCTCAAACTGCTAGAAGGTTGATCAACTGTATTGCAAGCAAATAGGCTTTATTGTTCGTTTGGGGGAAATGGGAGGTGAATGATGCACAGGAATTATAATAATGGTAGGCTAAGAAAACCATAATAATGTAGGTCTAATAATAAAACAGATGCATTTGCCATTGGTAAGGAGATCACATAGCAGCATTTCGTCTAATGTGTTTATTTTACTTTTATTATACAGGCCTAAATCATAATCATATTGCAGGACGTCTCTCCTTTTCTGATATAACTGAGTTTAATTATTCCCACAACACAACACATACAGTGGGGAAAAAAAGTATTTAGTCAGCCACCAATTGTGCAAGTTTTCCCACTTAAAAAGATGAGAGGCCTGTAATTTTCATCATAGGTACACGTCAACTATGACAGACAAATTGAGAAAACAAAATCCCGAAAATCACATTGTAGGATTTTTCATGAATTTATTTGCAAATTATGGTGGAAAATATGTATTGGGTCACCTACAAACAAGCAAGATTTCTGGCTCTCACTGACCTGTAACTTCTTCTTTAAGAGGCTCCTCTGTCCTCCACTCGTTACCTGTATTAATGGCACCTGTTTGAACTTGTTATCAGTATAAAAGACACCTGTCCACAACCTCAAACAGTCACACTCCAAACTCCACTATGGCCAAGACCAAATAGCTGTCAAAGGACACCAGAAACAAAATTGTAGACCTGCACCAGGCTGGGAAGACTGAATCTGCAATAGGTAAGCAGCTTGGTTTGAAGAAATCAACTGTGGGAGCAATTATTAGGAAATGGAAGACATACAAGACCACTGATAATCTCCCTCGATCTGGGAGATCTCACCCCGTGCGGTCAAAATGATCACAAGAACGGTGAGCAAAAATCCCAGAACCACACGGGGGGACCTAGTGAATGACCTGCAGAGAGCTGGGACCAAAGTAACAAAGCCTACCATCAGTAACACACTACGCAGCCAGGGACTCAAATCCTGCAGTGCAAGACGTGTCCCCCTGCTTAAGCCAGTTCAGGCCCGTCTGAAGTTTGCTAGAGTGCATTTGGATAATCCAGAAGAGGATTGGGAGAATGTCATATGGTCAGATGAAACCAAAATAGAACTTTTTGGTAAAAACTCAACTCGTCGTGTTTGGAGGACAAAGAATGCTGAGTTGCATCCAAAGAACACCATACCTACTGTGAAGCATGGGGGTGGAAACATCATGCTTTGGGGCTGTTTTTCTGCAAAGGGACCAGGACGACTGATCTGTGTAAAGGAAAGAATGAATGGGGCCATGTATCGTGAGTCTGTATTGTCGCTGGACAATACAGACTTTCAGCTCCCTCCAAAATGTTCTATTGGGTTCAAGTCTGGAGACTGGCTAGGCCACTCCAGCACCTTGAGATGCTTCTTACGGAGACACTCCTTAGTTGCCCTGGCTGTGTGTTTCAGGTCATTGTCATGCTGGAAGACCCAGCCACGACCCATCTTCAATGCTCTTACTGAGGGAAGGAGGTTGTTGGCCAAGATCTCGCGATACATGGCCCCATCCATCCTCCCCTCAATACGGTGCCGTAGTCCTGTCCCCTTTGCAGAAAAGCATCCCCAAAGAATGATGTTTCCACCTCCATTCTTCACGGTTGGGAGGGTGTTCTTGGGGTTGTACTCATCCTTCTTCTTCCTCCAAACACGGCGAGTGGAGTTTAGACCAAAAAGCTCTATTTTTGTCTCATCAGACCACATGACCTTCTCCCATTCCTCCTCTGGATCATCCAGATGGTCATTGGCAAATTTCAGATGGGCCTGGACATGAGCTGGCTTGAGCAGGGGACCTTGCGTGCGCTGCAGGATTTTAATCCATGATGGCGTAGTGTGTTACTAATGCTTTTCTTTGAGACTGTGGTCCCAGCTCTCTTCAGGTCATTGACCAGGTCCTGCCGTGCAGTTCTGGGCTGATCCCTCACCTTCCTCATGATCATGGATGCCCCACGAGGTGAGATCTTGCATGGAGCCCCAGACCGAGGATGATTGACCGTCATCTTGAACTTCTTCCATTTTCTAATAATTGCGCCAACAGTTGTTGCCTTCTCACCAAGCTGCTTGCCTATTGTCCTGTAGCCCATCCCAGCCTTGTGCAGGTCTACAATGTTATTCCTGATGTCCTTACACAGCTCTCTGGTCTTGGCCATTGTGGAGAGGTTGGAGTCTGTTTGATTGAGTGTGTGGACAGGTGTCTTTTATACAGGTAACGAGTTCAAACAGGTGCAGTTAATACAGGTAATGAGTGGAGAATAGGAGGGCTTCTAAAATAAAAACTAACAGGTCTGTGAGAGACGGAATTCTTACTGGTTGGTAGGTGATCAACACTTATGTCATGCAATAAAATGCAAATTAATTACTTAAAAATCATACAATGTGATTTTCTGGATTTTTGTTTTAGATTCCGTCTCTCACAGTTGAAGTGTACCTATGATAAAAATTACAGACCTCTACATTCTTTGTAAGTAGGAAAACTTGCAAAATCGGCAGTGTATCAAATACACTGTCTATACAGCTGTGGAAAAACTTAAGAGACCACAGCAAAATTGTCAGTTTCTCTGGTTTTACTATTTATAGGTATGTGTTTGGGTAAAAATAAATGTTTTGTTTTATTCTATTAACTACTGACAACATTTCTCCCAAATTCCAAATAAACATATTGTCATTTAGAGCATTTATTTGCAGAAAATGACAGCTGGTCAAAATAACAAAAATGATGCAGTGTTGTCAGACCTCGAATAATGCAAAGAAAATTTTCATTTTCAAACTACACAATAGTAATGGTTTAACTTAGGAAGAGTTCAGAAATCAATATTTTGTGGAATAACCCTGATTTTCAATCAAATTTTTCACGCGTCTTGTTATGCTCTCCACCAGTCTTTCACATTGATGTTGGGTGACTTTATGCCACTCCTGGTGCAAAAATTCAAGCAGCTCGGCTTTGTTTGATGGCTTGTGACCATCCATCTTCCTCTAGATCACATTCCAGAAGTTTTCAATGGGGTTCAGGTCTGGAGATTGGGCTTGCCATGACAGGGTCTTGATCTGGTGGTCCTCCATCCACACCTTGATTGAACAATGTCAGAGCAAAAGGAAGCAAGTTTTCTTCCAGGACAACCTTGTACGTGGCTTGATTCATGTGTCCTTCACAAAGAAAATCTGCCCGATTCCAGCCTTGCTGAAGCACCCCCAAATCATCCCCGATCCTCCATCAAATTTCACAGTGGGTGCGAGACACTGAGGCTTGTAGGCCTCTCCAGGTCTCTGTCTAACCATTAGACGACCAGGTGTTGGGCAAAGCTGAAAATTGGACTCATCAGAGAAGATGACCTTACTCCAGTCTTCTACGGTCCAATCCTTATGGTCTTTTGCAAACCTCAGCCTGGCTCTTCTTTGCTTCTCATTGATGAAGGCCTTTTTTTCTAGCTTTGCACGACTTCAGCCCTGCCCCTAGGAGCCTGTTTTGAACCGTCCTCGCCGTGCAATTCACCTCAGCTTCCGTTTACCATTCTTTTTGTAGGTCACTTGATGTCATCCCACGGTTGTTTAGTGACATTCTAATGATTTGGCAGTCATCCTGGTCAGTAGTGAGTTGTTTTCGCTCTCTGCTGGTCTGTAGCTTTGTTGTCCCCAATGTCTGCTGCTTGATCTTGTTCTTATGAACCGCCGTCTTTGAAATTTTAAGGATGGAAGGAACCTGACGCTCTCTGTATCACTCTGCCAGTAAAGCCAGAATTGAACCCTTCTTTTCCTCACTCAAAACTTTCCTTTTCAACTCTTTTGGCATGGTCAATGGTTATTATTTGATTAATATTACTTTTGAGGTACTATTAGCATTGTTTTTGCCATCCAGAGGATAGTGATGACAACAGCAGTTGTTTTTATAGTTTTCCTCGTTAAATAAGATTTGGTTCATGTGATCACCTAATCAGTACCTAATTCAGTAGAATGAGGTGTACCTGTGTTGGAATTCAACAGACATTGGAATGGAAGGGCTGTCATACATGTAGAGATGCTGATTTAAGAAAAATGTTCAGTGGTCTCTTAATTTTTTCCACAGCTGCATATATACATATAAATACATATACATACATCTATATACATATCCTTTAAAAAATATATTTCCCTTTATTACTTTCCAACCTACCACCCCTTCCCTAATTGCAGTAAACCAGTGAACAACAATGCTTAGGCCTCTACTTCCAGCTTATACATACTATATACATTTTATGGACACAGTCAATTTTACAATAATTCTGTTTTGTTTGTTTTTACTCCTGAACTTCCTCTACCCTCAACTTCTCCGATCATTTTCATGATGTCCATCCGGTTTGCTTCAATATGCTATATCTTTCTAACTGTGCTCTTTCACAAAAGCTCTCAACCTATAACCTATATACTTATTATTGGCACAGTATGCTTTACATTAGTTATCTTGTTGTTATTAGTTATTGTTAGTTGTTATTAGTCCCATCCTTCAGCTCCATTCAACACCTCCCGTCTGTCTCTTACCATCAACCATATTGGATTTCTATTTACCATATATTTTTCAACTGTACTATGATGTTTCACAAAAGTTCTGAACCCTTTTATTCTCATTGTTTCTACAGATTGTAAATTGAAAATAAACATTTTTGCTAAAATGATTAATATATTATTGATCGATTGACTATGACTTTTCAGATCACCCAGTAGTGCTATCTGCAGGGTTAGCTCCAGGTAAATATTGCAATCCTTCAGCTATTCCTGGACCTGTGTTCAAAAACAAGCTACAAATGGATAGTACTGAAACAAATGATCTAATGATTCTGTCTCTTCGCAGCAAAATCTGCAGAGCTGGGAAGATTGTAGGAGTGTTAGTAGCAAAAATGTTGTATAATAATTTAAATTGAAAAATTCTAAGTTTTGAATCCGGCGTCATTTTGCACATCAGTTCATAAACACTGTGCCATGGATTCGGTACATCAAAAATCTCTTCCCAACTATTTTGCAATCTATATGGGACGGCTGTCAATCCTTTGGTCCTTAAATTAAACTGGTATCCATTTTTGCAGTAATGCTGCAATTATTTGGTTGTAATTTTGGGTAGAGCAGACGTTTCCATATGTTTTTGTTAGTTACACATGCGACATAACTCCACCACTCCTACCTATGATATCATTTAAGAAGATTATACCTTTTTTAAACATCTTTTCAAAAAATAATGTTTTTTTATCAATTAGTATAATTGAGTTTAACCACAATATTTGTTGCATTATTTGTTCTGTCATTTCTGGAGGATTACATTGAAATTGCAACAAACTTTCTATGGCTTGTTTTAGAAATAGTGATATTTGTGTCACGATCGTCTGAAGAAGCGGACCAATACGCAGCGCGTGGAGTGAACATGATGACTTTATTTAATAAAGCAACCACGAAAAACAACAAATGACGATAGTGAAGTCCTCTGTAACACTGACAGAAACATGGAACAAAAACCCACAAACCAAGGAGAAACCACACAGTTTAAATATGGCTCCCAATCAGAGATAACGAGCCGACAGCTGACACTCGTTACCTCCGATTGGGAGTCATATGACTAATCAAGAACAATACCCAAACATAGAAATGAACAACTAGAATACCCAACATAGAAATACACCCAAACAATGAAAATGAACAACCCTGGCTCAAATAATCAAAGTCCATGGAGCCAGAGTATCACAGTACCCCCCCCTAAAGGTGCGCACTCCGGGCGCACCAGCATACAGTCTAGGGGAGGGTCTGGGTGGGCGTCTGTCCATGGTGGCGGCTCTGGCCCAGGTCGTGGTCCCCACCCCACCTTAGTCACTATCCGCTTCCGTAGCCCCCTCCACCTGACCACCCCCCAATTAAACCCCACTGGATTAAGGGGCGGCACCGGACTAAGGGGCAGCACCGGGCTAAGGGGCAGCACCGGACTAAGGGACAGTACCTGACTAAGGGGCAGCACCGGACTGAATGGCGGATCCTGGCTGGCTGGCTCTGGCGGATCCTGGCTGGACGGCTCTGGCGGATCCTGGCTGGACGGCTCTGGCGGATCCTGGCTGGACGGCTCTGGCGGATCCTGGCTGGACGGCTCTGGCGGATCCTGGCTGGCGGAAGGCTCTGGCTGATCCTGTCTGGCGGAAGGCTCTGGCTGATCCTGTCTGGCGGAAGGCTCTGGCTGATCCTGTCTGGCGGAAGGCTCTGGCTGATCCTGTCTGGCGGAAGGCTCTGGCTGATCCTGTCTGGCGGAAGGCTCTGGCTGCTCCTGTCTGGCGGAAGGCTCCGGCTGCTCCTGTCTGGCGGAGAGCTCTAGCGGCTCCGGTCTGGCGGACGGCTCTGAAGGCTCATGGCAGACGGGCGGCTTTGCAGGCTCAGTACAGACGGGCAGTTCCTGCGGCGCTTGGCAGACGGACAGTTCAGACGGCGTTGGGCAGACGGGCAGTTCAGACGGCGTTGGGCAGACGGACAGTTCAGGCCCCGTTGGGCAGACGGCAGACTCTGGCCGTCTGAGGCGCATCGTAGGCCTGGTGCGTGGTGCCGGAACAGGAGGTACCGGGCTGAGGACACGCATCTCAGGGCTAGTGCGGGGAGAAGCAACAGGGCATGCTGGACCCTGGGGACGCACCGTAGGCCTGATGCGTGGTGCCGGAACTGGAGGTACCGGGCTGAGGACACGCATCTCAGGGCTAGTGCGGGAAGCAGCAACAGGGCATGCTTGGCCCTGGGGACGCACCGTAGGCCTGATGCGTGGTGCCGGAACTGGAGGTACCGGGCTGAGGACACGCATCTCAGGGCTAGTGCGGGAAGCAGCAACAGGGCATGCTGGACCCTGGGAACGCACATAAGGGCTAGTGCGGAGAGCCGGAACAGGGCATGCTGGACCCTGGGGACTCACATTAACCTCTTAAGGCCCAAGCTGTTTTTTTACATGCATTTTTTATTTCTCTTTGCTATTTGGGCTTATTGGAACCTAATTAGAATAAAAACTAAGTATCATCTTTTGATATGATGTACTTTTAGAGAAAAATGATGTCCACATATGTGGATTCATGGTCCGAATTGCATTAGGCTAACATTTTCAACACAACTAATTTAAGTATGTATGTATGTATTTAGTGATTTAATTGTTATTTATTTCATTGGGACCATGTACAGCTTTTTAGCTGCATCAGAGCTAGCTTTTTTCCCATTTTACGTGTGTGCATGTTTACAAGCATATTAGCTGTTTCGAGGAGCCTCAGTCCATAAGTACACTTACGTGTACTTCATGTTTAGCGACCTACAAAGTTGCTAGTTTTACACTTTTTTTTTCAAATTTGCATGTCATGACAAATATACAAGGCTTTTATAAATATCTAAATCAGAATAAGCCATGAAATATGACAGAACTTCTACACAATTGTGGACATAAGAGCTAAAAAGTGCTGTCCACGTATGTGACCACTAAGCCCTAGGAGGTTAAACCTAGTGCGGAGAGCAGCAACAGGACGCACAGGACTCGGGAGACACACAGGAGGCTTGGGGCGTGGTGTAGGCACTGGTGGGAAAGTGCTGGCGACGCGCACCGTATCCCTGGTGCGAGTGGCCGGAACAGGCCGGGCTGGGCTGGCGAAGCGCACCGTATCCCTGGTGCGAGTGGCCGGAACAGGCCGGGCTGGGCTGGCGAAGCGCACCGTATCCCTGGTGCGAGGGGTCGTAACAGGCCGGACCGTACTGGAGGCACACACCACTGGCTCTACCCCGGGAACTGGAACGGGCCGGACCGGACTGGTAATACACCCCAGTACCACTCGCCGTGCCCCTACATCTCCTTTCCCTACTTTGGCCAGTGACCCCCGTAACCTGGTTGCCTCTTGAATTCGCCCCTTCTCTGCCTCCGTCAGCCCTGTGGCAGCCTCCTGCTGCCCAGCCGCCCAAGCCATGTGCCCCCCCCCAAAAACTTTTTGGGGTTGCCTCTCGTCCTTCCGACGATGGCCCTGCTGACGCCGTTGCTCCTCTCGCCGTCGCCTCTCCACCGTCTCGCTCCATGGACGGCGATCCATCCCATCCAGGATCTCCTCCCAAGTCCAGGACCCCTTTCCGTCCAAAATCTCCTCCCATGTCCAGGAAGCCTTTGGAGCTGGGTCCTGTTGCCGCTTGACACGCTGCTTGGTCCTTTGATGGTGGGTTTTTCTGTCACGATCGTCTGAAGAAGCGGACCAATACGCAGCGCGTGGAGTGAACATGATGACTTTATTTAATAAAGCAACCACGAAAAACAACAAATGACGATAGTGAAGTCCTCTGTAACACTGACAGAAACATGGAACAAAAACCCACAAACCAAGGAGAAACCACACAGTTTAAATATGGCTCCCAATCAGAGATAACGAGCCGACAGCTGACACTCGTTACCTCCGATTGGGAGTCATATGACTAATCAAGAACAATACCCAAACATAGAAATGAACAACTAGAATACCCAACATAGAAATACACCCAAACAATGAAAATGAACAACCCTGGCTCAAATAATCAAAGTCCATGGAGCCAGAGTATCACAATTTGGGAGATGATTTCCTTTTCAAATAACTGAAAGTAAGAGGTTGTAATCTGAATAAAGGGAAAAAGACATTCTTGAACATTGGGTGAGACAATCTTACACATTTTCTAGAGAACCAGTTCATATTTAAGTATAACTTTTGCATGACTGAAGCTTTTAGTGATAGGTCTAATGCTTTAATATTTAATCATTTCTGTCCTCCGAATTCATATTCATTATATAAATAGGCCCGTTTAATTTTGTCTGGCTTTCCGTTCCAAATAAAATGGAACATTTCTTTCTCATATAATATAAAAAACTGAGCGTAGGCAAGACCATAAGCAAATAGGTAAACTGGGATAATACAAAAGAGTTGATCAGGGTGATTTTTTCACAAATTCAAAGGTATTTACCTTTCCATTGTAGCAAGATCTTATCTATTTTTGCTAACTTTCTATAAAAATATTTATTGGCGTGAGATCATTTATTTCATTTGGAATATGTATTCAGAGTATATCCACATCACCATCAGACAATTTTATTGGTAAACTACATGGTCATGTTAAAATTGTATGTTTTAGTGATCCAATACGTAATATGGTACATTTTTCATAATTTGGTTGTAATCCAGAGTGGTTAGAAAATGTATCTAGATCCTCTATGAGGCTGTGGAGGGATTCAAGTTGTGGATTTAAAAGAAAACATGAATCATCAGCGTACAATGAAACCTTTGTTTTTAAGCCCTGGATTTCTAATCCATTGATATTATTGTTGGATCTGATTTTAATAGCTAACATTTCGATGGACATAATTAATAGATATGCCGATAGTGGACAGCCTTGTTTCATTCCTCTTGACAGTTTAAAACTTTCGGAGAAATAGCCATTATTTACTATTTTACACCTAGGGTTACTATACATCATTTTTACCCAATTTATAAGAGATTCTCCTAAATTGAAATGCTCCAGGCATTTATACACTGCTCGAAAAAATAAAGGGAACACTACAATAACACAATCTAGATATGAATGAATGAAATAATCTTATTAAATACTTTTTTCTTTACATAGTTGAATGTGCTGACAACAAAATCACACAAAAAATATCAATGGAAATCAAATGTATCAACCCATGGAGGTCTGGATTTGGAGTCACCCTCAAAATTAAAGTGGAAAACCACACTACAGGCTGATCCAACTTTGATGTAATGTCCTTAAAACAAGTCAAAATGAGGCTCAGTAGTGTGTGTGGCCTCCACGTGCCTGTATGACCTCCCTACAATGCCTGGGCATGCTCCTGATGAGGTGGCGGATGGTCTCCTGAGGGATCTCCTCCCAGACCTGGACTAAAGCATCCGTCAACTCCTGGACAGTCTGTGGTGCAAAGTGGCGTTGGTGGATGGAGCGAGACATGATGTCCCAGATGTGCTCAATTGGATTCAGGTCTGGGGAACGGGCGGGCCAGTCCATAGCATCAATGCCTTCCTCTTGCAGGAACTGCTGACACACTCCAGCCACATGAGGTCTAGCATTGTCTTGCATTAGGAGGAACCCAGGGCCAACCGCACCAGCATATGGTCTCACAAGGGGTCTGAGGATCTCATCTCGGTACCTAATGGCAGTCAGGCTACCTCTGGCGAGCACATGGAGGGCTGTGCGGCCCCCCAAAGAAATGCAACCCCACACCATGACTGACCCACGCCAAACCGGTCATGCTGGAGGATGTTGCAGGCAGCAGAACGTTCTCCACGGTGTCTCCAGACTCTGTCACGTCTGTCACATGTGCTCAGTGTGAACCTGCTTTCATCTGTGAAGAGCACAGGGCGCCAGTGGCGAATTTGCCAATCTTGGTGTTCTCTGGCAAATGCCAAACGTCTTGCCCAGTGTTGAACTGTAAGCACAACCCCCACCTGTGGACGTCAGGCCCTCATACCACCCTCATGAAGTCTGTTTCTGACCGTTTGAGCAGACACATGCACATTTGTGGCCTGCTGGAGGTCATTTTGCAGGGCTCTGGTAGTGCTCCTCCTGCTCCTCCTTGCACAAAGGCGGAGGTAGTGGTCCTGCTGCTGGGTTGTTGCCCTCCTACGGCCTCCATCACGTCTCCTGATGTACTGGCCTGTCTGCTGGTAGTGCCTCCATGCTCTGGACACTACGCTGACAGACACAGCAAACCTTCTTGCCACAGCTCGATTTGTTGTGCCATTGTGGATGAGCTGCACTACCTGAGCCACTTGTGTGGGTTGTAGACTCCGTCTCATGCTACCACTAGAGTGAAAGCACCGCTAGCATTCAAAAGTGACCAAAACATCAACCAGGAAGCATAGGAACTGAGAAGTGGTCTGTGGTCACCACCTGCAGAACCACTTTTTAATTGGGGGTGTCCTGCTAATTGCCTATAATTTCCACCTGTTGTCTATTCCATTTGCACAACAGCATGTGAAATGTATTGTCAATCAGTGTTGCTTCCTAAGTGGACAGTTTGATTTCACAGAGGTGTGATTGACTTGGAGTTACATTGTGTTGTTTAAGTGTTCCCTTAATTTTTTTGAGCAGTGTATATAAACTCCATTCGTACTTTATCAAATGCCTTTTCAAAGTCTGCTATGAACAGCAGGCCTGGTTTCCCAGATTTTTCATAGTGTTCTATTGTTTCTAGTACTTGCCTTATATTATCTCCCAAATATCGTCCATGTAAAAATGATGTCCAACAATACCTTTTTAATTCTATGCGCTATATATTTTGCTAGAATTTTTGCATCACAACACTGAAGTGTAAGGGGCCTCCAATTTCTTTTAATGGACAGGATCTTTTTATTTCCCACTTGTATCCTGTTTCAGTAATAATGAAATCAAACCTTCTTCTTGAGTGTCTGATAATCTACCATTTACATAGGAGTGGTTAAAACATGCTAATAACGGTCCTCTGAGTATTTCAAAAAAGGTTTGGTATACCTCGACTGGTATGCCATCCAACCCTGGAGTTTTCCCAGACTTAAAGTCTTTAATTGCATCCAGAAGTTCCTCCTCTGTAATTTCAACTTCACGTGAGTCTTTCTGTATGGCTGTTAATTTTACATTATGAATAGAAAATACATCCCTACAATTAGTTTCAGTTAGAGGAGATGGAGGCGACTGAAACAAAAACATATGCTTAAAATACTTTGCTTCCTTCTTCAAATATCATTTGGTGAATCATGGGTGAATCTTTTATTTGTAACCAGTTTCAGTAAATTATTTTTGGTAGCATTTCTATGTTGAAGATTAAAAATGAATTTGGTGCATATTTTATTATATACAGTTGAAGCCAGAAGTTTACATACACCTTAGCCAAATACATTTAAACTCAGTTGTTCACAATTCCTGACATTAAATCCTAGTAAACATTTCCTGTCTTAGGTCAGTTAGGATCACCACTTTATTTTAAGAATGTGAAATGTCAGAATAATAGCAGAGATAATTATTTATTTCAGCTGTTATTGCTTTCATCACATTCCCAGTCGGTCAGAAGTTTACATACACTCAATTAGTCTTTGGTAGAATTGCAATTAAATTGTTTAACTTGGGTCAAACGTTTCGGGTAGCCTTCCACAAGCTTCCCACAATAAGTCGGGTGAATTTTGGCCATTCCTCCTGACAGAGCTGGTGTAACTGAGTCAGCTTTGTAGGACTCCTAGCTCGCACATGCTTTTTCAGTTCTACCCACACATTTTCTACAGGATTGAAGTCAGGGCTTTGTGATGGCCAGTCCAATACCTTTACTTTGTTGTCCTTAAGCCATTTTACCACAACTTTGGAAGTATGTTTGGGGTCATTGTCCATTTGGAAGACCGATTTGTAACCAAGCTTAAACTTCCTGACTGATGTCTTGAGATGTTGCTTCAATATATCCACATCATTTTCCTTCCTCGTGATGCCATCTATTTTGTGAAGTGCACCAGTCCCTCTTGCAGCAAAGCACCCCCACAGCATGATGCTGCCTCCCCCGTGCTTCACGGTTGGGATGGTGTTCTTCGGCTTGCAAGCACCCACTTTTTCCTCCAAACATAACGATGGTCATTATGGCCAAACAGTTCTATTTTTGTTTCATCAGACCAGAAGACATTTCTCCAAAAAGTACGATCTTTGTCCCCATGTGCAGTTGCAAACCGTAGTCTGGCTATTTTATACGGTTTTGGAGCAGTGGCTTCTTCCTTGCTGTACGTTCATCTCTAGGAGACAGAACGCATCTCCTTTCTGAGCGGTATGACGGCTGAGTGGTCCCATGGTGTTTACACTTGCGTATTATTGTTTGTACAGATGAACGTAGTACCTTCAGGCTTTTAGGAATTGCTCCCAAGGATGAACCAGACTTGTGGAGGTCTACATTTAAATAACTCCACAGGTACACCTCCAATTGACTCAAATTATGTAAATTAGCCTATCAGAAGCTTCTAAAGCCATGACATAATTTTCTGGAATTTTCCAAGCTGTTTAAAGGCACAGTCCACTTAGTGCATATAAACTTCTGACCCACTGGGATTGTGATACAGTGAATTATAAGTGAAATAATCTGTCTGTACATAATTGTTGGAAGAATTACCGACTGGCCAAAACTATAGTTTGTTAACAAGAAATGTGTGGAGTGGTTGAAAACAAGTTTTAATGACTCCAACCTAAGTGTATGTAAACTTCCGACTTCAACTGTGTGCTTTCAGCTCCATCTCTAATTGTTCCAGTGAGGGTCCTTTGTAGGGTCCTCTCTGAACTGGCACTGGCATGGGTCGACCCGTAAGCATGTTATGCAGGGTTAGGTGTGTATTTCTGTTAGTTTGCATGCAATAGTTCATTAAAGCAAGTGGCAGTACATCCACCCAGTTAAGCTTTGCACTGGTACAGGTTTTATTCAATTTAGCCTTGAGGGTTCCCTTATTCTCTCAACCATCCATTGCAACTGTCTGTGATATTCACATCCCAGTCTTTGCTTAATCTTTAACTGCTGTAGTACTTGCTTCACCGTTATCTGAATAAATGATGATCCATTGTCTGAGCTGATTTCTGTCGGTATTCCAAAGCTGGGTATTACTTCTCTGGTTAGAAATGTGATTACTGTCCCTGATCCCAGGTCTGCTGATGGTACCGCCTCTACCCATCTTCTAAATCTGTCTATTATCACTAGCATGTATCTTTTGCCATTCACCTTTTTTATCATATCTACATAATCCATGACTAGGTGTCGAAATGGTCCTTCTGGGACTGCTATGTTTCCTATAGGCGATGTTATTCCTTTTTGTACATTGTTTTGTGCACACACCTCACATTTTGTTAATGCCTCATCTACAGTGAGGGAAACAAAAAGTATTTGATCCCCTGCTGATTTTGTACGTTTGCCCACTGACAAAGACATGATCAGTCTATAATTTTAATGGTAGGTTTATTTGAACAGTGAGAGACAGAATAACAAAAAAAAAATCCAGAAAAACGCATGTCAAAAATTTTATAAATTGATCTGCGTTTAAATGAGGGAAATAAGTATTTGACCCCTCTGCAAAACATGACTTAGTACTTTATGGCAAAACCCTTGTTGGCAATCACAGAGGTCAGAGGTTCCTTGTAGTTGGCCACCAGGTTTGCACACATCTTAGGAGGGATTTTGTTCCATTCCTCTTTGCAGATCTTCTCCAAGTCATGAAGGTTTCGAGGCTGACGTTTGGCAACTCGAACATTCAGCTCCCTCCACAGATTTTCTATGGGATTAAGGTCTGGAGACTGGCTAGGCCACTCCATGACCTTAATGTGCTTCTTCTTGAGCCAGTCCTTTGTTGCCTTGGCCGTGTGTTTTGGGTCATTGTCATGCTGGAATACCCATCCACGACCCATTTTCAATGCCCTGGCTGAGGGAAGGAGGTTCTCACCCAAGATTTGACGGTACATGGCCCCGTCCATCGTCCCTTTGATGCGGTGAAGTTGTCCTGTCCCCTTACCTCCATGTTTGACGGTGGGGATGGTGTTCTTGGGGTCATAGGCAGCATTCCTCCTCCTCCAAACACGGCGAGTTGAGTTGATGCCAAATAGCTCGATTTTGGTCTCATCTGACCACAACACTTTCACCCAGTTCTCCTCTGAATCATTCAGATGTTCATTGGCACACTTCAGACAGTCCTGTATATGTGCTATCTTCAGCAGGGGGACATTGCGGGCGCTGCATGATTTCAGTCCTTCACGGCGTAGTGTGTTACCAATTATTTTCTTGGTGACTATGGTCCCAGCTGCCTTGAGATCATTGACAAGGTGAGATGCTTGCATGGAGCCCCAGGCCGAGGGAGATTGACAGTTATTTTGTGTTTCTTCCATTTGCGAATAATCGCACCAACTGTTGTCACCTTCTCACCAAGCTGCTTAGCGATGGTCTTGTAGCCCATTCCAGCCTTGTGTAGGTCTACAATCTTGTCCCTGACATCCTTGGAGAGCTCTTTGGTCTTGGCCATGGTGGAGAGTTTGGAATCTGATTGATTGCTTCTGTGGACAGATGTCTTTTATACAGGTAACAAGCTGAGATTAGGAGCACTCCCTTTAAGAGTGTGCTCCTAATCTCAGCTCGTTACCTGTATAAAAGACACCCGGGAGCCAGAAACCTTTCTGATTGAGAGGGGGTCAAATACGTATTTCCCTCAATAAAATGCTAATCAATTTATAACATTTTTGACATGCGTTTTTCTGGATTTTTTTGTTGTTATTCTGTCTCTCATTGTTCAAATAAACCTACTATTAAAATTATAGACTGATCATTTCTTTGTCAGTGGGCAAACATACAAAATCAGCAGGGGATCAAATACTTTTTTCCCTCACTGTACCATTGCCTGTAGGTATGGTGACCAGTATCCTGTTTTTTAATTTTCCTTATCACTTCCCCCGTTGTGCAATGGTCAAAACCATGCGCATCAGTTATCCGTAGATTGAGCAACATAGTGGGTGCTACTATGGTTCCTTCATGAGATCTCCATAGTCCTGTTGTGTCTTTGGTATGTATTGTTACTGGATATCCCATAGTAATGGTGGATGCCTTATCATATGTATATTGTAGCGCAGCTAAGCCTTGATAACAGGGTGGGTATCCCTGAGTCCAATTTTGTACTATAATACGCAATGGGCTGTTTACGTCTCCCACTGCATGTTTCTTGCATAAGTACTGCTTCCGCATACCTATCACATTTATTTGCCACATACAAAAGTAGTGGTTTTGTATTATCTGGGGCTGCCCAAGCCGGAGCAGACTGCATCTCTTTTTTCATTGTTTCAAATGCAATTAGGGCGTCACTGTTCCATTCAAGACTTGCCCTAAGGTCGAGCTGTCCTGCTTCCTTCATAATTACTCACAAAGGAGCTGTTTTAACCGCATACTCCTCTTGTATAAAAGCGAGCACACAGCCATGCAATCTCCATAGACAAACGTTGTCAGTAGAATGGCCTTACTGAAGAGCTCGGTGACTTTCAACGTCATAGGATGCCAGCTTTCCAACAACTCAGCTCATCAAATTTCTGCCCTGCTAGAGCTTCCCCGGTCAACTCTAAGTGCTGTTATTGTGAAGTGGAAACGTCTAGGAGCAACCACGGCTCAGCAGCGATGTGGTAGGCCACACAAGCTCACAGAACGGGACCGCCGAGTTCTGACACGAGTGTCCTCGGTTGCAACATTCACTACCAAGTTCCAAACTGCCTCTGGAAGCAACGTCAGCACAACAACTGTTCGTCAGGAGCTTCATGAAATGGGTTTCCATGGCCGAGCAGCCACACACAAGCCACACCATGCGCAATGCCAAGAGTTGGCTGGAGTGGTGTAAAGCTCGCCGCCATTGGACTCTGGAGCAGTGAAAACACCTTCTCTGGAGGGATGAATCATGCTTCACCATCTGGCAGTCCGAAGGACGAATCTGGGTTTGGCGGATGCCAGGAAAACACTACCTGCCCGAATGCATAGTGCCAACTGTAAAATTTGGTGGAGGAGGAATAATGGTCTGGGGCTGTTTTTCATGGTTTGGGCTAAGCCCCTTAGTTCCAATGAAACGAAATCTTAATGCTACAGCATACAATGACATACTAGACAATTCCATGCTTCCAACTTTGTGGCAACAGTTTGGGGAAGGCCCTTTCCTGTTTCAGAATGACAATGTCCCCTTGCACAAAGCGAGGTCCGTACAGAAATGGTTTGTCGAGATCGGTGTGGAAGAACTTGACTGGCCTGCACAGAGCCTTGATCTCAACCCTATCAAACACCTTTGGGATGAATTGGAATGCTGACTGCGAGCCAGGCCTAATCGCCCAACATCAGTGCCCGACCTCACTAATGCTGTTGTGGCTGAATGGAAGCAAGTCCCCGCAGCAATGTTCTAACTTCTGGTGGAAAGCCTTCCCAGAAGAGTGGAGGCTGTTATTGGAGCAAAGGGGGGACCAACTCCATATTAATGCCCATGATTTTGGAATGAGATGTTCACCGAGCAGGTGTCCATATACAGTGGGGAAAAAAAAGTATTTAGTCAGCCACCAGTTGTGAATGTACTCCCACTTAAAAAGATGAAAGAGGCCTGGAATTTTCATCATAGGTACACGTCAACTATGACAGACAAAATGAGAAAAACAATTCCAGAAAATCACATTGTAGGATTTTTTATGAATTTATTTGCAAATTATGGTGGAAAATAAGTATTTGGTAAATAACAAAAGTTTCTCAATACTTTGTTATATACCCTTTGTTGGCAATGACATAGGTCAAACATTTTCTGTAAGTCTTCACAAGGTTTTCACACACTGTTGCTGGTATTTTGGCCCATTCCTCCATGCAGATCTCCTCTAGAGCAGTGATGTTTTGGGGCTGTCGCTGGGCAACACGGACTTTCAACTCCCTCCAAAGATTTTCTATGGGGTTGAGATCTGGAGACTGGCTAGGCCACTCCAGGACCTTGAAATGCTTCTTACGAAACCACTCCTTCGTTGCCCGGGCAGTGTGTTTGGGATCATTGTCATGCTGAAAGACCCAGCCATGTTTCATCTTCAATGCCCTTGCTGATGGAAGGAGGTTTTCACTCAAAATCTCACGATACATGGCCCCATTCATTCTTTCCTTTACACGGATCAGTCGTCCTGGTCCCTTTTCAGAAAAACAGCCCCAAAGCATGATGTTTCCACCCCCATGCTTCACAGTAGGTATGGTGTTCTTTGGATGCAACTCAGCATTCTTTGTCCTCCAAACACGACGAGTTGAGTTTTTACCAAAAAGTTATATTTTGGTTTCATCTGACCATATGACATTCTCCCAATCCTCTTCTGGATTATCCAAATGCACTCTAGCAAACTTCAGACGGGCCTGGACATGTACTGGCTTAAGCAGGGGGACACGTCTGGCACTGCAGGATTTGAGTCCCTGGCGGCGTAGTGTGTTACTGATGGTAGGCTTTGTTACTTTGGTCCCAGCTCTCTGCAGGTCATTCACTTGGTCCCCCCCGTGTGGTTCTGGGATTTTTGCTCACCGTTCTTGTGATCATTTTGACCCCACGGGGTGAGATCTTGCGTGGAGCCCCAGATCGAGGGAGATTATCAGTGGTCTTGTATGTCTTCCATTTCCTAATAATTGCTCCCACAGTTGATTTCTTCAAACCAAGCTGCTTACCTATTGCAGATTCAGTCTTCCCAGCCTGGTGCAGGTCTACAATTTTGTTCCAGGTGTCCTTTGACAGCTCTTTGGTCTTGACCATAGTGGAGTTTGGAGTGTGACTGTTTGAGGTTGTGGACAGGTGTCTTTTATACTGATAACAAGTTCAAACAGGTGCAATTAATACAGGTAACGAGTGGAGGACAGAGGAGCCACTTAAAGAAGAAGTTACAGGTCTGTGAGAGCCAGAAATCTTGCTTGTTTGTAGTTGACCAAAAACTTATTTTCCACCATAATTTACAAATAAATTCATTACAAATCCTACAATGTGATTATCTGGATTTTTTTTCTCAATTTGTCTGTCGTAGTTGACGTGTACCTATGATGAAAATTACAGGCCTCTCTCATCTTTTTAAGTGGGAGAACTTGCACAATTGGTGGCTGACAAAATACTTTTTTTCCCCACTGTACTTTTGCTCATGTAGTGTATCTACTACTGTCCATAAATTGCATTTGGATTACTGATACAGTGTTATTTGGGCTGTTAACTGGATTCGTTCTGACATTCATGATTTCTTATTTCTAGTTTTTTATTATTGTTTGTGTACTTGTTTGATATTTTTGCTGCAATGTTAGGACGGTAAAACAAGCTTTTCCCTGTACCAGCTGTAACATCTGCTAAACTGTGTGTGTGTGACAAATAAGCTTTGATTTGATTTGATTACAGTCACAAAAATAGATCATGCTGCAGGCAACATAGAAAAGAAAAATGCATGTTTAGAACTGTTAATTGATTGCATGGTACAAGAATGAATGCAATTAATTGATTATTGAATGTTATGATGGACACAGTTATGTAGAGCCAAATAATACACAGCCTCTGTTCAACAAACCTGAACTCGGGAACGAATCATTTGGGGGGCTGCAGTTTTTTTTTTTTTTGTGCTTATCACCCTCACGGCAGCCAAGCAATGCTTTCCGCCAAGAGTCGTTCACAATCTAGTTTGGTTGCGGCCACAACTAGACCTCGTTTCAAATGTATAAAAAAAGTATCTTATTTGTATGCCTAGCAATCAAACAAATGTAGATTGTTTAAAGCACATGTTTCCAAGACTCATTCACAAATTACAGCTCCAATAAGCCCCCTACAACATGTGAACGAGAGTCTTGTAGAAATAGAATCATGACTCAAGTTTTCAGTTAGTCGTTTGCCGGTAGGGTGTCCTGCGTGTCCCCTATGGTGAACGAGGTGTGAACGAAAGGCTTGTAGAATCATTACTCTTTCGAGTTTTCAATTCAGTGTTCGCAGGTAGGGGGAGCTGACTGAAATGAATGAAATTAGTCGAAAGATTAGTTATTTTGACTGAACAAGTTGAAAAGATCTGAGTCAGTAAAAAGAGCTGAACTTCCCATTACTACTGTATGTTTACTAGGTTGTCTTTCTCTGCATATACAATACCAGTCAAAAGTTTTAGAACACCTACTCATTAAAGGGTTTTTCTTTATTTTTACTATTTTCTAAATTGTAGAATAATAGTGAAGATATCAAAACTATCAAATAACACATATGGAATCATGTAGTAACCAAAAAAAGTGTTAAACAAATGAAAATATATGTTATATTTGAGATTTTTCAAATAGCCACCCTTTGCCTTGATGACAGCTTTGAACAAGCTTGGCATTCTCTCAACCAGCTTCATGAGGTAGTCACCTGGAATGCATTTCAATTAACAGGTGTGCCTTCTTAAAAGTTAATTTGTGGAATTTCTTTCCTTCTTAATGCATTTGAGCCAATCAGTTGTGTTGTGACAAGGAATACAGAATATAGCCCTATTTGGTAAAAGACCAAGTCCATATTATGGCAAGAAAAGCTCAAATAAGCAAAGAGAAATGAATGTCCATCATCACTTTAAGACATGCAGGTCATTCAATACAGAACATTTAAAGAACTTTGAAAGTTTCTTCAAGTGCAGTCGCAAAAACCATCATGCGCTATGATGAAACTGGCTCTCATGAGGACCGCCACAGGAATGGAAGACCCAGAGTTACCTCTGCTGCAGAGGATAAGTTCATTCGAGTTACCAGCCTCAGAAATTGCAGCCCAACTAAATGCTTCACAGAGTTCAAGTAACAGACACATCTCAAAATCAACTGTTCAGAGGAATCAGGCCTTCGTGGTCCAATTGCTGCAAAGAAACCACTAATAAAGGACACCATTAAGAAGAAGAGACTTGCTTGGGCCAAGAAAGAAGAGCAATGGACATTAGACTGATGGAAATGTGTCCTTTGGTCTGGAGTCCAAATTGGAGATTTTTGGTTCCAACCGCCGTGTCTTTGTGAGATGCAGTGTGGGTGAACGGAGGATCTCTGCATGTGTATTTCCCACCATAAAGCACGGAGGAGGAGTTGTTATGGTGTGGGGGTGTGTTTCTAGTGACACTGTCTGTGATTTATTTAGAATCAAGGCACACTTGACCAGCATGGCTACCACAGCATTCTGCAGTGATACGCCATCCCATCTGGTTTGGGCTTAGTGGGACTATCATTTGTTTTTCAACAGGACAATGACCCAACACCACTCCAGGCTGTGTAAGGGCTATTTTACCAAGTAGGAGAGTGATGTAGTGCTGTATCAGTTGACCTGGCCTCCACAATCCCCCGACCTCAACCAAATTGAGATGGTTTGGGATGAGTCAGACCGCAGAGTGAAGGAAAAGCGGCCAACTAGTGCTCAGCATATGTGGGAACTCCTTCAAGACTGTTGGAAAAGCATTCCAGGTTAAGCTTGTTGAGAGAATGCCAAGAGTATGCAAAGCTGTCATCAAGGCAAAGGGTGGCTATTTGAAGAATCTCAACTACATGATGTTATTTAATAGTTTTGATGTCTTCACTATTATTCTACAATGTAGAAAATAGGAAAAATAAAGAAAAACCCTTGAATGAGTAGGTGTTCTAAAACTTTTTACCAGTAGTGTAACTAGTAAGATTAACTTTTTTGTTCTGTACAATCAGGAATATTGACAGGCAGCTGCAGGGTGTGGTGCGGCGGAGGCATTTCCAGAGCATGTCAGAGCTGCTGCCCCTGGGATTGGTTCCGAGCAAAAGGTCCCAATACCACCGTCGCAATCATACTCTATTCTATTCTCAATACTACACTCAGTTACTTTGTCATATGGCCAGACCGTTACCACAAGTTTTGATCTGTGTAATGACACCCCAATGTTCAATAATACTCATGTTTTTTCCTCCACTTTTCCCACCCAGTGTGGTCCTTCAACCAGTGGGATACATTCACATTGCAGGCAGTGCAGACCAGACAGCCCTACCTCTCTGACCATCTCATGTTTGAGGTTGATTTTCAGTATTCTTTTGAGTTTCTACTAGCTAGCAGCCTCATGATTTTATCAATGTTAGTAAAATAACCAGTGGTGTAAAGTTAAAGGCCATAGGCAAACCAAAATCTATTTTATTTATCATTATTTCAATTCACAAGATAGAATTAATGCGCGTCAGCCATCGAGAATTGAACTTCTGCGATTCTTGAGCTTGGACGCTGCCATTGGACGTGACGCAATGCGAGAGCAACACGGGCAGTATAGCAGCTTTCATTGATTTCAAAGGAAGCATTCCCTCAATGGCTGATGGCAATGCCAGACGCCCGATGGCTGTAGTGTATCATGGCCGTAACTCTTTGGCTGCAGAATCCCAGAAACACCTCATCCTCAGGGTACCCCAACTACTGCTACTATCTGCTGTGAGATGGAAGCTACAAATCATTTATGTATTTCTTTAACCCAAGAATGACAATTTTCAAAAAACTGCTTTTATGTAGTTGGCAGCAATGAAATTGCAATAATTGAGTTTTGTTTGAGTGCGGACCCTCTACTTATGAATCTGATGTTCTACTTTTTGTCAACGTACCAGTTGTGGTTTTTTAGAACCTTTTGCAAAAGAGATGACATTCACAAGTTGAACTCTCCAATATTTTGAGTCCTCAAAGTGCTCTCAAATCATTATTTTCATAAACAGATGAGACTTTAGACAGTCTTAAATCTTCGGTGGTGATTGTGTGAAAAATGTAAATGGACATTGAATGACATACCATTTAGATTGAGTATGGTATTCTTCATCCTCTATTCCAGTCCCTAATTGAATCTTAAGCCATACCCCCTATACCCCTTTGGAGATATGGGAGGACATGACATGTAAGCAATATCGTAATTGCTTTATTAACCCTACAAGTTTTACAAGTGGATATATATCAGGAGTCCTATGAGATCTTACGCAATCCATTAGACAATAAGGGCCAGTTTCCCGGACACAGATTAAGCCTAGTACTAGACTAAAAAGCATGTTCAATGGAGAATTTCTGTTGACAGTGCTTTTTAGTCCAAGGCTAAGTCAATGTCTGGGAAACTGGCCCCAAGAGTACCCTAAAAACGACTCTAAGGGTAAACAGTCTACCAAAAATGAAATGAACAAATACTTTCCTGACCAACTATGAACAATGATAAGTCTGCCTTGGTGTAGATTCTTGAGGAATAATATTATATAACATTTGAAATATGATTTTATTATGAAATAAATAAACGAACAAAAGCATGAACAAAATGGTGCCCATGTGGTACACTTAAGGTTGTTGTAGGGACATGTCCACATCAATGTCCATGAAGGAAGCCAGAATACTGTGCGTGAGGATCAGGGTAGCAGTCCCTGATCCTCGACACATAGCAACTAAGGATTGGCCACACGGTTTCCCGCCCCAAGGGCACCATGGCAGTCGCCATAACCCAGCTCAAGACCAAAAATGTAAAAGGGATAGAAAAAAGTAGACTAAAATCATTCCAATCCCGATTAAAATTCGAAGGCTGTTTAGCGTATTGGTTTGCTGGGTTTAGGACAATGCGGCTTTGCCAGTCAGCCGTTTAGGCAGTACGCCGATTGCTTTGAATTTTAAGTCGGCATTTGAACTAGGCATTGTAAGCCTCACAGCCAGCTGTTTTATGCACATTGATGTTGGTATAGGCAGCACGTCCAATAGGCTAGGGGCTTCCCCTAAAGTAAATGTAAATACATTTGCCAAAATTAGCTAAATAATTACACATGCCTATACAGAAATGAATAAAATAATTCATAATACTACACCAGAGAGCATGGTTTGGCCACAGAGGATCATTCGCTGTGGATTGTTTTAAGCACGCAATTTGGCAGCGTGCGTGGCAAATAGCCTACCAAATAGCTGACTGTTGAGTTGTGGCGGTCATTGAAACTACTAAGCTAACATATGGTATTGTTTTAAGATGGTCATACCAAGGATCATTTAGCTATTTGATTTAGAATTTTAGGTGCCCTTTAGGTATAAAAAAAATAACTCATTATTTGATGAAACATTGAATTTGGCCCATAGAAACGCATTGAATAACAGAGATATAAGAAAGATCAGGATGTTTTATATATATTTTTTTACCCATATTTAACCCCCTTTTTTTGGCACTAAACTATTTCCATATATACAGTGCCTACAGAAAGTATTCACACCCCTTGACTTTTTCCACATTTTGTTGTGTTACAGCCGGAATTTATAATTGATTAAATAGAGTGTTTGTGTCACTGGCCTACACTTAATACCCAATAATGTCAAAGTGGAAATATGTTTTCAGAAACATAATTTCGGGGGCGCGGACATCGACTCTAGGGGGTTAAAAAATATGTTGCTTATGTCTCCAGTCATAAAAAGTATAGTAGAATTGCATTAAATGTGTTTATAAAAGGTAAACATTTTAGTGTGCAAAGAAAGGAGAAGAAACATCTCTGATTAGGCCTACTCTATGTCACTACAGGCTCAGGCATGCATTGTTCAGAACTGTCTGTTTTGCTAACAGTGATTGAGTTATATTATTAAAAATAAATACAAATAAATTGCTTCCCCAAACTTGAAACTCACGTGCCAGTCGGCCTTGTTGTGACTTGATAGTGTGTATTATGCATCTATTTCACGCTTGCATGTATGCACCGTTCCACAAGTAAATGAGCTTCAACTTCCAACCCCCCCAAACTCTGCTATACCCTACTTTAGGTTTAGCTGAACAAAATGCCTATAGGTATCATGTTGGTACTCCCGGTGGTCATACCGAGGGTCCCCAGTGTAAGACAATGACAGCACATCATTCCTGTACCTCCGGGCGATGCGCAAAACACCGTTTTCCAGAACGTAAAGGAATAAGTGTGGTGCCAAGCTGACACACTGTGCGAGACCCTGTCCACTGCACTTCCTTTCCATGTCAGTGGGCATGTCCTTACAACGACCGCAGTGGCACCACAGAGGCAAACCGGGTGCAACTGCTGCCTGTTCCTCACCTGGCCTACCATTCCGAGACTGCCGCATCCACAGCAAATCAAAAACCATACCAGGGTCCATTATGGCCTCCAGCAGCCCCCAGATCTCCTCCTCTGAAAGCTCTGCCACCATCGCCTGAAATACCAAGACAGGGAATCAGACATATTAGGTTACACATAAACACTTTTTCTTTCCAAGCTCCACTTTGAGGAGTATTGATTCTATTTCCATCTAATCCCCTTTATTCTGTATCTTACAATATTCATACATCAAAAGAAAGTCTATTCAACAATCTGAGCCTGGCCCTCTCCCAATCACTGCAGTCTACTGTCTGAGCAATGTATAATCCTGTCTCTATGTAAATGTGCTCAGAATGTTGACAGCAAGTGCAGATTGGGACAACACCTCTATTTGCACATATGGTCTAATTTCAAAGGGAATTTGGGCATCATCCAACATTTACGTTCCACTTTTACCCGTTTCCATGCTACATGAACAATACAAACCTGTGTCTCCACCATGCTCTGGGGGGTAAGCCTCCACCCTAGCTCTGTCCTCATCTCTGCCCGCTCTGCCCCTGGCTGCTCTTCCAAGACCAAAGTGAGAAGACCAAAGTGAGTGTTTCACCACAACAGTGTTTCTAGGACGGGTTTGGAAAAGACACCAGTATGGTCTGATACAAAGTTTTATTAAATTCCCTTGGGCTGACTGTCTTGAAGATGCCTTTGTACACTCTTCACTGACGTCACCGGTGGAGCCCTTGAATAATAATGATATAATAACAACAATAATGTTGTTGGTAATTTCATGAACATATAGCTACATACATAAACAAAAAGCAATAAACATATAGCCCAACATTTGTATCACAACTAAAGTTACATAAATAACTTTAAATTAAGCATATAGGAGTACCTGTTTCTTTGTTAACCACTCAATACAGAATAGCCGCATGTGCACACTCCCTCAAATCTGTTGGAGAAAATATATTTTATATTTTATTGAGCTATGTTCAATTGTATGCTTAATACTATAAAATAATATAAAATAATGCCACGGAATTTTAAGCTAATCTTGTCTGCAAAATGAACTAGTGAAGCCCACTGCCATATGGCATAGCCAGATCAGGGCCTAACATAAGGACAACTTATAGTATGCTACTCTGTTCTTCTGAAATAGACTACATTTTCTTCATATCATGTTTCTTTAGACCTGTCTATAATGAATAATGGATTTATTGTGATGGTGTAGGCTATATTACATGGATGTTCCAAAGGTCTGCATCAGTGGCATGTAGGCTATGTGTGGAAACCAGGAGATGCTAAATGTGTTTGTTAATTAACGGTAAATTACTGTGAGACGGCAGTTATTTGCTTGACAATCACCAGTGACAAAATTAGCTTGTTAACTGTGTAGCTAGCTAGCATGTTAGATGTAGCTAAATTAGACAATAACGTTAACATTACATTTTGATGTCCTGACAAATGTTAGTTTTATCATTTTTATCGGAGTACGGAAACCCTGAAGCCCAAGACAAACAAATATTTATATATTTATGTAGGCTCTTGGAATGATCTCCTTTGATATACTAATCTCGTTTGAACAACTTAATTGTTATTTTGTCTAAATAGGCCTAATTTCTTATGCAGCTTGTCAGACTGTGTATTGGTTGCTACAGCTATTCATTCACTGATTCCATCCATTGATATGATTATTGATTGACAGTTCTTTGTCAGCCTAAAGCAGGGCTGCTTTTGAATGCCAGAGCATGTAAGTGGGTGAATGTGGAGTGAGGAGCAGAGTGTAATTCAAGCAGATAAAAAAAATGGTGATGGCCTTCTCTCCCGCTACAATTTCCCTGTGGTACTGCTCAGCCACAAGCTCTGGGCATGCTCTGCCCAGCATTTTTTGTTTCCTTTATCACAATTTTTTTTAATAAGGCCTATTTGGTTGTCATTTTTTAGCCTACCCCACCCACATAAGGCTATATCTAGTTTATATTCTACTTTCTAACATTAGGATATGTAGTTTCTATTTTGAAGTACTTCAAATGTATTAATGGATGTTTTTGGTAGGCAAATCTATTTCTTGGAATAGAAACACCATAATATAAATCAATTTAATTAAGCTAAAATAACATAAATAAATCATAAATATCAAAGGCCAGTTTAAGCTTCTTTTCATAAATAACAGGAAATAAATATTCTCAAACTGCAGTGGTCAAATGATTAGCACACAGAAGTAAGCACCAACAAGCATTGAGCATGGGAAAGCATGGCATTGAGCATTGGATTTCTACAAATGAATATGTATTATTAGTAGTAGTAGTAAAGAGAGAAAAATACACATATAAAAGCTTAATTACATAAAATAATATTAGTGTAATAATAATAATAATAATAATAATAATAATAATAATAATAATAATAATAATAATAATAATAATAATAATAATGGATTACTACCTTAAGTGTTCTGCGCAGGCTGACCTACTGGGCAAAAAATGACTGCGCATTGATTATTTGGACAATAATGTTGTGTGGAATCATTTTAATTGCGGGAAGAAGTTTAACTAATGTCTAATTGTGGGGTCTTAGGTACACAAAAGTTTCACAATAGATAGGGGCATAATTGTGACTAGTTTCAGGAAACTAGGCGTGTGTCACGGGTCATTACTTCACAGGAGAGCCATTTGATCATAAATGTTAAATTTTTTATGAAAATGTGTTTTTTGGCCGAAATGGCTTCTGGAACATGTGAACTTTTATGTGCCTTAATAACAAACTTGTATGGTATCTGTAAATACGAAAAGAAAAAAAATATGAGCCTAGTTGGTTTAGCCACAAATAAAGACAGCAACCTTCCCGCTAGCCATGATTGGCTGAGATAATGAGTGGGCTGGACATGCTGAGAGATGAGTTCGGATTGGTCTGCCATATAGCACGCTTCTGTCTATTTGAGCTGGTCAGTATGTGTAAATAATCCTGTCTCACACAGCTTTTTTTAAATGTTATTGCGTAGTTAAACTGCATAAGTGTTGCACTCCACTTTCTGCAGGACCGAGTTTTGAAATCAGTGGAATTAGAGTATGATAGCTAAGGAGATGGAGAAAACACCTGTCTCCGGATTACATCTTCAAACTAAGGGCAACCATGGCGTACGTGAGGGAGACGCATCCATCCATTATGTATACAGGTAAGATAGTCAAGCCAGCTACATTTTCAGATATTACACGTTTCTAATTTTGTCAGAAAGTGGTTTCATTTCAAGTTAAATTGTACAGTTAGCTAGCTGGCTGGCTCGCTAGCTAACGTTACGTGAATTATCTTAATATTCGTATCTCAGAGCCATTTGCTTTGCTCGTTATAGACTAATGTTAGCTAGCTAACATTGAACCTGGTTGATGCAGGGTAGTAACGTCATGAGTTGGGATTATGGGTTCATTGTTTACCTAGCTAGCTAGCTACATGTCTTAACAAACGACTCAACTATACAAGTAACCATTTCGGGTGCATTCGTAAATTCAGTCTGAGTATGCCAGAGTGCAGAATAACTGATGAATTTACGAACGCTCAACACCCGTTGAATAATGGCCGTTGTCAGTAAACGTCGGCAAAAAAGCGTAATTAAATTGTTGCCAGCAGCACAGTCACAGTCACCAACGCTCTAGATAACATTAAAATAACCTAACCAGCTTTGCTAGGGCGAGTAAAGTGGAGAGTGGAGTGTTCTCTCATTTGTGTCTGGAAGTAGCTAGTAAGCTAGCCAATGTTAGCCAGTTAGCTTGGGTGCTTGACTACCGTTGTGAGGTCAGAATGCTCAGATCAACCTGTCACGACTTCCGCCGAGGCTGCCCCCCTCCTGGTTCGGGCAGGCTTCGGCGTTCGTCGTCACAGGAGTACAAGCTACTGCCGATCCCATTCTCATCATTCCACTTGTCATGTCTTGTCAATCACACACACCTGGTGATCATTCCCCTAATTAGTATATGTATAAGTGTTCCCTCTGTTCCCCTTGTCTTTTTGAGTGATTGTTTTGTTGTGAGAGCGTGTAGCTCGGTTGAGGTACATTTCACTATGTTATTGCCAAGGTGGATGTTTTCCCTTGTACAGTTTCGTTTGACGCTTGGGGCGTTTGATTTATACAAACGGATTAAACTCTGGACTTCGGTATTTTACCTCCTGCACCTGACTCCTTCTTTCACACCTCGTTACAGAATCACTCACCTGATCTGATATGGAGTCAGCAGGAGAAGACTGCATGCCTGGAGTTGTGGCAAGGGTCCAGGAGCATTCCTCAATGTTGGCCAGCTTGGGGGAAGCGATGGATCGAGTTCTTCATGTGGTGGAACGCCTGGAGAGGACAGGATCCGATCTATCGAGACCAGCTGGTCAACCGGATCCAGTCACCTACTCCCCAGCCCCTGGAGGGATCCAGATATCCCGGCCACGGCGTTTGACGGGACTGAAGAGCGATGTAAGGGATTCCTACTCTAACTGGAGTTGTATTTCTCCAGCATCAGGCCGGAGCCCTGGGAGCGGGAGAAGGTATCCGTCCTCGTTTCCTGCCTTTGTGGGAGAACCCTGGAGTGGACCAACGCGGTATGGAACGAGGGAGGTACCACATTGGAGTACTACGGGGAGTTTGCTCGTCTCTTTCGGGCTGTTTTTGATCACCCGCCTGAGGGTCGAGAGGCGGGCGAACGACTGGTTCATCTAAGGCAGGGGACGAGGACCGCTCAGGACTACGCGCTGGAGTTCCGGACACTGGTAGCGGGGTCCGGGTGGAACGAGCGGGCTCTGATAGACCATTTCCGGTGGGAGGACGTCCGACGGGAGCTAGCCTGCCGGGATGCCATGCTATCGTTCTCCCAACTGGTGGACATGGCCATCCGGCTGGACAATCTGCTAGCAGCCAGAGGACTTCCTGGTAGGGGTCTGCCTGTTCCCACTCCGGATGACTCTGACCCCGAGCAGATGGAGCTGGGGGGAGCCGCCAGTCGAGAGAGCGCAGGAGGACAGCGACAATGCCACTCTGGTGGCACGAAGGGACAATCCACCTCACGTCGCAGTCAACATTCTTTTGGGTCTGGAGGCGGTAGGCAGGGTACTCACGCATCACCCCAGGTAACGAACACCCAAATGTGTTCAGAGCCCTTTGCGGCGCACTGTACTTTATCTATCTCCTTTCCAGATCACTTGGTAGGTTCCCAGTGTCCACTTCACCTGCCTCCTCGAGTTTCTTCTTTGTGAAGAAGAAAGATGGCGGTTTACGCCCGTGCATTGATTATCGACCAATGAATAATGTGACGGTACGATTTAGTTATCCTCTTCCCCTCATTCCTTCAGTGATTGAGTCAATGCATGGGGCCCATTTTTTCACCAAATTAGACCTCAGGAGTGCCTACAACCTGGTGTGTATTCAGGAAGGGGATGAGTGGAAAACAGCATTCAGCACAACCTAGGGGCATTATGAATACCTGGTGATGCCCTACGGTTTGATGAATGCTCCATCCGTTTTCCAGTCCTTTGTGAACGAGGTGTTTCGGGACAAGCTTGGTCGTGGTGTGGTGGTCTACCTCGATGACATCCTGGTGTTTTCCGCTACGCGCGTCGAGCATGTGTCCCTGGTTCGCAAAGTACTGGTCCGACTGCTGGAAATGATCTTTATGCCAAGGCAGAGAAGTGTGAGTTTTTCCAGCAGTCAATCTCCTTCCTCGGATATCGCATTACCACCACAGGTGTGGAGATGGAGGGAGACCGCACTGCAGCCGTGCGTAATTGGGTGACTCCAACCACTTTAAAGGAGGTGCAGCGCTTACTTGGCTTTGCCAACTACTATCGAAGGTTTATTCTGGGTTTTGGCAAGGTCGCAGCTCCCATTACCTCCTTGTTGAAGGGTGGGCCATCCCGGCTCCTCTGGTCTGCTGAGGCTGATTTGGCATTCAGTAGATTGCGGGGTCTGTTCACCTCAGCCTCGGTACTGGCTCACCCCGATCCATCACTACCGTTCGTAGTGGAGGTGGATGCGTCTTAGGTAGGGATAGGAGCTGTCTTATCCCAATGCTTGGGCACGCCACCCAAGCTCCGTCCCTGTGCCTTATTTTCTAAGAAGCTCAGCTCGGCGGAGCAGAACTACGGCGTTGGTGATCGGGAGCTGTTGGCTGTTGTCCGAGCTTTGACGGTGTGGAGATATTGGTTCGAAGGGGCGAAACACCCTTTCCTCGTCTGGACAGACCACCGTAACATGGAGTACATTCGGGCAGCGAGGAGGCTGAATCCTCACCAGGCCATGTGGGCCCTCTTCTTTACCCGGTTTGATTTCACAATCTCATACATTCCGGGTACGAAGAACGTGAAGGCAGACCCACTGTCACGGCTGTATGACACAGAGGAGAGGCCCAGAGACAACACCCCAATACTCCCGGTCTCATGCATTGTGCCGCCGGTACTATGGGCAATGGACGCAGATATAGCGTAGGCATTACGCACAGATCGTCTGATCTACTGGGCACACACGTCACCCTCCTCTGGTCATCCAGGTATCGGTCGTACAATGCGCTGCCTGACCAAGAAGTACTGGTGGCCTACCTTGGCTAAGGACGTGAGGGTTTATGTTTCCTCATGCTCAGAGGAAGGCACCTAGGCACCTCCCGGCGGGTAAGCTACAACCTTTACCATTTCCACAACGACCATGGTCTCACCTGAGTATTGATTTTCTCACTGATCTTCCCCCCTCCCAAGGTAGCACCATGATCCTGGTCGTTGTGGACCGCTTTTCAAAGTCCTGCCGCCTCCTTCCTCTGCCCGGTCTCCCCACGGCCCTACAAACTGCAGAGGCTCAGTTTACTCACGTCTTCCGGCACTACAGGGTACCAGAGGATATAGTGTCCGACCGAGGTCCCCAGTTCACGTCTAGAGTCTGGAAGGCGTTCATGGAACGTCTGGGGGTATCGGTCAGCCTGACCTCTGGTTTTCACCCCGAGAGCAATGGGCAGGTGGAAAGGGTGAATCAAGATGTGGGTAGGTTCCTGCGGACCTACTGTAAGGACCGGCCGGGGGAGTGGTCGGTGTTCCTGCCATGGGCAGAATATGCTCAGAACTCTATCCGCCACTCCTCCACTAACCTAACACCCTTCCAATGTGTTTTGGGGTACCAACCGGTCCTGGCACCATGACACCAGAGACAGACTGGGCGTGGAGGAGACTTGGGACGCTGCCCACGTTCGCCTCCAGTGTGCCATGTGTCGTCAGAAGGCCAATGCTGACCGCCACCACAGGGAGGCCCCGGTGTTCGTAACGTGGGATTGGGTCTGGCGCTCGACCCGGAATCTGCCCCTCCCCCTGCCCTGCCAGAAGCTGAGCCCGCGGTTGTGGGGCCGTTTAAAGTCCTGAGGAGAATAAACGAGGTGACATACAGGTTGTTACTCCCCCCTGATTACCGTATTAACCCCTCGTTTCATGTGTCTCTCCTCAGGCCGGTGGTAGCTGGTCCGCTCCAGGAGTCTGAGGTACGGGAGGTTCCTCCACCTCCTCTGGACATTGAGGGGGCCCCGGCATACGCGGTCCGTTCCATCCTGGATTCGAGGCATCAGGTGGGGGGCATTCAGTATCTCGTGGAGTGGGAGGGGTACGGTCCAGAGGAACGGTGCTGGGTCCAAGGCGGGACATCCTCGATTCCTCCCTGTTGAGGGATTTCCACCGTCGCCATCCAACTCGCCTTGCACTTGTCATGTCTTGTCAATCACACACACCTGGTGCTCATTCCCCTAATTTGTATGTGTATAAGTGTTCCCTCTGTTCCCCTTGTCTTTGTGAGTGATTGTTTTGTTGTGAGAGCGTGTAGCTCAGTTGAGCTACATGTCACTGTGTTATTCACGGTTTAAACTCTGGATTTCGGTATTTTACCTCCTGCGCCTGACTCCTTCTTTCACACCTCGTCACACAACCCTACTCATCGGCCAGAGCGTCCAAATGAGATAGATGGGGCTAAAGCTTAAGAGGGTGTGAACGATGCTGAATGGGTGTAGATAAAGAAGAGCTCTCCAGTAGGTACCAAAACATTCAAAGGCCATGTTCTCAAAAGTGAGATTACAAGTTTATCAACTTTCAAAGCAGAATTACTTTCCCATTGGTCCTCAAATGCAGTGTATGATATACCATTTTGTAGCTCTGTGTCTCAGCTTTTAATCCAATGCTACATAAGATCGAATCAAGGCGGTCGGTCACATTTATCAATCAGGGCACTTGAAGCTGAGCAGAGATCTTCATGCCTTCTGCCAAACCTGGAATCGAATGGAATCGGTGAATGAATGGCTGCAGCAACCATTACTCGTTCTGACAAGCTGCATAACAAAAGAGGTCTAATTAGACAAAAGAACTGGAAAGTCTGTCAGAATCTCAATCCAATATAAGTTAAGAACATACCGTACATATAGCACTCTTCACAAGTATCAGTACGTTGTGTCGCTGTAAAATGGGTGTCACCATTACATTGGTGTCCCGGCAGGGAGTGTGAGCTGTCTGAGGATAATAGTGTTTCTTCCATGCCTCTTGTTGGCCCAACCAGTGACTCTCTGAAGACATTGACACATGTCACACAAAAAGTAGTATTACTCGTCTTGCCACAAAAACCACAGCTCTTACAGAGAAAGGGAAACAACTACTTCTAGGTCTCAGAGTGGGCGACGTCACTGCTAGCGCACTGCTAGCCATTTCACATACACACACATGAAACCACCAAAAATGAGTACTGTTGGGGGTACTTGAGGACTGGAGTTGGGAAACACTGGTCTTGAAGATGTACTCCAGCTTTATTTGAAGTCATTTCAATATTCTATGAATAACAGATCTGTCATAGATTCCATTAGGTTTTAGGTTTCCTGAGGGATTCATCCAATGTGGTGGGCAAAAAAAACAACAAAGATGCTATGCCCACATCCATTACAAAGCAGTCAGATTCTCGGCAGGTAGATAGATTGGTCCATAGAGAAAGTTCAGAAATTAAAGTGTCATACAGCTTCAAAAGTCATTTGCGCCCTGTCAACCAGCTATTATCGACCCACAATGTATTTGCTGCTGTTTGTATGACTCAGGTTCGCCACGGCCAACTTAGACAACTATTCAGCTTTACTGCAAGGAAGGGTGGCATATGTGACCTCCTGCCTCTTTCATTAACATTTTATACACCACTGTATAAAAGTTGGAAACTGTCATTGTGCATTGGGAAAAAGGGGAGATGCCTGCTGCACTGTTTAAGCTCCCAAAGGTCCAATGTATTGTGAACTGTATAGAGAATGCAATAACCTTATGGTCTTTGTCTACTGTGTACAACGCTAACCAGAATAAAAAGCAGGCCCCCATATTTTTCTTGTCAATGTGATAAGCACAAATGTGTGTATGTACACTTTCCTAACTTTTCACTTTTAACTCAACAGCAATACTATCTATTCTATTACAGCCCCTGGAATGATATTAACATTAGGCACATCGTTGTTAATTCCCCCTGCGTTGGGTTGAGTGTTGAATTTGGTTAAATGTAAGTGTTAAAAATGCATCTCTAAAACTTTGGATGTCAATTCGCTCATAGGGATTTAAAACCTGTCATGCAGGAAAGAGACACATTGTACAAAAACCAGACTACACTGAAGAAAGACAAGATGCTTGATCCAGTATGGACAGTACTGCCTGACCAACCACAAGAGTAGGGAAGCACATCAACAGGGTCTTGCCAGGGAGGATAGGCATCAGAGTGCCATTGTGTCCCACCTCTGTTGCTCTGCTGCACACTGAGTCAGAGCCACGTGGTGGCACACTAATGGAGTAACACTGACGGGAGCCGTATTTGAACTTGTCATTGTGTCATTGGAGCGGCTGGGTTATCGAAAGTGGCTTTAAAAAAAGGGACAGCTAATGCACCATGCCAAAGGGGGTTTGCCTCTGGGGGCTGAGAGCAGGGTGTGTGTGTGTGTGTGTTTCTGTCTGTCTGTGTCTGTGTCTGTGTTTGTATGTATGACAGGAATTGGGTATGTTTCTTCAGTTGGGTGTCTTTAGGTGTGTGTGTGTGTGTGTGTGTGTGTGTGTGTGTGTGTGTGTGTGTGTGTGTGTGTGTGTGTGTGTGTGTGTGTTTTGTTTTTACTATCCTTGTGGGGACCAGAAGTCCTCACAAGGATAGTAAAATAATGAAAATTCGTACAAGTGGGAACATTTCGCCGGTCCCCACATGGAAAAAGGCTATTTTAGGGTTAGGTTTAGGTTTAGCAGTTATGGTTAGATTTAGGGGTTTGTGGTTAAGGTTAGGGTTAGGTTAAGGGTTAGGGGTTAGGGAAAACAGGATTTTGAATGGAATCAATTGTTTGGACCCCACAATGATAGTAAAACAAACGTGTGTGTGTGTAACGTGATGTCCTTTACAGTGGTGACTAGGGCTGTGGCGGTCACGTAATTTCATCAGCCGGTGATTGTCAAGCAAATAACTGTTAGTCTCATGGTAATTGACCGTTAATTAACATAAACACATGTAGCATCTTCTGACTTCCACACATAGCCTACAAGCCACTGATGCAGACCTTTGGAACATCTACATTTAAAAAAGTATAATAACTCCATGTAATATAGCCTACACCTTCACAATAAATCCATTATCTATTTTAGACAGGTCTAAAAAAGCATGATATGATGAAAATGTAGTCTATTTCAGAAGAACAGAATAGCAAACTCTGAGTTGTCCTTATGTTAGGTCATGATCTGGCTATGCCAAATGGCTGTGGGCTACACTAGTTCATTTAGCAGACAAGATTTGCTTAGAATTCCGTGGCATTATTTTATAGCATGAAGAATACAATTGATCAAAGCTGAATAGAAAGGATATTTTCTCCAAACAATTTGAGGGATTGAGCACATGCGGCTATTCTGTGTTGAGCAGTTAACAAAGAAATAGGTATTCCTATATGCTTAATTTAGAGTTATTCATGTAACTTTAGTTGTTCTACAAACGTAGGGCTATATGTTTTGATTTTAATACATTGAAAGGCTGCATGATGCGACTCTAATGGAATTAGCTCTGCTTTGTTTTTTTGCGCAGTCTGTATACACAACATCAGTCACTCATTCACAATTTGACAAGCACTTGATAATGCCTAGAATTTCATGGCGGCATCCCCTTTGTGTGGCCGTAATGCACCCAAAAAAAATCCATGCCTTTTGCGGCCAGTGGCCGTTGTGCAACTGCATGTGTCCTTATCAAATTCTGAAGTGCATATTGAAGATATTGGAAGAACTGTCCACATTTACTCTCCATCAGCAAACAAGATGAGTATGCCTAACGAACAGCAAAAACACTAGCCTATGTCAATCTATTATCCCCATAGTACAAAAGTCGACCTACTCTATTCTGTGCGAGACATAAATATTACAAACATAGTCTGGGACAGTAGTGGGATGCGATAGATCCCAGATGAATACAACCACTAGCATTAAAAAAACTATTTAATACAACGTGGCTAACGCAACAGATCAGAACGTTTAGCTTAAAATGTTGATAAACTATTAGGCTATTTCTTCACATTATAAGCTCAGCAATGCGCACATGGTAGTAGGCTATAAGCGTGAATGTTCCATTAACGGAAAACACCATTATCAAAAGTGACCGCAAATGCAATTATGCTTGTTATGCTTTTATTATAAAGGTGCATTTTTATGGTGAAAATGATCATCCCCAAACTTGAAACTCATGTGATGCTTATGTATGCCAGTTAGGATCAACACCCCTTGTAAAGCGGATTAATGTGCTTTGCTTAAAGTTATTTGGCCACTTTATTTGTGATACAAACCTTATTAAAAGATATAGGCCTATAGGCTAGTCTACATGAGGTGTGCGACTATGATTAGAAAAAGTCAACAAAAAAAAAGCTTTCTTATGCTGGGCATCATTCACAAGTGATAATATATAATTCACAAGTGATAGGCTAATAGACCACACTATTTAACAAGATAGTTTTCATCAATATTTTTCGAAGCTGTCTATCTACCACCACAAACAGATGCTGGCACTAAGATTGCACTCAATGAGCTGTATAAGGCCATAAGTAAACAGGAAAACGCTCATCCAGAGGCAGCGCTCCTAGTGGCCAGGGACTTTAATGCAGGGAAACTTAAATCCGTTCTACCTCATTTCTACCAGCATGTTAAATGTGCAACCAGAGGAAAAAAAACTCTAGACCACCTTTACTCCACACACAGAGACGCATACCAAGCTCTCACGCGCCCTACATTTGGCAAATATGACGATAATTGTATCCTCCTGATTCCTGCTTATAAGCAAAAACTAAAGCAGGAAGCACCAGTGACTCGGTTAATAAAAAAGTGGTCAGATGATGCAGATGCTAAGCTACAGGACTGTTTTGCTAGTCCAGACTGGAATATGTTCCGGGATTCTTCTGATAGCATTGAGGAGTACACCACATCAGTCACTGGCTTCATCAATAAGTGCATCGATGACGTCGTCCCCACAGTGACCATACGTACATACCCCAAACAGAAGCCATGGATTACAGGCAACATCCGCACTGAGCTAAAGGGTAGAGCTGACGCTTTCAAGGAGCGGGACTCTAACCCAACACTTATAAGAAATCCCGCTATGCCCTCTGACGAACCATCACAGGCAAAGAGTCAATACAGGACTAAGATTGAATCGTATTACACCGGCTCTGACGCTCGTCGGATGTGGCAGGGCTTGAAATCTATTACAGACTACAAAGGGAAGCACGCCACGAGCTGCCCAGTGACACAAGCCTACCAGATTAGCTAAATCAATTTTATGCTCTCTTCGAGGCAAGCAACACTGAAGCATGCATGAGAGCATCAGTTGTTCCAGATGACCATGTGATCACGCTCTCCGTAGCCGATGTGAGTAAGACTTTTAAGCAGGTCAACATTCACAAGGCCGCAGGGCCAGATGTATTTCCAGGACGTGTACTCCGAGCATGCGCTGACCAACTGGCAAGTGTCTTCACTAACATTTTCAACATGTCCTTGACTGAGTCTGTAATACCAACATGTTTCAAGCAGACCACCATAGTCCCTGTGCCCAAGGACACTAAGATAACCTGCCTAAATGACTACCGACCCTTGGCACTGACGTCTGTAGCCATGAAGTGCTTTGAAAGGCTGGTCATGGCTCACATCAACACCATTATCCCAGAAACCCTAGACCCACTCCAATTTGCATACCGCCCCAACAGATCCACAGATTATGCGATCTCTATTGCACTCCACACTGCCCTTTCCCACCTGGACAAGAGGAACCCCTACGTGAGAATGCTATTCATTGACTACAGCTCAGCGTTCAACACCATAGTGCCCTCAAAGCTCATCACTAAGCTAAGGACCCTGGGACTAAACACCTCCCTCTGCAACTGGATCCTGGACTTCCTGACGGGCTGCCCCCAGATGGTAAGGGTAGGTAACAACACATCTGCCACGCTGATCCTCAAGACGGTGGACCCTCAAGGGTGCGTGCTCAGTCCCCTGCTGTACTCCCTGTTCAGCCATGACTGCATGGCCAGGCACGACTCCAACATCATCATTAAGTTTGCAGACAAAACAACAGTGGTAGGCCTGATCACCGACAACGATGAGACAGCCTATAGGGAGGAGGTCAGAGACATGGCCGTGTGGTGCCAGGATAACAACCTCTCCCTCAACGTGATCAAGACAAAGAGATGATTGTGGACTACAGGGAAATAAAAGAGGACTGAGCATGCCCCCATTCTCATCGACAGGGCTGCAGTGGAACAGGTTGAGAGCTTCAAGTTCCTTGGTGTCCACATCACCAACAAACTATCATGGTCCAAACACACCAAGACAGTCGTGAAGAGGGCATGACAAAGCCTATTCCCCCTCAGGGGACTGAAAAGATTTGGCATGGGTCCTCAGATCCTCAAAAAGTTATTAAAGTTCACCATCGAGAGCATCCTGACTGGTTGCATCATGACCTGGTATGGCAACAGCTCGTCCTGCGACCGCAAGGCAGTACAGAGGGTAGTGCGTACGGCCCAGTACATCACTGGGGCCAAGCTTCCTGCCATCCAGGACCTCTATACCAGGCGGTGTCAGAGGAAGGCTCTAAAAATTGTCAAAGACTCCAACCACCCTAGTCATAGACTGTTCTCTCTGCTACCGCACGGCAAGCGGTGACGGAGCGCCAAGTCTTGGTCCAAAAGGCTTCTCAACAGCTTCTACCCCCAAGCCATAAGAATCCTGAACAGCTAATCATGGCTACCCGGACTGTTTGCACTGCCCCCCCCACCCCACCTCACCCCATCCCCCTCTTTTATGCTGCTGCTACTCTGTTTATTATTTATGCATAGTCACTTTAACTCTACCCACATGTACATATTACCTTAATTACCTCGACTAGCTGGTGCCCCCGCACATTGACTCTGTACCGGTACCTCCCTGTAAATAGCCTCCCTACTGTTATTTTATTTTACTGCTGCTCTTTAGTTATTTGCTGTTATTTTTTTACTTAACTTTATTTATTTTTTTTACTTTTTCTTTAAAAAACTGCATTGTTGGTTAAGGGCTTGTAAGTAAGCATTTCACTGTAATGTAGACTGTCACGGGTTACAAAGCCAGAACCCAGAAGCAGACCAGGACAAGGTGAGTTGAAACGAAGGTGAGTATTTATTTAACAGATTCAAAAGCGATGCTGAATAATCCAGGGAACAGAGCGGGCGGCGGAGATGAGTTGGTGGGGGTGCAGTGGCAGGTCCAATAATGGCTCGGCAGCCGCCAACCACCAGGCAGGGGTTGGGTGAAGGTTCCGGGTGAGTGACTGCAGATAGAACAAAACGGAGGTAAGTACACAGCAAGCCAACAAGGTGCAAAACAACAAAAGTAACGCTAGAAGCTCCAAGGCTGATACACTGACAAACATACTGTTCATGGCTAACGATCCGGCAGGGAATGGATGTCAGGTCAGAGCTTATGAAGGTGATGATCAGGACCAGGTGTGCAGATCGCTGATGAGATGCAGGTGCGGTTAATCGGGAGATCTCCCGCCTAGCAACGTCGCCCGGCAACCAGGCAGGGAGCGTTCAAGAACCCTCAGGAAACTGGAGATTCCGAGCGGAAAAATGGCAACTCAGGCAGGAACCGACTCAGGATGCAGGGTTCATGACAGTACCCCCCCTCCGACGAACGCCACCGGGCGGACTACCCGGAGCGCCAGGATGGAGGCGGTAGAAGTCACGAAGGAGGTCAGCATCAAGGATCTGTCGCCGAGGAATCCAACTCCTCTCTTCAGGACCATACCCCTCCCAGTCCACGAGATACTGGAAACCCCGGCCCCGCCGTCTGGAATCCATAATGCGTCGCACCGTGTAGGCAGGACCACCTCCGATCATCCGAGGGGGAGGAGGAGGAGGCGGAGGGGGCAACAGAGGACTGAGGAGAACAGGCTTGAGGCAGGAGACATGAAAGGTGGGATGGACTCTGAGCGTTCTCGGTAACTTGAGTCGAACTGCAACAGGATTGATCACCTTCTCCACCACAAACGGACCAATGAACTTCGGTGACAGTTTCCTAGACTCAGTCCGTAGAGGAAGATCCCGTGTGGCCAACCAGACCCTATCTCCGATGGTATAGGTAGGAGCGGGAATCCGGCGACGATTCGCCTGGAGCTGATACCGGTCAGAAACTTGAAGGAGGGCCTTTCTGGCCCGATGTCAGGTCTGGTGGCAACGACGAATGTGGGCCTGAACAGAGGGCACTGAGAGATCCTTCTCCTGAGAAGGAAACAAGGGAGGTTGGTAGCCATACAGGCACTGGAAGGGAGACATCCCAGTGGCAGATGTAGGGAGAGTATTGTGGGCATACTCAACCCAAGGCAACTGAGAGACCCAGGAGGTGGGGTTGGAGGAGACAAGGCAGCGTAGCGTGGATTCCATCTTCTGGTTGGCTCTCTCCGCCTGACCATTAGATTGGGGGTGAAAACCAGATGTGAGACTGACTGTAGCTCCAATGGCCAAACAGAAGGACTTCCAGACAGCAGAGGTAAACTGAGGACCACGGTCGGAAACGATGTCACTGGGCAACCCGTGGACCCTGAAAACCTCCCTAACCAGGATCTCGGACGTCTCAGAGGCAGAGGGAAGCTTGGAAATGGGCACAAAGTGGGCGAACTTGCTGAATCTGTCCACGATAGTCAGAACGACCGTGTTCCCCTCAGAAGAGGGCAACCCAGTGACAAAGTCCAGGGCCAGATGCGAACATGGTCGCCGGGGAATAGGGAGGGGGTGAAGTAGTCCAGAGCTGGGCCGATTGGCACTCTTATTCTGCGCACACACTGGACAGGCAGCAACAAACCTCCGAGTATCCTCTCCCATGGCAGGCCACCAAAATCGTCTGCGAAGTAACGCCATCGTCCGAGCCACGCCAGGGTGACAAGCCATCTTGCTGGCGTGGGACCATTGGAGGACAGCAGAACGAACCGACTCAGGCACAAACAACCGACCGGGTGGACCGTTACCGGGACCGGGCTGCGTCCGAAGGGCCGCCATAACCTCCTCCTCAATCTTCCACATAACTGCTCCCACGACACAGTTCCGGGGAAGAATCGTCTCGGTCTTGGCCCCACTCTCCTCCGTCTTGGAGAACATCCGGGACAAGGCGTCCGCCTTACCGTTCTTAGATCCAGGTCGGAACGTCAGGGAAAAATTAAAGCGTCCGAAAAACAAAGCCCACCTGGCCTGACGGGAGTTGAGACGTCTAGCCGATTGCACGTAAGCAAGATTCTTGTGGTCAGTCCAGACAATAAACGGTTGCTCCGCCCCCTCCAACCAGTGGCGCCACTCCTCCAAGGCAAGCTTCACCGCGAGAAGCTCCCGGTTACCCACATCGTAGTTCCTCTCCGCAGACGAAAGACGACGAGAGTAGTAGGCGCAGGGATGGAGTTTACCGTCAGTGGAGCATCGCTGGGACAGGATGGCGCCAACCCCCACATCAGACACATCCCCTTCAACGACGAACTGACGGCCGTGTCAGGTTGAGAGAGAATCGGTGCGTTGGTGAATCGCCTCTTCAAATCCAGGAACGCTCGATCCGCCTCCGGATTCCAATTGAAGGTCCTGGTACTGGAAGTCAGGGCAGTTAACGGAGCGGCCACACGGCTGTAATCCCGGATGAATCTGCGGTAGAAATTCGCAAACCCCAGAAACCTCTGGAGCTGCAATCTCGTACCGGGCTGGGCCCATTCCAGAACCGCCCTAACCTTCTCCTGGTCCATCCTAATCTCTCCCCTGGAGATGATGTACCCGAGGAAGGATGTAGTGTGGGCGTGGCATTCGCACTTCTCGGCCTTCCCGAACAGGCGATTCTCCAACAATCGCTGCAGAACCTGCCTGACATGCTGGAGGTGGTTGGAAGGTTCCTTCGAGAAGATCAGAATGTCATCCAGGTAAACAAACACAAAGAGACCGATCATATCTCTCAGGACGTCATTCACCATACTCTGGAATACAGCTGGAGCATTGGTCAGTCCAAACGGCATCACCTGATACTCGAAGTGACCCATCGGTGTATTGAAACCCATCAACCACTCGTCCCCCTCTCTGATCCGGACCAGGTGATACGCATTGCGTAGGTCTAGCTTGGTGAACACAGTAGCACCCTGTAAGGAGTCGAAGGCAGAGCTCATCAAGGGCAGGGGATACTTGTTCTTGACCGTGATATCATTCAACCCCCGATAATCAATACACGGTCGAAGAGAGCCATCCTTCTTACCCACAAAGAAGAATCCTGCCCCCAGGGGTGATGACGAGGGACGAATGAGGCCAGCAGCTAGGGACTCCTTGATGTAGGTCTCCAAAGCCTCACGTTCAGGTCGAGAGATACTGTATAACCGTCCCTTGGGATAGACAGCTACAGGGAACAGGTTGATGGCACAATCATATGGTCGGTGGGGAGGGAGTTACAGAGCCCTCTGCTTACTGAACACTTCCCCCAAATCGTGATATGTCTCGGGAACCAGGGACAAATCTGGGGGTTTAGCCTCAATCACCTGACTGGGAACCGAATGGGAACAGGCAGTCTTGAGACAGTTAGCATGACAATCAAGGCTCCAACTAGTTACCTTGCCCGTCACCCAATCGAACGTGGGATTGTGTTCCTTCAGCCAGGGGTATCCAAGGACCAGAGGAACATGGGAAGAAGGCAGAATGAAGAATGAGATCACCTCAGAATGATTCCCTGACAACAGCATCTTAACCGGTTCAGTCCTCATCGTGATACGTGCCAGACTACTGCCGTTCAGAGTGGTAGCTTCAATGGCTTCCGGTAATTGCTCCTTGGAAAGCCCCAGCTGTTCCACCACTTCGGCATCAATAAAGCTTCCATCGGCACCTGAATCGACAAAAGCGTTAATCGCTAAGCTCTGATTCCTGTTCATGAGGGTAGCCGGGAAACGGGGTCTGACAGAGGTATTGAGAGGTTGAAACTGGCTCGCTAAAAGTCCTCCCAACTTTAGCGAGCCGAGCAGTTTGACGACCGCCGGGAACAAGTGGGGATGTAATGTCCCGAACTACCACAGTAGAGGCAGCAGTTGGTCTTACGTCTATGTTGGCGCTCCTCCTTGGTTAACCCGTGCCGCCCCACTTGCATGGGTTCAGAATCGGGAGGCAGGACCTCTCCACTAATCCTGTGTGGTGGACAATGATCGACGTATTCTGGTCCACCCCCTGACCCGACTGGGAACTGAGAAGCTGATCGATTGGACGGGCCCCATTGCTTCTCCCTCCTTCGCTCTCGAACTCGGTTATCCACCCGAATAGACAAGGCTACCAAGCTGTCCAGGTCACTAGGCTCCGGATAGGAGATCAACTCATCCTTGAGCTGCTCCGACAGCCCCTGGTAAAAAGCCGCTTGCAGAGACTCCTCATTCCACCCACTCTCCACAGCCAACGTCCTGAACTCGATCACGAAGTCGGCAACGCTGCGAGTTCCTTGGCGAAGCGAAAACAGGCGCCTAGCTGCGTCCATACCTCGGACGGAATGGTCGAATAGCTTCCTCATCTTGGCCGTGAACTCCTGGTATGAAGCCATGCAGGTGTCCTGTCGTTCCCAAACGGCTGAAGCCCACTCCAGCGCTCGACCCCGCAGCAACTCAATAACAAAGGCTATCCTAGCCTTGTCTGTGGCATAAGAGTAGGGCTGTAGATCGAACACTAATTCACACTGCATAAGGAAAGAACAGCATCTTCCCAGCTCCCCCTCTTATTTATCCGGCGTCGGAACCTTGGGCTCACGGAAGGACACAGCTCCAGAAGCGGCAGGCGAGATGGGTGAAACCGGTAGTGGATTCTCCACCGGCAAACTGAGCTGGGCCTGGATCTTCGTCAGACTGGTAGAAAGGTTCCGAACTGACAACGCTATCTCCTGTAGTGCCGTGCTATGTTGTCCCAACATCTTCTCCTGATGGGTAATGGCATGGCGAACAGAGTCCAGGTCCGCTGGGTTCATTACTGGCCGGATCGTTCTGTCACGGGTTACAAAGCCAGAACCCAGAAGCAGACCAGGACAAGGTGAGTTGAAACGAAGGTGAGTATTTATTTAACAGATTCAAAAGCGATGCTGAATAATCCAGGGAACAGAGCGGGCGGCGGAGATGAGTTGGTGGGGGTGCAGTGGCAGGTCCAATAATGGCTCGGCAGCCGCCGACCACCAGGCAGGGGTTGGGTGAAGGTTCCGGGTGAGTGACTGCAGATAGAACAAAACGGAGGTAAGTACACAGCAAGCCAACAAGGTGCAAAACAACAAAACTAACGCTAGAAGCTCCAAGGCTGATACACTGACAATTATACTGTTCATGGCTAACGATCCGGCAGGGAATGGATGTCAGGTCAGAGCTTATGAAGGTGATGATCAGGACCAGGTGTGCAGATCGCTGATGAGATGCAGGTGCGGTTAATCGGGAGATCTCCCGCCTAGCAACGTCGCCCGGCAACCAGGCAGGGAGCGTTCAAGAACCCTCAGGAAACTGGAGATTCCGAGCGGAAAAATGGCAACACAGGCAGGAACCGACTCAGGATGCAGGGTTCATGACAGTAGACAGCTGTTGTATACGGCACATGTGACAAATAAAATGTGATTTGATTTAATATTGTCACTCATCAGACTATTCTTGATTTAATTTTGTCTTTACATATACTAAATAATATATGTGTGAAATGTGTTTTGATTTAGAATGGACCATTATCATGCAACTGTATCGAAACATAAAAAATACATGTCATCTTAGCACTTAAATAACGAATGGAGGACGCTTTTCCCCTTGGTTTATTTTCATGCCAGCCAAGTAGGCTATACTCCTGTTGTAAAGATAAGCAATGTGCTTATTATTAGGAAAGTTTAAAAATAAATATAGTAGGCCTAGGCTATAGAAAGCTGATGGGATCCTCCTCTTTTTAGTAGAGGCCATTACTCTGTTTTCTCGCGCAATTGCATAGCCTATAGAAATGTTGCGCAACATGAGATCATGGGCTCTCATTAAGTATTTGATTTGATTTTTGAAGACATTTGCATTGATGTCAGAGTGATTAGAGGAAGAATAGAGTGCTGAGTACAAGGCAGTTAGCAAGTTTGATAGGCTACTAATGACGCTTGGAGAAAGCGCTTGGAGAAACCTAATTACGTGACTAAACGGTCACGTGGAATTTGACTGCCTTCATGACTCGTGACCACCGGTGTGGCAGTATTACGGTCACCCCAACTGCACTAGTGGTGCCTAGTGACTTGGATTAGTAGTTGCGCCCAGCTCATCCCTGTTGAGAAAGTTTGAGGGGTGAATGTAGCACATGCGCATGTGTGAAACGTACTCCTCGCCCTTAAGTGTCCCGCTTGCGTCGCCTCATTAGCTAGCTTTTGAACTGCCGCGATCAGCTAAGACGCTTGAAGGAGGACGGTCACGTGTGTTTGTGAGGCAAAAGTCCCGAGTTCGCAGCAGGTATGGGCCGAATCGGGAGGAAGTGGTACTCAATAATCAAGCAATGTGATGTCCTTTATGTGTGTGTCGGATGATGCCCACAGAGGGATAATCTGGATGGGCTCCAGGTTGCGGCTCAGTGCATCTCTTTTGAGTCACGGCACACACTTCATCCTCACAGCATCCCAATAGCTATGTATCCAAATGAATGGTCACCTTATCCTCTTCCGGTTCCATAAGCCCCTGCTTCTCTGAAGGAAAATGTGTTAGCTAAGCTGAAGGTTTTGCATCACCTCAGTAAAAGATGCATGAAGGTGTAGCATAAGCATTTGAGCATAGGCAGTCCCTGTCAGCATATTGAAGCTTAGGCAGTGTTGATGTACACTATTTTATATAAAACACTTTGCCAACCACTGGACTGTGACGGATAATGTATTTCTCTGCATTGTATGACAGTATCCCAGTTTAGGACCTTTCAGATAAATTATTGTGCATTTAGTTTTTTGCACAAGCCTAATTCTATAGCCCTTTGTTTGTGGGAAGCTGTTTCCATTCCTGTCGAACTACAAATGTGCCGTGTCATGGGAACCTCATGCAATGAGTCATTCCTTTATCACAATATGATTTTTTAGACAAGCACCGGTATTTGTTTAGGATGTGAATAATCAGTATTTGTTTAGGATATGCATATCTCCCTCATTTTCTTCTTTGATAACTGACCACCAAGGTAGCACTATCAAATGGTTTGCTAGCCGTCTGATATGAACTACAGAATACTCCAAAGATGAACAATAAGCAATGAACATATCCTTACACCCCACAGGCAGTATTTGTAAATAGCCTGCAAATTCTCCTCATTGTTTGAATGTTACATTTTACCATAACACTTAGTCCTGTCAAGAGAACTGTCTGAGAAAAGATAAAACAGGCTTATTCTTAAAGGCAACCCTCACTGTAGTCCTTACAGTGATAACTGAAGGTTAGCTGCTGAATGGAACTGCCATGATAATTGACATTTAGTGATGAAATGCCTCACATGATGAATGCTAAACCGAGAACTAATTACTGCCTATCCAAGTGTCAATAGCGTCATCTGCTCTGATCTAAATGTCAGTTTTACATTGGAATGTTGGAGGTATGTCTGTCAAGTATCTCTGGCTATCCCTTGCTGGCTACCTAAAAACAGCAGTGGGCAGCAATCTATGATGATAGTCATGTTGCCAAATTGAGAAAGAAAAGTGAGTATGACTGTATGAAAAATGAGTTCTGCCATAGTTCTGCTGCAGCCAGTGGAGTCAAGGATAAACCTCTTATTTACCCTGCCATGTGACAGGCTTTTTTTCTGGCACCTGTGAGGCATGAAGTCTTTGTAAAACATTGCAACTCAGTCAAGAAAATTAAGTATCCGAAAACATTTGTGGCCCTGGCAGGCATTTCATAGGGGCTTGGTGCTGTGTGACTGCCTAATGCTTGTCATATGCATTATTCATGGTGCAGACCAAAACAGGTCAGACACTATGGTAGCTGAGGGATTAAAGTGAGAACAGGGGCAAGGCAGATAGAGGTCAGCCATGTTATTGAGTGTGAAACTAAGCAGTCGAGATAAGCCTTTATTGGCATGTTCAACTTAGCGAAAGGCTAGCCCGTTTTTCTCATGTGGACCACATTACATATAAGAAGGGGTGTTGTAATTGGTTGATGTGGTATGGCGCTGGAGTATAAATAACGTTCACAACAGAAGCAAAACTACTGTATGTTTACAGTAAGTAGAACTCTTCAATCACAGATCAGTAGATATCTCCAAATCATCCAATATTATACATTTCAAATCATTAAATGAAGGTGAGTGGACAGCTCATCAAGCAACATGAGTTATTGCCAAGATGGCCAAACGGGCATATTCTTAATTCCGAAAAATCTATAAATGTTGGTTTTTCTACAATGAGATGGATTTTCGCCTCATTCTCTTGAAAGTGAGTGGGTAGGAGTGCTAAGCTTAGCTAATCTTGACATTTGGCTGCCATTTCGACAGTAGCGACAGTAACATTTGTCTTAGATGTAGAACAACACAGTTGATAGAAATCACTTTCTTGACAAATATATGAAACTAAAAGCTTTTTCGTTGAGTGTTTATGAAGAGCTGGGAGTAGCAACATCATCTGTAAAACAAATGTTCAACTGTCATCTCATTTGACAATGGATCAAGGAACTTTATCACCATGAACAAAAATATAAACACAAGAAAATGGTTGGTCCCATGTTTCATGAGCTGAAATAAAAGATCCCACAAAACCTTTTTCTTTACATCCCTGTTGGTGAGCATTTCTCCTTTGCCAAGATAATCAATTGACCTGACAGGTGTGGCATATCAAGAAGCTGATTAAACAGCATGATCATTACACAGGTGCACCTTGTGCTGGGGACAATAAAAGGCCAATCTAAAATGTGCTGTTTTGTCACACAACACAATGCCACTGATGTCTCAAGTTTTGAGGGAGCGTGCAATTGGCATGCTGACTGCAGAAATCTCCACCAAGGCTGTTGCCAGAGAATTGAATGTTCATTTCCCTTCCATAAACCACCTCCAACTCGTTTTAGAGAATTTGGCAGTAAGTCCAACCGGCCTCACAACCGCAGACAACATGTAACCACGCCAGCCCAGGACCTCCACATCCGGCTTCTTCACCTGCGGGATCGTCTGAGACCAGCCACCCGGACAGCTGAGGAAACTGTGGGTTTGCACAACCAAATCATTTCTGCACAAACTGTCAAAAACCATCTCAGGGAAGCTCATCTGCGTGCTTGTCATCCTCACCTGGGTCTTAACCTGACTGCAGTTCGGCGTCGTAACCGATTTCAGTGGGCAAATGTTTACCTTCGATGGCCACTTTCACATTGGAGAAGTGTGATCTTCAAGGATTAATCCAAAGGTTTCAACTGTACCGGGCAGATGACAGACGTTGTATGGGCGAGCAGTTTGCTGATGTCAACGTTGTGAACAGAGTGCCCCATGGTGGCGGTGGGGTTATGTTATGGGCAGGCATAAGCTACGGACAACGAACACAATTGCATTTTATCTACGACAATTTGAATGCACAGAGATGCCATGACAAGATCTTGAGGCTCATTGTCGCGCCATCACCTCATGTTTCAGCATGATAATGCACGGCCCCATGCTGCAAGGATCTGTACACAATTCCTAGAAGCTGAGAATGTCTCAGTTCTTCCATGGCCTGTATACTAACCAGACATGTCACCCATTGAGCAGGTTTGGGATGCTTTGGATCGACGTGTACGACAGCATGTTCCAGTTCCCACCAATATCCAGAAACTTCGCACAGCCACTGAGGAGGAGTGGGACAACATTCCACAGGCCACAATCAACAGCCTGATCAACTCTATTTGAAGGAGATGTGGCGCACTTCATGAGGCAAATGGTTATCACACCACATACTGACTGGTTTTCTGATCTACGCCCCTACCTTTTTTTTAAGGTACACTATATATACAAAAGTATGTGGACACCCCTTCAAATGAGTGGATTTGGCTATTTCAGCCACACCCGTTGCTGACAGGTGTATAAAATCGGGCGCACATCCATGCAATCTCCATACACAAAGTAGAATGGCCTTACTGAAGAGCTCAGTGATTTTCAACGTGGCACTGTCATAGGATGACACCTTTCCAACAAGTCAGTTCGTCAAATTTCTGCCCTGCTAGAGCTTCCCAGGTCAGCTGTAAGATTTGATAATGTGAGGTATATACGTCTAGGAGCAATAACGGCTCAGCCGTAAAGTGTTAGGCCACACAAGCTCACAGAATGGGACCACCGAGTGCTGAAGAGTGTAGCGCGTAAAAATAATCTGTCTTCTGTTGCAACACTCACTACTAAGTTCCAAACTGCCTCTGTAAGCAACGTCAGCACAATAACTGTTCGCCGGGAGCTTCATTAAATGGGTTTCCATTGCCGAGCAACCGTACACAAGATCACCATACACAATTCCAAGCGTCAGCTGGAGTGGTGTGAAGCTCACCACCATTGGACTCTGGAGCAGTGGAAATGCGTTCTCTGGAGTGATGAATCACGCTTCACCATCTGGCAGTCCAATGGACGAATATGGGTTTGGCGGATGCCAGAAGAACGCTACCTGCCCGAATGCATAGCGCCAACTGTAAAGTTTGGTGGAGGAGGAATAATGGTCTGGTGCTGTTATTCATGGTTTGGGCTAAGCCCCTTAGTTCCAGTGAAGAGAAATCTTAATGCTACAGCATACAATGACATTCTAGACGATTCTGTCCTTCCAACTTTGTGGCAACAGGAGAATGTCCTTTCCTGTTTCAGCATGACAATGACCCCGTGCACAAAGCGAGGTCCACACAGAAATGGTTTGCCAAGATCGGTGTGGAAAATGTTGACTGCTCTGCACAGAGCCCTGACCTCAACCCCATCGAACACCTTTGGGATGAATTGGAACGCTGACTGCGAGCCAGGCCTAATCACCCAACATCAGTGCCCAATCTCACTAATGCTCTTGTGGCTGAATGGAAGCAAGTCCACGCAGCAATGTTCCAACATCTAGTGGAAAGCCGTCCCAGAAAAGTGGAGGCTGTTATAGCAGCAAAGGTGGGGACCAATTCCATATTAAAGCCCCTGATTTTGGAATGAGATTTTCGACAAGCAGGTGTCCACATACTTTTGGTAATGTAGTGTATCTGTGACCAACAGATGCATATCTGTATTCCCAGTCGTGAAATTTATAGATTAGGGCCTAATGAATTTATTGAAATTGACTGATTTCCTTATATGAACTTTAACTCAGTAAAATCTTTGAAATTGTTGCGTGTTGCTTTTATATTTTTGTTCAGTGTAATTTTCAGTTTTGATTTGCTGAAAAACATGGTGCATTGAGCTACGGTGCATATTGCAATTAAACACAAAAGTACTTGAACAATCCAAATATCTTGGTTTGGCATGAAGCACTTGGCACTTATTCTATCAGCACACTTTGCATAGCACCAGTGGGAGTTGAAAGACCTAATGAAAAAATGGGGCTTGACACAGAATGACAAGACAGGCCAGGTCACGTGTGAGTGCATACATGCTGGTGTGTGTGTGTGTATATATGCCTGTGTGTGTGTGTGTGTGTGTGTGTGTGTGCGTGCGCACGTCTGTCTCTGTGAGTGTGTGTGTGTGTACATGCCTGTTCGTGTGGTTTCTCTCTCTGGATTCACACCTTTTTCTAGCATTTGGCTCTGGGATGCCACTAGATTAGACTGGAGGAAAAGTAAAATGGCTGGGCACACAGGGTAAAGAGCTCTCTTTCACTCATTCCTGGCCTCCATGTCACAGCGAGCACTAAGCTGTCAGTCAGCGAAGCAGACAGGCACAAAAACACAAGCTAGACAGGAAGACTAGCCGAGAGGAAACACATCAGAAGCACACACGGTGGACAACTCAGCTACATTTAGAGGGTGAAACACAATGCTTTTAAAAAATACTCCAAGGTGAGAATGGGGCTAACAAGGCCTGGTGTTGAGAGAGAGGGCTCTAACAACATCTTAAAAGGATTATAATTATTTTCCACACTTGACCAAATTGACACAACAGAAAAGAGGCCACGTTTTCATGTGGTGAATTTAGCACATCTCTTCAAAGAGGAAAACCGTATCATTCTTTACCGAAGTGGTCAATTTCTGGCAACATCAAAATCCTTTTTGCTGGAAATGTGTAAATATTTCATGCTGTCTGACAAAATATTTTTTACTAGATGTATGCCTTACCATTATCATTTCACTGAATAGGTTCCACTATCTTGTCAACAAGTACAAATGGCTTTAGAAGCTTTGTTATCTGTTCCAAGAGATAAATATTAGATAACATTAACTGAAAATATAACATTAATCCCATTTCAGAGTATTATATCCACATTTCAGATTATAATGTGGCTATAATTCAAATCGTATTTGCTCGTAAACCTCTCTTGGCTTCGGGTGGCAAACGAAAGCTATGCTCTCAAGAAAATAAATTGGTTCACATAAGCATTTGCATATTATTTTCAGGTAAAATTTAGGTTATGATCAGTGATGGGATTAACTCCCCTTTTAGAACATTATACTGCCTTCAAATGCTGTCAGCACTTTGGATATATGAGGTTCCGACTGGAAAAAAAACACTAACCTCCAATTCGGAATTAGGCCAACAAGTGGGAAAGTCAGGGATCATTTGAATACCTAAGTTTACAAGGTGTGTTGTTTCATCACTGACCTTTCACCTTGTCAAATCATAAAAATATGATCAAACAAAGCTGTCTTTGACCATATTGTGAACATTAGCACGCAAGCAAACTTTGTTGTTAGCATCATTAGCTAGCTCATCTAGCTAGCCGAAATCGTATTGGTTAAAGAGTTGTTCTGACTTCAAAGCACTTCAACACAGTCATGTTGTATTTACGACTTCACAACTGGGAAATAAGACATTCCAAGGAGCAATTGAAGGCAGCATTAGTACCAACAATTTAGTTACCAGGTTACCCCTGTCTGATTTGAATAGGGTCCTATGTTGCATGAAAGAGAACAAGTTGAAAGTTCTGTTGTTCACAGACTGGGACTAGAGGACCAGAATTAGTTTGAAGCAACTTCATTACATGATGGGACAACCTTCATGCAGTAAAACCAACTGGCTAATGTCAGAAATGTCACAAATTAATATATTTCCCCAGTAGTATCTTCCAATTTTTGTCATCCATATGACCATATGCCATCGCCTTTGATATGATTTCAGAGCATATAGTTATAACAGCAAAGAGAGAATAATTAGATCAATTGTTTAGGCTTTTTCCTGTCGGACGATTTGTCATCCACAAAATGAAGCAACACATGATGTGTCAGTAGTTTTGCTAATTTTGGAGTTTGAAGTTAAAAGTGACAAGAATACTAGAACTTGCTGTTTGATAACCCTGTTAGGAAAGCTATAACCATGGCAAGCCAGCAAAGCCAGGTTACCTTTACCTTCATATGAACCTTACACCTAATCTCAACTGCAAAGCTAATACTTACAGTGAGCTCCAAAAGTATTGGGACAGTGACACATTTTTGTTGTTTTGGCTCTGTACTCCAGCACTTTGGACTCCAAAATGACACAATACATTATGTACCATTCATTTCTATTGGGCACAAAATAAACACAACCAAAACAAACAGCAAATGTATTCACAAGTTTGTAGTCACAAGCTTGATGTAATTATTGCATGCTAGGAATATGGGACTAAATACAAAACTTTTGACTACTTTAATACACATACAGTATAAGTGAATTTGTCCCAATACTTTTGGTCCCCTAAAACTATGTACAGAAAGTGCTGTAATGTCTAAATGGTTAATCCGATATGGATGAAAATACCCTAAAATTAAAGCTGACAGTCTGCACCTTAACCTCACAGTCATTGTTTCATTTCAAGTGCTGTAATACAGAGCCAAAACAACAACAAAATGTGTCATTGTCCCAATACCTTTAGAGCTCACTGTATAACAGTGGAAAAGAGCAGAATAGGAAAGTGTAACACACGACATGAAAAGACGATAAACTAACGTTCTAACAAGGTTCAGCATCTGTGGCAGTGGAGGCCTGTTGTGGACCACTGCTATCCTACCCCTTGATTGGCCGCAATCATCCTCGTTGACCCTTTGGGTTGTCTCCAAGCTGACCCTCACAGTCAGCTGTCACACCAAAACATGCGATCCTCATTACCAGTCGCAACAAGGGGTCAATGCCACTGCGGTCTCCCTGAGACATTGGTCATGGCTAATAAAGCTGGCAGAGCAATCACAAGTGCTGAAATAGAAGTGTTAAATGTCAGGCCTCATTACTCCAACGCGAGACATATCAGTTAGCACGTCTTCACCTTGTTCAGGATTTGTTCCACTCTGTGAACCCAAAAGGGGGGGAATGCAGTGGATGAAATTAAATATTAGAGCAGTGCTTTTGACTAATGAGCAACAAAGAGGCAGCATAATGTTGTGATTAATTACTAGTCTTTCAGTTTTACTATGGACTTGTGCCTCGTTGTCACCTTCTCGTCTTGAATGGCTTCATAATAGGGTGTACACAGGGCTCTAAAGTATGACCAATTTGGTCGCATATTCGCCAAAATATTTTGCTGTGTTACCTGGAGTTTTATTTTGGGACACCAGTGTGACTAAAAGAAAATATCCCAAAAAATTCAAGTCGTAACAATATTCGCCGCAACACTCTCCTCTAACTGTTCAAACAAGACAGGCTGCCTCTTGCGGCTGCTTGCTTCGACTTCCCGAGCCACACACACCAAACACCGCCCACTGTCACTCAAGCAGGCAGAAGACATACTTTTTTTCTATAAGGGGTAGATCAACTTTTAATATTGCAGATAGTGGGTTCTGTCAATGTAATTGTCTGCGTTATTTCCAATCCACCATATGTTTATATACAGTACCAGTCAAAGTTTGGACCCATCTACTCATTCCAGGGTTTTTCTTTATTTTGACTATTTTCTACATTGCAGAATAATAGTGAAGACATCAAAACTATTAAATAACACATTTGGAATCATGTAGTAACCACAATATATTATATATCTGAGATTCTTCAAATAGCCACCTTTTGCCTTGATGACAGCTTTGCACAATCTTGGCATTCTCTCAACCAGCTTCACCTGGAATGCTTTTGCAACAGTCTTGAAGGAGTTCCCACATATGCTGAGCACTTGTTGGTTGCTTTTCCTTCACTCTGCCGTCCAACTCATCCCAAACCTTCTCAACTGGGTTGAGGTCAGGGGATTGTGGAGGCCAGGTCATCTGATGCAGCACTCCATCACTCTTCTTCTTGGTAAAATAGCCCTTACAGAGCCTGGAGGTGTGTTGGGTCATTGTCCTGTTGAAAACAAATGATAGTCCCACTAAGCCCAAACCAGATGGGATGGCGTATCGCTGCAGAATGCTGAGGTAAACATGCTGGTTAAGTGTGCCTTGAATTCTGAATAAATCACAGACAGTGTCACCAGAAAAGCACACCCACACCATAACACCTCCTCCTCCATGCTTTATGGTGGGAAATACACATGCAGAGATAATCCGTTCACCCACACTGCATCTCACAAAGACACGGCAGTTGGAACCAAAAATCTCCAATTTGGACCACCGGTCTAATGTTCATTTATTGTGTTTCTTGGCCCAAGCAAGTCTCTTCTTATTATTGGTGTCCTTTAGTAGTGGTTTCTTTGCAGCAATTCGACCATAAAGGCCTGATTCACATGGTCTCTGTCACGTTCGTTGAGTAAAGGATCGGACCAAGGTGTAGCGTGGTATGCGTACATATTTAAGAAGTAAACACACAACAAAACAACAGAAGCAACGTAACGTGAAGTTCTAATGGGCTACACATAAACAAGCCAAACCAGAAACAAGATCCCACAACATAGGAACAACTGGCTACCTAAGTATGAACCCCAATCAGAGACAACGATCGACAGCTGCCTCTGATTGGGAACCACACCCGGCCAACATAGAAATAGATAACATAGAATGTAAACATAGATATTCACATAGATATTCACACCCTGACCAAACCAACTAGAGATCTCTATGTCAGGGCATGACAGTATCCCCCCCCCCAAAGGTGTGGACTCTGGCCACAAAACCTGACTCATTAGGGGAGGGTCCGGGTGGGCATTTAGCCTCGGTGGCGGCTCCGGCTCTGGCTCCGGGCGCGACATCACCCTTACTGTCCTCTCCTTTTCTGGCTCCCCATTACACACCTGGTTCGGTCAGGACCCCAGCGCGATGCTTCCCCTCTCAGTCTTCCCACAATGCACCAAGCCCTGTCTGGACCCTGGTGTGGGAGGCCCCCACCCTGGAGAGGGGCTGACGTCTGTGCCTGGACCGGCAATCCTCCCGTGATGCACCAAGCCCTGTCTGGACCCTGGTGTGGGAGGCCCCGACAAAGAGAGGGGTTGACGTCTGGTTCTGGCTCTGCAGTCCTCCCGCAATGCACCAAGTCCTGTCTGGACCCTGGTGTGGGAGAGTAGACGACCGGACCCGGGCTGGGCACAGGTGGAGCGGACTGCTCTGGCACTGGAGTGGAGCCGCTGACCGGAGCTGAACTGGACCCCGGTGGAGCAGACTGCTCTGGCTCTGGACTGGAGCAGCTAACCGGAGCTGGACTTGGCACTGGTGGAGCGGACTGCTCTGGCATTGGACTGGAGCAGCTAACCGGAGCTGGATTTGGCACCGGTGGAGCGGACTGCTCTGGCATTGGACTGGAGCAGCTAACCGGAGCTGGACTAGGCACCGGTGGAGCGGACTGCTCTGGCACCAGCCGTACCGGGCTGGGATCACGCACCACTTGTCTGGTGCGAGGAACCGGCACGGGCCGCACCGGGCTGGGAACACGCACCACTGGTCTGGTGCGATGAGCAGGCACGGGCCGCACCGGTCTGGGAACACGCACCACTGGTCTGGTGCGAGGAGCAGGCACGGGCCGTGCCGGACTGGAGACACGCACCACGGGTCTGTGAAGGCGCCCTGGCGGCACAGTGCGCAACGCCGGCGCATAGCCTGGTGCCTGCACGGTCACACACTCCTCAAAGCGAATGCGGGGAGTTGGCTCTGCTCTGCAACCTGGCTTCGCCACCCTCTGCTCTAAGTACTCTAAGTCTCTGCTGCTGAAGGGTTAACTCCTCTCTCAGCTCCTCCTGTTGCCTGGCCAACTCCTCTCTCAGTGCATCCACTGACTCCTTCTCCCTGTGAGCCTCCTGTAGCGCCTCCCTCTGAAGGGAGAACTCCTGCTCCCTCTGAGCTAATAGCCCCTGCAATGTGGTGGTCTCCTCTCTCAGACTGCTGAGCTGCAGGTCTTGGAGGGCCTCTACTATAGCGGCCTCCTCCTCCTCCACAGTCAGCCTTTTCACGGCCTCCTGCTGCTTTGTCGACCACCACACACGGCCAACCGGCCTAGAAATAGATAACATAGAATGTCAACATAGATATTCACATAGATATTCACACCCTGACCAAACCAACTAGAGATCTCTATGTCAGGGCGTGACAGTCTCCTCTGAACAGTTGATGTTGAGATGTGTCTGTTACTTCAATTCTATGAAGCATTTATTTGGGCTGCAATTTCTGAGGCTGGTAACTCTAATGACCTTATCCTCTTCAGCAGAGGTAACTATGGGTCTTCCTTTCCTGTGGCGGTCCTCATGAGAGCCAGTTTCATCATCACGCTTGACGGTTTTTGCAACTGGGTGTAAACAGTGTTTACACCCTTTACAATGAAGATCTGTGAAGTTATTTGGAATTTTAATCTTGAAAAACAGGGTCCTGAAAAAGGGACGTTTCTTTTTTTGCTGAGTTTATAAATATCTAACCATGAAAGCAACAATCAAATTCTAGGAGAAAGGGTGGGCCAGCCAATAGAGATTAATCTTAAGGCCTGCTTTAAAAGCTCTGACAGTCTGAACAGCCCAGAGATTATCAGGAAGGGAGTTCCATAGGCGCGGTGCATGGGAGGAAATGGTAAGGTCCCCCATTATGCGGAGCCTGGTCCTGGGGGCATGTAGCAGTTTGTTGTGGCTTGAACATAGGTTGCATGGAAACAATAATGCACAAACACATAGAAAGTGCTATGTCTGTTAACTTGGTGGGGGCATATGGGCTCAATAATAAATGTGTCAGTCAAAACCCATCTCAATTATATCCCACATCACATACGTCAGGATCCTTCTGGGGGCTCTCTTCACCTTTTAAGTGGGTATGGCATCACTCCATTGTCAGAAATAGACAGGAAAAATCCCATTAAAACTCCCAAGATAAATCAGGAAAGGAAATAGTCCTCTGGTGAAAGTTCAATGAAAGACATTTGAGGGAATGTGACATATGCTAGAAAACAGCCTACTAATATCACTCCACCATTTTGTAAGCGGAATCCCATGGGGACTACTGCTCTACTACTGCTTCAGAGTGGATAAAAATGGCAAAAACTCTTGATGCAGTACAAATGTTCACATATTAATATAAATTAGTAATGGCTTTAGAAACCATGAGCGGTACAGAATGCGACTGAAAGAGGCTAAGTGGGTTGTGGGTCACATTTGTACTACTACAAATGCATCCAAACTAATGAAGCAGATTTTTTAACCTCATTGATGTACAGTAGTAGTTTGTGGTGGAATAACATCATACAGTGAGGGAAAAAAGTATTTGATCCCCTGCTGATTTTGTACGTTTGCCCACTGACAAAGACATGATCAGTCTATAATTTTAATGGTAGGTTTATTTGAACAGTGAGAGACAGAATAACAACAAAAAAATCCAGAAAAATGCATGTCAAAAATGTTATAAATTGATTTGCATTTTAATGAGGGAAATAAGTATTTGACCCCTCTGCAAAACATGACTTAGTACTTGGTGGCAAAACCCTTGTTGGCAATCACAGAGGTCAGACGTTTCTTGTAGTTGGCCACCAGGTTTGCACACATCTCAGGAGGGATTTTGTTCCACTCCTCTTTGCAGATCTTCTCCAAGTCATTAAGGTTTCGAGGCTGACGTTTGGCAACTCGAACCTTCAGCTCCCTCCACAGATTTTCTATGGGATTAAGGTCTGGAGACTGGCTAGGCCACTCCAGGACCTTAATGTGCCTCTTCTTGAACCACTCATTTGTTGCCTTGGCCGTGTGTTTTGGGTCATTGTCATGCTGGAATACCCATCCACTACCCATTTTCAATGCCCTGGCTGAGGGAAGGAGGTTCTCAACCAAGATTTGACGGTACATGGCCCCCTCCATTGTCCCTTTGATGCTGTGAATTTGTCCTGTCCCCTTAGCAGAAAAACACCCCCAAAGCATAATGTTTCCACCTCCATGTTTGACGGTGGGGATGGTGTTCTTGGGGTCATAGGCAGCATTCCTCCTCCTCCAAACACGGCGAGTTGAGTTGATGCCAAAGAGCTCGATTTTGGTCTCATCTGACCAAAACACTTTCACCCAGTTCTCCTCTGAATCATTCAGATGTTCATTGGCAAACTTCAGACGGGTCTGTATATGTGCTTTCTTGAGCAGGGGGACCTTGCGGGCGCTGCAGGATTTCAGTCCTTCACGGCGTAGTGTGTTACCAATTGTTTTCTTGGTGACTATGGTCCCAGCTGCCTTGAGTTCATTGACAAGATCCTCCCGTGTAGTTCTGGGCTGATTCCTCACCGTTCTCATGATCATTGCAACTCCACGAGGTGAGATCTTGCATGGAGCCCCAAGCCGAGGGAGATTGACAGTTATTTTGTGTTTCTTCCATTTGCGAATAATCGCACCAACTGTTGTCACCTTCTCACCAAGCTGCTTGGCGATGGTCTTGTAGCCCATTCCAGCCTTGTGTAGGTCTACAATCTTGTCCCTGACATCCTTGGAGAGCTCTTTGATCTTGGCCATGGTGGAGAGTTTGTAATCTGATTGAGTGATTGCTTCTGTGGACAGGTGTCTTTTATACAGGTAACAAGCTGAGATTAGGAGCACTCCCTTTAAGAGTGTGCTCCTAATCTCAGCTCATTACCTGTATAAAAGACACCTGGGAGCCAGAAATCTTTCTGATTGAGAAGGGGTCAAATACTTATTTCCCTCATTAAAATGCAAATCAATTTATAACATTTTTGACATGCATTTTTCTGGATTTTTTTGTTGTTATTCCGTCTCTCACTGTTCAAATAAACCTACCATTAAAATTATAGACTGATCATTTCTTTGTCAGTGGGCAAGCGTACAAAATCAGCAGGGTATCAAATACTTTTTTCCCTCACCGAAATGACTGTGAATTGCAGGCCCGTGCAAATATTGGGGCCTAGGGTCTCAGGGGGCCAGGCCCGTCCTCCTCAGGACCTCCATACTCTTTCAAACGCTCTGGATTACCTGTTTGGTATTTATAATGATTTATATAATTTCTAAATCCTGGGAAAAAACATTACATTATTTCTAAAATGTCTGTAAGTGAATTAAAATTCATGAAAGAGATAATGCTGATGAAATGTGAAAGTGTTAGCTAAAATAATATTTCAACAAAATACAATTTCGGTGATTCTGCTGGTAAGTTGACCCTGGTACTTCATTTAAGGCCAAGTTTAGATCTCTTTTGTTTTTTCTTTTCTCATATTCCAGACCAAACTCCCTACATGGGTCTTTTCTCTGACAGCCTATAAGTGCTGTGACAATGTCTGTCCTAAAGTGCAACACACATTTTACATTTCATCATCTCTTCGGAGACTTGCCCGCTTGACACTTCCATCTACCCAAGGTATCTTGCCTACGTCACTACTTCTTCCGCTTGAATAAAATACAAAATAGTAGCTAGCAGCAAGATAGTGATCATGGAGGTTATTTTTAATGAGTGCATTTCGCAAAAGAGTTCACTGTGTTGCCTAGGTTCAGGTTTTCGAGACTAATTCTCAAAGGGGCGGCAGGCCAATTATCCCACTGCAGCTCCCATATCCTTAGTTTTAGACATTCACATTATGCTTTTGTTTCAAAGCTCAATGGGCAATGAACATAATAAATGCTTCCTACATGGTGAGTCAGAAGCCATTGATGGGTTTTTGTTGATTTATTTTGTGTTTTGGAGGGAACCTGGATTTTGGATGGATTTAGAAACCTTTATTTAGTTTACTTGTTGGGTGGGTCATACACATAGGATGAATCATCAACTATCGCCGGTATTAAATCAAAGGCGCATTATCAACAAGGGCACTGCCCTTGACTCATACTGTATGTCAGCGAAATTGCCTTTAAAGGGTAAATCCATAGTTGAACCAATAACACAGCAGACACCCCAACACTATTTTGGTAAAAAGCTGAGGGATGTGGCCGGAAAAATTATACAATTTCCATTGATGTAGAATATCTTATGGAGCCATCTTACATGTTGTCTCTAATGAGACTGCTCAGGAGAGCTCAGTTGATGGATGTGTTAATAGAGGCGAGGTATAGAACCATTCCTACCCAGGAATGGTTCTATAAGGCTGACATTTAAACATGACATTCTTCAACATTGGAAAAACAAATAGCTGATATATGTATTGCAACAGTATGTGAAACAAACATTTGTGTCAATGTCAAACAGGCAGTTTGTTCCCTGTTGTGAGATTTAGATGTTTAGTTAGTGTGGCAATGAAAATAAGAGCTCTGACAGTATAAAGAAGACTAAACGCTCTATTAGGTTTGTATAATGAGGCACAACAGAGGCAAAGTTAGCACTAAGGCGTAATTCTAAAAGAACATTATCACTCTTTGCCGGCTTTCCTCAGAAACTAAACAGACTCCACCAAAACTTCTGTCTCCCACCCACCTCTTTAAGGGGTAATGAGACTGCCATTGGAATTAAAGGCCAATTAATTAGCCCCAATGACGCCTTTTAATTAAGTGTCAGATCATCAGAAGATTGGAAAGGTAGCAATTATTATTTACAACTTTGTTCTTCGAATGAACTCATCTGTCCTGGCACAAATTAAAGGGGAGGAGAGAAATGCCAATATTACAAAGTGAGCGTGGTGGCCATGGTAATACCTGCTTCATTATGAATTCCTTTTATTTCCACAATCGATGCGAGCCAAGGCTCTGGGAGTAAAATGCACTAAAGATGACCTTTGAGGGATCTCATAACAACCCAACATAATATCATTGATAAGCATTAATCTGGTACGATTTTGCAAAAAGATGGGCATCAAAAACATGACCCTCATGTGAATACATTGCATTCAATGGGGGGGAGATTTCAATCACACTATTGACGCCTAGGGATAGGCTCATGGACATGACGCCTAAGTGAATACATTGCATTCAATGGGGGGGAGATTAGTGCTACAATATTGAGACCTAGAGATAGGCATCAGAGACATGATGACTAAGTCAGTACATTGCATTCAATGAGATTGACACATAGATATGCTTCAAGTAGTTTACACATAAGTCAATACATTCATGTCTGTCTGATTTCTCTCTCTTCCTCCATCTCTCTGTCTTGTATCTATCTATTTCTCCTTCCTCTCTCCCTCCTCTCTCTCTCTCTCTCTCTCTCTCCCTCTATTTTCTAAACCCACCTCTCCATCTCTCCCTCTACTATCTCTCTCTCCATCCCACATTCTCTCTCTCTATCTCAGCTGGTAGAGCACGGCGCTTGTAACGCCAAGGTAGTGGGTTCGATCCCCGGGACCACCCATACACAAAAATGTATGCACGCATGATTGTAAGTCGCTTTGGATAAAAGCGTCTGCTAAATGGCATATTATTATTATTATATTCTCCAATCCCCCCTCTCCATCTCTCTCTCACAAAAACACTGTGTTCCATCCTCTGAAACTCAGGGAGTGTCCTGCGATTGCAGGAAGTTAATTAATTGGGGGGGTCATAGGAGCGTTTTTTGTAACCTGGGGACCATCATGACCCAGCATATGAAATTTGAAGTCAATCGGGCCAAAGATTTTTGGACCTCCATTGGACACAATGGTCGTGCAGTACTAGAGGAGGTCTGTCTGTATGTCTGCAGTGTTGTAGTGGAGGGTATACGCAGGTATACGCCGTTCACCCACTTATTTTTCAGAGGGCATTGTGTATATTTACTTCTTAGTCCCCACGATGCACATCAAATTTGTGTAGTGGAGGTATATCAATTAATAAGGCTGATGGAACAGATCAGAATGTTTAGCTTAAAATGTTGAAAAACTATTATTTATTCACATTTTAGGTGCAGCAATGTGCACACTGCGGTAGGCATATGCGCGAATGTTCCAAAATGCAATTTGTGGGAAAAACATTGTTCTAAAATGCGAGCGGGTCCGTGGACAGAGATGGAAATATCTGTTCGAAATTTAGAAAGAGGGGAGATCTAAAGATGCAACAACTATCATGGGTTGCTAATATGACTAGGATAATGCCTTTGGCTGCTAGACAATTAAAGAATGTTGAATGAAAACCAATAGAACTGGAGACCGCATATGAGGAAATCTTTATGCAAAATAATTGTCTCCACGTTTCTATGGTGGGATTTTGGTTATAGGCTACTTTGAAGCAAGGTAAGACATGCCTCATAAAACATCCAGGTTTCAAACAATTAAGGAACAGGAAAAATATAGTTTTGCTAATGATAGGCCTAACCATCTTCTGGTAGATGTAAAGGCTTTCCCAAAAACCTTTTCAATTACATGTTAACCAGCTACAAAGTAGCATACCTGGAGGTTTACTAACACGTTAGTTCTAGTAGCTATGTTGACTTGACCTTAGCTATTATGGTGACAATGATGTAGGCTGTGTGTAGTGGTTAGCGGTTATGATATGAAGGTTTGGCTTGGAAAGTTGTTTTTGCCTGGTCACAGACAGTTGATGTGTTGATCTATTGCCCCAAATTTGTAAGTCACTCTGGATAAAAGCATCTGCTAAATGACTTAAATGTAAATGTAAATGTTGTGCACTGAAGTCCACAAGCGAAAAGAAAAGGTGAGAGGAGGAGAGCGCGTAGATGCGAGAAGGAATTATCCAATGATCAAAGGGATCACTCTGTTTGTATGTTGCTGCTATGAAAGTGAACTGTGTTCGCATGTGATCAGGGGTGTATTCATTCTACCGATTCTGTTGAAAAATGTTTCTTAAACAGATGCAAACGGAATGAAACAGGGATAAATATACCTGAATTTGTCCAATAGAAACTCTTGTTTGCAACCGTTGGACAATTGATTACACCCTAGATCAGCTAGATGCAGGCAAGATTGTACAAGGCGGTTGTCACGCCCTGGCTCTGGGGACTCTTATATGTTGAGCCAGGGTGTTAGTTTCTATGTTTAGTGTTCTATGTTCATGTTCTAGTTCATGTGTTTCTATGTTGGCCGGGGTGGTTCCCAATCAGAGGCAGCTGTGGCTTGTTGTCTCTGATTGGGAACCATACTTAGGCAGCCTGTTTTGCACTTGTCAATTGTGGGATCTTGATCCGTAAGGTTTGTGTTTAACCCTAGGACTTCACGTATCGTTTATTGTTTTGGTTCGTTGTGTGTACTCATTAAAAGTATGTACGCTTATCACGCTGCGCCTTGGTCCACTTATTACGACGATCGTGACAGAAGATCCCACCAAAGGAGGACCAAGCAGCGTGTCCAGGAACAGACAGCCTGGACTTGGGAGGAGATCCTGGACGGGAAGGGATCCTGGACTTGGGAAGAGATCCAGGCCGGAATGGATCGGCGTCCTTGGGAGGAGACTGTGGAGGCGCGCTACAGAGAGGAGCAGCGGCAACGCAGTGGGTACCGGTTGGAGGAAGCCCGAGAGAGAGCCCCAAGAAAATTATTTTGGGAGGATAAAAGGGCAGGCTCCGTGTTATGCGGAGCCACGTACTGTGCCGCGAGTGTTCCGGCACAGTCCTGTACGTCCTGTGCTAGCACCACGCACGTGTCGTGCTAAGGTGGGCATGCAGCCAGGACGGAGTGTGCCGGCTCAACGCTCATGGCCTCCAGTACCCCTCCTCGGTCCCGTATATCCTGCGCCAGTGCCACGTGCTGTAGCGCCAGTACGAGTGCACAGCCCTGTACATCCTGTGCTGATGCCTCACACATATTGTGTGGAAGTAGGCATTCAGCCAGGACGGGTTGTGTCAGCTCTCCGCTCCAGACCTCCAGTCCGCCTCCACAGTCCGGCCCGGCCCGTTCCGGCTCCCCGCACCAAGCCTATGGTGCGTGTTCCCAGTCCAGCCCGGCCCGTTCTGGCTCCCCGCACCAAGCCTATGGTGCGTGTTCCCAGCCCGGTCCGGCCTGTTCCTGCTCCCCGCACCAAGCCTGTGGTGCGCGTCGCCAGCCCGGTCCGGCCTGTTCCTGTCCCTCGCACCAAGCCTGTGGTGCGCGTCACCAGCCCGGTCCAGCCTGTTCCTGTCCCTCGCACCAAGCCTGTGGTGCGCGTCGCCAGCCCGGTCCGGCCTGTTCCTGTCCCCCGCACCAAGCCTGTGGTGCGCGTCGCCAGCCCGGTCCAGCCTGTTCCTGTTCCCCGCACCAAGCCTGTGGTGCGCGTCGCCAGCCCGGTCCGGCCTGTTCCTGCTCCCCGCACCAAGCCAGTGGTGCGCGTCGTCAGCCCGGTCTGGCCGTTCCTGCTACGCGCACCAAGCCAGTGGTGCGCGTCGCCAGCCCGGTCCGGCCTGTTCCTGCTCCCGGCACCAAGCCAATGGTGCGCGTCGCCAGCCCGGTCCGGCCTGTTCCTGCTCCCCGCACCAAGCCAATGGTGCGCGTCGCCAGCCCGGTCCGTCCCGTTCCTGCTCCCCGCACCAAGCCAGTGGTGCGCGTCGTCAGCCCGGTCCGGCCCGTTCCTGCTCCCCGCACCAAGCCAGTGGTGCGCGTCGTCAGCCCGGTCCGGCCCGTCCCTGCTCCCCGCACCAAGCCAGTGGTGCGCGTCACAGCCCGGTCCGGCCGGTTCCTGCTCCCCGCACCAAGCCTGTGGTGTGCGTCGCCAGCCCGGCCCGGCCTGTTCCTGCTCCCTGCACCAAGCCAGTGGTGCGCGTCGTCAGTCCGGCACAGCCCGTGCCTGTTCCACCGGTGCCTGGTCAGGTACCGGTCAGCTGCTCCACACCGGAGCCTAAGCAATCCGCTCCACCGATGTCCAGTCCAGCTCCAGCCAGCGGGGCCAGACCAGACCAGGGGCGCTACGGGGGGGTAGCTAGAGAGTGGTGGTCACGCCCGGAGCCGGATCCGCCTCCGAGGCAGAATGCCCACCCGGCCCCTCCACTGTTGGGTTTAGTTGGCGCGGTCGCAGTCCGCGCCTTTGGGGGGGGGTACTGTCACGCCCTGGCTCTGGGGACTCTTATATGTTGAGCCAGGGTGTTAGTTTCTATGTTTAGTGTTCTATGTTTATGTTCTAGTTCATGTGTTTCTATGTTGGCCGGGGTGGTCCCCAATCAGAGGCAGCTGTGGCTTGTTGTCTCTGATTGGGAACCATGCTTAGGCAGCCTGTTTTGCACTTGTCATTTGTGGGATCTTGATCCGTAAGGTTTGTGTTTAATCCTAGGACTTCACGTATCGTTTATTGTTTTGGTTCGTTGTGTGTACTCATTAAAAGTATGTACGCTTATCACGCTGCGCCTTGTTCCACTTATTACGACGATCGTGACAGCGGTATTGAATGTGTCAATGTCTGTCACCTTGATTACTCAAATTTTCTCGACCTGTGCACCTACGTTGTAAACTTTCATTCATATGCTAGGTTGTAGCAACCTCATGATGGGTATAGGAAAAATTGAGTATCATGTAGTAGCCTAAATCTATCGATGTTACATTGATCTGGGTGAATGGAATATGAATGACAGTCATCTAATATGCTGTAATAGAGATAAGGCCATGCTCAAAAAAATAATAATTGTCCTCCCTCATCTTAAACGGCACCGACCGCGGCTGTTCTCTATTTATGTATGACTGACAAAATCCTACGAACATCTCCATTCAACCTCTGCCAGTGTCTGTCCAGGCTTTCACATCAAAGGCCTAACAGAGTGCATATTTTCTGGCCATTTTAGTCAAATTCATTTTCATATGCTTGTTTGGCGCTGCGCCCTCAAGAGGTGGTATTGCGGCAATGAGTCAAAATAGGAAATGCTGTGCTAAGGGGCTGGTTAGAGCTGGCAGAGGGTATAAAACGCAGGACTTGTAATCCAACTGGTAGAGGTCCAGACAGGTTTTTGTTATGAAATACCATTAACCTAGTCTGGCTGACACCGAAGTTCTCCTCCTCCTCACTTTAGAGTCTGGAAAGGCTCCTTGATGTTGTCTGCACCATGCATCAATAACGAAGGGACTGTGGTTGGTTGGTTCTCCTCTGTGTCTATCTCACACAAACACCCACATGGACAGCCGCACACAGCCCTGAGCGCTGCCCCCTTCCAATACAACTGTCAGATTCCAAACAACAAGAGGTCTCCAATCCTCAAGGATTTCTTTGTTGTTGAGAGAACCAATCAAAGCGAATACTGCATTTACAATGGACTCCTGTCCAGACCAGTATGTCACAGCTCTCCTTCGCTGTGTACGACTTGAGTCGTGTCAGCCAGGCTACCATTAACCTGCTATTATGGTAAAAGAAAATATATCTGGGGACCCCTATTGATGGTCTAAAAAGGTAATTTGGGAGACCACTATGGAAGGTGGTCTCCCAAATTACCTTTTTAGACCATCAATAGGGGTCCCCAGATATCTTTTCTGAGATAGACACAGAGGAGAACCAACCAACCACAGTCCCTTCGTTATTGATGCATGGTGCAGACAACATCAAGGAGCCTTTCCAGACTCTAAAGTGAGGAGGAGGAGAACTTCGGTGTCAGCCAGACTAGGTTAATGGTATTTCTTTTCTTTTACCATAATACCATGACCTTAATAACCATTCGGAATTAATGTCTAAGGTTAACCCTAATGCCTAAATGTAACCAAAATCTCGGAATTAATTCCTAAACTTAACCGTCAAGGTTAGTTTCGGTTTCACTTTGGCACAGTTTGACTGACAGCTAACACACAGCAAAATATAACATAAATAAAACAGCAACACACAAAAAAAAATCTACAGACAGCACCAAAGAAGGCCCCACACGTTATAATTAAAACAGCCAGCCATGCCATATCTCCTTTGCTGCAGTTAGGGGCGAGATACGGCATTTTCTAAGTAGATTGAGTTGCATCTGTGTGTCTAACAAAATACCTAAAAGAGTTATGGAAGGTCCAAAATAGTTATCGGAGGGTCCAAGAAAGTGTTCTGAACATGCCCCCGCATGGTCAAAAGAACATATCTGGAAGTCCAAGAAAGTGATCTGGTATACTTCCAAGGGAGTGATGTGTGGTACTCCACCACACACACACACAAAGCCATTGCTTTGATCAAGCGTTATACTGGGGAGATAAAACAGTATAGTAAAATATGCATTAAAAGGGTGAATTTTGATTCCTGAGATATATTCTTATTAAAGTGTTCCCATAAAGATAATTATTCAGTAAAGATCAATGGGTTACTAGAATAATAATAATATGCCATTTAGCAGTCGCTTTTATCCAAAGCGACATACAGTCATGCGTGCATACATTATTGTATTTTTTTGTGTATGGGTGGTCCCGGGGATCGAACCCACTACCTTGGCGTTACAAGCGCCGTGCTCTACCAGCTGAGCTAAGGCATGTCACCAAAAGGTTGAATCCGAGTGAAAAGTTACCACATGTTCTGGCAGATTTTTTTTGTATTTTTTTTTGTCAGTGATGGTGTTAAGACATTTTGTTCAGAATGAAAATGTAGCTCCTCATGAAGCCAAATGCTATTGCATTCAGATAAACGAGGTCTCCAGCTTGACAAACTAATCATAACAGAGCCTTTGCATTTCTCCTTTTTAAGAGGGAAAAACAATACCGCATGAAAAAGTACTTCTGAATTACTTATTATCTAGCATGACGAAAACAGAGACTACAGAGCTACAACAGAGGCTACAGAGGTCACGTAGCTACATTTAGCCTAGCAAACACCTAGGCTAAACGCAATACCATTTTGGCTAGCCATCTTTTTGATGTGGTAAAAAGTTATATAAACGTCTAAACAACGACATGAAAGTATTCATAAAACATCAAGGAAAGTTAAACTTACAGAATGGTGCCAGCATAAGGGCTATGAAAGACATGATGACGAAGGATGGAAGATGGTTATATTCGGGACTGTCGAAAACAGTAGCTAGCTAACAACAACCAACTACTTCTTTTGTCTTCTTCTGCAGTCTCGAAAAGCCGGTGTAGTCTGGCTGTAATGATGTGACTACTTATTTACTACCAATGTCAAATAGCAAAAACTCTACCTGATTACTATTGAAAAGCTTGTGTAGTAAAGCTGTAGTGTTTTGACTAGTTATTTACTATCAACATCAAGTAGTAAAAATCCCTAACTGGTTACTGCTGGAAACACTACTGTTTTCCTACTGAACACTACAAAACTCTACTTGAGTAGTGCATTAACTACACATTCACTACAAGTCTCTACATAGTCACTACTGCACAAAAATGTTTTATGCAGTAATTCAGTAGTACTTTTTCATGAGGGTATGAAAGGGAAAAGGCATTCTATGTTTAACATTTGTGTAACAATCTCTGCCCTTTCTGTGACATTTAATGTTGCCAATTAATTATAATCAGCTCTAATAATGAGATGAGAAATACCAACAGTATCAGTAAAAGGTTTACCTTGAATTAACTGCTGGATATACTGTAGGTTTTTTTCAGCTATGGGTTCTGTACACAGTCGTTACCCTTGTGTTCAGGAGGGTGCAGCATGCTGAATGTTGCAGATATAAATGTTATTAATAGAAACATGATTCCTTACTCTACATGTCAGAGAAACATGTCTGTTATATATAATTTTATATCTGAATGGTTCACAACAATGTGCACTACCGAACAAAGCTTGGACTGACAGTCCAAAGGACCTGTGTGGGATCAATTCCCGGTCAGGATACTCCCCAAAACCCTTGTATGGGTGACAGAAATAGCATATGCATATGCTGGTGGTATTGTAGAAAGGAGTCAAAGGACTGATTTCATAAGAATTAATAATTCACTGATGTTGCAAGACACTCTGGAAATGGAGTAGAGTGCTTCTTTTAAGTGGGCACAAGAGGATCAAGTTAGGATTGGCCAAGTTTGTCACCCTCTGGCTTCACTTTTTTCCAATTAAATTCTCTTAAACCCACAATCACAACCTGTCCTATGCCAGGATATTGTAACTGTCTTCAACACAAAGCAACAGTACCTCTCTCAGCAGAATAAACCATCTAGAGAAAGGGTAGCATCACAACAGGGAAGTAGATTAAACATACCCGGAGCACACACATTTCCAAATGCTGTCTTCCATTTCAGGATGCCGACAGAGTTCAGACTGCAGAATTCAGCGCTGCTATGTGCCAAAAGAGTAAACAATACAGACACGAGAGGATTTAGGACACACAACTTTATCATTGTAGTTTTTAATCTTTCCTGCATTCTCTCGTCTTCCCCTGTTGTGAGCTTGGCTTTCCATCGCTATTGGATTGTTCCATATGCAAACTTAATTGAATCACTAAACAAAAGAGCTGTAGTTCTTAGCGCTTTTGTGTGACTGAATTCAATGTCATTGCAGGGTAATACTTTTATCCCCTTTGTTTTGAAGTAGGGTAGGATCTGCTGTTGCTGCTTTCACTGAAACTAAAAGCTTTATAATTAACACATAATATTTGGCACGACTTCTTTCATTTGACAAAAAAGTCATGAAAATACTCTTTGGTGACACTTCAAGAAGAGTGCAGCTTTTGAAAATGATGTTCACTGAGTAGTTGGAATTGTTTCAGTGACTGAGAGACATATTTGGTATGTTCTTAGGCATGAATATGGAAAAACCGACCTATGTCCCCTCGGTATGGTGACTTTAGGATGATTTAGGATGATCATTGGACACTGTGTTAACCAACCTCCAAACGAACTTCAACGCCATACAACACTCCTTCCGTAGCCTCTAACTGCTCTTAAACACTAGTAAAACTAAATGCATGCTCTTCAACCGAACGCTGCTTGCACCCGCCCACCCGACTAGAATCACTACTCTCGGCGGGTCTGACCTAGAGTATTTGGACAACTACAAATACCTAGGAGTCTGGTTAGACTGTAAACTCTCCTTCCAGACTCACATTAAGCATCTCGAATCAAAAGTTAGATCTAGAATCGGCTTCCTATTTCGCAACAAAGCCTCCTTCACTCATGCTGCCAAACATGCCCTCGTAAAACTGACTATCCTACCGATCCTTGACTTTGGCGATGTCATTTACAAAATAGCCTCCAACACTACTCAGAAAATTGGATGTAGTCTATCACAGTGCCATCCGTTTTGTCACCAAAGCCCCATATACTACTCACCATTGTGACCTGTACGCTCTAGTTGGCTGGCCCTCACTACAGATTTGTCGCCAAACCCACTGGCTCCAGGTCATCTATAAATCACTGCTAGGCAAATCCCCGCCTTATCTTAGCTCACTGGTCACCATAGCAACACCCACCCGTAGTCTGCGCTCCAGCAGGTATATCTCACTGGTCACCCCCAAAGCCAACACCTCCCTTGGCCGCCATTCCTTCCAGTTCTCTGCTGCCAATGACTGGAACAAACTGCAAAAATCTCTAAAGCTGGAGACTCTTATCTCCCTCACTAACTTTAAGCATCAGTTGTCAGAGCAGCTTACCGATCACTGCACCTGTACACAGCCATTCTGAAATTAGCCCACCCAACTACCTCATCCCCATATTGTTATTTATTTTGCTAAATTGCACCCCAGTATCTCTATTTGCACATCATATTTTGCACATCTATCATTCCAGTGTTAATACGAAATTGTAACTATTTTGCACTATGGCCTATTTATTGCCTTACCTCCATAATTTACTACATTCACACTCACTGTATATATATTTTCTGTTCTATTTTTGACTTTATGTTTTGTTTACCCCATATGTAACTCTGTGTTGTTGTTTTTATCGCACTGCTTTGCTTTATCTTGACCAGGTCGCAGTTGTACATGAAAACTTGTTCTCAACTGGCTTACCTGGTTAAATACATTTAAAAAATAGGACAGTTAGGTTGACCTAAGTTTGACCTACTGCTCTTACTGCATAACGCTGCCATGACAAAAAGATCTGCCATAACATGCCTTGTCATTTTATGGCACACATTGTCTATGCCACATGTCATAAGTCTTAAATGATGCATTAAATGGAATGTATACTATTATCCTATGTGACATCTAAGTTGTCAAACTGGGTAGGAACACTGTAACAAAACGTGGTGATCATAATCTATGGCCTGAAATTTAAGAAAACTTAAGGCAGCTTGTCAAAATCTTTAAATCTACTGCCCTTTGAAAATAAAGGGGTATAAATAGTATAAATATCCCCCCCCCAAAAAAAAACACAAATCTCTTGTCTGTTTTTCGCAAACTGTAGTTTGGGAATATTTTCTCTGAGGGGAAGTCCCAGAGATAACATTTGAGGATATTTGTTTGCTTAACTGTCAAAGAAAGTCTCAGTGAGACAATAATTCAAAGGATATAGCATCCTGCTTCATTTCCCCTCTCTACCCTCCTTACGGACACACTCCTCTCTCAAGGGGAGGATGGTTTAGTCTGTAAAATGTGGCTGCTGCTACAGTGAGGTTACATCAATTACATTTACATTTACATTTACGTCATTTAGCAGACGCTCTTATCCAGAGCGACTTACAAATTGGTGCATTCACCTTATAGCCAGTGGGATAACCACTTTACAATATGTTTTTTTTTTCTTTCTTTGGGGTGGGGTAAGGGGGGGGGTAGAAGGATTACTTTATCCTATCCCAGGTATTGCTTAAAGAGGTGGGGTTTCAAGTGTCTCCGGAAGGTGGTGAGTGACTCCGCTGTCCTGGCGTCGTGAGGGAGCTTGTTCCACCATTGGGGTGCCAGAGCAGCGAACAGTTTTGATTGGGCTGAGCGGGAACTGTGCTTCCGCAGAGGTAGGGGGGCCAGCAGGCCAGAGGTGGATGAACGCAATGCCCTCGTTTGGGTGTAGAGACTGATCAGAGCCTGAAGGTACGGAGGTGCCGTTCCCCTCACAGCTCCGTAGGCAAGCACCATGGTGCACATGAATACACTTTAACAATACTCGTAATGTTGGTTGAAAAGGTTGGACATAGAGTTGGTTTATTTGCAATACCATAATGATAACAGTACCAACCTCTTGAATGATAGGGCAAAATTTAGATTTCCGCCTAAATAGACAAACCCAAATGTAATTATTTTTCATGAGATGGCCATAAACAATAACTGATAATGTTGCGTAGTTATAGAACGGTCTAGAACTCATGTTCATAAACTCATGTTCATAAATTGCTGAGTTGTACTCACTTTTGACAACACAAGCTCAAGTACGTAATGCAAATATTATGAAAATAAAAAAAATCACACAGTAACTGCCGACGGATAATTTTCTCCTAAACGTCCACTGAGCAACGTGCAGACACCATTCAAACTTGTGCAGACTCATTACAACTTCAGCTTTAAGTACAATGTGATTTTGCCCATCTGTGACCAAGAGAAAGTGGTATTGTTTAAATTCTATTAAATGATTTAGTATTTTTTCATGTTGAGAGCTCCGGCTGAGAAATCACAGCGAGATGAAACCACAATGACTGGCTCCACTAGACCACTGGTGTAAAACTCATTCCACGGAGGGCTGTGTCTGCGGGTTTTCGCTCCTCCCTTGTCTTTGATTGATGAATTAAGGTCACTACACTAATTAGTAAAGAACTCCCCACACCTGGTTGTCTCGGCATTAATTGAAAGGTAAAACCAAAAAACTGCAGACATTAGGCCCTCCATGGAATGAGTTTGACACCCCTGCACTAGACTATCACTGTTTATATGCCATCTCTCAGGCTGGGCTCACTCGTTCAAAGGAAGAGAAAGTCAATTCTTCGTCTGGATAGGCCAGAAAATGTCACATGTCACTCCCTATTCAAATGTAGGGTGTGAAACCTAAAACTTCAAGTCAGCTCCACTGAGAGACTGGAAGGGGAGAGCAGACAGATGGGACGTTCTGGCATTATAAGGCACGGGACCCTACATTCACAGAGCACTTTGTACCACCAAAATGTCAGTCAGAACCGGTCCAGAACCATTCCCCCCATATGGGGGACTTAACTTCTAAGAGTCTAAACATTATGTTACCAATGTATAGAAAAGCATTCTGCAGTGAAGTTGTATTATTGGACACTGAAAGTTACACTGCTCAAAAGATAAAGGGAACACTTAAACAACACATCCTAGATCTGAATGAATGAAATAATCTTATTAAATACTTTTTTCTTTACATAGTTGAATGTGCTGACAACAAAATCACACAAAAATTATCAATGGAAATCATGTTTATCAACCCATGGAGGTCTGGATTTGGAGTCACCCTCAAAATTAAAGTGGAAAACCACACTACAGGCTGATCCAACTTTGATGTAATGTCCTTAAAACAAGTCAGAATGAGGCTCAGTAGTGTGTGTGGCCTCCACGTGCCTGTATGACCTCCCTACAACGCCTGGGCATGCTCCTGATGAGGTGGCGGATGGTCTCCTGAGGGATCTCCTCCCAGACCTGGACTAAAGCATCCGCCAACTCCTGGACAGTCTGTGGTGCAACGTGGCGTTGGTGGATGGAGCGAGACATGATGTCCCAGATGTGCTCAATTGGATTCAGGTTTTTTTGAGCAGTGTATAAAGGAAGAAACATACAGGTAGACAATTAATTGAACATCATAGGCCGTGTCTACACTTGACACTAACATTAGACTTCTGCTATCAGAAGATCGCATTAAAAAGACACGTTGCATTGTGGTCTGATTGTGTTCAGATCTGGCGGACCACCTCAGGAGGTGGTCACTGATGCATTGTGTGCGGATTTCTCCTCAGCCTGGACGCAATCAAGCTACCGAAAGCACATACAGTGGGCGACGTCATCAGCACACTGTTTTGGGACCAAGAGGCACCTTTTCATTATAACATGTGGGAAACAATTTTGCTGGCCTCATAAATGCTAGCTAATGCTAGCTAATATTTAGAAAAACTACTTTTTGTTTGGCTAAAGTTATGCTAATCAATTTGCAATATATTTAGATTTGCTTGCTAGCTACAGAACCTAGCTGACTAGTTAGCTACAGTAGTTAGCTTCTGCCATCAAGTTGTTGTTGTGTTATTTCATATCAAGTTTAAAGTTTTAATGCCACATGCACAAGTACAGTGAAATGCCTTTCTTGCAAGTTATTAACCCAACAATGGTGTCATCAATATCAATGCAATATAAAAAATAACAAGGTAGAACAAAAACACAAGATAAATAAAAATAAGAAGAACACAAAAAAGTAAGATGCTATATACAGGGTCAGTTCCAATACCATATTTACAATCTGCAGGGATACTGGCGTGATAGAGGTAGATACAGTGCCCTCAGTAATTATTGGGACAGTGAAGCATGTTATCTTCTTTTGGCTCTATACTTCAAAACTTTGGATTTGAAAATCAAACAATGACTATGAGTTTAAAGTGCAGACTGGCAGCTTTCATTTGAGTGTACTTATTGTAAAAATATTGGGACAAATTCACTTATAACGTATGTGTATTAACGTAGTAAAAAGTTAAGTAATTGGTCCCATATTCATAGCACACAATGACTACATCAAGCTTGTGACTCTAAACATTTTTTGGATGCATTTGCTGTTTGTATTGTTTGTGTTTCAGATTATTTTCTGCCCAATAGAAATTAATGGTAAATAATGTATTGTATCAGTTTGGGGTCACTTTTATTGTAAAATGAGAATAGAATATGTTTCTAAATATTTCTACATGAATGTGGATGCTACCACGATGACAGATAATCCTGAATGAATCGTGAATAATGATGAGTTACAGACGCACAAATATCATACCCCCAAGACATGCTAACCTTTCACCATTACAATTACACGGGAGGTTAGCATTTTTTGGGGGGTATGATATTTGTGCTTTTTTCAAAAAAATACTTCACTGTCCCTGAGAGAATGCCAAGAGTGTGCAAAGCTGTCATCAAGGCAAAGGGTGGCTATTTGAAGAATCTCAAATATATAATATATTTTGATTTCTTTAAAACTTTTTTGGTTACTACATGATTCCATATGTGTTATTTCATAATTTTGATGTCTTCACCATTATTCTACAATGTAATTTTTTTTTTAGAAATAAAGAAAAACCCTTGAATGAGCAGGTGTATCCGAAGTTTTGACAGATTTTGTAAGTATTCACCCCCTTGAGTCCATACATGTTAGAATCACCTTTACAGCTGTGAGACTTTCTGGGTCTAAGAGCTTTACACACCTGGATTGTACAATATTTGCACGTTATTCTTTAACAAATTATTCAAGCTCTGTTAAATTGGTTTTTGGTCCTTGCTAGACAGCCATTTGCAAGTCTTGCCATAGATTTTCAAGACGATTTCAGTCAAAAGTGTAAAGAGGCCACTCAGGAACATTCAATGTCATCTTGGTAAGCAACTCCAATGTATATTTGGCCTTATGTTTTAGGTTATTGTCCTGCTGAAAGGTGAATTTGTCTCCCAGTGTTTGTTGGAAAATATTTTATTCTGTGCAGGCTTCCTTCTTTTCACTCTGTCATTTAGGTAAGTATTGTGGAGTAACTACAATGTTGTTAATCCATTCTCAGTTTTCTCCTATCACAGCCAATAAACTCTGTAACTGTTTTACAGTCACCATTGGCCTCAGCGTGAAATCCCTGAACGGTTTCCTTCCTCTCCGGCAACTGAGTTAGGAAGGACGCCTATATATTTGTAGTGACTGGTATTGATATACCATCAAAGTGTAATTAATAACTTCACCATGCTCAAAGAGATATTCAATGTCTGCTTTTTTTTTTACTCATCTGCCAATAGGTGCCATTCTTTGTGAGTCATTGGAAAACCTCCCTGGTCTTTGTGGTTCAATCTGTGTTTGAAATTCACTGCTCGACTGAGGAAAAGGAAAGGGAAAGGGGACCTTACAGATAATTGTATGTGTGGGGTACAAAGATGAGGTAGTCATTACAAATCATGTTAAACACTATTATTCCACACAGAGTGATTTCATGCAACTTATTACGTGACTTGTTAAGCAATTTTTTTACTTTTGAACTAATTTACTGTAGGCCTGCCAAAACAAAGGGGTTGAATACTTTTTTATTTTTTTTAGGGGGTAGATCAGCTTTAATATTGCAGATAGATTGTAACTTCCATCAATGTAGTTGTCTGCATCACTTCCCCATATGTTTTTTTTAATGTGTATATATATTTATATGTACACATACATACACATATATTTACACATACATACATATCCTTTAAAAATATATATATTTCCCTTTATTACTTTCCAACCCCACCATCCCCTCCCTAATTTGAGTAAACTAGTGAACAACAATGCTTAGGCCTCTACTTCATGCTTATACATACTATATACATTTTATGGACACAGTCAATTTTACAATAATTCTGTTTTGTTTGTTTTTACTCCTGAACTTCCTCCGATAATTTTCATGATGTCCATCTGGTATGCTTCTATATGCCATATCTTTCTAACTGTGCTCTTTCACAAAGCTCACAATATATAACCTATATACTTATTATGGACACAGCATGTCTTACACTAGTTATCTTGTTGTTATTAGTTGTTGTTATTAGTCCCATCCTTCAGCTCCATTCAACACCTCCCATCTATCACTTAACACCATCCATATTGGATTTCTATTTGCCATATACTTTTCAACTGTACTGTGATGTTTTACTAAAGATCTGAACCTTTCTATTCTCATTGTTTCTACAGATTGTGAATTGAAAATAAACATCTTTGCTAAAAGTATTATTATATTATTGATCGATTGACTATGACTTTTCATATCACCCAGTAGTGCTATCTGCAGGGTCAGCTCCATACAAATATTGCAATCCTTCAGCCATTCCTGGACCTGTGTCCAGAAACAAGCTACAAATGGACAGTACCTAAACAAACGATCTAATGATTCTGTCTCTTCACAGCCAAATCTGGAGAGCTGGGAAGATTGTATCCCCCACATAAATAACATTCTACAGGTAGCAAGATTTTGAATCCGGCGTCGTTTTGCGTGTCAGTTCATAAACACTATGCCATGGAATCGGTACGTCAAAAATCTCTTCCCAACTATTTTGCAATCTCTATGGGACGGCTGTCAATCTTTTGGTCCTTAAATGAAACTGGGGTTGAATACTTACTGACTCAAGACATTTCAGCTTTTCATTTTTAATTAATTTGTAAACACTTCTAAAAACATAATTCCACTTTGACATTATGGGGTATTGTGTGTAGGCCAGTGACACACAATCTCAATGTAATCAAGATTAAATTCAGGCTGTAAGACAACAAAATGTGGAAAAAGTCAAGGGGTGTGAATACCTTCTGAAGGCACTGTAGGTATTCCTGTTATCTAGATGGGTGGGGGCAGTGTGGAGTGCAATTGCGATTGCGTCTTCTATGGATCTGTTGGGGTGTTATTCAAATTGGAGTTGGTCTAGGGTGTCTGGGATGATGGAGTTGATATGTGCCATAAGCTTCCTTTCAAAGCACTTCATGATTACAGATGTGATTGTTACAGGGCGGTGGTCATTGTGGCATGAAGCCTTAGAATGATTGTGAACAGGAATGATGGTAGTCATCTTAAAACATGTGGGGATTACAGACTGGGACAAGGACATGCCTGCCAGTGAATATGCCTACCAGCTGATCTGCGCATGCTCTGAGAACACGCCCTAGAATACCATCCGGCCCTGCGTCCTTGCAAATGTTGACCTGATTAAAGACCTTACTCACATCGGCCTCGGAGAGCAAGATCACCCAGTCCTCTGGTGCAGTGGGGACCCTCATGAACGGTATGGTTTTGTTATTGTCGAAGTGTGCATAAAATGCGTTGAGTTCGTCTGGAAGAGAGACATCATTGGGCAGATCACGGCTGGGTCTTCCTTTTTTTATCCGTAATGGACTGTGGCCCCTGCCACATGCGACGAGTGTCGGAGCGTGTGTAATATGATTCCACTTTCATTTGATGACTCTGCAGAGGTAGTAGCGGGACTTCCGAACACTTAATGCGTCTAAGTCTACATTTAAATGTGGGCTTAGACACATGATGTGTTCGGAATTCCATGATCAAGTACAAGAAGTCACCATTATCATATTTAGCCTATTTCACCGTTTGCAGAATGCATGCTGGTATTTGAATGCAGTTGAAGTCAGAAGTTTACATACACCTTATACAAATACATTTAAACTCAGTTTTTCACAATTCCTGACATTTAATCCTAGCAAAAATGTCCTGTTTTAGGTCAGTTAGGATCACCACTTTATTTTAAGAATGTGAAATGTCAGATTAATAGTAGAGGGAATGATTTAGTTCAGCTTTTATTTCTTTCATCACATTCCCAGTGGTTCAGAAGTTTACATACACTCAATTAGTATTTGGTAGCATTGCCTTTAAATTGTTTAACTTGGGTCAAACGTTTCGGGTAGCCTTCCACAAGCTTCCCACAATAAGTTGGGTGAATTTTGGCCCATTCCTCCTGACAGAGCTGATGTAACTAAGTCAGGTTGGTAGGCCTCCTTGCTCGCACACGCTTTTTCAGTTCTGCCCACAAATGTTCTATAGGATTGAGGTCAGGGCTTTGTGATGGCCACTCCAATACCTTGACTTTGTTGTCCTTAAGCCATTTTGCCACAACTTTGGAAGTATGCTTGGGGTCATTGTCGATTTGGAAGACCCACTTGCGACCAAGCTTTAACTTCCTAACTGATGTCTTGAGATGTTGCTTCAATATATCCACATAATTGTCCTTCCTCATGATGCCATCTATTTTGTAAAGTGCACCAGTCACTCCTGCACCAAAGCACCCCCACAGCATGATGCTGCCACCCCCTTGCTTCACGGTTGGGATGGTGTTCTTCGGCTTGCAAGTGTCCCCCTTTTTCCTCCAAACATAACAATGGTCATTATGGCCAAACAGTTCTATTTTTGTTTCATCAGACCAGAGGACATTTCTCCAAAAATTACGATCTTTGTCCGATGTGCAGTTGCAAACCTGTGGTGCTCTGTAGCTCAGCTGGTAGAGCACGTCGCTTGTAACGCCAGGGTAGTGGGTTCGATCCCCGGGACCACCCATGCACACATGACTGTAAGTCGCTTTGGATAAAAGCGTCTGCTAAATGGCATATTATTATTATTATAGTCTGGCTTTTTTATGGCGGTTTTGGAGCAGTGGCTTCTTCCTTGCTGAGCGGCCTTTCAGGTTATGTCGATATAGGACTCGTTTTACTGTGGATATAGATCATTTTGTATCTGTTTCCTCCAGCATCTTCACAAGGTCCTTTACTGTTGTTCTGGGATTGATTTGCACTTTTCGCACTAAAGTACGTTCATCTCTAGGAGACAGAACTCGTCTCCTTCCTGAGCGGTATGACGGCTGTGTGGTCCCATGGTGTTTATACTTGCATACTATTGTTTGTACGGATGAACGTGGTACCTTCAGAAGTTTGGATGAACCAGACTTGTGGAGGTCTACAATTTTTTTTCTGAGGACTTGGCTGATCTCTTTTGATTTTCCCATGATTTCAAGCAAAGCGGCACTGTGTTTGAAGGTAGGCCTTGAAATACATCCACAGATACACCTCAAATTGACTCAAATGATGTCAATTAGCCTGTCAGAAGCTTCTAAAGCCATGACATAATTTTCTGGAATTTTCCCAGCTGTTTAAAGGCACAGTCAACTTAGTGTATGTAAACTTCTGACCAACTGGAATTGTGATACAGTGAATTATAATTGAACTAATCTGTCTGTAAACAATTGTTGGAAAAATTACTTGTGTCATGCACAAAGTAGATGTCCTAACCGACTGGCCAAAACTATAGTTTGTTAACAAGAAAATTGTGGAGTGGTTGAAAAACGAGTTTTAATGACTCCAACCTAAGTGTATGTAAACTTCCGACTTCAACTGTATATAGCACAAGAAAAGGTAATCCAGACACAATGTGGACATGGTGGAAACATTTAAATGTAGGCTTAGACGCATGATGTGTTCAGAATTCCATGATCAGAACTCCATGATCAGAATTCAAAAAAAGCATTAACTGTCAAGTCTAGACACGGTCATACACTTGCTAATGTATGGTAAATTATGAGAAAGATTTATACAGTGGGAAGAACAAGTATTGATACACTGCCGATTTTGCAGGTTTTCCTACTTACAAAGCATGTAGAGGTCTGTAATTATTATCATAGGTACACTTCAACTGTGAGAGACGGAAAATCCAGAAAATCACATTGTATGATTTTTAAGTAATTAATTAGTATTTTATTGCATGACATAAGTATTTGATACATCAGAAAAGCAGAACTTAATATTTGGTACAGAAACCTTTGTTTGTAATTACAGTGGGGAAAAAAATGTATTTAGTCAGCCACCAATTGTGCAAGTTCTCCCACTTAAAAAGATGAGAGAGGCATGGAATTTTCATCATAGGTACACGTCAACTATGACAGACAAAATGAGAATTTTTTTTCCAGAAAATCACATTGTAGGATTTTTAATGAATTTATTTGCAAATTATGGTGGAAAATAAGTATTTGGTCAATAACAAAAGTTTCTCAATACTTTGTTATATACCCTTTGTTGGCAATGACACAGGTCAAACGTTTTCTGTAAGTCTTCACAATGTTTTCACACACTGTTGCTGGTATTTTGGCCCATTCCTCCATGCAGATCTCATCTAGAGCAGTGATGTTTTGGGGCTGTCGCTGGGCAACACAGACTTTCAACTCCCTCCAAAGATTTTCTATGGGGTTGAGATCTGGAGACTGGCTAGTCCACTCCAGGACCTTGAAATGCTTCTTACGAAGCCACTCCTTCGTTGCCCGGGCGATGTGTTTGGGATCATTGTCATGCTGCAAGACCCAGCCACATTTCATCTTCAATGCCCTTGCTGATGGAAGGAGGTTTTCACTCAAAATCTCACGATACATGGCCCCATTAATTCTTTCCTTTACACGGATCAGTCGTCCTGGTCCCTTTGCAGAAAAACAGCCCCAAAGCATGATGTTTCCACCCCCATGCTTCACAGTAGGTATGGTGTTCTTTGGATTCAACTCAGCATTCTTTGTCCTCCAAACACAACGAGTTGAGTTTTTACCAAAAAGTTATATTTTGGTTTCATCTGACCATATGACATTCTCCCAATCCTCTTCTGGATCATCCAAATGCACTCTAGCAAACTTCAGACGGGCCTGGACATGTACTGGCTTAAGCAGGGGGACACGTCTGGCACTGCAGGATTTGAGTCCCTGGCGGCGTAGTGTGTTACTGATGGTAGGCTTTGTTACTTTGGTCCCAACTCTCTGCAGGTCATTCACTAGGTCCCCCTGTGTGGTTCTGGGATTTTTGCTCACCGTTCTTCTGATCATTTTGACCCCACGGGGTGATATCTTGCGTGGAGACCCAGATCGAGGGAGATTATCAGTGGTCTTGTATGTCTTCCATTTCCTAATAATTGCTCCCACAGTTGATTTCTTCAAACCAAGCTGCTTACCTATTGCAGATTCAGTCTTCCCAGCCTGGTGCAGGTCTACAATTTTGTTTCTGGTGTCCTTTGACAGCTCTTTGGTCTTGGCCATAGTGGAGTTTGGAGTGTGACTGTTTGAGGTTGTGGACAGGTGTCTTTTATACTGATAACAAGTTCAAACAGGTGCCATTAATACAGGTAACGAGTGGAGGACAGAGGAGCCTCTTAAAGAAGAAGTTACAGGTCTGTGAGAGCCAGAAATCTTGCTTGTTTGTAGGTGACCAAATACTTATTTTCCACCATAATTTGCAAATAAATTCAATAAAAATCCTACAATGTGATTTTCTGGAATTTTTTTCCTCAATTTGTCTGTCATAGTTGACGTGTACCTATGATGAAAATTACAGGCCTCTCTCAACTTTTTAAGTGGGAGAACTTGCACAATTGGTGGCTGACTAAATACTTTTTTTCCCCACTGTACAGAGAAAATACGTTTCCTGTAGGTCTTGACCAGGTTTGCACACACTGCAGCAAGGATTTAGGCCCAGTCCTCCATACTGATCTTCTCCAGATCCTTCAGGTTTCGGGGCTGTCACTGGGCAATACGGACTTTCAGCTCCCTCCAAAGAATTTCTATTGGGTTCAGGTCTGGAGACTGGATAGGCCAGTCCAGGACCTTGAGATGCTTCTTACGGAGCCACTCCTTAGTTGCCCTGGCTGTGTGTTTCGGGTCGTTGTCATGCTGAAAGATCCAGCCACGACCCATCTTCAATGCTCTTACTGAGGGAAGGAGGTTGTTGGCCAAGATCTCGCGATACATGGCCCCATCCATCCTCCCCTCAATACGGTGCAGGCGTCCTGTCCCCTTTGCAGAAAAGCATCCCCAAAGAATGATGTTTCCACCTCCATGCTTCACGGTTGGGATGGTGTTCTTGGGGTTGTACTCATCCTTCTTCTTCCTCCAAACACGGCGAGTGGAGTTTAGACCAAAAAGCTATATTTTTGTCTCATCAGACCACATGACCTTCTCCCATTCCTCCTCTGGATCATCCAGATGGTCATTGGCAAACTTCAGACGGGCCTGGACATGCGCTGGCTTGAGCAGGGGGGCCTTGCGTGCGCTGCAGGATTTTAATCCATGACGGCATAGTGTGTTACTAATGGTTTTCTTTGAGACTGTGGTCCCAGCTCTCTTCAGGTCATTGACCAGGTCCTGCCGTGTGGTTCTGGGCTGATCCCTCACGATCATTGATGCCCCACGAGGTGAGATCTTGCATGGAGCCCCAGACCGAGGGTGATTGACCATCATCTTGAACTTCTTCCATTTTCTAATAATTGCGCCAACAGTTGTTGCCATCTCACCAAGCTGCTTGCCTATTGTCCTGTAGCCCATCCCAGCCTTGTGCAGGTCTACAATTGTATCCCTGATGTCCTTACACAGCTCTCTGGTCTTGGCCATTGTGGAGAGGTTGGAGTCTGTTTGATTGAGTGTGTGGACAGGTGTCTTTATACAGGTAACGAGTTCAAACAGGTGCAGTTAATACAGGTAATGAGTGGAGAACAGGAGGGCTTCTTAAAGAAAAACTAACAGGTCTGTGAGATCCGGAATTCTTACTGGTTGGTAGGTGATCAAATACTTATGTCATGCAATAAAATGCAAATTAATTACTTAAAAATCATACAATGTGATTTTCTGGATTTTTTTTTAGATTCCGTCTCTCACAGTTGAAGTGTACCTATGATAACAATTACAGACCTCTACATGCTTTGTAAGTAGGAAAACCTGCAAAATCGGCAGTGTATCAAATACTTGTTCTCCCCACTGTATATGAATTAACAGAAGCAGAATAAGATGTGGTTTAAGATGTATTTTTCCACTGACATCGACATATATCACTTAGAACCTGCACTCTGGTTTTGAAAGCATAAACAACAACCAGTACCACAGCTTGAGTCCATCATTAGTGAAACCAGGGTGAGGAGAGTTGCGAAAGCCTAGAGCACCAACCCCCCTTGAGCGTACACTGGGTTACCATTGGCCAAAGACTCAACAACAACTATTCCCAAATAACATCTTCAAAACATTGGCTGCTGAGACACACACAAGGATGGAACCTTCATCCCTGAATATATTCAAAAAAATCTAATTCAAACTTAAAAGTTCAGCTTTACTTCGCTGTCTGTGAAAATTTGACACAATGCTAGGGATGGGCATTTGAAATGATTTGACTATTCAAATAATATCAAGATATTTTTTGGCTATCCGGATACATATAACAACAGATAGTCCCCCCCCAAAATCCACAGATATCTCTAGCTAATGACCCTCTGTGGCCAAATAATGCTTTAGTAACCTATTTTGAATGATTTTATTTAGACAGGAGTAGGTAGGCTAATTAGGCTATATAATATTGGCAATTTAATTCAATTTACTGTAGGAAAAGCTTCCCCTAGCTTTATGGACTACAGTTGTGGTCAAAAGTTTTGAGAATGACACAAGTATTGGTCTTCACAATGTTTGCTACTTCAGTGTTTTTAGATATTTTTGTCAGATGTTACTATGGTATACTAAAGTATAATTACAAGCATTCCATAAGTGTCGAAGGCTTTTATTGACAATTACATTAAGTTTATGCAAAGTCAATATTTGCAGTGTTGACCCTTCTTTTTCAAGACCTCTGCAATCTGCCCTGGCATGCTGTCAATTAACTTCTGGGCCACATCCTGACTGATGGCAGCCCATTCTTGCATAATCAATGCTTGGAGTTTGTCAGAATTTGTGGGTTTTTATTTGTCCACCCGCCTCTTGAGGATTGACCAAAACTTCTCAATGCGATTAAGGTCTGGGGAGTTTCCTGGGCATGGACCCAACATTTTGTTCCCCAAGCCACTTAGTTATCACTTTTGCCTTATTGCAAGGTGCTCCATCATGCTGGAAAAGGCATTGTTCGTCACCAAACTGTTCTTGGATGGTTGGGAGTAGTTGCTCTCGGAGGATGTGTTGGTACCATTCTTTATTTATGGCTATGTTCTTAGGCAAAATTGTGAGTGAGCCCACTCCCTTGGCTGAGAAGCAACCCCACACATGAATGGTCTCAGGATGCTTTACTGTTGGCATGACACAGGACTGATGTTGCGCTCACCTTGTCTTCTCCGGACAAGCTTTTTTCCGGATGCCCCAAACAAGGAAAGGGGATTCATCAGAGAAAATGACTTTACCCCAGTCCTCAGCAGTCCAATTCCTGTACCTTTTGACAGAATATCAGTCTGTCCCTGATGTTTTTCCTGGAAAGAAGTGGCTTCCTCACTGCCTTTCTTGACACCAGGACATCCTCCAAAAGTCTTCGCCTCACTGTGCGTGCAGATGCACTCACACCTGCCTGCTGCCATTCCTGAGCAAGTTCTGCACTGGTGGTGCCCCGATCCCGCAGCTGAATCAACTTTAGGAGACGGTCCTGGCGCTTGCTGGACTTTCTTGGGCGCCCTGAAGCCTTCTTCACAACAATTGAACCTCTCTCCTTGAAGTTCTTGATGATCCGATAAATGGTTGATTTAGGTGCAATCTTACTAGCAATATCCTTGCCTGTGAAGCCCTTTTTGTGCAAAACAATGATGACGGCACGTGTTTCCTTGAAGGTAACCATGGTTAACAGAGAAGAACAATGATTTCAAGCACCACCCTCCTTTTAAAGCTTCCAGTCTGTTATTCTAACTCAATCAGCATGACAGAGTGATCTCCAGCCTTGTCCTCATCAACACTCTCACCTGTGTTAACGAGAGAATCACTGACATGATGTCAGCTGATCCTTTTGTGGCAGGGCTGAAATGTTTTTTGGGGATTAAGTTCATTTTCATGGCAAAGAGGGACTTTGCAATTAATTGCAATTCATCTGATCACTCTTCATAACATTCTGGAGTATATGCAAATTGCCATCATAAAAACTAAGGCAGCAGACTTTGTAAAATTAATATTTGTGTCATTCCTTAACACTTTTGACCACGACTGTAGACACATATGCATGGGATTATAGGCTTGTGTATCTTACCTAAATAAACAAATGAAATAAGGCCTAGGATACAACACAGCATAGTGAAGCATAACATTTATAAGTTTATGTTTCATAATCATCACAGTTAAAACCGGAAAGCAACATCTATCCAGTAAAGTACACAAAGCATATTAAACAGTTGCATGACCTAGGCGACATAGCATGGTCACACAATTGATTCAGGCGGAACATGGACAGTTACCATAAGCACAGCCTTCGGCAAGAAAGCAAGAGCGCGGGCCTGCGTGGTCTCCACCATTTCAGCACCACCAGCTGGCTGGACAGAGCCTCTCCAGCTGTCTCCAGCGGCCGAGCATTAGGCCTTACACAGTGCTTTAATTTATTACAGAAAGTGTCATCATGGCTTACCTTAAAATGATTTCTTCCTCGTTTTCCAAGCAGCAAAATCTGCAACTATGTCCTTGAAATCAAGTGCCCTGAGTACATCATCGCTACACATGGAGCATCTGACTGTAGCGCCACTTTGATTGACTGACAATAACAACAAGCTACACCTGTGAAACATGTGTAGTCTACTGGTGCGTCTTTTTTTCCCATGGGGCACACTCATGGAAACTGTCATAAAACTGTTGTTTAATAAAAATGTTGAATGTAATGGTCTATTCTTGTAGGCTATGTAGCAATGTCACATAGATCATTTTATTTTAGACAAAGCCTTAAAAAATATAGGCCAATTTTATTTTTATGAATACTCTCCCAAGTAATCGAATACTAACGTCTGTTCGGATATTCAAATATAACCTTTGTGTTTCAGGGGAAGGGGGTGGGTCTGACCTCCATTACCTAGGACTTGACATTGGTTAATCAAATCTAAAGGTTTTGCCAAGTTTTGCTCAATCTTGCTTCTCAAACAACTGTAACTGTATATGCATTCGTAAATCAGGTCCTTTCTTGAGTTAGGTTCTGGTATGTAACAACCTTTGAGCATCTGAGCTTACGGTTGATTGTGGGGGAAAGGGGTTGAGTGTGTAAGAGTGTGTGTGTGTGTGTGTATCCCACATCTGTTGCAAGGGGGTAAGGATGTTAGGGACAATATAGGATGAATCACAATAATTGTTTGCTAAAATAATAATTGCTTCACAAAAATGTAATGTAATGCAATGGCAATCCTGGTTATAGGTAAAAATCCTTTGCATGAACTGCCAACATTATTACGCATATTAATGACGGAAATTAAGATACATTTTACATTTTAGTAATTTAACAGACACTCTTATCCAGAGCGACGTACAGTTAGTGAGTGCAAACATTTTCATAGTGCCCCCCCGTGGGAAACGAACCCACAACCCTGGCGTTGAAAGCACCATCCTCTACCAACTGAGCTACAGGGGATATTTGAATAGATATATAATTTTAATAGCTATATATAAAGCAAATTGAGGTGAAAGTATTGGAAATACTTTTAGCGGTTGATCTGCTTCTGTTGTGGGTGGCACTGTGTGCTGTTTTCGAAGGATGGGTCCTGGGCTCTCGGGGGGCCTAGGGATCTGGGGGGACGGGGGTGGTCTGCCGGTCACTTGGATGACAACCCAACTTGGGATGGGGAGGGGCTTTAGCGGGTGGAATAGTGGAGAACAATTGGAGGGTTACTTAGTAGCAATGCAAATATCATGGTACAGCTATGCGGACACTCAATCACTATGGTACTTTTTAATAGTAAGTTTACAAACATATATTATGATAAATAGATTTGAAACATGTATTTCATTATGGTAAATGATGAAATAAGTATAGCCAGTTATAATTGTAATGGCTTAGCAGATAATAAGAAAATAAGAACAATATTTACCTCGCTCAAAGAGAAGGAATATAATATATATTGTTTACAGGAAACTCATTCAACAATTTTAGATGAAGATGTGTGGAAAAAGGACTGGGGGGGGGGGGGGGGGGGGGGGGGGTGGTTGATGATATACTTCTCCCATGGGCAAAGAAACTCAAAAGGGGTGATGATATTAATTAACAGTTATTTTGATCCTAATGTGCAAATTGTTCAAACAGATCCGCAAGGTAGATGGATGATTTTAAATATGTTATTGGACCATAAACAGATATGGCTCATTAACCTTTACGGACCAAATAATGATGTTCCACGCTTCTTTGAAAATATATATATAATACATTATCAACCCTGCAAGCATTACAATACTCTATTATTATGTTGGGAGATTATAATACTGTTTTAAATACCTCAATGGACACTACAAACTATCAGGAAATCATGAATGTCATGGATATATTGAAACTAGTGGATATATGGAGGCTTAAATATCCTGACCTAGTGAGATATACATGGCGGAGGCTCAATCAAGGTAGTCGTCTTGACTTCTTTCTTATGTCATTTTCTTTGGCACCAAAAGTTTAAAAAGTGTTGATAGGGGACAGAATGCGGTCGGACCATCAGATAATAGGCATATACATTACTCTTACTGAATTTCCACATGGGTGAGGATATTGAAAATGTAATCAAAGCCAATTGGATGATAACTTGTTTTTAACTAGGACAGAATAATTTATAACTGGCTTTTTCCGACATAACATACTGTAGGTACAGCAAATCCCCTTATTGTATGGGACATTTTTAAATGTGCCTTTAGATGCCATGCAATTCAGTACTCATCTCGAAAACAAAAGCAAGTAAGGTCAAAAGAGTCCATACTAACAAAGGAAATAGAAGGTCTAACAGAACAGATAGATAGCAATAAAAACTGTACCATAGAGGCTCAGAATACGTTAGATGAAAAACAAAAAGAAATGGAGGAACATATTCAGGAAAGATCAAGTGTAATATATTATAAAAATGAAGCAAACTGGATGGAACATGGGGAAAAATGCACCAAATTCATTTTTAATATTCAACATAGAAATGCTACCAAAAATAATTTACTGAAACTGGTTACAAATGACGGAGTCACCCATGACTCATCAAATTATATTTTGAAGGAGGAAGCAAAGTACTTTAAGCATATGTTTTCATTTCAGTCTCCTCCATCTCCTCTAACATAAGCTAATTGTATGGATTTTTTTATTTATTGATAATGTAAAATTAACGGGAGGAACTTCTTAATGCAATTAAAGCCTTGAAGTCCGGGAAAACTCCAGGGCTGGATGGCATACCAGTTGAGGTATACCAAACCTTTTTTTATATACTCAGAGGACCGTTATTAGCATGTTTTAACCACACCTATGTAAATGGTAGATAACCAGACACTCAACAGGAAGGTCTAATTTCATTATAACTGAAACACGATACAAGTGGGCAATATAAAGATATTGGAGGCCCCTTACACTTCAGTGTTGTGATGCAAACATTCAAGCAAAATGTATAGCGCATTGAATTAAAAGGAATTGTCAGACATTATTCATCCTACTCAGATAGGTTTTTACATGGATGATACATTGGAGATTATATAAGGCAAGTACTGGAAACAATAGAACACTATGAAAAATCTGGGAAACCAGGCCTTCTATTCAAGGCTGACTTGAAAAGGCTTTTGATAAAGTACGAATGGAGTTTATATATAAATGCCTGGAACATTTCAATTTTGGAGAATCTCTTATAAAATAGGTTAAAATCATGTATAGTAACCCTAGGTGTAAAATAGTAAATAATGGCTATTTCTCAGAAAGTTTTAAACTGTCAAGAGGAGTAAAATAAGGTTGTCCACTATTGGCATATCTATTTATTATGGCTATTAAAATCGGATCCAACAATAATATCAAAGGACTAGAAATCCAGGCCTTAAAAACAAAGGTGTCATTGTACGCTGATGATTAATGTTTTCTCTTAAATCCACAACCCTCCACAGCCTCATAGTGGACCTAGATACATTTTCTAACCTCTCTGGATTACAACCAAATTATGAAAAGTGTCCTATATTATGTATTGGATCACTAAAAAATACAACTTTTACATTACTGTGTAGTTTACCAATAAAACGGTCTGATGGTGATGTGGATATACTAGGTATTCAAATACCGAAAGAAATAATCTCACTCCAATAAATGTTAATAGAAAGTTAGCAAAAATAGATAAGATCTTGCTACCATGGAAAGGTAAATACCTGTCTATTTGTGGAAAAATCACCCTGATTAACTCTTTATTAATATTCCAGTTTACCTATTTGCTTATGGTCTTGCCTACAACCTAGCGAACAGTTTTTTAAATGATATGCGAAAAAAATATTCAATTTTATTTGGAACGGCAAGCCAGACAAGATTAAACAGGCCAATTTATATAATGAACTGGTTCTCTAGCAAATTAGCAAGAATGTCTCACCGTATGTTCAAGAAGGGCCTTTTTCCCTTCATTCAGATTACAACCTCTCACTTTCGGTTATTTGAAAAGAAAAGAATCTCCCAAATATCACTATTTCTAAAACAAGCCACAGAAAGTTGGTTGCAATTTCAATTTCATCCACCAGAAACGACAGAACAAATAACACAACAAATATTGTGGTTAAACTCAAATATACAAATTGATAAAAAAATATTATGTTTTGAAATAATGTTTAAAAAAGTATAATCTTCATAGATTATATCATAGGTAGGACTGGTGGATTTATGTCGCACATGCAGCTAACAAAAACATATGGAAATGTCTGCTCGACCCAAAATTACAACCAACTAATTGCAGCATCACCGCAAAAATGGAAGAGGAAAGTGGAAGGGGGAAAAAGTAAGTAACTTGTCTGTTGGCCCTGCATTAAAGACCATAATTGGTTAAAGAAAATTGTGATAAATAAAAAAGTATACCAGTTTCATTTAAGGACCAAAAAATGGACAGCTGTGCCATATAGATTACAAAATAGTTGGGAAGAGATTTTTTAGGTACCGATTCCATGGCACATGGTTTATGAACTGATATGCAAAATGACGCCGGATTCAAAAAGTATAATATTTCAATTTAAATTATTATACAAAATTCTTCTTCTAGAATGTTATTTACATGGGGGATAAAACCTTCCCAGCTCTGCAGATTTTGCTGTGAATCATTAGATAATTTGTTTTGGTACATTTACATTTACATTTTTAGTCATTTAGCAGACGCTCTTATCCAGAGCGACTTACAGGAGCAATACTGTCGATATGTAGCTTGTTTTTGATCACAGGTCCAGGAATGGCTGGAGAATTGCAATATTTACCTGCAGATAGCACTACTGGGTGATCTGAAAAGTCATAGTCAATAGATCAATAATATAATAATACTTTTAGCAAAAATGTTTACTTTCAATTTACAATCTGTAGAAACAATGAGAATAGAAAGGTTCAGAACTTTTGTGAAACATCACAGCACAGTTGAAAAATATATGGCAAATAGAAGTCCAGTATGGATTGTGTTAAGAGATAGATGGGAGGCGTTGAATGGAGCTGAAGGTCGGGACTAATAACAACTAATAACAACAACATAACTGATGTAAAACATACTGTGTCCGTAAAATGTATATAGGTTATAGGTCAAGAACTTTGTGAAAGAGCACAGTTTGAAAGATATCGCAAAGAGAAATCAAACCGGATGGACATGAGAAATATATGGGAGAGTAAAAACAAACAAAACAGAACTATTGTAAAATAGACTGTGTCCGTAAAATGTATATAGTATGTATAAGCTGGAAGTAGAGGCCACTCTGCCTAGAAGGTCAGCATCCCGGAGTTGCCTCTTCACTGTTGACGTTGAGACTGGTGTTTTGCGGGTACTATGTAATGAAGCTGCCAGTTGAGGACCTGTGAGGTGTCTGTTTCTCAAACTAGACACTCTAATGTATTTGTCCTCTTGCTCAGTTGTGCACCGGGGCCTCCCACTACTCTTTCTATTCTGGTTAGAGACAGTTTGCGTTGTTTTGTGAAGGGAGTAGTACACAGCGTTGTACGAGATCTTCAGTTTCTTGACAATTTCTCGCATGGAATAGCCTTCATTTCTCAGAACAAGAATGGACTGACGAGTTTCAGAAGAAAGTTATTTGTTTCTGGCCATTTTGAGCCTGTAATCGAACCCACAATTGCTGATGCTCCAGATACTCAACTAGTTTCAAGAAGGCCAGTTGTATTGCTTCTTTAATCAGCACAACAGTTTTCAGCTGTGCTAACATAATTGCAAAAGTGTTTTCTAATGATCAATTAGCCTTTTAAAATGATAAACTTGGATTAGCAAACACAACGTGCCATTGGAATACAGGACTGATGGTTGCTGATAATGGGCCTCTGTTCGCCTATGTAGATATTCCATTAAAAAATCTGCAGTTTCCAGCTACAATAGCCATTTACAACATTAACAATGTCTATCAGGGGTGCAACTTTCACTGGGGACGTGGATATCATGTCCCCCCAACTTTCAGAAATTACATTTTTGGAATGAGTTTTATCATTGCAATGTGATACAAAAAGCGGCAACGGTGTGCTTCAGGTGTGTTCATCCGATTGGATTTAGGACCGTGCTGACACCACAGAGCGGGCTGACAGGCTGTGTGAATGCAAAGCTTCTGGAAGGCTAGCTGGACCAGCACGGAAAAGTTGAGCATAGTTCAGTGTGTATGTGTTCTGCTCTTTCACTGAGTTGTAAAAGCAAGCAGAGCAGAAACTGGCTACTATTTAGTTGACTGCTTTTTAACTTAACAGAAAAAAAAGAGTGTTTTTTCGCAGTGCTGAGCTAGTATTGTAACTGACATGTAACATTAGCTAATGTTTCATCCCCTCTCGACTGAGGTGAATGAATAAGCTACGCTAGCTAGTAGTTACCCAAGCCAGGTCAGCTCTAGCCTCTAGTTATCTGTCAGATTGCGATATGAGGTGGCTATTATTATTATCTAACAGCTGTTGTTTGTATGGAAATGTTTTGTAGCCTTTGTTTTGTCCCTTTTCAGAAGTATATGCACTTGGCAAGCTTTCACCAGTTGATGTACCATTAGAGAGAGAGCTAGCCAAATGTTGGCTAATGTTAGCTATTATTTTTGCCTCAATCACACTAGACCAGAATCAAATGATGAAACCATCGGCCAATCGACTGAATATTGATATTCTAGCGTTTCTTCTGTGCAATGTGAGTTGTATTAGTCAGTATTGCAATGTAACGTTTTTGATCTGTCAGTTTAGTTGCTAATTCCCTACTTTTCACACTGACACAGTAATAAACAGTTCTAACTTTGCAGGATTCAGGTCTGCGCAGGACCTATTTCTTCATCCCGCTCCCGCCCGTACCAATTGGCTTTCTGTCGGACTCTCACCTGCTACCGCAAGAACTGGTCCCACAATGTTATTTTAGGTGTATGTGATGCAGCTCACTTGCCAGACATGATCCCAGCAATTTTGTGCCCTGTAGGCAATATAAAATGTGCAATAATAACTTAAGAAATAGTTTCAATTAACGGAGATTCTCACATGGCCCTTACATTGTATTACTGGGCAATGTCAGCCAATATTCTAGATGTACTTTGAAGAGAGCAGAGTTGGAGAGACTTGCACTTTCTCTTGCACTGTTTTTATAGCCTACCTTTTAGGAGTGGGAAGATTTTCAGATGGAGAAATATGGGTGATCAATATTTAGGCCTATTTCTAGGCAATGTAGTAAACTATAGCCCAATCATAGACCTATTTGGAAGTACATTTCCTTTGAAAGATAACTGTCCTGTGCTTCTACGCCCATGAATAGGCTATTGCCTACTCTATTTAATTGAGACCACATGTGCACCTGATCTCGCAGGTAAGGGTACTGAATTGTAGGTAGCAAGAATGATAACAACTACAATTGCTACGTTTTCCATAGGCCTATAGGATATAGCCTACCTTTAGGAGGATGATTTGCAGGCAGAGACAAATAAATGGGTAATCAATATTTATTAAAAATGGAAAGGCGCAACGCTCGCTCACCATAGTAGCCTAACCTATGTGCGTGTTGTGCCTTTTCCTTTTCAATCATGATTACATTTTTGTATTGTACTTCGACTCACGTTGGTTGAGCGCCCTCCACTTCTTTCCATTATACATTTTTATTTACAGACACTGTAGTAAACTACAGTCTAATTTCATATTCAAGTTAACTGCCATGTGATTCTCCTCCCATGTATGCAGCCTACTCTATTTCAATGAGAACTCACATACTAGGCACACTTGAACTCTCAAGCCCAACTAGGAGAGGTAGGCTACTGAAGTTGAAGCAGCAAATTCTGAGCGTGTGAATAATGTGAAAAATATGTGCTTTTAGTGCAATAGGTAGGCTAACACATACAGTGAGGGAAAAAAGTATTTGATCCCCTGCTGATTTTGTACGTTTGCCCACTGACAAAGACATGATCAGTCTATAATTTTAATGGTAGGTTTATTTGAACAGTGAGAGACAGAATAACAACAAATAAATCCAGAAAAACGCATGTCAAAAATGTTATAAATTGATTTGCATTTTAATTAGGGAAATAAGTATTTGACCCCTCTGCAAAACATGACTTAGTACTTGGTGGCAAAACCCTTGTTGGCAATCACAGAGGTCAGACGTTTCTTGTAGTTGGCCACCAGGTTTGCACACATCTCAGGAGGGATTTTGTCCCACTCCTCTTTGCAGATCTTCTCCAAGTCATTAAGGTTTCGAGGCTGACGTTTGGCAACTCAAACCTTCAGCTCCCTCCACAGATTTTCTATGGGATTAAGGACTGGAGACTGGCCTGGCCACTCCAGGACCTTAAAGTGCTTCTTCTTGAGCCACTCCTTTGTTGCCTTGGCCGAGTGTTTTGGGTCATTATCATGCTGGAAAACCCATCCACGACCCATTTTCAATGCCCTGGCTGAGGGAAGGAGGTTCTCACCCAAGATTTGACGGTACATGGCCCCGTCCATTGTCCCTTTGATGCGGTGAAGTTGTCCTGTCCCCTTAGCAGAAAAACACCCCCAAAGCATAATGTTTCCACCTCCATATTTGACGGTGGGTGTTCTTGGGGTCATAGGCAGCATTCCTCCTCCTCCAAACACGGCGAGTTGAGTTGATGCCAAAGAGCTCGATTTTGGTCTCATCTGACCACAACACTTTCACCCAGTTCTCCTCTGAATCATTCAGATGTTCATTGGGAAACTTCAGACAGGCATGTATATGTGCTTTCTTGAGCAGGGATTTCAGTCAGGATTTCAGTCCTTCACGGCGTAGTGTGTAACCAATTGTTTTCTTGGTGACTATGGTCCCAGCTGCCTTGAGATCATTGACAAGATCCTCCCGTGTAGTTCTGGGCTGATTCCTCACCGTTCTCATGATCTTTGCAACTCCACGAGGTGAGATCTTGCATGGAGCCCCAGGCCGAGGGAGATTGACAGTTATTTTGTGTTTCTTCCATTTGCGAATAATCGCACCAACTGTTGTCACCTTCTCACCAAGCTGCTTGGCGATGGTCTTGTAGCCCATTCAAGCCTTGTGTAGGTCTACAATCTTGTCCCTGACATCCTTGGAGAGCTCTTTGGTCTTGGCCATGGTGGAGAGTTTGGATTCTGATTGATTGATTGCTTCTGTGGACAGGTGTCTTTTATACATGTAACAAGCTGAGATTAGGAGCACTCCCTTTAAGAGTGTGCTCCCAATCTCAGCTCGTTACCTGTATAAAAGACACCTGGGAGCCAGAAATCTTTCTGATTGAGAGGGGGTCAAATACTTATTTCCCTCATTAAAATGCAAATCAATTTATTACATTTTTGACATGCGTTTTTCTTGATTTTGTTGTTGTTATTCTGTCTCTCACTGTTCAAATAAACCTACCATTAAAATTATAGACTGATCATTTATTTGTCAGTGGGCAAACGTACAAAATCAGCAGGGGATCAAATACTTTTTTCCCTCACCTGTACAAAGCAAAAAGAGGACCATTTCCAAATAATCTGTGGGACAACAAAAATATTTTCATCCCAAAGTCGTCTTTCTGACCGCCCGCTCCCCATGGCAGCATGACAAATGCAGACCACGCTGCAATGATCTCTGTTGGGACCTGCAGGTCCTGTAGGCATCCCGCGGGAATGCAGCACTCTAGTGCAGTCAGTACACAACACTATGCTGATCATGTCTTAGCTCTGTCAGATGGTGACAGTGCTCCCAGCAGGGTCAGACAGCCAGAGATGACCAGTCTATGGCGCTCAGGTGAATTTTGCAGTATATTAACAATATCAGTGAATGACACAAAGTACCATCTTGAATTAGTGGGTAGACTACAGGACAGCAGCTTAAGTTTAAAGCTGCAGTCTGGGATCTGGGAATAATGGTAATTTCAATTAATGAACCATTGATTCTATTCTTGGATAGTATAATGTATAAATGTACACCAAGGTCATTCTTTGTGAATGTCATTTTATGAGGATCAGATGGTGACAGGGGTTTTAGCAGGGTCAGGCAGCCAGGGAAGACCACTCTGTGACGGATGAGTGGTGTATTTTTACAGATACAACACTTTATTCCCTCGGTGAAGCAAACGCTGGACAAGCCAGATGCTACTGTATTTTAAGGCAGTCTGACAAACCTCCAAAATTGATAACCAAACTGTATCAAGGGTTGATCAATCAGGCTTTTCCTGATGACACAAAACATGTAAAACAAAAATGTGAGGCAGACCTGGTAGAAGCTATTGATGAATGGATACATATATGTTTCAATGCCTAGTCATGTTCATATCATCTCAGACATAAATTACTGCAGTTTAAGACCATCCATATAACGTACTATATGCCAGTGAAAGTGAATTACATGCACTCAGAAATGTCATTCCTCTGCTGGAGATGTAAAACACAAAAGGAGACATATGTGCATATGTTATGGTCTGTGAAGGCTGGCTGAATTCTGTCAAAGAGTATGTTCTTTTATCTATACAGATTCTCCCTTCTCCCTGTTTTTGTTTGCTTGGAAATGTTCATACTGCAGACTCTTATCTGAAGAAACTGTGTAACCAAGCATTTATAGCGGCTAAGAAATGCATTGCTATTAATTGGAAGGTTGGTTATCCTCCCACAATGTCAAGTTATGTATCATTAGATTAGATTTATTACAAGATTAAGGGTATACTGGGCAACTTTCATAAGGTCAGGATGCCTTATATGGAATACAGTACAACTAAAGGAGTCTGTATTGAAAACATGCCCACGTCAGGGGAGATACCTATTTAGGCAATCCCTAGCTGCTGGGCTGCTCAGTCCTGGCCCTGGGGGTCTGCCATCCTTTGGGTTGTCACTCTGGCCTCGGCCTAACACACCCAAAACCAATAATGAATGTAAAAAGAGCTCTACAGTACTATTAGTCCCATATTAATTATATGGAGGATTGGCTGTTTCTGTGTGTTATTGTAAATTTGAGGTGTATGTGTTAAAAAAAAAAAAAAAATTAAAGGTATGAACTGGGAAGGAAATTGTGTTGGGAGAGAGTTGAGTTTTTGACTAGACTGGTGGGGGTTGGGCGTGCAGACAGCTTGGGATGGCTGGTCGGTCTGGCTGAAATTTGATATAGAGGATGTCTTAATAAAGACAATAAAAAGTATTTGTTCATTTGTTAGGCTATTGGTTGAAGGTGCAACAGAATATTTATTAGTGAATTACCTTTGATATAGTTCAGTCTTATTAATCACTTAAATATATTTAATAATGATCTCTTATTTGGCTTGATGACTGTAAGCATTTTTGCTTACTTTTTGTTCTAAATAGAGACGGCATATTGGATTGTGTAAAAATTAGGGGTGTAACGATCCATCTACTACATCGATGTATCGATTTATATTCCTATGATCCAACTACATCGATCTGTGCTCGGCGAGTTGGCCTTTTGGACAACATATATCAATCTAACATCGTTTTAAAATGTAATAAATCGATTGTATCGATACTAGGAAATAACCCATTGGATTTAAGCACGTCAGACTTTATATGGATGTTTTTTCTTAGCACTTTTAATGATAAAGGCTTTAAACATTACTCGATTCAGTCTGCCTATCCGTGACGTCATCGCCCCGCGCCAGCAGCAGCGCAAAGGCACAAAGACAACAAAACATAGCATGGCGGACGACAGAGGAGAAGCCGACGAGCGAGAAATTATCACGCCACCATTGCGGTCCTTACAAGAAACAGGAATCTAGGAAACTTCACCTGCACTATCCAGTATCCAGGTATTTATTTCAGTCACACTGGTTGAATTTTTGGCTAAAAGGTTACTGAATCGATTTTAAGTCACTGAATCGTTTCGGATCGTATCGTTCTAAATGAACCAATATCGTCCTTGAATCGTATCGACAACCACGAATCGTGATACAAATCGAATCGTTGTTAAAACGAATCGTTACACCCCTAGTAAAAATGCAGAAAATTAACTTTAGATGTCCCAAAAAAATTATGGGGGAGGACCCCCAGACCCCCCGCCAGGTTATATCTCCCCCACTTCTAAAACCAAAGTGGCGCCCCTGAAATTAATTATAAGCATCATTGGGTAAATGGTCCTCTGGTCTCAAGATCCTAAATCACGCATATTAGAGTATAAAAAGGCATTTGAGTATTCCTTTAGTATATACATTTACACAACATTTTAGTCATTTAGCAGACGCTCTTATCCAGAGCGACTTACAGTTAGTGAGTGCATACATTTTTATTTTTTATACTGGAATCGAACCCACAACCCTGGCGTTGCAAATGCCATGCTCTACCAACTGAGCTACATCCCTGCCGGCCATTCCCTCCCCTACCCTGGACGACGCTGGCCAATTGTGCGCCGCCCCATGGGTCTCCCGGTCACGGCCGGCTACGACAGAGCCTGGATTCAAACCAGGATCTCTAGTGGCACAGCTAGCACTGCGATGCAGTGCCTTAGACCACTGCGCCACTCGGGAGGACAATATATGTATATGCAAGTTGCAGAGCGATAGTTGTTGGAGGGGAAAACAATATGTTACAACCAAATTGGGGAAACAGTTATTTTCAGCGTGACACCAACAGTTTCATGGTAGTATCTAAGGCTTTGAGTGGGTATAATTCTTTCAAGTTAGTATGTTAATCATTTGAATTCATTCATTAGCTAACAACAGAGTTCATTTCAAGGGAATTTCAGCACATATGGAGATTCTTGAGAGGTGGATGCCCTTTTCTTCTGGAATATTTTGGGAGATGGAGGTGGACATTGGCACCTGGTTGCTCTCAGCAGGAAGCTCAATAATCAGCCTGAGGAACAGATTGTTCACTTGTATTTTTGTCAACTCATCATTTCTGGCGCTGAAAGATTTTGGCTGATCATAGCACTGTTGGCAGACATGCCCTAGCCAATTTGTCAAACTTTGACATACAAGAAGGCAATTATTTATATAGCAGACTAACTATACGAAAAGACGAAGGGTGACATTTTCTTTCCACAAAACAGACCTTGTATATCAGTCTCCTAAAATAACCATACTATTTGAAATCCAAAACGAGTTTGGAATAATATAGCTAGGAACACATCGCTTTTGATAGTTGCAGGACAATTCACGCTCCAAATATTGTGGTATCAAATTAGGTACAGAAAGTATTCATACACCTTGATTTATTACACACTTTGTTGTGCTACAGCCTGAATTCAAAATGGATTAAATAAATAAAAATCTCACCCGTCTACACACAATACCCCATAATGACAAATTTAAAACAGTTTGTAGAAATATTTGCTAATTTCTTGAAAATGAAATTCAGAAATATCTCATTTACATAAGTATTCACACCCCTGAGTCAATACTTTGCAGAATCACCTTTGGCAAGGATTACAGCTGTGAGTTTTTCTGTGTAAATCTCTAAGAGCTTTCCACACCTGGATTGTGCGACATTTGCCCATTATTCATAAAACAATTATTCAAGCTCTGTCAAATTGGTTGTTGATCATTGCTAGACAACCATTTTCAGGTCTTGCCATAGATTGTCAAATAGATTTAAGTCAAAACTCAGGAACATTCACTGTCTTCTTGGTAAGCAACTCCAGCGTATATTTGGTCTTGTATTTTAGGTTATTGTCCTGCTGAAAGGTGACTTAATCTCCCAGTGTCTGGTGGAAAGCAGAATGAACCTGGTTTTCCTCTAGGATTTTTCCTGTGCTGAGCTCCATTCCGTTTATTTTTTATCCTGAAAAACTCCCCAGTCCTTAACTATTATAAGCATACCTATAACATGATGCAGCCACCACTATGCTTGAACATATGGAGTGATACTCAGTAATGTGTTGTATTGTATTTTCCCCAAACATAACACTTTGTATTCAGGACAAAAAGTGAATTGCTTTGCTACATGTTTTGCAGTATTACTTTAGTGCCTTGATCCAAACAGGATGCATGTTTTGTAATATTTTTACTTTGTACAGGCTTTCTTCTTTTCCCTCTGTCAATTAAGTTAGTATTGTGGAGTAACTACAATGTTGTTGATCCATCCTCACTTTTCTCCTATCACAGCCATTGAACTCTGTAACTATTTTAAAGTCACCATTGACCTCATGGTGGTGTCCTTCTTTGCGAGGCATTGGAAAACCACCGTGGTCTTTGTGGTTGAATAACTGTTTGAAATTCACTGCGCGAATGATGGACCTTACAGATAATTGTATGTGTGGGGTACAGAGATGAGGTATGTGTGGGGTACAGAGATAATGTTAAACACTATTATTGCAGACAAAGTGAGTCCATGCAATATATTATGTGACTTGTTAAGAAAATGTTTACTCCTAGACTTATTTAGGTTTGCCATAACAAAGGGATTGAGTAATTACTGACTCAAGACATTTCAGCTTTTCATTTGTTATTAATTTGTAAACATTTTGAAAACATAATTACATTTTGACACTATGGGGTATTGTGTGAAGGCCAGTGACAAAAATATATATATTTTTAATACATTTTAAATTCAGATTGTAACACAACAAAAGGTGGAAAAAGTCAAGGGGTGTGATTACTTTCTGAAGGAGAATCAGGAGTTCAGTGCTGTTTTGACATCTGATGGAAAACCTTTCTCCACACCTTGGTATTTGTTTTTAAATGCTTTGATATGGTCATAAGAGATCTGTGGAACGACTGTTGACTGGCGAGCATTAAAATCAATTCCTTGGCCTTGCCTTTAGTTACCCTGAAGATATTCTGCAATCATAATTCTTCTCTACTTTAATATGCTTCAGGGGGGAATGGTGAGCGTTTCTCATCTACTATACTGATGTGCACTGATGCGGAATATCAACTACATTTTCTCTATGACAACGTCCTCTAAGAGGTGTGAATGGGTTACAGTACAACTTCAACTGCAGCTCTTGTAGCAGTCTCTCTGCCTCTAAGTGGGGTTCATCATAGGAACTATCAATATTCATAATCAGTGATCTTTAAGATATCTGTGTTGAGTGGTAGATGTTAAAACACAAGTGCACTAAAATCTAAATGTACTTGTTCTGCTTTTACTACAGTAAAACACATACATCACAGTACATCAGACAGTACAGAACATGAGATAAACACCATAAACTGTACAGATGTCGGATCTTAATTTGACCCATTTCGTTGCAGGAGGAAAATAATCCTGAGCTGAAGGATTTGAATATCTGAATAAATATTTAGAATCGCCACCAGGGCGCATCTGAAAGCAGTGTTTGTATTCAATGCAGTACCTATATTGTACCTGACTGATGGTCTACTAGGTGCCAGTTCAATTAGCCTATGTACAGTGAGGGAAAAAAGTATTTGATCCCCTGCTGATTTTGTACGTTTGCCCACTGATAAAGACATGATCAGTCTATAATTTTAATGGTAGGTTTATTTGAACAGTGAGAGACATAATAACAACAAAAAATCCAGAAAAACGCATGTCAAAAATGTTATGAATTGATTTGCATTTTAATGAGGGAAATAAGCATTTGACCCCTCTGCAAAACATGACTTAGTACTTGGTGGCAAAACCCTTGTTGGCAATCACAGAGGTCAGACGTTTCTTGTAGTTGGCCACCAGGTTTGCACACATCTCAGGAGGGATTTTGTTCCACTCCTCTTTGCAGATCTTCTCCAAGTCATTAAGGTTTCGAGGCTGACGTTTGGCAACTCAAACCTTCAGCTCCCTCCACAGACTTTCTATGGGATTAAGGTCTGGAGACTGGCCTGGCCACTCCAGGACCTTAATGTGCTTCTTCTTGAGCCACTCCTTTGTTGCCTTGGCCGTGTGTTTTGGGTCATTGTCATGCTGGAATACCCTTCCACGACCCATTTTCAATGCCCTGGCTGAGGGAAGGAGGTTCTCACCCAAGATTTGATGGTAAATGGCCCCGTCCATCGTTCCTTTGATTCAGTGAAGTTGTCCTGTCCCCTTAGCAGAAAAACACCCCCAAAGCATAATGTTTCCACCTCCATGTTTGACGGTGGGGATGGTGTTCTTGGGGTCATAGGCAGCATTCCTCCTCCTCCAAACACGGCGAGTTGAGTTGATGCCAAAGAGCTCGAATTTGGTCTCATCGGACCACAACACTTTCACCCAGTTCTCCTCTGAATCATTCAGATGTTCATTGGCAAACTTCAGACGGCCCTGTATATGTGCTTTCTTGAGCAGGGGGACCTTGCGGGCGCTGCAGCATTTCAGTCCTTCACAGCGTAGTGTGTTACCAATTGTTTTCTTGGTTACTATGGTCCCAGCTGCCTTGAGATCATTGACAAGATCCTCCCGTGTAGTTCTGGGCTGATTCCTCACCGTTCTCATGATCATTGCAACTCCACGAGGTGAGATCTTGCATGGAGCCCCAGGCCGAGGGAGATTGACAGTTATTTTGTGTTTCTTCCATTTGCGAATAATCGCACCGACTGTTGTCACCTTCTCACCAAGCTGCTTGGCGATTGTCTTGTAGCCCATTCCAGCCTTGTGTAGGTCTACAATCTTGTCCCTGACATTCTTGGAGAGCTCTTTGGTCTTGGCCATGGTGGAGAGTTTGGCATCTGATTGATTGATTGCTTCTGTGGACAGGTGTCTTTTATACAGGTAACAAGCTGAGATTAGGAGCACTCCCTTTAAGAGTGTGCTCCTAATCTCAGCTCGTTACCTGTATAAAAGACACATGGGAGCCAGAAATCTTTCTGATTGAGAGGGGGTCAAATACTTATTTCCCTCATTAAAATGCAAATCAATTTATAACATTTTTGACATGCATTTTTCAGGATTTTTTTGTTGTTATTCTGTCTCTATCTGTTCAAATAAACCTACCATTAAAACGATAGACTGATCGTTTCTTTGTCAGTGAGAAAACGTACAAAATCAGCACGGGATCAAATAATTTTTTCTCTCACTGTAGGTTACTTGTAGCCTATTTGTAAGGGGTAGATGTATTTTTCATTATGGAAAATCTGTTTTTCTTTAGATCAATTGTTTTATTAAATGTTCAAGGCAAGCAATAGGCAGAATACATTTTTGGTGGACTCAGTCTTTGACTCACTCTTCACTGTCTTTCCAACACTGTTCTTTCTCTTCGGAAATGACGAAAGGAGTACATATTTGAAATGTGTTACTGTTTAAAAATATGAGCGCAACATGCAACAATTTCAATGATTTTACTGAGTTACAGTTCATATAAGGAAATCAGTCAATTGGAATAAATTCATTAGGCACCAATCTATGGATTTCACATGACTGGGTAGGGGCGCAGCCATGGGTGGGCCTGGGAGGGCATAGGCCCATCCACTTGGGAGCCAGGCCCATCCACTGGGGAGCCAGGCCCAGCCAATCAGAATCAGTTTTTCCCCACAAAAGGGCTTTATTACAGACAGAAATACTCCTCAGTTTCATCAGCTTTCCAGGTGGCTGGTCTTAGAAGATCCATGATGTGGAGGTCCTGGGCTGGCATAGTTACACGTGGTCTGCGGTTGTGAGGCTTGTTGGACACACTGCCAAATTCTCTAAAACAGCTCTGGTGGACATTCGTGCAGTCAGCATGCCAATTGCACGCTCCCTCAATACTTGTGTGACAAAACTGCACATTTTAGAGTTGCCTTTTATTGTCCCCAGCACAAGGTGCACCTGTGTAATGATAATGCTGTTTAATCAGCTTCTTGATATACCACACCTCTCAGGTGGATGGATTATCTTGTCAAAGTAGAAATGCTCACTAACAGGGATGTAAACAAATTCCTGCACAAAATTGGAGATAAATAAGGTTTTTGTGCATATGGAACATTTCTGGGATATTTTATGTCAGCTCATCAAGCATAGGACTAACACTTTACATGTTGTGTTCATATTTTTGTTCAGTATAAATCAAGTCAATCGGGGGGATTGGGTTATTTGTGCCAGAAGGGTGTGGGACAGAATGGAACTCACACCTATTCCACAGGAGGTTGGTGGCACCTTAATTGGGGAGGACGGGCACGTGGTAATGGTAAGGTATCAACAACATGAAACACATGGTTTCCAGGTTGTTGATGCCATTCTATTCGCTCCATTCCAGCCATTATTATGAGTCGTCCTCCCCTCAGCAGCCTCCACTGACCTACACGGTAGGTCTATATGTGCACGCTGAAGGTAGTGGCCCTAACCGCTAAACTACACTCTTAGAAAAAAAGGTACTATGTAGAACCTAAAATGGTTCTTCGGCTGTCCCCATAGGAGAACCCTTTGAATAACCCTTTTTAGTTCCATGCAGGACCCTTTTGGTTCCAGGCAGAACCTTGTTGTGTTCTATGTAGAACCCTTTCCACGAGGGTTCTATCTGGAACCCAAAAGGGTTTTACATGGAACCCAAAAGGGTTCTCCTATGGGGACAGCTAAGGAACCCTTTTGGAACCATTTAGGCCAGGGGTGTCAAACTCGTTTTAGCTCAGGGGCCACATGGAGGAAAATCTATTCCCAAGTGGGCCGGACCGGAAAAATCATGGTATATATAACTTAAAAACAACAACTTCAGATTGTTTTCTTTGTTTTAATACGATCAACATACAACATAAAGCTGGAGCCTGAGGACAGTGTGTCCAAAATAGTACAAGCACAACATCACTATTAATCATAAAACACGTCAAGTTTATTTGAAAATTCTAAAGAAAAAGAACACACAAACACACAATGCCTCAGTGATTAACAGAACTGTTTCACAGATCACAGAACTACAGTGGGGAAAAAAAGTATTTAGTCAGCCACCAATTGTGCAAGTTCTCCCACTTAAAAAGATGAGAGAGGCCTGTAATTTTCATCATAGGTACACATCAACTATGACAGACAAAATGAGAAAAGAAAATCCAGAAAATCACATTGTAGGATTTTTAATGAATTTATTGGCAAATGATGGTGGAAAATAAGTATTTGGTCAATAACAAAAGTTTCTCAATACTTTGTTATATACCCTTTGTTGGAAATGACACAGGTCAAACATTTTCTGTAACTCTTCACAAGGTTTTCACACACTGTTGCTGGTATTTTGGCCCATTCCTCCATGCAGATCTCCTCTAGAGCAGTGATGTTTTGGGGCTGTCGCTGGGCAACACAGACTTTCAACTCCCTCCAAAGATTTTCTATGGGGTTGAGATCTGGAGACTGGCTAGGCCACTCCAGCACCTTGAAATGCTTCTTACGAAGCCACTCCTTCGTTGCCCGGGCGGTGTGTTTGGGATCATTGTCATGCTGAAAGACCCAGCCACGTTTCATCTTCAATGCCCTTGCTGATGGAAGGAGGGTTTCACTCAAAATCTCACGATACATGGCCCCATTCATTCTTTCCTTTACACGGATCAGTCGTCCTGGTCCCTTTGCAAAAAAACAGCCCCAAAGCATGATGTTTCCAACCCCATGCTTCACAGTAGGTATGGTGTTCTTTGGATGCAACTCAGCATTCTTTGTCCTCCAAACATGACGAGTTGAGTTTTTACCAAAAAGTTATATTTTGGTTTCATCTGACCATATGACATTCTCCCAATCCTCTTCTGGATCATCCAAATGCACTTCAGACGGGCCTGGACATGTACTGGCTTAAGCAGGGGGACACGTCTCGCACTGCAGGATTTGAGTCCCTGGCGGCGTAGTGTGTTACTGATGGTAGGCTTTGTTACTTTGGTCCCAGCTCTCTGCAGGTCATTCACTAGGTCCCCCCGTGTGGTTCTGGGATTTTTGCTCACCGTTCTTGTGATCATTTTGACCCCACGGGGTGAGATCTTGCGTGGAGCCCCAGATCGAGGGAGATTATCAGTGGTCTTGTATGTCTTCCATTTCCTAATAATTGCTCCCACAGTTGATTTCTTCAAACCAAGCTGCTTACCTATTGCAGATTCAGTCTTCCCAGCCTGGTGCAGGTCTACAATTTTGATTTTGGTGTCCTTTGACAGCTATTTGGTCTTGGCCATTGTGAAGTTTGGAGTGTGACTGTTTGAGGTTGTGGACAGGTGTCTTTTATACTGATAACAAGTTCAAACAGGTGCCATTAATACAGGTAACGAGTGGAGGACAGAGGAGCCTCTTAAAGAAGAAGTTACAGGTCTGTGAGAGCCAGAAATCTTGCTTGTTTGTAGGTGACCAAATACTTATTTTCCACCATAATTTGCAAATAAATTCATTAAAAATCCTACAATGGGATTTTCTGGATTTTTTTTTCTCAATTTGTCTGTCATAGTTGACGTGTACCTATGATGAAAATTACAGGCCTCTCTCATATTTTTAAGTGGGAGAACTTGCACAATTGGTGGCTGACTAAATACTTTTTTGCCCCACTGTATATCAGGGTGTCATTTCTCAGGCAGAAATGTAGATACAAATAATGAAATCCTGTTCCCCAAACAAGTGCAAGAACCACAGAGTCAAGAATAGGTTAAATATACAAATAAAATAAAATCAATTAAAAACAATAGCACATCAACATAAAAACATATAAACATAAAGCTGGAGCCTGAGGACAGTGTCCAAAAGCACAACATCACTATTAATCATAAAACACCTCAAGTTATTTGAAAGTTCTGAGGACAAAGAACACACAAACACACAATGCCTCAGTGATTCACAGAAGTATATCACAGATCACAGAACTATATCAGGGTGTCATTTCTCAGGCAGAAATGTAGATAAAAATAATGAAATCCTGTTCCCCAAACAAGTGCAAGAACCACAGAGTCAAGAATAGGTTAAATATACAAATAAAATAAAATCAATTAAAAACAATAGCACATCAACATAAAAACATATAAACATAAATCTGAAAGCGTTGCTCAAACTCCCGTAACAGTCCCGTTATTTTATCTTTGAACCGCTTCATGTCTGCCACATGTTGGGTCGCGCACACATTTTTCAGACAGGGGAAGTGAGCTGCATCACCACCGGCAAGTTGCGTCTCCCACAATGACAGCTTCAACTTGAAAGAACTTATGCTGTCATAATACTGCATGACAACTTTGTTGCGCCCTTGCAGCTGTTTGTTCAAGTTATTCAGGTGCTCTGTAACATCCACCATAAATGCAAGGTCCTGCATCCATTCTGCGGAATGAAATTCTAACACTGGTTTGCCCTTTTCTTCCATGAACTGTTCAATTTCTTCTCGTAAATCAAAGAAACGCCTCAGCACAGCACCTCGGCTTAACCATCTTACCTCAGTGTGGTATGGCAGGCCATAGATGTGGTCTTTCTCTCTGAGAAGGCTGTCAAACTGACGGTGATTCAGGCTTCTGGATCGGATGAAATTAACAGTTTGGATGACCACCTTCATGACGTTATCCATCTTTAATGACTTGCAACACAAAGCCTCCTGGTGCAAAATACAGTGAAAAGTCAAAAAATCACGTCCTCCATTTGCAGATTGCACTTTCTCTCTGAACTTTGTCACAACGCCTGCTTTTTTCCCGATCATTGAGGGCGCACCATCTGTAGCCAGGCTGACAGCGCGGGACCAGTCCACTCCGACCCTGTCCAGCGCGCCGACGAGTGCGGTAAAAATATCAGCTGCTGTCGTTGTATCTGTCATCGGCACCAACTCCACGAACTCCTCGGTGACGGTCAATGTGTCATCAACTCCGCGGATGAAAATGGCCAGTTGTGCAACATCTGTAATGTCCGTGCTTTCATCAATTGCAACCGAAAACGCAATAAATGACTTTACTTTTTGCTTCAACTGGCTGTCCAAATTCACTGAAAGATCGGAAATCCTGTCTGCAACTGTGTTTCTTGTCAGGCTGATATTTGCAAAAGGCTGCCGCTTTTCAGGGCACACAATCGCCGCTGCCTTCATCATGCATGTTTTTACAAATTCACCCTCACTAAATGGTTTTGAAGCCACTGCGATTTCATTAGCAATGAGGTAGCTAGCTTTCACTGCAGCGTCACTGATGTATCGGCTGTGAGTAAACACAGACTGCTGTTTCTTCAGACCCGCCAAAAGTTCATTCACCTTCTCTCATCTCCGCTGTCCTTGAAAGTTGTCATATTTGTCGGCATGAAGACTCACATAGTGAGAGAAGTTATATTCTTTCAGCACTGCAACATGCTCTGAACACACCAAACATACAGCTAGTATGACCATTCTTCTTGGAACACTCTGCACTCTGCGTCCACTTTTCTCTTTTTTGACAGAGACATATTGGGGCAATGAGGGTGCCAAAGCACATAATGTTAAAAGTAGAAGCCGTAATAAATATCGCGGGCAAAACAAAGTAGCTCATTGGCTGCACGTGCTTGACCTACTTGCTCTGCCCCGGTATAAACAGTTTGCTTGCTTAACACAATTGCTATTGCGCCATCCAGTGGACGCAATTGGAGCAGCAGTTTATTTATAGAAAAATTGCAGCGCATTTTAAACTTTACAAAAAAAATAAAAAAATTATTTTTATTTTTTAATCATCTCGCGGGCCGGATTAAACCCGTTTGCGGGCCTGATCCAGCCCGCGGGCCGAACGTTTGACACCCCTGATTTAGGCCATGATTTAACTCAATTTTGACAGTTGATTCGTAACCTTACGTTTGCTAGAAACCTTAAGATGTCTTCTTTTTTAAATAATGTTTCTCACGCTGCGCCTTGGTCTACTCATTCATACGACGTTCGTGACAGAAAAACCCACCATACCAAGACCAAGCAGCGTGTCCAGGAGCAGGCAGCCTGGACGTGGGAGCAGATCTTGGACGGGCAGGGGTCCTAGACCTGGGAGGAAATCCTGGCCGGGATGGATCGCCGGCCATGGAGTGAGACGGTGGAGGCGCACCGTAGAGAGGAGCTACGGCGTGATCAGGGTCGTCGTCGGACGGTCGTGAGGCAACCCCAGAAATTTTTTAGGGGGGGGCACACGGCATGGACGACGGGGCTGACGGAGGAGAAAAGGGGGCGGATCCAGAAGGCCACCAGGCCAGGGGTACACCACCCTGTACGTCCTGTGCGGATGCCTCACACAGAGTGTGTGAGGGTAGGCATTCAGCCAGGACGGGTGGTGGCCGCTATTCACTCCAGGCCTCCTCTCCGTCTCCACAGCCCAGTCCGGCCTGTCCCTGCTCCACGCACCAAGCCTACGGTGTGCATCGCCAGCCCGGTCCAGCCTGTCCCTGCTCCACGCACCAAGCCTACGGTGTGCGTCGACAGCCCAGCCCGGCCTGTCCCTGCTCCACGCACCAAGCCTACGGTGTGCGTCGACAGCCCAGCCCGGCCTGTTCCTGCCACCCGCACCAAGCCTACGGTGTGCGTCGACAGCCCAGCCCGGCCTGTTCCTGCTCCACGCACCAAGCCTACGGTGTGCGTCGACAGCCCAGCCCGGCCTGTCCCTGCTCCACGCACTAAACCTACGGTGCGCGTCGACAGCCCAGCCCGGCCTGTCCCTGCTCCACGCACCAAGCCTACGGTGTGCGTCGACAGCCCAGCCCGGCCTGTTCCTGCCACCCGCACCAAGCCTACGGTGTGCGTCGACAGCCCAGCCCGGCCTGTCCCTGCTCCACGCACCAAGCCTACGGTGTGCGTCGACAGCCCAGCCCGGCCTGTCCCTGCTCCACGCACTAAACCTACGGTGCGCGTCGCCAGCCCGGTCCGGCCTGTTCCTGCCACCCGCACCAAGTCTACGGTGCGCGTCGCCAGCCCGACCCGGCCTGTTCCTGCCACCCGCACCAAGTCTACGGTGCGCGTCGCCAGCCCGACCCGGCCTGTTCCTGCCACTCGCACTAAGCCAGGGGTGCGAGAAGTCAGCCTGGTAAGGCCCGTTCCTCCTCCACGCACCAAGCCAGGGGTGCAAGTCGACAGACTGGACCAGGGGCACTATGGGGGGTGTATTGGAGGGTGGTGGTCAAGGCCGGAGCCAGAACCGCCGCCGAGGAGGTATGCCCGCCCAGCCCTCCCCTGTTTTGTTTAGTTGAGGCGCGGTCGCAGTCCGCGCCTTTAGGGGGGGGTACTGTCACACCCTGGCTCTGGGACTCATTATGTTGAGCCAGGGTGTGTTCATTCTATGTGTTCTGTTTCTATGTTTGACTGAGTGACTCCCAATCAGAGGCAACGAGTGTCAGCTGTTTGCTGGTTGTCTCTGATTGGGAGCCATATTTAACTGTCTGTGTTTCACTTTGGGTTTGTGGGTTTTTGTTCCGTGTTCGGTATTTGTTACCGTGGACTTCACGAGTCGTGTTTTGTTTTGGTATACTTTAACTAATTAAAGTCATGTTTGTTTCTCACGCTGCGCCTTGGTCTACTCATTCATACGACGTTCGTGACAATAGGCCTATGTGTGCAATTTGCTTTGATAGGCTACTGTAGGCTATATAGTTTAGGTGTAGGCTACTGTATGGCAGCATTTCGGCTGCATTTCAGATACACTTGACAATTGTATGTTGTAGTGGAGACCAATATCTATCTTGTGTTATTAAGATATATAAAATGAATGTTGTTGATGTGTATGGATGCATGTAATAGGACCTATAGGCCTACAGTAGCAGTAGGACATTTATTAATATTTTGTCTTTTAGCGATTGAGCGAGCGAGAGAACAAGGATTACTTTGATAGCTGGCACTGGTCCGAATGACTTGACTGCCCCTGCATGAGAGAAAGAGAACTGCAGGTTTTCAGTGAACGTATCTAAATCACTCATTTGAATTTCCTAACACGCAGGAACATTTTCCGCAATAACGATCAAATTAAGATCCAACATCTGTACAATTCATTGAACTTCCTCCTGACTTGAAGGAAGTTGTCATAAATGGACATCAATCTGTCAAGACTGTTCTTAGCATCTTATGTCGGTAAAATGTTTCCGTTCAAATATATATATTTTTCCATATGTATGGATGTAGAGCTTGGGTTATACTGGGCCCTGGGAATCAGAGTAAACAATACACTTTAAATATGGAAGCTTGAGCTATGGGCGTCCTCTTAATGCAGAAATGTAAAACACCCTCCCACATTCTCATCTGGAGGACACAAGATACTGTAAATGCTACGGTTCAAAGCATCACACACCTCTGTATACATACAGTGGGGAAAAAAAGTATTTAGTCAGCCACCAATTGTGCAAGTTCTCCCACTTAAAAAGTTGAGAGAGGCCTGTAATTTTCATCATAGGTACACGTCAACTATGACAGACAAATTGAGGAAAAAAAATCCAGAAAATCACATTGTAGGATTTTTATTGAATTTATTTGCAAATTATGGTGGAAAATAAGTATTTGGTCACCTACAAACAAGCAAGATTTCTGGCTCTCACAGACCTGTAACTTCTTCTTTAAGAGGCTCCTCTGTCCTCCACTCGTTACCTGTATTAATGGCACCTGTTTGAACTTGTTATCAGTATAAAAGACACCTGTCCACAACCTCAAACAGTCACACTCCAAACTCCACTATGGCCAAGACCAAAGAGCTGTCAAAGGACACCAGAAACAAAATTGTAGACCTGCACCAGGCTGGGAAGACTGAATCTGCAATAGGTAAGCAGCTTGGTTTGAAGAAATCAACTGTAGGAGCAATTATTAGGAAATGGAAGACATACAAGACCACTGATAATCTCCCTCGATCTGGGGCTCCACGCAAGATCTCACCCCGTGGGGTCAAAATGATCAGAAGAACGGTGAGCAAAAATCCCAGAACCACACAGGGGGACCTAGTGAATGACCTGCAGAGAGTTGGGACCAAAGTAACAAAGCCTACCATCAGTAACACACTACGCCGCCAGGGACTCAAATCCTGCAGTGCCAGACGTGTCCCCCTGCTTAAGCCAGTACATGTCCAGGCCCGTCTGAAGTTTGCTAGAGTGCATTTGGATGATCCAGAAGAGGATTGGGAGAATGTCATATGGTCAGATGAAACCAAAATATAACTTTTTGGTAAAAACTCAACTCGTCGTGTTTGGAGGAAAAAGAATGCTGAGTTGAATCCAAAGAACACCAAACCTACTGTGAAGCATGGTGGTGGAAACATCATGCTTTGGGGCTTTTTTTCTGCAAAGGGACCAGGACGACTGATCCGTGTAAAGGAAAGAATGAATGGGGCCATGTATCGTGAGATTTTGAGTGAAAACCTCCTTCCATCAGCAAGGGCATTGAAGATGAAACGTGGCTGGGTCTTGCAGCATGACAATGATCCCAAACACACCGCCCGGGCAACGAAGGAGTGGCTTCGTAAGAAGCATTTCAAGGTCCTGGAGTGGACTAGCCAGTCTCCAGATCTCAACCCCATAGAAAATCTTTGGAGGGAGTTGAAAGTCTGTGTTGCCCAGCGACAGCCCCAAAACATCACTGCTCTAGAGGAGATATGCATGGAGGAATGGGCCAAAATACCAAAATACTTATTTTCCACCATAATTTGCAAATAAATTCATAAAAAATCCTACAATGTGATTTTCTGGATTTTTTTTCTCATTTTGTCTGTCATAGTTGACGTGTACCTATGATGAAAATTCCATGCCTCTCTCATCTTTTTAAGTGGGAGAACTTGCACAATTGGTGGCTGACTAAATACTTTTTTCCCCACTGTATATAAATGTATACATGTGGATTATCTTCAGTACATTAGATTACTGATCAGACATTGAAATGGATATGGTGCGTTAAAGCCCACTTGTATAGTATGTGTCACTGAGCCAATCACACCCTCATGTAACGTGCCATCGAGATGGGCCGACATGTCACATGTCAACTTCGTGGTCATGATGGATGGCTCATTGGTAGGACGCATCATTTCCAATTTTTAGTAAAGGGGCATAATGTGACCATTGACATGATACTGTTATTATCTGTGTGACAGATGTGGTGCTTTGGTATTCATATGAGATCTGCTATCTACAGAAATTACATACCTGCCAAGTTTTACATTCTACCCGTAGGAGTTAAGGTTTACAGCCACAGTGACAGTTCTATGGTCGTATAATGACTTTGTCATGTTTGAAATCCCACTCCGAATCAGGACTTTATCGAAGTTATAACCCCATGCGTGGTAACACTTTATATTAAGGGTCAATAATAAACCATTTATAAGGAATTTATGAATAATGTGTTCATTATTTATTAATCACTACTCCCACATTTGTAAATGTTAGTAAACTAGTTATTCTTACATTTATAGACATTTTTCCATATATATATTCATTAAACATCCCTGTGTTGTATGCTTATTCTTTTACCCCTGTTTTATTCAACCTCTACTGGCTGCCTGCTCAATACAAAATTATTCTGCTCAATTTTAAGGCCCTCAAGGGTGATGCACCCGCATACATATATTTAAGGCTTATTTGGAATTGAACACATTTGCAGCTAAAAGCTTAATTACAACATAAAGTACATAGGCCTACGTAAGTAAATAAAATAACAATTATTTATATTATATATAATATTATAGACCTATTTCAATTTTTGCATGTAAAAATGTTAATCACTGCTGCTGTTTTGAACAGATTACCAGACTAACACCAGTTATAAAGAGCTACCACAGTGGCTTTAGTTTTCACTCGTTGCATCTTTGCTTGTTGTGGTTTCCCTTCATCAATCAGCTATCTTATTGCGGACAGCTAGCTAGCATGTCACAAAGCAGGATGAGCTAGCCATTTAACTTTCTTAAATATTCTAAATATTCTGCCAGCTCATATGGACTTCAAATGTGAATGATAGTTCTATGCCAGTAGCTATAGCTAGTTAACTCTATAATGTATCAACAGTAACTGATTAATAGATCTAGCCATTTCTGAATGTTTATAAAAGTTACTGTAGCCGGTTAATTCATTTGATCATGCATAGTGATACCCCCAGCAGTCATAAAAGACAGAACGTACTCACCAAGCTGTCATCACCAACTCCCTGTACAGCGCGCAGCTAAACTGCTTAATTTGCTGTCCCGACTCCCGTTCACTAAAATGAGTGCCCCGAAGGGGTCAATGGCAAACAGTCTTCTCTCCTGCACTTTCCACAGTGTCCGCTGCTGTTTTGGCGTGATTAAACGCAAACCTATATGTGTTGAAGTTGGGGTGCCGGCCAGTGATTGCGCAATAGTTCACTTAGTTGAAAAAGTTGTATTTCACAAATGTTAATTAATAAATGATAACAATTGTGTATCAATAGTGTAATATTTTTTTCATACATAGAATCTAATGGGGAGCCACCCCTAACGCCCTAATGTTAGAGCCGTCACTGCTAGAGCATCAGCAATATCAGATACTGCTGGAACGTCTACCAATGGCATACCCATCTTTTTGAAAGAAATTACACTGGTCACTTTTAAAAAGTATTTATTAGGTATAAATAGCTCTCACTTTTGATTAGGGACTGCAAAAAGACTATATATATATACTGTATATATATACTACCGGTCAAAAGTTTTTAAACACCTACTCATTCAAGGGTTTTTCCTTATTTGTCCTATTTTCTACATTGTACAATAATAGTGAAGACATCAAAACTATGAAATAACACATATGGAATCATGTAGTAACCAAAAAAGTGTTAAACAAATCAAAATATATGTTATATTTTAGATTCTTTAAAGTAGCCACCCTTTGCCTTGATGACATATTTGCACACTCTTGGCATTCTCTTAACCAGCTTCACCTGGAATGCTTTTCCAACAGTCTTGAAGGAGTTCCCACATATGCGGAGCACTTGTTGGCTGCTATTTCTTCACTCTGCGGTCCGACTCATCCCAAACCATCTCAATTTGGTTGACGACGGGGGATTGTGGAGGCCAGGTCATCTGATGCAGCACTCCATCACTCTCATTCTTGGTCAAATAGCCATTACACAGCGTGGAGGTGTGTTGGTTCATTGTCTTGTTGAAAAACAAATGATAGTCCCATTAAGCCCAAACCAGATGGGATGGCGTGTTGCTGCAGAATGATGAGGTAGGCATGCTGGTTAAGTGTGCCTTGAATTCAAAATAAATCACTGACAGCACCCCCACACCCCCTCTCCATACATTGTAGAATAATAGTAAAGACATCAAAACTATGAAATAACACATATGGAATCATGTAGTAACCAAAAAGTGTTAAAGAAATCCTTATCCTCTGCAGCAGACGTAACTCTGGGTCTTCCATTCCTGTGGCGGTCCTCATGAGAGCCAGGTTCATCATAGCACTTGGATGGTTTTTGCGACTGCACTTGAAGAAACATTCAAAGTTCTTGAAATGTTCCATATTGACTAACATTCATGTCTTAAAGTAATGACGGACAATTGTTTCTCGTTGCTTATTTGAGCTGTATTTACTTGGTCTTTTACCAAATAGGGCTATCTTCTGTATACAACCCTACCTTGTCACAACACAACTGATTGGCTCAAATGCATTAAGAAGGAAATAAATTCCACAAATTAACCTTTAAGAAGGCACAGCTGTTAATTGAAATGCATTCCAGGTGACTACCTCATGAAGCTGGTTGAGAAAATGCCAAGAGTGTGCAAAGCTGTCATCAAGGCAAAGGGTGGATTTTTGAAGAATCTCAAATATAAAATATATTTTGATTTGTTTAACACTTTTGTGGTTACTACATGATTCCATATGTGTTATTTCATAGTTTTGATGTCTTCACAATTATTCTACAATGTGGAAAACAGTAAAAAATAAAAAATAAACTTGAATGAGTAGGTGTTCAAAAATTTTTGACCTTTAGTGTATATATATATATATATATACAGTGAGGGAAAAAAGTATTTGTTCCCCTGCTGATTTTCTACGTTTGCCCACTGATGAAGACATGATCAGTCTATAATTTTAATGGTAGGTTTATTTGAACAGTGAGAGACAGAATAACAACAAAAAAATCCAGAAAAATGCATGTCAGAAATGTTATAAATTGATTTGCATTTTAATGAGGGAAATAAGTATTTGACCCCTCAGCAAAACATTACTTAGTACTTGGTGGCAAAACCCTTGTTGGCAATCACAGAGGTCAGACGTTTCTTGTAGTTGGCCACCAGGTTTGCACACATCTCAGGAGGGATTTTGTTCCACTCCTCTTTGCAGATCTTCTCCAAGTCATTAAGGTTTCGAGGCTGACGTTTGGCAACTCGAACCTTCAGCTCCCTCCACAGATTTTCTATGGGATTAAGGTCTGGAGACTGGCTAGGCCACTCCAGGACCTTAATGTGCTTCTTCTTGAGCCACTCCTTTGTTGCCTTGGCCGTGTGTTTTGGGTCATTGTCATGCTGGAATACCCATCCACTACCCATTTTCAATGCCCTGGCTGAGGGAAGGAGGTTCTCACCCAAGATTTGACGGTGCATGGCCCCGTCCATCGTCCCCTTGATGCGGTGAAGTTATCCTGTCCCCTTAGCAGAAAAACACCCCCAAAGCATAATGTTTGCACCTTCATGTTTGACGGTGGGGATGGTGTTCTTGGGGTCATAGGCAGCATTCCTCCTCCTCTAAACACGGCGAGTTGAGTTGATGCCAAAGAGCTCGATTTTGGATCTCATCTGACCACAACACTTTCACCCAGTTCTCCTCTGAATCATTCAGATGTTCATTGGCAAACTTCAGACAGCCCTGTATATGTGCTTTCTTGAGCAGGGGGACCTTGCGGGCGCTGCAGGATTTCAGTCCTTCACGGCGTAGTGTGTTACCAACTGTTTTCTTGGTGACTATGGTCCCAGCTGCCTTCAGATCATTGACAAGATCCTCCCGTGTAGTTCTGGGCTGATTCCTCACCGTTCTCATGATCATTGCAACTCCACAAGGTGAGATAGTGTATGGAGCCCCAGGCCGAGGGAGATTGACAGTTATTTTGTGTTTCTTCCATTTGTGAATAATCGCACCAACTGTTGTCACCTTCTCACCAAGCTGCTTGGCGATGGTCTTGTAGCCCATTCCAGCCTTGTGTAGGTCTACAATCCTGTCCCTGACATTCTTGGAGAGCTCTTTGGTCTTGGCCATGGTGGAGAGTTTGGAATCTGATGGATTGATTGCTTCTGTGGACAGGTGTCTTTTATACAGGTAACAAGCTGAGATTAGGAGCACTCCCTTTAAGAGTGTGCTCCTAATCTCAGCTCGTTACCTGTATAAAAGACACCTGGGAGCCAGAAATCTTTCTGATTGAGAGGGGGTCAAATACTTATTTCCCTCATTAAAATGCAAATCAATTTATAACATTTTTGACATGCGTTTTTCTGGATTTTTTTGTTGTTATTCTGTCTCTCACTGTTCAAATAAACCTACCATTAAAATTATAGACTGATCATTTCTTTGTCAGTGGGCAAACGTACAAAATCAGCAGGGGATCAAATACTTTTTTCCCTCACTGTATATATATATATATATATATATATACAGTGCCTTCGGAAAGTATTCAGACCCCTTGACTTTTTCCACATTTTGTTATGTTACAGCTTTATTCTAAAATTGATTCAATAAATAAAAAATCATCAGCAATCTACACATGATACCCCATAATGACGAAGCGAAAACAGGTTTGTAGAAAGTTTTGCAAATTTATAAAAACAGAAAAAACAGAAATACCTTATTTACATAAGTATCATTTGTTTTTCAACAGGACAATGACCCAAAACACACCTCCAGGCTGTGTAAGGGCTATTTGACCAAGGAGAGTGATGGAGTGCTACATCAGATGACCTGGCCTCCACAATCACCCAACTTCAACCAAATTGAGATGGTTTGGGATGAGTTGGACCGCAGAGTGAAGGAAAAGTAGCCAACAAGTGCTCAGCATATGTGGGAACTCCTTCAAGCCTGTTGGAAAAGTATTCCTCATGAAGCTGGTTGAGAGAATGCCAAGAGTGTGCAAAGCTGTCATCAAGGCAAAGGGTGGCTACTTTGAAGAATCTCAAATATAAAATATATTTTGATTTGTTTAACACTTTTGTGGTTACTACATGATTCCATATGTAGTATTTCATAGTTTTGATGTCTTCACTATTATTCTACAATGTAAAAAATTGTAAAAATAAAGAAAAACCCTTGAATGAGTAGGTGTGTCCATACTTTTGACTGGTACTGTATAAATATATACAGTATATTTATGAATTTGCCCTCTGTGCCACATACTACACATTTGACTTAACTCCATAAATATGCATTACTACTATGAGCATGGAAAATCCCTCTGAGGTGAGTGCCTTGGCAGAGTGGTGCCAGGAAAATAACCTCTCCCTCAACGTCAACAAAATAAAGGAGCTGACCATGGACTATAGGAGACAGCATAGAGAGCATGCCCCCATCCACATCGAGGGGGCTGCAGTGGACAAGGTCGAAAGCTTCAAGTTCCTCTGCGTGCACATCACTGACGACCTGAAATTGTCCCTTCACACAGACATATAGATTGCACTTGGATTACTGTTACAGGGCTATTTGGGTTGTTAATTGGATTCGTAATGACAATTATTGATTTCTTGTTTTTCTTTCTGGGGTTTTTTTAATTTATTTTTTATTGATTATTTGTGTACCTGTTTGACATTTTACTGCATTGTTAGGAGCTAGTAAAATAAGCATTTCGCTACACCTGCTATAACATCTGTGTACGCGACCAATAAACTTTGATTTGATTTGGTTGATTTACTGCTACACATGGAGGCAGAGATAGTGTTATGATGAATGTCTGGTATTGAGAATTTCAAGATGCAATAATTTACTTAGACATTCTGTGGAGCTTTTACAAAGTATTTATTTGATCACGAGCCCGTGGGTTCATCTAACAAAGGACATAGCCTTGCCCCATTGTCAGTTGAACTGCCCACACACACAAATCTCAGATCTTTTATTCTCTTGGTTACACATGTCTTCAACCACCTCTGGCCATCGTCAATGAGCACTCCCATTCTTTGATGTTATTACTCTTTACCCCAAGTCAGTATATCCTGTCCATCCATCATGATATCATAAATATCAGTAATCTCCTTTGACATAACGGAATGTAGACTCCGTGGCACCAAGCCAATTATCTACCAACTCTAACCTGGTCCCCATGATACTATGACATGACATCATAACACTATAAAACTTCATATCAGATAGTGAGTGGGCCCACACGTCTAAGCCCAGGGGTTTTCATGCACTGCTTGAAACCCAATTAATGAATGGACTGAAATGAATACCTAGTTAAATACTACACCTCCTGAGAGTAGCTCAATAGATACACTCCCACTTAATTAGAACTTAATTATTGTTAAATATGCACAATCTTTACATTAGTAATGATAGGTAGAGGCATGATACAGTAGTTCTTTATAATATTTTATAACCTAATTGGCAACAAATTTTTACTGCATGAAGGAAAGTTTTCATGGGTGGGATAATGGAACCATGTTCCAGAAATATGATTGGAAGAGAAGGTGAGGCGGGCAGTTTTTACTGATTGTGGTTATTTTGCATAGTCATCATGAGTCTTAGGTCCTACATATTGAGTTTGTTTCTAGAGGAGATATGCACAGCTCATGCACGTGTTGTGTTCTGTATGTCCCTCAGCTTCAGCATTTCAGTGATTTTAAGTTGCTGTATGAAGGCATTAGGACACAGGTTTGAAATTGAATGTCAATTAACTGAACTGTCTGATTTGTAGGCAGTTTTGTTTTCAACTGTTGGATTAACAGAGATACCTGTCGTATCCGCACAGCCTGTTTTTGTGACCAGCCCCAATTGGAAGTGAAGTCCTGTCTAATCTTGGTTGTGTTCCACTGCTTTCTGGATAAGCTCAATTGTAAGTGGTGGTAGTTCTGAGCAAGCTACCTGTCTTAAACCAGTCAGACTACCGTGTATAAATGTGTATTACTACCAGCTAGTCTTGATGCGCTTTCATCAGTACAGTATGTTCACTAACTAGTGAATCAATTGGACAAAGGGTCAAATGAACACATCTATTTTAAGTTTTTCTCTTTTAATAATACAGGGTGTGTTGTATTTAATTCAAGCTAAATACATAAAATCCATTCATCTGACTTTTAATTGGTTACACATCAACACTGGTGCAGTTGGGAATTGGATTGTAATTGATTCCAAACTGTACCTAGGGCCATACTTATGAACATTAGAAAAAGTTTACATTTAACCTGGAAATCCGTCTCAAAATGTGCATCAGACAATTAAAATCGCTGACGTAGTTGCACGTGATAAAATGCTCATGAAAGCGCACTTAACAGAAGTCCAATGACACATTCTGATAATCAAAACAACTAGATCACATACATTTGACGGACTTGTCATATAGCTCACAATGTAGAATGCCTAGCACTTTGTATTTGTTGCAGATTGTGTCAAGTATTCAAATCCCACATGAGTTTTTTCCCCCTTTGAAATGCAGATTTACAGTTATTGTGTTAGTGTGTTGAGAAGTGAAGTGCAGCCAACACTTTGAAACTGAAGATTAAGATTGAATTGAATAAGGAACTACGTATTTCTTCAGCCTTGTAGACAAACCCTGCTATGGCCTAATAGTCAAATTGCATAGGCTATATTACATGGACGTGTACACCTAAATGTAGGCCTAGAACGTTTTATATGCATTTTTATAATCATCTACTTTGTCACATACGCGCTATTTGACTTGAGGACCAACAGTCAATGGTGGAAAAAGCACCCAATTGTCATACTTGAGTAAAAGTAAAGATACCTTAATGGAAAATGACTCAAGTAAAAGTGAAAGTCACCCAGTAAAATGCTACTTGAGTAAAAGTCTAAAAGTATGTGATTTTAAATATACTTAAGTATCAAAAGTAAATGTAATTGCTCAAATATACTTAAGTATCAAAAGTAAAAGTATAAATCATTTCAAATTCCTTATATTAAGCAAACCAGACGGCACCATTTTCTAGTTTTTAAAATTTACAGATAGCCAGGGGCATGCTCCAACACTCAGACATAATTTACAAACGACGCATGTGTTTAGTGAGATCCAGATCAGAGGCAGTAGGGTTGACCAGGGATGTTCTCTTGATAAGTGTGTGAATGAGACCATTTTCCTGTCCTGCTAAGCATTCAAAATGTAACGAGTACTTTTGGTTGTCAGGGGAAATGTATGGAGTAAAAAGTACATTTTTCTTTAGGAATGTGGTGAACTTAAAGTAAAAGTTGACAAACACCATTGTGTTTGTGAGAGTCTCAGGATTTTCGGGATGTCTCATTGTCTGACAAACATCACTCTAGCTCTGTCACTGTCACGGTTTCGGCCGAGGCGGCTCCTCCTCCTTGTTCGGGCAGGTTTCGCCGGTCGTCGTCTCCGGAGTTCTAGCTGCCACCGCTCTATGTTTCTTGTTTGTTTGGTTTTGTCTGTTAGTCACACCTGTTTTGTGTTAGGTCTCATTTAGCACCCTATTTAGTTTCCTTGTTGTTAGGTTAGTGTTGTGTGTAATTGTTCGTGTCGTGGTTGCGCTACCTGTGTTCGGTACGCTATTTTCCGTAGCTTCCTCCTTGTTGTTAGGAGAGATTTACGCACCTGTGTGTGCGCTTGTATTACGCCTGTGTGCGTCTTTTTGCCTCCGGGCTGTTTTGGTTTATTTTTGTGCTCAGTAAAGTCTTGTTGGACTTACCCTCTGCTGCCTGTGCCTGATTCTATCCACACCTACACACAGCACCTTGACAGTCACCTTTCACCGCAGATGCGGAAGTGCGACATGGGCGGATGTGGTGGATTGAGACACATCCAATGCTAAAATAAAACGATATCACTACCTTAAAATGACAGATTTGTATAGGATTTTTTAAATAATGCAAATTTATTTTTCCAAGGGTGATCGAACATCGACCTTAGGGGGTTAAACAGACAGATTTAGCTGTGGATTGTTTTATTATGTTAATTTAATTTCCGCAGGGCCGCGGAAATTGTAGGCTAATGGTTAAAAAATGCCATTGGTTGGTGGATATAAAGTCTAAGCTCTTTGATAGGCTGAATCAGAATTTGTTACAGGAAATAATCAGCATAGGGCTGAGGTGTGCCCGGTTATCTGATGGGACCAGCTACAATGTAATGTTCTATCACGTGCAACTACGTCGACGATTGTAATTGGCTGATGCACATTTTGAGGCAGAGGTCCAGGTTAAACTTTAACTTTTTCTAATGTTCGTAAGTATGACCCCAACATCATTAAAGAGATACTGTATGTTTGGTTACTGTTCATGACTTTTAGATGGATTTAATAAAATGTATACAATGTGTTTGCTATTTTGTTTTCAAACTATTGCCCATTGTACATGTACATGTGAAGGGAGATTTTTGATGATGTTTATAATCTACTGGGTAAATACAGTAATTCAGATTTGATTGAATAAAGCTCTTAATCTCACTCCAATTTCATTTTATTGTGTATTCTACTTGGAAAGAGGCCCTGAAATACTGCTAGCAGTTGGCAGTATTTCAGGGCTTCTTTCCTAGTAGAATACACAATAAAAATGTAATTGGAGTGAGATTAAAAGCTTTATTCAATAAAATCTGAATTACTGAATTACTAACTTCAGTCGCTCTAAGGTACATACCTCAGGTGTATGCCCATCAGCTAGCAGTAGCTTTTGACTCTCCACCCTATCACTGCCAATCAATGAACAACAAAGTGTGTTCCTTGGCACTTAGGCTGTCTAGAGACAGGCAGAGGCAGGCTCTCCCACACAAGCACACAGTTTTATTGGCTCTGCAGCGAGGCATATTAGACTGCCCTCAAGCTGTGCATTATGAACCATGGTAATTGTATCTTATATAATTTCTTATCGTTGGGATATTTTATTCACCCATTTTATTTCCTGGAAATATCCTAGGGCAATATTTACAGTTAGAAATGCACTCTAGCCACTTTATTTTTATTTTTATTATATTTATTTCACCTTTATTTAACCAGGTAAGCCAGTTGAGAACAAGTTCTCATTTACAACTGCGACCTGGCCAAGATAAAGCAAATCAGTGCGATAAAAACAACAACACAGAGTTACATATGGGGTAAAAAAAACATAAGGTCATAAAATACAACAGAAAATATACATACAGTGTGTGCAAATGTAGCAAGTTATGGAGGTAAGGCAATAAATAGGCTATAGTGCAAAATAATTACAATTAGTATTAACACTGGAATGCTAGATGTGCAAGAGATTATGTGCAAATAGAGATACTGGGGTGCAAAAGAGCAAAATAAATAACAATATAGGGATGAGGTAGTTGGGTGGGCTAATTTCAGATGGGCTGTGATCGTAAGGTGCTCTGACAACTGATGCTTAAAGTTAGTGAGGGAGATAAGAGTCTCCAGCTTCAGAGATTTTTGCAATTCGTTCCAGTCATTGGCAGCAGAGAACTGGAAGGAATGGAGGCCAAAGGAGGTGTTGGCTTTGGGAATGACCAGTGAGATATACCTGCTGGAGCGCAGACTATGGGTGGGTGCTGCTATGGTGACCAATGAGCTAAGATAAGGCGGGGATTTGCCTAGCAGTGATTTATAGATGGCCTGGAGCCAGTGGGTTTGACGACGAACATGTAGTGAGGACCAGCCAACAAGTGCGTACAGGTCACAGTGATGGTAGTGTATGGGGCTTTGGAGACAAAATGGATGGCACTGTGATAGACTACATCCAATTTGCTAAGTAGAGTGTTGGAGGCTATTTTGTAAATGACATCGCCGAAGTCAAGGATCGGTAGGATAGTCAGTTTTACGAGGGCATGTTTGGCAGCATGAGTGAAGGAGGCTTTGTTGCGAAATAGGAAGCCGATTCTAGATTTAACTTTGGATTGGAGATTCTTAATGTGAGTCTGGAAGGAGAGTTTACAGTCTAACCAGACACCTAGGTATTTGTAGTTGTCCACATACTCTAGGTCAGACCTGTCGAGAGTGGTGATTCTAGTCGGGTGGGCGGGTGCCAGCAGCGTTCGATTGAAGAGCATGCATTTAGTTTTACTAGTGTTTAAGAGCAGTTGGAGGCTACTGAAGGAGTGTTGTATGGCATTGAAGCTCATTTGGAGGTTTGTTAAGACAGTGTCCAATGAAGGGCCAGATGTATACAAAATGGTGTCGTCTGCGTAGAGGTGGATCTGAGAGTCACCAGCAGCAAGAGCGACATCATTGATATACACGGAGAAAAGAGTCGGCCCAAGAATTGAACCCTGTGGCACCCCCATAGAGACTGCCATAGGTCCAGACAACAGGCCCTCCGATTTCACACATTGAACTCTATCTGAGAAGTAGTTGGTGAACCAGGCGAGGCAGTCATTTGAGAAAACAAGGCTATTTAGTCTGCCAATAAGAATGCGGTGGTTGACAGAGTCGAAAGCCTTGGCCAGGTCGATGAAGACGGCTGCACAGTACTGTCTATTATCGATCACGGTTATAATATCGTTTAGGACCTTGAGCGTGGCTGAAGTGCACCCATGACCAGCTTGGAAACCGGATTGCATAGCGGAGAAGGTACGTTGGGATTCGAAATGGTTGGTGATCTTTTTGTTAACTTGGCTTTCAAATACTTTCAAAATGCAGGGCAGGATGGATATAGGTCTGTAACAGTTTGGATCTAGAGTGTCACCCCCTTTGAAGAGGGGGATGACCGCGGCAGCTTTCCAATCTCTGGGGATCTCAGGCGTTACGAAAGAGAGGTTGAACAGGCTAGTAATAGGGGTTGCGACAATTTCTGCGGCTAGTTTTAGAAAGAAAGGGTCCAGATTGTCTAGCCCAGCTGATTTGTAGGGGTCCAGATTTTGCAGCTCTTTCAGAACATCAGCTGTCTGAATTTGTGTGAAGGAGAAGTGGGGGGGGGGGGGGGGCATGGGCAAGTTGCAGCGGAGGGTGCAGAGTTGGTGGCCGGGGTAGTGGTAGCCAGGTGGAAAGCATGGCCAGCCGTAGCAAAATGCTTGTTGAAATTCTCGATAAAACTATCCTGGTTGAAGACAGCGGAGGTGTATTTAGAGGGTAAGTTAGTCAGGATGATATCTATGAGGGTACCCATGTTTACGGATTTAGTGTTGTACCTGGTAGGTTCGTTGATAATTTGTGTGAGATTGAGGGCATCTAGTTTGGATTGTAGGATGGCCGGGGTGTTAAGCATATCCCAATTTAGGTCACCAAGCAGTACGAACTCTGAGGATAAATGGGGGGCAATCAATTAACATATGGTATGCAGGGCACAGCTGGGGGCTGAGGGGGGTCTGTAGCAAGCAGCAACAGTGAGAGACTTATTTCTGGAAAGGTGGATTTTTAGAAGTAGAAGCTCAAACTGTTTGGGCACAGACCTGGATAGTATGATAGAGCTCTGCAGGCTATCTCTACAGTAGATTGCAATTCCACCCCCTTTGGCAGTTCTATCTAGACGGAAAATGTTATAGTTGGGGATGGAAATTTCAGAATTTTTGGTGGCCTTCCTAAGCCAGGATTCAGACACTGCTAGAACATCAGGGTTGGCGGAGTGTGCTAACGCAGTGAATAACTCAAACTTAGGAAGTAGACTTCTGATATTTACGTGCAAGAAACCAAGGCTTTTGCGATTACAGAAGTCAGCAAATGATAGCGCCCGGGGAGTAGGAGTGATACTGAGGGCTGCAGGGCCTGGGTTAGCCTCTACATCACCATATGAACAGAGGAGGACTAGAATAAGGATACGGCTAAAGGCTTTAAGAACTGGTCTTCTAGTGCGTTGGGTACATAGAATAAAGGGGGCAGATTTCCGGCGATGTAGAAAAGATTCAGGGCATTATGTACAGACAAGGATATGGAAGGATATGAGTAAAGTGGAGGTAAACCTAAGCGTTGGGTAACAATGAAAGAGATAGCATCACTGGAGGCACCAATTGAGTCGGTCTCCGCATGAATGGGGGGTGGGACAAAGGAGCTATCTAAGGCAGGTTTATCTGGGCTGGGGGATCTACAGTGAAATAGTACAATTAGAAATAACCGAAACAACAATAAGCTAACCATATTGACAAGGGAGAGAGGCATAAAGCAATCAAGGTGTAATTTGAGAGAGCTAAGACAACAGCTAGTAATGACGACACAGTTTGGGCTGAGGCTAAACATAAACAGGATGCAGTACCGTAAAAAGGAACAGTCCAGCAGACATCAGCTGTATAGCTGAGTTATAAGGTCCGGTGAACAGCAATAGGATAGTTCGGAGGTAGTTCGGGGGCTGCTAAAGCACTAGCGAGCAAGAGGGCACGGCTAGCGTGTGCTACCAGGCCGGGGCTAGCAGATGGAATCTTCGTGGTCAACGTCGTAACAGGAAGCCTGTTGTAAAATCTACCTCATCAGACGATTTCGTCCGCAGACCAGTCGTGTAGGATCGGCTGGGCTCCGTGTCAACACTAGGTGGTCCCGTCCGGTTGACAGAGAGGTAGATAGCCGGGAGATGGGAGATGGGAGATGGGCATAGCTCAGGATGATTAGCCAGACCTCAACGTCCATTTTGTTGCAGCTAGCTGGTAGAGATGAATCCGGAGTTAAAGGTCCAGTGATTCAGTGATTCCGGCAGAAAAACTGATATGTTCTGGGTCGATAACGCGCTGTGCAGACAGTGCAGACTGGCCGAATAATAGTCCAGACTAGAGCTGGCTGGTAGGTGGTGCAGGCCACGGACAATGGTGAAAAACCGCTAACGGTAGCTGATAGCAAGTAGCTAGTTAGCTGGCTACTCCCGTCCGGTAGACCTAGAGGTAGATAGCCGGGATGTGAGCCTGGCTCTAGGCTAGCTCGAGGCTAACTGGTGCTTGCATCGGGGGCAGTGGTGATTAGCCAAACAGCAACATCCATTCGGTTGCGGCTAGCTAGTTGCGATCCGATGATTAATGTCCAGTGATTAAATTATTCCGGCAGAAAATCCAATGTTCTGGGTGAAATAGCAACTGTGGCTAATAGCAAGTAGCTAGTTAGCTGGCTAGCTAGTTTCAACTGGAGATTCTAGATAAAAGGTAAGTCAATAATAGAATCCGTTCCACATTGAGTGAGGCGGGTTGCAGGAAAGTATATTTTGTAGAAGGATGAAAAGCCTGATAGGAAAATATGTACGAAAAATAAAAATAAAAACTGGGTATTTACAGGCTATTTACAGACACACGACAAAAACAGGACTGCTCTACTACGCCATCTTGGATTTTAGTACACTTCCACAGCACACTCTTTAAAAAAAAGGGTTCTTCGGCTGTTTAGTACACTTCCACAGTACACTTCCACAGTACACTCTTAAAAAAAAGGGTTCTTCGGCTGTTCCCTTTGAAGAACCCATTTTGAATCCAGGTAATTTATTTTGGGTTCCATATAGAACCCTCTGTAGAAAGGGTTCTACATGGAACACAAAAGGGTTCTACCTGGAACCAAAAGGGATCTTCAAATGTTTTTTTTATGGGGACAGCCGAAAAAACCACTTTAGGTTCTGAATAGAATAAAAAATGCTAAGAGTGTACAAGCCCAGAGAGACCACTGTAGAATTTTAGGCAATCAGTGTTTTATTGTGGTACCACCCCAAGTCAGTATATTCATAATAGGGATTACAAAGGGCCATATCCTAACTTGAGAAATGTGTGTGTAGCTAGAGGGAGAATCCTGAGAGATTGACCCAGACAATTAAAGATGATATCCGATACATCAGTGGTGGTGTGGTTATCCCTATCAAATGAAGTATTACCATGTACCGAGTACCCAAGAATTCTTCATTACATATTCTTAGCACATTCAGTTTAATTGCAAATTCAATACACAACCTTAACCACAGTTGCATATAAACAAACCCAGGTCCTGACAACGGGTGGGGGAGTGCCAACCTTTTTCCTTGTTATTGCTTCTCAGGCACAGAGTCTCAGGCTGATTGTATTGCAGTGATACATTAAGGCTCAACTATCAGTCCCAGAGTCAGAGAGCATACCCCTGGCCATCTCTCACCGCTCAAATATGTAGATTAATGGGGGAGAGAAGGCACAATCCGCCTGTGGGCCGTGTTTGTGCCACAGATAGCACTGCTGTGGAGGGATATGAATGAGTATGTACATCGAATGGACAATGGAAACAGATAGGGGAGCTGAACATTTAGACAGGCACCGTCATTCGGCTTTGAAGCACATTAGGTCAATTTGCTGCCTGTCATAACCTATGGTATTAATTATTGTTGCTCCCCAAAAAGGGATAGTTGACGTGTACTATAGTATGTAATGAAGATAAATGTATTTCATGTGGCAGGCACTGCTGTAATATGTGGGCCTAATAACAGTTTGCTGCTGAAAAGTGGGCCAAACTTCCTGTAGAAAGGTGCAGCAAGCTCATTGATGACTACAACAAGTGTCTGTCTGCAATTATCTTGGACAAAGGCTGTAAAACCAAGTACTAACTCCAGGGTGCCAATAATTTTGTCCATGCCATTTATCTTTATTTTTTTAAATATTTTGTTACAACTTAAATTTACAAAAATAAAATGTATTCTGCAATGTTGAAGATCCTATAACAAGTTGTGATGACCAAAATTATTTTTTAAATTTGGGAAAAGGGCAAGGGTGCCAATATATTTGTCCGGAACTGTATGTGCATGCACGGTCAGCAACCGCCCGACTGTCACCGTACCTCAACATTACCCCTCTCTCTCTGCTTTTCCTATTACTTTGCCTCTTTTTGCACGTCTATCTCTGTGATGGCTTGCTCTTTATGTTTTTTGCACGTCTATGTCTGTGATGGCTTGCTCTTTATGTTTCTCAGTTTCTCAGGTGCCAAATTAATGTTCGGAGCAGTTTAGGAGGAATCTATACCATGTTTTCATCGCTGAGCATTCAGGACATGAAGAAGCATATGATATTCCATTCGCCACAATATTCCATATTGTCCGCAACGGTAGTCACCCATAGGCTCTCTAGGAAAAAGGACAGGAAATTAATAATTTGTTCTTCAGGCATTGTATTCTATAGCACCACCTACATCCCACTACCCTGGGAAGCTTCACAGAATAAGGTCATTAGGAGGCGGAAGGGAGAAGGATGGAGGTGGTTCTGTCCACAGGGGAGTCTAGGTGGTTACTGGACATGATCCAGCGGCGGAACAGACAGGCAGAGAGAGGGAGGCTGTTATTGAGCTAGCCAAGCAGGCATGATACGGCCAGGGAGCGGGCCAATCTCTCTGCAAGGCTGCCATCCAGCCCTAATAACCTGACGGTCCGCCGCAGGGACCCACGCACATAATCACAGTGGGAGTACCGGGGCCCCGTGAGGTCTATCGACATACAGCAGACAGAGCATGGACACTACAAACACCACAAAACAAATTATGAAATGATGCAGTGTTGAGTTGGGTTGCCAAGTCTTGGGTTTTGCCTTGGAGTGGATATACTATCCTCACTTTTTTTGTGCTTTAGGATATCGTAAAGCATGTACGTATGTAGGTGTTCAGATAAAGGGCTTGAATAGGATGAATAAAATGCTAGGAATGTGACGTGTCTTTATCTAGCAATGTAGAAACTTGATAGATGAGAACAATGGAACAGTGAAATGAGTGGTTAAATTCTCAGTTTAGCATTAGCAATAAGTGTCTCCAAATGATGCGACGTCAACAAATGGCATCTTTGCTATCAAATCACATTTTATTTGTCACTTGCTTTGTAAACAACAGGAAACAGGAACAGTGAAACGCTCACTTGCGAGTATTTTTCAACCATGCAGAATTAAAGACAAAAGATGTAATAGAAATATTGACATGAGGAATAAAATACACGGTGAGTAACAAATAAAAATGATGATAAAAAATAACATGATTATATACAGGGAGTACCAGTACCGAGTCGATGTGCAGGGGTACGAGGTAATTGAGGTAGCTATGTTCATATAGGTAGCGTTAAAGTGACTCAGGATAGATAATAGACAGTAGCAGCAGTGGGTAGCCATTTGATTAGCTATTTAGAAGACTTGCTTAGCAGTCTTATGGCTTGGGGGTAGAAGCTGTTCAGGCTCCTGTTGGTTTAAGACTTGGTTCACTGGTAACGCTTGACATGCGGTCGCAGAGAGAACAGTTTATGGCTTGGGTGGCTGGAGTCTTTGACAATTTTTTGGGCCTTCCTCGTACACCGCCTGGTATAGAGGTCCTGGATGGCAGGGATCTCGGCCCCAGTGATGTACTGGGCTGTACTCACCACCCTTTGTAGAGCCTTGCGGCCTTGCAGTAGTCGTACCAAGCGGTGATGCAGCTAGTCAAGATGCTCTCAATTCATAGAGATTTCTCAATACCAGTAAGGTCCATTAGCGATGCTGTAATTCAAAACTAGTTGATGTGAAAGTGAAAGAGATGTGACTAACGATAGCACTAAAAGGCAAAAACAAAGAAACAGACCGTGAGTCATCATCATCTCCTTCACTGGCATACATTTCAAAATAGGGTTTGACTCTCTAAATGTTAAAGCTGCTTCACTTGGCTTGCCTCAGCTCCAAGGGCACCAGAGAGGAAGCCCCTGCACATGTAGGGAGCACTCTGCATAGAGGGGACGAGAGTAGGCTGATATGTTGAGTTTACTCTTCAGTGTCGGATCATTGACTGTGCCTGTCGGAGAGCCTCTTAAGGGAGGACCGTCAAGTCTATATTTAGAGCAACTCATATTACATATTCAGGGATGATTCACAAGCCAAACTCCCTTTGTGCATCCGGGATGTTACCATTGCATTTGCTGCTCACTGCCACATTTATGACAGGATGGAAGTCTTTCTTGCGCAAGCTGGCATGCGTTTACATATATTACACACACACGCAAACATACTCTCACACCTGACACATGCACAAGATGATACAAGTAAAGTGAGGAAATCAAAATACTGCACTGTGAATGTTGAGGCACAGTTCCACCCTTCTAGGTTACTGTTTCTAGGTCCCAATTATTTTTCTGTGGCAAGCACATTTCCCCATTCAAATGAATTGAGATAACTGGACAAAATGATCTCTTAATTGCTCTAAGTTAAATACATTACATATTGCTAATATTGTGTTGATTCTGAAAAAAAACAGTGTTGTGATTGGCTGTGATATTTGCCTATTCATTTCTCCCACCGTAGCGGCATCTGTTGTCAAACTGGGAAAGCTGTTCTGACTTTGTGGCTGTGTTACCTAGTGGCAATTGCTCATTTCCTGGAGGCAAAAATTCTACACTGATCGCTTAATTTCAGTTTACAGTATGTGAGAAAACAAGCACTGAATAGTGCAGGGAATCATTGTACCATCTAAAATATATTTTTACAGCTGTTTGAAGCTGGTGGACCAAAACCGCTGTTTGAATCTGGTAGACCAAAACCGAAAGTAACTTGTTTTGGTCCACCAGCTTCAAATAGATGTAAAAATTATATTTTTTGTTAATGAAAATATGTTTCTCACATAAACTGAAACTGAGCAAACAGTGTATAATTATTGCAAAAACGGTTTGAACGGTCCGGTGGCAAGAACCCTCCCCCACACGCTCGTAGAAGGGGGCTGTGTGTTATGTGCGACACGGTTTTCCGTCCAGGTAGTTGTTGCCTATGCTAGTTTCAAGTGCTAGTTTTCAAATTAGTGTGGCCGACAGTCTGTGATTTATATTGAAATTGAAAGTGGATTATGCTGGTAAAGTCAAACATCACAACACATTCTAAACCTCTCTAGAGGTTTTTCCTTGTCTCCATTCTTCCACATGGCTGCTGGCTGCGCTTTGCTACCACCAAAAATATTGTGAAGATTGCCCATTATTTTGTTTTTATAAGGACCCAAAAAACAAAGGCAGTGGGAGAACTGTGTATTGTTATCTAGCTTACTTTACACACTGTTTAGCAAAGTTAATTAAATGTCATCAGCTACATAACTTCCTATTAGCTAGCTATCTTGATGTAATTATTGTAAATTAAATGTGTAAATAACAGCCATGGAAGGAGGTGAAATTGCAGCAGAGATTAAGCTACTGGATAGGGCAGGTCATTCTGTGGGAGGACATTATGAAAAAATTCTCAAGTTCCAGTCCCTGGAGGGGAAAAATTTGAGGACAGAGAGATAAAAGCAACATAATAGTCAGTGCTGTCTAATTTGAGTATAATGAAGCCTGTTTCTTTGTGATGTTTTCTGTCCTCAGATGGAAAGCTGTGAACGCCTGTTTGCAGATGAAGAGAGAGGTCCCAGTGAATGTCCCAAAAGGCTAAGCGTATATCCTATATGCCATGGGTTATATTTGTAGGCCTACCTATGTTAGCAAATGTTGTATACAAAAAATACATTTAAACATCACACACAATGTATAAACCTATCACAATTGGAGCAGGCCAATCCTGCTGGAGGTCTGCTGGGTGTGCAGGGTTCTGTTTCAGCCCAGCAATAACAAACATGATTCAAATGATCAAATCTAATGAGTTGATAATCAAGTGTGCTGGGCTGGAAAAGAAGTCTGCTCACCCAGTAGATCAGGGATCAGTGGAGCAAGGTTGGCCACCGCTGGTGTGGTCACCTACTTGTTACTACTCAATAATCTATTGTTGTTTAGACTAAGATGTCTAATCTTTACATTTTGAAGTGATGAAGTATTGCTTCTTTGAAATGTTTAAACTTATTTTAATTGTTAAACTATTATTTAAATCGAACTAGTGTCAATGTCGATAAATCAGATATCACCATCCTGCAATAAAGAGGGGAAGGGTTCTGTCTGTAATGTGTCTGTGTTTCTGTGTTGTATTCTCAAATGGACATTTCCTTCTGATTTATTTTATTGTCACTCTCTCAGTATATCAGCTATGTGAATCCATTTTGCAGCTTATCGCATGGCATGCATCACCAATGCAGCCATAGGCCTACAGTTTGATGGCACTACTGGCCTTATGGGCATCCGTCATATAAAGCAGAGAATATCTAAACTCACACATTGTTTACATGTTGAGATATATGTTCTCAAATTAAAATGATACCAATAGACAATGTACAGTGGGGAAAAAAAGTATTTAGTCAGCCACCAATTGTGCAAGTTCTCCCACTTAAAAAGATGAGAGAGGCCTGTAATTTTCATCTTAGGTACACGTCAACTATGACAGACAAAATTAGATTTTTTTTTCTTCAGAAAATCACATTGTAGGATTTTTAATGAATTTTTTTGCAAATTATGGTGGAAAATAAGTATTTGGTCAATAACAAAAGTTTCTCAATACTTTGTTATATACCCTTTGTTGGCAATGACACAGGTCAAAAGTTTTCTGTAAGTCTTCACAAGGTTTTCACACACTGTTGCTGGTATTTTGGCCCATTCCTCCATGCAGATCTCCTCTAAAGCCACTCCTTCGTTGCCCGGGCGGTGTGTTTGGGATCATTGTCATGCTGAAAGACCCAGCCACGTTTCATCTTCAATGCCCTTGCTGATGGAAGGAGGTTTTCATTTAAAATCTCACGATACATGGCCCCATTCATTCTTTCCTTTACACGGATCAGTCGTCCTGGTCCCTTTGCAGAAAAACAGCCCCAAAGCATGATGTTTCCACCCCCATGCTTCACAGTAGGTATGGTGTTCTTTGGATGCAACTCAGCATTCTTTGTCCTCCAAACACGACGGGTTGAGTTTTTACCAAAAAGTTATATTTTGGTTTCATCTGACCATATGACATTCTCCCAATCCTCTTCTGGATCATCCAAATGCACTCTAGCAAACTTCCGATGGGCCTGGACATGTACTGGCTTAAACAGGGGGACACGTCTGGCACTGCAGGATTTGAGTCCCTGGCGGCGTAGTGTGTTACTGATGGTAGGCTTTGTTACTTTGGTCCCAACTCTCTGCAGGTCATTCACTAGGTCCCCCTGTGTGGTTCTAGGATTTTTGCTCACCGTTCTTCTGATCATTTTGACCCCACGGGGTGAGATCTTGCGTGGAGCCCCAGATTGAGGGAGATTATCAGTGGTCTTGTATGTCTTCCATTTCCTAATAATTGCTCCCACAGTTGATTTCTTCAAACCAAGCTGCTTACCTATTGCAGATTCAGTCTTCCCAGCCTGGTGCAGGTCTACAATTTTGTTTCTGGTGTCCTTTGACAGCTCTTTGATCTTGGCCATAGTGGAGTTTGGAGTGTCTGTTTGAGGTTGTGGACAGGTGTCTTTTATACTGCTAACAAGTTCAAACAGGTGCCATTAATACAGGTAACGAGTGGAGGACAGAGGAGCCTCTTAAAGAAGAAGTTACAGGTCTGTGAGACCCAGAAATCTTGCTTGTTTGTAGGTGACCAAATACTTATATTCCACCATAATTTGCAAATAAATTCATAAAAAATCCTACAATGTGATTTTCTGGATTATTTTTTCTCAATTTGTCTGTCAAAATTGACGTGTACCTATGATGAAAATTACAGGCCTCTCTCGTCTTTTTAAGTGGGAGAACTTGCACAATTGGTGGCTGACTAAATACTTTTTATCCCCACTGTATATGAGGCAAAGCATACACCCGATTTTGTACATGCCTTTTAAGCGCTGAAATATAAAATTATTTAGCACAAATTCAACCCTTGTAATTTAGGTACAGTGTGAAAATAAGGAGATGACAATCAGGCTACTGGAGATAAGCATTACAGGTAACATTTTATTAGTTTTAGTTTATTTTATTAATTTTAGCAATGTTGCTTGCAAAATGATTGCAATTGTTCCCACATATATACAGTAGATGATCAGTCTATGTACAGTTGAAGTCGAAAGTTTACATACACCTTAGCCAAATACATTTAAACTCAGTTTTTCACAATTTCTAACATTTAATCCTAGTAAGAATTCCCTGTCGTAGGTCAGTTAGGATCACCACTTTATTTTAAAAATGTGAAATGTCAGAATAATAGTAGGGAGAATGATTTATTTCAGCTTTTATTTCTTTCATCACATTCCCAGTGGGTCAGAAGTTTATTTACACTCAATTAGTATCTGGTAGCATTGCCTTTAAATTGTTTAACTTGGGTCAAACGTTTCGGGTAGCATTCCACAAGCTTCATACAATATGTTGGGTGAATTGTAGCCCATTCCTTCTGACAGAGCTGGTGTAGCTGAGTCAGGTTTGTAGGCCTCCTTGCTCGCACATGCATTTTCAGTTCTGCCCACAAATATCCTATAGGATTGAGGTCAGGGCTTTGTGATGGCCACTCCAATACCTTGACTTTGTTGTCCTTAAGCCATTTTGCCACAACTTTGGAAGTGTGCTTGAGGTCATTGTCCATTTGGAAGACCCATTTGCGACTAAGCTTTAACTTCCTAACTGATGTCTTGAGATGTTTCTTCAATATATCCACATAATTTTCCTTCCTCATGATGCCATCTATTTTGTGAAGTGCACCAGTCACTCCTGCAGCTTTGCACCCCCACAGCATAATGCTGCCACCCCCGTGCTTCACGGTTGGGATTGTGTTCTTCGTCTTGCAAGCTTTCCCCTTTGTTATGTCGATATGGGACTCGTTTTACTGTGGATATAGATAATTTTGTACCTGTTTCCTCCAGCATCTTCACAAGGTCCTTTGCTGTTATTCTGGGATTGATTTGCACTTTCGCACCAAAGTACGTTCATCTCTAGGAGACAACGCGTCTCCTTCTTGAGCGGTATAACGGCTACGTGGCCCCATGGTGTTTATACTTGCATACTATTGTTTGTACAGATGAACGTGGTACCTTCTGGTGTTTGGAAATTGCTCCCAAGGTGACCCACGACATATGCCTAGTTTCCTGAAACGGGTCACAAATATCACTTCAGAAAATTCAAAATTCAAAATATTGATATGGCCAGCATTGTACAACATTTCTCCCCTCTTGCTGCACCTTTATCTCATCTCGAAATAATGGTTAAATGCTGTGAAAACCATCTTGCTCCAAACATTCTAAAATGTTTTGTCACCAGTGTTGTTTTGTTGACATTTTTTGTCCTCACACACTGTTGCTCCTATGGCACTAATCTGCTGAGCACCTTTGGCACTCCACCCAAGCAAGACATTTGATTGGTTTGACGTGTTTGCGAGGTGCCACTAATTTACATCGGGTTCCGACCACTCTTTAGCAGATTTTTGCAATAGAACTTCCCCAGGCTTCCCGTTTTAGGGAAGCCTGGTTTGTGACAAGGCTAGTCGAAACACAGCAATGTATGCTTTGAACTAGACAAAGCATTTCCTTTGGGGTTACATCTTTTCTTCATCATCAACTCTTTTGGCTTGTCTCTACATTGTAAGGTTGTTGTTTTTTTAAAACGTATTTTTCAAGATCTGCTGCAAGACAATGTTTGCAGGTCTTGATTATGTCAACACATGTTGCAGAAAAAAGGATAGTGATAATTGAAACAATTGTATAAGTGAGAATGACTATTTCTGCTCTGTTCTCTAAATGAGTTTAAGCTCAAATTGTTTGCTGGTCTGTTTCGCAGCTGGGTTAAATACTGCATCCAATGCTAATGTGTAGCTAGCTGATGTCACTCACGAGCTTTGTTTAATTAACTGGCTAATGCTAATCAAAGCTAACAAGCAGCTAACAAATAGCTAGTTAGTGTTGGTAAAAGGCTATCGATCAAACAGTTAGCAAGCTTAAGAGTAGTTAATGAGTGGTTTGCTAACATTGCTAACAAATGTTATTTGACTTACTTCCCCGCTAATAAGCAGTGGCTAGCTGCAGTTACCATTGGATTTGGTTTGTTAAAATTGTGCACCCCAGCTAACAATTCTAGGGAGAGAGAACATTTTTGTAATGTTACCCGTAATGTTCTGCATTTGTTACCCAGAACGTAGTTTCCATGTTCTCAGAATATCCAATATTAATGGAAGAAATGTGTCTAGAACATAAATGTAATATATTTGGAGAACATGGCAACCATATTCTGTGTATGTTTGGTGTGACGTTGATGAAATATTATCCTAACCTTCAGAAAATTGGACACTGGAATATTCTTGCAATGTTCCAATGGAACGTGTCCACAACATTAATATTGAATATTCTGAGAACATGGTAACCACGTTCTGGGTAAGTTCTGTTTGACATTAAGGGAATGGTCTCTTGGAAACAGTCCTTGCACATCACTGGAACATTCCTATGAAAACGTCAGTTAATGACCTAATGAGACTCTTAAGGGAACATTCTCTAAAGTTGTGGGAACATTTGTTGTTAGCTGGGCCTATACTTCCAACTGTCACCAATATGATTATGTAATCCATCATACTTGGAAAGTGGATTGTGTCACAATCGGTCAAACGTAAACACAACTGAATAACATGTCATTTTTGGAGACGTTATTGAAAGGGCAACACTACAGTACCTTGCAAAAGAGTGTAGGAGCAGTTGCTACCTAACTGTAAACAACATAAACTGGCTTGTTAAGTATCTTGGCTAACTGGGGACAAAGCAATTCACTTATTTAAAGTGAATTACTGCCTCACTGCTCTTTGTTAGGAAATGCAACATTGTTGCCATTACTGTCTCCAGTAATGTTTACTTTTTTAAACATTTGTAACGTCTTGACTTTCCAATAATATTGGCAGATGTGAATATTCCATTATATGAACTTTTATTCACCTTTATTCAAATGTTATGTGATTTCCATAGTAGGTGGCAGTATTCAACATTTTGGTTGGCTCCACCCACAGTGTGTTTTTGAATGGCTTCATAACATACAGCTAATGTGATGTAAACAGGTGGAACATTATTTTTCAAGCATTTATCTAAATACATTTACATTTATGAATAAAAATGAGAGCAAGATTTCGACCTGAGAGAGGCTAAAAGCATTATGCGTGGGAAGGCCAACTGTCAAGGAGATAAACTGGTAAAATTGCTTTTGATATATCCGTGAATAGCTATGTATAATTTTGGAAGAGTGAATATAACTGGAAATATAACTACAGAAGCATTTACTGTGAACAATAGTAATGTTAAATGCCTTTAATGAGAATGATGGGTAATACTGTAGGACAGTTTTGGCTGCAGAACTTGATCTATGATAAGTTATCCATGTCACTGGTCAATCATACAGGGAAATAGGCCTTTTTTATAGTGTTACATTATGGCTTTAAACCATTTGTATTGATGAGTTGTGTGTAAATAACTACCTGAACAAAATGGATTTGTTTTACAAACCACACCTCACTTCACCTAACTTTGGTGTGAACTTTTAACTGGGAACAACTTTATTGAGGGAACCGGTTGACCAGCGTCTTGAAACATAGAACGTGACATGCAAACATCAGAGTTGCCATGTCCTTTTGGCAACATTGACATATTGATTTCTGTCCTCCTATTGTTTCTCACTGAATGTCAAACACATGGCTTTAATGAGATGTCTGACAACTTCCATGAAAGATTGACTGAATTCTTAATGAATAATTTAAGTGAACACTTCACAGACGGCTGAGAAAAATGTATCTTATTATTCTGGAGAAAGAGACTGTTAGAATAGTTCTGTGATGGACGGCCCTAGCACTTAAAAAGGGTCCTAAGAATACAAAGACACCTTGGGTAGTTGGACTCGAAGCATTGCTCACCAGGTAGACCAGAGAATAGCTTTGCGCAATATGGTGTGGGTTTAAATTATTCCACTGCTCCAGTTTTCATTTGAAAGGACAGTCATTAATTCAGACAGACATTCATGCTCCAGCCCTTTAAGCCTCCAGAGAGATAAAAGGCCCATTGCTTTGGCAATGCCATGCATGCAATAGACTCTATTGAGGACTCAGTGCAACATATTTCAAAACGGGGGAGCATTTGTGTGCTATCTTGTTTGACAGTGAGCTCACAATCATCAGACAATCAATGCTATGGTTATTTTCTATGTGAATTATTAAGATGAATACTATTAATACAATGCCCAGGATTATGCCCTAGATGTGCATCACTCTTTGTTACATTTTGTGCTCATTGTGTCTTGCAGGGAAAAACTATACCTTATTAAATCCAACCATTGGAAACATTAGTTATTGTGACATGTCTGGTTGACTTTGTATCTTCGTGATCAGCAATCATTCTCAAACTATCAAGATATATTAAGTTGATTATCTTTATCCCTGCAAGATAATGCGTCTAGGAATGTTCCATGCTGGAGCTAAATTTGGTTGTTTTCTTACTTTTCTATAACTACTTGACTGAATTGTTATCAGTCTGTTTCAAATAACTAATGCTACAACTCAACCAGGAAACTCTGACTTACTATGTGTATTCTTTTGAAAAAATAAATATTAATATTACTTTTCTCTATGGTCAGGCACATGAGAAATAAGTGCTAGCAATAATTTGAGGTGACATTTAACAAAGATAAGTGCCTGCAAAACCTGTTTGGAGATCTAATCTGTTTCCTTTAGATGTGAAAATGAAGTGTGATGCCCCTCACTGATTGTTATCAGCTTAGGACATTTTTAAAACCTTTTTTTCCCTCTAACATTCTCATACTTTCAAGTGCCGTGCTCTGTTGCTCTCGCACATTCACTTCAAGAGCTCTCTCTCATGCCCTTCCCTTGGAAGGTTGGATTCTGACGTCTCTTTTAAAAACATGTATATGGCTTTAATGCTACTTAAGTGTTTTATCTGATGCATTTGTGAAAACTTCAAAAAATACCCTGCCAGGGACCAGTGTCTTACTACTTTCGGTAAGACTAAGCCATTACCAGTCCCTCTCATACATTACTTAATAATACATTGACACTTTAGCTACCCTATTTGAACGCTGTCCAAGATTATGCTCTGCTATTATGTTCCACTGCTGCATGTGTTTTAAGGTTTGAGTATAATAACAGTTCAACAGAGGTTCTCACAGCTATCATCAGTCATCATAATCATCATCATTGTCATCATCATTTAAGGGAAATAAGTGCAGTACGATACATGTAATCACATGCTCTCCACTCCAACATGAAGAGAACATTATTTACTACAAAGAGTGCTTTTCAGTCATTTGTCCTCACATGCCAACCATAGTTAGGCAGTTAGAGGTACTGCTACATGTGTTTAATGTATTATTATGGAAATGATGAAAAGGGAACATAATGGCTCTGGACAGTGACTACTTAAGATCTTTTTGATAGAACGACTGTACACTATGTCCTTCATCTTCTCAGAAACACTATGAGCAAGAGGTCTCTATGTCTTGACAAGATGACAGATTCAAAGGGTGGAGTTTATATAGCTCTGTGGTAGTTAGACTTGATAACATCATCCATCACGTATTGTACTTTAGTCTGTAGTTTATCACAAATGGGTGAGAGGCCTTCTAGATGGCTGCTGATAGATCATGAAGGGTGCTTCAAAGTTCAATGTTTTTTTGTTTTTGTTTTCAGATTGTTCATATACGTAACCGGTCCTTGGATACACAGGACTTTCCTAGGCCTTCCGGAATCTAAATTACCTGGTAGAAGTTCATTTTAAAGGGGCAATCTGCAGTTCAAACAGTAACAAAGCGGCCACCCTGCCGCTGTTTTGGTACAAAGCTGAGGGACAGTGCTGGAGAAATGTAAACACTCTCAGATTCATAGATGGACCTATGGATAGAAGGACTGACCATATAGTTGTAACCCTGTTTTGAGGCTATACAGTGTTTGTTTAGATTTACATTGTTTACAAACACTGGAGGAAAACAAGCTTATATTTGGGGTTCTGATGGGGTACGACAGTTGTACTAAGCTCATGAGACTTTTATAAGTGATATTTAACAATAAGGCACGAGGGGGTGTGGTATATGGCCAATATACCACGGTTAAGGGCTGTTCTTAGGCGCGACACCTGGAGTGCCTGAATACAGCCCTTAGCCGTGGTATATTGGCCATATACCACAAACCCCCGAGGGGCCTTATTGCTATTATAAACTGGTTACCAACGTAATTAGAGCAGTAAAAATAAATGTTTTGTCATACCCGTGGTATACGGCCAATCAGCATTCAGGGCTCAAACCACCCAGTTTATAATCTTCAATAATCAATGGGTGTATATACAGTTGAAGTCAGAAGTTTACATACACCTTAGCCAAATACATTTAAACTCTGTTTTTCACAATTCCTGACATTTAATGCTAGTATAAATTCCCTGTCTTACGTCAGTTAGGATCACCACTTTATTTTAAGAATGTGAAATGTCAGAATAATAGTATAGAGAATTATTTATTTCAGCTTTTATTTATTTCATCACATTCCCAGTGGGTCAGAAGTTTACATACACTCAATTAGTATTTGGTAGCATTGCCTTTACAATTGTTTAACTTGGGTCAAACGTTTTGGGTAGCCTTCCAAAAGCTTCCCACAATAAGTTGGGTGAATTTTGGCCCATTCCTCCTGACAGAGCTGGTGTAACAGAGTCAGGTTCGTAGGCCTTCTTGCTCGCACACGCTTTTCAGTTCTGCCCACAAATGTTCTCTAGGATTGAGGTCAGGGCTTTGTGATGGCCACTCCAATACCTTGACTTTGCTGTCCTTAAGCCATTTTGCCACAACTTTGGAAGTATGCTTGGGGTCATTGTCCATTTGGAAGACCCATTTGCAACCAAGCTTTAACTTCTTGACTGATGTCTTGAGATTTTGCTTCAATATATCCACATAATTTTCCTTCCTCATGATGCCATCTATTTTGTAAAGTGCACCATTCCCTTCTGCAGCAAAGCACCCCCACAGCATGATGCTGCCACCTCCGACTTCAACTGTACAATGAATTATAAACGTCTGAAAATGGATGTACCAACCGCAGATTGCCTCTTTAACTTATTATATAGGGGAATTGGCTATTCTCTCCCATTTGCCTAGTTCCTAATTCAAAGATGATGCTGTGCCAAACAGTTATCCTGTTTCCCTGTGCTAACCTTAGAAAGAACTTAAACCAAAAGATCAGGCATTCATGAATAATTAAGAAAGGACATGCTGGAACAAGTTCAAACGCCTTACCTAAATCTCAAAATTTTTCCAGACCTCTACTGGTCTCAAAAGATACCACAATGCAACATGCAACAATTTCAAAGGTTTTACTGAGTTAAAGTTCATATAAATTAGGCCACAAGGTGCACCTGTGTAATGATCATGCTGTTTAATATGCTTCTTGATACACACATGTCAGGTGGACAGATTATCTTGGCAAAGGAGAAATGCTTACTAACAGGGATGTAAACAAATGTGTGCAAAACATTTGAGAAAGATAAGCTTTTTGTACGTAATGAACATTTCTGGGATCTTTTATTTCAGCTAATGAAACATGGGACCAACACTTTACATGTTGCAATGGCTGATTCAATCACCTGTGAGTTTGAACCATCCCTGCAATCACGATTTAGAAATTGGGACCACATATGCATTAACCTGTTTCTTTGTGGATTTAGTCTTTTTTGGTATTTTATTAGGTTCCCCATTAGCTGTTGAGAAAGCCGCAGCTACTCTTCCTGGGTTCCACTCAGAACATGAAACATGACATAATACAGAACATTAATAGACAAGAACAGCTCAAGGACAGAACTACATACATTTAAAACGTCACACATAGCCAACACACAGAGCCTACAAACATAGCCTACATACATTATAAATACAAAAGTATGTCGACACCCCGCTATTTCATCCACACCCATTGCTGACAGCTGTATAAAATCGAGTACACAGCCAAGCAATCTCAATAGACAAACATTGGCAGTAGAATGGCCTTACTGAAGAGCTCAGTGACTTTCAACGTGGCACAGTCATAGGATGCCACCTTTCCAATAAGTCAATTCGTCAAATTTATGCCCTGTAGAGCTGCCCTGGTCAACTGTAAGTGCTGTTATTGTGAAGTTGAAACGTCTAGGAGCAACAACAGCTCAGCTGCGAAGTGGTAGGCCACACAAGCTCACAGAACGGTACCACCATTTGTCCTCAGTTGCAACACTCAGTACCGAGTTCCAAACTGCCTTTGGAAGCAACGTCAGCACAATAACTGTTAGTCTGGAGCTTCATGAAATGGGTCTCCATGGCCGAGCAGCCACACACAAGCCTAAGATCACCATACGCAATGCCAAGCATCGTCTGGAGTGGTGTAAAGCTCGCAGCCATTGGATTCTGGAGCAGTGGAAACGCGTTCTCTGGAGTGATGAATCACGCTTCACCATCTGGCAGTCCAACAGACTAATCTGGGTTTGTTGGATGCCAGGAGAACAATACCTGCCAGAATGCATAGTGCCAACTGTAAAGCTTGTTGGAGGAGGAATAATGGTCTGGGGCTGTTTTTCATGGTTCGGGCTAGGCCCCTTAGTTCCAGTGAAGGGAAATCTTAACGCTGCAGCATACAATGACATTCTACACGATTCTGTGCTTCCAACTTTGTGGCAACAGTTTGGGGAAGGCCTTTTCCTGTTTCAGCATGACAATGCCCGGTGCACAAAGCGAGGTCCATACAGAAATGGTTTGTCTAGATCGGTGTGAAAGAACTTGACTGTCCTTGCACAGAGCCCTGACCTCAACCTCATCGAACAACTTTGTGATGAATTGGAACGCCGACTGCGAGCCAGGCCTAATCGCCCAACATCAGTGCCAGACCTCACTAATGCTCTTGTGGCTGAATGGAAGCAAGTCCCCGCAGCAATGTTGCCACATCTATTTGAAAGCCTTCCCAGAAGAGTGGAGTGTGTTATATCAGCAAAGGGGGGACCATCTCCATATTAATGCCCATGATTTTGGAATGAGATGTTTGACAAGCAGGTGTCCACATGCTTTTGGTCATGTAGTGTATCAATACATACACACAAAATATCTAGGTGAAATAGGGGAGAGGCTTTGTGCTGTGAGGTGTTCTTTTATCTGTTTTTTGAAACCAGGTATGCTGTTCATTTGAGAAATATGAGATGGAAGGGATTTCCATGCAATAATGGCTCTATATAATACTGTACACTTTCTTGAACTTCTGGTTTTGGGGACTATGAAAAGACCCCTGGTGGCATGTCTGGTGGGGTAAGCGTGTGTGTCAGAGCTGTGCGTAAATTGACTATGCAAACAATTTGGAATTTTCAACTCATTAATGTTTCTTATAAAAATAAGAAGTGATGCAGTCAGTCTCTCCTCAACTCTTAGCCAAGAGAGACTGGCATGCATAGTATTTATATTAGCCCTCTGATTACAATTAATAGCAAGACGTGCCACTTTGTTCTGGGCTAGCTGCAGCTTAACTATGTCTTTCCTTGCTGCACTTGACCACATGGCTGGACAATAATCAAGATAAGACAAAACTAGAGCCTGCAGGACTTGCATTGTGGATTGTGGTGTCAAAAAAGCAGAACATATCTTTATTACGGACAGACCTCTCCCCATCTTTACAACCATGGAATCTATATGCTTTGACCATGACAGTTTACAATCGAAGGTAACACCAAGTAATTTAGTCTCCAAAACTTGTTCAACAGTTACACCATTTGTTACCAGATTTAGCTTAGGGAATGATTTGTACCAAAGACAATGTTCTTAGTTTTAGAGATGTTCAGGACCAGTTTTTACTGGCCACCCATTCCAAAACTGACTTCATCTCCTTGTTAAGGGTTTCAGTGGCTTTGTTTAATGCCAGTGGCAAATCATTGGTAATTATAGAAAAACATAGAGGGCCTAGAGAACTGCCCTGCGGTACACCACACGCTACATGTTTGACATTAGAGAAGCTTCCGTTGAAGAAAACCCTCTGAGTTCTATTAGATTGATAGCTCTGAATCCACGATATGGCAGAGGTTGAAAAGCCATAAAACATAAGTTTTCTCAACAACAGGTTATAGTCGATAATATCAAAGGCTGCACTGAAATCTAACAGTACAGCTCCCATAATCGTATTATTATCATTTTCTTTCAACCAATCATCAATAATTTGTGTTAGTGTAGTACATGTTGAGTGCCCTTCTCTATAAGCATGCCGACCGTCTGTTTTCAATTTGATTACAAAGAAATAGCATTGTATTTGGTCAAACACCATTTTTTCCAACATTTTGCTAAGAGCTGCTGTTAGAACCAATAAAGGCCGCTTTACTACTCTTGGGTAGCGGAATTACTTTGGCTTCCCTCCAGGCTTGAGGACAAACACCTTCCTCTAGAGTCAGATTAAAGATATGACAGATAGGAGTGGCAACCATCCTCAGTAACCTTCCATCTAAGTTTTCAATGCCAGGAAGTTTTTCATTATTGATCGATAACAAACATTTTCTCACATGTCCCACACTAAAATTACAATGCTTTTCTTTCATTATTAGTTTTTTTATGCATGAATACGATGGCTCACTGTTCGTTATTGGCATTTCCTGCTTAAGTTTGCCCTATTTGCCAATTAAGTAATCATTAAAATAATTGGCACTATCAAATGGTTTTGTGATGAATAAGCCATCTGATTCGATAAAAAGATGGAGTTGAATCTCTCTTTCTGCCCATAATTTAATTTAAAGTACGGCAATGTTTTTTTCCATCATTCTTTATATCATTGATCTTGGCTTCATAATACAATTTCTACTTTTTGTTAAGTTTAGTCACATAATTTCTCAATTTGCAGTAAGGCAGCCAGTCAGACGTGCAGCCAGACTTATTACATGCTAACTAGACCGGGCACGCTCGTGCGTCCTCAGGTGCATGTTGATTTTGTCCATCCTCACCAGACGCGAGCAGGACACGCAGGTTGAAATATCAAAACGAACTCTGAACCAACTATATTAATTTGAGGACAGGTCGAAACACATGAAACATTCATGGACATTTAGCTAGCTAAGAGGCGGGACTTGCAGCGCGTTGACGCTGGCTACGTTGACACGCAAGAGCAGTTTGGATGAAATGATTGAATAACATGTATGTGTGCATTTATTTTGCAACGCTCGTGCACGCAACGTGGACGGTGTGGTCAGCATGTTAGATACTCCTTTTGCCCCATCTCTTTCAACCATACAGTTTTTCAATTCCTCATCAATCTATGGAGCCTTATCAGTTCTAACAGTCAGTTTCTTAACAGGTGCATGTTTAACAATAATTGGAAGAAGCAATTTCATAAATTCATCAAGTGCAGCGTCTGAATGCTTCTTATTAATCACATCATACCAACTTATATTTTTTACATCATTCTCTAAGCATTACTGGGATATGGCTCTGAATATACACTACCAGTCAAAAGTTTGGACGCACCTACTCATTCAAGGGTTTTCTTTATTTTTACTATTTTCTACATTGTAGAATAATAGTGAAGACATCAAAACTATTAAATAACACATATGGAATCATGTAGTCACCAACAATATATTTGAGATTACAGATTCTTCAAATAGCCACCCTTTGCCTTGATGACAGCTTTGCACACTCTTCGCATTCTCTCAACCAGCTTCACGTGGAATGCTTTTCCAACAGTCTTGAAGGAGTTCCCACATATGCTGAGCACTTGGTGGCTGCTTTTCCTTCACTCTGCCATCCGACTCATCCCAAACCATCTCAATTGGGTTGAGATCAGGGGATTGTGGAGGCCAGGTCATCTGATGCAGCACTCCATCACTCTCCTTCTTGGTAAAATAGCCCTTACACAGCCTGGAGGTGTGTTGGGTCATTGTCCTGTTGAAAAACAAATGATAGTCCCACTAAGCCCAAACCAGATGGGATGGCGTATCGCTGCAGAATGCTGTGGTAGCCATGCTGGTTAAGTGTGCCTTGAATTCTAAATAAATCACAGACAGTGTCACCAGCAAAGCACACACACACACCATAACACCTCCTCCTCCATGCTTTACGGTGGGAACTACACATGCGGAGATCATCTGTTCACCCACACCGCGTCTCACAAAGACACAGCGGTTGAAACCAAAAATCACCAGTTTGGACTCCAGACCAAAGGACATATTTCCACCGGTCTAATGTCCATTGCTCGTGTTTCTTGGTCCAATCAGGTCTCTTCTTCTTATCGGTGTCCTTTAGTAGTGGTTTCTTTGCAACAATTCGACAATGAAGGCCTGATTCACACAGTCCCCTCTGAACGGTTGATGTTGAGATATGACTGTGACTTGAACTCTGTGAAGCATTTATTTGGGGTGCAATTTCTGAGGCTGGTAACTCTAATGAACTTATCCTCTGCAGCAGAGGACCATTTAAACAACTGCATTATCATGAGAAGCAAAAACATATTTTACTTACTAATCTAAAAGTGGATATTTTCCTTCCAAAAACATTTATTCCGCACTGGAATCAAAACTGTGCTCACTCAGAGAGTCATCCATTCGTTCTGTGTCACTCTTCCGGTCATAAAAAAATAATTATAAACTGTTTTTCAAAGATAATTTGTAAATATCCAAATAACTTCACAGATCTTCATTGTATAGGGTTTAAATACTGTTCCCCATGCTTGTTCAATGAACAATAAATACTTAATGAACATGCACCTGTGGAACGATCGTGAAGACATTAACAGCTTACAGACGGTAGGCAATTAAGGTCACAGTTATCAAAACTTAGGACACTAAAGAGGTCTTTCTACTGACTCTGAAAAACACCAAAAAAAAAAGATGCCCAGGGTCCCTGCTAATCTGCGTTAACATGCCTTAGGCATGCTGCAAGGAGGCATGAGGACTGCAGATGTGGCCAGGGCAATAAATTGCAATGTCCGTACTGTGAGACGCCTAAGACAGCGCTACAGGAAGACAGGATGGACAGCTGATCGTCCTCGCAGTGGCAGACCACGTGTAACAACACCTGCACAGGATCGGTACATCTGAACATCACACCTGCAGAACAGGTACAGGATGGCAACAACAACTGCCTGAGTTACACCAGGAATGCACAATCCCTCCAACAGTGCTCAGACTGTCCTCAATAGGCTGAGAGAGGCTGGACTGAGAGCTTGTAGGCCTGTTGTAAGGCAGGTCCTCACCAGACATCACCGGCAACAACGTTGCCTATGGGCAAAAACACACCGTCGCTGGACCAGACAGGACTGGCAAAAAGTGCTCTTCACTGACGAGTCGCGGTTTTGTCTCACCAGGGGTGATGGTCGGATTCACATTTATCGTCGAAGGAATGAGCGTTACACCGATGCCTGTACTCTGGAGAGGGATCAATTTGGAGGTGGAGGGTCCGTCATGGTCTGGGGCGGTGTGTCACAGTATCAAATAACTGAGCTTGGTGTCATTGCAGGCAATCTCAAAGCTGTGTGTTACAGGGAAGACATCCTCCTCCCTCATGTGGTACCCTTCCTGCAGGCTCATCCTGACATGACCCTCCAGCATGACAATGCCACCAGCCATACTGCTTGTTCTGTATGTGATTTCCTGTAAGACAGGAATGTCAGTGTTCTGCCATGGCCAGCGAAGAGCCCGGATCTCAATCCCATTGAGCACATCTGGGACCTGTTGTATGGGAGGGTGAGGGCTAGGGCCATTCCCCCCAGAAATGTCCAGGAACTTGCAGGTGCCTTGGTGGAAGAGTGGGGTAATATCTCACAGCAAGAACTGGCAAATCTCGTGCAGTCCATGAGGAGGAGATGCACTGCAGTACTTAATGCAGCTGGTGGCCACACCAGATACTGACTGTTACTTTTGATTTTGACCCCCCCTTTGTTCAGGGACACATTATTCCACATGTCTGTGGAACTTTATGTTTATGTCTCAGTTGTTGAATCTTGTTATGTTCATACAAATATTTACACGTTACATTTGCTGAAAATAAACGCAGTTGACAGTGAGAGGACGTTTCTTTTTTTGCTGAGTGTATATATCTTTTGTACTTTTACCCCTTTTTGTCCCCAATTTCGTGATATCCAATTGGTAGTTACAGTCTTGTCCCATCACTGCAACTCCCATACAGACTCGGGAGAGGCGAAGGTTGAGAGCCATGCATCCTTCGAAACACGATCATGCCAAGCTGCACTGCTTCTTGACCCGAAAGCCAGCTGCACCAATGTGTCGGAGGAAACACCGTACAACTGGCGACCAAAGTCAGCTTGCAGGCGCTCAGCCCATCACAAGGAGTCGCTAGAGCTCGATGGGACAAGGACATTCAAGGCCGGCCAAACCCTCCCCTAACCCAGACGACACTGGGCTAATTGTGCGTCGCTTCATGGGTCTCCCGGTCACGGCCGGCTGTGACACAGCCTTGGATCGAACCCGGGTCTGTAGTGACGCCTCAAGCGCCTTAGACCAACTGTGACCACTCGGGAGGCCCTCCTGTTCAATTTCTGCAATAATCTCATCCAAATTTGTATATTTGGACTTCGATTTAGCTTTTCCACTCTTAGTAGCCATGTTTTACTTTTTCCGTTTTTAGAAGTGTTTGTAGAAGAGAACGAACCACTGCGTAACGAAAACTACTGTGCTTCCTGTTTACTTTCCCCTTGAGAATGAACACTGTTGCGCACAGCTCTAGCATAAGGGCGTTCACATACTGCTGGAAAGTCCAGCCCAATGTCTATCTAGCTAGCTATGTTTCAAAATGATAGGTGGTCATTGGACCAAGACACTGTCAATCAAGTGAACATCGCTCGTCTCATTGGTGCATAATGATGGCTGACCGTCATGGGCTAATTGACGTGTTGTGTAGCCAATACGTAATGTAGAATGATTAAACAAGTTTGGTTGCCTTCTAGAGTGTCTGAGGATTGCACAGAAACCAAACTTGACCGGGTTAAACAACTTTTTGCTGATTAGATTTCATAAATTGCTTTGTTGGAAGTTGAAAGAGTCGGAATTCATGCAAATGGCTCCATAAAACATGGATCGTGTCAGGATATAAAAATTGATTTTATCAAACAAAACCATGCTACATTTTATCTCTGGAACCCTCAGGATGACAAATCAGAGCAAGATTACTGAACGTAAGTAGTGTATTTACCATCAGAGGTGAATGTATCAAACCAGTTGCCTTGATAAAAGTGTTTTGTTGTTGTGCACTAACAATAGCATCGTATTTATACAATGTAAAATGCCATTTAGCAGATGCTAAATGCATACATTAGTGCATACATTTTTGCGTATGGGTGGTCCCAGGGATCGAACCCACTACCCTGGCGTTACAAGCGCCATGCTCTACCAATTGAGCTACAGAGGACCGCTATTTGCGGGACACTGATCGTGTAGAGGATCCTGTAGAGGTTAAATCGTTGCGCAACATCCTTGGTAAGCTCTGTCCATCGTCTTTCAAAAAGTGTATTTCTTCTGGTGTGGGCGTTTAATCAATCAGTAACAATTAACCAAATATGGAGAACAACATTGCTTTGATCAGTCTCTCATTTGCGCAATCAGAATGAAAAATGTATTTGTATGAAATGTATAATTTATATAAAACGCCACACTCACAAGCGTTGTACTAAAGCACATGCGTCGGAGAAAAAAATAAGATCCTACACAAGAGTTTAAGAGAGTCCCTGTACTTGGTTGTCATTCGATTTGACTGAATATAGCAAAGAAGGGACCTCAGTGTAATTACTTTCATTGCATCCTGCTTCCATAATTTTTAGCAGGTGTTACATGATAACTTGATTTGGGAAGAAAGTGCTCAGAATCAATTAGGCATCCCCTGCAGTTTCCACACCCACGGTCCTGCGATGAGGCCCTTAAATGCAGTAACCCGCGGCCATATGCTAATCGGGTTTACAATATGTTGCCAGCGAGAGTATCAAAGAGCACTCAGGATCCAAAGGACAGAAGAGGACACTGGGACTGGGGAGATAGAGGCTTAGGAGAGGGAGAGGTATGGCCTGTGCATGTCTGCAGGGTTATTGTGTTGAGAGGAAAGGATGGTGAAATGGCTGAAATAGTCTGGCTAGCAGCTCGCTGACAGATGGAGAGGTTGCCAGCAGTGTCATACTCGGTTGGAGACCGGTGGCTATATGGGTGCCAGAAATTAGTCAAAACTACTGTTCCTTTTGCTTTATTTTTTACTGGAAAAACATAGATTTGACTTTATATCTTTAATATCTTAAAATAGCAGCATTTTTGTAAATGTTAACATGTAATGCTGGTGTAACTTTGTTTTGCATTGATACCGGATTGTCCGTTCACCATATAAAAACATGGAGAGGTCTGGAAAAAGGCACATGCAGTGTTTCAAAGACAGACGAGAAAAACAAAGGTGTGAGAACACATTTGCCCTGCGGTATAAAGGCATGAAGGCTGGGATGGAGTGAAGGGGAGCGGGACGCATAGAGCATGAAAAGTGCCTCACTGCATGTTTAGAGGTGGTGAGCGCATTTGAGTTCTGGAGTATGTTGTTTCACTTCATGTTATCAGTCTGAAATTCCCATAATTGAAACCCGTTTGTGCCTATGTCTGTAATGAGGGGCATTATTCAAAACAGATTTTTTTGCGATTGATTCATCTTGTGTCTTTTTGCTGCGGTGCAATTCAGTTTGAATTTCGATCTTAGTCCCTGTGTCATCATACCACCCAGTCCATTTCTTCTCATGATACTTGTTTGGGATTTTCCAGTATATGCAATACACATGCCTTGTCATCTCAACACAGTGTGCTCTCCCCAACACTTCACATTTATTCCTATAATTCTCTCAAGGCATTACCTGGGATGCACACTCAGATACTGTCATAGCTTTAGCTCCAATTACTTAGCTCTTTCTTCTATAGAGGCTGCACAGAATGGTGGCCCATTAATCCCTTCAGAGATGTTGAAGTACTCAGAAGGGATTTTCACCTAAGGCATCAATGTCTGCCTCACTGGACCGCTAAGTCTGCTCTTACTTATATATTGGACAAGGGGATGGAGGTTGCATCATTTCCACGAGCAGTTGTACATTTCATGGACATTGTCGTGAAGAACCACTCTGAACCACATGTTTTGTCCAGTGTAAATCAAGCATGAGTTCCTGAGTGTGTCATCCTCAGCCAGGGAAATGCCAAATAGTACTTTGAGCCTAATTGGAAGACTGTGTGCACTCCCCCCACAGCAAATCTCATGATGACACAAGGAATATATCAATATTACCAACTTAACTCTAGAAAAAGACATTAAGTTAAAGCAAATGCAAGAAAATAATTTGAAATACATGGAAAGCATTTTTAAAGCAATTTAAGTTTAAGTAGTGTTCACTGTACTCCACCCCCGGACATGGCTCATATCCTTACAATATTTTTAGTTGGATAAGTGCAGTGACTCATCCTTAATGTTCCATGTTTCTCCAGTTGGTGGGTTTTACCCTTGCCCAAAAACATATTACTGTTCTCCACATTCTTTAAAATAGTTTTTGAATGACAAATGGCTGAGTCTGGTTCAAATTCTGACTATGCAATGTAATGTATTAATGTGTGCAATTCAAATCAAGGTACCCTGTGAAATATGTAGTTTCATTTAGATAGCTGTTTTCACATGTTGAGCTTAAATTTCACATGATAAATCATATTTTCACATGCATTAAATTTAGAGTTCACATGTTAACACCACTTTTCACATGTGAGGAAAATAACATGTTTTCACCTCAAATGTGAATTCTATGTAAAAATCGGATACATTGCCTTCAGAAAGTTTCGCACCACTTGACTTTTTCCACATTTTGTTGTGTAACAGCCTGCATTTAAAATGGCTTAAATATTTTTGTGCCACTGATCTACACACAATACTCCACGATATCAAAGTGGAATTTTGTTTTCAGAAATTTTAACTAATTAACAAAAAATGAAACCTGAAGCTAACATATGGAACTGAGCTAACATATGGAATTGTTTTAAGACGGTCATATCATGGATCATTTAGCTATTTGATTTGGAATTTTAGGACCCCTTTTAGGTATCCCCAAAAAATATGAAACAATAATGTGGCAAAGAAATCAACTTTTTGTCCTAAATAAAAATCATTATGTTTGGAGCAAATCCTACACAACACATCACTGAGTACCACTCTTCATATTTTCAAGAATGGTGTTTGCTGCATCATGTTTAGCACTTTCTCATCATCAGCAAGGGACTTTTTGTTGTTGTTGATAAAGATAAAAGGAATAGAGCTAATAGAGATGAATGCACTGACTGTACGTCGCTCTGGATAAGAGTGTCTGCAAAATGACCATTAAAAAAAAGATAATGTAAACGTAAAGATAAGCACAGGCAAAATCCTAGAGGAAAACCTGGTTCAGTCTGCTTTCAAATTGACACTGGGAGACACATTCACCTTTCAGCAGGACAATAACCTAAAACTCAAGGCCAAATACAGTGCATTCGGAAAGTATTCAGACCCCTTGACTTTCTACATTCTGTTATGTTACAGACTTGTTCTAAATTTGACTAAATAGTTTAAAAACAGGTTTTTAGACATTTTTGCACGTTTATAAAAGCTAAAAACTGAAATATCACATTTGTTTTAACAGTGCCTAATATTTATTTTGGGGTGATTTCTATTTTTAGTGATTATTTTTTGTCTGCTGATAGTTGCTTCAGGGTCATTCAATCAATCAATCAAATGTATTTATAAAGTCCTTTTTACATCAGCAGATGTCACAAAGTGCTATAAAGAAACATAACCTAAAACGCCAAACAGCATGCAATGCAGATGTAGAAGCGCGGTTATTGAGCCTAAGAAGGCTGTAGGATCAGTCCAACTGTTATTTAGTTTTGATTTATATAGATTTTCAGAAGCTTTTAAAATTGTTATTAATAGCATTGTTGTTTCTAATTAAAGCATTTGTATCCTTATCTTTTTAAATTATAACTGGTTTGGCATGTATTCGTTTTGTGAGGGCTGCAAGGTGTTTACCAGGTTAATTTGCCATTAAAAAGTATGCTTTATTCAAGTTTAACATGTAGTTGTTGGCTTTCTTCAAAAGTAAAAGATCATATTCCTGCTTAAATTCAGGAATTCAATTTATTCTTTACCTTATTTGAAGAGAGTGATTTTTTATTATTTTTTTTTAAATTTCTAACTCAGATAAAATGTTTAACAAGTATGAGATTATCATTCCCCTAATGTAAACCTTAAAGTATCCCAAATTATGTCGGGGGTTGGCTTTTCTCTGTCCTCTATGTCTACATTGGTAATGGTAAAGGTCTTTATTTTTTCATTTAAGTATTTAATACATTTTGGGTCTTGAAGATGCGCTCTGTTCATTGTTCATAATCTGTCGCTAAGTGTATTTTCTTTTGGTGTAATTAAGCATGATACAGGTGGATTTCTTAACCCAGTGTATTGTTGAGTGCATTTTTACTTTGAGAAAAGCATGAGTAGTCTTTTGTAGTTAGGAATAGTAATCTCCAGGTCAGGTGTCCTGTAAATTATTTGTAAAGATGACATTTTTCAGCCTCTTTGAAATCTCCTTGAATTTGCCTCATGTATTGCTATGTCTGTCTAACTTGCTTAATGTGTGATTTAGGTTACCTGCTAAAATAATAGTTCCTGTCAGGATTTGACCTAATATAGCTTGAATTCTATCTAAAAACAACAGATTTGTACCTACGAGGAAATACAGTGAAATCAATGAGTATTTTTCACCATGAAAGGTACAATTCAAACTTGGCCCATGTGCAGGGATATAAGGGAATATTGAGTATTCTTATTTATCAGGATGCCTAACCGTCTGATGTTACTACAGTAGGTGAAAGCATAGTCCTCTCCAACCCAGCTCCTTTTTAAATATTCAATTTATATTTTTTTAAGTGTAACTCTTGCAGGAAAACCACATCTGCTGACAATCATTTTAAATGTTCAAGAACCTTATGCTGGTGTTTTGCGGGTACTATTTAATGAAGCTGCCAGTTGAGGACCTGTGAGGCGTCTGTTTCTCAAAATAGACACTCTAATGTATTTGTCTTCTTGCTCAGTTGTGCACCGGGGCCTCCCACTATTCTTTCTATTCTGATTTGAGCCAATTTGCGCTGTTCTGTGAAGGGAGTAGTAAAAGCGTTGTACGAGATCTTCAGTTTCTTGGCAATTTCTCGCATGGAATAGCCTTCATTTCTCAGAACAAGAATAGACTGATGAGTTTCAGAAGAAAGTTCTTTGTTTCTGGCCATTTTGAGCCTGTAATCAAACTCACAATTGCTGATGCTCCAGATACTCAACTAGTCTCAAGAAGGCCAGTTTTATTGCTTCTTTAATCAGCACAACAGTTTTCAGCTGTGCTAACATAATTGCAAAAGGGTTTTCTAATGATCAATTAGCCTTTTAAAATGATAAACTTGGATTAGCAAAAACAACGTGACATTGGAACACAGGACTGATGGTTGCTGATGATGGGCCTCTGAACGCCTATGTAGATATTCCATTAAAGAACGGCCATTTCCAGATACGATAGCCATTTACAACATTAACAATGTCTACACTGTATTTCTGATCAATTTGATGTTATTTTAATGGAAAAAAATTGCTTTTCTTTCGAAAAAAATGACATTTCTAAGTGACCCCAGACTTTCGAACGGTAGCGTACATATACACTTACATACAGTGGAGAGAACAAGTATTTGATACACTGCCGATTTTGCAGGTTTTCCTACTTACAAAGCATGTAGAGGTCTGTAATTTTTATCATAGGTACACTTCAACTGTGAGAAACGGTATCTAAAACAAAAATCCAGAGAATCACATTGTATGATTTGTAAGTAATTAATTTGCATTTTATTGCATGACATAAGTATTTAATACATAAGAAAAGCAGAACTTAATATTAATATAGAAACCTTTGTTTGCAATTACAGAGATCATACGTTTCCTGTAGGTCTTGACCAGGTTTGCACACACTGCAGCAGGGATTTTGGCCCACTCCTCTATACAGACCTTCTCCAGATCCTTCAGGTTTCGGGGCTGTCACTGGGCAATACGGACTTTCAGCTCCCTCCAAAGATTTTCTATTGGGTTCAGGTCTGGAGACTGGCTAGGCCACTCCAGGACCTTGAGATGCTTCTTACGGAGCCACTCCTTAGTTGCCCTGGCTGTGTGTTTCGGGTCGTTGTCATGCTGGAAGACCCAGCCACGACCCATCTTCAATGCTCTTACTGAGGGAAGGAGGTTGTTGGCCAAGATCTCGCGATACATGGCCCCATCCATCCTCCCCTCAATACGGTGCAGTCGTCCTGTCCCCTTTGCAGAAAAGCATCCCCAAAGAATGATGTTTCCATCTCCATGCTTCACGGTTGGGATAGTGTTCTTGGGGTTGTACTCATCCTTCTTCTTCCTCCAAACACGGCGAGTGGAGTTTAGACCAAAAAGCTCTATTTTTGTCTCATCAGACCACATGACCTTCTCCCATTCCTCCTCTGGATCATCCAGATGGTCATTGGCAAACTTCAGACGGGCCTGGACATGCGCTGGCTTGAGCAGGGGGACCTTGCGTGCGCTGCAGGATTTTAATCCATGACGGCGTAGTGTGTTACTAATGGTTTTCTTTGAGACTGTGGTCCCAGCTCTCTTCAGGTCATTGACCAGGTCCTGCCGTATAGTTCTGGGCTGATCCCTCACCTTCCTCATGATCATTGATGCCCCACGAGGTGAGATCTTGCATGGAGCCCCAGAACGAGGGTGATTGACCGTCATCTTGTTTAATTGACATAATTTGAGTCAATTGGCGGTGTACCTGTGGATGTATTTCAAGGCCTACCTTCAAACTCAGTGGCTCTTTGCTTGACATCATGGGAAAATCAAAAGAAATTAGCCAAGACCTCAGAAAAAAAATGGCAGACTTTCACAAGTCTGGATCATCCTTGGGAGCAATTTCCAAACGCCTGAAGGTACCACGTTCATCTGTACAAACAATAGTACACAAGTATAAACACCATGGGACCATGCAGCCATCATACCGCTCAGGAAGGAGACGCTCTCTGACTCTTAGAGATTAACATACTTTGGTGCGAAAAGTGCAAATAAATCCCAGAACACCAGCAAAGGACCTTGTGAAGATGCTGGAGGAAACAGGTACAAAAGTATCTATATCCACAGTAAAATGAGTCCTATATCGATATAATCTGAAAGGCCGCTCAGCAAGGAAGAAGCCACTGCTCCAACACCGCCATAAAAAAGACAGACTACGGTTTGCAACTGCACATGGGGACAAATATCGTACTTTTTGGAGAAATGTCCTCTGGTCTGATGAAACAAAAATAGAACTGTTTGGCCATAATGACCATCGTTATGTTTGGAGGAAAAAGGGGTCTCTTGCAAGCCGAAGAACACCATCCCAAACGTGAAGCATTGGGGTGGCAGCATCATGCTGTGGGGGTGCTTTGCTGCAGGAGGGACTATTCACAAAATAGATGGCATCATGAGGAAGGAAAATTATGTGGATATATTGAAGCAACATCTCAAAACATCAGTGAGGAAGTTAAAGCTTGGTTGCAAATGAGTCTTCCAAATGGACAATGACCCCAAGCATACTTCCAAAGTTGTGACAAAATGGCTTAAGGACAACAAAGTCAAGGTATTGGAGTGGCCATCACAAAGCCCTGACCTCAATCCTATAGGACATTTGTGGGTAGAACTGAAAAGGCGTGTGCGAGCAAGGACGCCTACAAACCTGACTCAGTTACACCAGCTCTGTCAGGAGGAATGGGCCAAAATTCCCCCAACTTATTGTGGGAAGCTTGTGAATGTCTACCCAACATTTTTGACCCATGTTAAACAATTTAAAGGCAATGCTACCAAATACTAATTGAGTGTATGTAAACTTCTGACCCACTGGGAATGTGATGAAAGAAATAAAAGCTGAAATAAATCATTCAATCTACTATTATTCTGACATTTCACATTCTTAAAATAAAGTGGTGATCCTAACTGACCTAAGACAGGGAATGTTTACTAGGATTAAATGTTAGGAATTGTGAAAAACTGAGTTTAAATGTATTTGGCTAAGTGTATGTAAACTTCCTACTTCAACTGTATGTATGTATGTATGTACAGTGGGGAGAACAAGTATTTGATACACTACCGATTTTGCAGGTTTTCCTACTTCCAATGCATGTAGAGGTCTGTCATTTTTATCATAGGTACACTTCAACTGTGAGAGCCGGAATCTAAAACAAAAATCCAGAAAATCACATTGTATGATTTTTAAGTAATTAATTTGCATTTTATTGCATGACATAAGTATTTGATCACCTACCAACCAGTAAGAATTCCGGCTCTCACAGACCTGTTAGTTTTTCTTTAAGAAGCCCTCCTGTTCTCCACTCATTACCTGTATTAACTGCACCTGTTTGAACTCGTTACATGTATAAAAGACACCTGTCCACACACTCAATCAAACAGACTCCAACCTCTCCACAATGGCCAAGACCAGAGAGCTGTGTAAGGACATCAGGGATAAAATTGTAGACCTGCACAAGGCTGGGATGGGCTACAGGACAATAGGCAAGCAGCTTGGTGAGAAGGCAACAACTGTTGGCGCAATTATTAGAAAATGGAAGAAGTTCAAGATGACGGTCAATCACGCTCGGTCTGGGGCTCCATGCAAGATCTCAACTCGTGGGGCATCAATGATCATGAGGAAGGTGAGGAATCAGCCCAGAACTACACGGCAGGACCTGGTCAATGACCTGAAGAGAGCAGGGACCACAGTCTCAAAGAAAACCATTAGTAACACACTACGCCGTCATGGATTAAAATCCTGCAGCGCACACAAGGTCCCCCTGCTCAAGCCAGCGCATGTCCAGACCCGTCTGAAGTTTGCCAATGACCATCTGGATGATCCAGAGGAGGAATGGGAGAAGGTCATGTGGTCTAATGAGACAAAAATATAGCTTTTTGGTCTAAACTCCACTTGTTTGGAGGAAGAAGAGGGATGAGTACAACCCCAAGAACACCATCCCAACCGTGAAGCATGGAGGTGGAAACCTCATTCTTTGGGGATGCTTTTCTGCAAAGGGGACAGGACGACTGCACCGTATTGAGGGGAGGATGGATGGGGCAATGTATCGCGAGATCTTGGCCAACAACCTCCTTCCCTCAGTAAGAGCATTGAATATGGGTCGTGGCTGGGTCTTCCAGCTTGACAACGACCCGAAACACACAGCCAGGGCAACTAAGGAGTGGCTCCGTAAGAAGCATCTCAAGGTCCTGGAGTGGCCTAGCCAGTCTCCAGACCTGAACCCAATAGAAAATCTTTGTACGGAGCTGAAAGTCCGTATTGCCCAGCGACAGCCCTGAAACCTGACGGATCTGGAGAAGGTCTGTATGGAGGAGTGGGCCAAAATCCCTGCTGTAGTGTGTGCAAACCTGGTCAAGACCTACAGGAAAGGTATGATCTCTGTAATTGCAAACAAAGGTTTCTGTACCAAATATTAAGTTCTGCTTTTCTGATGTATCAAATAATTACTACAATAATAAAATGCAAATTAATACTTAAAAATCATACAATGTGATTTTCTGTATTTTTGTTTTAGATTCCGTCTCTCACAGTTGAAGTATACCTATGATAAAAATTACAGACCTCTACATGCTTCGTAAGTAGGAAAACCTAAAAAATCGGCAGTCTATCAAATACTTGTTCTCCCCACTGTATAACATAGTATTGAGAAACTTTTGTTATTGACCAAATACTTATTTTCCACCATAATTTGCAAATAAATTCATTATAAACATATTTTTTTCTCATTTTGTCTGTCATAGTTGACGTGTACCTATGATGAAAATTACAGGCCTCTTTCATCTTTTTAAGTGGGAGAACTTGCACAATTGGTGGCTGACTAAAAATGTTTTTCCCCACTGTACACATACAAAAATATTTTCCTTTATTACTTTCTAACCCTACCACCCTGTCACGCCCTGGCCCTGGGACTCTGTTATGTTGAGCCAGGGTGTGTTGTTTCTATGTGTTTTGTGTGCTAGGGTTATTATGTAGTTATTTTGTTTCTATGTTGGCCGGTGTGGTTCTCAATCAGAGGCAACGTGTATCAGCTGTTGCTTGTTGTCTCTGATTGGGAACCATACTTAGGCAGCCTGTTTTCCACAGTGTGTTGTGGGATCTTGTTCCGTATGGTGTGTATTGTAACCAAGGACTTCACGTTTCGTATCGTTTGTTCTTTTGTTCATTCACTAAATAAGTATGTTCACTTATCACGCTGGGCATTGGTCCACTTCCTCCGACGATCGTGACAGAAGATCCCACCATAACTGGACCAAGCAGCGTGTCCAGGAGCCAACGCCAGAGGTGACTCTGAAGGATATCAACCTCGACTGGGTCAAGCCGCGGGAGGAGGAGAGAGGCTGGACTTTGGAGCAGAGGAGCGAGAGTCTTGCGAGAGCCATGGAGGCCTGGCCCACGGGGAGGAGAGACGCCCAGAAATGTTTTAGGGGGGGGGGGGCTCACGCCGTGGACGACGGGGCAGCAGGAGGCCGGGATAGAGTGGTTCAGCGGGTTGGCAAAGGAGGCCGCCAGGTTACAGGAGTCACTGGTCACCAGGGGGAAGGAGAATGTAGAGGCACGGCGAGAGGTACTGGGGTGTGTTGCCAGTCCGGTCCGGCCCGTTCCTGATCCCCGTGTAGGGCCAGTGGTGTGTGTCCCCAGTACGGTCCGGCTTGTTCCTGTCCCTCGCACCGAGCCTGTGGTGCGCGTCGCCAGCCTGGTCCGGCATGTTCCTGCCCCTCGCACCGAGCCTGTGGTAAGCGTCGCCAGCCCGGTCCGGCATGTTCCTGACCCTCGCACCAAGCCAATGGTGCGCGTCGTCAGCCCGGTCCGGCCTGTTCCTGCTCCCCGCACCAAGCCAATGGTGCGCGTCGTCAGCCCGGTCCGGCCTGTTCCTGTTCCCCGCACCAAGCCAATGGTGCGCGTCGTCAGCCCGGTCCGGCATGTTCCTGCCCCTCGCACCGAGCCTGTGGTAAGCGTCGCCAGCCCGGTCCGGCATGTTCCTGACCCTCGCACCAAGCCAATGGTGCGCGTCGTCAGCCCGGTCCGGCCTGTTCCTGCTCCCCGCACCAAGCCAATGGTGCGCGTCGTCAGCCCGGTCCGGCCTGTTCCTGTTCCCCGCACCAAGCCAATGGTGCACGTCGTCAGCCCGGTCCGGCCTGTTCCTGCTCCCTGCACCAAGCCAGTGGTGCGCTTCGTCAGCCCGGTTCGGCCCGTCCCTGCTCCCCGCACCAAGCCTGTTGTGCGCGTCGTCAGTCCGGCACAGCCCGTGCCTGTTCCACTCCAGAGCTAGAGCAATCCGCTCCACCAGTGTTCAGTCCAGCTCCGGCCAGCAGGGCCAGACCGGACCAGGGGCGCTTTGGGGGGTTGGTTGGAGGGTGGGGGTCAAGCCCGGAACCGGAACCGCCTCCGAGGAGGAATGCCCGCCCGGCCCTCCCCTGTTCGGTTTATGTTTGGCGCGGTCGCAGTCCGCGCCTTTGGGGGTGGGGTACTGTCACGCCCTGGCTCTGGGACTCTGTTATGTTGAGCCAGGGTGTGTTGTTTCTATGTGTTTTGTGTGCTAGGGTTATTATCTAGTTATTTTGTTTCTATGTTGGCCGGTGTGGTTCTCAATCAGAGGCAACGTGTATCAGCTGTTGCTTGTTGTCTCTGATTGGGAACCATACTTAGGCAGCCTGTTTTCCACAGTGTGTTGTGGGATCTTGTTCCGTATGGTGTGTATTGTAACCAAGGACTTCACGTTTCGTATCGTTTGTTGTTTTGTTCGTTCAATAAATAAGTATGTTCACTAATCACGCTGCGCATTGGTCCACTTCCTCCGACGATCGTGACACACCCCTCCCCTAATTGACTAGTGAACAACAACGCTTAGACCTCTACTTCCAGCTTATACATTCTATATACATTTTATGGACACAGTCTATTTTAGAATAGTTCTATTTTGTTTGTTTTTACTGCTTTCCTTCCTCTACCCTCAACCTCTCCCATCTATTTCTGATGTCCATCTTGTTTGATTTCTATTTGCCGTATCTTTCAAACTCTGCTCTTTCACAACATTTCTTTACCTATAACCTATATACGTTTTACAGACACAGTATGTTTTACAATAGATATCTTGTTGTTATTAGGGTTCATATCCTACTTCCAGATATATCACGACTTTGCTTGAAAAGAGTGTGCCTCACAGTCAAGAAATCCCCCGAAACATATTGCTTGATCAGATTTCTTCTCAGCTCTTCACACTGCTCTGCAGCAAAATGCATTGAGGCAGCATCACCTAAATGAGCATGATACCTCTGACTGTCAGTAACATGCTGAGTAACATCTGTACAATGCGGCTACTGAGTACAACCTGTACCAGATGACTACACAGAATGGCTCCTTCTCTCTTTCCCTCTTCATACGAGGTACAGTACCATCACTGCACCAGCACCACAGTATAATTCACCACCACGTCTGAGAGAAAGAGTAGGTGAAGAAGGTGAAGTCATCAAAGGATAGCAATCTTGTCGGGGAGGCTTCACAGACAAGATGTCCTCCCAGCACTATGACAGGCTCTCCTCTTTGGATCAATGCCACATGTTGACACCAGCACAGCATGGGACAAAATTATAATGCTGAAGTCCCCATTATTAGCCTTGTCTCTAGACACTCACTAACCCTGACAAAATATGGCTTGTCTGTTATTAAATTGTTATGACAATGGAAGTAATTGGAAAACAATTATGGGAGCATTTAGCAGGAAACAGTCACTAAAACCAGGAGAGAGAAAAACATGTCAAAAAACAACCATGATTATTGAATCTGTACGGCTTCTAAATAAGGTATTGAACTGCACTAGACTGCAAGTGGAATTGGGGAGAAGTCTCGTTTTGTTAAGGCTGTGACAATTTGTCAATTTTTCCCAGTCAGCAAAATGAATTGTTACAATGAAGGTTATTGGGGCAGGGTAGGGGTGGGGGGGGTTGCTCTTGTGATGCTGACTGTATGATATCAGCTTAGACCTCCCTGTGAATGTATATCCTTTTATTTCTAAGTGTTAGAGTATGCTTTCACTTGAGTCCCAGGGGGTTCTGCTTTGAAAAGTCAGCCACATATGCTGTTCTCCTCCTTTTTTTGAGCTAAACAGAGACAGCTGTTGTTGTCGTTTGTTTTGCATACAGAATCTTTAATTATTCAGTCTCTTTGTTGGAATTGTTTGGTTGCTCACACAGACACCTTACTATATTTTTAGGATAGAAACATTACATGAATGATGAACTCTCCCTCTTCTGGGAAAACAAACTAATCAAATGTGGTTTCCTAGTTCGTGGAGCGTTTTTTTTAAGTGGTTTGATCGAGAAACGACAGTGGTCTCCTGTCATTGAGGAATATTTTGCAGATAATGGCACAAGGTTCTGGTTCGTCATTATTATTTACACGTTACACATGTTTTACATCGCTCTGGTGGCGTAATCAATAATTATCTCTAGCGTTCTCTTTTTAATTGCCGTAATTAGTAGCTCTGGGCCCTTGAAGCCTGTAGAATGGGGATTTGAAAATAACACTAAAGCAACTGTTTCCCATTCCATGACAACCTTCTTCAACCTCTTAGTTTAGGACTGATTCAATTAGCCTTCCTGAGCTAAAGAACCCATTGTATATTTTATTAGCATGTCGAATTCTATGAGTCTCAGTTCAGTCGTATTGAGTTTGCTCATGGTTCATGTAGTTACTGGTCCTAAACCTTGTGAAGGTAGAGCCCTGGTTCAGCTATGCCTCTGATTCTGTCGAGCCTGTGAAAGCCGGCTTAGAAACTAGTTCACCTTGGCTGACCCCGGAGTTCACTGCAGATAGGGTTTGATTAGGAAGATAAGTGCACTGGGCCACATTGCGTGCCATCCGAATGACCCGGCGTGTATTGCTGCTGCTTTCATTCCAAACTTTCTTGATTAATTGGCCTTGATGAGCTGGGGGTGGAATACTAATCGAGATCAGAGATCTCCTGGTGGCCATGTGTGTAAATTCTGTGACACTACAGTATATAATCTTTGATGATTTTGCAGGTAAAAGGACGTAAGATGAAATCTATATACAGAAATACTACATGTTTATCTCCCTCTTATGTCATCCAGATATCAGTATACGAGCCAACACAGGTTGAAGAGGCGATCCTTTGTTCCCCAAACTTTTTGCCAAGAAAGAGTTCACCAGCTCACCCCTGTGCTCCTGTTCTTGATGCCTTTGCAAACAATTGTTGGCTTGCAGGCTTTCTTCCAAAAGATTGCTTTGCGTCTCTGTTGTGTGGGATGCATTGAGGCTTGAGGACATGACTTCATTTCGTTTCTGTCCCTTGTGCTGCCTGTGGATTTGTAAATAATTACAATATACTGCTTTAAAAGGGAACTTTTTGTGGATGTGTAGATAAACATGAGTCTAACTGATGCACCTGATGGATTCGCGAGCTGCAGAACTTGTTTTGTATATTTTAAATGTTACTATTGTTTTTGATAAAATTGCTGCAATTACTAGTCTGTAAATTAAGATACCAGCATTACCAGGGTGGGTTCAATTTAATTGTATCCTAAGATTTATATAAAGCAGATGTGATGAAATATTATGCAGAGTGAAGCACTGTGAGGTTGACTATTATGTGAAGCAAACTGTTCTGCTTTGAATGGAAAATGTAAAACCAATATGAATTGCAGGCTACTGCATACAATGCTTGGATAAACCCTCAAGCATTGTGATACATGTACCTGCTTATCTCCATCCAAACATATGGTTCTGCTGTTTATGTACACTTACACACTCAAGAGAACATGTGTGTACATAATGAAAATGTTTAAACCAGATTGCAAATTAAAGGAGAAGTTCACTTTATTAGAACCAAATCTCTATTTTTGATGTAAATGGTATGTTGTAGAAGTGCCCAGACACCTCTTTTGCGATCTCACTTGTGTTTGAGAAAGTTACCCCATTTGCAATATACTCCTTCAGTCTCGTTCAGTAGTTATATGGGCAGAGATAAAACATTAAAAAGGCTCCAAAAACACCCAAAGACGTTATTTTAGAAACACAATGCTCTCAGTATAGTGATGCAGGTCTTTAGATGTTATACACATGTAATTGTGTCATTCCAAGCTTTATCCGCAACATAATGTTCCATTTTGTGAGACTGGAGCAAAACTTCTCTTGGGCACCTCTATAAGATGCCATTTACATCAAAAATACAGATTTTGTTCAAATAAAGTGAACTTCTCCTTTAATAATGTGTAGATAAACAAGTATTAAATCATTATATAGTCCCGGTGTCTGTACATTGTCTACTCCACATCTTAATTAGGAAATCGTAATTGACTTTTAACATCTTAATGTAATGAGTGTCAAGGCACTAAAAGGTTTTGTATCACTATACTTAAAGGAGCAATCACTTTGAGTTGACTGTTTGTGATGGTATTAGCCAACCATCTAGTTCATATGCCAAATCCACTCACCAGCTCTTGGTCATGTCCTAATTATACAGTATATAAGTGGTTTTCTTGATCTCTCAAGTGTATTATTTTTATGGATGCAGTACTCATATTTGTGGAGACACATGCTGTGCTAAATTGCTTTCCTGCTGTTTAGACATTCGACATTTCTGAATAGAACCAAAAAGGGATATATTGCTTGCTTCATATATGGCACTACCCCCCATGCCAACAGGAGAGTACCCCCCTGCACCATTGAGACCAAAAGTCCAGCAAGACAGCTATGCTGAAGTGCCGCGAAGAATAGAGCACCATGCTGCAGCCGAGCTAAACCAGATAAGGCATTTGCTGAACATAATCTGTTAAAAAATCCATTAATTCCTTCTTGTTATTATCAGAAATAGAATTATTAGAAATATAACCTATTATCATTGTGTTCCGTTTTAGATAAGCTACCCCTGAAAGAGTAAAAATTAGCACATATAAATATATGTAGCCTCAGAAATGAAGTTAATGAGATTAGTCATTTCCTAATCTTAGATAATATGAATATATTAGCCATTTCTGAAACTCACTTAGACAACACCTTTGTTGATACAGCAGTAAGAATACAAGGATACTGTATAACATCTATAGAAAAGACAGGAATGTCTAAGGGGGAGGTGTTGCTGTGTATATTCAGAGCCATATTCCTGTAAAGCTCAGAGAGGATCTCATGGCAAATGAAGTAGAAGTGCTGTGGTTGCAGGTTCACCTGCCTCATCTGAAGCCTCTTCTTTTAGGGTGCTGCTATAGGCCACCAAGTGTAAACTATCTGGAGAATACTGTATGTGTGTGATGTTAGATAAGGTATCTGATGCTAACAGAGAAATGTATTTTCTTGGTGACCTGAACATTAACTGGTTTTCATCTCGTTGTCCTCTCAATGCCTGTAAAATGACCCAAGTTATCACTCAACCAACTAGAGTGTATACCAATAGTGCTGGATTTGTGACATCCATTTGTAATGATCATATCTTCACTGATGCTGCAGAGCTTTGCGCCAAAGCAATATCAGTTCCCATTGGCTGTAGTGACCATAACAATGTGGCAGTAACAAAAGGCAGGGTTTTATTTGAATGTTACCACCCACCAGCATGGCACTGTTCATTAATCAGAAACAGCTGCAAAGTTATTCCTCTTTGCGACTGAGATGAGCCAAATTGCCTAGAGTCCACTTGGCCATCTGAGCATGGAGCAAATGTTTTTGCAACTCCAAGACATCACAACTATGAAATAACACATATGGAATCATGTAGTAACCAAAAAAGTGTTAAACAAATCAAAATATATTGTATATTTTAGATTCTTCAAAGTAGCCACCCTTTGCCTTGATGACAGCTTTGCACACTCTTGACATTCTATCAACCAGCTTCACCTGGAATGCTATTCCAACAGTCTTGAAGGAGTTCCCACACATGCTGAGCACTTGTTGGCTGCTTTTCCTTCACTCTGTGGTCCGACTCCTCCCAAACCATCTCAATTGGGTTGAGGTCGGGTGATTGTGGAGGCCAGGTCATCTGATGCAGCACTCCATCACTCTCCTTCTTGGTAAAATAGCCCTTACACAGCCTGGAGGTGTGTTGGGTCATTGTCCTGTTGAAAAACAAATGATAGTCCCACTAAGCGCAAACCAGATGGGATGGCGTATCGCTGCAGAGTGTTGTGGTAGCCATGCTGGTTAAGTGTGCCTTGAATTCTAAATAAATCACTGAGAGTGTCACCAGCAAAGCACCCCCACACCATTACACCTCCTCCTCCCTACTTCACGGTGGGAACTACACATGCAGAGATCATCCGTTAACCTACTGTGTGTCTCACAAAGACACAGCGGTTGGAAACAAAAATCTCAAATTTGGAAATATTTCCACTGGTCTAATGTCCATTGCTTGTGTTTCTTGGCCCAAACAAGTATCTTCTTATTATTGGTGTCCTTTAGTAGTGGTTTCTTTGCAGCAATTCGACCATGAAGGCCTGATTCACGCAGTCTCCTATGAACAGTTGATGTTGAGATGTGTCTGTTAACTTGAACTCAGTGAAGCATTTAGGCTGCAATATCTGAGGCTGGTAACTCTAATGAACTTATCCTTTGCAGCAGAGGAAGCTCTGGGTCTTCCTTTCCTGTGGCGGTACTCATGAGAGCCAGTTTCATCGTAGCGCTTGATGGTTTTTACGACTGCACTTGAAGAAACGTTCAAAATTCTTGAAATGTTCTGGATTGACCGACTTTCATGTCTTAAAGTAATGATGGACTGTCGTTTCTCTTTGCTTATTTGAGCTGTTCTTGCCATAATATGGACTTTTACCAAATAGGGCTATTTGTCACAACACAACTGATTGGCTCAAATGCATTAAGAAGGAAAGACATTCCACAAATTAACTTTTAACAAGGCACACCTGTTAATTGAAATGAATTACAGGTGACTACCTCTTGAAGCTGGTTGAAAGAATGCCAAGAGTTTGCAAGGCTGTCATCAAGGCAAAGGGTGGCTACTTGAAGAATCTCACATTTAAAATATATTTTGATTTGTTTAACACTTTTTTGGTTACTACATGATTCCATATGTGTTATTTCATAGTTTCAATGTCTTCACTATTATTTACAATGTAGAAAATAGTAAAAATAAAGAAAAACCCTGGAATGAGTAGGTGTGTCAAAACTTTTGACTGGTACTGTATATATATAAAAAAAAAAAAAGATCCTTTATTATTTTCCCCTAAACCTACCATCCCTCCCCTAATCAGAGTAAACTAATGGACAACATCACTTAGGCTTCTACTTCCAGCTTATAATAACTATATACATTTCACGGACACAGTATATTTTAGAATAGTTATCTTTTGTTTGTTTTTACTCCCATCATTCAGCTCCACTCAACCCCCCCATATATCTATGAACACGTTTTGATTTCTATTTGCCATATACATGTTTCACAAAAATTCTGAACCTTTCTATTCTCATAGATTCTACATGTTGTCAATGAAAGAATAAACCTTTTTGCTAAGAGTATTATTATATTATTGATCGATTGACTATGACTTTTTAAATCACCCAGCAGTGATATTTTTGCAGAGGGTACATAACTTGTCAGGGGGTCTGCACATTTCCTGCATTTCTACACAATCTAATATGACCCATGGCCCTTCTAGCCGTCTCTATTTAGAACAACAAAAAGTAAGCAAAAATTACCACAGTCATCAAGTTAAGGTAAGAGATTATTAAATATGTTTAAGTGATTGATAAGATTGAATTAGATCAATGATTATTCGATTAATCAATATTGTGTTGCACCTTACCTAACAAATGAACAACTCTTACAAATAAAGTACAAAGACAACTTTTGATTGTCTTTAAGACATCCTCTATATCAAATTTCAGCCAGACCGCCCAGCCAACCGGCACCGCCTACACGCCCGACCCCTACTCTAGTCAATAACTCAACTTCCTTCTTATCTTTTTTTTATGTCTCAAGGCAAAGGTTTGGAAAACAAAAGTTGAATGAAAACATACATACACATACACCTACACATTAACACACAGAAACAGTACAACCTCCATATAATTCATATCATATGCCTAATAGTACTGTAAAGGTATTTTTACTTACACACAATATAGCAACTTTACGATCTTAGTGAAACATTCAAAATTGGTTTCAGGTGTGTTAGGCCAAGGCAAGAGTAACAACAGTACAGCAGACCACCAGGACAAGGACTGAGCAGCCCACCAGAAAAGGATTGCCTAAATCTCTTCTGACGTAGGCATGTTTTCAATACAGACTCCTTTTGTCGTACAGTATTCCATATAAGGAATCCAGACCTTATGAAAGTTGCACAGCATACCATTAATCTTAAAACAAATCTAGTGACACTATACATAATTTGACATTTATTCCATACATTGTGGGAGGATAACCAACCTTCCAATTAATGGCAATGCAGTTATTAGCCACTATAAATGCTAGGTTACATAGTTTCTTCTGATTACAGTCTCCAGTATCAACATTTCCAAGCAAACAAAAACAGGGAGAAGGGAGAATCCGTAGACATGCTGAGATAAAATAACATACTCTTTGACATAATTCAGCCAGCCTTCACAAGACCACAAGATATGCAAATAGGTCCCCTTTTGTGCTTTACACCTCAAGCAGAATAATACAATTTCTGAGTGCTTGATATTCAGTTTCACTGGCATATAGTATGTTGTATGGATGGTCTTAAAGTGCAGTAATTTATGTCTGAGATTATATGAACATGACTGGGCATTCTAACATATCTGTATCCATTCATCATCATCAATAGAGTCTCCCAGGTCTTCCTCACATTTTTGTTTGACATGTTTTGTGTCATCAGGAAAAGCCTCTATCAACCATTGGTACAGTTTGGAAATCAACTTTGGAGGTTTGTCAGACTACCTTAAAATAGCATCTGGCTTGTCCAGTGTTTGCTGGACAGAGTGAATAAAGTGTTGTATCTGCAGGAGTTCACCTCACCTCTGTCACAGACTGGTCTTCCCTGGCTGCCTGACTCTGCTGAGACCCCTGTCACCATTTGATCCTCCTAAAATGAGGCATGACAAAGAATTACCTTGGTGTACATTTATCCAGCGGAATGCCTGCGGGACATGTGGGTCCTGATAGAGATCATTTCGGCACGGTCTGAATTTTTCATGCTCCAGGTGGGAGCGGGCGGTCAGACAGACGACTGGGATGAAAATATTTTTGTTGTCCAATAGATTATTTTGAAATGGTTCTCTTTCTGCTTTGTATGCATTAGCCTACCTATTGTATTAAAAGCACATATTTTTCACATTATTCACACACTCAGAATTCACTGCTTCATCTTCAGTAGCCTACCTCTCCTAGTTGGGCGTGAGAGTTCAAGTGCGCCTAGTATGTGTGGTCTCATTGAAATAGAGTAGGCTGCCTACATGGGAGGAGAATCACGTGGCAGTTAACTTGATTATGAAATTAACTTAAATATGATTAGACTGTAGTTTACTACAGTGTCTGTAAATAAATACTTATAATGAAAAGAAGTGGAGGGCCCTCAACCAACGTGAGTTGAAGTGCAATCACAACACGCACATACAGTGGGGAGAACAAGTATTTGATACACTGCCGATTTTGCAGGTTTTCCTACTTACAAAGCATGTAGAGGTCTGTAACTTTTATCAAAGGTGAGAGACGGAATCTAAAACAAGAGAGACGGAATCTAAAACAAAAATCCAGAAAATCACATTGTATGATTTTAAAAAAATGAATTTGCATTTTATTGCATGACATAAGTATTTGATCACCTACCAACCAGTACGAATTCCGGCTCTCACAGACCTATTCGTTTTTCTTTAAGAAGCCCTCATGTTCTCCACTCATTACCTGTATTAACTGCACCTGTTTGAACTCGTTACCTGTATAAAAGACACCTGTCCACACACTCAATCAAACAGACTCCAACCTCTCCACAATGGCCAAGACCAAAGAACTGTGTAAGGACATCAGGGATACAATTGTAGACCTGCACAAGGCTGGGATGGGCTACAGGACAATAGGCAAGCAGCTTGGTGAGAAGGCAACAACTGTTGGCGCAATTATTAGAAAATGGAAGAAGTTCAAGATGACGGTCAATCACCCTCGGTCTGGGGCTCCATGCAAGATCTCACCTCGTGGGGCATCAATGATCATGAGGAAGGTGAGGGATCAGCCGAGAACTACATGGCAGGACCTGGTCAATGACCTGAAGAGAGCTGAACCACAGTCTCAAAGAAAACCATTAGTAAAACACTACGATGTCATGGATTAAAATCCTGCAGCGCACGCAAGGTCCCCCTGCTCAAGCCAGCGCATGTCCTTTTTGGTCTAAACTCCACCCGCCGTGTTTGGAGGAAGAAGAAGGATGAGTACAACCCCAAGAACTTAGACAACACCTTTGTTGATACAGCAGTAAGAATACAAGGATACTGTATAACATCTATAGAAAAGACAGGAATGTCTAAGGGGGAGGTGTTGCTTTATATATTCAGAGCCATATTCCTGTAAAGCTCAGAGAGGATCTCATGGCAAATGAAGTAGAAGTGCTGTGGTTGCAGGTTCACCTGCTTCATCTGAAGCCTCTTCTTTTAGGGTGCTGCTATAGGCCACCAAGTGTAAACTATCTGGAGAATACTGTATGTGTGTGATGTTAGATAAGGTATCTGATGCTAACAGAGAAATGTATTTTCTTGGTGACCTGAACATTAACTGGTTTTCATCTCGTTGTCCTCTCAATGCCTGTAAAATGACCCAAGTTATCACTCAACCAACTAGAGTGTATACCAATAGTGTTGGATTTGTGACATCCATTTGTAATGATCATATCTTCACTGATGCTGCAGAGCTTTGCGCCAAAGCAATATCAGTTCCCATTGGCTGTAGTGACCATAACAATGTGGCAGTAACAAAAGGCAGGGTTTTATTTGAATGTTACCACCCACCAGCATGGCACTGTTCATTAATCAGAAACAGCTGCAAAGTTATTCCTCTTTGCGACTGAGATGAGCCAAATTGCCTTGATAGTGCTTGATATTCAGTTTCACTGGCATATAGTATGTTGTATGGATGGTCTTAAAGTGCAGTAATTTATGTCTGAGATTATATGAACATGACTGGGCATTCTAACATATCTGTATCCATTCATCATCATCAATAGAGTCTCCCAGGTCTTCCTCACATTTTTGTTTGACATGTTTTGTGTCATCAGGAAAAGCCTCTATCAGCCATTGGTACAGTTTGGAAATCAACTTTGGAGGTTTGTCAGACTACCTTAAAATAGCATCTGGCTTGTCCAGTGTTTGCTGGACAGAGTGAATAAAGTGTTGTATCTGCAGGAGTTCACCTCACCTCTGTCACAGACGGGTCTTCCCTTGCTGCCTGACTCTGCTGAGACCCCTGTCACCATTTGATCCTCCTAAAATGAGGCATGACAAAGAATTACCTTGGTGTACATTTATCCAGCGGAATGCCTGCGGGACATGTGGGTCCAGATAGAGATCATTTCGGCACGGTCTGAATTTTTCATGCTCCAGGTGGGAGCGGGCGGTCAGACAGACGACTGGGATGAAAATATTTTTGTTGACCAATAGATTATTTTGAAATGGTTCTCTTTCTGCTTTGTATGCATTAGCCTACCTATTGTATTAAAAGCACATATTTTTCACATTATTCACACACTCAGAATTCACTGCTTCAACTTCAGTAGCCTACCTCTCCTAGTTGGGCGTGAGAGTTCAAGTGCGCCTAGTATGTGTGGTCTCATTGAAATAGAGTAGGCTGCCTACATGGGAGGAGAATCACGTGGCAGTTAACTTGATTATGAAATTAACTTAAATATGATTAGACTGTAGTTTACTACAGTGTCTGTAAATAAATACTTATAATGAAAAGAAGTGGAGGGCGCTCAACCAACGTGAGTTGAAGTGCAATCACAACACGCACATACAGTGGGGAGAACAAGTATTTGATACACTGCCGATTTTGCAGGTTTTCCTACTTACAAAGCATGTAGAGGTCTGTAACTTTTATCAAAGGTACACTTCAACTGTGAGAGACGGAATCTAAAACAAAAATCCAGAAAATCACATTGTATGATTTTTAAAAAATTAATTTGCATTTTATTGCATGACATAAGTATTTGATCACCTACCAACCAGTACGAATTCCGGCTCTCACAGACCTATTAGTTTTTCTTTAAGAAGCCCTCATGTTCTCCACTCATTACCTGTATTAACTGCACCTGTTTGAACTCGTTACCTGTATAAAAGACACCTGTCCACACACTCAATCAAACAGACTCCAACCTCTCCACAATGGCCAAGACCAGAGAGCTGTGTAAGGACATCAGGGATACAATTGTAGACCTGCACAAGGCTGGGATGGGCTACAGGACAATAGGCAAGCAGCTTGGTGAGAAGGCAACAACTGTTGGCGCAATTATTAGAAAATGGAAGAAGTTCAAGATGACGGTCAATCACCCTCGGTCTGGGGCTCCATGCAAGATCTCACCTTGTGGGGCATCAATGATCATGAGGAAGGTGAGGGATCAGCCGAGAACTACATGGCAGGACCTGGTCAATGACCTGAAGAGAGCTGAACCACAGTCTCAAAGAAAACCATTAGTAAAACACTACGATGTCATGGATTAAAATCCTGCAGCGCACGCAAGGTCCCCCTGCTCAAGCCAGCGCATGTCCTTTTTGGTCTAAACTCCACCCGCCGTGTTTGGAGGAAGAAGAAGGATGAGTACAACCCCAAGAACACTATCCCAACCGTGAAGCATGGAGGTGGAAACATCATTCTTTGGGGATGCTTTTGTGCAAAGGGGACAAGACGACTGCACCGTATTGAGGGGAGGATGGATGGGGCCATGTATCGCAAGATCTTGGCCAACAACCTCCTTCCCTCAGTAAGAGCATTGAAGATGGGTCGTGGCTGAGTCTTCCAGCATGACAACGACCCAAAATTCACACCCAGGGCAACTAAGGAGTGGCTCCGTAAGAAGCATCTCAAGGTCCTGGATTGGCCTAGCCAGTCTCCAGACCTGAACCCAATAGAACATCTTTGGAGGGAGCTGAAAGTCCGTATTGTCCAGCGACAGCCCCGAAACCTGAAGGATCTGGAGAAGGTCTGTATGGAGGAGTGGGCCAAAATCCCTGCTGCAGTGTGTGCAAACCTGGTCAAGACCTACAGGAAACGTATGATCTCTGTAATTGCAAACAAATGTTTCTGTACCATATATTAAGTTCTGCTTTTCTGATGTATCAAATACTTATGTCATGCCATAAAATGCAAATTAATTACTTAAAAATCATACAATGTGATTTTCAGGATTTTCAGATTCCATCTCTCACAGTTGAAGTGTACCTATGATAAAAATTACAGACCTCTACATGCTTTGTAAGTAGGAAAACCTGCAAAATCGGCAGTGTATCAAATACTTGTTCTCCCCACTGTAGGTTAAGCTACTATGGTGAGCTAGCGTTGCGCGTTTCCATTTTCAATAAGTATGGATTACCCATTTTTTTGTCTCTGCCTTCAAATCGTCCTCCTAAAAGGTAGGCTATATCCTATAGGAGATGCAAAACATAGCAAGTGTCGCTATCATCATTTTTGCTGCTTCCAGTTCAGTAGCCATACCTGCGAGAGCAGGCGTGCATGTGGTCTCAATTAAATAGAGTAGGCTATAGCCTATGTATACAAGGGCGGAGAAACACAGGACAGTTGTCTTTCAAGGAAATGTACTTCCTAAATAGGCCTATGATTAGGCTATAGTTCACTACATTGCCTAGAAATAGGCTTAAATATTGATCACCCATATTTCTCTGTCTGAAAATCTTCCCACTCCTAAAAGGTAGGCTATAAAAATAGCTCAAGAGAAAGTGCAAGTCTCTCCAACTCTGCTCTCTTCAAGCTACATCTAGCATTTTGGCTGATATAGCCCAGTAATACAATGTAAGGGCCATGTGAGAATCTCTAGTAATGTTACCTATTTTCTAAGTTATTTTTGCGCATTTGATATTGCCTATACGGCGCAAAATTGCTGAGACCATGCCTGGCAACTGAGCTCCGTCACATAAGCCTAAAATAACATTGCGGGACTGCGGTTGGGTTTGGGACCAGTTCTTGCGGTAGCGGGTGGGAGTCGGACAGAAAGCCAGCGGGTGCGGGTGGGAACGGGATAAAGAAATCGGTCCTGCACAGACCTCTACAGTGCACCATGACAGTGAAGCCTGTTTATTACTGTCTCAGTGTGAAAAGTAGGGAATTAGCTACGGAAACTGACAGATCAATAACATTACGTTGACATACTGACTAATACAACTCAATCGTTTGGCTGAAGGTTTCATCATTTGATTCAGGTGTAGTTTGATTGAGTTAAAAATAATAGCTCATGTAAATCAACTTTTGGCCAGCTCTCTCTCTAACGGTACATTAACTGACGAAAGCTTGCCAAGTTCATTTACTTCTGAAATGTGACAAAACAAAGGTTAAAAAACATTTCCATACAAACAACTGCTGTTAGATATTAATAATAGCCACCTCACATCGCTATCTGACAGATAACGAGAGGCTAGAGCTGACCTGGCTGTGGTAGCTACTCACTAGCGTAGCTTATTCATTCACCTCAGTCGAGAGGGGATAAAACATTAGCTAACATCAGTCAAAATACTAGCTCAGCACTGCAAATAAACACTAGTTTAGTTTTTTTTCTGTTAAGTTAAACAGCAGTTACCTTGCCAGATTCATCAGTGAACTAAAGAGCAGCCAGTTTCTGTTCCTGTTACAACTCGGTGAAAGAGCGCAACGCGTACACACTGAACTATGCTCAACTCTCCCATGCTGGTCCAGCCTTCCAGAAGTTTTACCTTCATACAGCCTTCCAGCCCGCGTGGTCCTAAATCCAGTAATTTAAACACTTCAAACAGCCTACCCGACCACTCGGAGGTGTCTGCATGGTTCTAAAGCACACCGTTGCCTTGTTTTGTATCATATTCCAAGGATAAAACTGTGTTTTACAGTGAAATCAGCCTTTGATGTTATTGATCATATTTTTTGTTGTTGAAAAAACCCCACCCCCTCCCTCCACAGTGAAATCAGCCTTTGATGTTATTGATCATATTTTTTGTTGTTGAAAAAACTCACTTGTAGCTTTACATCCCCTGCCATCACATGGTTGGAGAGTTACTTATCCAATTGAACTCAGAGAGTATTCCCTCAGGGCAGTTAGCTTGGGCAGTTTTCTATTTTTAACAATTATTTGCCACTTGTCTTACAAGAAGCTAAAATGACTATGTATGCTGATGATTGCACACTCTACACATTAACACCTACAGCCAGTGAGCTCACTGAGACTCTTAGCAAGGAGTTACAGTCAGTGTCCGAATGGGTAATTAACAATAAGCTGGTCTTAAATACATCTAAAACCAAAAGCATTGTATTTGGTTCAAAGCATTCTCTTAGACCTAAACCTCAACTGGAGTTGTGCATGAAGCATGTGACCATTGAACAAGTTGAAGAAGTTGAACTCCTATGAGTAACATTGGATGGTCAGTTATCATGGTCAAGTCATATTGACAAAGTTGTTGTGAAGATAGGGAGAGGTATGTCTTGTTATAAAAATATGTTCTGTGTTTTTGACACAAAGATCAACTGTACTAGTTGTTCAGGCTCAAATCTTGTCCCACCTTGATAACTGTCTGGTAATAGCGCAGCAAAGAGAGACCTTGCAAAGTTAAAGCTGGCTCAAAAACAAAGCAGCATGCCTTTCTGCACACGTAGAACTACCATCAACAACATACATGGTAGTCTTCATGTTTGAGGGTTGAAAATAAGTTGACTACTTCTCTTCTAGTCTTTTTAAGAAACATTTGTGTGTAGAAAATGGGCAGAGGTACGGGCAGAGCTTTTACTGTGGACCGGAACCTGGACTGCCGGCAGGTGCGGAGGGGTCTCCAATTTCTGGTGGACTGGGAGGGTTATGGGCTGGAGGAGCGGTCCTGGGTGCCCAGGAGGTACATTCTGGACCCAGGGCTGATAACAACATTTCGTCGCCTCCAATCGGAGGCGCTGAGGTGAATGGCTGGGGCCGTTCGACGGGGGCACTGTTACAGGAGGGGGTCGCAGTTCCGGAGCGACCCACTAGGTGTCAGTCTGGACTAATCATCATCCTATTGGTGTCACCTGTGTCTACCTGTTCACCTGTGTATTTATGCCCTCACTTCCCTGTGTTCCCTTGCTCAGTTTTCTCTGCTAGTTTCTGTATTCTCAGCAGTACTAATCAGTGTCTGATCGGAGAAGTATGTACAGGTACTCGATAAGTGTTCTCCCTGTTTCTTTATTATTACAGTCATAGTTACTATTTCGTATTTTGGCTGCCAGCCTGTTTTTGGAGACTTATTTGCTCCACCTTTCTTTTATCGTGTTAAGTCCGTTGTTTTGTATCCTGGCTTCGGGACCACCAGTAAAGATCCTTGTTTCACTATCTCTGCCTACTGCCTACTGTCTATTCTGCACCGCACCTGGGTCACACCTCACACCAACCCTTACACAGGAAGAGTAGTTGCTGCATGTGAAGTAGCTAATGGGGATTCTAATAAACTAAACCGCTAAAAGTTATAAATAGAACCTATTTTATAGGGTTCTTTGATCAGAACCCGAGGGGTTATTTTTCACTGAACCAAAATGGGTTCCATATAGAACACTTGGGTGCAATATAGGGTTCTATATAGAACCAATTTCGGTTCTAAATGTAACCTTTAGGGGTGCCATGCATGAAGCAAGCATATAACCTTTTTTGGTTCTATCCAGAACCTTTTTTTCTAAGAGTGTACTTAGTTAATGTGGCACCATGAAATACATGATCGTAGGAGTAGCTGAAGAACACCTGCTTCAGCACCATGGAAAGCACCGGGCATCTCAGTGCCCTGGACAGCACCACTCTCCTCTGCACCATGGACAGCGCTACATTTATCCCCATGGATCGAATCATATGTTTCAGCACCATAGCGCCCGGAGTTTCAGTACCATGGGACAGTGCCACTCGCCTAAGCACCAGGGACGGTACTACATGTATCCCTATGGACTCCACCATACGCTTACAGCACCGTGGACAGCACCATATTTACCCCCTGGATAGTGCACTCATTCCAGAACCATGTACAGCATCATATGCTTCAGCACCTTGGACAGTATCTCTCTCTTCAGGATGATGTGCATCGCCATACACTTCGGCATCATGGGCAGCACCACTCACTTCACCACTGTAGACAGCTGCACTCACCTCGGCACCATGCTGACCTAGGACAGCGCCACAGCTCTGCTCACTCAACACACTCATGTAGAATCACTAATCAACACAACCTCCAGGCAGTCCCAGTAAATGTAATTTACCTCTGAATTTTGTCTGGAATATAAATGGCATCATATCAAATATTTGTGTACATCATCAAACCAGAACGTTCTCGCCCAACAACCTATGATATAGTTCAAAATAGCACAGGTTTAGCTAAATATCATGCACACTTGCTTCAATGTCGTTTGCAAATAATCCAGTAACTAATGTCATATTATACTGAGTTAAAAATAAGAAACCTACTAGAATCCAATGGATGACATGTTTTCTTAATTAAATGGAGGAATTTTCACCTGTGTACACACCTGTATTCTTGTTAGAATGCAGAACTTCCACTTACTCTTGTTAGCTTCACAATGGGAGTATGATGAACCACCATTGAGGTCATAAGCACCTTCATTAGTATGTAAGGGGGCATCCAGGAGCTCCTGCGTTGAACTGAGTGGGAGTCTCCTGTTGGCATATATCTGCTTTAAGTATACTGTTCTCTGACCCACTGAATGTCTGCTTAATAAAACCTCTGATTCACCCCTGATGCAAGCCTAAGGGATCTCCCCTTGGTTTTTTGTCTGCGTCTAATTAGTCACATATTAGAAATGCAGTGAGAAAAATATAATTAAGAACCGCCTGACTCAATTTGCTTGCGGAAAGTTCAGTAATCGAGGTGGGGAGAGAGAGAGCGGGGGCGTAACACAGGGGAAGAGAGGAGAATGCCGAGTGAGATGAGAAGCCTAATCTCATCCATCCATCTCTCCGTGTCCCCCAATTAATGACTCTCGCTTGGCAGACAGGAGATGGACAGGCAGACCTGGGAAGCTAGCACAACCTGCAACATTTATCGATGGTGCGTCTCGGTATACGTTCCTGCCACTAATCACAACCCATTGAGAGATCAAAGCATAGTCCTCAGCATTTATAAATGCATAAGCAATTTCACCTGGATTCTGAGGAGGCATCTGTTCGGCAATTAAGACTTTTATCTTTGCACTAATTTGACTTAATACCTGTTGTGACGTTGTCAGACACTGTCCAACTTGATAACAATCAGAATTGCATTGGTTTTGGGTTGTCGTAATGTGTACATAGCTTAATTAACCAATGACTTGGAGAATTAAGGCTGTTTGAATATGTAATATGTCACTCTCTGATTTAAATTATTTATTGGTCTATGTGGTAATTCATTAAATGCAATCTCAAAGAGAAGGAGTGTGACAATAAGCACAGTGAATTTGCATAATTTCCAGAAAATGTGGCTGTGTTTTTAATCATGGATGTTAACAGTGGATCTTTGTTGATAACATAATTAGACCATTGTAGTCCCTATTGCCATAAAATAACGTTAAAAAAAATATATATATACATAAAATAACTAATTTACTAAATAAAGGAGATATTAGTGAGCACTGAGTTGAAAAAAATTTGATTTTAGTTTGTCATGTCCTTTACTGCACCAAATGGTTGTGCTATGAATTACAGAAATGTTGCCAATCACATGCTTTTATTTCAGCTTTCAGGTCTGGACTAGAAACGTAGAAGTCCAACTTTCTAGCAACATGAACCTACACTGCACTCCACTCACTGGGAGGCAGTGACATTTTGGTGGGGAAGTGCTATTGCTTGCTCAACAGGCAGCCAGTTAAATAAGCACAGATTAGGGTGCCCTTACAAAAAAAAACGTGAAAAATCACATGTGAAAAAATAATAACATGGTTTTCGGACACATGTATAAACACACGTTTCAACAAATCACAACAAATCGATATATACTTCAGTCTGAAACTGCCATCATTTAATTTGTTTGTGGTGATGACAAAACCAAGGGTGTTGTGGAGAAGCCAATGTCTTGACCGTTAGACCAAGATGGCCGACATTGGGTTTCTCTTCTAATGTATATTTATTATCAGTTTGTCTCAATCTCAGAATATTGACTGTTCAATTCAAAATAGGGCTGTCAAACGTTTAAAAATGTAATTAAGTCAATCGCAGGATCTGCTGTGATTAATCACGATTAATCGCAAATTCAGAATAAAAAAAGAGTAACATTTTATTTATTGATTTTAGATCACAACAGAATCACAACAAAATATACACTACATGACCAACAGTATGTGGACACCTGCTCGTCAAACATCTCATTCCAAAATCATTGGCATTAATATGGTCCCCCCTTTGCTGCTATAACAGCCTCCACTCTTCTGGGAAGGCTTTCCACTAGATGTTGGAACATTGCTGCGGGGACTTGCTTCCATTCAGCCACAAAAGCATTAGTGAGGTCGGGCACTGATGTTGGGCGATTAGGTCTGGCTCGCAGTCTGCGTTCCAATTCATCCCAAAGGTGTTCGATGTTGAGGTCTCTGTGCAGGCCAGTCAAGTTCTTCCACACCGATCTCGACAAACCATTTCTGTAGGACCTTGCTTTGTGCAAGGGGGCATTTTAATGCTGAAACAGGAATGGGTCTTCCCCAATCTGGTTCAACAAAGTTGGAAGCACAGAATTGTCTGGAATGTCATTGTATGCTGTAGCATTACAAACCATGAAAGAAAGCCCCAGACAATTTTTCTCCTCTGCCAAACTTTACAGTTGGCAATATGTATTGGGGCAGGTAGCGTTCTCCTGGCAGCCGCCAAACCCAGATTCGTCCGTCGGACTGCCAGATGTTGAAGCGTGATTCATCATTCCAGAGAACGCGTTTCCACTGTTCCAGAGTCCAATGGCGGAGAGGTATACACCAATCCAGCCGACACTTGGCATTGCGCATGGTGATCTTAGGCTTGTTGCTCGGCCATGGAAAAACATTTAATGAAGCTCCCGACGAACAGTTCTTGTGCTGACATTGCTTCCAGAGGCAGCTTGGAACTCGGTAGTGAGTGTTGCAACCGAGGACAGACGGTTTATACTCAGCACTCAGCAGTCCCATTCTGTGAGCTTGTGTGGCCTACCACTTCGCAGCTGAGCCGTTGTTGCTCTTACACGTTTCCATTTCACAATATCAGCACTTACAGTTGACCGGGGCAGCACTAGCAGGGCAGAAATTTGACGTATTGACTTGTTGGAAAGGTGGCATCCTATGATGGTGCCACGTTGAAAGTCACTGAGCTCTTTAGTAAGGCCATTCGACTGCCAATGTTTGTCTATGAAGATTCCATGGCTGTGTGCTTGATTTTACACACCGATCAGCAACGGGTGTGGCTGAAATAGCCAAATCCACTAATTTGAAGGGGGGTCCACATACTTTTGTATATATAGTGTACTGTATATACACTCAACAAAAGTATAAACACAACATGTAAAGTGTTGGTCCCATGTTTCAGGAGCTGAAATAGAAGATCACAGAAATTGTCCATACACACAAAATTATTATTTCTCTCAGATTTTGTTCACAAATTTGTTTACATCACTGTTAGTGATTATTTATCCTTTGCCAATATAATCCATCCACCTGACAAATGTGGCATATTAAGAAGCTGATTAAACAGCATGATCATTACACAGGTGCACCTTGTGCTGGGGACAATAAAAGGCCACTCTAAAATGTGCAGTTTTGTGTCACAACACAATGTCACAAGTTTTGAGGGAGCGTGCAATTGGCATGCTGACTACAGGAATGTCCACCAGCGCTGTTGCCAGAGAATATAATGTTAATTTCACTGCCATAAGCAGCCTTCAATGTCATTTTAGAGAATTTTGCAGTACGTCAAACCGGCCTCACAGCCTCAGACCACGTGTAACCACACCAGCCCAGGACCTCCACATCCGACTTCTTCACCTGTGGGATCGTCTCTGAGACCAGCCACCCGGGACAGCTGTTGAAATTGTGGATTTGCCCAACCGAAGAATTTCTGCACAAACTCTCAGAAACCATCTCAGGGAAGCTCATCTCTGTGCTTGTTGTCCTCACCAGGGTTTTGACTTCACTGCAGTGTGGCATCGTAACCGACTTCACTGGGTAAATGCTCACCTTTGATGGATACTGGCATGCTGGAGAAGAGTGCTCTTCACGGATGAATTCCGGTTTCAACTGTACCGGGCAGATGGCAGACAGAATGTATGGTGTCGTGTGGGCGAGTGGTTTGCTGATGTCAATGTTGTGAATAGATTGCCCCATGGTGGTGGTGGGGTTATGGTATGGGCAGGCATAAGCTATGGACAACGAACACAATTGCATTTTATCGATGGCAATTTCAATGCACAGAGATACCGTGATGAGATCCTGAGGCCCATTGTCGTGCCATTCATCCGCCGCCATCATCTCATGTTTCAGCATTATAATGCACGGCCCCATGTCACATGGATCCGTAAGCAAATTCCTGGAATCTAAAAAATAATTATTTCCCTCATTAAAATGCAAATCAATTTATAACATTTCTGACGTGCGTTTTTCTGGATTTTTGTTGTTGTTATTCTGTCTCTCACTGTTCAAATAATCCTACCATTAAATTATAGACTGATCATGTCTTTGTCAGTGGGCAAACGTACAAAATCAGCAGGGGATCAAATACTGTGACCAACAGATGCATATCTGTATTCCCAGTCATATGACATCCATAGACTAGAGCCTAATTAATTGATTTAAATTGACTGATTTCCTTATATGAACTTTAACTCAGTAAAATCTTTGAAATTGTTGCATATTGTGTTTATATTTTTGGTCAGTGTACATTTACTCCTTCCCCCTCACCCCCTTCCACTAAACAGGCCAACGATCAGCATTTCATAAAACTCTATAATTGGTACTATGGTACAAGTCATTATTCACCCTAAGAAATAATAATAATAATAATAATAATAATAATAATAATAATATTAATAATAATAATAATAATAATAAAATAAAATTATATCCTTTCATTGGCGTTGGCTTGGGCAGTGGCTTGTATCTGAAGTGTTATTGTTTTAATGAAGTACTTCTTTTTTGTTGGCATCCTGGCATCCCTATTTGCATTGCGTTTTCACCATCCTTTTGTGCATGACACACACATACACTCACACACCTCCACACACACGAAAACACACACCCACTCATACATACACACTCTTGCACTTCTACACTCGCATACATGCACAAACAAATGCATCCACCGGCACACACACATACACGTACAGCGACACCTGTCCATTTATAACATGTACAATTTATCTCCTGTTAGGGCCTATAAATATTTAATAATATAATGTCATTTAAAACAATATACACTATAATAATTATCTAATGTCAATAGAGTCATTTGGTTTCTTATTCTATAAGTTATAATTTCAATACTATAGATTTCATTAACTGCTTCTTTGCGGTTTAAGCCAGTTTCTAGTCATCTAGTACTTATCAGATTCAAGGACCAGTAAATGAGGCGTTCTCCCCACGTTTATGGTGCCAGGTTTCCTCCATAAGTGAGGCTAGGCATTCAGGCCAAAGAGTTCAATCTTGGCTTCATCAGACAGGAGAATCTTGTTTCTGGTGGTCTGAGAGTCCTTTAAGTGCCTTTTGGCAAACTCCAAGCGGGCTGTCATGTGCCTTTTACTGAGGAGTGGCTTCCTTCTGGCCACTCTACCATAAAGGCCTGATTGGTGTAGTGCTGCGGAGATGGTTGTCCTTCTCGAAGGTTCTCCCATCTCCACAGAGGAACTCTGGAGCTGTCAGAGTGACCATCAGGTACTTGGTCACCTCCCTGACCAAGGCCCTTCTCCCCCGATTACTCAGTTTAGCCGGGCGGCCAGCTCAAGGAAGAGTCTTGGTGGTTCCAAACTTCTTCCATTTAAGAATGATGGAGGCCACTGTGTTCTTGGGGACCTTCAATACTGCAGAAATGTACCCTTCCCCAGATCTGTGCCTCCACACAATCCTGTCTCGGAGCTCTACAGACAATTCCTTCGACCTCATGGCTTGGGTTTTGCTCTAACATGCACTGTCAACTGTGGGACCTTATATAGACAGGTGTGTGCCTTTCCAAATCACGTCCAATCAATTGAATTTACCACAGTTGGACTCCAATCAAGTTGTAAAAACATCTCAAGGATGATAAATGGAAACAAGATGCACCTGAGCTCAATTTCGAGTCTCATAGCAAAGGGTCTGAATACTTATATAAATAAGGTACAGTGGGGGAAAAAAGTATTTAGTCAGCCAACAATTTTGCAAGTTCTCCCACTTAAAAAGATGAGAGAGGCCTGTAATTTTCATCATAGGTACACGTCAACTATGACAGACAAATTGAGAAAACAAAATCCAGAAAATCACATTGTAGGATTTATAATGAATTTATTTGCAAATTATGGTGGAAAATAAGTATTTGGTCACCTACAAACAAGCAAGATTTCTGGCTCTCACAGACCTGTAACTTATTCTTTAAGAGGCTCCTCTGTCCTCCACTCATTACCTGTATTAATGGCACCTGTTTGAACTTCTTATCAGTATAAAAGACACCTGTCCACAACCTCAAACAGTCACACTCCAAACTCCACTATGGCCAAGACCAAAGAGCTGTCAAAGGACACCAGAAACAAAATTGTAGACCTGCACCAGGCTGGGAAGACTGAATCTGCAATAGGTAAGCAGCTTGGTTTGAAGAAATCAACTGTGGGAGCAATTATTAGGAAATGAAAGACATACAAGACCACTGATAATCTCCCTTGATCTGGGGCTCCACGCAAGATCTCACCCCGTGGGGTCAAAATGATCACAAGAACGGTGAGCAAAAATCCCAGAACCACACGGGGGGACCTAGTGAATGACCTGCAGAGAGCTGGGACCAAAGTAACAAAGCCTACCATCAGTAACACACTACGCCACCAGGGACTCAAATCCTGCAGTGCCAGACGTGTCCCCCTGCTTAAGACAGTACATGTCCAGGCCCGTCTGAAGTTTGCTAGAGTGCATTTGGATGATCCAGAAGAGGATTTGGAGAATGTCATATGGTCAGATGAAACCAAAATAGAACTTTATGGTAAAAACTCAACTCGTCGTGTTTGGAGGACAAAGAATGCTGAGTTGCATCCAAAGAACACCATACCTACTGTGAAGCATGGGGGTGGAAACATCATGCTTTGGGGCTGTTTTTCTGCAAAGGGACCAGGACGACTGATCCGTGTAAAGGAAAGAATGAATGGGGCCATGTATCGTGAGATTTTGAGTGAAAATCTCCTTCTATCAGCAAGGGCATTGAAGATGAAACGTGGCTGGGTCTTTCAGCATGACAATGATCCCAAACACACCGCCCGGGCAACGAAGGAGTGGCTTCGTAAGAAGCATTTCAAGGTCCTGGAGTGGCCTAGCCAGTCTCCAGATCTCAACCCCATAGAAAATATTTGGAGGGAGTTGAAAGTCTGTGTTGCCCAGCGACAGCCCCAAAACATCACTGCTCTAGAGGAGATCTGCATGGAGGAATGGGCCAAAATACCAGCAACAGTGTGTGAAAACCTTGTGAAGACTTACAGAAAATGTTTGACCTGTGTCATTGCCAACAAAGGGTATATAACAAAGTATTGAGAAACTTTTGCTACTGACCAAATACCTATTTTCCACCATAATTTGCAAATAAATTCATTAAAAATCCTACAATGTGATTTTCTGGATGTTCTTTTCTCATTTTGCCTGTCATAGTTGACGTGTACCTATGATGAAAATTACAGGCCTCTCTCATCTTTTTAAGTGGGAGAACTTGCACAATTGGTGGCTGACTAAATACTTTTTTCCCCCACTGTATTTATGTTTTTAATTTTTAATAAATGTGCAAAAATGTCAAACAAATGTTTTTTTTTTGTTATAATGGGATATTTTGTGTAGATTGATGAGGAGATTTATTTTATTTTATTCATTTTATAATAAGGCTGTAATGTAACAAAATGTGGAAAAAGGGAAGGGGGCTGAATACTTTCCGAATGCACAGGTCCCACTGTTTTAATAAGATCACTTCTTACTTGTAAATATTTGTAAAACAGAGTTCTTAACGTTGTAGTTTTTTGATAGATTCTCAAATGTATTGTTTCTATCCTTGTTTGTGATCATCTGATGATACCTGGTCAGTCCTTTTTCAGCACATAATTTAAATGTACCACCAATCATACTTGGCTTAAAGTCCATTGCAATTTCTCGCAGGTAGATCAGGTCTGTTTGGAAGCATTTTGTATTTGTGATCTTTATCCAGACCTTTATGTTGTTATTTATACAGATATTTTCTATCTTCCAAGTGTATTGATTGTCATCATAAAGTGTGTATTGATTGTCTCCATTTAGCTATTGATGCCGGTTTCATCCAAACAATCATTGATTTTAGTTGGCCGGTTATGTACAGTATATGTATGTATGTGTGTGTATATATATATATATATATATATATATATATATATATATATATATATATATATATATATATATATATATATATATATATATATATATATATATATATATATATATATAAGAACATGGGGGATTGGAAGTAATGCAGACACGTTTCCATCCAAACACTTCATGCAGATTAATTACCTGACACATGAAAAAAGTCACGACTGGGCTGATGGAAACATGAACTGCCGATACAATTTTATAAATGCCAACAGACAATTTATTCGTTCAACATGATGGGATCTTTTTTTAGTCGAGAAATGACGGTGGAAACGCCTTTATGAGCAAATATTGACGTAATAACCACCATATCAAAGTAAACATGGAGACACACGATGATATGTTGTCTGGTCCTCCAACTATGACTCGGGAAAGGATGCAGTTTATTAAGCTACAGATGAAATAAGTTATGAAGAACTTCACAGGGTGGTGAATGTGCAAGGTGATTAGCTTGATGCTCCATTCCAATAAATATTGAGGTGCTTATTCTGGTGACATCATGGTCAGTGCTTGGCCGCCGTTTGAGAAATACAAATAATATTGCTGTTATCCATAATAATTTCATAATGTAGGTAACCTACCCGCACTGTATCTGCAAGCTGTTGGCTACAGCGCATGTGCCAAGACCAGAGTGCTATATAACGCAATAGTTGTTGTGACAAAACCATCAGTTTTTTTTTTTTTTTTTTTTTTTTTTTTTTTTTCACCTTTATTTAACCAGGTAAGCCAGTTGAGAACAGGTTCTCATTTACAACTGCGACCTGGCCAAGATAAAGCAAAGTAGTGCAATAAAAACAACACAGAGTTACATATGGGGTAAAAAAAAACATAAAGTCAGAAATACAACAGAAAATATATATACAGTGTGTGCAAATGTAGCAAGTTATGGAGGTAAGGCAATAAATAGGCTATAGTGCAGAATAATTACAATAGTATTAACACTGGAATGCTAGATGTGCAAGAGATGATGTGCAAATAGAGATACTGGGGTGCAAAAGAGCAAAATAAATAACAATATAGGGATGAGGTAGTTGGGTGGGCTAATTTCAGATGGGCTGTGTACAGGTGCAGTGATCGGTAAGGTGCTCTGACAACTGATGCTTAAAGTTATTGAGGGAGATAAGAGTCTCCAGCTTCAGAGATTTTTGCAATTCGTTCCAGTCATTGGCAGCAGAGAACTGGAAGGAATGGCGGCCAAAGGAGGTGTTGGCTTTGGGAATGACCAGTGAGATATACCTGCTGGAGCGCAGACTACGGGTGGGTGCTGCTATGGTGACCAGTGAGCTAAGATAAGGCGGGGATTTGCCTAGCAGTGATTTATAGATGGCCTGGAGCCAGTGGGTTTGACGACGAACATGTAGTGAGGACCAGCCAACAAGAGCGTACAGGTCACAGTGGTGGGTAGTGTATGGGGCTTTGGAGACAAAACGGATGGCACTGTGATAGACTACATCCAATTTGCTGAGTAGAGTGTTGGAGGCTATTTTGTAAATGACATCGCCGAAGTCAAGGATCGGTAGGATAGTCAGTTTTACGAGGGCATGTTTGGCAGCCGATTCTAGATTTAACTTTGGATTGGAGATTCTTTATGTGAGTCTGGAAGTTGAGTTTACAGTCTAACCAGACACCTAGATATTTGTAGTTGTCCACATACTCTAGGTCAGACCCGTCGAGAGTGGTGATTCTAGTCGGGTGGGCGGGTGCTAGCAGCGTTCGATTGAAAAGCATGCATTTAGTTTTACTAGTGTTTAAGAGCAGTTGAAGGCTACTGAAGGATTGTTGTATGGCATTGAAGCTCGTTTGGAGGTTTGTTAACACAGTGTCCAAAGAAGGGCCAGATGTATACAAAATGGTGTCGTCTGCGTAGAGGTCACCAGCAGCAAGAGCGACATCATTGATATACACGGAGAAAAGTGTCGGCCCAAGAATTGAACCCTGTGGCACCCCCATAGAGACTGCCATAGGTCCAGACAACAGGCCCTCCGATTTGACACACTGAACTCTATCTGAGAAGTAGTTGGTGAACCAGGCGAGGCAGTCATTTGAGAAACCAAGGCTGTTTAGTCTGCCAATAAGAATGCGGTGATTGACAGAGTCGAAAGCCTTGGCCAGGTCGATGAAGACGGCTGCACAGTACTGTCTATTATCAATCGTGGTTATAATATCGTTTAGGACCTTGAGCGTAGTTGAACTTCTATTTTCATTTGGTACACGTGAATGTAACGGTAACATTTATTTGATGTACACTACATCATCACACACAGCCTTTTATCTGAAGAAATCTGTTTGATGGAAACACATAGTTTCATGTAGATTTTAGAATATTGGCATGGAAATCTGTTGCAAATTGGATGGAAACCTAGCTACTGATTTGCATACAAGAGTAAGCTAAATAGGTAGCTACTTACCTTGGCTACACTCAAGTAAATGAGAAGATCTTTCTATTTTTTTACTGAGTCAAAATAATTAATATATATCATTATATATCATTAATATATATATATATATATCAAAATGGGCAGAAAACACAACAATTTGAATGGTTTGAACATGAAACAACTGAAATTCTTTATCCTGTCTCCTTATTTCTCCTGGTTAGCCTATTGTCCGCAAAGGTTGTTAAATTGTAACTACAAAGTAATTAAAAAAATTACTTCACGTTACATTGTTTCTTGCTCCTGGGTAAGTACATTGTAAATACATGCATATCACTTATACCAACGTTGTAATTACAGAGTTTGTTGTTAAATATTGTTATATTCTAAGTAAAATGTCACTAAAAAGGGTTATGCCTAATGTTCTCATGTCTCCTAATTTCTCCTGGTTAGCCTTTTGTCTACAAAGTTTGTTACATTGTAACTACATAGTAATTATAAAGGTTATACCATACTTGGTTTCACTTTACATTATGATACTTGCTCTTGGGTAGGTACATGGTAATTACAAGTATATCCTATGTAACTACATTGTTCTTACATTTTCTTGATTCAGTATAGCCTTTAAGCCATGTCATAGCATAGAAATAAACTAATTGAAAATGATCAGTAATTAATGACAGGGTGTACCTTGTTACAATTGTTGCTACCAAGACCTAGCCTGTTTTTCAACCCTGGTATTACATGTGGATTCGATGGTAGTGGCACCTTGTAGTTACATGTAACAAGGTCATATTTTGGTTTAAGTTATTAACATAGTAATTTACAGGTGACTTCCAAATGTGTAAGTATAAAACATTAGTTACATAGTGGAACAAGAAAATGTGTGATAACATTGGTAATTACACATGTGGAATAACCTTCAGCAAGTGGATGCATGATTACACATTCCTTGTTCCAATTGTGCAATAACTGATAGCGCTACAACCAATTATATATATAAACCCTGGATTGCTGATACTATGTATTGGCCATTGAGTGGCTTTGAAGCCACCGGTCGGCCATATTGGCACTCCCCAGTACGAGAAGTCCTCCATAAGAATGAATGGAATTCTACACTATTTTAATTAAATAGTTTACATTTTCATTTTTTTTAAGGGTGAAGCTTGTCGAGGGTATAATTTGTAGAGGTCTGCATTTAAATTACATTTGAGTGCGAACACACCTGTTGCTCCACTCCAACCTGCTGTGCCTGGTGTTAATAACTTGAGCAAACCCCACTATTCCAATTACCATTTCTAAACCAGCTTTAGATATATCCCCTCAAAATATTCTGAGGCACATTTTTTAAACTTGCTGGCATTAACTTTCACTAGCACAGTGGGGTGGGTTTGGGGAAATCATTACAAAATGTTTAGCTTTTCAAAAAGCACATATTCATGACAGGTGTGAAATATAAAACGTTTATTTTGTGAGGGTCAATAAGACAAAGTTATGTTTTACATGAAAGCATTTGATTATCATGGACTCTCTCGTGAATAGATTTTTAACACTAATAGGGTAATTGCAGCGAAACACACTTGTTGTTGACAGCAACAGTTTTCATTTTCCACACCTGCCAGACTTTTCCACATCTGAGTGAAAAAAATGGATTGACATGTTGGGGCCTTGAGCATGGTTCAGTTAATGTGCAGTTACATTAGTTATTTCACACCAAACATTTTATGAATTCCTTGATTCCACTCATGCGTTCAAAATAAGGATGTGGTTCACTAAGTTTCACTTTCTCTCATTAGGAAGGTGACACAGAACTCCTCCAATGCTTCTTCCCAACCACCTGTCTGTAAGTGTATCCCTTTGGGTATGTGCACTGGAAAGCATTACAAATAACCCAAGCTGACATTTAAAGGACCCACCCAGAAGAAGTTGGCACCTCTATTTCAACGTATTTTCCTGTCCTAGAGAGGAAACGCACATTAATGTTACACCTCAGAAGAATCACGAAGGCTACATATTCAGGAATTCAGTGTGGGAATTTCCAAGTGGAGTTGATAAACATAAACAAATAGGGCACTGACAGTTGTCAGTGTAGCTAGTTAGTAAACTATAAGTTCCTTGAATTTTCTGTCGCGGGTACCTTTTTATTATCTGGATAGACACCTGTGGTTTCTAGTTAACATTTCTTGCTAACATTACACCAAGTGGTAAAAACCATTCATCTTGGGACGAGGGGGGGAGCGGGAGTGCCAAGAGTGTGCAAAGCTGTCATCAAGGCAAAGGGTGGCTACTTTGAAGAATCTAAAATCTAAAATATATTTTGATTTGTTTTACACTTTTTTGGTTACTACATGATTCCATACGTGTTATTTCATAGTTTTGATGTCTTCACTATTATTCTACAGTGTAGAAAATAGTCAAAATAAAGAAAAACCCTGGAATGAGTAGGTGTGTCCAAACGTTGACTGGTACTGTACATATATATATATATATATATATTTTTTTTTTTATGTATACAAACTAGCTCAAAAATAAATTAACATTTACAAATTATCCAATGGATTATGATAATTTTCTGGTAATAAAAGATGGAGGTGAAAAAACATTTGCTCAGATGGCCAAGCGGACACAAGGCAATTTGGCTCATTTCAGTCGTGAAGAGGAATAACTTTACAGCTGTTTCTGATTAATGAACAGTGCCATGCTGGTGGGTGGTAACATAAAAATAAAACCCAGCCCTGAAACGAAACGTAGGCTCAAAATAATTTATATGTCATATCATAGGAAAAGACAACGGATTCAGACAGATTTGCACAAAGTGGGCTGTTCGGATTTGTCACATCAAGCCCAAATATATCATGCTTTGACTAAAATGATGACATTGACTTAAATCGTTGTGCAACATCATGTTTAAGCTCTGGCCATCGTCTTTCAGCTCAAAAAAAGTGGAATTCTACAGGTGTGGGCATTTAAGGTCAAGACATCCAGGGCTGAGTCTTCCGTTATCACGAAGGCTATCACCAACCAAGATTTTCTGACTTTCTGAATCTGGTTGTGGTCTTATCTCAGAAACCTACTTACTAGTTTCGATTGAATGGAGCCCCTTTCTCTGCAAAAAACCCTAATAGAAAAATGGAATATCAATAATCTTGTAATCACTCTTTAGACACACTAACAGCATTCTAATGACAACTTGTGTGTAGGTCGTAGGTCAGGTAGATGACAGTGATGCTTAAATTCCACCCTTTGCATACATACAACATGAGGCCTAAGCCAGCTGGTGCGATTCAGAAAGCTGTTTAGGGGCTGGCTCTGGCATTAGGACTGGGTGGGAACAGCTTGTGTTTAGGAGGTTATAGTGTTGAAAAAGCTCTGGGGTTTGATAAATGAGGCTGTGTGGCTGGTTGCAGTACTAAACTGCTTCGCTGCTCAGCTGTGGTGACAGTGTGATTAATATTTGCACAGCATTAAGCTAATTTATCATGGCCACGTGCGAGCCACTGGGAGAAAAGAGTCTGTCACATGGTGTCGGAGAGGAAAAGAGTGTTGGCAGAGTATGACAGCAATTATTTCAAGCAGGAATTTTAAAAAAAAATGGAGACTCTATAGACTAAGATGACGGTCACATTTCTATGGGAGCAGGAGAAAACAAGGTGCTCACACAAGGTGTTTGTTCCTGTCAGAATTGCCATGCAAGGTGGCAGCATTGCTTTGTGTGGACCCATATTGCTGCTGTATTATGTTGCAAAACATGATGTTTTCCCATAAAGTATAAAGGCTTATGAAGTATGAGCAAACCAAACAGGTCAAGGTATTCTTGAAACTGACAATGCAATGCTATAGTCGAGTTTAGCCCTTCAGCACTGACCCACTGATATATTTGAAGTTTGTATTTCACCATTTGAATAAATCAAATGTGAAATCATGCGAATCAGGCTAACTCTGAGGTGCAACAGAAAGGCAAGGAATTTACAAAATGGCAAACACTTAATATTGCAACCTCACAAAATGCACCATCTGCAGTCTAACTTTTCCAATAAATGTGTAATCTACAACACACAAAAGCCAAGACACACTACCATCTGCTACAGTAAGACTCCAACTCTTGTGCTTTCCTATACCGAATGTAAGTCTTTTATTTTCCAAATCCCAGGTAAGATTAGGAATTGTAGCAAAACATGTCCATATAGAGATTAGTGCACTTGTTTTGAGGGTGCCTTGAGAATGTACATACTCATAAACACAAGTCTGTTTTCCTCCAACTCTGCCTTCTGTATTATATTTCCCCACTCTATCTCAGCCCAGAGTCCCAATAATTCGATTTTCATATCAAGCTAAGATGACTGATGATTTGGTTAGTTACTGTAAACTAGCAAGTCACTTTGTTTGGTTACCAAGTGAACTCCTTGCTAGCTACATCAGTGGATGATGAACTACCAGCAAATTAACACATTTCTAGCTGCAAATGTGTTAAATTATAGCCTTGGTATAAAAGGGGTATAATCAACTCGGGGCTCTATGCGTTCTCTGGAAAATAATGCAACTCCATGAAAGGTTAGTGCCGCTACGCGTCTTGGCACACACCTTCACAAACTCTTGCTTAAACCAGAGGTTTAACCCTGTGGCTTAAAATTACTAGCTTCTAGCTTTTGTCATTGAGCATAATTAACCGCCTCGCTACCACAAGTCATTTGTATGTCCAGTAACAAATCAACCTATTAGAGATCTTAAAGGGTAGAGCCACAATCCAATCGCATTTCTTAACCTAGGTCAATTTGGCCACCAGAGGGAAATTCAAAAAACCAACTTCATGGTTTAGGTTGTTCCGCTTGGTCGGTAACAACCATAAGTATACAGGTAACTGCCAAAATGAAGGAAACACTTGAGTAAATGAGGGATACAAACTATATTGAAAGCAGGTGCTTCCACACAGGTGTGGCTCCTGAGTTAATAAAGCAATTAACATCCCATCATGCTTAGGGTCATGTATAAAAATGTCCAGTTGCCCATTATTCTGGCTACCATGGCTATAAGAAGAGATCTCATTGACTTTGAAAGAGGGGTCTCAAAGGAACATAGGGGGTTTAACCTTTTCACACGTACCAACAAACGGGTGTGATCATTCTACAGTGGTCCCTGCAGGATAAGCTCAAACAGGTGTGATTAAAATGCTTATTTAGAACGTCCAGTTTCGATTGACGCAACAGTCAGCATTTAAGCTAGCGACACTGTTTTTTCACAGAAACATTTTTCACAAACACATTCCTTACAAAGTTGTGTCCTGAATGTGACCAGTTTATTTTTGGATGCAATATTCAGACCTTCACAGAAGTAGCGACAGCATACACAATCATCCAAACCGGAAAATGTAGGCTACATTAGTCCTAGCGCCAACTGAGGAAAGATTTACGTAACACAAGAGTTCATATTTAGTATTTGGTCAATAACAAAAGTTTCTCAATACTTAGTTATATACCCTTTGTTGGCAATGACACAGGTCCAACGTTTTCTGTAAGTCTTCACAAGGTTTTCACACACTGTTGCTGGTATTTTGGCCCATTCCTCCATGCAGATCTCCTCTAGAGCAGTGATGTTTTGGGGCTGTCGCTGGGCAACACAGACTTTCAACTCCCTCCAAAGATGTTCTATGGGGTTGAGATCTGGAGACTGGCTAGGCCACTCCAGGACCTTGAAAAGCTTCTTACGAAGCCAATCCTTCGTTGCCCGGGTGGTGTGTTTGGGATCATTGTCATGCTGAAAGACCCAGCCACGTTTCATCTTCAATGCCCTTGCTGATGGAAGGAGGTTTTCACTCAAAATCTCACGATACATGGCCCCATTCATTCTTTCCTTTACACGGATCAGTCGTCCTGGTCCCTTTGCAGAAAAACAGCCCCAAAGCATGATGTTTCCACACCCATGCTTCACAGTAGGTATGGTGTTCTTTGGATGCAACTCAGCATTCTTTGTCCTCCAAACACGACGAGTTGAGTTTTTACCAAAAAGTTATATTTTGGTTTCATCTGACCATATGACATTCTCCCAATCCTCTTTTGGATCATCCAAATGCACTCTAGCAAACTTCAGACGGGCCTGGACATGTATTGGCTTAAGCAGAGGGACACGTCTGGCACTGCAGGATTTGAGTCCCTGGCGGCGTAGTGTGTTACTAATGGTAGGCTTTGTTACTTTGGTCCCAGCTCTCTGCAGGTCATTCACTAGGTCCCCCCGTGTGGTTCTGGGATTTTTGCTCACCGTTCTTGTGATCATTTTGACCCCACGGGGTGAGATCTTGCGTGGAGCCCCAGATCGAGGGAGATTATCAGTGGTCTTGTATGTCTTCCATTTCCTAATAATTGCTCCCACAGTTGATTTCTTCAAACCAAGCTGCTTACCTATTGCAGATTCAGTCTTCCCAGCCTGGTGCAGGTCTACAATTTTGTTTCTGGTTTCCTTTGACAGCTCTTTGGTCTTGGCCATAGTGGAGTTTGGAGTGTGACTGTTGTGGACAGGTGTCTTTTATACTGATAACAAGTTCAAACAGGTGCCATTAATACAGGTAACGAGTGGAGGACAGAGGAGCCTCTTAAAGAAGAAGTTACAGGTCTGTGAGAGCCAGAAATCTTGCTTCTTTGTTGGTGACAAAATACTTATTTTCCACCATAATTTGCAAATAAATTCATAAAAAATCCTACAATGTGATTTTCTGGAAAAAAAATTCTCAATTTGTCTTTCATAGTTGACCTGTACCTATGATGAACATTACAGGCCTCTCTCATCTTTTTAAGTGGGAGAACATGCACAATTGGTGGCTGACTAAATACTTTTTTCCCCCACTGTAACTCTCGGCTGTCAGAAACCCCAATATTAATTAGATAATAGCAATTACTATTTATATTTCATCACATCTCAGGTGAGCTCACCATTGATCTAAATAAATATATAAATATTTTTTATATTTTTAAATATAATTGAGTAAAACACTTTCTAGAAATCGAAAGTAATCCGACGATGGGTAGTTTGTGCGCGCCACCATGTTTGTTTTTTCATGTCAACCAAAGATAATAAGAGGAGACAAGATGAGTTTGGTCTGTTTGCAGTATGAATAATGTTGAAGGGGGTGTGTCGTCTACAATTATTCACTTCCCTTCATTCACTTCCGGAAGTTTACCCTTCACCTCATTATAACATTTTTGGTCAGACAGATGTTTACGTGACACCCAGAATGCATTGTATAATGTCAACAAACAAGGCGCTGGCAAATAGCTTAGCATTAGCTCATTATAATCAGTACAACCTTTAAAAAAGTATTTTACACACATCATAGGTGTCCATTACAATCTATGCAATAATCGAAATGCATTATTTGTCACCAGTTCTTGAAAACATGTGAATAAAACTGTAAATACATTATGCTCCATACATACATACATACATACATACATACATACATACATACATACATACATACATACATACAGTAGAAACGACAACACGATATACAGAAAATAAGGCACTTACTTTGATAGGAACGCACACATGTCCAAAGTTATTATTTGTAAGGAAAACAACAAGGAAGGCGATACGAGCGTCAGCCAGAAAATGTGCCAATTCGTGCAAGACTGTGCAAATGCCTGCATACTTGATCTGCGGAAACATTGGTGAAGTGAGTGGGCTCTCCTTGAAGAGAGAAGTTTGTCCGGCTCAATAAAGCCTCAAACATAAATTGTTCGCAACGCTGAAATGGGCTACTTCTATGTGAATTAATGAGGAGGCGGAACCCACCTAAATTCAAACTGTTGTTAGAAAATAAAACTTGTTAGAAAATAATTTGAAATTGACAAGTTGAAATATAGCCTATAGATAATTAGCAGGCAGTGCGTTAACTGTCCTGCTGCGTAACAATCACATTTTGGAACAGTGAGTGGATTCTGACATCACGTGCATAAAACAACTCACGCTGGGTCGACTGTTAGAGATATTTGGAACTCACATGTGAAATGGTTAAAGGGTGTGTGTGTGTCAGTGGAGGCTCCTCAGAGGAGGAAGGGGAGGACCATCCTCCTCAGTGAACTTTCTAAAAAGAAAAATTGTGAAACATTAAAAAAGCTATCCTTTTTAGATAATACTATACTAAATATATTAACCTGTCACCAAAAACTTGATGCGTATTTTACACAGCAGTACATATACTGTCTTTTACGCACGCAGCTCTGATAGAGTATCTCTTTACGCATGTCCTTTGTCTACATTCCTGTGCGTTATTTTTAATGTTGCTTTTATTTTTCTATTTTTCATGTTGCCTCTATACACTGACGCGATAATGTTGTAGATTTGTTTTGTATATAGTTATTTACCTGTCATGTGACATTTACTTGTCCCCAACTCTATTTCTAGAGACGTTTCTGTCCACAACGCTGCCTGAGGAAGACTCTAGTATTCAAAACGCGTTGCAGTTGTGCGTCCTGATGTACTATTCTGGCTGCTCCTATATGTATTATTGTTAATTGTTCACTAAAGTTAATTGCAACGTACTGGCCGCCTACTTACCCTCTATTTAGGGGCCTACCTTCCCACTGCCCTAATCTCACCAAATAATTGATTGAAACACACTGTTTTGCAATGAAGGTCTACAGTAGCCTCAACAGCACTCTGTAGGGTAGCACCATAATGTAGCTGGAGGACAGCTAGTTTCCGTCCTCCTCTGGGTACATTGACTTCAATACAAAACCTAGGAGTCTCATGGTTCTCACCCCCTTCCATAAACTTACACAGTAATTATGACAACTTCCGGAGGACGTCACCCAACCTATCAGAGCTCTTGCAGCATGAACTGACATGATATCCACACAATCAAAGGATCAAAGAATGAATCCAGTACTGAAAGCATAAGCTACAGCTAGCTAGCACTGCAGTGTATAAAATGTGGTGAGTAGTTGACTCAAAGAGAGAGAAAGACAATAGTTGAACAGTTTTTAACAAATTAATGTATTTAAAAATGAAGGAGAAGTAAGAGAGAGAGAGAGATAGAGAGAGAGGGAGAGATAGCTATATTTCCATTTTTTCCCTTTCACTTAGCTAGCAATTGCATCTAGCTGGTTTAGCTTATTCAAACACCCGGCTCAAACAGAAAGGGACGCTATGTTAGCTAGCTGGCTATGGCTATCCAACATTGGAACTCTTCCATGTCAAGGTAAGTTTTTGGTTTAATACATTTATTGTTCCCAATCTAACTACTAAACTGCTTGCTGACTGTACAGTGTACTTTATGATTGTAGAGGGTTTACTAACGCATTATATCTGGTAGCTATGTTGATGATGACATTAGCTAATATGGTGACAACAATGTAGGCTGTGTGTAGCGGTTAGCTGATGTGTTGTGCACTGAAGTCTACAAGCGAAGGGAAAAGGTGAGAGGAGGAGAGCGCATAGATGCGAGAAGGAATTCTATCATGAGTAAAATGGTCATGCTGTTTGTATGTGGCTGCTATGAAAGTGAACTGTGATTGCATGTGATCAGAGGTGTACAGTGCCTTGCAAAAGTATTCAACCCCCTTGGCATTTTTCCTATTTTGTTGCCTTACAACCTGTAATTTAGGACCACTTTAAGCCATACACTCCACAGAGCTGGGCTTTAAGGAAGAGTGGCCAGACAAAAGCCATTGCTTCAATAAAAAAATAAGCAAACATGTTTGGTGTTCTCCAAAAGCCATGTGGGAGACTCCCCAAACATATGGAAGAAGGTACTCTGGTCAGATGAGACTAAAATTGAGCTTTTTGGCCATCAAGGAAAATGCTATGTCTGGCACAAACCCAACACCTTTCATCACCCCGAGAACACCATCCCCACAGTGAAGCATGGTGGTGGCAGCATCATGCTGTGGGGATGTTTTTCATCGGCAGGGACTGGGAAACTGGTCAGAATTGAAGGAATTATAGAAAGCACTAAATACAGGGAAATTCTTGAGGGAAACCTGTTTCAGTCTTCCAGAGATTTGAGACTGGGACGGAGGTTCACCTTCCAGCAGGACAATGACCCTAAGCATACTACTAAAGCAACACTTGAGTGGTTTAAGGGGAAACATTTAAATGTCTTGGAATGGCCTAGTCAAAGCCCAGACCTCAATCCGATTGTGAATCTGTGGTATGACGTAAAGATTGCTTTACACCAGCGGAATCCATCCAACTTGAAGGAGCTGGAGCAGTTTTGCCTTGAAGAATGGGCAAAAATCCCAGTGGCGAGATGTGCCAAGCTGATTTTATTTATTTTTATTTCATTTTATTTCACCTTTATTTAACCAGGTAAACCAGTTGAGAACAAGTTCTCATTTACAACTGCGACCTGGCCAAGATAAAGCAAAGCAGTGCGATAAAAACAACAACACAGAGTTACATATGGGGTAAAACAAAACAAAGTCAAAAAATACAACAGAAATACATTTATATACAGTGTGTGCAAATTTAGCAAGTTATGGAGGTAAGGCAATAAAATAGGCTATAGTGCAAAATAATTACAATTAGTATTAACACTGGAATGATAGATGTGCAAGAGATGATGTGCAAATAGAGATACTGGGGTACAAATGAGCAAAATAAATAACAATATAGGGATGAGGTAGTTGGGCGTGCTAATTTCAGATGGGCTGTGTACAGGTGCAGTGATCGGTAAGGTGCTCTGACTGATGCTTAAAGTTAGTGAGGGAGATAAGTGTCTCCAGCTTCAGAGATTTTTGCAATTTGTTCCAGTCATTGGCAGCAGAGAACTGATACCCTGATAGAGACATACCCCAAGAGATTTGTAGCTCTAATTGCTGCAAAAGGTGGCTCTACAAAGTATTGTCTTTGGGGGGTGAATAGTTATGCACGCTCAAGTTTTCAGTTTTTTTGTCTTATTTCTTGTTTGTTTCACCCCAAAAATATTTTGCATCTTCAAAGTGGTAGGCATGTTGTGTAAATCAAATTATACAAACCCCCAAAAAGACATATGCACCCACCACTTTTCCGTTATTTATTTTTATAAATGTTTGAATTCATTTCACTTCACCAATTTGGACTATTTTGTGTATGCCCATTACATGACTAAATTACAGGTTGTAAGGCAACAAAATAGGATAAATGCCAAGGGGGGTGAATACTTTCGCAAGCCACTGTATTCATTCCACCGATTCTGTTGAAAAACATTTCTTAAATGGAAGCAAATGGAGCAAAACGGGGATAAACATACCTGAATTTGTCCAATAGAAACTCTTGTTTGCAACTGTTGGACTAATGATTACACCCTAGATCAGCTAGATGCAGGCAAGAGTGTGCTGTCTGTCACCTCATTTTTCTCTTGACCTGTGCACCTACGTTGTAAACTTTCATTCATAGGCTTGATTGTAGCAACCTCATGATGGGTATAGGGAAAATTCTAGGATCATGTAGTAGCCTAAAGCTATCGATGTTACATTGAGCTGGGTGAATGGAATATGAATGACAGTCATCCAATATGCTGTAATAGAAATAAGGCCATGCTCATGAGAAAAATCTTAATCAAAATCAAATCAAATTTAATTTGCCATATGCGCCGAATACAACAGTGAAATGCTTACTTACAAGCCCTTAACCAACAATGCAGTTTTAAGAAAAATAAGTGTTAAGTAAAATCTAGATAAGTAAAACATTTTTTTTTTTTATAATGGACAATGCAAATAAGGGGCAATGCAAATAGTCTGAGTAGCCATGATTAGCTGTTCAGGAGTCTTATGGCTTGGGGGTAGAAGCTGTTAAGAAGCCTTTTGGACCTAGACTTGGCGCTCCGGTACCGCTTGCCGTGCGGTAGCAGAGAGAACAGTATATAACTAGGGTGGCTGGAGTCTTTGACAATATTTAGGGCCTTCCTCTGACACCGCCTGGTATAGAGGTCCTGGATGGCAGGAAGTCAGTGTCCCCAGTGATGTACTCTGTAATGCCTTGCGGTCGGAGGCCGAGAAGTTGCTATACCAGGCGGTGATGCAACCAGTCAGGATGCTCTCGATGGTGCAGCTGTATAACTTTTTGAGGGTCTGAGGACCCATGCCAAATCTTTTCAGGCTCCTGGGGGGGAATTGGCTTTGTCGTACCCTCTTCACGACTGTCTTGGTGTGTTTGGACCATGATAGTTTGTTGGTGATGTGGACACCAAGGTTGTGGATGATTGAAGAAAAAAAAAAAAAAAAAAACTGAAGCAGGAAGCACCAGTGACTCGGCTAATAAAAAAGTGGTCAGATGACGCAGATGCTAAGCTACAGGACTGTTTTGCTAGCACAGACTGGAACATGTTCAGGGATTCTTCAGACAGCATTGAGGAGTACACCACATCAGTCACTGGCTTCATCAATAAGTGCATCGATGATGTCGTCCCCACAGTGACCGTACGTACATACCCCAACCAGAAGCCATGGATTACAGGAAACATCCGCACTGAGCTAAAGGGTAGAGCTGCCGCGTTCAAGGAACGGGACTCTAACCCGGACGCTTATAAGAAATCCCGCTATGACCTCCGACGAACCATCAAACAGGCAAAGAGTCAATACAGGTCTAAGATTGAATCATACTACACTGGCTCTGACGCTCGTCGGATGTGGCAGGGCTTGAAAACTATTACAGACTACAAAGGGAAGCACAGCCGCGAGCTGCCCAGTGACACAAGCCTACCAGACGAGCTAAACCACTTCTATGCTCGCTTCGAGGCAAGCAACACTGAAGCATGCATGAGAGCACCAGCTGTTCCGGACGACTATGTGATCACGCTCTCCGTAGCCGATGTGAGTAAGACTTTTAAGCAGGTCAACATTCACAAGGCCGCAGGGCCAGACGGATTACCAGGACGTGTACTCCGAGCATGTGCTGACCAACTGGCAAGTGTCTTCACTGACATTTTCAACATGTCCCTGACTGAGTCTGTAATACCAACATGTTTCAAGCAGACCACCATAGTCCCCGTGCCCAAGAACTCTAAGATAACCTGCCTAAATGACTACCGACCCGTGGCACTGACGTCTGTAGCCATGAAGTGCTTTGAAAGACTGGTCATGGCTCACATCAACAGCATAATCCCAGAAACCCTAGACCCACTCCAATTTGCATACCGCCCCAACAGATCCACAGATGATGCAATCTCTATCGCACTCCACACTGCCCTTTCCCACCTGGACAAGAGGAACACCTACGTGAGAATGCTATTCATTGACTACAGCTCAGCATTCAACACCATAGTGCCCTCAAAGCTCATCACTAAGCTAAGGATCCTGGGACTAAACACCTCCCTCTGCAACTGGATCCTGGACTTCCTGACGGGCCGCCCCCAGGTGGTAAGGGTAGGTAACAACACATCTGCCACACTGATCCTCAACACGGGGGCCCCTCAGGGGTGCGTGCTCAGTCCCCTCCTGTACTCTCTGTTCACCCATGACTGCATGGCCAGGCACGACTCCAACACCATCATTAAGTTTGCCGACGACACAACAGTGGTAGGCCTGATCACCGCCAACGATGAGACAGCCTATAGGGAGGAGGTCAGAGATCTGGCCGTGTGGTGCCAGGACAACAACCTCTCCCTCAACGTGACCAAGACAAAGGAGATGATTGTGGACTACAGGAAAAAAAAGAGGACTGAGCACGCCCCCATTCTCATCGACGGGGCTGTAGTGGAACAGGTTGAGAGCTTCAAGTTCCTTGGTGTCCACATCACCAACGAACTATCATGGTCCAAACACACCAAGACAGTCGTGAAGAGGGCACGACAAAGCCTATTCCCCCTCAGGAGACTAAAAAGATTTGGCATGGGTCCTCAGATCCTCAAAAAATTCTACAGCTGCACCATCGAGAGCATCCTGACTGGTTGCATCACCGCCTGGTATGGCAACTGCTTGGCCTCTGACCGCAAGGCACTACAGAGGGTAGTGCGTACGGCCCAGTACATCACTGGGGCAAAGCTCCCTGCCATCCAGGACCTCTATGCCAGGCGGTGTCAGAGGAAGGCCCTCAAAATTGTCAAAGACTCCAGTCACCCTAGTCATAGACTGTTCTCTCTGCTACGGCACGGCAAGCGGTACCGGAGTGCCAAGTCTAGGTCCAAAAGACTTCTCAACAGCTTCTACCCCCAAGCCATAAGACTCCTGAACAGCTAATCATGGCTACCCGGACTATTTGCACTGCCCCCCCACCCCATCCTTTTTACGCTGCTGCTACTCTGTTAAGTATTTATGCATAGTCACTTTAACTCTACCCACATGTACATATTACCTCAACTAGCCGGTGCCCCCGCACATTGACTATGCAACGGTACCCCCCTGTATATATAGCCTCCCTACTGTCACTTTATTCTATTGTATATATAGCCTCCCTACTGTCACTTTATTTTTTACTTCTGCTCTTTTTTTCTCAACACTTTTTTGTTGTTGTTTTATTCTTACTTTTTTGTTTAAAATAAATGCACTGTTGGTTAAGGGCTGTAAGTAAGCATTTCACTGTAATGTCTGCACCTGTTGTATTCGGCGCATGTGACCAATAAAATTTGATTTGATTTGATTTGATTTGATTGTGGACACCTATTCCACTACAGCCACGTCGATGAGAATGGGGGCGTGCTCAGTCCTATTTTTTTTCCTGTAGTCCACAATCATCTCCTTTGTCTTCATCACGTTGAGGGAGAGGTTGTTATCCTGGCAGCACACGGCCAGGTCTCTGACCTCCTCCCTATAGGTGATCAGGCCTACCACTGTTGTGTCGTCAGCAAACTTAATGATGTTGTTGGAGTCGTGCCTGGCCATGCAGTCATGGGTGAACAGGGAGTATAGGAAGGGACTGAGCACGCACACCTGAGGGGCCCACGTGTTGAGGATCAGCGTGGCAGATGTGTTGTTACCTACCCTTACCATCTGGGAGCAACCCGTCAGGAACTACAGGATCCAGTTGCAGAGGGAGGTGTTTAGTCCCAGGGTCCTTAGCTTAGTGATGAGCTTTGAGGGCACCATGATGTTGAACGCTGAGCTGAAGTGAATGAATAGCATTCTCACATAGGTGTTCCTCTTGTCCAGGTGGGAAAGGGCAGTGTCGAGTGCAATAGAGATTGCATCATCTGTGGATCTGTTGGGGCGGTATGCAAATTGGAGTGGGTCTAGGGTTTCTGGGATAATGGTGTTGATGTGAGCCATGACCAGCCTTTCAAAGCACTTCATGGCTAAAGACATGAGTGCTACGGGTCGGTAGTCATTTAGGCAGGTTATCTTAGTGGTCTTGAGCACAGGGACTATTGTAGTCTGCTTGAAACATGTTGGTATTACAGACTCAGTCAGGGACATGTTTAAAATGTCAGTGAAGACACTTGCCTGTTGGTCAGCGCATGCTCGGAGAACACATCCTGGTAGTCCGTCTGGCCCTGTGGCCTTGTGAATGTTGACCTGCTTAAAAGTCTTACTCACATCGGCTATGGAGAGCGTGATCACATAGTCATCCGGAACAGCTGATGCTCTCATGCATGCTTCAGTGTTGCTTGCCTTGAAGCGAGCATAGAAGTGATTTAGCTCGTCTGGTAGGCTTGTGTCACTTGGCAGCTCGCGGCTGTGCTTCCCTTTGTAGTTTGTAATAGTTTGCAAGCCCTGCCACATCCGACAAGTGTCGGAGCCGGTGTAGTACGATTCAATCTTAGTCCTGTATTGACTCTTTGCGTGTTTGATGGTTCTTCGGAGGGCATAGTGGGATTTCTTATAAACATCTGGGTTAGAGTCCCCTCCTTGAAAGTGGCAACTCTACCCTTTAGCTGAGAGTGGATGTTGCCTGTAATCCATGGCTTCTGTTTGGGGTATGTACGTATGGTCACTGTGGCGATGACGTCATCGATGCACTTATTGATGAAGCCAGTGACTGATATGGTGTACTCCTCAATGCCATCGGAAGAATCCTGGAACATATTCCAGTCTGTGCTAGCAAAACAGTCCACTATCTTAGCATCTGCGTCATCTGACCACTTCCTTATTAACCGAGTCACTGGTGCTTCCTGCTTTAGTTTTTGCTTATAAGCAGGAATCAGGAGGATATAATTATGGTCAGATTTGCCAAATGGAGGGCGAGGGAGAGCTTTGTACGCGTCTCTATGTGTGGAGTAAAGGTGGTCTTGAGATTTTTTTCCTCTTGTTGCACATTTCACATGCTGGTAGAAATTATGTAGAACAGATTTAAGTTTCCCTGCATTAAAGTCCCCGGCCACTAGGAGTGCTGCCTCTGGATGAGCGTTTTCCTGTTTGCTTATGGCTTTATACAGCTCATTGAGTGCAATCTTAGGGCCAGCATCGGGTTGTGGTGGTAAATAGACAGCTACGAAAAATAGTGTGGTCTACAGCTTTTCATGAGATACTCTACCTCAGGCGAGCAAAACCTTGAGACTTCTTTAATATTAGATTTCGTGGACCCGCTGTTGTTTACCAATATACACAGACCGCCATCCCTTGTCTTACCGGAGTCAGCCGTTCTATCCTGCCGATGTAGCGTATATCCCACCAGCTGTATGTTATCCATGTCGTCGTTCAGCCACGACTCGGTGAAACATAAGATATTACAGTTTTTAATGTCCTGTTGGTAGGATATCCTTGATCTTACGTCGTCCATTTTGTTTTCCAATGATTGTACGTTGGCTAATAGGACTGATGGACGAGGCAGATTACTCGCTCGCCGTCGGATCCTTACAAGGCACCCCGACCATGGTATCTCCATCTCTTTCTCATGCGAATGACGGGGATCTGGGCTTGTCCGGTGTCTGTAGAATATCCTTTGCATCCGACTTGTTGAAGAAAAAAGCTTTGTCCAATACGAGGTGAGTATACGAGGTGAGTATAGCTGTAATTTACCCCTTATTGCTGTGACTGACTGTTGGTGTGATGCAGTAAGCCTGGAGACGGTGAGACACAACAGTTCGAATCGCACTTGGGGTAAGGTTTTTCTTTGAGGGAAATATGCTCCACTGCTGGTCCTCAAGTGAAATGATGCATATTTGACAAGGTCGATGATTATAAAAATGCATATGAAACATTGTAGGCCTACATGTACACATCCATGTAATATATGCAATAATATGGTGCATATAATGATTATTAGGCCCTAGAAGTGTCTACAAGGCTGAAGAAAGAGGTAGCTCCTTATTCAATTAATTTTTAATGTTCGTTTTCAAGGTTTTGGCTTCTGTTCTCAAATCACAAACACAATACATTTAATTCTACATTTCAAAGGGGAAAAACAATCTGATGATCTCAGCTCTCTACACTGTAAGCTATTTGAACAGTCAGTCAAATACACATTATCGAATTACTTCGATCATCTGACGTCAAAAACTATAGACCTGTATCCGTTCTTTCTTGTCTTTCCAAAACACTTGAGCGTGCTGTCTCTGATCAACTTTCTCGTTATCTCTCTCAGAATGATCTTCTTGACCCTAACCAGTCAAGCTTCAAGACGGGTCACTCAACCGAGACTGCTCTTCTCTGTGTCACGGAGGCTCTCTGCACTGCCAAAGCTGACTCTCTCTCCTCTGTTCTCATCCTCCTAGGTCTAACCGCTGCCTTCGACACTGTGAACCATTCTCTCTTGGCATTCTCTCAACCAGCTTCACCTGGAATGCGTTTCCAACATTCTTGAAGGAGTTCCCACATATGCTGAGCCCACATATGCTGAGCACTTGTTGACTGCTTTTCTTTCACTCTGCCGTCTGAGTCATCTCAAACGATCTCAATTGGGTTGAGGTTGGGGGATTGTGGAGGCCAGGTCATCTGATGCAGCACTCCATTACTCTCATTCTTGGTCAAATAGCCCTTACACAGCCTGGAGTTGTGTTGGGTCACTGTTGAAAAACAAATGATAGTCCCACTAAGCCCAAACCAGAAGGGATGGCGTATCGCTGCAGAATGCTGTGGTAGCCATGCTGGTTAAGTGTGCCTTGAATTCTAAATAAATCACAGACAGTGTCACCAGCAAAGCACCCCCACACCATAACACCTCCTCCTCCATGCTTTACGGCGGGAACTGCACATGCAGAGTTCATCCGTTCACCCACACCACGTCTCACAAAGACACGGTGGTTGGAACCAAAAATCTCCAACTTGGACTCCAGACCAAAGGACACATTTCCACCGGTCTAATGTCCATTGCTCGTGTTTCTTGGCCCAATCAGGTCTCTTCTTCTTATTGGTGTCATTTAGTCGTGGTTTCCTTGCAGCAATTCGACCATGGCCTGATTCACACAGTCCCCTCTGAACAGCTGATGTTGAGATGTGTCTGTATTTGGAGTCTGTGAAGCATTTATTTGGGCCGCAATTTCTGAGGCTGGTAACTCTAATGAACTTATCCTCTGCAGCAAAGGTAACTCTGGGTCTTCCATTCCTGTGGCGGTCCTCATGAGAGCCAGTTTCATTGTAGCGCTTGATGGTTTTTGCGACTGCAATTGAAGAAACGTTCTTCATTCTTGATATTTTCCGTATTGACTGACCTTCATGTCTTAAAGTAATGATGGACTGTCGTTTCTCTTTGCTTATTTGAGCTGTTCTAGCCATAATATTGACTTGGTCTTTTACCAAATTGGGCTATCTTCTGTATACCCCCCCCCCCCCCCTTACCTTGTCACAACACAACTGATTGACTCAAATGCATTAAGAAGGAAAGAAATTCCAGACATTAACTTTTAACCAGGCACACCTGTTAATTGGAATGCATTCCAGGTGACTACCTTATGAAGCTGGTTGAGAGAATGCCAAGAGTGTGCAAAGCTGTCATCGTGGTCCTCTGTAGCTCAGCTGGTAGAGCACGGCGCTTGTAACGCCAAGGTAGTGGGTTCAATCCAACGGGACCACCCATACACAAAAATGTATGCACGCATGACTGTAAGTCGCTTTGGATAAAAGCGTCTGCTAAATGGCATATTATATTATATTATATATTATATTATATCAAGGCAAAAAAGGGTGGCTACTTTGAAGAATCTCAAATATAAAATATATTTTGATTTGTTTAACACTTTTTTGGTTACTACATGATTCCACATGTGTTATTTCATAGTTTTGATGTCTTCACTATTATTCTACAATGTAGAAAATAGTAAAAATAAAGAAAAACCCTTGAATGAGTTGGTGTGTCCAAACTTTTGACTGGTACTGTATATATATTTCCTGAGCTTTCTTATATCTCCTAGATATAGGACAAACACTTGTGTTATTCAATGTGTTTCTCTGGGCTATAGTAGTAAAGGCCAAATTCAATATTTTATCAAATCATATGTTCATATTTTCTGGATACGTCTGCCGGGAGGCTGAAACTTGGCTGCAAGTGAACCGGCAACACAATAACCCAAGCACACTCTAAACCTAACTTGTCATGCTTGCATGTAAATTAGTTGTTTTGCTGTGGGGCGATACCGTGGGAATATAAACCGCAGCATGCACAATAAAGTTAGTAATCTCTCAGTCATCTCTGTATTGACATCTCTCCTCCACGTGTTTCTGGGTCGCCCTCTGTTTCTTTGCCCCTGGGGGTTCCATTTCAGGGACTGGCGAGTGATGTTGGTAGTCGGTTTTCATAGGGTGTGCCCTATCCAACTCCACTTCCTTCATTTTATTTGGAGTTCAATGGGTTCCTGTCCAGTGTTCTCCCACAAGTTGTTGGTGAATGTTTGAAGTTTTGTAATGGTATGTTTAGTTGATCTCCATGTTTCTGACCCATACAACATTCTTGTTCATATTTGATTGTTTTTGAGCTCCAGATCTTCTTGAGAGGGTTGAACACTGCCCTGGCTTTGTTTATTCAATTCTTTACATCTGCCTTTGTGCCTCCAGCGTTGTCCAACACACTCCTTAGGCATGTGAATGACTTCACTTCCGATAGGGTATTGCTGTGCATCAGGATTGGGTTGTTGTTCTTGGAGTGGATCTTCATCACATGAGTCTTTGTAGTGTTTGGTGTTAGTCGTAATTGTATTTTGGTTGATGCGAGACTGTCTGTCCTTTCTTGCATTTGGATGTGTGTATGTGAATGGAGGGCAATGTCATTTGAGGTCATCGAGTTGGTTCCACATTGTCCACTGAATTCCATTTATTTACCCTTCTGTTGTTTCTCTCATGACCCAGTCTATTGCTAGGAGAAATTGGAATGGCGACAAAAGGCAGCCTTCTTGATCCAAACCAATCAGGTTTCAGGACTGGTCATTCAACTGAGACTGCTCTTCTCTGTGTCACGGAGACTCTCCGCACTGCTAAAGCTAACTCTCTCTCCTCTGCTCTTGTCCTTCTAGACCTGTCTGCTGCCTTTGATACTGTGAACCATCAGATCCTCCTCTCCACCCTCTCCGAGATGGGCATCTCCGGCACGGCTCACTCCTGGATTGCGTCCTACCTGACCGGTCGCTCCTACCAAGTGACGTGGCGGGAAGCTGTCTCCGCACCACGTGCTCTCACCACTGGTGTCCCCCAGGGATCGGTTCTGGGCCCTCTCCTTTTCTCCCTATACACCAAGTCACTTGGCTCTGTCATATCCTCACATGGTCTCTCCTATCATTGCTACGCTGACGATACACAACTAATCTTCTCCTTTCCCCCTTCTGATAACCAGGTGGCGAATCGCATCTCTGCATGTCTGGCAGACATATCAGTATGGATGACGGATCACCACCTCAAGCTGAACCCTGGCAAGACGGAGCTGCTCTTCCTCCCGGGGAAGGACTGCCCGTTCCATGATCTCGCCATCACGGTTGACAACTCCGCTGTGTCCTCCTCCCAGAGTGCGAAGAGCCTAGGCGTGACCCTGGACAACACCCTGTCGTTCTCCGCCAACATCAAGGCGGTGACCCGCTCCTGCAGGTTCATGCTCTACAACATTCGGAGAGTGCGACCCTGCCTTACACAGGAAGCGGCGCAGGTCCTGGTCCAGGCACTTGTCATCTCCCGTCTGGACTACTGCAACTCGCTGTTGGCTGGGCTCCCTGCCTGTGCCATTAAACCCCTACAACTCATCCAGAATGCCGCAGCCCGTCTGGTGTTCAACCTTCCCAAGTTCTCTCACGTCACCCCCCTCCTCCGCACACTCCACTGGCTTCCAGTTGAAGCTCGCATCCGCTACAAGACCATGGTGCTTGCCTATGGAGCAGTGAGGGGAACGGCACCTCTGTACCTTCAGGCTCTGATCAGTCCCTACACCCAAACGAGGACATTGCGTTCATCCACCTCTGGCCTGCTGGCTCCCCTTCCTCTGCGGAAGCACAGCTCCCGCTCAGCCCAGTCAAAACTGTTCGCTGCTCTGGCACCCCAATGGTGGAACAAGCTTCCTCACGACGCCAGGACAGCGGAGTCACTCACCACCTTCCGGAGACATTTGAAACCCCACCTCTTTAAGGAATACCTGGGATAGGATAAAGTATTCCTTCTAACCCCCCCCCCCCCCCCCCCCCAAATTGTAAAGTGGTTATCCCACTGGCTATAGGGTGAACGCACCAATTTGTGAGTCGCTCTGGCTAAGAGCGTCTGCTAAATGACGTTAATGTGCCCTTGAGCAAGGCACTTAACCCTAATTGCTCCTGTAAGTCGCTCTGGTTAAGAGCGTCTGCTAAATGACTAAAATGTAAAATGTAAATGTAATGCTTGCCCCCTATCTTGACAGTGAAGCTCCTGGATAGTCGGCCCCCATGCATGACGTTGCATGAAGTTTTGTCGTATGAATTCTTGATGATGTTGATGAATTTGGCAGGGATTCCGTAGTGTTCCATCAGGTTCCAGATGGTTGCTTTAAACCCACCTCCACCCCCCCCCCCCACACACATTTGGGGGACTAAACCATTTTTTATTATTAAAATGTCTCATTATTATTCTAAATATTTGAAGATGTCTTTTTATGCAACCTTTTTTGGGGGGGTTCTGTCCTTGCCCTTTTTCAGTTTTTCTTTTCAATCATAGGCATGTAATACCATTGACAGCCGTTACAAATAACCATCCCACAATAGGGAAGTGGGAGCTAAAGGTTCATGGTCTCCCAAACTACCCGCCACACCTCCCCCGCCACACCCCACCATCTTCAGCACACCACTTTGGTGTGGTGGACACTCAAAAGCAAACAAGCAAGCAATTACCCTAACAATCAAATTTCTATCAAATGTATTTATAAAGCCCTTTTTACATCAGCAGATGTCACAAAGTGCTATACAGAAACCCAGCCTAAAACCCCAAGCAGCAAGCATTGCAGATGTAGAAGCACGGTGGCTAGGAAAAACTCCCTAGAAAGGCAGAAACCTTGGAAGAAACCTAGAGAGGAGCCAGGCTCTGCGGGTTGGCCAGTCCCCTTCTGGCTGTGCCAGGTGGAGATTATAACAGTACATGGCCATTAAGGCCAGATTTTTCTCCAAGATGTTCAGACGTTCATAGATGACCAGCAGGGTCAAATAATAATCACAGTGGTTGTAGAGGTTGCAACAGGTCAGTACATCAGGAGTAAATGTCACTTGTATTTTCATAGCCGGGCATTTAGAGGTTGAAATAGCAGGTGCAGTAGAGAGAGGGAGTTGAAAACAGCAGGTCTGGGACAAGGTAGCACATCCGGTGAACAGGTTAGGGATCCATAGGCAGAGAGTGGAACTGGAGCAGCAGCCCCACCAGGGGGACTGGGGACAGCAAGGAGTCATCAGGCCAGGTAGTCCTGAGGCATGGTCCTAGAGCTCAGGTCCTCCGGGAGGGGAGGGAGAGAGGGAGAGAGAGAGAATTAGAGGGAGCATACTTAAATTCACACAGGACACCGGATAAGACAGGAGAATAACACCAGATATAACAGACTGACCCTAGCCCCCCGGCACATAGACTATTGCAGCATAGATACTGGAGGCTGAGACAGGGGGGGTTGGGAGACACTGTGGCCCCGTCCGACGATACCCCCGGACAGGTCCAACCAGGCAGGATATAACCCCACACACTTTGCCAAAAAACAGCCCCCACACCAACAGAGGGATATCAACAGACCACCAACCTACTACAATGAGACAAGGCTGAGTACAGCCCACGAAGATCTCCTCCACTGCACGAGCCTGAGGGTGCGACAAACCAGACAGGAAGATCACGTCAGTGACTCAACCCACTCAAGTGACGCACCCCTCCTAGGGACGGCATGGAAAGCACCAGTAAGCCAGTGACTCAGCCCCCGTAATAGGGTCAGAGGCAGAGAATCCCAATGGAGAGACAGGAACCAGCCAGGCAGAGACAGCAAGGGCGGTTTGTCTCTCCAGTGCCTTTCCGTTCACCTTTGCACCCCTGGGCCAGACTACACTCAATCATAGGACCTACTGAAGAGACAAGTCTTCAGTAAAGACTTAAAGGTCGAGACCGAGTCTGCGTCTCTCACATGGATAGGCAGACCATTCCATAAAAATTGAGCTCTATGGGAGAAAGCCCTGCCTCCAGCTGTTTGCTTAGAAATTCTAGGGACAATAAGGAAACCTGCGTCTTGTGACCATAGCGTACATGTAGGTATGTACGGCAGGACCAAATCAGAGAGATAGGTAGGAGCAAGACCATGTACTGCTTTGTAGGTTAGCAGTAAAACCTTGAAATCAGCTCTAGCCTTAACAGGAAGCCAGAGGCTAGCACTGGAGTAATATGATCAAATTTTTAGTCAAGATTCTAGCAGCTGTGTTTAGCACTAACTGAAGTTTATTTAGTGCTTTATCCGGACAGCCGGAGAGTAGAGCATTGCAGTAGTCTAATCTAGAAGTGACAAAAGCATGGATTAGCTTTTCTGCATCATTTTTGGACAAAACGTTTCTGATTTTTGCAATTTTACGAAGATGGAAAAAAGCTGTCCATGAAATATTCTTGATATTTTCGTCAAAAGAGAGATCAGGGTCCAGAGTAACGCTGAGGTCCTTTACTGTTTTTTTTTAGACGACTGTTCAACCATCAAGATTAATTGTCAGATCCAAAAGCAGATATCTGTATTTCTTGGGACCTAGTACTAGCATCTCTCTTTTGTCCTAGTTTAAAAGTAAAACATTTGCCGCCATCCACTTCCTTATGTCTGAAACACATGCTTCCAGGGAAGGCAATTTTGGGGCTTCACCATGTTTCATCGAAATGTAGAGCTGTGTGTCGTCCGCATAGCAATGAATGTTAACATTGTGTTTCCGAAAGACATCACTAAGAGGTAAAATATATAGTGAAAACAATAGTGGTCCTAAAACGGAACCTTGAGGAACACCGAAACGTACAATTGATTTGTCAGAGGCCAAACCATCCGCAGAGACGAACTGATATATTTCCGATAGTCATGTAGACCAATTAAGGTTTCCAATCTCTCCAAAATAATATGGGGATCGATGGTGTCAAAAGCAGCACTAAGGAGCACGAGGACAGATGCAGAGCCTTGGTCTGACGCCATTAAAAGGTAATTTACCACCTTCACGAGTGCAGTCTCAGTGCTATGATGGGGTCTAAAACCAGACTGAAGCATTTCATATAGATCTTTTGTCTTCAGGAAGGCAGTGAGTTGCTGCACAACAGCTTTTTCTAAGTATTTTGAGAGGAATGGGAGATTCGATATAGGCCGATAGTTTTTTAAAACATTTTCTGGGTCAATGTTTGGCTTTTTCAAGAGAGGCTTTACTACTGCCACCTTTAGTGAGGTTGGTACACATCCAGTGGATAGGGAGCCATTTATTATGTTTAACATAGGAGGGCCAAGCACAGGAAGTAGCTCTTTTTGTAGTTTAGTTGGAATAGGGTCCAGTATGCAGCTTGAAGGTTTAGAGGCCATGACTATTTTCATGAATGTGTCAAGAGATATAGGATTAAAAAACTTGAGTGTCTCCATTGATCCTAGGTCCTGGCAGTTTTGTGCAGACTCAGGACAGCTGAGCTTTGGATAAATACGCTAATTCAAAGAGGAGTCCGTAATTTGCTTACTAATGATCATGATCTTTTCGTCAAAGATGTTCATGAATTCATCACTGCTGAAGTGAAAGGCATTCTCTCTTGGGGAATGCTGCTTTTTAGTTAGCTTTGAGACAGTAACAAACTACAAAAGGACATAAACAGGAATTACATACAATAAATACAAAAACAATAAATACAACTCAATAAACAAAAAATTAAATAAATAACTAGAATTGTAATTTGACTGGTGATCAGGAGAACCATTCGTTTGTAGCATGCCGTTAGAAAGTATTCACACCCATTGACCTTTTCGACATTTTGTTGCTACAGCCTGACTTTAAAATTGATTAAATTGAAATGGTGTGTCACTTGCCTACACACAATACCCCATATTGTGAAAGTGGAATTATGTTTTTAGAAATGTTAAATTAATTAAAAATGAAAAGCTGAAATGTCTTGAGTCAATAAGTATTCACCACATCTCTGTACCCCACACACACAATTATCTGTAAGGTGCCTCAGTCGAGCAGTGAATTTCAAACACAGATTCAACCACAAAGACCAGGGAGGTTTTCCAATGCCTCGCAAAGAAAGGCACCTATTGGTAGACAGATTTTTAAAAAGCAGACATTGAGTATTCCTTTGAGCATGGTGAAGTTATTAATTACACTTTGGATGGTGTATCAATACATCCAAAGATATAGGTGTCCTTCCTAACTCAGTTGCCGGAGAGAAGGGAAACCACTCAGGGATTTCACCATGAGACCAATGGTGACTTTAAAACAGTAACATAGTTTAATAGATGTGATAGGAGAACTGAGGATGGCTCAACAACATTGTAGTTACTCCACAATACTAACCTAAATGACAGAGTGAAAAGAAGGAATCCTGTACAGAATATTCCAAAACATGCATCCTGTTTGCAATAAGACACTTAAGTAAAACTGCAAAAACGTGGCAAAGAAATGAACTTTATGTCATAAATACAAAGCTTTATGTTTGGGGCAAATCCAACACAACATATCACTGAGTACCACTCTTCATATTTTCAATGCTTGAACAGGTGACCAAGCAGGGTGCAGCTGTGAGGCTCATGCACGTACCGATAGGACGCACAGGGTGTGAGTAGCTCCTTTTTGTACCGACAAAACTGTGGTTATATGTAGAAGCTAGACAACAATGTTTAAATTAAGCCTCAAATATCGATAGATCAATATATCCCCAAGCAACTGGGAGAGAGTCAGCGGTCAGTTATGTACAAAAGCGAATCAATCAGTTGGTAAAGAGGCGAGGCGACACGAATCCAACAAGCCTAGGCTTCCTGCAGAGGAAAAGATGAGGAGCAACTTGCAGATGTAAAAGAGAGTAATGAACAGCTAAAGGATATCCAGGAAAACATCACTAAAATGCTTTCAATGCACACCAAAACAAACTGCTACAATCTGTTGTTAAAAAAGTAGATTAGCTCGAAAATAAAGTTGTCTATCGTGTCAGACATGCACAAACAAGGTGTGCGCATGAAAGAACAAGACAACATCATTTGCCTTCTGGAAACAAAGTTGCAAACTTTAGAAGATTAATTGGACCAGCAAGAAAACAGAATGAGACGAAACAACATGAGAATATTGGAAGACGAGGAAAAAGGAGACCTTTCCAGCGACGTGGTCAAACTGATATCAGAGGAACTTGACGTGGATATATCACCGGAGGATCTGGAATGATGCCATAGGATCGGCGTGAAACAGAAGAACACTAAATACCCTCGCATGGTAATCTTCAAGATGTGGAATTATCAGACCAAAGTCAATATTCTGAAGGCACAGGGGGGAAAGGAGATCAAAATCCACAGCCAGTCCATTCGATTCATCCAGGACCTGTCTGCTAGGCTAAGAAAAAACGCAAGGAGGGTGGGAGGGTGGGACAACCTTGGCTTGGATTGGGGGGGGGGGGGGGGGGGGGGGGGGTAAAGGGGGGAGGAAAGATGGGAGGGGGAGGTAGAGAGGGACAAGCTTGGCTTGGGAAAGAGGGAAGGAAGGACTTATCTATACTTCAATATAATCATATTTTTTTTGTGACTTGCAAACCTGCTGTAAAATGAATAAGAGTTATGGCCAAATTAGGAGAGGAGGTCAAGTCATAATTATTCCTTGTTTGTCATTATAGTTAAGATCCAATGGTGGTTATTGGTGAGAGTGGAGATGTGATCTAACGGGGGAGTTGGTAGGGCATTACTCCTCTCACTTCGGTCTTTCGGTAGACCCACTCTCCCCAAGTAGAGCCCCACCAGCCACTATACTTTAATTTAATTCACAAGGTATTACAAACTGACCACAGTATTTAAGTGGCAGTCTTTCTCCAATGTACAGTGCATGCAGAAAGTATTCAGACCACTTACCCTTTTCCACATTTTGTTACGTTACAGCCTTATTCTAAAATGAATTAAATTTAAAACAATCCTCATGAATCTACACAAAGTACCCCATAATGACAAAGTGAAAACAGGTTTTTAGAAATGTTTTATTAAAAGGAAAAAAACAGAAATACATTATTTACATAAGTATTCAGACACTTTGCTATGAGACTCAAAATTGAGCTCAGGTGCATCCTGTTTCCGTTGATCATCCTTGAGATGTTTCTAAAACTTGATTGGAGTCCACGTGTTAAATTCAATTAATTTGATATTATTTGGAAATATACCTATCTATATAAGGTCCCACAGTTGACAGTGTATGTCAGAGCAAAAACCAAGCCATGAGGTTGAAGGAATTTTCCGTAGAGCTCCGAGACAGCATTGTGGCGAGGCACAGATCTGGGGAAGGGTACCAAAAAATGTCTGCAGTATTGAAGGTGTCCAAGAACAGTGTCCTCCATCATTCTTAAATGGAAGAAGTTTGGATCCACCAAGACTCTTCCTAGAGCTGGCCGCCCGGCCAAACTGAGCAATCGGGGGAGAAGGGCCTTGGTCAGGGATGTGACCAAGAACCCGATAGTCACTCTGACAGAGCTCAAGATTTCCTCTGTGGAGATTGGAGAACCTTCCAGAAGAACAACCATCTATGCAGCACTCCACCAATCAGGTCTTTATGGTAGATGGCCAGGTGGAAGCCACTCCTCAGTAAAAGGCACATGACAGCCTGCTTGGAGTTTGCCAAAAGGAACCTAAAGGACTCTCAGACAATGAGAAACAAGATTCTCTGGTCTGATGAAACCAATATTGAACTCTTTGGCCTGAATGCCAAGCGTCACGTCTGGAGGAAACCTGGCACCATCCCTACGGTGAAGCATGGTGGTGGCAGCATCATGCTGTGGGGATGTTTATCAATGGCAGGGACTGGGAGACTAGTCTGGATCGACGGAAAGATGAACGGAGGAAAGTACAGAGAGATCCTTGATGAAAACCTGCTCCAGAGCGCTCAGGACCTCAGACTGGTGTGAAGGTTCACCTTCCAACAGGACAACGATCCTAAGCGCACAGCCAAGACAACGCAGAAATGGCATCGGGACAAGTCTCTGAATGTCCTTGAGTGGCCCAGCCAGAGCCCGGACTTGAACCCGATCTAACATCTCTGGAGAGACCTAGAAATAGCTGTGCAGCGACGCTCGCAATCCAACATGACAGAGCTTGACAGGATTTGAAGAGAAGAATGGGAGAAAGTCCCCAAATACAGGTGTGCAAAGATTGATGAGGAAAAAATACAATTTAGTCAATTTTACAGCTGTAACGTAATAAAATGTGGAAAAAGTCAAGGGGTCTGAATAATTTCCGAATGAGCTGTATTTACAATAACATAATCCACCGAATTTTGGTACATTAGGTCGAGGAGTATGAGCTTAAAAGCCCTAAAAAATATATCCGAAACTTTGTACATCCCACGGAGCACCATTAAATCCATTATACATTTTTTTTACAGAATATGGCACCACAACAAACCTGCCAAGAGAGGGCCGCCCACAAAAACTCATGGACCAGGCAAGGAGCGCATAATCAGAGAGGCAACAAAGAGACCAAAGATAACCCTGAAGAAGCTGCAAAGCTCCACAGCGGAGATTGGTGTAACTGTCCATAGGACCACTTTAAGCCGTACACTCCACAGAGCTGGGCTTTATGGAAGAGTGGCCAGAAAAAAGCCATTGCTTAAAAAAATAAATAAGCAAACACGTTTGGTGTTCACCAAAAGGCATGTGGGAGACTCCCCAAACATATGGAAGAAGGTAGTCTGGTCAGATGAGACTAAAATTGAGCTTTTTGACCATCAAGGAAAGCGCTATGTCTGGCGCAAACCCAACACCTCTCTTCAGCCTGAGAACACCATCCCCACAGTGATGCATGGTGGTGGCAGCATCATGCTGTGGGGAAACTGGTCAGAATTGAAGGAATGATGGATGGCGCTAAATACAGGGAAATTCTTGAGGGAAACCTATTTCAGTCTTCCAGAGATTTGAGACTGGGATGGAGGTTCACCTTCCAGCAGGACAATGACCCTAAGCATACTGCTAAAGCAACACTTGAGTGGTCTAAGGAGAAACATTTAAATGTCTTGGAATAGGCTAGTCAAAGCCCAGTCCTCAATCCAATTGAGAATCTGTGGTATGACATAAAGATTGCTGTATACCAGTGGAACCCATCCAACTTGAAGTAGCTGGAGAGTTTTGCCTTGAAGGATGGGGAGAAATCCCAGTGGCTAGATGTGCCAAGCTTATAGAGACATACCCCAAGAGTTTGGCAGCTGTAATTGCTGCAAAAGGTGGCTCTACAAAGTATTGACTTTGGGGGGGTGAATAGTTATGCAGGCTCAAGTCTTCTGTTTTTTTGTCTTATTTCTTGTTTGTTTCACCCCCAAAAATATTTTGTATCTTCAAAGCGGTAGGCATGTTGTGTAAATTAAATGATACAAACCCCCAAAAACCAATTTTAATTCCAGGTTGTAAGGCAACAAAATAAGAAAAATGCCAAGGGGAGTGAATACTTAAGCAAGCCACTGCATTATAACTTGGGAATGACGCCCAGTTTAAGGCAAGAAACAGCTAATGCTTTTTTTTGTGACTTTTTGAAATCATAGTCGTACACCTCATGTACAGTGGGGAAAAAAAGTATTTAGTCAGCCACCAATTGTGCAAGTTCTCCCACTTAAAAAGATGAGAGAGGCCTGAATTTTCATCATAGCTACACGTCAACTATGACAGACAAATTGAGAATTTTTTTTCTCCAGAAAATCACATTGTAGGATTTTTTATGAATTTATTTGCAAATTATGGTGGAAAATAAGTATTTGGTCACCTACAAACAAGCAAGATTTCTGGCTCTCACAGACCTGTAACTTCTTCTTTAAGAGGCTCCTCTGTCCTCAACTCGTTACCTGTATTAATGGCACCTGTTTGAACTTGTTAGCAGTATAAAAGACACCTGTCCACAACCTCAAACAGTCACACTCCAAACTCCACTATGGCCAAGACCAAAGAGCTGTCAAAGGACAAAATTGTAGACCTGCACCAGGCTGGGAAGACTGAATCTGCAATAGGTAAGCAGCTTGGTTTTAAGAAATCAACTGTGGGAGCAATTATTAGGAAATGGAAGACATACAAGACCACTGATAATCTCCCTCGATCTGGGGCTCCACGCAAGATCTCACCCCGTGTGGTCAAAATGATCACAAGAACGGTGAGCAAAAATCCCAGAACCACACGGGGGGACCTAGTGAATGACCTGTAGAGAGCTGTGACCAAAGTAACAAAGCTTACCATCAGTAACACACTACGCCGCCAGGGACTCAAATCCTGCAGTGCGAGACGTGTCCCCCTGCTTAAGCCAGTACATGTCCTGGCCCATCTGAAGTTTGCTAGAGTGCATTTTGATGATCCAGAAGAGGATTGGGAGAATGTCATATGGTCAGATGAAACCCAAATATAACTTTTTGGTAAAAAACTCAACTCGTTGTGTTTGGAGGACAAAGAATGCTGAGTTGCATCCAAAGAACACCATACCTACTGTGAAGCATTGGGGTGATAACATCATGCGTTGGGGCTGTTTTTCTGCAAAGGGACCAGGACGACTGATCCGTGTAAAGGAAAGAATGAATGGGGCCATGTATCGTGAGATGTTGAGTGAAAACCTCCTTCCATCAGCAAGGGCATTGAAGATGAAACGTGGCTGGGTCTTTCAGCATGACAATGATCCCAAACATACCGCCCGGGCAACGAAGGAGTGGCTTCGTAAGAAGCATTTCAAGGTCCTGGAGTGGCTTAGCCAGTCTCCAGATCTCAACCCCATAGAACATCTTTGGAGGGAGTTGAAAGTCTGTGTTGCCCAGCGACAGCCCCAAAACATCACTGCTCTAGAGGAGATCTGCATGGAGGAATGGGCCAAAATACCAGCAACAGTATGTGAAAACCTTGTGAAGACTTACAGAAAACGTTTCACCTGTGTCATTGCCAACAAAGGGTATATATCAAAGTATTGAGAAACTTTTGTTATTGACCAAATACTTATTTTTCATCCATAATTTGCAAATAAATTCATAAAAAATCCTACAATGTGATTTTCTGGATTTTCTTTTCTCATTTTGTCTGTCATAGTTGACGTGTACATATGATGAAAACTACAGGCCTCTCTCATCTTTTTAAGTGGGAGAACTTGCACAATTGGTGGCTGACTAAATACTTTTTTCCCCCACTGTATCTTAGCCCTTAGGCCTATATGTTTTGATAAGGTTTGTATCACAACTGTCCCAGACAATGTTTGGAATATTTATTTCTTGCAAAATAGAATAGGTCAACTTTTGTACTATGGGGGATAGTAGATTGACACAGGCTAGTGCTTTTGCTGTTCGTTAAGTCTACTCATCTTGTTAGCTGACGAAAAGTAAATGTGGACAGTTCTTCCAATGTCATCAATATGCACCTTGGAATTGGAAAAGGAGGCGTGCTGTTGCGTCCCCGATGTGTTGGTCTTCACTTGTAGCCTGTGAGAAAGACCCGATCACTTGACTGAGAGCCATGTGAGTGAAAGGTGCTTCGGCACACAACCAGGAGAAGGGAATTATAATTATTATATTCAGCCCAAGGGCACAATGGCCAATGGCCACAAAGGAAATATATATTTTTTAGGGGGCATTATGGCCACACAAAGGGGATGCAGCCAGGAAATTCAAGGCATTATCAAGTGCTTGTCAAATTATGAATGAGAGACTGATGAAGTGTGTACAGCCTGCGCAAAAAAAACAAAGCAGAGCTCATGCCTTTCATGCACATTTTTTTAAAACATCATTAGAGTCGCATCATGCAGCCTTAGAATGTATTAAACATCAAAACATATAGGCCAGCATTTGTATCACAGCTAAAGTTACATAAATAACTTTAAATTAAGCAAATAGGAGGACCTGTTCCTTTGTTAACCGCTCAACTAAGATAGCCGAACACATGGACAGCTCATAGTATGTTATTCTGAAATAGACTACATTTTCTTCATATCACATTTCTTATGAGCTAATGGTCGGGGGGGGGGGGCAGAACATAATTAGTATATAATATTAGCACAATAAACTGGCCTACACTACAAATTTAACATGTTTAACAAATCCAATTAGCACATAATAAATTCAGTGACAATAACATAATAATTTCGATCTGATTACGCTCATAAAATCACCATGTCTCTATTCAAATATTATTTTGTCTATTTCTCTGTATGTTGATTGGTGAGGAAAAACAGGTCTACGTAGTCTACTGTTTTTAACGTCAACATTAGTTCAGAACAATTAGCTTGACAGCAAGAGAAAAGGTCGCTCTCAAAAATTATCAAAAGAAAGGTGGATAATGAAAATCGTGAGTTTCAGGGAAGAATGTACAGAGAGATATGCGTTCATTCGTACCATCTTTTCCCAATGCCAAGCCAGTGTGTCTTATTTACAATGAAAATGTCGCTGTTTACAAATAATTCATTCTCAGACGTCATTATGAATCTAACCATGGAACTTTCAAAGTGGCCTTCCCGCCCCAGACAGAGGCCCAACGCAGAAACATTGAAGTGTTAACTACAAGCTACATACACTGCATTTTTGGCTGACATATTCTGTCATTTAAATGGGTTAAATCTCCAGTTACAAGGAAGAGGGAAAACAGTTGTGGACATGGTGGAAAAACTTGAGGCCTTTACTAGGAAGCTTGAGTTGTTCGATTTGGACTTGTCATCTGGAAGGCTACTGCACTTCTGCACACTGAAGAAACAACAGGCAGAGGGACCAGGCCGCAGCATTGTCACAGAGGTGATAGAAGATTTAATAAAGCAGTTGAGGGACAACTTCTCCACCAGATTTGAAGACTACAGCATGCCCAAGGTTAACATTGCGTTTGTACGTGATCCTCTCACAGTCCGCCCAGGTGGAGAATTCTCCTAAAATGCTGGATGATGCCGTAATTCAAATTGAGCTGATTGAATTCCAGACATCAAGCCAAATCAGGGATGCGCCCAGAAATGCGGAATCCTTCTGTGCGTTTTGGGCGGAATGTTCAGAGGAATACAGCACCATAAAGAAACTTGCATTTTATGTGTTAACAATGTTTGGATGGACTTACACCTGCAAGTCCTCATTTTCCTCTGAACCCAATACAGACTCACGACAGGAACCACTTTCAATCGAGGACTTCCTGCGCATTAACATTATTGTGAGTGCTTATCCAGGGATATTTAGGTCTAAGGCTGACAGTATTTTCTGTTTGTTCTGTTGTTAAAGGAGCAGGATTTCCCGATACAGACATTCAGATACAGACATCGCCTTTTTCTCTTAAAATTATTGTTTTATGCAGGATGATACATTTTTGGCCAGTTGTAATTGTAAGTACTCCCACTTCTATTAGGCCATATCTTTTTTTATTGTGAAAGATGTTGCTAAGCCTCATAGCCTACCTCAGCCAGTTAAGTTATTTTATATAGGCCTCGGAAGAAATAGACTCCAATTAAGCCCACTTGTTGTTTGTAAAGTCAAATTAAAATGAAGATTATTGTTGAAATGAATTACTTGACTAGTAGTTTATCTGTTGCTGTGCAACACTTGCATAACAAGTTAGCTATATTTTCAGCACCAGGTGCTGTTCACCTCCTATTGATTGCGCTGCAGTTGCAGCTTTACGTTTTAGCCCCCAAAATGGTCCGCTGCCTGCTTTATTAGTTGACTGTCTCCTGCATCCTCTCTCCTCATGAATGTTAAAATGTAACTTTTGCATTATTTAGGCAGGGTAACTTCCTTCTTGAGACATTGCATTTGGGAGTTTTTGCATCTCAGGTCCGATATTTTGTTATTATACTTATTTTTAATGAAAATAATATTCATAATTAATTTGGGGGGCTTTGGGGGGCCAAATAATATTGCTGGCGGGACAGATTTGGCCCGCAGGCTGCCAGTTGGGGAACCCTGTTGTAGGCTATATTACATGGACTTTTAAAATGTAGATGTTCCAAAGGTCTGCATCAGTGGCTTGTAGGCTATGCGTGGAAGCCAGGAGATGCTAAATTTACATTTACATTTACATCATTTAGCAGACGCTCTTATCCAGAGCGACTTACAAATTGGTGCATTCACCTTATAGCCAGTGGGATAACCACTTTACAATATGTTTTTTTTTTCTTTTTTCTTTGGGGTGGGGTAAGGGGGGATAGAAGGATTACTTTATCCTATCCCAGGTATTCCTTAAAGAGATTTTTATTCCTTAAATGTGTTTATGTTAATTAATGGTCAATTACTGTGAGACTGGCAATTATTTGCTTGACAGTCACTGGCTGACAAAATTTCATGACAGCCACAGCCCTAGCCAGGCGCACTGGTTTGTGTCAAGAACTGCAACACTGCTGGGATTTTCACGCTCAACAGTTTCCTGTGTGTATCAAGAATGGTCCACCACCCAAAGGCCATCCAGCCAACTTGACACAACTATGGGAAGCATTGGCATCAACCAGTGACGTAAAGTACTTAAGTAAAAATACTTTAAAGTACTACTTAAGTAGTTTTTTTTGGGTATCTGTACTTTACTTTACTATTTATATATAACTTCTATTTTTTATTCACTACATTCCTAAAGAAAATAATGTTATTTTTATGCCATACATTTTCCCTGACACCCAAAAGTACTCGTTACATTTTGCATGGCTAGCAGGACAGGAAAATTGTCCAATTCACGCACTTATCAAGAGAACATCCCTGGTCGTCCCTATTGTCCCTGATCTGGTGGACTCACTAAACACAAATGCTTCATTTATAAATTATGTCTGAGTGTTGGAGTGTGCCCCTGGCTATCCGTAAATGGAAAAAAAAAAAAAGAAAATGGTGCTGTCTGGTTTGTTTAATATAGGGAATTTTAAATGATTTATACTTTTACTTTTGCTTTCAACACTTAAGTATATTTGTCACGCCCTGACCTTAGAGATCCCTTTTAATCTCTATTTTGGTTAGGTCAGGGTGTGATTTGGGTGGGCATTCTAATTTGTCTATTTCTTTGTTGGCCGGGTATGGTTCCCAATCAGAGGCAGCTGTCTATCGTTGTCTCTGATTGGGGATCATACTTAGGCAGCCATTTGCCCACCTTAGTTTGTGGGATCTTGGTTTTAAGTAGTGGCTTTGTAGCCTGCAGTACTTTACGTTTGTGTGTATTTTGTTGTTTGATCTTTGTTCATTTATTTGAATTAAAATGTTCGCCTACCATGCTGCACCTTGGTCTGAGCCATCTATCCACGAGAGTGACAATATTTTAACAATTACATTTACTTTTCATACTTAAGTACATTTAAAACCAAATACTTTTAGACTTTTACTCAAGTAGAATTTTACTGGGTGACTTTCACCTTTACTTGAGTCATTTTCTATTAAGGTATCTTTACCTTTACTCAAGTATGACTATTGGGTACTTTTTCCACCACTGGCTTCACCATGGGCCAGCATCCCTGTGGAACGCTTTCAAAACCTTGTAGAGTCCATGACCCGAATAATTGAGGCTGTTCTGAGGGAAAAGGGGGGAATGCAACTCAATATTAGGAACATGTTCATTATGTTTGGTATACTCAGTGTATGTAATGTATACAATAACTATGTATTCATACTATGACTCTTCCATATATATGGGATGTCCACCGCCTTCTTAAAATGTTTTATCAGGATATTCAATGACAAATGGAAATGACTAGGTTAACTTTGATTCTATACAAGTAAAGACCAACAACGTCCAACTTATTACATGATAATGTGCACAGGCTTCATGATGGCAAAACAAGTTTAAGGTTCTTGAACATTTAAAGAGATTGTCAGCAGATATGTTTTTTCTGCATGAGAAATTGAACATTTGAAGAGGAGCTTGGAGAGGCCTATGCTGCCACCTACTGTAGTAACAGCAGAGGTGTAGGCACCATGATAAATAAGAATACACCCTTTTCCCTTACACCCAGCACATGGACCAAGCAGGATGTTTTCTAATTTTGATGTGTACGTTACATGGGGGAAAATACACATTGATTTCATTGTATATCCTCCCAGGGGCAAACCTGGTGTTTTTAGATAGAATTAAAGCTATATTAGATCAAACCCAAACAGGAACTATTATTTTAGCAGGTGACCAAAATCAAACATTCAGCAAGTTAGACAGACATACATTGCCTTCAAAAGTATTCATACCCCTTGACTTTTTTCCACATTTTGTTTTGTTACAGCCTGAATTCAAAATGGATTACATAGATTTTTTTATCTCACCCATCTACACACAATACTCCATAATGACAAAGTGAAAACATGTTTTTAGAAATGTTTGCTAATTATTGAAAATGAAATATAGAAATATCTCATTGACATACGTTTTCACACCCCTTTCTATGGCACTCCAAATTGAGCATAGATGCATCCAATTTCCTTTGATCATTCTTGAGATGTCACTACAACATCATTGGAGTCCACCTGTGGCCAATTAAAAAGTTTTGACATGATTTAGAAAGAAACACCCTTGTCTATATAAGGTCCCACATGTCAGAGCAGAAACTATACCAAGAAGTCCAAGGAACTGTCTGTAGATCTCAGAGATATAATTGTGATGAGACATATATCTGGGGAAGGGTATAAAACAATTTCTAGACTGTTGAATGTTTCCAAAATTATAGTGGTCTCCATCATTGGAAAAGGAAAAAATATAGAACTACCCAAACTCTGCCTAGAGCTGGCCGTCCAAGCAAACTGAGCAACTGGCCAAGAAGGACCTTGGTCATGAAGGTGACAGAGAACCCTATGGCAATTCTGACAGAACTACATATTTCCTTGGCTAAGATGGGAGAATCTGCCAGAAGGACAACAGTCTCTCTACAGCACTTCCCCAATTTGGGCTTTATGGGAGAGTGGCCAGACGGAAGCCACTCCCGAGAAAAAGGCACATAACAGCACACCTGAAGTTTTCAAAAAGGCACATGAAAGACTCCGAGAGCATAAGGCAAAAGATTATGTGGTCTGATGAGACAAAAATCTAACTCTTTGGTCTGAATGCAAAGCACTATGTCTGGAGAAAACTAGCCACAGCTCATCACCCATCTAACATTATCCCTACCGTGAAGCATGGTGGTGGCAGCATCATGCTATGGGATGCTTTTCAGCGGTAGGAACTGGGAGACTGGTAAGGATAGAGGGAACAATGAATGAAGCCAAATACAGCCACATCCTTGATGAGAACCTGCTTCAGAGTGCAGATTTATGTTCCAACAGGACAATGACCCAAAGCATACAGACAAAGCAATGCTGTAATGGCTTCAGAACAAGAATTTGAAAGTCCTTGAGTGGCTAAACCAAAGCCCAGACTTGAATCTCATTGAAAATATGTGGAAACGCTTGAAGATTGCTGTTCACAGCTGCTCCCCATCTAGCTTAACAGAGTTTGAGAAAATCTGCAAGGCAGAATGGGAGAAAATTCCCAAATCCAGATGTTCAAAGCTGATACAGAAATACCCAAGAAGACTCAAAACTGTAATTGCTGCCAAAGGTGCTTCAACAAAGTACTGAGTAAAGGGTCCCGAATACCTATGTAAATGAGATGTTTCAGTTTCGTGTTTTATATACATTTGCAAACATTTCTAAAAAACAGTTTTTGCTTTGTCATTATGGGTTATTGTGTGTACATTGATGAGGAAAAACAACAATTTAATCCATTTTAGAATAAGGCTGTAACATAACAAAATTTGAAAAAAGTCAAGGGGTCTAAATACTTTCTGAATGCACTGTAGACTGTAAATACTAAAATAAGACTTTAAGACAACATTTTAATTCATATTTATTTTTTTGTTGTGGGTTTAAAAATACAAAGATAAACATGGAACAAAATCGTCAGATTGACCGTCTTGGCGGTTCCAGTGACAAGTAGGAAATTGCATGAATTTTCAGTCAATCATTATCAGTCAATCATATTTCATGGCTTTTATAAAGTGTTCACAGAGCTTGTTTATCCACTTTTTTACATGAGAAGAATCTGTGAATAGTCCTGGAGTGTCTTTTTCAAATGAAAGCCCCCCAAAATATATTGACTTGGATTGGCAGTATAGGCACATGTTGTCTCATTTGCATATTTTGTAACAATATTTAAGCGAAAAAAAATATACATAAAATTCATATATTTGTCTTTAAATTCAATTTTTATTCATTTAAAGAGGGAAAAAATTACCTATAAGGGTATGGTGCCTGGACTTGTATACTACTCAGGCTACCTGTACTTTGCTTTCTGCTGACATTTTAAAAACAATCCAAAGGACAGCAAATGTGTTATGATAGATTTTGATCAAGACATTTTTAAGATTTGAATGTATGTTTCAAACTGTAACATTTATAACGAAGGGTGTGACATTCATAACGGTTACCTTTCCTCTCTAAAGTAATAATGTAAATTACAATATTTAAAAAATTATTGTTTTTGTGTTCAGCCAAGCCTTTCCTTCGAAATGGCAATCCATGTTTTGACCTAAGACTTACAAACTCACAGACTTTTGCTGTTCCCCAAAAAGCTTGTCCATCTCATGTAACATCCATTACGCTTCTTATTTGCTTTATTTCACATGTAAATATTTACAAGTCTGCTTTTTGGGTATACATTCCCCCAAGGGGTATTGAAGACACACAAATAAAACGTTACACCAGGGACGGCTTGTTCAATAGGGCGATATGGGCGACGCACTGCCAAACGGGAAAAGGAAGGGATTTTTTTTCTAATCAATTATATCACGGCAACAGCAGTTATCAGTGTTCACGTCTGATCTGCCAGCCACTAAATGTCAAATCAGGCTAAAGTCGTGCTTCAAATGGCCCCGCCCGTTTTTTGGGCGATTTCAGTCAGGTTGAAAATCGCCCAGAAGTCTCTCATAGCCTGTCATGTAAAATCTATTTTTTTCAAATTTCAAAGCTTTCAATACATTCTCTATGGGTGTCTGTGGGCATGCACTTACGCGCTTTCGTCATACGTGACGTAACGTTGAACGTAACTAAGACAATGGCGGCTAACAGCGTCTATGTTGCGACCTGCAGTGTGGCGTTATTTTATGTTTTTAATTTGTAGACTTAGTTTACAAACATTCTGCAAACATTCTGCTTTGGACTGATCTTCGGTTTTGGACTGATCTTGTTGATCATGTACATACCCGCTACGAACGGACTAAATAATGAAAACGCTGCTGGCAGCGGAATCCCAATACAGCTGGGAGACTTGGCTGGATGACAGAGTCCCGGACAGAGAGGTGGAGCCGGCCGGCTTCACCCTGGTCAGAGCGGACCGCGATCCTGGTAAGAGAGCGACTCTGTACCCCGACATTGAACTGCTTTCTGTGTCATTGAACCTTACTATTGTTGATAAAAACAAGTTTACTGGAGAACGGAGACCAAGTAGAGACTTTTGGACAAGGTGGATAATTGTATAATATAAGGCAGTTTATTCAGAGGTAAAGATATCTGGAATCGCGTGCACGGACCCGTTCGTCAAACTCGTAGGGAGTTTATCAGAAGAGCCCCTAAACATTGTGTGCTGACATTTTATACAATAAAATGAAGTAGGTTGAATCTAGTAGTTCTGATCTTCTGATTGGTCCTGATTAGTTGGGCGAGGTCACCTCCAGGCTAGTGTCACTGTTGCATTGGCTCTGAGTCGGGTTCTCTGTCTTCAGATGTTCAGCCTAAGAGAAGAGGATTTGTGTGTGTGTGTGTGTGTGTTTGTTATCAGTGTGTGTGTGTGTGTGTGTGTGTGTGTGTGTGTGTGTGTGTGTGTGTTTGTTATCAGTGATGATGTGTGTGTGTGTGTGTGTGTGTGTGTGTGTGTTTATCAGTGATGATGTGTGTGTGTGTGTGTGTGTGTGTGTGTGTGTGTGTGTGGGTGTGTGTGTGTGTGTCCTCAGGGCAAGAACTCGTGAGTTGGAAGAACTGAGAGACCTATGGCGTGGGTGTTATCCTTAGCCACCTGCTGACAAGGCTGACAAGATAGGACTCTTGTTCATTGTATTGAATACAAAGGCCCAACACAAAATGGGTCATGCACAAGATTTTAGTCAGACCAAGCTATAACATTATATATTTACTACGACAGTACATTCAACCAAAAGCTAATATAACAAAGGCATCAGAGATTATTTATAATCTGTCACAGAAACTGGAATCCATCTCCCCAGATCAGTCAATAAATGCTTCTGGTATTGACTTATATGCTGCCCCTGTCTTCATGTTGTTGCTGGACATATCTTTTTTTAAATGTGTGTAGGTCACCTAAATCATCAGAAAAATTGCCCCGCCACTGCGTTACACATATGTTTTTTTGGTCCATCTGTGAGACATTTAAGTTGTTATTTTGCATGCAAATGTAATGTCCATAACGCTGGAATAATCACCCACCACAAACACCTAGCTAAATTGGTAATGTAATCATCTAGCTAAGTGGATGGGTCTCTTTTGTTTAGACATGAAGCTAGCTAGCTAAACAACTTCATGAACCATAATCCCAACCAATGGCATACAGTATAGCAATACAAACGGATTGTCATACACTTCGCTAGCCACAATGCATGAAATTATGCAGTATGAATCTGCAGGTAAAGCTAACCAACTAGGTTTCATGTTAGCCCAAGTCATGGATTTCCTCATCTGATTCATTTTCAGAGTGAGAGAGTCAGCATTGCATGGTCCTCCAGAAAGTAGTCTCCCAGAACTTTCTCCCACTGAGCTTTGTCGGTAGCACCAGCTAAATTCAAGGCAGCATTGTTGTTGAGAGCTGTATCAAGTTTTGCAGTTGTCCATAGCTATATCCATGGGTTGAATTGTTAAAAGTTAATAAAGGGTATGCTATGTTCTGTAAAAGCATTTTGGTCAATTCTGAGGACTCATGGGAGGCTAAGGCCTATGATTAGGGTTATAAGTCAGTTATATTCAGTATGCTTTGAATGTTGAATAAACATGACAATTTGGTTTGATGTACTAAAAGTACAAATAAGATACATGAGGCATTTCAATATACAGTGAGGGAAAAAAGTATTTGATCCCCTGCTGATTTTGTACGTTTGCCCACTGACAAAGAAATGATCAGTCTATAATTTTAATGATAGGTTTTTTTTAACAGTGAGAGACAGAATAACAACAAAAAAATCCAGAAAAACGCATATAAAAAATGTTATAAATTGATTTGCATTTTAATGAAGGAAATAAGTATTTGACCCCTCTGGAAAACATTACTTAGTACTTGGTGGCAAAACCCTCGTTGGCAATCACAGAGGTCAGACGTTTCTTGTAGTTGGCCACCAGGTTTGCACACATCTCAGGAGGGATTTTGTCCCGTTCCTCTTTGCAGATCTTCTCCAAGTCATTAAGGTTTCGAGCGTGACGTTTGGCAACTCGAACCTTCAGCTCCCTCCGCAGATTTTCTATGGGATTAAGGTCTGGAGACTGGCTAGGCCACTCCAGGACCTTAATGTGCTTCTTCTTGAGCCACTCCTTTGTTGCCTTGGACGTGTGTTTTGGGTCATTGTCATGCTGGAATACCCATCCACGACTCATTTTCAATGCCCTGGCTGAGGGAAGGAGGTTCTCACCCAAGATTTGACAGTACATGGCCCGTCCATCGTCCCTTTGATGCGGTGAAGTTGTCCTGTCCCCTTAGCAGAAAAACACCCTCAAAGCATAATGTTTCCACCTCCATGTTTGCTGGTGGGGATGGTGTTCTTGGGGTCATAGGCAGCATTCCTCCTCCTCCAAACACAGTGAGTTGAGTTGATGCCAAAGAGCTCCATTTTGGTCTCATCTGACCACAACACTTCACCCAGTTCTCCTCAGAATCATTCAGATGTTCATTGGCAAACTTCTGACGGGCCTGTATATGTGCTTTCTTGAGCAGGGGGATCTTGCAGGCGCTGCAGGATTTCAGTCCTTCACGGCGTAGTGTGTTACCAATTGTTTTCTTGGTGACTATGGTCCCAGCTGCCTTGAGATCATTGACAAGATCCTCCCGTGTAGTTCTGGGCTGATTCCTCACTGTTCTCATGATCATAGCAACTCCACGAGGTAAGATCTTGCATGGAGCCCCAGGCAGAGGGAGATTGACAGTTATTTTGTGTTTCTTCTATTTGTGAATAATCGCACCAACTGTTGTCACCTTCTCACCAAGCTGCTTGGTCTTGTAGCCCATTCCAGCCTTGTGTAGGTCTACAATCTTGTCCCTGACATCCTTGGAGAGCTCTTTGGTCTTGGCCACGGTGGAGAGTTTGGAATCTGATTGATTGATTACTTCTGTGGACAGGTGTCTTTTATACAGGTAACAAGATGAGATTAGGAGCACTCCCTTTAAGAGTGTGCTCCTAATCTCAGCTCGTTACCTGTATAAAAGACACCTGGGAGCCAGAAATCTTTCTGATTGAGAGGGGGTCAAATACTTATTTCCCTCATTTAAAATGCAAATCAATGTATAACATTTCTGACATGAGTTTTTCTGGATTTTTTTGTTGTTATTCTGTCTCTCACTGTTCAAATAAACCTACAATTAAAATTATAGACTGATCATTTCTTTGTCAGTGGGCAAACGTACAAAATCAGCAGGGGATCAAATACTTTTTTCCCTCACTGTCGCCTTTTCTTATTTTTATGACCTACAACAGGATATAGCTTAAAACAAGTAGTTGCACCGGAAAAACTGGGAAGAAGGGACATAATAGAAGTATGGAAAATAACAGTAGTGTTCTTGCTGACACAAGCACACTAATTACCCTATATTGTTGCCCATTTTAAGGAATGAGAATTGTTCCACTGACTTCAAATCAAATCAAATCAAATTGTATTTGTCACATGCGCCGAATACAACAGGTGTAGACCTTACCGTGAAATGCTTACAAGCCCTTAACCAACAATGCAGTTCAAGCTATTGTGAAAGACTAAATAAGTTCAACAGATGTGTAGATAAGGTTGATGTCAAAAATGCTGACCGGAGATCTGCCTGTTCTTTTTTCTTTAATTCAGGGCCCTAGGACATTTTATTTGTTTTGAAGCTACTGTGATTTCCTGTAATTCTACATAGTGTAACATGACTCATCGTGACATCTTTTGGGTTGGCTATTTCTTTATAATTTCAGATAATATTTTGTATAATATTAAGGTCTAGACTATATTCACAAATGTTATTTCACTAACAAATATGTTATAAAATTATAATTTATATGAACCGTCAAGTATCCATTTAGTTAAACATATTTTTAAAAGCGTGATTGTCTCAATTGATAGCAACAGTAGCTAAATTTCCATCCAAAATCTGCATTAAACACTATGCACATTTTCCCATCAGGGACGTGTTTCCATTAAACTGACTTGTTGCGGATAAAAGGCTGTGTGTGATGATATAGCGCACATAAAAATAACCAAGTTAAATGGGTTTCCATCACATTTTCAACTCTATAGATAGTTTTGTCACAAAAACTGTTGCTTTATGTAGCAAATGTGCCCACTCTGGCCTTTACATTTCCATTTATGTCACTTAGCAGACGCTCTTATCCAGAGCGACTTACAGGAGCAATTAGGGTTAAGTGCCTTGCTCAAGGGCATATCGACAGATTTTTCACCTAGTCGGCTCGGGGATTAGAACCAGCGACCTTTCGGTTACTGGCACAACGCTCTTACCCACTAAGCTACCTGCCGCCCCACCTGCCTTGACACGTGCGTTCTAGCCAACAGCTCGCAGGTACAGTGCAGGTAGGCATGATGAGATTATAATGGATAGGAGTGACATTATTTTTATTTGTCAAAAGGCAGCCAAGCATCGATCATCATGTCACCAGAATAAGACCCTCAATATTTATTGGAAAGGAGCATCAAGCTCATCACCATGCACTTTCACCACCCTGTGAAGTTCATCATAACTTATTTCATCTGTAACCTAGTAAACTGTATGCTTTCCCGAGTAATAGTGGGAGGACCACCCAACATATCATTGCACAACAGTTTTTTCTTGTATAATTAATTTTACAGACACAAAAGATCCCACCATGTCGAACGAACAAATTGTACATCAACATTTACAAAATTGTACCGACATTTCCTGTTTCCATCAGCCCGGTCGTGACTTTTTTTTTATGCGTCAGGTAATTCATTCCCATGAAATGGTTGGATGGAAACGTGGTTAGTCACACATTAGATTACTTCTGTAAGGATGAGAATTGGATGTTCATGACTGATTAGAAATGCTTTACGTGTGTTTATAAATTCCTGTCTGTCACGTGAACTAATTGAGATGGTGGTTGCCTCACCAAGGGGACCATGTCTATTTAAGTGATAATGCCCGAGAAGCCGGTGTTTGGAGGATATATTGCCACGGGTGTTGTTAGGCCTGAGACGAAGTCGAGCCAAATACCGGCTTTGAGGGCATTATCACTTTTATACAACGGGTTACCAACATATTAAAATAATGATTTACATATTTTAATTTAAAACGTTATTTTGATGAATTCATACATACTATTTCATCCTTCCACAAGATATAGTCCCGACACAAATCTAGGGTTGCTACCGAAGCCGGCTAGTCGTTCGTTCTGTCAGTTCAGTTGCCAGAGACGTGACCCAGTCGTTGTCTTTTTGTTCTGTATCTATGGACGCGACCCAGTTGTTCATTCTAAATGTTCTATTGCAATACTGGCTGGCAATGTCTTATCCCTTGCTTGCTAGCCAGCCAACTATGGCTAACTTAGTCACATCAAACAGTGCAGCTAGAATAACAACAAAGGTGCTGCTTTGCATTTGTTTAAGCTATTTTCTAGTGACATTTATTTGGATACATCCATAACAATGAGCTAATGATGCGCGATTTCACCTGGCATAAAGAATGTGCTCTGTCGTCAGGACACTGTTGTTCAGAGGAGCTAGCCAACAACACAGCTAACACAATCACTTCAAACTAAAGCTGGAAAGACTGTAAACTAGCTGTACTTCATTTCGTTTGACCTGTTTTCTATTGATAGTTCTTCGTATGTATCCATAAAAATTATGCTGACTGATGATTTCGGCTGGCTGAGAAAAGCTGCCTGGCTGTCTGTCTCATCCCAACTCCCGACACGTTCATTACTATGGGTCAGTTGGAGATCGAATTTGAATATTGAAACAATGTTGCAAATGTCAGCGAGACAGACAGCAAGGTTTATACAAATCTCCGCTGTTGAAAACTAAATGTTAGTCTAAAAGAAATGTGAGATAGTGTCTAGATGATTTTTATTGTGGAGATCAAGTTTATAAATTGCCTGGCTGGGCTGATGAGAGAGTGGATTGCGCAGTCAGATGGAACAGAGTAAATAGGTATTTTAACGTCATAGATCAAGCCGGTGGTAACTTGTGGAATAGACACCGGCTGGAATGCGGTTTTAACCAATCAGCATTCAGGATTAGACCCACCCGTTGTATAAGTTCCTTCAGCCCTTTGTTCCCTCAGTTATATCTTCTAAACCAGGGGTCGGCAACCCAAATGAGAGGGAGAGACATTTTTCAACTTTCGGTCACCAACGATACAATACCTCAGTGGGTCCTAGGCCATATAATTTTACATATTTGAGCCAATAATAATAACAATTACTTGAGTAGATGCTGAGATAAATATAGTTTATCTCAGAAAATGCAATTCGGGCTGCTGGAATACTGACAAAAGGTCAAGGTCATAGTGATTGAACATACAATGAGCTCCAAAAGTATTATTACATGATCATAATTTTTTGGCTCCAGCACTTTGGATTTGAAATTATACAATGACTGAGGTTAAAGTGCAGGATGTCAGCTTTAATTTGAGGTTGTTTTCATCCATATCGGGTGAACCGTTAAGAATTTACAGCACTTTTTATACATAGTCCCTCCATTTTAGGGGACCAAAAGTATTGGGACAAATTCACTTATGTGTATTAAAAGAGTAAACAAGTTAAGTATCTGGTCCCATATTCATAGCACGCAATGACTACATCAAGCTTGTGACTCTACACATTTGCTTTTTGTTTTGGTTGTGTTTCAGATCATTTTGTGCCCAATAGAAATTAATGGTAAATAATGTATTGTGTCATAGTGGAGTCACTTTTATTGTAAATAAGAATAGAATATATTTCAAACAATTCTACATTAATGTGGATGCTACCATGATTACGGATAATCCGTAATGTGATTTACATTTTTAATTGGTCGCATCATTGCGACTTGTATATTGTAGCTGGTCTCCTCACTCAAAACGTATTATTTTATGGGCGGCTAAAACCATGATTTGGTCAAACAAAACGCCTAAGGTAAAGTGCATTAATTTCTGCCATGAAAGTGCCTGCCCTGCCCTTGACTTCGCTGGGCTGCCTGCTGTGGCTCACTCATACTCTCTCTCCCTCCAGCTGTGTACTCTATTTAGAGGGAGAGAAAATGTGTTCTTTCAAATTGTAATTGCGGGTAAAACACGTTGAAAACGGGTATGCGGCTGTTAGTTGAAGAGAGGAGGGTATCAGCTTTCTAGGGGTATACATATTATTTCTCAACTCTCAATTATGAGCGATTTAAAAACCAATGTGTCTGGTATGTCTGGATGCAGAGCGCGCGAGGTGCACATTGGCCATTTGTGATGAGTGCTAGTAAGCCTACCATTGGAAAGGTTTTAAGACATTCCATTTACTGTTAGATTAATCAAGTACAGGCTATCAGCAATATTTACAGTTAGTGATCTAGCCAATGTGTTTTAAGGTTTTGAAAGTGACAAGAAGGAGGGCAATACAAAACATGTCACCAGTTGGACCTTGACAGTTTTCAATGACTGGGCTGTCCACTCTGTGGTGACTTTAAATTGGCAAACTGTCTCAGAAGATAAAATAAATGAAACCCTCCGCAGGTTTATGCTGAGCACTATGCAGTCAGCATTGGGACACTGGGACGCCGACATACAATCAATATTATAGCGAACAAGAACTTAAAAACATCAAACAATGTTTTCCCATCCGTGCTGAAAACATACAGGCATAAACAAAAGGACAGGTCACAACATCATCCTGCCATTTCCCCAGCGGACCTGCAGAAGATAAATGACAGCCACAGGTCTGGTGCACAAAGTGTGGCTAGCCATCCAGCTCACTATGGCGAGGCAGGTTTGAGTTTAGTTTATTAAGATCCCTATTAGCTACTGCACATGCAGCAGCTACTCTTCCGGTGGTCCACATAAAACGTACAAATGCATGATGTTAGAGAACTGTTATAGACAAGAACAACTTAAGATATTAAATTCAAAATAAAAAAAATATATACAAAATAAGAGTTATATATCGGAAAGACAAAGATCCAACAAAAACACTGTTTTCACACCAATCATATATATATGTATACAGTGAGGGAAAAAAGTATTTGATCCCCTGCTGATTTTGTACGTTTGCCCACTGACAAAGAAATGATCAGTCTATAATTTTAATGGTAGGTTTATTTGAACAGTGAGAGACAGAATAACAACAAATAAATCCAAAAAAACACATATAAAAAATGTTGATAAATATGATAAATTGATTTGCATTTTAATGAGGGAAATAAGTATTTGACCCCCTCTCAATCAGAAAGATTTCTGGCTCCCATGTGTCTTTTATACAGGTAACGAGCTGAGATTAGGAGCACACTCTTAAAGGGAGTGCTCCTAATCTCAGCTTGTTACCTGTATAAAAGACACCTGTCCACAGAAGCAATCAATCAATCATATTCAAAACTCTCCACAATGGCCAAGACCAAAGAGCTCTCCAAGGATGTCAGGGACAAGATTGTAGACCTACACAAGGCTGGAATGGGCTACAAGACCATCACCAAGCAGCTTGGTGAGAAGGTGACAACAGTTGGTGCGATTATTCGCAAATGGAAGAAACACAAAAGAACTGTCAATCTCCCTCGGCCTGGGGCTCCATGCAAGATCTCACCTCGTGGAGTTGCAATGATCATGAGAACGGTGAGGAATCAGCCCAGAACTACACGGGAGCATCTTGTCAATGATCTCAAGGCAGCTGGGACAAAAGTCACCAAGAAAACAATTGGTAACACACTACGCCGTGAAGGACTGAAATCCTGCAGTGCCCGCAAGGTCTCCCTGCTCAAGAAAGCACATATACAGGCCCATCTGAAGTTTGCCAATGAACATCTGGATGATTCAGAGGAGAACTGGGTGAAAGCGTTGTGGTCAGATGAGACCAAAATTGAGCTCTTTGGCATCAACTCAACTCGCCGTGTTTGGAGGAGGAGGAATGCTGTCTATGACCCCAAGAACACCATCCCCACCGTCAAACATGGAGGTGGAAACATTATGCTTTGGGGGTGTTTTTCTGCTAAGGGGACAGGACAACTTCACCGCATCAAAGGGACGATGGACGGGGTCATGTACCGTCAAATCTTGGGTGAGAACCTCCTTCCCTCAGCCAGGGCATTGAAAATGGGTCGTGGATGGGTATTCCAGCATGACAATGACCCAAAACACACGGCCAAGGCAACAAAGGAGTGGCTCAAGAAGAAGCACATTAAGGTCCTGGAGTTGCCTAGCCAGTTTCCAGACCTTAATCCCATAGAAAATCTGTGGAGGGAGCTGAAGGTTCGAGTAGCCAAACGTCAGCCTCGAAACCTTAATGACTTGGAGAAGATCTGCAAAGAGGAGTGGGACAAAATCCCTCCTGAGATGTGTGCAAACCTGGTGGCCAACTACAAGAAACGTCTGACCTCTGTGATTGCCAACAAGGGTTTTGCCACCAAGTACTAAGTTATGTTTTGCAGAGGGGTCAAATACTTATTTCCCTCACAAAAATGCAAATCAATTCATAAAAATTTTGACATGCGTTTTTCTGGATTTTTTTGTTGTTATTCTGTCTCTCACTGTTCAGATAAACCTACCATTAAAATTATAGACTGATCATGTCTTTGTCAGTGGGCAAACGTACAAAATCAGCAGGGGATCAAATACTTTTTTCCCTCACTGTATATACTGAACAAAAATATTAGTGTAACATGTAAAGTGTTGGTCCCATGTTTCATGACCTGAAATAAAAGATCCCAGAAATGTTCCATATGCACAAAAAGCTTACATCTCTCAAATTGTGTGCACAAATGTCTTTCTTGTTAGTGAGCATTTCTCCTTTGACATGATAATCCATCCATATCCACCTGACAGGTGTGGCATATCAAGAAGGTGATTAAACAGCATGATCATTACACAGGTGCAACTTGTGCTGGGGACAATAAAAGGCCACTCTAAAATGTGCAGTTTTGTCACACAATACAACGCCACGTCTCAAGTTTTGAGGGAGCGTGCAACTGGCATGCTGACTGCAGTAATGTCCACCAGAGTTGTTGCCAGAGAATTGAATGTTAATTTCTCTACCACAATCCGCCTCCAACGTCATTTTAAAGAATTTGGCAGTACATCCAACCGGCCTCACAACCCAGGACCTCCACATCCGGTTTATTCACCTGCGGGATCGTCTGAGACCAGCCACCCGGACACCTGAGGAGTATTTCTGTCTGTAATAAAATCATTTTGTGGGGAAAAACGAATTCTGATTGGCTGGGCCTGGCTCCCCAGTGGGTAGATCTGGCTCCCAAGTGGGTGGGTCTATGCCCAGTCATGTGAAATCCATAGATTAGGGCCTCATTAATTCATTTTAATTAATGGATTTCCTTATATGAACTGTAACTCAGGAAAATCATTGAAATTGTTGCATGTTGTTGCATGTTGCATTTTTCTTCAGTATACATATTCTTATATACAGTACAGTTCAAATATGACTCCTGAGTGGCGCAGTGGTCTAAGGCACTGCATCGCAGTGCTAACTGTGCCACTAGAGATCCTGGTTCAAATCCAGGCTCTGTCGCAGCCGGCCGTGACTGGGCGGCGCACAATTGGCCCAGGGTAGGGGATGGAATGGCCGGCAGGGATGTAGCTCAGTTGACAGAGCATGGCGTTTGCAACGCCAGGGTTGTGGGTTTGATTCCCACGGGGGGCCAGCATAATAAAAAATAATCTATTCACTAACTGTAAATTGTTCTGAATTAGAGTGTCTGCTAAATGTAAATTAGATCTTTAGAAAGAGGAGAGGCATGATACAATGTGTTTTTTATCTGTTTTTTAAAGCTAAACTTGCTTTTTGCCTGAGTAACCTCTGGTGGCAGAGCTTTCCACGATGACATGGCTCTATACATAACTGAGCGATGCATTACATCTGTTTTTGGGTTGGGTACCATGAGTGGCATGTCTGGTTGGGTATGTAAGTCTGTTTGAAGTGTATGCAAATAGAATATACAAGTGGTTAGGCACTTTCAACAGACAAATGTTTCTTAAGACTAGAAGAGAAGTAGTCAATTTCTCCTCAACTCTCAACCATGAAAGACTGTCATGCATGTTGTTGATGTTAGTTCTGTGTGTAAAGTCAAGGGAAAGATGTGCTGCTTTGTTTTGAGCCAGCTGGAGCTTTGCTAGATCTTTCTTTGCTGCACTTGACCATATTACCGGACAGTAATCAAGATGGGACAAGATCAGAGCCTAAACAACTACCGTGGAACCCCGTATTATCGGCATATTCAACAGCGTTTAAAAAAATATATTACCTTCAACAGTGTTATCTTGTGATCAAGCCATCAATGTTATGTGATTATTGGTGTCGTAAAAATGTTAGCTAACGGGTTAGCAATTAGCAAGTTTGACATTTCAGTGGAAATACTACTATTATCAGCTTTTTGATAAGCGGTTTAGCAAAGAAATACGTCCCGTATTATCGGCATACGTCCCCCAGTTATTGGCCACTTTACTATTTTGTTCAATTACAAGATATATCCGTTTAATTTTGTTCAAAAAAGAGACACCAACCACGTACCCGAAGTGTTTACTAGATAGTTGACTAGTTGGCTAGCCTTACGGTAAAAAATAATGACTTGCCTGTCAACATTTCATTGCGTAGCCCAGTGCGCCCTCCTGTGGACTCTTAAAAAATGGTTCTTCACCAAGATATTCAGTGTTGTAACCAAATATTGTCTCATTATTTGTTTTACAGATTAATTTTATGTTTTGAGAAAGTAGATAACAGTTGAATAGTAAAATATGAGTATTATTAATTTACATCAAATAAAACTTTAATTTCAGTTATGTGCATTGACATAAACAATGAAAACACTGTTGGAGTTTGTGTTGCAGAGGTGCACTTGGAAAGTAAAGGAAGAAATACACAAGATGGGTTCAATAAATATATATATTATATTTTAGACATTTATTTTTTTGTACAAATAAATAATTTAATATGAACACAAACAATACAAACAATTAAATCTCGACCTCCATCCCTATATTGTCACAAAAATAACAAAAATCCAGCTCCACCGCTACCTGTTGATCCCACTGCACACACCTGCAGTGGAACCAGTGCTGACAGAAGTCACAGCACAACCATGGCACCTCTGATCTACACTCCTGAGAGGGGCTTGCAGGCGGATCATGCTCCCCGCAGCGAGCACAGCAGGTGGTGTCTTCTTTTATAAAAAATTAAATAATATGGTTTTGCAAAATGTTGAAGTTCTTCAACAACAATAGTAATTGATACAACTGAGAGAGAGAGAGAAACAGATGATGAAGTACCTGAGTGGGGTGCCATGGGTGGCGTGACAGACGTGACTGGTGGAGCTTTTCTCTTCCTTTTCTGTGTTGCAGTCTGAGAAAAAGTAGTGTTTCATAAAAACCCTTTTCAACTTTTTTACATCAATACCTCTGGAGGAAGCTGCAGAGGTTTTGGAGGAGGTGGAGATGACTTGAGGGCTGGTGCTATGTACTGTAGATATGTAAAGATAGATTTTTTTTTACATTGCTGTTTTATAAAACAGATAACAAACAGTCATTTTTTCGTAATTTAACACGTGTTTACCTGTGGAGGTGGCGGTATTCAAATTGCAGGGGGCAGGGACACCAGACGAGGCTGCTATGGTGGTGTGACCAGGGGAGACGGAGGAGGCAGTTGGTCCAGAGGAGGCCGTGTTGGTGGTGACAGACAGGGGGGGGGGATGGTGTGCATCGTTGTGGTGGTGGACAAAACCGCCGACGATGGCTTGGAGGAGCTGGTGTTTGTAATGGTGGGGTTAAGGGGCCGACGATGGTGTGGCCGGGAGAGTAGGCACATAGCCTTCTTCTGCAGCTGGGGACTCCGGCGGCTCCTACAGGTGTTGCACACTTGGAGGCACTGGCAGTGGTGATGTAGCTGTCAGGAGTGGTTCCAGCAGGGGGTCCTGCAGAGGCGATGGCGTCAATGGTCTCATCCATGGCAGCCCTCTCCTGTGCCCTCTGTGTTCTGAGGGCTGCCCGACGCTCTTTCTCCTCTGCCTCTGCCCTCTCCTTCTCACCCCTCTCCTGCCACTGGCGCGTGTATTCCTCCCCGGTGAGGCATGTGGCGACCACATGGAGTCTTCTGTATCGGTCCAGCCGATACTTCAGGACAGTAAGGATGTGCCCCAGGTCCTTCGCTATCAGCCCCCCCTCTATTAGGGGGTGCTCTTCTAGAGCTAGGCCTGTGACTGGAGCAGGGGCTGGGAATGGAGCAGGGGCTGGGACTGGAGCAGGGGCTGAGGGTCCTACTGTGGTCACTGGGGAGGAAGTGCTGATGGACGGCACAGTGCTGCTGGTTCCAGCAGAGGCGGTGGTGGGACCCGGTAGGGACCGAGACGGCATTAAACGGGACCCTTCAATGGCTGAAGGTTCAAAAGGGAAGAGGCCACACTTCTTAAACCCTTCCACCACATAGCGCATGTCCTTGCATCGCTGGTACGGGTAGCGGAATACTCTGGCATATTCTGATTTGTTTTACCATGTAGGAGTGGTCAAAATGGCTAAGGTCTCCAGCTACCTTGGAGAACTCAGCCTTTAAAGGGCCAAAGTATGCCACGTCCAGCGGCTGCAGGATGTGGGCGCTGTGTGGTGGAAGACAAAGAAGTATAGCCCCTTCCCTTAGTGCCGCCGCGAGCACCTCCGGGTCCATGTGGCTCTTGTGCCCATCGAAGAGGAGAAGGAGAGGGCGCTCTTTCACTGCATGCTTAATGAAGTGCTGAAACCTCTTCCAGAACAGGTCCCCGTCAATGTAGCCACTGCTAGCCAAGGCGTGGGGGGGTTGCTCCCAGTGTGTAGTGGCCACCGGGGAAACACTTGGGGTAGATGATAAACGGGGGAAATGTCCTCCCCAGCTGCGTTGAAGCAGGCCAGCACTGTGATGTGCTCCTTGGTCCCCGGAGCCTGCTGGTACACGTGTTTTGCGCCCCGGGGAGCCAGCGCTTTGTGCCTGCTCTGGTCGCTACGAACCCCAGACTCATCGCAGTTATAGATTTGTCTGGGTTTCTCCCTCAACCCATTCTCCTCCAAGTGCTTCTCATAAGAAGTGAAGAAGGTGTCCATCGTCGGACGTGTGGCAAACTCAGCTCTCCCCCTGTCCAGGGTGTCCGGCCTCCTCATGCTCAGGTTCTTGTGCATCCTCCTGAACATTTCCCACCACCTCTTCCCCAGTGGTGGGATTGTTTCCCCTCAGTGCCGAAACCTACAATAGAATAGAATATATAATTGTCCATCCAGGATCAAAATGTTTGTTTTGGCATCACCAAACACATCCAAATTTACATCACACACATTGAGAACAGTCAGTCCACCAATCTACATACATAAATACATAGAACACCAAATACCTGCGTATTTTGTCGGCGTATTTCATCAGCCTCTGTCTGGTGAAGGGGAACCCCATGGCTGGTGCAGTAGATACAGTACTGCACCAGAGAATTTTCATCCTCTGGTGCAAGCAATGTGGGTGGTCCACTGCGACAACCATGGGTCACCCGGCCGCTCAGCCTGTCCGCCAGGGTCTGCCGAGGTACACCATGCACCTTGGTAGATAAGAAAAGAAAACTGTTACTAGCAGATAAAATTCACATACATTTGGTAATCTCCTAAAACGAAAAGATGCCTAACCTTGGCAGCCTGGTGGATAGCCATATCTGCCACGCAGTCCTCCATGGCATGGAACATGTCCACCTCACTCCACTGCTTCCTCTTGACTTTCTCCATGCTGTGGTGTTAATACATGTAGCTAAATAACTTGGCATACTATACACATTTTAGAAAGATAACTCAAACTGAATTTGTATAAACATTTACATTTCAAAGCTAAGGCAATGAAAGGTGATGAAAGTTTTCACAATAACTGAAAGTGTACCCACGTTTTTTGTTTGATGTTATCTGTATTGAAAATTTGTGTCCCAATTAGTTTAATATTGATGCATACATTGTAAAATTTGACTAAATACTGCCTCTATGTAGCTGTTGTAAGATGAAACATAGCCAACAGTGATAGGTGTCAAAAAGTTAATGGTTCAAAGTTCCAAATACATTTTTGCAGATTGTGCAAAACGCCTCCGTCAGAGGACTCCAATTTTGATACGATAAAGCTTGACAACATTCAGCTGTTTTCGTGATATGTATTATCTAACGCTTACAATTTCTTTCCTTTTTGCTGTCTTAGCAGTTCTAGCAACATTTAACAACTAAGCTAGCAACATTAGAAAATCCGTTAGCTATATTTCAGAGGTAAAAAGTTGGATATTAAATGATGTGTGGTCTGTCGCGCACGACGACGCTGGGCCAATTGTGCGCTGCCACATGGGTCTCCCGGTCACAGCCGGCTATGACATATATAACTTTTTTGAAAACGCTCAAAACCTAACTTAACTTACATAAATTGCACTGAAAATAAGTGGTCAGCTAGCTAGAAGGGTGTCGTTAGTCTCAAAACTTACCGTTATTTTCCAGTCCATTTAAATGTTGAGCTCGAGGTGATTTAGTCCTCCAACCACTAGAGAGTGTCCGAAGTTAGGGGGTGTCCGATGTTGGGGGAAAATTAGCTAGCACAGTTGATCTTTGTGTCAAAAACACAGAACATATTTTTATAACAGACATACCTCTCCCCATCTTCACAACAACTTTGTCAATATGTCTTGACCAATGTTACTCCTAGGAGTTCAGCTTCTTCAACTTGTTAGAGTTGGTAGAGAGGGCCTGAGAGACCTGAAACTCAATTCCTTCATGGTCAGGGAGGATGAGAATGGATTGGATTATGTGTCCCTGCTCTTCAACAAGGCAACAAAAAATCACAACACAGACACAGACAAGGAGCAGCTCAGCTCAGTCATGTATGACACACCTGGAGATCCTAATTGTGGCATCCTTCAAATGTATGACGGTACAGAACAGTTATAGATAAGAAGAAAATAAGATATTACATTAAAATAAATACAAATTTTTAAAAAATAGAGTTATATATTGGAAAGACACCAAGAAACAACAAAAATACTATTTACACACTATTCATACGGTACATATTCTTATATACAGTACAGTTCAATTAGATTTTTAGAAAGAGGAGAGGCGTGATACAATATGTTTTTTAATCAGTTTTTTAAAGCTAAACTTGGTTTATGACATGGTTCTGTACATAACATAGCTATGAATTACATCTGTTTTTGGGTTGTTACTTGAACTCTATGAAGCATTTATTTGGGCTGCAATCTGAGGTGCAGTTAACTCTAATGAATTTATCCTGTGCAGCAGAGGTAACTCTGGGTCTTCCTTTCCTGTGGCGGTCCTCATGAGAGCCAGTTTCATCATAGTGCTTGATGGTTCTTGAAATGTTCCGTATTGACTGACCTTCATGTCTTAAAGTAATGACGGACTGATGTTTATCTTTGCTTATTTGATCTGTTCTTGCCTTAATATGGACCAAATAGGGCTATCTTCTGTATACCACCCCTAACTTGTCACAACACAACTGATTTGCTCAAACGCATTAAGAAGGAAATAAATTCCACAAATTAACTTTTAAGAAGGCACACCTGTTAATTGAAATGGATTCCAGGTGACTACCTCATGACATCAAGGCAAAGGGTGGATACTTTGAAGAATCTCAAATTTAAAATACATTTTGATTTGTTTAACAATTTTTGGTTACTACATGATTCCATATGTGTTATTTCATAGTTTTGATGTCATCACTATTGTTCTACAATGTAGAAAATAGTAAAAATTAAAAATTAAATGGAGTTAGTAGGTGTGTCCAAACTTTTGACTGGTACTGTATATACTAAAGTATGTCGACACCCCTTCCAATTAGTGGATTCGGCTATTTCAGCCACACCCATTGATGACAGTTGTATAAAATCGAGCATACAGCCATGCAATCTCCATAGACAAACATTGGCAGTAGAATGGCCTTACTGAAGAGCTCAGTGACTTTCAACGTGGCACTTTCCCACAAGTCAGTTCGTCAAATTTCTGCCCTGCTAGAGCTGCCCCAGTCAACTGTAAGTGCTGTGTGTATTGTGATGTGGAAGTGTCTAAGAGCAACAACGGTTCAGCCGCGAAGTGGTAGGCCACACAAGCTCACAGAATGAGACCGCTAAGTGCTGAAGCACGTAGCGCGTAAAATATTCTGTCCTCGGTTGCAACACTCACTACCGAGTTCCAAACTGCCTCTGGAAGCAACGTCAACACAGTAACTGTTAGTCGGGAGCTTCATGAAATGGGTTTCCATGGCCGAGCAGCCGCACACATCCTTTGGGATGAATTGGAACACTGACTGCGAGTCAGACCTAATTGCCCAACATCAGTGCCCGACCTCACTAATGCTCTTGTGTCTGAATGGAACGAGGTATTCGACGAGCAGGTGTCCACATTCTTTTGTGTCATGTAGTTTACCTCTCGCCATCTTCAAAACAACTTTGTCAATATGAATTGAAAATGATAACTGACCATCCAATGTTACTCCTAGGAGTTCAGCTTCTTTAACTTGTTAGAGTTGGTAGAGAGGGCCCGAGAGACCTGAAACTCAATTCCTTCATGGTCAGGGAGGATGAGAATGTATTGGATTATGTTTCCCTGCTCTTCAACAAGGCAACAAAAAATCACAACACAGAGGCAGACAAGGAGCAGCTCAGCTCAGTCATGTATGACACACATGGAGATCCTAATTGTGGCATCCTTCAAGCGCCACGTAGCCAGACTACCCCCTGGAGCCCCTGCATTCTACATAGCACAGGGCTGGTATGGTGGCTGAAGACATGGAGCCAATGGGGGTCAACGACCTGTCCAACATGATGGCCATGATAAGCAAGGAGGCTGGTAAGGAGGCAGGCATCTGTTGGGAAAACATACAGTGGGGAGAACAAGTATTTGATACACTGCCGTTTTTTCAGGTTTTCCTGAATACAACATAATAGGAAACAGGTGTACACAATCAAGACAAAACAAGTCAAACACCGAAACATAGATCGGTGGCAGCTAGTACTCCGGGGACGACGAACGCCAAAGCCTGCCCGAGCAAGGAGGAGCAGCAGCCTCGGCTGATTCCGTGACAGGTGCACTTGGAAAGTAAAGGAAGAAATACACAAGATGGGTTCAATAAATATATATATTATATTTTAGACATTTATTTTTTTGTACAAATAAATAATTTCATATGAACACAAACAATACAAACAATAAAATCTCGACCTCCATCCCTATATTGTCACAAAAATAACAAAAATCCAGCTCCACCGCTACCTCTTAATCCCACTGCACACACCTGCAGTGGAACCAGTGCTGACAGAAGTCACAGCACACCCATGGCACCTCGGACCTACACTCCTGAGGGGAGCTTACAGGCGGATCATGCTCCCCGCAGCGAGCACAGCAGGTGGTGTCTTCTTTTATAAAAAATGTAATAATATGGTTTTGCAAAATGTAGAAGTTCTTCAACAACAATAGTAATTGATACAACTGAGAGAGAGAGAAAAGCAGATGATGAAGTACCTGAGTGGGGTGCCATGGGTGGCGTGACAGACGTGACTGGTGGAGCTTTTCTCTTCCTTTTCTGTGCTGTAGTTTGAGAAAAAGCTGTGTTTCATAAAAACCCTTTTCAACTTTTTTACATCAATACCTCTGGAGGAAGCTGCAGAGGTTTTGGAGGAGGTGGAGATGACTTGAGGGCTGGTGCTATGTACTGTAGATATGTAAAGAGAGATTTTTTTTTTACATTGCTGTTTTATAAAACAGATAACAAACAGTCATTTTTTCATAATTTAACATGTGTTTACCTGTGGAGGTGGCGGTATTCAAATTGCAGGTAGCAGGGACACCAGACGAGGCTGCTATGGTGGTGTGACCAGGGGAGACGGAGGAGGCAGTTGGTCCAGAGGAGGCCGTGTTGGTGGTGACAGACGGGGGGGGGGGGTGGTGTGCATCATTGTGGTGGTGGACAAAACCACCAACGATGGCTTGGAGGAGTTGGTGTTTGTAATGGTGGGGTTGAGGGGCCGACGATGGTGTGGCCGGGAGAGTAGGCACATAGCCTTCTTCTGCAGCTGGGGACTCCGGCGGCTCCTACAGGTGTTGCACACTTGGAGGCACTGGCAGTGGTGATGTAGCTGTCAGGAGTGGTTCCAGCAGGGGGTCCTGCAGAGGCGATGGCGTCAATGGTCTCATCCATGGCAGCCCTCTCCTGTGCCCTCTGTGTTCTGAGGGCTGCCCGACGCTCTTTCTCCTCTGCCTCTGCCCTCTCCTTCTCACCCCTCTCCTGCCACTGGCGCGTGTATTCCTCCCCGGTGAGGCATGTGGCGACCACATGGAGTCTTCTGTATCGGTCCAGCCGATACTTCAGGACAGTAAGGATGTGCCCCAGGTCCTTCGCTATCAGCCCCCCCTCTATTAGGGGGTGCTCTTCTAGAGCTAGGCCTGGGACTTGAGCAGGGGCTGGGACTGGAGCAGGGGCTGAGGGTCCTCCTGTGGTCGCTGGGGAGGAAGTGCTGATGGACGGCACAGTGCTGCTGGTTCCAGCAGAGGCGGTGGTGGGACCCGGTAGGGACCGAGACGGCATTAAACGGGACCCTTCAATGGCTGAAGGTTCAAAAGGGAAGAGGCCACACTTCTTAAACCCTTCCACCACATAGCGCATGTCCTTGCATCGCTGGTACGGGTAGCGGAATACTCTGGCATATTCTGATTTGTTTTACCATGTAGGAGTGGTCAAAATGGCTAAGGTCTCCAGCTACCTTGGAGAACTCAGCCTTTAAAGGGCCAAAGTATGCCACGTCCAGCGGCTGCAGGACATGGGTGCTGTGTGGTGGAAGACAAAGAAGTATAACCCCTTCCCTTAGTGCCGCCGCGAGCACCTCCGGGTCCATGTGGCTCTTGTGCCCATCGAAGAGGAGAAGGAGAGGGCGCTCTTTCACTGCATGCTTAATGAAATGCTGAAACCACTTCCAGAACAGGTCCCCGTCAATGTAGCCACTGCTAGCCAAGGCGTGGGGGTGGGGGGGTGCTCCCAGTGTGTAGTGGCCACCGGGGAAACACTTGGGGTAGATGATAAACGGGGGGGACGTCCTCCCCAGCTGCGTTGAAGCAGGCCAGCACTGTGATGTGCTCCTTGGTCCCCGGAGCCTGCTGGTACACGTGTTTTGCGCCCCGGGGAGCCAGCACTTTGTGCCTGCTCTGGTCGCTACGAAACCCAGACTCATCGCAGTTATAGATTTGTCTGGGTTTCTCCCTCAACCCATTCTCCTCCAAGTGCTTCTCATAAGAAGTGAAGAAGGTGTCCATCGTCGGACGTGTGGCACACTCAGCTCTCCCCCTGTCCAGGGTGTCCGGCCTCCTCATGCTCAGGTTCTTGTGCCTCCTCCTGAACATTTCCCACCACCTCTTCCCCAGTGCTGGGATTGTTTCCCCTCAGTGCCGAAACCTACAATAGAATAGAATATATAATTGTCCATCCAGGATCAAAATGTTTGTTTTGGCATCACCATACACATCCAAATTTACATCACACACATTGAGAACAGTCAGTCCACCAATCTACATACATAAATACATAGAACACCAAATACCTGCGTATTTTGTCGGCGTATTTCATCAGCCTCTGTCTGGTGAAGGGGAACCCCATGGCTGGCGCAGTAGATACAGTACTGCACCAGAGAATTTTCATCCTCTGGTGCAAGCAATGTGGGTGGTCCACTGCGACAACCATGGGTCAACCGGCCGCTCAGCCTGTCCGCCAGGGTCTGCCGAGGTACACCATGCACCTTGGTAGATAAGAAAAGAAAAATGTTACTAGCAGATAAAATTCACATACATTTGGTAATCTCCTAAAACGAAAAGATGCCTAACCTTGGCAGCCTGGCGCATAGCCATCTCTGCCACACAGTCCTCCATGGCATGGAACATGTCCACCTCACTCCTGTCACGGTTTCGGCCGAGGCTGCCTCTCTCCCTTGTTCGGGCAGGCTTCGGCGTTCGTCGTCTCCGGAATTCTAGCTGCCACCGATAGATGTTTCATGTTCGTTTGCTTTTGTCTGTTTGTTTCCACACCTGTTTCTGTTTTACGTAATTAGTGTCCTATAAGTTTCTCGTTGTGTTTGTCTAGTGTTGTGTATGATTGTTTCCGTCAGTGTTGTGTTTTGCTCGGTTGAGCGTATTTCTCCACTGTGCTGGAGCTTATTTGCACTTGTGTGTGCACCGGTTCATTTTGTCGCACCTGTTCGTGCGCGTTTACCTTTCGCCTTCGTGCGTGGGTTTTGCTGTCGGGCTTAGTTGTCCTGTTGCCTGTGTTGGGCCAGTAATACAGCTTTTGGTACATTCAGTCTGCGCCACGTCCCCCTGGTCGTCCCCGAGGCCGGAGTCGGCGCACGTCTGGAGCCGCGCGTCAAGGGGGGGGTACTGTCACGGTTTCGGCCGAGGCTGCCTCTCTCCCTTGTTCGGGCAGGCTTCGGCGTTCGTCGTCTCCGGAATTCTAGCTGCCACCGATAGATGTTTCATGTTCGTTTGCTTTTGTCTGTTTGTTTCCACACCTGTTTCTGTTTTACGTAATTAGTGTCCTATAAGTTTCTCGTTGTGTTTGTCTAGTGTTGTGTATGATTGTTTCCGTCAGTGTTGTGTTTTGCTCGGTTGAGCGTATTTCTCCACTGTGCTGGAGCTTATTTGCACTTGTGTGTGCACCGGTTCATTTTGTCGCACCTGTTCGTGCGCGTTTACCTTTCGCCTTCGTGCGTGGGTTTTGCTGTCGGGCTTAGTTGTCCTGTTGCCTGTGTTGGGCCAGTAATACAGCTTTTGGTACATTCAGTCTGCGTCCTGCGTTTGATTCCTACACTACACCTACAACACGCCCTGACAACTCCACTGCTCCCTCTTGACTTTCTCCATGCTGTGGTGTTAATACATGTAGCTAAATAACTTGGCATACTATACACATTTTAGAAAGATAACTCAAACTGAATATGTATAAACATTTACATTTCAAAGCTAAGGCATTGAAAGGTGATGAAAGTTTTCACAATAACTGAAAGTGTACCCACATTTTTTGTTTGATGTTATCTGTAATGAAAATTACTATTTCAGCCACACCCATTGATGACAGTTGTATAAAATCGAGCATACAGCCATGCAATCTCCATAGACAAACATTGGCAGTAAATGGCCTTACTGAAGAGCTCAGTGACTTTCAACGTGGCACTTTCCAACAAGTCAGTTCGTCAAATTTCTGCCCTGCTAGAGCTGCCCCGGTCAACTGTAAGTGCTGTGTGTATTGTGATGTGGAAGTGTCTAAGAGCAACAACGGTTCAGCCGCGAAGTGGTAGGCCACACAAGCTCACAGAATGAGACCGCTAAGTGCTGAAGCACGTAGCGCGTAAAATATTCTGTCCTCGGTTGCAACACTCACTACCGAGTTCCAAACTGCCTCTGGAAGCAACGTCAACACAGTAACTGTTAGTCGGGAGCTTCATGAAATGGGTTTCCATGGCCGAGCAGCCGCACACATCCTTTGGGATGAATTGGAACACTGACTGCGAGTCAGACCTAATTGCCCAACATCAGTGCCCGACCTCACTAATGCTCTTGTGTCTGAATGGAACGAGGTATTCGACGAGCAGGTGTCCACATACTTTTGTGTCATGTAGTGTACCTCTCGCCATCTTCAAAACAACTTTGTCAATATGAATTGAAAATGATAACTGACCATCCAATGTTACTCCTAGGAGTTCAGCTTCTTTAACTTGTTAGAGTTGGTAGAGAGGGCCCGAGAGACCTGAAACTCAATTCCTTCATGGTCAGGGAGGATGAGAATGTATTGGATTATGTTTCCCTGCTCTTCAACAAGGCAACAAAAAATCACAACACAGAGGCAGACAAGGAGCAGCTCAGCTCAGTCATGTATGACACACCTGGAGATCCTAATTGTGGCATCCTTCAAGCGCCACGTAGCCAGACTACCCCCTGGAGCCCCTGCATTCTACATAGCACAGGACTGGTATGGTGGCTGAAGACATGGAGCCAATGGGGGTCAACGACCTGTCCAGCATGATGGCCATGATAAGCAAGGAGGCTGGTAAGGAGGCAGGCATCTGTTGGGAAAACATACAGTGGGGAGAACAAGTATTTGATACACTGCCGTTTTTTCAGGTTTCCTACTTACAAAGCATGTATAGGTCTGTAATTTTTATCATAGGTACACTTCAACTGTGAGAGACGGAATCTAAAACAAGAATCCAGAAAATCACATTGTATAATTTTTAAGTAATTAATTTGCATTTTATTGCATGACATAAGTATTTGATCACCTACCAACCAGTAAGAATTCCGGCTCTCACAGACCTGTTAGTTTTTCTTTAAGAAGCCCTCCTGTTCTACACTCATTACCTTTATTAACTGCACCTGTTTGAACTCGTTACCTGTATAAAAGACACCTGTCCACACACTCAATCAAACAGACTCCAACCTCTCCACAATGGCCAAGACCAGAGAGCTGTGTAAGGACTTCTGGAATAAAATTGTAGACTTGCACAAGGCTGGGATGGGCTACAGGACAATAGGCAAGCAGCTTGGTGAGAAGGCAACAACTGTTGGCGCAATTATTAGAAAATGGAAGAAGTTCAAGATGACGGTCAATCACCCTCAGTCTGGGGCTCCATGCAAGATCTCACCTCGTGGGGCATCAATGATCATGAGGAAGGTGAGGGATCAGCCCAGAACTACATGGCAGGACCTGGTCAATGACCTGAAGAGAGCTGGGACCACAGTCTAAAAAAAAACATTAGTAACACACTACGCCGTCATGGATTAAAATCCTGCATCGCGCGCAAGGTCCCCCTGCTCAAGCCAGCGCATGTCCAGGCCCATCTGAAGTTTGCCAATGACCATCTGGATGATCCAGAGGAGGAATGGGAGAAGGTCATGTGGTCTGATGAGACAAAAATAGAGCTTTTTGGTCTAAACTCCACTCGCCGTGTTTGGAGGAAGAAGAAGGATGAGTACAACCCCAAGAACACCATCCCAACCATGAAGCATGGAGATGGAAACATCATTCTTTGGGGATGCTTTTCTGTAAAGGGGACAAGACGACTGCACCGTATTGAGGGGAGGATGAATGGGGCCATGTATCGCGAGATCTTGGCCAACAACCTCCTTCCCTCAGTAAGAGCATTGAAAATGGGTCATGGCTGGGTCTTCCAGCATGACAACGACCCGAAACACACAGCCAGGGAAACTAAGGAATAGCTCTGTAAGAAGCATCTCAAGGTCCTGGAGTGGCCTAGCCAGTCTCCAGACCTGAACCCAATAGAAAATCTTTGGAGGGGGCTGAAAGTCTGTATTGCCCAGCGACAGCCCCGAAACCTGAAGGATCTGGAGAAGGTCTGTATGCAGGAGTGGGCCAAAATCCCTGCTGCAGTGTGTGCAAACCTGGTCAAGACCTACAGGAAACGTATGATCTCTGTAATTGCAAACAAAGGTTTCTGTACCAAATATAAAGTTCTGCTTTTCTGATGTATCAAATACTTATGTCATGCAATAAAATGCAAATTAATTACTTAAAAATCATACAATATGATTTTCTGGATTTTTGTTTTAGATTCCGTCTCTCACAGTTGAAGTGTACCTATGATAAAAATTACAGACCTCTACATGCTTTGTAAGTAGGAAAATCTGCAAAATCGGCAGTGTATCAAATACTTGTTCTCCCCACTGTAAATGTCTGTTGGTATGTTCACAACTTGTGTGTAATTATGCATCTTGTCATTTCAGGTATATCACAGAAATAAACCAATACACTTGGGGAGGGGTCCACAGCAGTGCAATTACTCACCTAAGCTGGCAACGAGACATGGGAGGTTATGGCGGTGACTGGCCACAGGAACAAGGTGTGTCATTACTGGGCTCTGTCTTCTACCGACCGCCCACATGGAGCCACATCCTTTCAGGAGCCTCTGCCACTGCCACTGCTGGAGATGTTGGAGGAAAGCGAGCCTCTGCTGGTTTGGAGGAAATGGTCCAGCCCTGCCAGACTCAGGGTGTTCTGACAGTCCGGTCCTCCCAACCATTCAACTTCATGAACCTGATATTCCCTGAAACAGTAAATTAAATAAATTACACGTATTAAAATGCAATCAGTTATTGTTGTCTTTTTCCACTTTTTTAATACAACACGTTTTGTACTTACAGTAGAGCAAGGCAAGCTACTTTGCAAACTGCACCATCATACTTAACTTCTCTGTAAATCCTCCCAGTCCCTGCTCTTGATGTGCGGCTCCATGTTGTTTCCTCATACACACAGTGATGTTCTTCTGATTCTGTGCAGTAACAAAACATACATTATAGTGTAAGACGACTCTGAAAACATTTTTGTAAAACTACAGCCTAACTCAGCTAGCTAAGTTAACTAACTTACAAAGCACAACGTAATTGGCTGCTTAGCTACTTAACTAAGCCACCTACAAAGCATATACCTTCATTAGCTAGAATTAGCTGGCTAGCTATGTATGTTAGCTAATATGCGATTAGTGGCTAGCTAGCTGTGTTAGCTAACACACATATTAATGCATTGGCAAAAATTGAAGAACTAGCATCATGGCTAGCAAGCTAACATTACAAAATAAAATAAAACCTGCAAAAGAGAATAAAAAGTATTAGCTACTCACTTGGTGGTTGTAAATGTGTAGCTAGTCAAATAGACAGTATATTAGACGCTCTCCTGATCTTGAAGAAATACGTTTGATTGTAGGCTAGCCAGTGCCTGGTGAGGTGAGCTCTTGACGAGACGACTCGTGGTGGCAAGTGAATGCACTAACCATGGCTGCATGATGTATGTCAGTGGATTAGGGGAATTACGTTTTGTAGCGTAGTGACATACCAACATTCAGAGGAATGATGGGGGGGTACGTTAATGTGAGAATATAATATTTTTAAAAAACTTTTCAGAGGGAATTCTCACAAATAAAATGTTGGGATTTGTTTTGTAAGCGCATTAACACACTCCAGACTGTGCGTTGTCAGGGAATAACTGCACACCTCACCGCTTGATGTCACCTGGCTTTCAGCCTCGTGCCTACTCACACCTCTGAGGTGTGCCATCATTCTCTGACAACGCAATCTGTCTGTGTTAATGTTTACATAATTGGTATTTGTAGGCTAAAAGTAAAGTGTGATTATTTCCCACAATGGAGAGACAAAACACACAACACGGAGTAAAACATTCCTTTAATCACAAAAAGTACAAAAACACTAAATAAAATAAGTGCCAAAAGGGCGACATGCTAGAGGCTATAGACCAGTTAAATTCAAAACATTTCAATTTCAAAAGTGTGGCAGGTGTGGCAGCTAGTTGGGGCTTTGTAAATGTTTGCCCCCTGAAAGGCCCTGATCATGAACATTCATATGCAATAAATGAAAGTAATTAAAACAATACCAACAGCATTCTATGGGTAATTAATACTTTGATTTAATGCAAATAAAACAAATGTTTATTTGTTGGTTACAATCATCAGAGGTTGAGAGACATAGAGTTTAACAGACAGACATTCAAATGAGGAGTGCTGGGGTACACTAGCAGGTTCAACACAGTCGAGCGGTGTTGACTGATGTACAAGCTACAGTGTGGGATCACCTGAGTTCGCTAATAAAAGTAATGTGGCTGTTGCTGCTTGTCAGGTCTCAGTGAAGCACATGATGTCCAGCTTTCTATCAGTGATAAACTAATTTACCAGAGGGGCTTTGTTAGTGAGAGATTAAATATTGAACAATGCAAGTTTGAAACAGTCACTGCGACTGGCATACGTCATTGCCTTGGTAACTGGGCAAAACACACTGTGGTCAACAACACGGTGAAATTTAGAGACAGTACGTTGGTTAGTAGACCAGAAAGAACAGATGGCAGAAGTCTTACTGTATGTAAAGTTGCGACGAGACCCACAGTGAATGTATCCTATAATTTTATAAGCTAACAGCTGGAAGCAGGGCTTTCTCCTATGGAGCTACATTTGTATGGAATGGTCTGCCGATCCACGTGAGAGACGCAGACTCCGTCTCATCCTTTAAGTCTTTACTGAAGACTCATCACTTCAGTAGGCCCTATGATTGAGTGTAGTCTGGCCCAGGGGTGCGTAGGTGAAGATAACACAATAGATCTGGTAAAAGATAAAACAAACAAAAAACCATATGTTTTCTATTTTTATTTTATCGTCTTTGACATTAAAAAGAAATGCCATACATTCATATAGGAAGCTGGAGGTAATTTAGATGTTGTCTACAAGAGGGCAACAGTGTATGTGCAAAGTTTCAGACTGATACCTTCAAGAATAGTTGGTAGAGCATGGCGCTTGCAACGCCAGGGTTGTGGGTTCGATTCCCATGGGGGGCCAGTATGAAAAATGTATGCATTCACTAACTGTAAGTCGCTCTGGATAAGAGCGTCTGTTAAATGACTAAAATGTAAAATGTAAAGAATGAGGGAGCTACATAACATTTAGTATGAAGTCACCCAGGTGTCCCTCACGAGTTTGCCCAAATGTACCCAAGTGTCCGAATTGGTAAATTGATACATTTTGAAGTACATAGAGAGCATACAATACAAGCTTACACACTCCCAGGAATGTCATACATGATGGATCATTAGCTTCCCTACATAAAAGGTACTAACAGGAGATGTGATGAGAATGCTGATCCAATGCCTCCCAACACAGAAGTGAACTATTTAAGATAAGGGCCAAGTTAGCAGCCAACACTGATCTAATGTCATAAGTGAACACACCACAAACCACACACAAAGTGAAAAACTAAAAAACTAAAACAAATTACATACTATTTACAATTACAGTATTTAGAACACCCTCAGTCCTGTACACAAGATTGTGCTGCTGATGCCAAGTCCCATAGCAGTCTCTTTCTGCTGTAAAGCAGAGGGTAACAGAAAAAGTAGTGCAGGTGATGGGAGATTTCTCCCAGGTGTCTTCATACTAAATGTTCTGTAGGTCCCTCATTCATACACCTTATGGAACAGCTGGGACTGTGAAGCAACACAAACATAGGCACAGACACATGCACACAAACACACACACAATAACATACGCACTATACACACGTACACATGGATATTGTACTGTAGATATCTGGAAGTGGTGGAGTAGGGGCCTGAGGGCACACAGTGTGTTGTGAAAGCAATTCGAGACTATTATTATGGTGGGAGATTATAATACCGTTATAATTAGCTCAATGGACCGTAAAGGAAATCACACTAAAAACAATCACCCTCATGCTCTTAAGGAAATCGTGAATGGGCCTCCTGTAGCTCAGTTGGTAGAGCATGGCGCTTGCAACGCCAGGGTTGTGGGTTTGTTTCCCACGGGGGGCCAGTGTGAAAAAAATGTATGAAAAATGTATGCACTCACTAATTGTAAGTCGCTCTGGATAAGAGCGTCGGCTAAATGACTAAAATGTAAAATGTGAATGTCATGGATACATTAGAACTAGTAGATATATGGAGGCTTAAATATCCTGATCTAGTGAGATATACAAGGCGGAGACTCAATCAAGCTAGTCGTCTTGACTTCTTTCTTATGTCATTTTCATTGGCACCAAAAGTTTAAAAAGTGTTGATAGGGGACAGAATGCGGTCGGACCATAATTTAATTGGCATATACATTACTCTTACTGAATTTCCATGTGTTCGAGGATATTGAACATTTAATCAAAGCCTATTGGATGATAACTTGTTTTTAACTAGGACAGAGGAATTTATAACTGATTTTTTCCAACATAACATAGGTAGAGCAAATCCCCTTATTGTATGGGACACCTTTAAATGTGCCTTTAGAGGCCATGCAATTCAGTACTCATCTCGAAAACAAAGGAAATTTAGGTCAAAAGAGTCCACACTAACAAAGGAAATAGAAGGTCTAACAGAACAGATAGATAGCAATAAAAACTGTAACATAGAGGCTCAGAATAAATTAGAAGAAAAACAAAAATAAATGGAGAAACTTATTCAAGAAAGATAAAGTGTAATATATTATAAAAATAAAGCAAACTGGATGGAATATGGGGAAAATGCACCAAATTATTTTTTAATCTTCAACATAGGAATGCTACCAAAAATAATTTATTGAAACTGGTGACAAATGACGGAGTCACCCATGATTCACCAAATTATATTTTGAAGGAGGAAACAAAGCACTTTAAGCATACGTTTTCATTTCAGTCGCCTCCATCTCCTCTAACTGAAGCAAATTGTAGAGATTTTTTTCTATTGATAATATAAAATTAACAGCCATGCAGAAAGACTCATGTGAAGGTGAAATTACAGAGGAGGAACTTCTGGATGCAATTAAAGACTTTAAGTCCGGGAAAACTCCAGGGTTGGATGGCATACCAGTCGAGGTATTCCAAACCTTTTTTGATATACTCAGACGAACGTTATTAGCATATTTTAACCACTCCTATGTAAATGGTAGATTATCAGACACTCAAGAAGAAGGTCGGATTTGATTATTACTGAAACAGGATAGAAGTGGAAAATATAAAGATCCAGTCCATAAAAAAAAATGGAGGCCCCTTACACTTCAGTATTGTGATGCAAAAATTCTAGCAAAATGTATAGCACATAGAATTAAAAAGGTATTGTCTGACATTATTCATTCTAATCAGACAGGTTTTTTACATGGGCGATACATTGGAGATAATATAAGGCTGGAAGTACTGGAAAGTACTGGAAACAGAACACTATGAAAAAAACTGGGAAACCAGGCCTACTATTCATAGCAGACTTCGAAAAGGCTGGCTGGGGTAAATATATAAATGCCTGGAGCATTTCAACTTTGGACAATCTCTTATCAATTGGGTTAAAATCATGTATAGTATCCCTAGGTGTAAAATAGTAAATAATGGCTTTTTCTCCGAAAGTTTTAAACTGTCAAGAGGAGTGAAACAAGGTTGTCCATTATCGGCAAATCTATGTATTATTGCCATTTGAGATGTTAGCTATTAAAATCAGATCCAACAATTATATCAATGGATTAGAAATCCAGGGCTTAAAAACAAAGGTGTCATTGTACACTGATGATTCATGTTTTCTTTTAAATCCACAACTTGAATCCCTCCACAGCCTCATAGAGGATCTAGATACATTTTCTAACCACTGGATTACAACCAAATTATGATAACTGTACTATATTACGTATTGGATCACTAAAAAATACAATTTTTACTTTATCATGTAGTTTACCAATAAAATGGTCTGATGGTGATGTGGATATACTCGGAATACATATCCCAAATGAAATAAATGATCTCACTCCAATACATTTTAATAGAAAGTTAGCAAAAATAGATAAGATCTTGCTACCATGGAAAGGTAAATACCTGTCAATTTGTGGAAAAATCACCCTGAGTAACTCTTTAGTATTATCCCAGTTTACCTATTTGCTTATGGTCTTGCCTACGCCTAGCGAACTGTTTTGGAAATTATATGCGAAAAAAAATATTATATTTTATTTGGAACGGCAAGCCAGACAAAATTAAACTGGCCTATTTATATAATGAATATGAATTCGGAGGACATAAATGATTAAATATTAAAGCATTAGACCTATCACTAAACGCTTCAGTCATACAAAAGTTATACTTAAAACCGAACTGGTTCTCCAGCAAATTAGTAAGATTGTCTCACCCAATGTTCAAGAATGGCCCTTTTCCCCTTTATACAGATTACAACCTCTCACTTTAAGTTATTTGAAAAGGAAATAATCTCAGAAATATCACAATTTCTAAAACAAGCCATAGAAAGTTGGTTGCAATTTCAATTTAATCCTCCAGAAATGACAGAACAAATAATGCAACAAATATTGTGGTTAAACTCAAATATACTAATTGATAAAAAAAATTTTTAAAAGGTATATTCTTTGTAAATTATATTATAGGTAGGACTGGTGGAGTTATGTCGCACATACAGCTAACAAAAACGTATGGAAATGTCTGCTCTACCCAAAATTACAACCAAATAATTGCAGCCTTACCGTAAAAATGGAAGAGGAAAGTGGAAGGAAGAGAAAGTAAGGAACTTGTCTGTCAGCCTTGCATTAAAGAAAATAATTGGTTAAAGAAAATTGTGATAAATAAAAAAGTATACCAGTTTCATTTCAGGACCAAAGGATTGACAGCCGTCCCATATAGATTGCAAAATAGTTGGGAAGAGATTTCTGACGTACCGATTCCATGGCATAGTTTTTATGAATTGATACGCAAAACGACGCTGGATTCAAAACGTATAATTTTTCAATTTAAATTATTATATAAAAATTCTTGCTACCAATAGAATGTTATTTATATGGGGGATACAATCTTCCCAGCTCTGCAAATTTTGCTGCGAAGAGACATAATCATTAGATCATTTGTTTTGGTACTGTCCTTGTTTTTGGACACAGGTCCAAGAATGGCTAAAGGATTGCAATAATCACATGGAGCTAACCCTGCAGATAGCACTACTGGGTGATCTGAAAAGTCATAGCAATCGATCAATAATATAATAATACTTTTAGCAAAAATGTTTATATTCAATTTACGATCTGTAGAAACAATGAGAACAGAAAGGTTCAGAACTTTTGTAAAACATCACAGTACAGTTGAAAAATATATGGCAAATAGAAATCCAATATGGATGGTGTTACGAGATAGATGGGAGGTGTTGAATGGAGCTGAAGGATGGGACTAATAACAGCAACTAATAACAACAAGATAACTAATGTAAAGCATACTGTGGCCATAATAAGTATATAGGTTATATATTGTGACCTCTACATGCTTTGTAAGTAGGAAAACCTGCAAAATCGTCAGTGTATCAAATACTTGTTCTCCCCACTGAATATATATATATATATATATATATATATATATATATATATATATATATATGTGTGTGTGTATGTGTGTATGTTTTTACAGTGAGGGAAAAAAGTATTTGATCTCCTGCTGATTTTGTACGTTTGCCCACTGACAAAGACATGATCAGTCTATAATTTTAATGGTAGGTTTATTTGAACAGTGAGAGACAGAATAACAACCAAAAAATTCAGAAAAATGCATGTCAAAAATGTTATAAATTGATTTGCATTTTAATGAGGGAAATAAGTATTTGACCCCTCTGCAAAACATGACTTAGTAATTGGTGGCAAAACCCTTGTTGGCAGTCACAGAGGTCAGACATTTCTTGTAGTTGGCCACCAGGTTTGCACACATCTCAGGAGGGATTTTGTTCCACTCCTCTTTGCAGATCTTCTCCAAGTCATTAAGGTTTCGAGGCTGACGTTTGGCAACTCGAACCTTCAGCTCCCTCCACAGATTTTCTATGGGATTAAGGTCTGGAGACTAGCTAGGCCACTCCAGGACCTTAATGTGCTTCTTCTTGAGCCACTCCTTTGTTGCCTTGGCCGTGTGTTTTGGGTCATTGTCATGCTGGAATACCCATCCATGACCCATTTTCAATGCCCTGGCTGAGGGAAGGAGGTTCTCACCCAAGATTTGACGGTACATGGCCCCGTCCATCGTCCCTTTGATGCTGTGAAGTTGTCCTGTCCCCTTAGCAGAAAAACACCCCCAAAGCATAATGTTTCCACCTCCATGTTTGACGGTGGGTATGGTGTTCTTGGGGTCATAGGCAGCATTCCTCCTCCTCCAAACACGCCGAGTTGAGTTGATGCCAAAGAGCTCCATTTTGCTTTCATCTGACCACAACACTTTCACCCAGTTCTCCTCTGAATCATTCAGATGTTCATTGGCAAACTTCAGACGGGCATGTATATGTGCTTTCTTGAGCAGAGGGACCTTGCGGGCGCTGCAGGATTTCAGTCCTTCGCGGCGTAGTGTGTTACCAATTGTTTTCTTGGTGACTATGGTCCCAGCTGCCTTGAGATCATTGACAAGATCCTCCCATGTAGTTCTGGGCTGATTCCTCATCGTTCTCATGATCACTGCAACTCCACAAGGTGAGATCTTGCATGGAGCCCTAGGCCGAGGGAGATTGACCGTTATTTTGTGTTTTTTTCATTTGCGAATAATCGTACCAACTGTTGTCACCTTCTCACCAAGCTGCTTGGCGATGGTCTTGTAGCCCATTCCAGCCTTGTGTAGGTCTACAATCTTGTCTCTGACATCCTTGGAGAGCTCTTTGGTCTTGGCCACGGTGGAGAGTTTGGAATCTGATTGATTGATTGCTTCTGTGGACAGGTGTCTTTTATACAGGTAACAAGCTGAGATTAGGAGCACTCCCTTTAAGAGTGTGCTCCTAATCTCAGCTCGTTACCTGTATAAAAGACACCTGGGAGCCAGAAATCTTTCTCATTGAGAGGTGGCCAAATACTTATTTCCCTCATTAAAATGCAAATCAATTTATAACATCTTTGACATGCATTTTTCTGGATTTTGTTGTTGTTATTCTGTCTCTCACTGTTCAAATAAACCTACCATTAAAATTATAGACTGATAATTCCTTTGTCAGTGGGCAAACGTACAAAATCAGCAGGGGATCAAATACTTTTTTCCCTCACTGTAGTCCCATATTCATAGCACGCAAGACTACATCAAGCTTATGACTTTGAATTGTGAATTTGTTGGATGCATTTGCTGTTTGTTTTGGTTGTGTTTCAGAATATTTTGTGCCCATTACAAATGAATGGTAAAAAATGTATTGTGTCATTTTGGAGTCACTTTTATTGTAAGTAAGAATAGAATATGTTTCTAAACACTTCTACATGAATCTGGATGCTACCATGATTACGGATAATCATGAATGAATCGTGAATAATGATGAGTGAGAAAGTTACAGATGCATAAATATCATAACCCCAAGACATGCTAATCACTCACCATAACGATAAGAGGGGAGGTTAGCGTTTTTTGGGGGGTATGATATTTTACCATGTAGTGATGGAGATGACGGTTATGCATAAGATATTAGAATGTTATAGCTAATTGAATTGAGTGAAGTCAACAAGGGGAACTAGCTAGCTACTTCTGTTGAATGTTTTCTCAAGTACTGCGGTTGAGGCAGACAGACATGATGGAGCAGCAAGGCTTCCACTTTGAGAAAAGTATGGCTGCAAGGAAAGAATATTAGTAGTACGGTGTTATCAATATTACTCTATTTGTTTAATGTACAGTACCTGTCAAACGTTTGGACACACCTACTAATTCAAAGGTTTTTCTTTCTTTTTAGTATTTTCTACACTGTAGAATAATAGTGAAGACATCAAAACTATGAAATAACACATATGGAATCATGTAGTAACCAAAAAAGTGTTAAACAAATCTGATTTTAGATTCTTTGAAGTAGCCACCCTTTGCCTTGATGACAGCTTTGCACACTCTTGGCATTCTCTCAACCAGCTTCATGAGGTAGTCACCTGGAACACATTTAAATTAACAGGTGTGCCTTCTTAAAAGTTAATTTGTGGAATTTATTTCCTTCTTAATGCGTTTGAGTCAATCAGTTGTGTTGTGACAAGGTAGTGGGGTATACAGAAGATAGACCTATTTGATAAAAGACGAAGTCCATATTATGGCAAGAACAGCTCAAATAAGCAAAGAGAAACTCTGCAGCGATACCCCATCCCATCTGGTTTGCACTTAGTGGGACTATCATTTGTTTTTCAACAGGACAATGACCCAACACACCTTCAGGCTGTGTAAGGGCTATTTGACCAAGAAGGAGAGTGATGGAGTACTGCATCAAATGACCTGGCCTCCACAATCACCCGACTTCAACCCAATTGAGATGGTTTGGGATGAGTTGGACCGCAGAGTGAAGGAAAAGCAGCCAACAAGTGCTCAGCATATGTGGGACCTCCTTCAAGACTGTTGGAAAAGCATTCCAGGTGAAGCTGGTTGAGAGAACGCCAAGAGTGTGCAAAGCTGTGCTATTTCATAGTTTTGATGTCTTCACTATTATTCTACAATGTTGAAAATAGTTTTAAAAAATAAGAAAAACCCTTGAATGAGTAGGTGTGTACAAACTTTTGACTGGTACTGTATTTCTCCTATTTATGTTGTAAGATATTGACAGTTACTCTGGTAACCATGATAACATATGTACACTACACAGTGACTACTGCATTGATATAGCCTATGTCCTATGGGGAATTACAAAACATCCTAAATTATAGTTAATAGCTTCAGAATCTCAGAGCATTTATACTAGAAAACTATGGCTTGAAATTCATGAATGGATATGTATAAAATATCCACATTTACCAATGTTTACCTTTGATAATATTAAATGGTTATGCTAGTTGTTCCGATGCCAACTTTTGTATTAACATGTATTCTCTTGGCCAATTTGTATATTCATAAATGCAAATAAGGAGGGATTTTTTGTATATATTTTTTTTATTATTGAGCTTCTACAATTTTATAAATCCTTTAAATTTGTGAAACATAAAAAGTCAACAGAAATGCTAGAAGTCATGTCTCTTAATGTTTGTTAATGTCTTAATGCCTTGTTTAATCACTGTGTCCTGAATTATTCTTTTTTGTATTTTTCTTCACCCGGTATTTTATTATGTATCCTGGATTGTCCCTGAAATGTACCATTATTGTATTATTGTTGTCAATGAAGGTTTTTAATAGCTATGGAAATGTATCATGTTTGTTTTTACTTACAAGTGGCTGCTGCGTCCCTTCTCACAAGGTTTGCACTCGAGTGATTGACAAAGGCAAATACCAGGGCCAGATGTGGGTCGGTGGGCGCCATTGCGTTGTCATGTTGGACAAAAGCAAATTCTCCCATAAGAGAAAGGTATGTGTTCAATGCATTTTATGCTGATCATGTTCCCATTAGAACAAATGTTTATGACTGAAAAGATTCAAGACACCATAAGTAGGATTTCTGTTCAAAGGGTAGTTTGGTTAATAGAGATTAAAACATGCTATTACTTTTTTTGTGACGTTTTGAAAAGTAACATGAGCTCTTCCTCTGTTTCTGCAATTCAACCGCGGACCAGCCTGGCGGCGTACAAAGAAGTGAGTCTTGTGCTTGCTTCAGGTGGGGCAGAACACATAAAGGCCAGTTCTGAGGGCAGAAGAGGCCGGTCATTCAAGACCAAGATCTTTTGCCCACCATCAGACATGGTAACGCATTACATTGCGATTCAGACAGTGTGAGCACTGCAATTCAGTCCAAATCTCATGGATTACATCAGGTAAAAATGTTGTATGAAAATACCCCTTTGTAAAAAACAAACAGTCAACATCATTCATAGAGACATGTCAAACCTTTGGACAGAAGACCAATTGGACCTGACTAAAGCTGGACATCTTTGCAACAAGCCTTATGGTTAGATTTGAAATGTCATTTTAGAAATAAGCCAAGCCTATTGATTAATGCCAGTATGTGTATTGAATTGCACAGACCTGAAAACTCTCAGGACACTACTATCACAACCTATTTTGATATCAATAATACCAAATGAGCAAAAGATGATTGAAATATGTAGCCATGTCCCATCTTGATGTGTTTTATGGATCTCCTGTAAACTGAAGATTTCATTTCTGTGGTACAATGTTTATACTGCAGGAACGCTGAATAGCCTGGACGCCACATTGCAGGGATTATATTGCCTTGAGCAGGAGCCAGTATTAAGATGCTAGCATACTGCTGTCATGGGGCCTGGGACTGAAAGCAATAGCTAGGATGGTAACTCATCATCTCAGACTATTGCCGTGCTGGAGAGAAAATAATGTACCCCCAGTTGCTGCCTTGGTCCGTGCATGATACATCATTGACAAGCATAGGCTCTTGGTATGTAGAGTCATCACATACAGTGAAAATACCCTCAAATTAAAGCTGACAGTCTGCACTTTAACCTCATAGTAATTGTATCATTTCAAATCCAAAGTGCTGGAGTACAGAGCCAAAACAACAAAAAATATATTCTGGTCGAGAAGTGCATACAATGTGTAATACGAGTTTACCCACTCAGAAGCAGGTAATACACTGCAGGCCCTTACTGGATGAGGAGTCTCCCGCCTGCATAAATCATCAACTTGAATTTCTGCTACCTCCTGTAGAGATGACGGATAAATCAATGTCACCTCTCCAACTACTTTTGGAAGAGTGAAAAGTATGAATATACTGTATGTATTTTAATGCAGTATAGCTTGTTTGAAGGGAAAGGGTCTACAGTATGTTCCCTGTGAAATGTGTGTAGGATGTAGGTTTGAAGGGTTTGTAAGCCAAGGATAACTGTTCTAGTAGACAATTTGACATTTGATATATCTTCACATCACAAATGCAAATGTATTGTAGCTCTGCTGGTATTCGTCAAATTTGACCACGCCCCTTTGATATGTTATAGGGCTACCCCAAAGTAATACAGATGGAAACATCACCATATCACGTGCAAGGGTTAACTGTGATGTAGTCACTTATGACCTTCTAAGAAAGCGGCATGGTTGATCGAGCACAGCGCTGTTTCTCATCTGATGTCTGGCCCATAATTTATGACACACGCTCAGGGCCTACTGGTGTAAATGATAAGCTCCAGCGTTTCACGAGTAAGGGACAGACAGAGAGAAGGGTACATCTATGGGAACATCTACATATACTGCAGCTAATGATTCAGGGTTATATGCAACGCAGCAACACCTTGGCCAGTGTCCACATGACATAATAATATTATAACCATTGTTGAACTGCCAATTATTAAATATTGTGGACAGGCAAAAGAAAATGTGAGCTATAAAAGTGTTCGAAAATAAAACATAACACGAATCATATACTGTACGTCATCTGCCCATGAATCACAGTTTTCAGACAAATAAATCACGTGAATTAATATGATTATTTATGTGACAATTTATATTTTTCACGTGAAATGTTCACGAGACAGACACGTGGTTTTGAAACACGTGTGAAGTTTCACATGGTCATTTTCACGTGTTTTTCCCTTGAAAAAATCTCATTTATTTCCCACCACATGTTTTCCCCACTTTCAGCTACAACTGGTCTCCCATCCAGGAACTGATCCTGCTTAGCTTCAGAGGTAAACCAGCAGTGGGAAGCATAGTGCTATGTTGCTGTAATAAATGTTCCAAAACTTGCAAGTGGACAAACAGCAGTGAAGCAAAGGCCACAGTAACATAACTAAAGATAGTAAGGGCCCAGTGCACTACTTTTGTGAAAAAAGTCATATATATATATTTTTTTAAATTATTTTTCAGGGGGTGCTGAAGCACCCTCAGCACCCCTACATCCCGCGGCTATGGACCTGACAGTGTGCCTTTCAACCAGAGTATGTGAGCCAAGTTGAGCATCGGAAATCCACTTGTGCCGCTCAGGAGCTCCACATCCTTTCCAACCGCTCCGCTACAAACCGCTCCTCGCTCACAGGAAAAAAAACTGCCTCTCCTTACATTAAAATCACCATTTAACCAACACCCATCTATTTTTGTGACTACCTGGACCTTCCATTTGGTTTTTAAGTATTGAAACCAAACCATATGATTTGAATGAAAAGTATTTTAATAAACAACATGAAAAGGTCATCAACACACTCCCTCTCTTGCTCTGGTCCTCCTCATCTTTGTAAGTGTCCTTGATTTTGCACCTGTGTGTTTTATCAGTTTCTTTATGAAAATATTTAGCAAACTCCATGACAGTAGCTAAAGCAAGGGCTATAGCAGCACACAAGTATCCTACAAATGCATGCTGGGCCGGGCATGCCCTGAGCTGGTGAAGTGAAGTGAGCGCTACTGGAGTGCTACTGGAGCGAAATTGGAGCGGGCAAGAAGGCTGACGCTTCACCTTTTGGGGAACTCGCTCTGCGCTCCAGTCAAATTGGGCATGCTATGCTCTTTTGCTCCTTGCTCCAGCTCTGCTCCGCTCACGTACTCTGCTTTCAACTCATCTATTTTTGTGTTACAACCATTTAGGAACAATGAGAAGAAAGTGGTTCAGCTGTGGGGCAATGCAAGCAGCTCCTCCAGCAGACTCCCCCTCTTTCCAGATGCCACTGACCAAGCGGCCCACCATCAGACAGGTGAGGATGTTCTGCCTTGGGAAGCAAGGGCAGGAGTGGCATCAAAATGGCTGAAAAATGCCTTGGTGTCCTGATTCCTCCCTTCTTCCAATGGTCTGCACTCGGTTGCTCCCCTTCATGGACTTCAGAGCAATGGATTGGTATACAACCATGGTTGGAGGCAGTTCCACCATATTCCTTACACCACCAGTCCATTCCTTTTAAGGCCATGAGGGGGATTGTATGAGTGCATTCTTCGGTTTAGGGGTAAATAGCTGTGGCAATAGTCTACAGTAGCTCAGTGTTTCTTGTTTTTAGTCCTAATGGACAACAGTGTGTACATTGTCATCCCTACCAGTGCTGTAACATGTCATTTAACTATTCAATAAGACCCTCCTTGGGTTAATTTAGTTAAATTAGGGTTGGAGAGTACAGTAACAACAAAAAAGTAGGGTATTTTATTTGTGACTAGTGCACTTATCATGAGTTGTACATTGATAATCTGTGTTTTAGGTTTCTACCCATGCTAACCTTTTTGCATAATTTGTTCTAATTTTTCTCTGGCTGATGACCTGTCTACATAGCTGAGAGAAATCAAAGAGTAAAATCACTTCGTACCCAATAAAATACTACTAACTAATATTTCTAACTGTACTGATGAAAAAGAGGAGGGCAGACTTATCCATTGTTGCTGAGCTGTGTTCAGTCAAATTTACAGTGCCACTTTGAAACTAGTCACATGTTCAATAAGGTATTCTGCAAGTAGATTACAATACAAAAATGTTGTTGCTCTTCAGTGAAGATCTGCCAATCGTATGTTGGAAACCATTATTAAGGAAACCTAGTCAAACAGTTTGTGTAAATTGTAACCTGTTTCTTTAATACCAGTGAATCTACGGACAAAAATAACTGTGTTACCTGTAGGAAAATGTCTCTATCACAGGTCACCAAGGGTACAGTAAGGTATATCCTTAATAAAATAACTTGTGATGGTTAATTGTGGAGACTGATTGCAATGGCATGGGCATGATAAATCGATGAACTAGTTAAACACTTATCTGCTTTATGCCTCTCAATTTCCATTTGACATTGGCAAGGAAAAACTAAATTTGCAATATAATTTAGCTATACCTATGGTTTGCAGCTTTAACAGTATTGAGTCAAGCAAGAGCTTTCAGTCGTGTTCCCCTGCTCAGACGTTGCATGCATCAACCAATGGTTGCGTGCAACGTCATCGACTGTGCTAACGACACCAGATTACTAAAACATATGATGTGAATAACTGAAACGTTAAATACCTAGCGAGATGTTGTAAGATCTCATCTGGCACGCGTCAGCAACATCTGAGCAGGGGAACACAACCTTACTGTTTAAAAAAATATGGTGTCACAGTATTGGAGTGGCAGAGTAGGCAGGTGGGCTTCCTATTTCCTGATAGTTTTTTGGGACAAATACACACAACTTCATGATATTGTTACTTGCCATATACTTGCCATATATGCATAGCCATTGATGTGTTTAGAAAACGTTGTGAATGGCTTTGGTTATGTTGCACTGCAAAAAAATAAAAGCTAGCTAAATGATCACAGCAATTTGTATGATTATGGTTTTGCAGCTATCTAAATGACCAGACAACTTGCTAGCTAATTTATTAGCCTGGTAGCTAACAGAGCAAGGTGCTGGAGCTAATAGTTCAGAGGATTCAATCAACACATCTATCTATCTTCTGGAATTAGCAATCAAATTATGTTATACATTAACAAACGAGTTGCTTGCTAGTTAGCTAGCTACATATAGCCATGGAATTAGCAGAGCACACTGTTGTCTGACATCCTAGCCAGCTTGCTTTCTATCTAACGTAGCTAGCTACATGTACACTACACATGAGCTGTTATGTAGCTTGCAGCACCTTGTCCAATCTGTCACTCCTTCTCCCACGAACTGCTTGCACGTGTTGACTGGTTGTAGCAACAGTAACTATGGGGTGGAGTTGTGGGAGGGGAGCAGCATATCAGCTTAGAAAACGTTTGCTTGTGACGCAGATCGGCACGACGGTCAGTCAGATTTGGTAGGCAGTGACATCAGGCTTTGACACTGGCACAAAAAAGCCCTCTCTTGTTACTTGAGCATATGGGCACTGTGCGTCACGGCTGGATACGTTGCGCTTCCGCCCTCAAAATCCATGCCATTACCAACCGCATTACTTCTAAGACCTGCTTTTTGTTGGTCTTAAATCTCCCGAAATGCGCTGCATGAAAGTGTCAGTTTTGCCCTTGTTTTCAAGGACACATCTCAAATATTGCCACCCCTCCCACCTCAGCACAACGAGCAAATATTAGACAGGTAAATTGCTGAACCTGGCTGGCACATGGGCTGGAAAATGCGAGAGCGCCAGTTTTTACATGCTGAAATTGCAAACTAACGTGCATTTGGCACTTGCGCGTCCTAGAGCCAGCCGAAAATAGAGCCCGCAAACTCATCATGGATGTCTGAATGCAGGTTTAGGTGTAATTCAAAGCAGGTGTGGTTCCTTGTTGTACACTATTGCAACTATTTTAGAAGTATGTGTGTTCAAAGTTAACTTGGTCACCATTTATAAATATCTAATTTTGTCCAACCATCATAACTGCTTGCTACCCCACAAGGCTTCTACTCTGGATCTAAATTATGTTTATTCCACCCTTGCAGACCCAATGCAAGAATCTATCCAGGGGAAATGTTTCCCCAAAATGAAACAATATTATCAGTCACAGGTGAACTGACATTGGGGAAAATAGTGCATTTGAGGTAGGGAGAAAACAATAGCTTCTATAACGTTCACATGAATGCTCTCTGGCGTGATGTGTGAATTGTTTCCTGAGTTGACAAAGGTGGAAAAGCAAATATGTACAGATGTAGGAACATAACTTGGTCACTCTTTTGTTGCTGAGAATGTTCCTACAATGCAGGAAATGCAAGGCTTCTAATGATTGTAATTTCCACTTAGAAATGTCAGACTTGATTTGCCCTAACGAAAAATGTAGCAACACCTACAAAAATGTCCATTATTTCACATTTCCTGTTGCTGCAGGATTATGTTCCTGCTGTAGCAAACTGGCTCAAATTAAGATCCTATATCTGTACCCTAAATCTTAGCTGAAGCCTACATCTTTTCCCAACTGGGGTAATTCATTATTGTGGCCAGCCATAAATCCAACACTGGCTAAGACAGCTAATTACATCCCATAAAAAGGTGACAGTTAACAGTTCTCTGTCTCCTCGGGCGTTACACAGGAAGAGGGAGACTCAAGGACAATGTGGAACAAAGTATATGTCCCAAATGGCACCCTATTCCATATGTGGTGTACTACTTTGACCATGTCACATATGCCTCTGGTCAAAGGTGGTGCATGACACTAACCGTGGCATATTTCCTGGAATATATAACTTGGAACATAACCTGGGCATATTTCCTGATGTGTCTTGTTGTTTTCCTGGAATACAGCAGACACATCAGAATCATGATTAGATGATTGGCCACATGAAATAACATGATATAACAGTCATTGCAACCAACATAACAACTCTGATTTCCACAGATCTATCATGCAATCTTGCAATATGGCACAGCAAAACGTTATGGAAATGAAATTAGGATTTAAACCTAGAGGAGGCATTAAGGTATTCCAAGCCACTATCTACAATGTTATCTCCTGGTAAATTGTCAAGTGGTGTAACTGGAGTGTATCGATTAGTCAACCTCATTACGGTCCGTGGTGCTGTGTTCATAACAATGGTCTGTCAGCATTATAAATGGATTCGGGGCTGTGAGTGACACTTCTTGCCAAGCATGCAGTGTATAAATGGCGCTTGTTCCCCTACTGAAATGCAGATCCATTTGAATTGAAAGCCACATCACGTCTAAGATTTCTATCACAGAGGATACTATACGCTATCCAGAGTGAACCTCTTTGGCCAAGGTCAAAAGGAGACACAGAATCAGAAGATGAGCAGCTAGTCAGTGAGGGTGTGGGGGATGGATGATGGAGGAGGATATCAATCAAATCAAAATGTATTTATCGTGTACACAGATTAGCAGATGTTAAAGCAGGTGCAGCGAAATGGTTGTGTTTTTCTAGCTCCAGCAGTGCAGTAAATGTCTAACAGTACAATACTAATACACAAATAATTTCAGAAAAAGAAATAAATAAATAAATAAAAAAATAAATTAAGAAATATCAGAACGAGCAGTATTGCAACGAGCAATGTCAGAGTCCGGAATATAAATACATGGTGTGTATAGACATGGACAATATAGGAAAAAGTTATGTACAGCAGTAGTTACAGTGGGGAAAAAAAGTATTTAGTCAGCCACCAATTGTGCAAGTTCTCCCACTTAAAAAGATGAGAGAGGCCTGTAATTTTCATCATAGGTACACGTCAACTATGACAGACAAAATGAGAAAAAAATATCCAGAAAATCACATTGTAGGATTTTTAATGAATTTATTTGCAAATTATGGTGGAAAATAAGTATTTGGTCAATAACAAAAGTTTCTCAATACTTTGTTATATACCCTTTGTTGGCAATGATACAGGTCAAACGTTTTCTGTAAGTCTTCACAAGATTTTCACACACTGTTGCTGGTATTCTGGCCCATTCCTCCATGCAGATCTCCTCTAGAGCAGTGATGTTTTGGGGCTGTCGCTGGGCAACACAGACTTTCAACTCCCTCCAAAGATTTTCTATGGGGTTGAGATCTGGAGACTGGCTAGGCCACTCCAGGACCTTGAAATGCTTCTTACGAAGCCACTCCTTCGTTGCCCGGGCGGTGTGTTTGGGATCATTGTCATGCTGAAAGACCCAGCCACGTTTCATCTTCAATGCCCTTGCTGATGGAAGGAGGTTTTCACTCAAAATCTCACAATACATGGCCCCATTCATTCTTTCCTTTACACGGATCAGTCGTCCTGGTCCCTTTGCAGAAAAACAGCCCCAAAGCATGTTTCCACCCCCATGCTTCACAGTAGGTATGGTGTTCTTTGGATGCAACTCAGCATTCTTTGTCCTCCAAACACGACGAGTTGAGTTTTTACCAAAAAGTTATATTTTGGTTTCATCTGACCATATGACATTCTCCCAATCCTCTTCTGGATCATCCAAATGCACTCTAGCAAACTTCAGACGGGCCTGGACATGTACTGGCTTAAGCAGCGGGACATGTCTGGCACTGCAGGATTTGAGTCCCTGGCGGCGTAGTGTGTTACTGATGGTAGGCTTTGTTGCTTTGGTCCCAGCTCTCTGCAGGTCATTCACTAGGTCCCCCCGTGTGGTTCTGGGATTTTTGCTCACCGTTCTTGTGATCATTTTGACCCCACGGGGTGAGATCTTGCGTGGAGCCCCAGATCGAGGGAGATTATCAGTGGTCTTGTATGTCTTCCATTTCCTAATAATTGCTCCCACAGTTGATTTCTTCAAACCAAGCTGCTTACCTATTGCAGATTCAGTCTTCCCAGCCTGGTGCAGGTCTACAATTTAGTTTCTGGTGTCCTTTGACAGCTCTTTGGTCTTGGCCATAGTGGAGTTTGGAGTGTGACTGTTTGAGGTTGTGGACAGGTGTCTTTTATACTGATAACAAGTTCAAACAGGTGCCATTAATACAGGTAACGAGTGGAGGACAGAGGAGCCTCTTAAAGAAGAAGTTGCAGGTCTGTGAGAGCCAGAAATCTTGCTTGTTTGTAGGTGACCAAATACTTATTTTCCACCATAATTTGCAAATAAATTCATTAAAAATCCTACAATGTGATTTTCTGTATATTTTTTTCTCATTTTGTCTGTCATAGTTGACGTGTACCTATGATGAAAATTACAGGCCTCTCTCATCTTTTTAAGTGGGAGAACTTGCACAATTGGTGGCTGACTAAATACTTTTTTCCCCCACTGTATATGAATGAGTTATGTCGAGAATACAGTATTTACACAGCTTAATTTCTCAGATATCAAATTAAATTTCAACAAAAGAATGTTGCAAGAATGCATATCTTATATTTACTACAGAAACAATTTCAGAAGAATAAACATGTAAATATTATTAAAGTGATCAGTGTTCAACGACTCTGTGGTCCTCTGTAGCTGAATTGGTAGAGCATGGAGCTTGTAACGCCAGGGTAGTGGGTTGGATCCCATGTGTATGCACATATGACTGTAAGGCGTGTTGGATAAAAGTGTCTGCTAAATGGCATATTATATTATTATGCAATCCTAGAAAAAAACCGAAAACGGTTCATCTGCTGTCCACATAGGATAACCCTTTGAAGAACCCTTTTTGGTTCCAGGTAGAACCCTATTGGGTTCCATGTAGAACCTTTTCCCCAGAGTGTTCTACATGGATCCCAAAAGAGTTCTACCTAGAACCAAAAAGGGTTTGCCTATGGGGACAGCCAAAGAACCCTTTTGGAACCCTTTCTTCTAAGAGTGCAGGGCAGCAATCTCTAAGGTGTAGCGTAGAGTACAGGGTGGTAGCCGGCTAGCGACAGTGTCTAAGGTGCAGTGAAGGGTACAAGGCGGAGACCAGCTAGTGATGATTGTTCAACAGTCTGATGGCCTGGAGATATAAGCTGTTTTTTTTTTTATTATCTTGGTCCCAGCTTTCATGCAAATCAAATCAAATCAAATTGTATTTGTCACATGCGCCGAATACAGCGGGTGTAGACCTCACAGTGAAATGCTTACTTACAAGCCCTTAACCAGTTTTAAGAAAGAATGCCTAAAAAAATCACAAAAAAATACAATATAAAATAATACAAAATAAAAGTAACAAATAATTAAAGAGGAGCAGTAAAAATAACAATAGCAAGGCTATATACAGGGGGTACCGGTACCAAGTCAATGTGCAGGGGCACCGGTTAGTCGAGGTAATTGAGGTAATATGTACATGTAATATATGTAGAGTTATTAAAGTGACTATGCATAGATAATAAACAGAGTAGCAGCAGCGTAGTCTGGGTAGCCATTTGATTAGATGTTCAGGAGTCTTATGGCTTGGGGGTAGAAGCTGTTTAGAAGCCTCTTGGACCTAGACTTGGCGCTCCGGTACCGCTTGCCGTGCGGTAGCAGAGAGAACAGTCTTTGACTAGGGTGGCTGGAGACTTTGACAATTTTCAGGGCCTTCCTCTGACACCGCCTGGTATAGAGGTACTGGATGGCAGGACGCTTGGGCCAAGTGATGTATTGGGCCGTACGCACTACCCTCTGTAGTGCCTTGCAGTCGAAGGCCGAGCAGTTGCCATGCCACGCAGTGATGCAACCAGTCAGGATGCTCTCGATGGTGCAGCTGTAGAACCTTTTGAGGATCTGAGGACGCATGCCAAATCTTTTCAGTCTCCTTAGGTGGAATAGGTTTTCTCGTGCCCTCTTCACGACTGTCTTGGTGTGCTTAGACCATGTTAGTTTGTTGGTGATGTGGACACCAAGGAACTTGAAGCTCTCAACCTGCTCCACTACAGCCCCGTCGATGAGAATGGGGGTGTCCTCGGTCCTCTCCTTTTTCCTGTAGTCCACAATCATCTCCTTTGTCTTGATCACGTTGAGGGAGAGGTTGTTATCCTGGCACCACACGGCCAGGTCTCTGACCTCCTCCCTATAGGCTGTCTCGTCGTTGTCGGTGATCAGGCCTACCACTGTTGTGTCATTGGCAAACTGAATGATGGTGTTGGAGTCGTGCCTGGCCATGCAATCATGAGTGAACAGGGAGTACAGGAGGGGACTGAGCACCTACCCCTGAGGGGCCCCCGTGTTGAGGATCAGCGTGGCACATGTGTTGTTACCTATTCTTACCATCTGGGGGCGGCCCATCAGGAAGTCCAGGATCCAGTTGCAGAGGTAGGTGTTTAGTCCCAAGGGTCCTGAACTTAGTGATGAGCTTTGAGGGCACTATGGTGTTGAACACTAAGCTGTAGTCAATGAATAGCATTCTCACGTAGGTGTTCCTTTGTCCAGGTGTGAAAGGGCAGTGTGGAGCGCAATAGAGATTGCATCATCTGTGGATCTGTTGGGGCGGTATGCAAATTCGAGTGGGTCTAGAGTTTCTGGGATAATGGTGTTGATGTGAGCCATGACCAGCCTTTCAAAGCACTTAATGGCTACAGACGTGAGTGCTACGGGTCGGTAGTCATTTAGGCAGGTTACCTTAGTGTTCTTGGGCACAGGGACTATGGTTGTCTACTTGAAACATGTTGGTATTACAGAATCAGAAAGGGAGAGGTTGAAAATGCCAGTTAGTCAGCGCATGCTCGGAGTACACGTCCTGGTAATCCGTCTGGCCCTGAGGCCTTGTGAATGTTGACCTGTTTAAAATTCTTACTCACATCGGCTACGGAGAGCGTGATCACACAGTCGTCCGGAACAGCTGATGCTCTCATGCATGTTTCAGTGTTACGAGCACAGAAGTAATTTAGCTCGTCTGGTAGGCTCGTGTCACTGGGCAGCTCACGGCTCTGCTTCCCTTAGTAGTCTGTAATAGTTTGCAAGCCATGCCACATCGTACGATTCGATCTTAGTCCTGTATTGACGCTTTGCCTGTTTGATGGTTCGTCGGAGGGCATAGCGGGATTTCTTATAAGCTTCCGTGTTATAGTCCAGCTCCTTGAAAGCGGCAGCTCTACCCTTTAGCTCAGTGCGGATGTTGCCTGTAATCCATGGCTTCTGGTTGGGGTATGTACGTACAATCACTGTGGGGACGACTTCATCGATTTACTTATTGATGAAGCCAGTGACTGATGTGGTGTACTCCTCAATGCCATCGGAAGAATCCCGGAACATATTCCAGTCTGTGCTAGCAAAACAGTCCTGTAGCTTAGCATCTGCTTCATCTGACCACTTTTTTATTGACCGAGTCACTGGTGCTTCCTGCTTCAGTTTCTGCTTGTAAGCAGGAATCAGGAGGATATAATTATGATCAGATTTGCCAAATGGAGGGCGAGGGAGAGCTTTGTAATCATCTCTGTGTGTGGAGTAAAGGTGGTCTAGAGTTTTTTTTCCCTCTGGTTGCACATTTAACATGCTGGTAGAAGTAGGATAAACGGATTTAAGTTTCACTGCATTAAAGTCCCCAGCCACTAGGAGCGCCGCCTCTGGATGAGCGTTTTCCTGTTTGCTTATGATCGTATACAGTTCATTGACTGCGGTCTTAGTGCCAGCATCGGTTTGTGGTGGTAAATAGACAGCTACGAAGAATATAGATGAAAAATCTCTTGGTAGATAGTGTGGTCTACAGCTTATCATGAGATACTCTACCTCAGGCGAGCAAAACTTTGAGACTTCCTTAGATATCGTGCACCAGCTGATGTTTACAAATATACATAGACCGCCACCCCTTGTCTTACCAGAGGCTGCTGTTCTATCGTACCGATACAGTGTATAACCCGTCAGCTGTATGTTATTTATGTCTTTGTTCAACCGCGACTCAGTTTTTACTGTCCCGTTGGTAGGATATTCGTGCCTGTAGTTCGTCCACTTTATTATCAAGCGATTGTAAGTTGGCCAATAGTATCGATGGCAAAGGCAGATTAGCCACTCGTCGCCGGTTCCTTACCAGGCCCCCCGATCTCCTTCCGCGATATCTCCTTTTCTTTCTACTGCGAATGACGGGGATGAGGGCCTTGTCGGTGTCTGGATCAAATCCCTCTCGTCCGACTCATTAAAGAAAAATTATTTGTCCAGTTCAAGGTGAGTAATCGCTGTTCTGATGTCCAGAAGCTTTTTTCGGTCATAAGAGACGGTAGCAGCAACATTATGTACAAAATAGGTTTCAAACAATGCGAAATAACACACAAAATAGCACGGTTGGTTAAGAGTCAAGGGGAGGCCGATGATATCAAGGATTCCCGTCAGACCAACTCCTTGAATGCCCTACCCTACTCCTTGAAGTTTGCAGTTGTGTCTAAAAAACACTATTTTGCTCGAAAGTATTTTTTTACCCTTTAGTGTATGTACTTACCTATATTTATACTTGGGATATCGCTTTTCAACAGTAAAAGTAAAAAATTCACGGGAGGACGTCTTTAAAGTTGATAAACCCACGTGTATATTATGTGGTCCTCTGTAGCTCAATTGGTAGAGCATGGCGCTTGTAATGCCAGGGTAGTGGGTTCGATCCCCAGGACCACCCATGTGTAAAAATGTATGCACACATGACTGTAAGTCGCTTTGGATAAAAGCGTCTGCTGAATGGCATATTATTATTTCATGTTTTGTGTGGACCCCAGGAAGAGTAGCTGCTGCTTTTGCAACAGCTAATGGGGATCCTAATAAAATACCAAATACCAATACCAATCAATCCATTAGATCTCCTGTTAAAAGCACTAAGTTGACACACTAATGCAACATTTTTCAATGTATTTTTTATATATACACAGTGCCTTCAGAAAGTATTCATACCCCTTGACCTACTCCACATGTTGTTGTCTTACAGCCTGAATTCAAAATTGATTAAACTGTTGTTGTTTTTTTCACCCATCTACACACAATACCCCATAATGGCAAAGTGAAAACATGTTTTTAGACATTTTATCTCATTTATTGAAAATGAAATACAGAAATATCTCATTTACATAAGTATTCACACCTCTGAGTCAATAGATGTTAGAATAACAATTGGCAGCAATTACAACTGTGAGTCTTTCTGGGTAAGTCTCTAAGAGCTTTACACAGCTGGATTGTACAATATTTGCACATTATTATTTTTCAAATTCTTCAAGCTCTGTCAAGTTGGCTGTTGATGATTGCTAGACAGCCATTTTCAAGTCTTGCCATATATTTTGTAACTAGGCCACTCAGGAACATTCAATGTCATCTAGGTAAGCAACTCCAGTGTACAGTCGTGGTCAAAAGTTTTAAGAATTACGCAAATATTAATTTTCACAAAGTCTGCTGCCTCAGTTTTTATGATGGCAATTTGCATATACTCCAGAATGTTATGAAGAGTGATCAGATGAATTGCAATTAATTGCAAAGTCCCTCTTTGCCATGAAAATGAACTTAATCCCCCAAAACATTTCCACGCATTTCAGCACTGCCACAAAAGGACCAGCTGACATCATGTCAGTGATTCTCTCGTTAACACAGGTGAGAGTGTTGACGAGGACATGGCTGGAGATCACTCTGTCATGCTGATTGAGTTAGAATAACAGACTGGAAGCTTTAAAAGGAGGGTTGTGCTTGAAATCTGGCCTGGTGTCAAGAAGGGCAGCGAGGAAGCCACTTCTCTCCAGGAAAAACATCAGGGACAGACTGATATTCTGCAAAAGGTACAGGGATTGGACTGCTGAGGACTGGGGTAAAGTCGTTTTCTCTGATGAATCCCCTTTCCGATTGTTTGGGGCATCCGGAAAAAAGCTTGTCCGTAGAAGACAAGGTGAGCGCTACCATCAGTCCTGTGTCATGCCAACAGTAAAGCATCCTGAGACCATTCATGTGTGGGGTTGCTTCTCAGCCAAGGGAGTGGGCTCACTCACAATTTTGCCTAAGAACACCTCCATGAATAAAGAATGGTACCAATACATCCTCAGAGAGGAACTTCTCCCAACCAATTAAGAACAGTTTGGTGATGAACAATGCCTTTTCCAGCATGATGGACTCTGGCTCCAGAGTCAGGGAAGGCTAGATATCTTTGTATCAAAGATAAAGGTGTAGTATAGAGAAACTATCGAGGTTAGCTAGCCAGCTACATTCGTTCGCAGCGACGCCGTTTTTCAAACAAAGTCAACACCGCAGCCAGTGCTAGCTAGCCAACACTACCAGCTAGCAGTACTGTAGCAACTAAATACAATATCATTTTAGTCAATGAGAATTTTGCTACGTAAAGCTTCACTCTTTGAACATTCAAGATGTGTAGTCCACTTGTGTAGCTAGCATGACTGACTTTGAGCTAGCTAGCCAACGTTGAATTATTTCTGCGTTATGAAAGGAACTGATCTGTTTAGTGTGTTATCACACTATTGATAGTTTGTTGTAACCAAGTATTGGTGCTAAACCGTGTGTTATTGGATGCTAGCATGCTAGTTAGCTATGGCGTCATAGGATACGGTGCCCTGGGCGGTTTTCACGGAAGAATAGTGTACCAAGTTAGCTAGCTGAATAAACTAAGTTAGAGTCTATTCCTAGAAAACATTGAACCGCTGTAGTTTACAACAATTATAATTTCTAAAGTGGAAGTTGGGAGAGTTATATTTGAGTGTTTCTGTGAAAGGTAAGTGAGGGAGGCCCCGCTCTCTCGCTTCCCCAGATGTTTAGTTCATTTTATTCCGATCTCTTTTGCATTATTGTAGCCTTTTCTGTAGCCTGTCAACTATGTCTCTGTCTTTCCCTGTTCTCTCCTCTCTGCACAGGCCATACAAACGCTTCACACCGCATGGCTGCTGCCACTCTAATCTGGTGGTCCCTGCGCGCACGACCCACGTGGAGTTCCAGGTCTCCGGCAGCCTCTGGAACTGCTGTTCTGCGGCCAACAAGGCTGAGTTCATCTCAGCCTATGCTACCCTCCAGTCCCTCGACTTCTAGGCGCTGATGGAAACATGGATTACCACAGAAAACACTGCTACTCCTACTGCTCTTTCCTCGTCTGATCATGTGTTCCCGCATACCCCGAGAGCATCTGGTCTGCGCGGCGGTGGCACAGGAATCCTCATCTCTCCCAAGTGGACATTCTCTCTTTTCCCCCTGACCCATCTGTCTATCTCCTCATTTGAATTCCATGCTGTCACAGTCACTAGCCCATTCAAGCTTAACATCCTTATCATTTATCGCCCTCTAGGTTCCCTTGGAGAGTTCATCAATGAGCTTAACGCCTTGATAAGTTCATTTCCTAAGGATGGCTCAACCCTCACAGTTCTGGGTGACTTTAACCTCCCTATGTCTGCCTTTGACTCATTCTACTCCTTCCCTCTTTTGACCTCACCCTCTTACCGTCCCCCCCTACTCACAAGGCAGGCAATACACTTGACCTTATCTTTACTAGATGCTGTTCTTCTACTAATCTCACTGTAACTCCCCTCCAAGTCTCTGACCACTACTTTGTATCCTTTTCTCTCTCGCTCTCCTCCAACACTACTCACTCTGACTCTACTCAGAAGGTAATGTGCCATAGCAACCTTCGCTCTCTCTCTCCCGCTACTCTCTCCTCTTCCATCCTATCATCTCTCCCCTCTGCAAAAATCCTTCTCCCTCCGATCTCCTGATTCTGCCTCCTCAAACCTCCTCTCCTCCCTTTCTGCATCTTTTGACTCTCTATGTCCCCTATCCTCCCGGCCGGCTCGGTCCTCCCCTCCTGCTCCGTGGCTTGACGACTCATTGCGAGCTCACAGAACAGGGCTCCGGGCAGCCGAGCGGAAATGGAGGAAAACTAGACTCCCTGCGGACCTGTCATCTTTTCACTCCCTCCTCTCTACATTTTCTTCCTCTATTTCTGCTGCTAAAGCCACTTTCTACCACTCTAAATTTCAAGCCTCTAACCCTAGGAAGCTCTTTGCCACCTTATCCTCCCTGCTGAATCCTCCTCCTCTTCCCCTTCCCTCCCTCCTCCCTCTCTGTGGATGACTTTGTCAACCATTTTGAAAAGAAGGTTGACGACATCCGATCCTCATTTATTAAGTCAAATGACACCGCTGGTCCTGCTCACACTGCCCTACCCTATGCTTTGACTTCTTTCTCCCCTCTCTCCAGATGAAATCTTGTAACTTGTGTTTCAAGACTGGTCATTCAACTGAGACTGCTCTTCTCTGTGTCACGGAGGCTCTCCGCACTGTTAAAGCTAACTCTCTCTCCTCTGCTCTTATCCTTCCAGACCTATCCGCTGCCTTTGATACTGTGAACCATCAGATCCTCCTCTCCACCCTCTCCGAGTTGGGCATCTCCGGCGCTGCTCACTCTTGGATTGTGTCCTACCTGACAGGTCACTCCTATCAGGTGGCGTGGCGAGAATCTGTCTCCGCACCGCGTGCTCTCACCACTGGTGTCCCCCAGGGCTCAGTTCTAGGCCCTCTCCTATTCTCTCTATACACCAATTCACTTGGCTCTGTCATATCCTCACATGGTCTCTCCTAGCATTGCTACGCAGATGACACACAATTAATTTTCTCCTTTCCCCCTTCTGATAACCAGGTGGCGAATCGCATCTCTGCATGTCTGGCAGACATATCAGTGTGGAAGTCGGATCACCACCTCAAGCTGAATCTCGGCAAGATGGAGCTGCTCTTCCTCCCGGGAAAGGACTGCCCGCTCCATGATCTCACCATCACGGTTGACAACTCCATTGTGTCCTCCTTCCAGATTGCAAAGAACCTTGGCGTGACCCTGGACAACACCCTGTCGTTCTCCGCAACATCAAAGCGGTGACCCGATCCTGCAGGTTCATGCTCTACAACATTCGCAGAGTACGACCCTACCTTACACAGAAAGCGGCACAGGTCCTAATCCAGGCTCTTGTCATCTCCCGTCTGGATTACTGCAACGCACTGTTGGCTGGGCTCCCTTCCTTTGCCATTAAACCCCTACAACTTATCCAGATTGCTGCAGCCCGTCTGGTGTTCAACCTTCCCAAGTTCTCTCATGTCACCCCGCTCCTCCGCACACTCCACTGGCTTCCAGTTGAAGCTTGCACCTACTACAACACCATGGTGCTTGCCTATGGAGCTGTGAGGGGAATGGCACCTCCTTACCTCCAGGCTCTGATCAGACCCTACACCCAAATGAGGGCACTACGTTTATCCACCTCTGGCCTGCTAGCCCCCCTACATCTACGGAAGCACAGTTCCTGCTCAGCCCAGTCAAAGCTATTCGCTGCTCTGGCACCCCAATGGTGGAACAAGCTCCCCCACGACGCCAGGACAGTGGAGTCACTGACCACCTTCCGGAGACACTTGAAACCCTACCTCTTTAAGGAATACCTGGAATAGTATAACAGTAATCCTTCTACCCCCCACCCCCCCTCCACCACTCCCCCATAAAAAAAGGGTGGTTGTCCCACTGGCTATCCTAAGTTGAATGCACCAATTTGTAAGTCGCTCTGGATAAGAGCGTCTGCTAAATGACTTAAATGTAAAAATGATGGAGCACCTTGCCATAAGGCAAAAGTGATAACTAAGTGGCTCGGGGAACAAAACATCGGAATTTTGGGTCCATGGGCAGGAAACACCCCAGACCTTAATCCCATTGAGAACTTTTGGTCAATCCTCAAAAGGCGGGTGGACAAACAAAAACCCACAAATTCTGACAAACTCCAAGCATTGATTATGCAAGAATGGGCTGCCATCAGTTAGGATGTGGCCCAGAAGTTAATTGACAGCATGCCAGGGCGGATTGCAGAGGTCTTGAAAAAGAAGGGTCAACACTGCAAATATTGACTCTTTGCATAAACTTAATGTAATTGTCAATAAAAGCCTTTGACACTTGTGGAATGCTTGTAATTATACTTCAGTAAACCATAGTAATATCTGACAAAAATATCTCAAAACACTGAAGCAGCAAACTTTGTGAAGACCAATACTTGTGTAATTCTCAAAACTGTGTTTTAGATTATTAAGGTGAATTTGTGCCCCAGTGGCTGTTGGAAAGCAGACTGAACCATGTTTTTCTATAGGATTTTGCCTGTGCTTAGCTCTATTACGTTTATTTTTGTCCTGAAAAACTCTCTCGTCCTTGCCGATGACAAGCACAGCCATAACATGATGCAGCTACCACCATGCTTGAAAATATGAAGAGTACTCAGTGATGTGTTGTGTTGGATTTTCCCCAAACATAATGCTTTGTATTCAGGACATAAAGGACAAATACATTAGAGTGTCTAGTTTGAGAAACAGACGCCTCACAGGTCCTCAACCGGCAGCTTCATTAAATAGTATCCGCAAAACACCAGTCTCAACGTCAACAGTGAAGAGGCGACTCTGGGATGCTGACCTTCTAGGCAGAGTTGCAAAGAAAAAGCCATATCTCAGACTGGCCAATAAAAAGAAAAGATTACGATGGGCATTCTGAGATATGGCTTTTTCTTTGCAACTCTACATAGAAGGTTAGCATCCCGGAGTCGCCTCTTCACTGTTGACGTTGAGACTGGTGTTTTGCGGGTGCTATTTAATGAAGCTGCCAGTTGAGGACCTGTGAGGCGTTTGTTTCTCAAACTAGACAATCTAATGTATTTGTCCTCTTGCTCAGTTGTGCAACGGGGCCTCCCACTCCTCTTTCTATTCTGGTTAGAGCCAGTTTGCGCTGTTCTGTGAAGGGAATAGTACACAGCGTTGTAAGAGATCTTCAGTTTCTTGGCAATTTCTCGCATAGAATAGCCTTCATTTCTCAGAACGAGAATAGACTGATGAGTTTCAGAAGAAAGTTATTTGTTTCTGGCCGTTTTGAGCCTGTAATCGAACCCACAATTGCTGATGCTCCAGATACTCAACTAGTCTCAAGAAGGACAGTTTTATTGCTTCTTTAATCAGCACAACAGTTTTCAGCTGTGCTAACATAATTACAAAAGGGTTTTCTAATGATCAATTAGCCTTTTAAAAGGATAAACTTGGATTAGCAAACACAGGACTGATGGTTGCTGATAATGGGCCTCTGTACGCCTATGTACAGTGGGGAAATTTTTTATTTAGTCAGCCACCAATTGTGCAAGTTCTCCCACTTAAAAATATGAGAGAGGCCTGTAATTTTCATCAACTATGACAGACAAAATGAGAAAAAAAATCCAGAAAATCACAATGTAGGATTTTTAATGAATTTATTTGCAAATTATGGTGGAAAATATGTATTTGGTCACCTACAAACAAGCAAGATTTCTGGCTCTCACAGACCTGTAACTTCTTCTTTAAGAGGCTCCTCTGTCCTCCACTCGTTACCTGTATTAATGGCACCTGTTTGAACTTGTTATCAGTATAAAAGACACCTGTCCACAACCTCAAACAGTCACACTCCAAACTCCACTATGGCCAAGACCAAAGAGCTGTCAAAGGACACCAGAAACACAATTGTAGACCTGCACCAGGCTGGGAAGACTATCTGCAATAGGTAAGCAGCTTGGTTTGAAGAAATCAACTGTGGGAGCAATTATTAGGAAATGGAAGACATACAAGACCACTGATAATCTCCCTCGATCTGGGGCTCCACGCAAGATCTCACCCCGTGGGGTCAAAATGATCACAAGAACGGTGAGCAAAAATCCCAGAAACACACGGGGGGACCTAGTGAATGACTTGCAGAGAGCTGGGACCAAAGTAACAAAGCCTACCATCAGTAACACACTATGCCGCCAGGGACTCAAATCCTGCAGTGCCAGACGTGTCCCCCTGCTTAAGCCAGTACATGTCCAGGCCCGTCTGAAGTTTGCTAGTGTGCATTTGGATGATCCAAAAGAGGATTGAGAGAATGTCATATGGTCAGATGAAACCAAAATAGAACTTTTTGGTAAAAACTCAACTCGTCGTGTTTGGAGGACAAAGAATGCTGAGTTGCATCCAAAGAACACCATACCTACTGTGAAGCATGGGGGTGGAAACATCATGCTTTGGGGCTGTTTTTCTGCAAACGGACCAGGACGACTGATCCGTGTAAAGGAAAGAATGAATGGGGCCATGTATCGTGAGATTTTGAGTGAAAACCTCCTTCCATCAGCAAGGGCATTGAAGATGAAACGTGGCTGGGTCTTTCAGCATGACAATGATCCCAAACACACCGCCCGGGCAACGAAGGAGTGGCTTCGTAAGAAGCATTTCAAGGTCCTGGAGTGGCCTAGCCAGTCTCCAGATCTCAACCCCATAGAAAATCTTTGGAGGGAGTTGAAAGTCTGTGTTGCCCAGCGACAGCCCCAAAACATCACTGCTCTAGAGGAGATCTGCATGGAGAAATGGGCCAGAATACCAGCAACAGTGTGTGAAAACCTTGTGAAGACTTACAGAAAATGTTTGACCTGTGTCATTGCCAACAAAGAGTATATAACAAAGTATTGAGAAACTTTTGTTATTGACCAAATACTTATTTTCCACCATAATTTGCAAATAAATTCATTAAAAATCCTACAATGTGATTTTCTGGATTTCTTTTTCTCATTTTGTCTGTCATAGTTGACGTGTACCTATGATGAAAATGACAGGCCTCTCTCATCTTTTTAAGTGGGAGAACTTGCACAATTGGTGGCTGACTAAATACTTTTTTCCCCCACTGTAGATATTCCATAAAAAATCAGCCGTTTCCAGCTACAACAGCCATTTACAACATTAACAATGTCTACACTGTATTTCTGAACAATTTGATGTTATTTTAATGGAAAAATAAATTGCTTCTCTTTTCGAAAACAAGGACATTTCTAAGTGACCCCAAACTTTTGATCGGTAGTGTATATATAAAAAGCCACCTTGTCCGAAAGTGATTTACAGTGAGGGAAAAAAGTATTTGATCCCCTGCTGATTTTGTACATTTGCCCACTGACAAACACATGATCAGTCTATAATTTTAATGGTAGGTTTATTTGAACAGTGAGAGACAGAATAACAACAACAAAATCCAGAAAAATGCATGTCAAAAATGTTATAAATTTATTTGCATTTTAATGAGGGAAATAAGTATTTGACCCCCTCTCAATCAGAAAGATTTCTGGCTCCCATGTGTCTTTTATACAGTCAACAAGATGAGATTAGGAGCACACTCTTAAAGGGAGTGTTGTTACCTGTATAAAAGACACCTGTCCACAGAAGCAATCAATCAATCAGATTCCAAACTCTCCACCATGGCCAAGACCAAAGAGCTCTCCAAAGATGTCAGGTACAAGATTGTAGACCTACACAAGGCTGGAATGGGCTACAAGACCATCGCCAAGCAGCTTGGTGAGAAGGTGACAACAGTTGGTGCGATTATTCGCAAATGGAAGAAACACAAAAGAACTGTCAATCTCCCTCGGCCTGGGGCTCCATGCAAGATCTCACCTCGTGGAGTTGCAATGATCATGAGAACGGTGAGGAATCAGCCCAGAACTACACGGGAGGATCTTGTCAATGATCTCAAGGCAGCTGGGACCATAGTCACTAAGAAAACAATTGGTAACACACTACGCCGTGAAGGACTGAAATCCTGCAGCGCCCGCAAGGTCCCTCTGCTCAAGAAAGCACAAATACAGGCCCGTCTGAAGTTTGCCAATAAACATCTGAATGATTCAGAGGAGAACTGGGTGAAAGTGTTGTGGTCAGATGAGACCAAAATCGAGCTCTTTGGCATCAACTCAACTCACCGTGTTTGGAGGAGGAGGAATGCTGCCTATGACCCCAAGAACACCATCCCCACCTTCAAACATGGCGGTGGAAACATTATGCTTTGGGGGTGTTTTTCTGCTAAGGGGACAGGACAACTTCACTGCATCAAAGGGACAATGGACGGGGCCATGTACCGTCAAATCTTGGGTGAGAACCTCCTTCCCTCAGCCAGGGCATTGAAAATGGGTCGTGGATAGGTATTCCTGCATGAAAATCACCCAAAACACACGGCCAATGCAACAAAGGAGTGGCTCAAGAAGCAGCACATTAAGGTCCTGGAGTGGCCTAGCCAGTCTCCAGACCTTAATCCCATAGAAAATCTGTGGAGGGAGCTGAAGTTTCGAGTTGCCAAACGTCAGCCTCAAAACCTTAATGACTTGGAGAAGATCTGCAAAGAGGAGTGGGACAAAATCCCTCATGAGATTTGTGCAAACCTGGTGGCCAACTACAAGAAACGTCTGACCTCTGTGATTGCCAAGAAGGGTTTTGCCAACAAGTACTAAGTCATGTTTTGCAGAGGGGTCAAATACTTATTTCCCTGATTAAAATGCAAATCAATTTATAACATTTTTGACATGCGTTTTCTGGATTTTTTTGTTGTTATTCTGTCTCTCACTGTTCAAATAAACCTACTATTAAAATTATAGACCGATAATTTCTTTGTCCGTGGGCAAACGTCTAAAATCACTGTACATGTTTATCAAAATGTCACACCAGGGTTAGCCAGGGTTTTAAGTGTTTCTAAAATCCCCTATGGGAAAAATGAATGGTGGAAAAACGATTGAACCATTTCCCTGTTTGACTGCTAGGTCTTATGGGTATTATTTCACCTCCACTGTGGGACTCTATACTTTCTGAAGGCGCTGTACAGTATATACACAGAGTGAACAAAACATTAAGAACACCTGCTCTTTCCATGATAGACTGACCAGGTGAATCCAGGTGAAGGCTATGATCCCCTATTGATAACACTTGTTAAATTCACTTCAATCAGTGTAGATGAAGGAGAGGAGACAGGTTAAATAATTATTTTTAAGCCTTGAGACAATTGAGACATGAATTGTGTATTTGTGCCATTCGGAGGGTGAATGGGCAAGTGTCGGTTTGCGTCCAGAACTGTAACACTGCTGGGTTTTTCATGCTCAACAGTTTCCCGTTCATATCAAGAATGGTCCACCACCCAAAGGACATCCAGCCAACTTGACACAACCATGGGATGTATTGGCGTTAACATGGACCAGCATCCCTGTGGAATGCTTTCGACACCTTGTAGAGTCCATGACCTGACTAATTGAGGCTGTTCTGAGCGAACTCAATTCTAGGAAGGTGTTTTTAATGTTTAGTACACTCAGTGTATTTGATGTTTTTATTTTATTGTAATGGACAGTGACAGTCAGAAGGTAGAGGGAGACAGGTAGAGAGGGGGACAGAGGCGTGATTCTTAACCCCGTCACCAGCGGGTATGTGTGGCCCGGAGCCGGCAACACTACCACTTTACCAGACTCCTACAACCAGGCACCTAATGCAACATTTTACACTTTTATAACTAGTAGGATATTCATGATGGAGTAATTAGTGTTTTTTCCCCTTGATATGATAACGACAATCACTGGAGGATTTAGCATTTAGCTGAAGTCAAATTTTAAATCCCATAGATTTAACATAATATTTTGAATGTAATACACACAACGGCTTCATATTTGATCTAAATTATTTAGGATATCAGATCATAGAGCCGTTATTGACAAATTGTTCTGTTTCACACAAGTCATGGATAGTGCATTCCTGCTTTGCACATTTCCTACAACATAATGGTCAAACCAAAACAGGTTTAGGAAGATGAGATACAGAGCTCTGACTGCTCGTTACGAATCTTTTCCAACGGCAGCTTTTCTCTTGGTGTCATCAACCCCGGGTGACTGCTCTCTACTCAGTGTGAATTTAAGACAGCCCGAGCTATAACACCAGTGTCAGGGACAGTGAGTCACAAACAAAAACACATCAAAGTGATGCATAAATCCACATCAGTGCTCTGACTAATGTATGCACATTGGCTTGTCCACTTTCATGGCCAGGAGGAGAATTTAACTTTGCTATGAAGTAGCTCCAATCATACACGCAGACACACACTCACACACTCACACACACACACACGTGGCATGAGGGTCACAGTCTTGATTTTGAGCACTTGTTGATCTCATCAGAAATGAAGTCATACATATCCTGGGTATGTATTTGTTCACATGGTCTAAGTAAGTATCAGTGATCTATTGAAATTATATCTATGCTCCATTATCCTAGATAATATATCCTAGATAATGTATTCTTTTGTGGGGTTATTTTGACATATATTATCGTATTTTAATAGTTTTTCAGCGGTCCTCCTGTTTCCTGAGACGAAGAATGATTTTCTTTTTCATCCAGCATCTGACTCATTTGTCTCATCTTAGCTTGTTCCACAGATTTTAGTGTTTGTTTTTTAACTTTCAGGTTCCAGTGTTCAAGTCCGCAGAATATCTTATTGTCTTCTGTAATTTCACAGGCTTTGGCTAGTTGCCTAAAAGAGCTCTCTGCTTAAGAGGCAGAGATTTGAAGGGGCAACTGAAGACATGATGTCTGATGTGAAGACGGACCCAGAAGACCCCAATGCATTTTTAGTGACCACTCCACACTGGCACTCCCCTGAGTTTTGAGGACCGGATTGTGTTATCAGACCAGAGAAGAAGGGCCAAGCACGCTTATGCGGAGAAAAGGCACTCTTAAAACAAAAACCGGAGCAACCGTCCACGTTCATCGAAGCCCTACACAGAATATCTGATTGTGCAATAGACCACAATCACTTGCACTTTAGAGACTATTCTCACTGACTGTCTTCACACCTGCTTCTCAAGATGCTTTTTGCACTGACTCCCACTCACTCACCCTTACATACACACACACACACACACACACACACACACACACACACACAAACACACACACACACACACACACACACACACACACACATAAGGTGCTCAACCATGTATAGCACATTTCATAGTCTATACTGTATATTCTTATTATGTGTATATATTTTTAAACATTACAGTCTTTTTTTTAGTACTCTTTATTACTTGTGTTTTTTGTATACATTTCTTGATATTGTGTATTGCACTGTTGAGGAGAGCTTGCAAGTAACAGTGTAATGGAGTTGGAGAGCACTGTACCTGTCACACTCTGGCTCTGGGGACTTTATATGTTGAGTCAGGGTGTGTAGATTCCGTGTGTTTATGTGCTGTGTTTGAGTGTCTAGTTGTTCTATGTCTATGTTGGCCAGAGTGGCTCCCAATCAGAGGCAACGAGTGTCAGCTGTTGTGGGTTGTCTCTGATTGGGAGCCATATTTAAACTGTATGTTTTCCCTTGGGTGTTGTGGGTTTTTGTACCGTGTCGGTATTTGTTTACCGTGGACTTCACGAGTCGTGTTTTGTTTGGTATACTTTACTAATTAAAGTCATGTTTGTTTCACACGCTGCGCCTTGGTCTACTCACTCATACGACGATCGTGACAGAAAAACCCACCGTAAAAGGACCAAGCAGCGTGTCCAGGAGCAAGCAGACTGGACATGGGAGGAAGCGCCAGGAAAGGAGATGGAGAGGCTGGCGATGGCCCAGGTGGGCAAAGTGTGGTCCTGGGAGGACATGCTCGGGGGCAAGGGACCTTGGGGTAGGATTAAGGCCCTGGCGAGAGAGGAGCAGCGGCGTCAGCAGTGCCATCGTCGGACGGACGAGAGGCACCCCCAATAATTTTTTAGGGGGGGGGCACACGGCATGGGCGACTGGGCAGCAGGAGGCTGCCACAGGGCGAAATGGGAGACGAGGAGAGAAGGCCACCGGGTTACGGGAGCCATTGGCGAGAGGAGGGAAGGAAGTTGTAGAGGCACGGCGAGAGGTACTGAGGTGTATTGCCAGTCCGGTCCGGCCCGTTCCTGATCCCCGTTTAAGGCCAGTGGTGTGTGTTCCCAGTACGGTCCGGCCTGTTCCTGCTCCACGCACCAAGCCTACGGTGTGCGTCGCCATCCCAGTCCGGCCTGTCCCTGCTCCACGCACCAAGCCTACGGTGTGCGTCGACAGCCCAGCCCGGCCTGTCCCTGCTCCACGCACCAAGGCTACGGTGTGCGTCGCCAGCCCAGCCCGGCCTGTCCCTGCTCCACGCACCAAGCCTACGGTGTGCGTCGCCAGCCCAGCCCGGCCTGTCCCTGCTCCACGCACCAAGCCTACGGTGTGCGTCGCCAGCCCAGCCCGGCCTGTCCCTGCTCCACGCACCAAGCCTACGGTGTGCGTCGCCAGCCCAGCCCGGCCTGTCCCTGCTCCACGCACCAAGCCTACGGTGTGCGTCGCCAGCCCAGCCCGGCCTGTTCCTGCTCCACGCACCAAGCCTACGGTGTGCGTCGCCAGCCCAGTCCGGCCTGTCCCTGCTCCACGCACCAAGCCTACGGTGTGCGTCGCCAGCCCAGCCCGGCCTGTCCCTGCTCCATGCACCAAACCTACGGTGTGCGTCGCCAGCCCAGCCCGGCCTGTTCCTGCTCCACGCACCAAGCCTACGGTGTGCGTCGCCAGCCCTGTCCGGCCTGTCCCTGCTCCACGCACCAAGCCTACGGTGTGCGTCGTCAGCCCAGCCCGGCCTGTTCCTGCTCCACGCACCAAGCCTACGGTGTGCGTCGCCAGCCCTGTCCGGCCTGTCCCTGCTCCACGCACCAAGCCTACGGTGTGCGTCGTCAGCCCAGCCCGGCCTGTTCCTGCTCCACGCACCAAGCCTACGGGGTGCGTCGCCAGCCCTGTCCGGCCTGTCCCTGCTCCACGCACCAAGCCTACGGTGTGCGTCGTCAGCCTGGTCCAGCCCGTTCCTGCCACTCGCACCAAGCCAGGGGTGCAAGTCGTCAGCCTGGTCCAGCCCGTTCCTGCCACTCGCACCAAGCCAGGGGTGCGAGTCGTCAGCCTGGTTCAGCCCGTTCCTGCTACTCGCACCAAGCCCGGGGTGCGAGTCGTCAGCCTGGTAAGACCGGTCAGCTGCTCCACAACGGAGCGTAAGCAATCCGCTCCGTCAATGTCCAGTCCAGATCCAGCCAGCGGGGTCAGACCGGACCAGGGGCGCTACGGGGGAATTATGGAAGGGTGGTGGTCAAGCCCGGAGCCGGAGCCGCCTCCGAGGAGGAATGCCCACCCAGCCCTCCCCTGTTTGGGTTTTTTTTATGAGGCGCGGTCGCAGTCCGCGCCTTTGGGGGGGGGTACTGTCACACTCTGGCTCTGGGGACTTTATATGTTGAGCCAGGGTGTGTAGATTCCGTGTGTTTATGTGCTGTGTTTGAGTGTCTAGTTGTTCTATGTCTATGTTGGCCAGAGTGGCTCCCAATCAGAGGCAACGAGTGTCAGCTGTTGTGGGTTGTCTCTGATTGGGAGCCATATTTAAACTGTATGTTTTCCCTTGGGTGTTGTGGGTTTTTGTTCCGTGTCGGTATGTGTTTACCTTGGACTTCACGAGTCGTGTTTTGTTTGGTATACTTTACTAATTAAAGTCATGTTTGTTTCACACGCTGCGCCTTGGTCTACTCACTCATACGACGATCGTGACAGTACCTTATCCCCAGGATTTTGGCTCACCTATAACCTCTCCACCATTACCCTCCCCCTGTCCTCTTCCTGTTACCCTGCCCAGACAGAGTGGGAGAGGTGTCTTAGAGCTCACTGGACAAATGGAACAACAATTGACACACACCATTAACAGTGTGTGCTCACTTGAAAGATGTTATGGATGACATGAAGAACTCAAAGGGGAAATGCGATTTATGATTGAACAATCTCAAAAGGAGTCATCTAATGAGATAAACAAAGCAAAGAAGGCCACAGACCTTCAACTGGAGGAGCTACACCAGGAGGTGATGCAGTGCTTTTCCCTTCCGGACCAACACTCTGCACCTGCCTCAGTGTTTACCTCTGCCATTGGCTCTACCATTAAAGGGAAACTTCACTGCTAGATACTATTTGGGGTGTTTTTCCAGTCTCCCTACATAATTATGAGTGATGAGAGGTGTTTCAGACATAATTATGCACCATGGCGGTGTTTTAGAATTTTCGTGCCGGAAGAGTTCAACCAATGACGCCATTGGTTGATTGAGCCTGCTGTCTGATCTAAAAATGATTAGAGTCATGTTCTGTAGCAATTATTGTGGCTTTTGTGTTTCGCCGATTGCACGATCATGCTAGCAGTGAGTAAATATGGTTGTCCTTGTTCAATAGAGCTGTTCCGATCTGCCAAGACATTGCAGAATATTTACTTTGACTCATTTTCCTTGGCTTTGTAAAGACTACAGCCTGACAGTATGTGGACACCTGCTCATCGAACATCTCATTAAAAAATAATGGGCATTAATATGGTGTTGGTCCCCCCTTTGCTGCTATAACTGCCTCCACTCTTCTTAGAAGGCTTTACTCTACATGTTGGAACATTGCTGCGAACACTTGCTTCCATTCAGCCGCAAGAGCATTAGTGAGGTCGGGCACTGATGTTGGGCAATTAGGCCTTGGCTCGCAGTCGGCGTTCCACTTCATGCCAAAGGTGTTCGATGGGGTTGAGGTCAGGGCTCTGTGCAGGCCAGTCAAGTTCTTCCACACCGATCTCAACAAACCATTTCTGTATGGACCTCGATTTGTGCATGGGGGCATTGTCATGCTGAAACAGGAAAGGGCCTTCCCCAAACTGTTGCCACAAAGTTGGAAGCACAGAACCATCTAGAATGTCATTGTATGCTGTAGCAATAAGATTTCCCTTCACTGGAACTAAGGGGCCTAGCCCGAACCATGAAAAACAGCCCCAGAACATTATTCCTCCTCCACCAAACTTTACAGTTGGCACTATGCATTCAGGTAGGTAGCGTTCTCCTGGCATCCGCCAAACCCAGATTTGTCCGTCGGACTGCCAGATGGTGAAGCGTGATTTTACACCACTCCAGTCGACGCTTGGCTTTGTGCACGGTGATCTTAGACTTGTGTGCGGCTGCTCGGCCACGGAAACCCATTTCATGAAGCTCCCGACGAACAGTTCTTGTGCTGGCATTGCTTCCAGAGGTAGTTTGGAACTCAGTAGTGAGTGTTGCAAACAAGGACAGACAATTGTTACGCGCTACGCACTTCAGTACTCGGCGGTCACATTCTGTGAGCTTGTGTGGCCTACCACTTCGCGGCTGAGCCATTGTTGCTCCTAGACGTTTCTTCTTCACAATAACAGCACTTACAGTTTACCGGGGCAGCTCTAGCAGGGCAGAAATTTGACGAACTGACTTGTTGAAAAGGTGTCACCCTATGACGGTGCTATGTTGAAAGTCACTGAGCCCTTCAGTAAAGCCATTCTACTGCCAATGTTTTGTCTATGGAGATTGCATGGCTGTGTGCTCACCCTAAGGATTATGTGTGTGACTGACCATCAAAGTTTCGACACACATAGGGATAAAGGTGTGCTGGGGACTTTCTTCAGAACCTCCAGTAGGGCAAATGACAAACGAGTAAGTTGTTTTGCTGTAGGTAGCTCACTATCAATATAATCTCTCTTTTCACGAGGCAGTGTTGTTCAGTACAGTATAATTCTGTGATCGATTCGGCCATAACGGGGCTTGCTAGTACCACTACAAGCCAAGCTAGCTAAGTTGAGCTAGCTAGCAGTGTTTGCTATATCCAAACTGTACAGTAGCCATTCTCTTACAGACAATACCGTTTGCTGGCCTACAGATTATTTTTGTTCTACGTGGGGAGAAGCTAGGCACCAAATCCCCTTGCCTGCGTGTTGAGGCCATTCAAGCAATTTACCCTCACACGATGGATACAAAGAAGTTGATGACTCAAGAGATGTGAAAGGTCCATAACAACAATCTCCCCTTGTATCAAAGTTACTTCGAACACCCCCCCCCCCCCCCCCCCTCTCCAAACACACCATATGTAAGTAGTACCTTTATAGAACTGTAGTATTTATTATAGGCGTTAGTAGTATATTTTTCTTGTACTGTATATATGTCATACATTGCCATAACTGTTCTGGCATACTGCTGTGTAAATTCACCTCGGTCTCCAGAGCAAATAAACTTTGTCTTGAATACAAACCATGTCTACTTATTTGCTACATTGACAAACTAATCTACTGTTTTATTTAAACATGTTTACTTGCCAACAAATGAAAGTTGAAATGATAGACCAACTCCCTGCATCATTTCATTTAGCAGTGAGATTGTAGCTAGTTACATCCAAATACATTTCATGAAAATAACAATGAATTGATCCAGAAGTTGGAGTAAACACTTTAATGCTTTCTGATGCAGCTGGAATCATTTAGTCACTTGTCAGTACACAGTATAAAACATTTGATCAATCTCCATTATATCCATTTGTACAAGAGCTAGCAATATCTATACCGCAATGCAGTTTTGAGCATACTAGGCATTCTATATTATATTACAACATCAGTCTAACTGAATATGGATGTTGTGTTGGCTGAATGTTCCATGCAGGGTCCTGAATGTTCTTCAGCTGCTGAACCTTGTCTTGTGTTGGGCAATGGCAGCTGGTCTGGCAGAACTTCATGACCTCCATGACCTTGGACTCATAGACTATACACTTTGGCTCTTGCCAGAGCCGTGCAGTCTTTTCTTCTTCCGAGTCAGATGATGTTGAGCTTGTTCCCGGCTGAAAGCTTTCATCCAAAGTACAGGATCTGTATTACTAAAGCTGGTATCAAGGTCATCAGCAGCAGCAGGATTAGCCAACATATAACTACTGTCCCCATCAATACACTCTCTCCAAAAAGTATTATATCCACCCATCCCCCTTGTGTCAATAGATGATGCATACTAACCTTCACACACAATACCCACCCCCAACAGACACCAGCCAGTCACCCACAACATCCCCTCCTACTAATAACTCAGCTTTTCTCCGATTTAGACTTCAAGCCTTGCATAAACAATTAATTAAGCCTCCATAATACAGAGAAATTACTGTAGAAGTTGTATCCTACTTATAAACACACCAACTATGCCAACAAGACACAGACCATGTTTATGCCTAGCGCCAATGTATTTATTTGCTCATCGTGGATTCATTGAAAGATTTAGCAAAGGTGACTTACACTAGTTCCTGGTGCTGAGCTTGATGTTGATGCCGCTGCAGTTGTTGATGGGATCGGACTCTGTAAATAGAACACATAGGCCAGTCACGTTAGCCTCTGCGGTAGATAGCTAGCTAGCTAACGGTTAGATACAGTCCGGTAGGCTGTAGCTAATGGACCTAACGTAGCTAACATTACCTTGCAAAGTATCAAATCACATCACCAGATAGCAGCTGGCTAATTATACTGAACAAAAATATTAACGCAACATGCAACAATTTAAACGATTTTAAGGAGATACATTTCATATAAGGAAATCAGTCAATTAAAATAACTTAATTAGGCCCTAATCTATGGATTTCACATGACCGGGAATACAGATTTGCATCTGTTGGTCACAGATACCTTTAAAAAAGTAGGGCCGTGGATCAGAAAAACAGTCAGTATTTGGTGTGACCACCATTTGCCTCTTGAAGCACAACACATCTCCTTCACATACAGTTGATCAGGCTGTTGATTGTGGCCTGTGGAATGAACCACTCCTCTTCAATGGCTGTGTGAAGTTGCTGAATATCGGCGGGAACTGGAACACGCTGTTGTACACAGAGATCCAGAGCATCCCAAACTTGCTCAATGGGTGACATGTCTGGTGATTATGCAGGCCAAAGAAAAACTGGGACATTTTCAGCTTCCAGGAATTGTGTACAGATCCTGGGGCCGTGCATTATCATGCTGAAATGAGATGATGGCGGCGGAAGAATGGCACGACAATGCGCCTCAGGATCTCATCACGGTATCTCTGTGCATTCAAATTGCCATTGATAAAATGCAGTTGTGTTCGTTGTCCGTAGCTTATGCCCACCCATACCATAACCAGACTGCCACATTTTTACATTTAAGTCATTTAGCTGACGCTCTTATCCAGAGCGACTTACAGTTAGTGCATACATTAAAAAAAAATCATACCCCCTGTGGGAATCGAACCCACAACCCTGGCGTTGCAAACGCCTTGCTCTATCAACTGAGCTACATCCCTGCCGGCCATTGCCACCACAGGGCACTCTGTTCACAATGTTGACATCAGCAAACCACTCGCCCACACAATGCCATACATGTGGTCTGCTGTTGTGAGCCAGTTGGACGTACCGACAAGTTCTCTAAAACAACATTGAAGGCGGCTTATAGTAGAGAAATGTACATTCAATTATCTGGCAACAGCTCTGGTGGACATTCCTGCAGTCAGCATGCCAATTGCACACTCGCTCAAAATTGCCTCTGTGGCATTGACAAAACTGCACATTTTAGAGAGGCCTTTTATTGTACCCAGCACAAGATGCACCTGTGTAATGATCATGTTGTTTAATTAGCTTCTTGATATACCACACCTGTCAGAGGGATGGATTATCTTGTCAAAGAATAAATGCTCACTAACAGGGATGTAAACAAATGTGTGCTATTTTATTTGTATTTTTCTTAATTCACTTTTTGTTGTGTATGGAACATTTCTGGTATCTTTTATTTCAGTTTTACTAACCTAACATATTTCTTTTTTTTTTATGGTCATACCAAGTATAATTTAGCTATTTTGAATTAGATTTGGAATTTTAGGACCCCTTTAGGTATATAAAAATATATACAGTGTATTTGATACACTGCCGATTTTGCAGGTTTTCCTACTTACAAAGCATGTAGAGGTCTGCAATTTTTATCATAGGTACACTTCAACTGTGAGAGACGGAATCTAAAAAAAAAATCCAGAAAATCACATTGTATGATTTTTAAGTAATTAATTTGCATTTTATTGCATGACATAAGTATTTGATACATCAGAAAAGCAGAACTTAATATTTGGTACAGAAACCTTTGTTTGCAATTACAGAGATCATACGTTTCCTGTAGGTCTTGAACAGGTTTGCACACACTGCAGCAGAGATTTTGGCCCACTCCTCCATACAGACCTTCTCCAGATCCTTCAGGTTTGGGGCTGTCACTGGGCAATACGGACTTTCAGCTCCCTCCAAAGATGTTCTATTGGGTTCAGGTCTGGAGACTGGCTAGGCCACTCCAGGACCTTGAGATGCTTCTTACGGAGCCACTCCTTAGTTGCCCTGGCTGTGTGTTTCGGGTCGTTGTCATGCTGGAAGACCCAGCCACGACCCATCTTCAATGCTCTTACTGAGGGAAGGAGGTTGTTGGCCAAGATCTCGCGATACATGGCCCAATCCATCCTCCCCTCAATACGGTGCAGTCGTCCTGTCCCCTTCGCAGAAAAGCATCCCCAAAGAATTATGTTTCCACCTCCGTGCTTCACGGTTGGGATGGTGTTCTTGGGGTTGTACTCATCCTTCTTCTTCCTCCAAACACGGCGAGTGGAGTTTAGACCGAAAAGCTCTATTTTTGTCTCATCAGACCACATGACCTTCTCCCATTCCTCCTCTGGATCATCCAGATGGTCATTGGCAAGCTTCAGACGGGCCTGGACATGCGCTGGCTTGAGCAGGGGGACCTTGCGTGCGCTGCAGGATTTTAATCCATGATGGCGTAGTGTGTTACTAATGGTTTTCTTTGAGACTGTTGTCCCAGCTCTCTTCAGGTCATTGACCAGGTCCTGCCGTGTAGTTCTGGGCTGATCCCTCACCTTCCTCATGATCATTGATGCCCCACGAGGTGAGATCTTGCATGGAGCCCCAGACCGAGGGTGATTGACCGTCATCTTGAACTTCTTCCATTTTCTAATAATTGTGCCAACAGTTGTTGCCTTCTCACCAAGCTGCTTGCCTATTGTCCTGTAGCCCATCCCAGCCTTGTGCAGGTCTACAATTTTATCCCTGATGTCCTTACACAGCTCTCTGGTCTTGGCCATTGTGGAGAGGTTGGAGTCTGTTTGATTGAGTGTGTGGACAGGTGTCTTTTATACAGGTAACGAGTTCAAACAGGTGCAGTTAATACAGGTAATGAGTGGAGGGCTTCTTAAAGAAAAACTAACCTGTCTGTGAGAGCCAGAATTCATACTGGTTGGTATGTGATCAAATACTTATGTCATGCAATAAAATGCAAATTAATTACTTAAAAATCATTCATTGTGATTTTCTGGATTTTTGTTTTAGATTCCGTTTCTCATAGTTGAAGTGTACCTATGATAAAAATTACAGACCTCTACATGCTTTGCAAGTAGGAAAACCTGCAAAATCGGCAGTGTATCAAATACTTGTTCTCCCCACTGTATATACTGTATATTTGATAAAACATTTAATTTGGCCTTCCTGCTATTCGCGCAAAGAAGATGTATGAATAACAGATTAATACATGGAAAAACAGATAGTAAAGCAAATAATCAAAAGGAAGTTTGTTTTAAAGTGTATGTCCTATATCTGAGAGATATAAGAAGATCAGGGAATATATATATTTTTGACCCAGATTGTCAACCTGGGAGGAGCTTCAGAAACTATTCCGCTTAGCCTTCTTCTCTGAGGTCTTTGAGGATGAGGGTGAAGCAGAGCCAATACGGGACTTTGCCTTCTCCTATCGAGTTATATATAGGAGATGGAAGGCCAACATTACTGAGCAGTAGGAGATGGACAAACTCATTCTAAAGAACATTGATCCCGACCTTACCAGCCAACTTCGCAAACGTGTGCAGAATGTGGAGGATCTGGTGCGTCTTGGGACCCAGTTTGGGAAGGACTGGGAGCACCATCTCCAAACTCAAACCCCTGTTTCTTCATCCCAGTATCCCAACAACTTTCCTGGGGCTAAACCATCTCAAAAGTTTGTTCCCAAGAACCAAGACAAAAGTCCAGTTATGTGCTGGAGGTGTAAAAGCCAACATTCTCCAGGTTCATGCCCTCTCTATGGCCAGCATCAGGATGCAGAAAAAGTCAGAAAGGACTGAAGACAGAAAGTCAAGACAGGCGTGGTGGCTTGCATTCGGCTGGGTTGGCCTCAATGACGACCCAAGGTCCAGAACAATTTCAAGGAAACGTATAGTATTATACAGAGCCATGAGAACATTTAACTCCCTTTCATCTTATATAGCGCAAGTGAACAGCGGCAGGTAGCTTAGTGGTTAAGAGCGTTGTGCCAGTAACCGAAAGGTCGCTGGTTCTAATCCCTGAGCCGACTAGGTGAAAAATCTGCCGATGTGCCCTTGAGCAAGGCACTTAACCCTAATTGCTCCTGTAAGTCGCTCTGGATAAGAGCGTCTGCTAAATGACTAAAATGTAAATGTAAACAGCAAACATGGTTTCTAAAAACAAATAAAGCAACACTTCATGGCACAACGCCTCTCCGCCACGTGACCTAATTGTTGTGTATATGTACTTAAATGTACTGTACCAGTCAAAAGTTTGGACACACCTATGCATTCAAGGGATTTTCTACATTGTAGAATAATAGTGAAGACATCAAAACTATGAAATAACACATATCGAATCATGTAGTAAACAAAAAATTGTTAAACAAATCAAAATGTATTTTAGATTCCTCTTGGCATTCTCTCAACCAACTTCACCTGGAATGCTTTTCTAACAGTCTCGAGGGAGTTCCCACATATGCTGAGCACTTGTTGGCTGGTTTTCCTTCACTCTGCGGTCCAACTCATCCCAAACCATCTCTAATGGGTTGAGGTTGGGTGATTGTGGAGGCCACGTCATCTGATGCAGCACTCCATCACTCTCCTTCTTGATAAAATAGCCCTTACACAGCCTGGAGGTGTGTTGGGTCATAGTCCTGTTGAAAAACAAATGATAGTCCCACTAAGTGCAAACCAGATGGGATGGCGTATTGCTGCAGAATGCTGTGGTAGCCATGCTGGTTAAGTATGCCTTGAATTCTAAGTAAATCACAGACAGTGTCACCAGCAAAGCACACCCACACCATTACACCTCCTCCTCCATGCTTCACGGTGGGAACTACACATGCAGAGATCATCCGTTCACCTACTCTGTGTCTCACAAAGACACAGCGGTTGGAACCAAAAATCTAAAATTTGGACTCATCAGACCAAAGGACAGATTTCCACCGGTCTAATTTCCAATGCTCGTGTTTCTTCGCCCAAGCAAGTCTATTTTTCTAATTTGTGTCCTTTAGTAATGGTTTCTTTGCTGCAATTCGACCATGAAGGCCTGATTCACGCAGTTTCCTCTGAACAGTTGATGTTGAGATGTGTCTGTTACTTGAAGTCTGTGAAGCATTGATTTGGGCTGCAATTTCTGAGGCTGGTAACTAATGAACTTATCCTCTGCAGCAGAGGTAACTCTGGGTCTTCGTTTCCTGTGGCGGTCCTCATGAGAGCCAGTTCCATAATAGCGCTTGATGGTTTTTGCGACTGCACTTGAAGAAATCTTCAAAGTTCTTGACATTTTCCGTATTGACTGACCTTAATGTCTTAAAGTAATGATGGACTGTCATTTCTCTTTGCTTAATTGAGCTGTTCTTGCCATAATATGGACTTTTACCAAATAGGGCTATCTTCTGTATACCACCCCTGCCTTGTCACAACACAATTGATTGGCTCAAACACATTAAGAAGGAAATCAATTAACAATGCACATCTGTTAATTGAAATGCATTCCAGGTGACTACCTCATGAAGCTGGTTGATGGAATGCCAAGAGTGTGCAAAGCTGTCATCAAGGCAAAGGGTGGCTTCTTTGAAGAATCTCAAATAGAAAATATATTTTGATTTGTTTAACACATTTTTGGTTATTACATGATTCCATACGTCTTATTTCATAGTTTTGATGTAGTCACTATTATTCTACAGTGATTGGACATCCTAAGCCGGATGCTCATTTCATGGTGTACATGGATGCACAACAAACAGGACCTGGAATAGAAGAGGTTCTTAACTATGCAATTCGCACCCTTAATTATTTAACGACTGAACAGAAATGCCTCACTGTGGTCTTGGCTCTGGAGAAATGGAGCTACTACCACGCTGCCGTGCAGTGGGTTCTGGCATCAGCCAAGAGGTTTGACTTCATCATTGAGTACTGCAAAGGAAAACTGAATGTTATACCAGATGCCTTCTCTCGGATTACAGAGGCCGCATCTGTCTGTCCTCCATTGTGCAGCACTTACACCACCGCCAAGGGTCAAGATGACTCTTTTCCTCTGGATGATGAGAGTGTGTGGAGAGCACAGCAGAGTGAAGCCACCATCATGGAGATCCACAAGAGTCTGTCTGAGGAAGACTCGAAGAGTAGCTTCAGTGAGATGTTCAGCATGGTTCAGGATAAAGGGTATTGGAAAACTTCAAGAGGAGAGGGAAAACGCAGCACCCATTACCATTTCTACATCTTCTCTACATTGACTGATCACATGATCTAAGCTTGTCATGACACCCCATGAGTGGCCATCTTGGAATCTTCAAAACCTACTGAAGATTACAGGAGGTGGTGTACTGGTCAGGCATGTGGGTGGATACCAAGAAGTTTGTACAGCAGTGTGATGTCTGCCAGAGGTACAAACCAGACATTGGCAGACCTGCCAGAAAACTGCAGCAGACCATCGTGAACCATCCCAATGAAATGCTGGGAATTGACCTCATGGGGCCTTTTCCCTCAAGTCGGGGTCCCAGAATGGATTCTTATTGGTGGTAGTGGACTACTACACACACTGGGTGGAGTTGTTTCCCCTCCGCAAAGCCACTGCATCCGCCGTTGCTCTCATTCTGCAAAGGATAATTTTAACACGGTTTTGAATTCCGGATCATATTCTCATATAAAATCAAATCAAAACAAATGTTATTGGCCACATGCGCGGAATACAACAGGTGTAGACATTACAGTGAAATGTTTACTTACAGCCCTTAACCATCAATGCATTTATTTTGTAATAAAAAAACTAAAATAAAACAACAACAAAAAAGTGTTGAGAAAAAAACTAAAATAAAATAACAGTAGGGAGGCTATACATACAGCGGGTACCGGTGCAGAGTCAATGTGCGGGGGCACCGGCTAGTTGAGGTAGTTGAGGTAATATGTACATGTGGGTAGAGTAGCAGCAGCGTAAAAAGATGGGGTGGGAGTGGGGGGGGCAGTGCAAATAGTTTGGGTAGCCATGATTAACTGTTCAGGAGTCTTATGGCTTGGGGGTAGAAGCTATTGAGAAGTCTTTTGGACCTAGACTTGGCATTCCGGTACCGCTTGCCATGCGGTAGCAGAGAGAACAGTCTATGACTACGGTTACTGGAGACTTTGACAATTTTGAGGGCCTTCCTCTGACACCGCCTGGTATAGAGGTCCTGGATGGCAGGAAGCTTGGCCCCAGTGATGTACTGGGCCGTACGCACTACCCTCTGTAGTGCCTTGTGGTCGGAGGCCGAGCAGTTGCCATACCAGGCGGTGATGCAACCAGTCAGGATGCTCTCGATGGTGCAGCTGTATAATTTTTTGAGGATCTGAGGACCCATGCCAAATCTTTTCAGTCTCCTGAGGGGGAATAGGCTTTGTCGTGCCCTCTTCACGACTGTCTTGGTGTGTTTGGACCATGATAGTTCGTTGGTGATGTGGACACCAAGGAACTTGAAGCTCTCAACCTGTTCCACTACAGCCCTGTCGATGAGAATGGGGGCGTGCTCAGTCCTCTTTTTTTTTCCTGTAGTCCACAATCATCTCCTTTGTCTTGGTCACGTTGAGGGAGAGGTTGTTGTCCTGGCACCACACGGCCAGGTCTCTGACCTCCTCCCTATAGGCTGTCTCATCGTTGTCGGTGATCAGGCCTACCACTGTTGTGTCGTCGGCAAACTTAATGATGGTGTTGGAATCGTGCCTGGCCATGCAGTAATGGGTGAACAGGGAGTACAGGAGGGGACTGAGCACGCACCCCTGAGGGGCCCCCGTGTTGAGGATCAGTGTGGCAGATGTGTTGTTACCTACCCTTACCACCTGGGGGCGGCCCGTCAGGAAGTCTAGGATCCAGTTGCAGAGGGAGGTGTTTAGTCCCAGGATCCTTAGCTTAGTGATGAGCTTTGAGGGCACTATGGTGTTGAATGCTGAGCTGTAGTCAATGAATAGCATTCTCACATAGGTGTTCCTCTTGTCCAGATGGGAAAGGGCAGTGTGGAGTGCAATAGAGATTGCGTCATCTGGGGATCTGTTGGGGCGGTATGCAAATTTGAGTGGGTCTAGGGTTTCTGGGATAATGGTGTTGATGTGAGCCATGACCAGCCTTTCAAAGCACTTCATGGCTCTCTGTACCTACTGGGGTGTAGTTGCCAAAATGACCGAGAGGGTAAACCTCACCCTAAAGGGGATGATTGTTTCAATCCCATGGATTACTAGCAACAAAGCTTTTGTCAAACAAAACAAACCAAGGAATGAGTCGGATGGACAAATATAACTTTTTTCAATCTCTGTCTCTTCAGTGCTTTACACTGAATTACTTTCTATCATTGCACTGCTCTTCCTTTTATGTTAATTTACGCTGAGGAACTATTATTGCGCTGCAGGACAGATTGACATTTGTGTTCAAGAGAGTGTGAGTTTGAGATAATTGTACATTATTTTTGATTATTGTTTGAACTGAATTGATTTACTGTGGGATGATTGTGAATTGGCCTAGGAGACTTTGGGACATTTTAAGCCCTTTTTTGTTTTGCGCTACAAACACACACACCCATTCATGCACACTCTGGGAATGAATACAGGTTATTGCAAATCAATTGTATTTTTTGGTATTTAATGTAACTTTTAATTTACATTTGAATTAATAAATTAATGTATTTACAGTGCCTTCAGAAAGTATTCATTCCCCTTCACTTATTCCACATTTTGTTGAGTTACAGCCTGAATTCAAAATTGATTCTATTTATTTATTTTCTCAGTCATCGACACACAATACCGCTTAATAACAAAGTGAACACATGTTTTTAGAAATGTTCAAAAATTTATTGAAAATGAAATGTCTAATTTACGTACAGTACCAGTCAAATGTTTCAACACAACTACTTATTCAACTTATGCAGAGCGACTTACAATTAGTGAGTGCATACATTTTTCATACTGGCCCCCCGTGGGAAACGAACCCACAACCCTTGCGTTGCAAGCGCCATGCTCTACCAACTGAGCTATAGGAGGAACTCCTGTTTTTCTTTCTCTTTATTATTTTCTAAATTGTAGAATAATAGTGAAGACATCAAAACTATGAAATAACACATATGGAATCATGTAGTAACCAAAAAAGTGTTAAACAAAACAAAATATATTTTATATGTGAGATTCTTCAAAGTAGCCACCCTTTGCCTTGATGACAGCTTTGCACACTCTTGGCATTCTCTCAACCAGTTTCACCTGGAATGCTTTTCCAACAGTCTTGAAGGAGTTCCTACATATGCTGAGCACTTGTTGGCTGCTTTTCCTTCACTCTGCGGTCCAACTAATCCCAAACCATCTCAATTGGGTTGAGGTCAGGTGATTGTGGAGGCCAGGTCATCTGATGCAGCACTCCATCACTCTCCTTCTTGGTCAAATAGTCCTTACACAGCCTGGAGGTGTGTTGGGTCATTGTCCTGTTGGAAAACAGGGTGGCTATTTGAAGAATCTCAAATATAAAATATATTTTGATTTGTTTAACACTTTTTTGGTTACTACATTATTCCATATGTGTTATTTCATAGTGTTGATGTCTTCACTATTATTCTACAATGTAGAAAAGAGTAAAAATAAAGAAAAACCCTTGAATGAGTAGGTGTGTCCAAACTTTTGACTGGAACTTGAAGTATTCACACCCCTGAGTCAATACTTTGTAGAAGCACCTTTGGCAACGATTACAGCTGTGAGTCTTTCTGGGTAAGTCTCTAAGAGCTTTCCACACCTGGATTGTGCAACATTTGCCCATTATTATTTTCAATATTCTTCAAGCTCAAGTGTTTGTTGATCATTGCTAGACAACCATTTTCAGGTCTTCACATAGATTTTCAGGTAGATTTAAGTAAAAACTGTGACTCGGCCACTCACTTTGACCTTGTGTTCACTGCTTGACTGAGGGACCTTTCAGATAATTGTATGTGTGGGGTACAGAGATGAGGTAGTCATTCAAACATCATGTTAATCGCACACAGGACGAGTCCATGCAATGTATGTGACTTGTTAAACACATTTTAATTCCTGAACTTATTTAGGCTTGCTATAAGAAAGGGGTTGAATACTTATTGACTCAAGACATTTCAGCTTTTCATTTATTTTGTCATTTTATTTTGAAAAACACAATTCCACTTTGAATTATTATTATTATTATTATTAAAGGCACTGTGTGTCTTATGTTATCTTGTATATATATATTTTTTTACATTTGTGTTTCATTAGAGATGTTCTATTTGATTTTATGACAGACTTAGCACCCAGTAGTGTAGGGGAAGTATAGGGGGGTGAGTAGAGGTGTGAGTGTCAGGATAACTTAATGGCATATCTCAGGCTGGACACTTTGTCATTCGGGATCTTTAGTCTCCACCGAGTGTTGTTAACACCCCCTGTTCCCCTTATCCTACAGTCAGTGGAGAAACCAAATGTTGAGTAGCTAGTCTTCAGAGGTGTAAGGTTAATTAGGATTCTGAAACTACGGTATTTGGTGCAGTGTCTGCCATGCATATTGAATCCCTCAAAAAGACTGACTGCTGCTAATATGGTTTTTGTATATTTATATCCACTGCTGTGGAATGTGGGGTGTGTAATTATTCAGTCCCATTGGTGGGAATTTGTTGTCTGGTTGTCACCAGAAGAAATGTGTGTTCCCTGGCCACTCGCAGGTTTCAGGCAGAGCCTGTGTCTAATGAGGCTTAGCTATTATATAGGCCAAGTCACACTGCTCAGCTATGGAGGCAGGCAGGGGACTGACTTTGGCAGCATGATTGTATAATTAGGGGCTGACTGTGGAAATCACAGTCTTCCAAAGTATCTATGGAGTTTAATCAGAGAGATAAGGTATGCCAAGTAGTTTCCCGAGTGGCGCAGTGTTCTAAGGCACTGCATCGCAGTGCTAGCTGTGCCACTAGAGATCTTGGTTTGAATCCAGACTCTGTCATAGCCGGCCGTGACCGGGAGACCCATGGGGCGGCGCACAATTGGCCCAGCGTAGTCCAGGGTAGGGGAGGGAATGGCCGGCAGGGATGTAGCTCAGTTGGAAGAGCATGGCGTTTGCAACACCAGGGTTGTGGGTTCGATTCCCACGGGGGGCCAGCATGAAAAATATAATGTGTGCACTCACTAACTGTATGTCGCTCTGGATAAGAGCATCTGCAAAATGTAAAATGATTTTTCCCCATAACAGTGTTACTCACATCACTGTAAGTTGTGTTTCTGATAAGTTATTGTTCTATCTGGAGATGTAACGTGAAAAAAGACATCCCTGACTTTATTACTTCTGTTAATAAGCCACAGAGAGACTCATCCAATAGTAGGAGGTCTACTTGCAAACTAATGATGAACAAATAAATAAATACATGCAACCTCATTCACCACCAATATGTATAACAGCCACGTTGCATCTGCACACTCAGCTCAGCTCACCTATTGAAATGGAAATGTTATGGAAATATTTCATAAAATATGTCTTCAGAGATATTATTATGGAGTAAGGATATGTTAGCACCAGATTTGGTCAATAAGGTCATGGAGGACATTTAGGTAAATATATTCAGATCATAGCAAATCTGTCTCATGGTATCTATAATGATGGGAATTGTATTATGATGGTCAGAAATAAACAACAAAAGTTAATTGGCAGTTGCATCAGATCTGTTTACACCAATAAAATATTTGTTTGAGCTTTACTGCAATATAAATAAAAGTGGTGCTAGCAGACACCCCTGTGTTTTACCTCCAAAGGAACAAAGGAAAGTTGTCTGACAATATTGTAATTGTTCGTACAGAGGCCATAGTCAGGGGTTGATTCACAGGCAAGCCTCTCCTACCTCACAGTCCACACTGACATGGCATCCTCAGGTTATGCCATGCAGCTCAGCCATACCAGCGGAGTTCAGTTGGGTGCAGGTGTGGGAAACTGAGCTGGGTGCATTCTCCATTACCAGTGTGTGGAGCCACCATGCAGGTAAATAGCAGACTTCAAAGACAATTAAGGTCCTCAGAATTTTCATGGTCAATATATTCTACAAGCCATATTGTAGAACGACCACCCCTCATCACTGTCAAACGCTCCCTAAAATACTTTAGCGAGCAGGCCTTCCTAATTGACCTGGCCCAGGTATCCTGGATGGATATTGATCTCATTCCGTCAGTAGAGGATGCCTGGTTGTTCTTTAAAAGCGCTTTCCTCTCAATCTTAAATAAGCATGCCCCATTCAAAAAATTCAGAACTAAGAACAGATATAGCCCCTGGTTCTCCTCAGACTTGACTGCCCTTGACCAGCACAAAAACATCCTGTGGCGTACTGCATTAGCATCGAATAGCCCCCACGATATACAACTTTTCAGGGAAGTTAGTAACCAATATACACAAGCAGTTAGGAAAGCAAAGGCTAGCTTTTTCAAACAGAAATTTGCATCCTGTAGCACTAACTCCAAAAAGTTTTCAGACACTGTAAAGTCTTTCGTAACGTCTGAGATCCCCAGAGATTGGAAAGCTGCCGCGGTCATCCCCCTCTTCAAAGGGGGTGACACTCTAGATCCAAACTGTTACAGACCTATAACCATCCCGCCCTGCCTTTCGAAAGTTTTTGAAAGCCAAGCTAACAAACAGATCACCGACCATTTCGAATCCCACCGTACCTTCTCCGCTATGCAATCTGGTTTCCGAGCTGGTCATGGGTGCACATCAGCCACGCTCAAGGTCCTACACGATATTATAACCGTGATCGATAATAGACAGTACTGTGCAGCCGTCTTCATCGACCTGGCCAAGGCTTTCGACTCTGTCAGCCACTGCATTCTTATTGGCAGACTAAATAGCCTTGGTTTCTCAAATGACTGCCTCGCCTGGTTCACCAACTACTTCTCAGATAGAGTTCAATGTGTCAAATCGGAAGGCCTGTTGTCTGGACCTATGGCAGTCTCTATGGGGGTGCCACAGGGTTCAATTCTTGGGCCGACTCTTTTCTCTGTGTATATCAATGATGTCGCTCTTGCTGCTGGTGACTCTCAGATCCACCTCTACGCAGACGACACCATTTTGTAAACATCTGGCCCTTCATTGGACTCTGTGTTAACAAACCTCCAAACGAGCTTCAATGTCATACAACACTCCTTCCGTAGCCAACTGCTCTTAAACACTAGTAAAACTAAATGCATGCTCTTCAATCGAACGCTGCTGGCACCTGCCCACCCAACTAGAATCACTACTCTCGACGGGTCTGACCTAGAGTATGTGGACAACTACAAGCACCTAGGTGTCTGGTTAGACTGTAAACTCTCCTTCCAGACTCACATTATGCATCTCCAATCCAAAGTTAAATCTAGAATCGGCTTCCTATTTCGCAACAAAGCCTCCTTCACTCATGCTGCCAAACATGCCCTCGTAAAACGTACTATCCTACCGATCCTTGACTTCGGCGATGTCATTTACAAAATAGCCTCCAACACTCTACTCAGCAAATTGGATGTAGTTTATCACAGTGCCATCCGTTTTGTCACCAAAGCCCCCATATACTACCCACCACTGTGACCTGTACGCTCTTGTTGGCTGGTCCTCACTACATATTAGTCGCCAAACCCACTGGCTCCAGGCCATCTATAAATCACTGCTAGGCAAATCTCTGCCTTATCTTAGCTCATTTGTCACCATAGCAACACCCACCCGTAATATGCGCTCCAGCAGGTATATCTCACTGGTCATCCCCAAAGCCAACACCTCCTTTGGCTGCCATTCCTTCCAGTTCTCTGCTGCCAATGACTGGAACGAACTGCAAAAATCTCTGAAGCTGGAGACTCTTATCTCCCTCACTAACTTTAAGCATCAGTTGTCAGAGCACCTTACCGATCACTGCACCTGTACACAGACCTTCTGAAATTAGCCCACTCAACTACCTCATCCCCATATTGTTATTTATTTTGCTCATTTGCACCCTAGTATCTCTATTTGCACATCTATCATTCCAGTGTTTATACTAATTGTAATTATTTTGCACTATGGCCTATTTATTGCCTTACCTCCATAACTTGCTACATTTGCACACACTGTATATATATTTTCTGGTGTATTTTTGTCTTTATGTTTTGTTTTACCCCATATGTAACTCTGTGTTGTTGTTTTTATCGCACTGCTTTGCTTTATCTTGGCCAGGTCGCAGTTGTAAATGAGAACTTGTTCTCAACTGGCTTACCTTGTTAAATAAAGGTTAAATAAATAAAAAATAAATAAAAAATCATAGCGAAGTGCAACAATCTCAGGTCTCCTAGAACGTAGGCAAACTTGCTAACTACTGCCCACATTGTGTTTACCAACTTGCGGTAGATCATAACTAGCTTACCTAGGCAATGGTCGCTACAATATCATGTCCCATTACATGTCATTGGGGGGTCATACTGATGAGCAAACAGTGCTTAGATTACTTTATTGTCTTTATTCCTGTATTGAAAACACCTCCCCTGCTTTCTGGGGTGTGATAGATACATGCCATTAGTCAGACATCAGTGAGCACTTTAATATAGGAAGCTAATTGCAGGTAGTAAATAGAAGGAAAACATAGCCTGGAGGGTGCTTCAGGAAAAAAAATGCTTCCCCACCAAAATGTAATGACCCATAAGCTAATAACAACAGTTTACAAAACTGCATTTTCATCCTAGAAAGATGGGTCTCAAAAATCATACATTAGGCTCTACAGTACTGAACAATGTTTCTCAGAGGTAGGTCTTAATCCCGAATGGTGGTCTGTAGATTTGTACACTCCAGATTGTTCTGCAACACCCCCCTATTTATTGCTATAGCAACAGGTGGTAGTAATATAATACTTGTCTCAATGGATATTGATTAAGTGTGAGGGATAATATGAGCCATGCTTTTTCAACCTGCTCCTATTTTTTTATGCTTTGCTGCACTCTGTCTTTTTCAATGAAGGCGTTTCCATGGATATGGTAGATTGAGATAATAATACATTTTTAGTTGTGTAACGCCACCCAACCAGAAGTGCCAACTCCATTCCCAATGACCTAAAGGCGTGTAGAAACACCTTATCTGTAGAATCCCCCCTGTTGATTCCCCCTGTGTGTGTGTGTGTGTGTGTGTGTGTGTGTGTGTGTGTGTGTGTGTGTGTGTGTGTGTGTGTGTGTGTGTGTGTGTGTGTGTGTGTGTGTGTGTGTGTGTGTGTGTGTGTGTGTGTGTGTGTGTGTGTGTGTGTGTGTGTGTGTGTGTGTGTGTGTGTGTGTGTGTGTGTGTGTGTGTGTGCATGCCTGTACCACCAATGAGAGGGTAGAGAAACAAGAAAGATTTTGAGTTTGTTATTTCTGCCAAGACTACTGTAATGTACATTGAGGCAAACTCCAGTTATTAAAAAGATTCTCATGACAAACACAACAGAGAACAAATGTCTGCAGAGCCAAAACGAAGCAATAAGTTGTTGTGATATTTAAGCAATTGCTATGATTTTCTTCTTAGCTTCTCAACTATGTTAGAAACTGTTTGGATGTGTAGCTTCAAACAATTCTGAATCTGACAATGCATAAACCATTTCCTCTCAGCCCTGTCACATATCTAAACTGATAGTAAGTGACTTTCAACTGCTTTGATTAATTTTTAATTAAAGATAGTAAAGCACAGGAGGGATCTGTTTGGAAGACATGCCATTCTTCTTTTTATCACTGTTACACCAGTGTGTGCACTTCACTGGCTGAACTACTTTTATGTTCTGTTTAAACAGTGTTTTGTTCAAACAGTCTCGTTTTACATATTTCCCCTCAGTTTGTTTCAAGTACTTTAAAGATGGATGGATATCAAAGCAATTACATATAAGCATAAAATACATTCTGGAATATTTCTCTCTGTCTACCTTCATCTAAACAACTAGCCTCATGCAAAGTGTCAGTAGCGCAGCATGATGGGAAATGTAATCCACATAGTTACTGCTGTTTCTAATACTTTAATCTGAATTGATATCAAAGTAATTAGTGGGCAGGTTATTATAATGTAAATATATTATGGAATATGTCTGTGTCTGTATAAACAATAATGCACAATGCCAGTAGCACAGCAGGATCGAAAGTTTCATACACATAATTCCATTCTTGTTATTGTATATAGTTCCATACAGCTAATATTTTTGCTTAACCTTGCTGGACATATCCTCATTACATGAATAACTAATGAATGTGTGGTCCTCTGTAGCTCAATTGGTAGAGCATGGCGCTTGTAACGCCAGGGTAGTGGGTTCGATCCCCGGGACCACCCATACATAAAAATGTATGCGCACGTGACTGTAAGTCGCTTTGGATAAAAGCGTCTGCTAAATGGTGTATTATTACTACATGAGGAGGGAATAGCTTTGCAGTACACCACCTAATTAAAGCCATGTTAACAAATTAATTGTTGAATTAAAAGTAATTGTTGTTGTGACATCGCTTGTTTGCCTACTGTTTACGATGATGCGTCAGGATAGCTTTGCTGTGTCCACAGAATGATCTCATTCACACAGTAGGTCAGGGTTGCAAGTTATTAGCTAACTACAATATCACATTATATTCTGAGAGGACACAATCAAACCCTAGGCTAGTGACTGCATTGGTCAGACAGCAACGATCATCATTAACTTTTGACTACATGAGTAATTTCCTGGAGTAGTCCAAATGTAAGCACTTAAGTCTGACCGTGGAGTATGACCATATTGTTGCTTTGGAGAGAGCTCAAAGGAGATGACCCATGTGCCCTGTCCCGCTGGAGGAGCTACAAGGTCACACCTATCATGCCTCGAGCACACTTAGGACACACTGGTCCATAGTGTTAACAACCTCAGGCCCGTCAAACCTGCCTCAGCCTCCATTTAGTCAATTCTCCATGACAGTTCCACATTTTTGCCTAGAGCAGTGAACACATTGGCTCAGGTAAACAATGTAGTGCATGTAGTGGGTGTTGTGTACAGAAAGGGTAGATATAAGAACAAGCCTAGAATATCATTAGAACTGAAGTATAAAGATGGTAAACTCACAGTAAAGTTTAGGAGATGTCGAAGGGCACTATTTTTGTTTCCCAGACTGGAGCATTGACATTCAGAAACAGAAACACACATTTTTAATAATAGGTTGCTTTCTCTATTCTTGGGCCTCTTACTATTCTACCACCAACAATGCTCTCCTGGTTAACCTTCTTTCACTGGATCTGTTATTATGCACTGGATGGTATTTTTTAAGAGACGGTATGTTATCTTCCAACAAGTGCTTAGTAAAGATCTCTTTGTAGTGACCTTCCCAAACTACAAACCCCAAATCACTTCAATTTGTTTTGTCCAAACACCCCAACCAAATCAGTTGAGGCCAATATTCCTCCTTGCATTGGCCTATTTATTAATTCATATTTCATCTGGATTAAAAAGGAAGGTTTAAGAAATTAAATGACATGACATTTAAAATCCTCCTAGTCTTTGAAATGAGTTTAATAAATGGAGAGGATGGGGTGGATTAAAAAGTTCACACAGGAAGCTTGTGGCCTGAGGTTGAACTCTCCAGAATTAGTACAGCAAGTATTGATTTACCCCCAAAGTACTCAAAATATTGCCTTTAACTGATGTAAAAGTACTGTAGCAGGTCAGGAAAACTATGGAATACATTTACAGTAAGTATCCATTGTGTAGAGTCACTCTCCTTTACTAAAGTAGTAACACTTTGGATGAAAACTAGTGAAAACATACATACATTGGCAGTTGATGTCCATTACAAACCTACCATGGAAAATGTACCCTTCATAGGAAGGGCTTGGGGTCACCTCAGGAAATGTATACCTAATCAAATATTAGGGGATGTGATCTTTTGTCTCTTTTGAGGATCCCATCCTGGAAGACCACACATTGTCCAGTGAGCTCTGATTGCAATTTATAACAGATCAATGTTCGTCTAAGCCCTCCCACCGTGTCCTTCAGCTGGCTGTACACAAAGGACTCTGATATCAATGAGATGGAATCAGTGGAGGTAAAAAAAAGTACAACATCTCCCATTTGTATCAGCAACTGCAAAACAGCCCTCGCAAAGCGCTATGTTGCCCAAAATAACCCTAACATGTTAAGTAGATGGGAGGGACGGCACTCAGTCCTAAATGAGTTTGGAATTCTGCAGCTTCAGTTCAAATCATCTCAAATAGTCACCTCCTTCTCACAGACATTGTGAAAGAAAAGTTACAAGATATCCCATTTAAAATATTGTAAAGCTCCTGTACATAAAACCCAGAATGAGGATGATTATTAGTGAAATAATTTCTCACATCAATGCAAAACAGTCAATCTTCTCAATCTTTTTTAATCATTCAATGGTTTAATATGCTCAAAGGCTGCATACAAATTGAATTAAAGTTGAGTAGCATGTTTGAAGGGTGATGTAAAACTCACAGCAGGACTATTTAATTAAAAAGTTCCAAACACCTTTAATGTAAAGGGTGAATGAATATATAACACTAGTGAAATGCTTTGATGCACTTTACCATCCCTGTAATGAACATAAGCCTCAGCACCACGGCAACAAGCTTTGGCAAGGTAAACTGATGCAATGTTTACTCCAAGTTTATAGAAAATGTATGGCAAGCATGTAGTGATGCGACACTAATTGCAACCAATGGACCTGCTGCTGACAAGTATTCAATTCCCCTGGAGTGTGATGTAAAACTAATTGCTTTAACACCATACTTTGTTATATGTTTGGCACCATCCCACTTCTGCTGTAACCCTTGACATCTCAGAGGTTGTCAGACCAGTTTAGCTTCCCATTTAATGAGCAGACGAGCACTGAGAGACAACACTTGTTTGTTTAATATACGGTAAGACACTGGGCAATGTGTGTGATAATGTGAAACAAAAGTGGAAGAACTGGACTAAAGAGCTTCCCTGGTGTCTTTTAATCATCATCAAAGTTAGTTCTGAAATGGTGTATACAACTCTGAGTGTTTTCTATGAAACATTTGTGCATAATATAATGCATTACAATGACATCTAACCTCTTAGTGTATTATAAGACATGCTGTAGTAACCGTTCATAAATGGTATACTATCAATGAAATGGAAATATACAGTAACTGTACTCATAATAAATTACACACAGGTGATTAAGAGCACTGTAAAACACAGAGAAATCATGGCAGTGCTTGGCTACTTATAACAGCCTGCATGAATGCATAATCTGCTAATAAATGCATTCTTCATTCATGACAGGGGTGGTTAATAGAAATGTTTCTGTAATTTGATGACTATCCATCCCACTTCATATGATAACCTATTGTACAGAGCATGAAACACATAAAATACTACCGCAACATGAAAGTAAATGCATAAATTCTATGATCATGAATTGTGTTGAATTTTGAGATGCAATCCAGGCAGGGCCAGATAAAGCAGCTCCCCTGTGTGAACTCCAGCCTCCTTGTTTGTGTACTTTCTCTCTGCAGAGGTGAGAGGTGTTAATGAGGGCTCGGTCTACGATGCCACCCGATAACAAATACCACCCATAAACCACATCAATATCATGATAGCAGGATCGCACAGATTTGCAGGTAATTATGCCCCTCTGGATGTGCCACAATTCTGAGAGCTCGGAGAGGGGCCTCACCAATTAAAGGGAGAAATACACCACACAGGAGAGTGCTCTTAGATCAGACAGGAGAGTGCCATTCGTTGTTCTTCCTCCTCATTTAGAGACCTGCCAGTGTTTGTGAAAAGAAAAGGATCTGCTGCTCCTGCTGATTTGTAAGAGAGTGTGTTGTTCTACCGAACAAGGGCATCTAAGAAGGTAGGAATGATAGGAGCTAAACCTTTTATTTATACCCACCTGTAAGCACTGTTACCCAACTATGTACTTTTAACTAGTAGACATCAAGATCTGGTGGGGGGATTTCTTCTAGAACTGTTTGTGGTTGACTGTGTTGGACAGCAATAAAGAGAGAAAGCTTTTGAGTGTCTACACCAACAAAAAGGTACCATGGTAGTACAATTAAAAAAAGACCATGGTACTGTCATGTTTTTTTGGTCACTACCATGGCAGGAAAATACCATGGTACTGGTTCAAATACAAGTTTGGTACATGTAGTGAAACATGAAATTATGGTAGTTGTTTACAATGTATTTTTCGTACATATTTCCCTATCAGACTTTTCATCCTTCTACAAAATATACTTTCCTGCAACCCGCCTCACTCAATGTGGAACGGATTCTATTATTGACTTACCTTTTATCTAGAATCTAGAATCTCCAGTTGAAACTAGCTAGCCAGCTAACTAGCTACTTGCTATTAGCCACAGCTAGCGGTGTTTCACCCAGATCATTGGATTTTTTCCGCGGGATTAATTTTAATCACTGGACATTGATCACCGGACATTCGGCCAGTCTGCACAGCGCGTTATCGACCCAGAACATATCAGTTTTTCCGCCGGAATCACTGATTCACTGGACCTTTAACTCCGGATTCATCGCTACCAGCTGGCTACAACAAAACGGACGCTGTGGTCTGGCTAATCATCCCGAGCTAGGCCCATCTCCCGGCTATCTACCTCTCTATCAACCGGACGGGACCACCTAGTGTTGACACGGAGCCCCGCCGATCCTACACGACTGGTCTGCCGACGAAATCGTCTGATGTGGTTACGACGTTAACCACGAAGATTCCATCCATCTGCTAGCCCTGGCCCGTTAGCACACGTTATCCGTGGCCTCTTACTCACTAAACTGAACTAGCTACTGAACTAGCTACTTGCTATTAGCCACAGCTAGCGGTGTTTCACCCAGAATATTGGATTTTTTTCCGCGGGATTAATTTTTAATCACTGGACATTGATCACCGGATATTCGGCCAGTCTGCACAGCGCGTTATCGACCCAGAACATATCAGTTTTTCCACCGGAATCACTGAATCACTGGACCTTTAACTCCGGATTCATCGCTACCAGCTGGCTACAACAAAACGGACGTAGCACACGCTAGCCGTGGCCTCTTACTCACTAGCGCTTCACCACCGGACCTTATGATAACTCAGCTATACAGCTGATATCTGCTGGACTGTTCCTTTTTACGGTACTACATCCTGTTTATGTTTAGCCTCAGCCCAAACATGGTTTGTTTATTGTTGTTTCGGTTATTTATAATTGTACTATATCACTGTAGACCCCCCAGCCTAGCTAAACCTGCCTTAGTTAGCTCCTTTGTCCCTCCCCCCATACACTCAGAGACCGACTCAATTGATGCCTCTAGAGATACTATCTCTTTCATTGTTACCCAACGCTTAGGTTTACCTCCACTTTACTCATATCCTTCCATATCCTTGTCTGTACATAATGCCCTGAATCTTTTCTATAACACCCGGAAATCTGCCCCCTTTATTCTATGTACCCAACGCACTAGAAGACCAGTTCTTAAAGCCTTTAGCCGTATCCTTATTCTAGTCCTCCTCTGTTCCTCTGGTGATGTAGAGGCTAACCCAGGCCCTGTAGCCCCCAGTATCACTCCTACTCCCCAGGAGCTATCATTTGATGACTTCTGTAATCGCAAAAGTCTTGGTTTCTTGCACATAAATATCAGAAGTCTACTTCCTAAGTTTGAGTTATTCACTGCGTTAGCACACTCTGCCAACCCTGATGTTCTAGCAGTGTCTGAATCCTGGCTCAGGAAGGCCACCAAAAATTCTGAAATTTCCATCCCCAACTATAACATTTTCCGTCTAGATAGAACTGCCAAAGGGGGTGGAGTTGCAATCTACTGTAGAGATAGCCTGCAGAGCTCTATCATACTATCCAGGTCTGTGCCCAAACAGTTTGAGCTTCTACTTCTAAAAATCCACCTTTCCAGAAATAAGTCTCTCACTGTTGCCGCTTGCTACAGACCCCCCTCAGCCCCCAGCTGTGCCCTGGACACCATATGTGAATTGATCGCCCCCCATTTATCCTCTGAGTTTGTACTGCTTGGTGACCTAAATTGGGATATGCTTAATACCCCAGCCATCCTACAATCCAAGCTAGATGCCCTCAACCTCACGCAAATTATCAACGAACCTACCAGGTACAACCCTAACTCCTTAAACATGGGTACCCTCATAGATATCATCCTGACTAACATACCCTCTAAATACACCTCAGCTGTCTTCAACCAGGATCTCAGCGATCACTGCCTTATTGCCTGCGTCCGTAACGGGTCCGCGGTCAAACGACCACCCCTCATCACTGTCAAACGCTCCCTAAAACACTTTAGCGAGGAGGCCTTCCTAATTGACCTGGCCCAGATATCCTGGATGGATATAGATCTCATTCCGTCAGTAGAGGATGCCTGGTTGTTCCTTAAAAGTAATTTCCTCTCAATCTTAAATAAACATGCCCCATTCAAAAAATACAGAACTAAGAACCGATATAGCCCCTGGTTCTCCTCAGACTTGACTGCCCTTGACCAGCAAAAAACATCCTGTGGCGTACAGCATTAGCATCAAATAGCCCCCGCGATATGCAACTTTTCAGGGAAGTTAGGAACCAATATAAACAAGCAGTCAGGAAAGCAAATGCTAACTTTTTCAAACAGAAATTTGCATCCTGTAGCACTAACTCCAAAAAGTTTTGGGACACTGTAAAGTCCATGGAGAATAAGAGCACTTCCTCCCAGCTGCCCACTGCACTGAGGCAAGGAAACACTATCACCACCGATAAATCTACAATAATCGAGAATTTCAACAAGCATTTTGCTACAGCTGGCCATGCTTTCCATCTGGCTACCACTAACCCGGCCACCAACTCTGCACCCTCTGCTGCAACTTGCCCATGCCCCCCCCCGCTTCTCCTTCACACAAATTCAGACAGCTGATGTTTTGAAAGCGCTGCAAAATCTGGACCCCTACAAATCAGCTGGGCTAGACAATCTGGACCCTTTCTTTCTAAAACTAGCCGCCGAAATTGTCGCAACCCCTATTACTAGTCTGTTCAACCTCTCTTTCATAACGTCTGAGATCCCCAGAGATTGGAAAGCTGCCGCGGTCATCCCCCTCTTCAAAGGGGGTGACACTCTAGATCCAAACTGCTACAGACCTATATCCATCCTGCCCTGCCTTTCGAAAGTATTCGAAAGCCAAGTTAACAAACAGATCATCGACCATTTCGAATACCACCGTACCTTCTCCGCTATGCAATCCGGTTTCCGAGCTGGTCACGGGTGCACTTCAGCCACGCTCAAGGTCCTAAACGATATTATAACCACAATTGATAATAGACAGTACTGTGCAGCCGTCTTCATCGACCTGGCCAAGGCTTTCGACTCTGTCAACCACCGCATTCTTATTGGCAGACTAAATAGCCTTGGTTTCTCAAATGACTGCCTCGCCTGGTTCACCAACTACTTCTCAGATAGAGTTCAGTGTGTCAAATCGGAGGGCCTGTTGTCTGGACCTATGGCAGTCTCTATGGGGGTGCCACAGGGTTCAATTCTTGGGCCGACACTTTTCTCCGTGTATATCAATGATGTCGCTCTTGCTGCTGGTGACTCTCAGATCCACCTCTACGCAGACGACACCATTTTGTATACATCTGGCCCTTCATTGGACACTGTGTTAACAAACCTCCAAACGAGCTTCAATGCCATACAACAATCCTTCAGTAGCCTTCAACTGCTCTTAAACACTAGTAAAACTAAATGCATGCTTTTCAATCGAACGCTGCTAGCACCCGCCCACCCGACTAGAATCACCACTCTTGACGGGTCTGACCTAGAGTATGTGGACAACTACAAATATCTAGGTGTCTGGTTAGACTGTAAACTCAACTTCCAGACTCACATAAAGAATCTCCAATCCAAAGTTAAATCTAGAATCGGCTTCCTATTTCGCAACAAAGCCTCCTTCACTCATGCTGCCAAACATGCCCTCGTAAAACTGATTATCCTACCGATCCTTGACTTCGGCGATGTCATTTACAAAATAGCCTCCAACACTCTACTCAGCAAATTGGATGTAGTCTATCACAGTGCCATCCGTTTTGTCTCCAAAGCCCCATACACTACCCACCACTGTGACCTGTACGCTCTTGTTGGCTGGTCCTCACTACATGTTCGTCGTCAAACCCACTGGCTCCAGGCCATCTATAAATCACTGCTAGGCAAATCCCCGCCTTATCTTAGCTCATTGGTCACCATAGCAGCACCCACCCGTAGTCTGCGCTCCAGCAGGTATATCTCACTGGTCATTCCCAAAGCCAACACCTCCTTTGGCCGCCATTCCTTCCAGTTCTCTGCTGCCAATGACTGGAACGAATTGCAAAAATCTCTGAAGCTGGAGACTCTTATCTCCCTCAATAACTTTAAGCATCAGTTGTCAGAGCACCTTACCGATCACTGCACCTGTACACAGCCCATCTGAAATTAGCCCACCCAACTACCTCATCCCTATATTGTTATTTATTTTGCTCTTTTGCACCCCAGTATCTCTATTTGCACATCATCTCTTGCACATCTAGCATTCCAGTGTTAATACTATTGTAATTATTCTGCACTATAGCCTATTTATTGCCTTACCTCCATAACTTGCTACATTTGCACACACTGTATATATATTTTCTGTTGTATTTCTGACTATGTTTTTTTTACCCCATATGTAACTCTGTGTTGTTTTTATTGCACTACTTTGCTTTATCTTGGCCAGGTCGCAGTTGTAAATGAGAACCTGTTCTCAACTGGCTTACCTGGTTAAATAAAGGTGAAATAAAAAAAAATAAAAAAAATAAAATAAAAATTAACATGATGAACTGTGTCCCACCATTTTCCCGGTAAAGGGACAAAAAACGTAGTAATGTATGGTACTCACATAATGCAACACTGACTTCTTGCTCTTAAACTCCTTTAGCTCATAGTAAAAAACCACAACACACACGGTCTAGTAGTGTAGTATACCCTCTTAAACCTTGGGACCTGGATAAGGTATGGTAATGGTGAGAAGAATTTAGGGATTCTGACACCTTGACGATTATTAAAAATATTTAGTTTATCTGGTACTTCTCTCTTCAACGTTACAGTTTTCAGTTGTCTCTCTCTCATTCAACTGAATAGGCTACTATTATACAATTCTAAATAGCCAACATAGTAAAAAACTATTTGTAAAAAATTATTAATTATCATCTTATCTCATAAATACATTTTCAACGTGTCATTATCAACATATCCCTAACAACAGCAAGTTACAATGTTTCCCTTTATTTACACTCTGTGAGAACATTAGTTGGAGTCCTCATGACTACAACAGGCTAGCTTGATGGGAGCTAATGTTAGCCAACAGACTTTTATACATTTATTAAACTATCAATACATCATAAAAAAATAACAACAATAATATCATTACACTCTGCTTAACTTGGTATTTCATATCCTATGCTTTATAATTCGCTCACCGTGAAGATAAGGTCATTCGAGTAATACGATGGATGAGCTTCGTTCGAGAGTCTCCTATCAGAGAGACTTGAAAAGCTGCAATATTATATGCCTTGCAGAGACGTGGCTGGATTACTCTATGTACGTAGGACTCAGTGGTTTCTCCTTGTAGCAGCACTATCGGACGAAGGCGAACTCGGGCAAGTCCAAAGGGGGAGGGGTGCATCTCTACATAAACAACAACTGGTGCACTGATTCCGATGTGTGAAGGAAATCTCGAGCTTTTGCTCACCTGATATAGAATACCTCATGGTAAGCTGCAAACCCTTTTATCTACCAAGAGAGTTCTCATCTCCCGAGTGGTGCAGTGTTCTAAGGCACTGCATCTCAGTGCTTGAGGCGTCGCTACAGACTCCCTGGTTCGAATCAAGGCTGTATCACAACCGGCCGTGATTGGGAGTCCCATAGGGTGGCGCACAATTGGCACAGCGTCGTCCGGGTTTAGCCGGTGTAGATAAGAATTTGTTCTTAACTGACTTGCCTAGTTAAATCAAAATAAAAATCTCATCACGGCTGTATACAAGCCAACACAACTTTTGAACTCAGCAAATTGTTGGAGCTATAAACAAACAAGAAATCACTCACCCAGAGGCAGCGTTTCTGGTGGGCGGAGACTTCTAACCGTTCAACCTCACTTATACCAACGCGTCTCCGGCACCACTAGGCAATCTTAAATTCAGGACCACTTTTATTCTACCCACAGAAACACATGAAAAGGCCCTCCCTCGTCCTCCCTTCAGCAAATTTGACCATGACTCTATTCTCCTGCTTCTTGTTTACAAACAAAAGCTCAAAGAGGAAGTACCATTGATGCGCTCAATACGGAAACGGTCCGATGAAGCAGACACGAGGAGACTGCTTTGCTAGTACAGACTGGGATATGTTCCGGGATTCATCCGATAGCATTGAGGAGTTAACCACATCAGTCATGGGCTTCATCAATAAGTGCATAGATGAAGTCATCCCCACAGTGACTATACGATCATACCCAAACCAAAAACCATGGATTACAGGCAATATCCACGCTGGGCTAAAGGCTAGAGCTATCGCTTACAAGAAACGGGACACGGACATGGACACATATAAGAAGGCCCGCTACGACCTCCGACGAGACATCAAACATGTAAAAGGACAATATAGGAGTATAATGTCTAATATAGGTATATATAGTATAGTTAGTATAGTTATAGTATAGTAAATATAGTATATAGGGCTTGCAGACGATAATGGATTACAAAGGGAAACCCAGCCGTGAGATGCCCAGTGATCTCACTCTCCGTGGTGAATGTCAGTAAAACTTTCAAAACAGGTTAACGCTCGCAAGGCAACCGGGCCAGACGGAATACCAGGGTGCATTTTCAAAGCATGCGCAGACCAGCTGGCAATTTCCAATCTCTCCTTGTCCCAGTCTGCAATCTCAACATGTTTCAAGCTGACCACCATTGTCCCTGTTCACAAGAACTCATAGGTAACCTGCCTAAATGACCATCGCCCTGGAGAAATCTGTAATTATAAAGTGTTTTGAAAGGCTGGTCATGACACACATCAACTTCATCATCCCAGACACCATGGACCCACTCCAATTCACATACCACCCCAACAGATTCACAGATGACACTTCACACTGCCCTCTCCCACCTGGACAAGAGGGGATATAACTATGTGAGAATGCTGCTCATAGACTACAGCTCAGCGTTCAACAGCACAAAATTCAGTCCCATTCAAAATCCTATTTTCCCTAATCCCTAACCCTAACTCTAACCTTAACCTAACCTTAACCCTAACACTAACCCTAGCACCAAACCAAAATGTAACCCTAACCCTAGCTCCTAACCCTAACCTTAAAACTAACCCTAACACCTAACACTAAATCTAATTCTAAACCTACCACTAATTCTAATCTTAAACCTAAACCCCTAGAAATAATAATAATATGCCATTTAGCAGACACTTTTATCAAAGCGACTTACAGTCATGCGTGCATACATATTTTTTGTGTATGGGTGGTCCCGGGGATCGAACCCATTACCTTGGCGTTACAAGCGCCGTGCTCTACCAGCTGAGCTACAGAGGACCACATAGCATTTGACCTTGAGGGGACTAACAAAATGTCCCCAATTGGTCACATTTTTGTTAGTTTACTATTCTTGTGGAGACTTCTGACCCCACAAGTATAGTTAAACACGCCCACACACACACACACACACACACACACACACACACACACACACACACACACACACACACACACACACACACACACACACACACACACACACACACACACACACACACACACACACACACACACACACACACACACACACACACACATCATAGTCTGCTGCTGTTCTATATTTTAATCTTATTATTATCTATCCTGATGCCTATTCACTTTACCCTGCCTTCATGTTCATATCTACCTCAAATACCTCATACACCTGCACATTGATCTGGTACTGGTACTCCCTGTATATAGCTCCATATAATTTTTTTAACTCTGCATCGTTGGAAGGGATCGTAAGCAAAAATGTCATGGTTATGTCTACACCCGTTGTATTCGGCGCATGTCACAAATAACATTTAATTTGAGTTGGCTCTCATTGAACTGAGTCAGTGAGACTAGGAAGGCTCTCTCTGCGGGCCAAAGCATGCACAACACCCATTGACTGTAAATAAATTATTACAAAATGCTAAAGACTAGGCTACCATATATCGCACATTCTCCCACATTTTTGGTTGGCAACACAGTGAACCCAAACATGAGCAAAGAACTGTACTACTAATACAGAAAGTATGACCCCTTTTTGACAGCTACAATTTCCCTTTTTTTATCAGAAACCTGTCCATAATGGTATATAACTGCATCAATATACAGTGGGGAAAAAAAGTATTTAGTCAGCCACCAATTGTGCAAGTTCTCCCACTTAAAAAGATGAGAGGCCTGTAATTTTCATAATAGGTACACGTCAACTATGACAGACAAATTGAGAAAAGAAAATCCAGAATATCACATTGTAGGATTTTTTATGAATTTATTTGCAAATTATGGTGGAAAATAAGTATTTGGTCACCTACAAACAAGCAATATTTCTGGCGCTCACAGACCTGTAACTTCTTCTATAAGAGGCTCCTCCACTCGTTACCTGTATTAATGGCACCTGTTTGAACTTGTTATCAGTATAAAAGACACCTGTCCACAACCTCAAACAGTCACACTCCAAACTCCACTATGGCCAAGACCAAAGAGCTGTCAAAGGACACCAGAAACAAAATTGTAGACCTGCACCAGGCTGGGAAGACTGAATCTGCAATAGGTAAGCAGCTTGGTTTGAAGAAATCAACTGTGGGAGCAATTTTTAGGAAATGGAAGACATACAAGACCACTGATAATCTCCCTCGATCTAGGGCTCCACGCAAGGTCTCACCCCTTGGGGTCAAAATGATCACAAGAACGGTGAGCAAAAATCCCAGAACCACACGGGGGGACCTAGTGAATGACCTGCAGAGAGCTGGGACCAAAGTAACAAAGCCTACCATCAGTAACACACTACGCCGCCAGGGACTCAAATCCCGCAGTGCAAGACGTGTCCCCCTGCTTAAGCCAGTACATGTCCAGGCCCGTCTGAAGTTTGCTAGAGTGCATTTGGATGATCCAGAAGAGGATTGGGAGAATGTCATATGGTCAGATGAAACCAAAATAGAACTTTTTGGTAAAAACTCAACTCGTCGTGTTTGGAGGACAAAGAATGCTGAGTTGCATCCAAAGAACACCATACTTACTGTGAAGCATGGGGGTGGAAACATCATGCTTTGGGGCTGTTTTTCTGCAAAGGGACCAGGACGACTGATCCGTGTAAAGGAAAGAATGAATGGGGCCATGTATCATGAGATTTTGAGTGAAAACCTCCTTCCATCAGCAAGGGCATTGAAGATTAAACGTGGCTGGGTCTTTCAGCATGACAATGATCCCAAACACACCGCCCGGGCAACGAAGGAGTGGCTTCGTAAGAAGCATTTCAAGGTCCTGGAGTGGCCTAGCCAGTCTCCAGATCTCAACCCCATAGAAAATATTTGGAGGGAGTTGAAAGTCTGTGTTGCCCAGTGACAGCCCCAAAACATCACTGCCCTAGAGGAGATCTGCATGGAGGAATGGGCCAAAATACCAGCAAACAGTGTGTGAAAACCTTGTGAAGACTTACAGAAAATGTTTGACCTGTGTCATTGCCAACAAAGGGTATATAACAAAGTATTGAGAAACTTTTGTTATTGACCAAATACTTATTTTCCACCATAATTTGCAAATAAATTCATAAAAAATCCTACAATGTGAATTTCTGGAAAAAAAAATCTCATTTTGTCTGTCATAGTTGTCATATGATGAAAATTACAGGCCTCTCTCATCTTTTTAAGTGGGAGAACTTGCACAATTGGTGGCTGACTAAATACTTTTTTCTCCCACTGTAATACCAACCAACCTCTTTTGACCTTGGTGGGTTTATTTATTTCATGCAATATACTGCCATTGTACCATATGATAATTTTTGGTACAATTTGTGACTCATTTCAGGAAACTATGTGTATGTAGCGCGTCACTACTTCATAGGAGAGCCATTTCATCGTAATCTTTTTAAAATAAAAATCAGAAATGCCTTCTGGAACATGTGAACTTTCATGTGCCTTAATAACAATCTTGTATGCCATCTGTAAATACGAATACAACTGTTAAATTACGAGCCTAGTTGGTTTAGCCACAGAAAACGACAGAAACCTTCCCGCTAGCCATGATTGGCTGAGATAATGGGTGGGCTGGACATCCCGAGAGATAAGTTTGGATTGGTCTGCCATGTAGCTCGCTTCTGTTTTTAACATGAGCTGGTCAGTATTTGTGTCAGTAAACGTTGGCAAAAAAGCATAATTAAATTGTTGCCAGCAGCACAGTTGCAGTCACCAACATGATGGATAACATAAAAACAGCCTAACCAGCTCTGCTAGGGAGAGTAAAATGGTCAGAGTGAGCTGTTCCTTCATGTCTGGAAGTAGCTAGCAAGCTAACTAATGTTAGCCAGTTAGCTTGGGTGCTTGACTGCTGTTGTGAGGTCAGAAAGTTCGGATCAACCCTACTCCTCGGCCAGAGCGTCCAGTGTGTGCTCTGAATTCTCAGAGAGTGAAACACTTTGAATTTACGAAAGGACAATCTGACAACTCTCTGAGTTTACGAATGCCCAGAGCGCACTCTGAGCACACTCTGGCACTCCAGATTTAATTTAGGAACACACCGTAGTATAAACCAGCCTTTAGTCTTGAAATCTTTGGTTGTTTAGTACATGTCCTTACATGTGAATCCTTAAAGAGCTGGGTGGGGCTAAAACTTAATAGGGTGTGAACGATGCTGAATGGGTGTAGACAAAGAAGAGCTCTGCTGTAGGTGTACCAAAACATTCAAGGGCCATTTTCTCAAAAGTGAGGTTACAAGTTTATCAACTTTCAAAGCAGAATTACTTTTCTATTGTTCCTCAACTTTCTAGTCTCTACTTTCATCCAATGTAAAAAAAAAAAACATTTCAAATGTTGCTACATAAGACTGAATCGAACTGGTCGGTCACATTTACCATAATTATCTTTTGCCATATATAATACAGGTTAAAACCATGGTATTTCCATGATCCACATCGATACCATGGTATACATTATGCAATACCATGATATTATTTAGGCACAATGGCTGTAGCATGGCAGTACCATCATACTTCAGAGCTAAAACCATGGTACATTTACATGTTACAGACTATACCATGGTATACGTGAAAGTAAAATAATAGTACCATGGTATAAATGAAAGTACCATAGTAGTACCATGGTACATTTTTGTAAGGGTACTTTGTGTATAAACCCACCTTCATTGTCATTGAGCTTCTATAAATGTAGCAAATCACTTTTCACAAACATCTCAAGTATGGTGGCTCACACCAAGCAAATTCAGTGAAATTACCCGCAGACCCACACCCATGTTACTTTGCCGAGGTATTCCGTGTGGAAGAGAGAGGTGAGAAAGTCCTAATGGATGGTGAGACAGGAAGGCTGCTCTCAGTCCCATAGGACACAGCAAGTGCCTAGGCCAGTGCTATAGCAACAATCCTCACTCCAGCCATCACTACCAGTCTTGACAGGTGTGTTAAGCTTTGTGGACTGGTTTTGATGGGTATAAGAAACCTTTGATAACCCCTGAGGTAGTGCTGCTTTATAGACTTGGATTCAACCGGATGAGTGAGGTTTCGTCACCCAATTTCAGCATGTTGGAAAACACATTTACAGCGCCTTCAGAAAGTATTCACGTCCCTTGACTTTTTAAACATTTTGTTGTGTTACAGCCTGAATTTAAAATGGATTAAATTGAGATTATTTTGTCACTGGCCTACACACAATACTCCATAATGTCAAAGTGGAATTATGTTTTCCCGAAATGTTTACAAATGAATAAAAAATGAAAAGCTGAAATGTCTTGAGTCAATAAGTATTCAACACCTTTCTTATGGGAAGCCTAAATACGTTCAGGAGTAGAAATGTGCTTAACAAGTGACATAATAAGTTGAATGGACTCACTCTGTGTACAGTAATAGTGTTTAACATAATTTCTGAATGATTACCTCATCTCTGTACCCCACACATACAATTATCTGTAAGGTCCCTCAGTCGAGCAGTGAATTTCAAACACAGATTCAACCTCAAAGACCAGGGAGGTTTTCCAATGCTCTGCAAAGAAGGGCACCTATTGGAAGATGGGTAAAAAAAAAAAAGTTATTAATTACACTTTGGACAAAGATACAGGCGTCCTTCCTAACTCAGTTGCCGGAGAGGAAGGAAACCACTCAGGGATTTTACCATGATGACAATGGTGACTTTAAAACCTGTTTGGCTCTGATAGGAGAAAACTGAGGATGGATCAACAACATTGTACTTACTCCACAATACTAATCTAATTGACGGAGTGAAAAGAAGAAAGCCTGTACAGAATACACATATTCCAAAACATGCATACTGTTTGCAACAACGCACTAAAATAATACTACAAAAAACATAAGTGTTATGTTTGGGGAAAATCAAATACAATTCATTACTGAGTAGCACTCTCAATATATTCAAGCAAAATCCTTGAGGAAAATTTGGTTCAGTATGCTTTCCACCAGAAGCTAGGAGATTAATTCACCTTTCAGCAGGACAAAACCTAAAACACAAGGCCAAATCTACACTAGAGTTGCTTACCAAGAAGTCAGTGAATGTTCCTGAGTTGCCGATTTACAGTCTTGATTTATATCTGCTTGAAAATCTATGCAATGATCAACAACCAATTTGACAGAGCTTGAAGAATTTTGTAAAAGAATAATGGGCAAATGTTGCACAATCCAGGTGTGGAAAGCTCTTAGAGACTTACCCAGAAAGACTCACAGCTGTAATCGCTGCCAAAGGTGATTCTAACATGTATTGACACAGGGGGTTGAATACTTATCTAATCAAGATATATTATTGTTTTATTTTTCATGAATTCTTTACAATTGTTAGACTTGTTCTTCCACTTTGACATTAGAGAGTACTTTGTGTAGATCGTTGACAAAAAAAAGAGAATTAAATCAATTTTAATCCCACTTTGTAACACAACAAAATATGGAAAAAGTCAAGGGGTGTGAATACTTTCTGAAGGCACTATATGACTGCAAAGCCAATTAATTACAATTAGCAAGGTTTCTGAAATTCTCTCGAAGGTCACATAACAGTTGTGTCAACAACGTGTTCTCTTCGTCTTTCCTGCAGTCTTAGATCATTACTTCAGTCATGTCAGACACCAGGCAGACATCCATCCGTTGCAGTTTGCCTGCTACCCTTTGCCTCCATTTAGATGACATCCCGTGTCTCATTTGCTGACTTCAATAACATGTCTTGTTTTGGCCAAAGGTTGCAATTCCTATATGGAGGAAAAAGGCATGTCAGTGTCTGTTTCTGTGTCGACGCATCCTCATACTTTAAATGGCTAGTCAACAGAAACAAAGCATCTCAGAGCAAATCACCCCACTCCTTGTCTTCTTGGATCTCCAGGGACAGAGGCTGCTGAGGTTGTTGTTGATGTCGATCTCAGTGGTTGAGACGAGAATCCCTGTGTTTGATATTTTTTTTTAAGCCATCAAGGCATCTATTATTGTGTGTGACCTGCTAGTAGTTACATGTTGACTTATTAAAAAGTTAGTGGATATACCCTTACAAAAAATAAATAAAGGTGCTCCCGAATGGCGCAGCGGTCTAAGGCACTGCATCTCAGTGCTTGAGGCTCACTACAGACCCCCTGGTTCGATTCCTGGCTGTATCACATCCGGCCGTGATTGGGAGTCCCATAGGGCGGCGCACAATTGGCCCAGCGTCGTCCGGGTTTGGCCGGTGTAGGCCGTCATTGTAAATAATAATAATTATTTTTTAACTGACTTGCCTAGTAAAATAATTGCAAGTTTACATGTTAAAATTCCTCACATGAGAGAACCTAATTTGCAGATTCACATGTAAGAAAACTTGCAAGTTCACATGTGAAAAACAATCATGTAAAAATTAAATTTGCAGTTTCATATGTGAAGAACTTTCATGTGATTCACGTGATTCCACATGTGCAATTCCACATGTGAAAGAGATATTTTCACATTAAAGTTTTTCACAGTAAATGTAAACAAATATGTTTAGCTTAATAACTATCATTTATATATCATGGATGTCGGTCCTTGCATCCATAGCATAGTCTATAGATTTGAGAGTGGTTGCATTTCTACAGCCCCATCCCTCAGCTTTTTACCGAAACTGTGGCGGGGAATATGCATTGTTAATGTTTCAGTTAAGGAATGCCACTTTAAGAGTAATAGTCTTATTAAATGATGCAATCTTCTAGTGAGTGAGTTACTTTTGTGCCATTAATTTCAAGCGAAACTTCTGAAGTCGAGAACAAATGTTTTTAGTATTGCAAACAAAAATCATGATATTGAAAGCAACATTTTATTTGCAATGAAATATTTTTTTTAATGCGAGAGAAAATGAATTGTAAATGGTTACAAAATAATTATTTTCAGTGAAATGTTGTTTATGATAACGCAATTAAATAAAGCGCCCTCCTATTTCCGGCAGTTTTCGCAGGTTGGCATTTATTGTCATGACTCATGTCCTGGAGGCAGCTTTGCAGAGTGGTCTAGTTGGCACAGCCACAAAGTCATAAAATCTGATTTTAAACCTAACCCTAACCTTAACCCTAACCTTAACCACACTGCTAACCCTAACCTTAAATTAAGACCAAAAAGCAACACAAAAAAAAGTCATGCATTTTTACGATTTATAGGCAATTTTGATTTTGCAGCTGGTCCTTCTAGTGGAAGTTGCTCAGTTTTGCCTCCAGGGCAAGATTCATGATAATAAACCTCAACCTCCCTATAGTATTAGCGGATGGATATAAATGTCTGTAGAGCGGGCAAAAAAAATAATCAGCATCTCCAAAACAGGTAGTAGTATAATTAAGAACAGTATTTGCAGGATTCAAAAATTGGAATTGTAAGAGTTGTGGCTCTGTCCCTTTCTCTGGGATTATCATTCTAATGGAATCCAGAAAGAACAAAACCCTGTCCTCAAACGTTTACATCAAAGTTATGGGCAAAGACACAGAACATCCACATCAAATTCAATATTTTTCTTGATCAATTAACATGGAAAACAACCACTTTCATGCAGTATTAATTTACCATCCTTACAAACCACTTCATGAAAATGTACATTATTGTATTGTGCATAGGCCAGTCATCTAGGTTTGTACCTGTATACTTTCAATCACCATGAAGAAAAACAGTGCACAATACAGTAATTGAGTATATATATTATAAGGAACATCTCTGAATGCAGAGCAACACTTATGGTGGGAAAAGCACGATATAAAACCTAATATAAACCTAATATTGAGGTGATAATGTCTGGGGGACATGTTTGATTGTTTTTGCTGTTCTCCAAATAGAATTTTAGAGTTAAAAAAATGTGTAGAAGTACAGTAAATGAGTTTCAACTTGTGGGTGCATTTCTACACACCCCACTTTGCCATACCCTAGTTTTTTGCCATACCCTAGAAATCAGTCAATTGAAATAAATGCATTAGTCAGTATCTGGTGTGACCACCATTTGCATCATGCAGCGCGACACATCTCCTTTGCATAGAGTTGATCAGGCTGTTGACCGTGGACTGTGGAATGTTCTCCCACTCCTCTTCAATGGCTGTGCAAAGTTGCTGGATGTTGTCGGGAACTGAAACACGCTGTCGTACACATCAATACAGAGCATCCCAAACATGTTCAATGGGTGACATGTCTGGTGAGTATGCAGGCCATATATACTCACCAGCTCCCAGGAATTGTGTACAGATCCTTGCGACATGGGGCCATGCATTATCATGCTGAAACATGAGGTGATGGCGGTGGATGAATGGCATGACAATGGGCCTCAGGATCTCGTCACGATATCTCTGTGCATTCAAAATGCCATAGATAAAAGGTAATTGTGCTCATTATCCGTAGCTTATGCCTGCCCATACCATAAACCCAGCGCCACCATGGGGCACGTTGACATCAGCAAACTGCTCGCCCACACAACGCCATCATTCTTAAATGGAAGAAGTTTGGAACCACCAAGACTCTTCCTAGAGCTGGCCGCCTGGCCAAACTGAGCAATCGGGGGAGAAGGGCCTTGGTCAGGGAGGTGAACAAGAACCCGATGGTCCCTCTGACAGAGCTCCAGAGTTCCTATGTGGAGAAGTGAGAACCTTCCAGAAGGACAACCATCTCTGCAGCACTCCACCAATCAGGCATTTATGGTAGAGTGGTCAGATGGAAGCCACTCCTCAGTAAAAGGCACATGACAGCCCGCTTGGAGTTTGCCAAAAGGCACCTGAAGGACTCTCAGACCATGAGAAACAAGATTATCTGGTCTGATGAAACCAAGATTGAACTCTTTGGCCTGAATGCCAAGCTTCACATTGGGAGGAAACCTGGCACCATCCCTACGGTGAATCATGGTGGTGGCAGAATCATGCTGTGGGGATGTTTTTCAGCGGCAGGGATTGGGACACTAGTCAGGATCGAGGGAAAGATGAACGGCGCAAAGTACAGAGAGAACCTTGATGAAAACCTGCCCAAGAGCGCTCAGGACCTCAAATTGGGGCGAAGGTTCACCTTCCAACAGGACAACGACCCTAAGCACACAGCCAAGACAACGCAGGAGTAGCTTCAGGACAAGTCTCTGAATATCCTTGAGTGGCCCAGCCAGAGCCCAGACTTGATCCTGATCAAACTTCTCTGGAGAGACCTGAAAATAGCTGTGCAGTGACACTCTCCATCCAACCTGACAGAGCTTGAGAGGATCTGCTGAGAAGAATGGGAGAAACTCCCCAAATACAGATGTTCCAAGCTTGTAGCGTCATACCCAAGAAGACTCAAGGCTGTAATCACTGCCAAAGGTGCTTCAACAAAATGCTGAGTAAAGGGTCTGAATACTTATGTAAATATGATATTTTTATTATTATGAAAAATCTAAATGTCTGTTTTTGCTTTGTCTTTATGGGGTATTGGGTGTAGATCGATGAGGAAAAAACATTTTAGAATAAGGCTGTAACGTAACAAAATGTGGAAAAAGTCAAGGGGTGTGAATACTTTCCAGTCGTGATCAAAAGTTTTGAGAATTACACAAGTATTGGTCTTCACAAAGTTTGCTGCTTCAGTGTTTTTAATTTTTTTTGTCAGATGTTACTATGTTATACTGAAGTATAATTACAAGCATTCCATAAGTGTCAAAGGCTTTTATTGACAATTATATTAAGTTTATGCAGTTATTTGCAGTGTTGACCCTTCTTTTTCAAGACATCTGCAATCTGCCCTGGCATGCTGTCAATTAACTTCTGGGCCACATCCTGACTGATGGCAGCCCATTCTTGCATAATCAATGCTTGGAGTTTGTCAGAATTTGTGGGTTTTTGTTTGTAAGGTCTGGGGAGTTTCCTGGCCATGGACACAAAATGTCGATATTTTGTTCCCCGAGCCACTTAGTTATCACTTTTTCCTTATTGCAAGGTGCTCCATCATGCTGGAAAAGGCATTGTTCGTCACCAAACTGTTCTTGGATGGTTGGGAGTAGTTGCTCTCGGAGGATGTGTTGGTACCATTCTTTATTTATGGCTATGTTCTTAGGCAAAATTGTGAGTGAGCCCACTCCCTTGGCTGAGAAGCAACCCCACACATGAATGGTCTCAGGATGCTTTACTGTTGGCATGACACAGGACAGATGGTAGCGCTCACCTTGTCTTCTCCGGACAAGCTTTTTTCCGGATGCCCCAAACAATCGGAAAGCGGATTCATCAGAGAAAATGACTTTACCACAGTCCTCAGCAGTCCAATCACTGTACCTTTTGCAGAATATCAGTCTGTCCCTGATGTTTTTCCTGGAGAGAAGTGGCTTCCACGCTGCCCTTCTTGACACCAGGCCATCCTCCAAAAGTCTTCGCCTCACTGTGCGTGCAGATGCACTCACACCTGCCTGCCGCCATTCCTGAGCAAGCTCTGCACGGGTGGTGCCCCGATCCCGCAGCTGAATCAACTTTAGGAGACGGTCCTGGCACTTGCTGGACTTTCTTGGGCGCCCTGAAGCCTTCTTCACAACAATTGAACCTCTCTCCTTGAAGTTCTTGATGATCCGATAAATGGTTGATTTAGGTGCAATCTTACTAGCAGCAATATCCTTGCCTGTGAAGCCCTTTTTGTGCAAAGCAATGATGACGGCACGTGTTTCCTTGCAGGTAACCATGATTAACAGGGGAAGAACAATGATTTCAAGCACCACCCTCCTTTTAAAGCTTCCAGTCTGTTATTCTAACTCAATCAGCATGACAGAGTGATCTCTAGCCATGTCCTCGTCAACACTCTCACCTGTGTTAACGAGATAATCACTGACATGATGTCTGCTGGTCCTTTTGTGGCAGGGCTGAAATGCAGTGGAAATGTTTTTTGGTATTAAGTTCATTTTCATGGCAAAGAGGGACTTTGCAATTAATTGCAACTCATCTGATCACTCTTCATAACATTCTGGAGTATATGCAAATTGCCATCATAAAAACTGAGGCAACAGACTTTGTGAAAATTAATATTTTTGTTGTGGTACTTTTGACCACGACTGTATGCAAGAAACACATTTAAATTACAGTACATACTTGTAAATGACTAAAATGTAAATGTAAAATTGTGTAGCAGGACAAAAATAAGCAACATGTATGTATGAAAGGAGCAAAGCCCAGGTAAAAAGTTAGAGGAAAACCTGCCTCAGTCTTCTGAAAACCTAACCCTGGTATAGAGCGTTAGATTTTAGCAGGACAATTACACAAATGCTATTGCTATAGGCATACCAGAATGGCTTTCCAAGAGGTGTTGAGTGGTCCAGTCTCAGTCCTCACCTAAATGTGCTTGAAAATCAGAGACAGATTTGGATCGTTGATATCTTTCAACTGAAAACCCACCAGTGGTGTGCGTAGCCAAAGAGCTCTATTTTCATGTCATCCAACAAATATAAACAATTGGATTACATTTACATTATAGTCATGTAGCAGACCCTCCTATCCAGAGCGAATTACAATAAGTGCATACATTTTCATTATTGTTTACATTTTCGAACCGATGCTATGGTCAGATAACATGAAAATAGAGCTCTTTGGCCACGCACAACAGTGGTGGGTTTTGCGTCTAAAGAAAGATACATTTGCAGAAAATAACCCCATAGCTACTATAAAATATGGTTATGGATCTTTGATGTTATGGGGCTATTTTGCTTCAACTGGTCCTGGGGTCCTTGTTAAGGTCAACATCATCATGAATTTTTCGCAGTACCAGGTCATTTTAGCCAAAAACCTGGTTGCCTCTGCCAGGAGACTGAAACTTGGCCGGAAGTTAATCTTCCAGCAAGCCAATAACCCCAAGCACACAACAAAATCCACATAGAAATGGTTAATTGACCACAAAATCAACATTTTGCAATTGCCACCTGTCTCTGGACATGAACCCCATTCAAAACCTGTGGTTTGATTTGAAGAGGGCAGTCCATAAGCGCAGACAAAGAATATCAAGTATCTGGAACGATTCTGCATGGAAGAACGGTCTAAGATCCCTCTCCAATCTCATAAAACATGTTAGAAAAGGGCTCAGTGCCGTTATCCTCACAAGGTTAGGTATTGAAAACAGGGGTGCCAATACTTTTGACCCCTATCTTTTTGAGAAGAAAAAGATTACTTGTTAAACAAAATCTCTTTCTCTGAGCAATTTTATTAGTATAAAATAATATGATTTCTCTTTTTTTACTCATCTTTATCAAGGGTGACAAAACAACTGTATGTTGCCCTAAGTTGTGCGAAGTTGTTAGAATTTTATTCAAAATTATTCACTGCTGTAATTGCTGCCAAATGTGCTTCCACCAAGTATTAACTCTGAGGTGTGATGACATACGATATCAAGACATCTTCATTTATTTGTAATTAATTTAGGAAATGTCTACTTTCCATTTTAATCCCTTTTTAAATTTAAAGGCAGCAAAATGTGAAAACAGTGCAAGGGGTCCGTAGACTTTCACTAGGCAATGTAGATTGTATCTATAGCTGTAAGGCATGAAATAAAACTATAGCTAATTAGGAAAATGAAAAAGCAGCCTGATGGAGGGAATTGATATGAAATACTGATCTATGAAGATCAGAGATGGTCAAATGGCAATGATTTATTACTTATCATGGATGAACGTAAACAGATAGTCTCTGAAAACATGCACACTTACACAAACCAATGAATCCCACTAATTAGGTAAATAAAATAAATAAAAACAAATGTAGATTACCATCTGATTATTAGAATGTAAATTAGCGATCAGAATTAGCACATTCAATGGTGCCATTAGGTAGGTTATTGAATCAATATCAGGAAGGGGTGGGTATAACTTTTGATTAAAAAACAAAAATATCAGAGGCCGGTAGCCAAGTATTGACATTGTGCAATTTTTGGGTCAATCTTAATACTCCATCAAGAGCATGTTTGTCGATTAAAATGTGTGTTGTCTCCTCAGTGACCACAGTGACCCATCTACGCAGGCAAGGGCCACCTGAACAGGCATGTGGGTGACATCCCTTGCCTCTCCCCTTCTCCCAGACTGGACTGTGTTCTATTAGACATACGAGTGATCTGCTACCACTCTGCACTCACAACCTGCCACTTTCCATGTCTGTGCTCCGCCACCATCACTAATGCATGCTAAAAATATAGCCTTTGCCACTGCCATAGGTGTTACGCCAGAGGAACAGCCGAGTCCTCCTCAGTTGAAACAGAAATAATTACTTTCTCCTGGTGTTCAGCGTAGCATTTCATGCTGCAGAAGTGTCCCAGATAGTGGCGAACATGCAGCAGCAACTATGGCAGAAGTACAGAGTAGCAATTTCCCTATACAGTAATGTTTTCCCTTCCAGACTAACATTCAAATGACAGAAATTAAGCCGTAATTATTCTCTGACTGACCGTTTCATATAAAAGGCCCAGGAAGAGAAGATCAAGCTCTGCTCTCTTGAAGCTGAGGATGCGATAGGAAAATACTAAACAGAGGAGGTCTCCTATTCTACAGTACAAAGGCCATACCCTGCGGTCCAGAGACCAGCGTTGGGGATGAGGCCCATGGTGTGAGCCATGGGCCAGTTTTAAGTCTCAGGCTCTTACTATCAAACCGGCACTGTTAGTGTGCTGATTGAAAGAGACTCCAACCTCATGCTTATCTAATGAGCACGGGTGCATGTTCAGCAGATTAATAACCTGTCAAATAGAACTGGCGGGGATAATAATTGATTCGTTTCCCCTGACTGTGACATATCCCACCGCTTTCAACCACTGACAACTTTTTTCTCCCCAACCGCTCAGGAGAGATAGAAATATGGCAATACGATATAAGGCTAAACAGCACCTTTTTAGAGGGTACATATTTCACATTTCATTGATATTAGGACTGATTGGATATTTAATTGAAATGTTATCTTTCCTCTGGCTTGTGCAATGGAATATTTAATTCAGGCATTCCTTACACAACACATGTATCCTTGTGTGCTGGCAATGAATGACATGTTCAATTAAGACCTCTTAATGGGGAAATCAGTTGCTAGAATTGTGCAGCAAACTTCAGTTTTGTCACCAATAACTAATTAAAGGTTTTGTTATAATTATAAAAATTGCATGAGAACCAGGATATAGTGTCTATAGCAGTATACTGCCTATGCCACCCTCAGGGAGGTGCAAAGATAAAAAATGTATGTGCACCTTACTCTATCACCCTATCTGAATTAAATATAGCCATCCCAGGGGCTGGCAGAACTACACTGCTCGAAAAAATAAAGGGAACACTAAAATAACACATCCTAGATCTGAATGAATGAAATAATCTTATTAAATACTTTTTTCTTTACATAGTTGAATGTGCTGACAACAAAATCACACAAAAATTATCAATGGAAATCAAATGTATCAACCCATGGAGGTCTGGATTTGGAGTCACCCTCAAAATTAAAGTGGAAAACCACACTACAGGCTGATCCAACTTTGATGTAATGTCCTTAAAACAAGTCAAAATGAGGCTCAGTAGTGTGTGTGGGCTCCACATGCCTGTATGACCTCCCTACAACGCCTGGGCATGCTCCTGATGAGGTGGTGGATGGTCTCCTGAGGGATCTCCTCCCAGACCTGGACTAAAGCATCCGCCAACTCCTGGACAGTCTGTGGTGCAACGTGGCGTTGGTGGATGGAGCGAGACATGATGTCCCAGATGTGCTCAATTGGATTCAGGTCTGGGGAACGGGCGGGCCAGTCCATTGCATCAATGCCTTCCTCTTGCAGGAACTGCTGACACACTCCAGCCATATGAGGTCTAGCATTGTCTTGCATTAGGAGGAACCCAGGGCCAACCGCACCAGCATATGGTCTCACAAGGGGTCTGAGGATCTCATCTCGGTACCTAATGGCAGTCAGGCTACCTCTGGCGAGCACATGGAGGGCTGTGCGGCCCCCCAAAGAAATGCCACCCCACACCATGACTGACCCACCGCCAAACCGGTCATGCTGGAGGATGTTGCAGGCAGCAGAACGTTCTCCACAGCGTCTCCAGACTCTGTCACGTCTGTCACGTGCTCAGTGTGAACCTGCTTTCATCTGTGAAGAGCACAGGGCGCCAGTGGTGAATTTGCCAATCTTGGTGTTCTCTGGCAAATGCCAAACGTTCTGCACATTGTTGGGCTGTAAGCACAACCCCCACTTGTGGACGTCGGGCCCTCATACCACCCTCATGGAGTCTGTTTCTGACCGTTTGAGCAGACACATGCACATTTGTGGCCTGCTGGAGGTCATTTTGCAGGGGTCTGGCAGTGCTCCTCCTGCTCCTCCTTGCACAAAGGCGGAGGTAGCAGTCCTGCTGCTGGGTTGCTGCCCTCCTACGGCCTCCTCCACGTCTCCTGATGTACTGGCCTGTCTCCTGGTAGCGCCTCCATGCACTGGACACTACGCTGACAGACACAGCAAACCTTCTTGCCACAGCTCGCATTGATGTGCCATCCTGGATGAGCTGCACTACCTGAGCCACTTGTGTGGGTTGTAGACACCGTCTCATGCTACCACTAGAGTGAAAGCACCGCCAGCATTCAAAAGTGACCAAAACATCAGCCAGGAAGCATAGGAACTGAGAAGTGGTCTGTGGTCACCACCTGCAAAACCAGTCCTTTATTGGGGGTGTCTTGCTAATTGCCTATAATTTCCACCTGTTGTCTATTCCATTTGCACAACAGCATGTGAAATGTATTGTCAATCAGTGTTGCTTCCTAAGTGAACAGTTTGATTTCACAGAAGTGTGATTGACTTGGAGTTACATTGTGTTGTTTAAGTGTTCCCTTTATTTTTTTGAGCAGTGTATATTGAATTCATGTTTCTGACTAAGCAAAAAAACAAACAAACTTTTTTTCTCTACACAGAACTTCAGTCTGCACATTTTTTGTTTAACCACTGCAGCTTACACACTGCAAATTTGCGATCTGAAATTTTAAACTGTCACGGATTCTGCCGAGGCTGCTCCTCCTCCTTGCTCGGGCAGGCTTCGGCGTTTGCCGTCCCCGGAGTACTAGCTGCCACCGTTAGATGTTTCGATGTTTGATTGCTTTTGTCTGTCTATTGCACCTGTGTCCGTTTGTGTCTGATTATGTGTCCTATAAGTTGCCTGTCTTGTGTTGGTTAGTTTGTGTGTTGTTATTCGCCTGTCCGTTAGTGCTGCGTGTTTTCTCTGTTGGTTGTTTTGTAGTTTACGCACAGTTTGCGTAATCGCTCGCCTCTGTTTTATGTTGAGGCCGTTGATTGTATTTTGCCTTGTGTTGCACTAGTAAACTTTGTTGGACTAAGCTTCGGTGTCCTGCGCCTGACTCCCACACCACATTAACCTCAGCCCTTGACAGAACAATACACCATATGGAGTCAGCAGGAGCAGCGGCGGCACCCAAGTCGCTGGAAGATCGGATCAGCGACCAAGACACCAAGATCCGGCAACTTGGGGCCGCCATGAACGAGGTGTCCAACACTCTGCGCCGGTTGGTTACGGGAGAGGTGCCCACGCCTTCGCACACCTTACCATCACCATCGGCCAGTCCTCCTCTCCCAGCACCGGAACCCAGTGGCATTCGGCTCTCGCTCCCGAGGGCATATGATGGTTCTGCAGCCGGGTGTCAGAGGTTCCTCCTGCAGGTGGAACTCTACCTGGCCACCATACACCCGGCGCCCTCGGGATACGAGAGCGTCTCCGCCCTCATCTCCTGTCTATCCGGCAAGGCGTTGGAGTGGGCCAACTCCGAATGGAGGGGAATAGACGCCGCCACCATCACCTACGCGGAGTTCTCCCGCCGCTTCAGGGCTGTGTTCGATCATCCACCTGAGGGGAAGGCGGCGGGGGAGCATCTGTTCCACCTCCGACAGGGGAAGAGGAGTGCACAGGAGTTCGCCCTGGAGTTCCGGACTCTAGCGGCGGATGCGGGGTGGAATGAGAGGGCCCTCATCGACCATTACCGGTGTAGCCTACGAGAGGACGTTCGTCGTGAGCTGGCCTGCAGGGACACCAACCTATCCTTCGACCAGTTGGTGGACATTTCCATCCGTCTCGACACCCTGCTGGCTACCCGCGGACGTCCCGAGTGGGGGTCGTCCATTCCACCCTCCAGCACCTCCGAGACGATTCCCATGGAGCTCGGGGGTGCTGGCGCTAGGGAGAGGAGGAGAGAGAACCCGAGGGGGGCCGTCCCCTGCACCAACTGTGGCCGTGGAGGACACACTGCGGCTAGGTGCTGGGGAGGGTCTCCTGGGAGAGGGGACAACAGGTCACGCACTGGGGAGTCATTTCAGGTGAGTAGGCGCCCCACTTACCCAGAGCTCTCTGTTGGTCACCTGTGTATACCTGTGAGATTTCCACAGGTGGCACCTCATTCCCAGCATAAGGCGCTAGTAGATTCAGGCGCAGCTGGGAATTTTGTTGATCGTGAATTTTGTTATAGGTTAGTAATTCCCCTTCGGCCGGTAGAAGCCCCCTTTCCTGTTCATGCCCTAGACAGCCGGCCGCTGGGGTCGGGGTTGATCAGAGAAGTCACAGCACCACTTAAGATGACGACGCAGGGGGGTCATGAGGAGATCATTTAGTTTTATCTGATCGACTCTCCTGCGTATCCCGTGGTGCTGGGGCTTCCCTGGTTAAGCGCCCATGATCCTACCATTGCGTGGCAACAGAGGGCTCTTATGGAGTGGTCTGCCCAGTGTGTAGGGAGATGTCTAGGTGTTTCCTTAGGGGCGACCTCGGTGGAGAGTCCGAACCAAGTGCCCGCAATGCGCATTCCCCCTGAATATGAGGATTTAGCACTTGTGTTCAGCAAAACTAGGGCAACACGGCTACCACCTCATAGACAGGGGGATTGTGCGATAGATCTCCAAACAGGAGCGGCACTTCCGCGGAGCCGTGTGTATCCCCTGTCTCAAGAGGAGACAGCGGCTATGGAGACTTACATAGCCGAGTCCTTGGCACAGGGATACATACGGTCCTCCACTTCCCCGGTTTCCTCGAGTTTCTTCTTTGTGAAGAAGAAGGACGGGGGTTTGCGCCCGTGTATTGATTACCGTATTCTCAATCAGATCACGATTAAGTACAGTTACCCTCTTCCTCTGATTGCGACTATGTTGGAGTCATTACGCGGAGCGCGGTTCTTCACAAAGTTGGATCTCAGGAGCGCGTACAATCTGGTGCGCATTAGGGAGGGGGATGAATGGAAAACAGCATTTAGCACCACCTCGGGTCATTACGAGTATCTCGTCATGCCATACGGGTTAATGAATTCTCCTTCAGTCTTCCAATCCTTTGTTGACGAGATTTTCCGGGACATGCATGGGCAGGGTGTGGTAGTATACATCGACGACATCCTAGTGTACTCTTCTACATGAGCCGAGCATGTAGCCCTGGTGCGCCGAGTGTTGAGGAGGCTGTTGGAGCATGACTTGTATGTCAAGGCAGAGAAATGCTTGTTCTTCCAGGAGTCCGTCTCCTTTTTGGGTTATCGGTTGTCCGCGTCTGGTGTGAAGATAGAGGTTGACCGTGTGTCGGCCGTGCGTAATTGGCAAACTCCAACCACTGTAAAAGAGGTGCAGCAGTTTTTGGGTTTTGCTAATTACTACCGGAGGTTTATCCGGGGCTTTGGACAGGTGGCAGCTCCCATTACGTCCCTGCTAAAGGGTGGTCCGGTGCGTTTGCAGTGGTCAGCTGAGGCGGACAGGGCATTTGTTAAACTGAAGAACCTGTTCACTTCGGCTCCGGTGCTAGCGCATCCGGACCCCGCTTTACCATTCCAAGTTGAGGTAGACGCGTCCGAGGCCGGTATTGGGGCAGTCCTGTCGCAACGGTCTGGCACGCCACCTAAACTCCGCCCCTGTGCGTTCTATTCTAAGAAGCTCAGCGCGGCGGAGCGTAATTATGACGTAGGGGACAGGGAGCTGTTAGCTGTAGTCCAGGCCCTAAATGTGTGGAGGCATTGGCTTGAGGGGGCTCAACACCCTTTCCTCATTCTGACTGACCACCGTAACCTGGAGTACATCCGGGCAGGTAGGAGATTGAACCCTCGTCAGGCTAGGTGGAACATGTTCCTGACCCGGTTTGTTTTTAAGATCACATACATCCCAGGGTCCCAGAACGGTAAGGCAGACGCCCTGTCCCGGCGGTATGACACAGAGGAGAGGTCCATTGAGCCTACTACCATACTGCCGGAGTCTTGTCTGGTGGCTCCGGTGGTGTGGGAGGTCGATGCGGAGATCGAGCGGGCACTGCGTACCGACCCTACTCCCCCAGAGTGTCTGGTGGGGCAGACGTACGTTCCGCTCGAGGTTCGTGACCGCCTTATTTATTGGGCTCATACATCACCCTCCTCTGGACATCCAGGTATTGGCCGGACAGTGCACTGCCTTAGCGTGAAATACTGGTGGCCAACGTTAGCTAGGGATGTGAGGGTTTATGTCTCCTCCTGCTCGGTGTGCGCCCAGTGTAAGGCGCCTAGACATTTGCCCAGGGGAAAGTTACATCCCCTGCCCGTTCCACAACGACCATGGTCCCACCTCTCGGTGGATTTTGTGACAGACCTTCCCCCCTCCCAGGGGAATACCACTATTTTGGTCGTTGTGGATCGGTTTTCCAAGGCCTGTCGTCTCCTCCCAATGCCGGGTCTCCCTACTGCCCTACAGACCGCTGAGGCCCTATTTACCTACGTTTTCCGGCACTATGGGGTGCCCGAGGATATAGTGTCTGACCGAGGTCCCCAGTTCACCTCCAGAGTCTGGGGGGTGTTCATGGAACGCTTGGGGGTCTCGGTGAGCCTTACCTCGGGTTACCACCCAGAGAGCAATGGGCAGGTAGAACGAGTCAACCAGGATGTGGGTAGGTTTCTGAGGTCCTATTGCCAGGGCCGGCCGGAGGAGTGGTCAAGGTATATCCCCTGGGCAGAGATGGCACAGAACTCTCTCCGCCACTCCTCCACTAATCTAACCCCTTTCCAGTGTGTGTTGGGGTATCAGCCGGTTCTGGCACCATGGCACGAGAGCCAGATCGAGGCCCCTGCGGTGGACGAATGGATTCGGCGCTCGGAGGAGACGTGGAACGCTGCTCATGTCCATCTGCAGCAGGCCATCCGTCGACAGAAGGCGAGCGCCGATCGCCACCGCAGTGAGAGTCCGGTGTACGCTCCGGGAGATCGAGTCTGGCTCTCGACTCGAAACCTGCCCCTCCGCCTGCCCTGCCGGAAGCTGGGTCGGCGGTTTGTGGGGCCTTTTAAAGTCCTGAGGAGATTGAACGAGGTGTGTTACAGGTTACAACTGCCTATTGATTATAAGAATATTAACCCCTCGTTCCATGTGTCTCTTCTCAGGCCGGTGGTAGCTGGTCCACTCCAGGAAGGTGAGATAGGAGAGACCCCTCCGCCCCCTCTGGACATCGAGGGAGCTCCGGCGTACACGGTCAGGACCATCTTGGACTCGAGACGTCGGACGGGGGGTCTCCAGTATCTCGTGGAGTGGGAGGGGTACGGTCCGGAGGAACGGTGCTGGGTGCCTAGGAGGGATATCCTAGATCCATCTCGCCTGACTGAGTTCCACCGTGGTCATCCCACGCGCCCGGCTCCGCGTCCTCCTGGTCGTCCCCGAGGCCGGGGTCAAGGGGGGGGTACTGTCACGGATTCTGCCGAGGCTGCTCCTCCTCCTTGCTTGGGCAGGCTTCGGCGTTCGCCATCCCCGGAGTACTAGCTGCCACCGTTAGATGTTTCGATGTTTGATTGCTTTTGTCTGTCTATTGCACCTGTGTCCGTTTGTGTCTGATTATGTGTCCTATAAGTTGCCTGTCTTGTGTTGGTTAGTTTGTGTGTTGTTATTCGCCTGTCTGTTAGTGCTGCGTGTTTTCTCTGTTGGTTGTTTTGTAGTTTACGCACAGTTTGCGTAATCGCTCGCCTCTGTTTTATGTTGAGGCCGTTGATTGTATTTTGCCTTGTGTTGCACTAGTAAACTTTGTTGGACTAAGCTTCGGTGTCCTGCGCCTGACTCCCACACCACATTAACCTCAGCCCTTGACATAAACCCACAGTGTTAATTGAACACTTTCTTAGTAGTTATATGGGACCCACCGAAATAGTGTTAAACTAACACTTTTCAGAGTGTTTATAAACTAACACCCCAAGAGTGTTGGGTCCCTAACACCATGGATGTTGCAAATTATGACTTAAATTAACACTTTATTAGAGCTGATGCTGTTACACTTTCTCTGTTAGGGAATGAACACCTTTGTGTTACAGTAACTCATTTGTGGGTGTTGTTTTGACACTGTAGGGTGTAAAGCCTTATTCTGATATTTATTTCCCAGGGTGCCTTTCGAGTGAATTTTAGAGGTACCAGTACCACCCATGCATGACTAATGTTTGATAGTGCTAGACATGGTTGTTGCATTCGATGGCTTTCAGTCCTGTAGCCTTCACCAAGTGAGTGCCTAAGTGAATATTTTATCATAAACATTTAATTATTTATGACAATACATTACTTTTTTTTACAATACCATACTTCGACAGCCTAGTTTTAACCTAACACAGTGGTCTGAATCTTCTGGTTTGCAGGCCACACCGGCAAGTCATATTATGCTGGCTTGCAAAGTGTTATATAATTCCTATTGGAATCCAGCTAGAGTTAGACTATCCAACAAATGGAACATTTAATTACCTGAAATCTGCACTTAGAGTGACTGCCAAGTTAGGGAAGATTGATAAATGAGACTACCTAATGGGTGAAATAAGTCCAACCACTAACAGATTGGACTAGTTTAGAAAAATGTATGTTATTTATATTTGTGTAGTATAAAATCAATTAATCAATCAATGTGCATGCAGAAACTATACTAAAAAGCAGCCTGCAACAAAGTATGCTGGGAAATATGATAATGAGGCCCCTCCAAACTCTTTTTCACTTTGAGATAGTTGATGGAAATTAACTCAACACAGTCGAGTAACAACACCACCTGGTTAACACTTCATTTATTCACTGCAGGTGGCGTCAATTTCAATCCCACTGTTGCTAACCCCACTAGAATCAACAATTTTTTACCTCAACACCAAGATGTTAACACCCGCAAATTTGCTGTACAGCTTTATCGAAATTGATCAACTCCTGACCTCATCCTCAGAGGTGAGCACATCCTTGGTGTAGTGTATGGAGCTTTTATGTATCTTGGTGGGAGAAGCACTAGCCCTCCGCAGTGAGATTGCAACTCTATTGTGTGGCCCACAGTAGGTGTACAAGAGATTCCACCAGGGACCTGATCTTTTGAGTGCTTCTTTCTCTACACCTCCATCACATCTCTCTAGTGAGCTTGTTTACTCTACTCTGTAGTGTTCTCCCCATGCTTATAACACACACAGGGTGTTTAAAATACAAGAATTGCCACTGCAGCCTTGAATCAGTGGGACAATCTGCATTCTTGCCTATTGAGCAATTTTGCACTCCATTGCCTCTAATTGATGTGTATCCCTTGACTGGCTCAAGCATTGTGTTAGGTGACATTGTCTTTGGGGGCTGGGGCAATTCGTTTCTACACCACAGGACCAGCTGGACATGACTCTTGTCTAGCACACTTGAGCATTGTGCACTTGGGTTGACATTGAATTATATCTCTGGTGGATTCTCAGTGCTGAAGTGTAGCATGTCCTGTAGAAAAGGGTAGGGCTGTCTTCAACAAAGAGCGATGATTTGTTTAATCAAATGTCTGTCACTGATCTGAGTTGAAATGACTTTCCTTGGTACATTATGTCAAGATATTGACATATAAAATATTTTCTTTAATAATCCAATGTAAAATCTGTTATTTTTTATTATGGTAAAACAGTGACCTTGTATGACCATACATAGTAGGCTATATCATCGTTGTATCCATGACTCCATAAAAAGATCAGCTCAAGCAGACATAAACTGTGAGCCAAGACATTATATCTGCATTCTAAGCTCAGTCTTCTGTGATGATCAGATAAATTGGAAGCATACCCAGAAAACTACGCGACAAATTCTGCCAAAATCGATGAAGCCTCTGGTTTGCCATGAGTGAGTGTTGAAACACCAGAGAGACGTCACTGCCCAGACAACTGGAATTGTGACACATGTCAAACCCCCTCCGTCACTCCCTCTCTTGATCATATTTGGACGCGCCATTATCTTGTGTTGTTGTTTTTCTTCTATAAACAAGTGATACTCGAAAAGAGCACGAGTGCCACCGTGTTGTCGCCTACCCTGATGAAAAAGGCAACATAATTAGGTGATTAAATATTCAATTAGTGCTTTCATTACTTAAATGAATAGGCTCTCTAATGCTTTTGAAGGGGAGCCAGGGCAAGCAGTCCATGACTGCTGTTTGGAGATAGCAGTGTGTCTTGCCTGTGCCTTTCTCCCAAACATTTGTTTCTCCTTCTGTTGGGACGCAAACGAGCCCCGCTAATGAACAAGAAATGCAGTCTGGCAGCAGAAGCACTTGCCGCCAATCTAAAGGGAAAGGGCAGCGCGAATTTTGGCCTTTAAGATGTGAACCAGTGGTGTGGCCTTGTCATCAAACGAGTTGATGCACGTTAGTTGTCATAGGCTACAGTCGTTGTCTTTATGTTTGTAGTAATTCTGATAAAAACACACTAACACACTGACTTAAAAGGCTCTTTAGAGGAATTTTTCAGTGGTTAGTAAAATATTTATGTAAATGTGATATTTCTGTAATTTTTAAAAAATAAATTTGCAAATAAATCTAAAAACCTGTTTTTGCTTTGTCATTATGGGGTAATGTCTGTAGATTGATGAGGGTGAAAAACTATTGTATCCATTTTAGAAAAAGGCTGTAACGTAACAAAATGTGGAAAAAGTCAAGGGGTCTGAATACTTTCCGAATGCACTGTATACACTACATGACCAAAAGTATGTGGACACCTGCTCGTCGAAGATCTCATTCCAAAATCATGGGCATTAATATGGAGTTGGTCGCCCCTTTGCTGCTATTACAGTCTCCACTCATTTGGGAAGGCTTTCCGCTAGAGTTTGGAACATTGCTGCGGGGACTTGCTTCCATTCAGCCACAAGAGCATTAGTGAGGTCAGGCACTAATGTTGGGCAATTAGGCCTGGCTTGCAGTTGTTCCAGTTCATGCCAAAGGTGTTCGATGGGGTTGAGGTCAGAGCTCTGTGCAGGCCAGTCAAGTTCTTGCACACCGATCTCGACAAACAACTTCTATATGGACCACACTTTGTGCCTGGGGGCATGGTCATTTTGAAACAGGAAAGGGCCTTCCCCAAACTGTTGCCATACGATTGGAGGCACAGAATCATCTAGAATGTAATAGTATGCTGTAGCGTTAAGATTCCCCTTCACTGGAACTACACCAAACCATGAAAACAGTCCCAGACCATTATTCCTCCTCCACCAAACTTTACAGTTGGCACTATGCATTGGGGCAGGTAGAGTTCTCCTCGTATCCGCCAAACCCAGACTTGTCCGTCGGCTGCAAGATGGTGAAGCGTGATTCATAATTTCAGAGAACGCGTTTCCACTGCTCCAGAGTCCAATGGTGGAGAGCTTTACACCACTCCTCCGACGCTTGGCATTGCGCATGGTGATCTTAGGCTTATTGTGTTGACGTTGCTTCCAGAGGCAGTTTGGAACTCGGTAGTAAATGTTGCAACCGAGAACAGATGATCTTTACGCACAAGATGTTTCGTCTTCACAATAACAGCACTTACAGTTGACCGGGGCAGCTCTAGCAGGGCAGAAATTTGACGAACTGACTTGTTGGAAAGATGGCATCCTATGACGATGCCACATTGAAAGAGAGGAGAACAAGTATTTGATACACTGCCGATTTTGCAGGTTTTCCTACTTACAAAGCATGTAGAGGTCTGTAATTTTTATCATAGGTACACTTCAACTGTGAGAGACGGTTCAAAAATGACCTCCCATTCCTCCTCTGGATCATCCAGATGGTCATTGGCAAACTTCAGATGGGCCTGGACATGCACTGGCTTGAGCAGGGGGACCTTGCGTGCGCTGCAGGATATTAATCCATGACGGCGTAGTGTGTTACTAATGGTTTTCTTTGAGACTGTGGTCCCAGCTCTCTTCAGGTCATTGACCAGGTCCTGCCGTGTAGTTCTGGGCTGATCCCTCACCTTCCTCATGATCATTGATGCCCCATGAGGTGAGATCTTGCATGGAGCCCCAGACCGAGGGTGATTGACCGTCATCTTGAACTTCTTCCATTTTTTAATAATTATGCCAACAGTTGTTGCCTTCTCACCAAGCTGCTTGCCTATTGTCCTGTAGCCCATCCCAGCCTTGTGCAGGTCTACAATTTTATCCCTGATGTCCTTACACAGCTCTCTGGTCTTGGCCATTGTGGAGAGGTTGGAGTCTGTTTAATTTAGTGTGTGGACAGGTGTCTTTTATACAGGTAATGAGTTCAAACAGTTGCAGTTAATAGAGGTAATGGGTGGAGAACAGGAAGGCTTCTTAAAGAAAAACTAACAGGTCTGTGAGAGCCGGAATTCTTACTGGTTTGTAGGTGATCAAATACTTATGTCATGCAATAAAATGCAAATTCATTACAGAAAAATCATACAATGTGATTTACTGGAATTTTGTTTTAGATTCCGTCTCTCACAGTTGAAGTGTACCTATGATAAAAATTACAGACCTCTACATGCTTTGCTGTATCAAATACTTGTTCTCCCACTGTATATACAGTGGGGAAAAAAAGTATTTAGTCAGCCACCAACTGTGCAAGTTCTCCCACTTAAAAAGATAAGAGAGGCCTGTAATTTTCATCATAGGTACACGTCAACTATGACAGACAAAATGAGGAAAAAAATTCCAGAAAATCACATTGTAGGATTTTTAATGCATTTATTGGCATATGATGGTGGAAAATAAGTATTTGGTCAATAACAAAAGTTTCTCAATACTTTGTTATATACCCTTTGTTGGCAATGACACAGGTCAAACGTTTTCTGTAAGTCTTCACAAGGTTTTCACACACTGTTGCTGGTATTTTGGCCCATTCCTCCATGCAGATCTCCTCTAGAGCAGTGATGTTTTGGGGCTGTCGCTGGGCAACACAGACTTTTAACTCCCTCCAAAGATTTTCTATGGGGTTGAGATCTGGAGACTGGCTAGGCCACTCCAGGACCTTGAAATGCTTCTTACGAAGCCACTCCTTCGTTGCCCGGGCAGTGTGTTTGGGATCATTGTCATGCTGAAAGACCCAGCCACGTTTCATCTTCAATGCCCTTGCTGTTGGAAGGAGGGTTTCACTCAAAATCTCACGATACATGGCCCCATTCATTCTTTCCTTTACACGGATCAGTCGTCCTGGTCCCTTTGCAGAAAAACAGCCCCAAAGCATGATGTTTCCAACCCCATGCTTCACAGCAGGTATGGTGTTCTTTGGATGCAACTCAGCATTCTTTGTCCTCCAAACATGACGAGTTGAGTTTTTACCAAAAAGTTATATTTTGGTTTCATCTGACCATATGACATTCTCCCAATCCTCTTCTGGATCATCCAAATGCACTTCAGACGGGCCTGGACATGTACTGGCTTAAGCAGGGGGACACGTCTCGCACTGCAGGATTTGAGTCCCTGGCGGCGTAGTGTGTTACTGATGGTTGGCTTTGTTACTTTGGTCCCAGCTCTCTGCAGGTCATTCACTAGGTCCCCCCGTGTGGTTCTGGGATTTTTGCTCACCGTTCTTGTGATCATTTTGACCCCACGGGGTGAGATCTTGCGTGGAGCCCCAGATCGAGGGAGATTATCAGTGGTCTTGTATGTCTTCCATTTCCTAATAATTGCTCCCACAGTTGATTTCTTCAAACCAAGCTGCTTACCTATTGCAGATTCAGTCTTCCCAGCCTGGTGCAGGTCTACAATTTTGTTTTTGGTGTCCTTTGACAGCTCTTTGGTCTTGGCCATTGTGAAGTTTGGAGTGTGACTGTTTGAGGTTGTGGACAGGTGTATTTTATACTGATAACAAGTTCAAACAGGTGCCATTAATACAGGTAACGAGTGGAGGACAGAGGAGCCTCTGAAAGAAGAAGTTACAGGTCTGTGAGAGCCAGAAATCTTGCTTGTTTGTAGGTGACCAAATACTTATTTTCCACCATAATTTGCAAATAAATTTTTGGAGGGAGTTAAAAGTCTGTGTTGCCCAGCGACAGCCCCAAAACATCACTGCTCTAGAGGAGATCTGCATGGAGGAATGGGCCAAAATACCAGCAACAGTGTGTGAAAACCTTGTGAAGACTTACAGAAAACGTTTGACCTGTGTCATTGCCAACAAAGGGTATATAACAAAGTATTGAGAAACTTTTGTTATTGACCAAATACTTATTTTCCACCATCATATGCCAATAAATGCATTAAAAATCCTACAATGGGATTTTCTGGATTTTTTTTCCTCAATTTGTCTGTCATAGTTGACGTGTACCTATGATGAAAATTACAGGCCTCTCTCATCTTTTTAAGTGGGAGAACTTGCACAATTGGTGGCTGACTAAATACTTTTTTTCCCCACTGTATATACAGTAAAAATAAGCAAACACGTTTGGTGTTCGCCAAAATGCATGTGGGAGACTCCCCAAACATATGGAAGAAGGTACTCTGGTCAGATGAGACTAAAATTGAGCTTTTTGGCCATCAAGGAAAACGCTATGTCTGGCGCAAACCCAACACCTCTCATCACCCCAGTTTTGCCTTGAAGAATGGGCAAAATTCCCAGTGGCTGGATGTGCCAAGCTTATAGAGACATACCCCAAGAGACTTGCAGCTGTAATTGCTGCAAAAGGTGGCTCTACAAAGTATTGACTTTGCGGGGTTGAATAGTTATGCACACTCAAGTTTTGTTTTTTTGTCTTATTTCTTGTTTGTTTCACAATAAAAACTATTTTGCATCTTCAAAGTGGTAGGCATGTTGTGCAAATGAAATGATAAAACCCCCCAAAAATCAATATTAATTCCAGGTTGTAAGGCAACAAAATAGGAAAAATGCCAAGGGGGTGAATACTTTCGCAAGCCTCTGTATATATGCAATGTCCACTGTTCAATGTTTATTTTTCATAAAGTATTTTGGGAAGATCAGGGTGGACTACAGCACGTTCTGCTAATCCATTTGAAGATGGGTGGAAAGTGGCTGACATTACATGCTGAATTCCATGTTGCTTCATGAACTTTGCGAATTCAGTGCTTGTGAAACAAGTAGCTGCTGCCCTGCCTCGAATCAAACTTGAATTGTTTAACTATTTCCACTATTTAACTGGGTTTCGGGTTGAAGTGATCTTTTAATAGATCAACTAGATCTTTGAATGACCTGGCTTATCTGCGCTCCACAGGTTTCTCATTAAGCTGTATGTCTTTGCACCGACAACGCTTATGAGTGGATTTCTGTATAGCGGCATCAGTTATTTTGTTAGCAGCAAACAAATGTTCCATAATTTCACAGTACTCCTCCCATTCCTGATTTTTTTTCATAAAACGGTGGTAGCAAGCCTATTGTTGTCAAAGACATATTTTCCTAATTTCTCCCCCCTCACACAGTCAATAGTGTGTCCTACTAGAATCCAGGGAATCAATCATTCAATCAGTCTGTTCATCTGTCCATTCGACTTTCACATCCAGCGTTGCACTCCAAACAATCTGTGGCAAACAAATCCAACGTAGTAATCCTCTGAGGAAGACATCAGCTTGACGTCGAAACGTCAGTCACCTGTCTGCATCCTGTACAATGGATTAAAGTGAGCTAAAAGAAACCAATCTCTGTTTTTATTTTGTTGAGTTCTCCAACTCCTTTCTACCTCAAATTAGTCCTTTTGGAATTTTTTGGGGAAACCCTTCGAATAATTTTTTTTCATTGTTGTTGAGCACCCCTCCTTCGCTGAAGTGCAAAGGCCCACCTGAACATTGTAATCCATTGTTTATTTTATTTTCATTTAACTAGGCAAGTCAGTTAAGAACACATTCTTATTTACAATGACAGCCTACACTGGATGACGCTGGGGCAATTGTGCATGATCGGAGAGGTTGAGAGTAGAAGAAGTTCAGGAGCAAAAAAATAAATAAATATATATATATGGATATAGAATTATTGTAAAATTAACTCTGTCCATAAGGTGTAGATAGTAATTATAGACCGGAAGTAGAGGCCTGGGCGTTGTTGTTCACTAATTTACTCCAAGTAGGGAAAGGATGGTGGGGTTGAAAAGTAATAAAGGGGAATATATATATATAAAAAAAAAAAAAAACATGGGGGATTGGAAGTGATGCAGACAATTACATTGATAGAAGATACAATCTATCTGCAATATTAAGCTGATCCATCCCCCCCCCAAAAAAAATAATAATAATAATAATAAACAAAAAAAAATTAAAAAAAATTAAAAAAGGAAAAATGTGGGTTAATTGATTTACCCAAAAAGGTGGTTATTTTGACCCAGCAGTGGATTGCTTTTTACTCTTTTGCTGGGTTATTGTATTTCATGTATTTTTGACCCAGCAATGGGTTATTCCTTACTTTATTGTTGGGTAATACATGTTTTGTTATTTATTTAGCAATCAGGAGGTAATTTCTAGATACAAAATGTTTATTATTTATTTACATTTTACATTTTAGTCATTTAACAGACGCTCTTAACCAGAGCGACTTACAGGAGCAATTAGGGTTAAGTGCCTTGCTCAAGGGCACATTAACGTCATTTAGCAGACGCTCTTAGCCAGAGCGACTCACAAATTGGTGCGTTCACCCTATAGCCAGTGGGATAACCACTTTACAATTTGGGGGGGGGGGGGGGGGGGGTTAGAAGGAATACTTTAGCCTATCCCAGGTATTCCTTAAAGAGGTGGGGTTTCAAATGTCTCCGGAAGGTGGTGAGTGACTCCGCTGTCCTGGCGTCGTGAGGGAGCTTGTTCCACCATTGGGGTGCCAGAGCAGCGAACAGTTTTGACTGGGCTGAGCGGGAGCTGTGCTTCCGCAGAGGAAGGGGAGCCAGCAGGCCAGAGGTGGATGAACGCAATGTCCTCGTTTGGGTGTAGGGACTGATCAGAGCCTGAAGGTACAGGGGTGCCGTTCCCCTCACTGCTCCAAAGGCAAGCACCATGGTCTTGTAGCGGATGCGAGCTTCAATTGGAAGCCAGTGGAGTGTGCGGAGGAGGGGGGTGACGTGAGAGAACTTGGGAAGGTTGAACACCAGACGGGCTGCGGCATTCTGGATGAGTTGTAGGGGTTTAATGGCACAGGCAGGGAGCCCAGCCAACAGCGAGTTGCAGTAGTCCAGACGGGAGATGACAAGTGCCTGGACCAGGACCTGCGCCGCTTCCTGTGTAAGGCAGGGTCGCACTCTCCGAATGTTGTAGAGCATGAACCTGCAGTAGCGGGTCACCGCCTTGATGTTGGCGGAGAACGACAGGGTGTTGTCCAGGGTCACGCCTAGGCTCTTCGCACTCTGGGAGGAGGACACAGCGGAGTTGTCTACCGTGATGGCGAGATCATGGTACGGGCAGTCCTTCCCCGGGAGGAAGAGCAGCTCCGTCTTGCCAGGGTTCAGCTTGAGGTGGTGATCCGTCATCCATACTGATATGTCTGCCAGACATGCAGAGATGCGATTCGCCACCTGGTTATCAGAAGGGGGAAAGGAGAAGATTAGTTGTGTATCGTCAGCGTAGCAATGATAGGAAAGGCCATGTGAGGATATGACAGAGCCAAGTGACTTGGTGTATAGGGAGAAAAGGAGAGGGCCCAAAACCGATCCCTGGGGGACACCAGTGGTGAGAGCACGTGGTGCGGAGACAGCTTCCCGCCACGCCACTTGGTAGGAGCGACCGGTCAGGTAGGACGCAATCCAGGAGTGAGCCGCGCCGGAGATGCCCATTTCGGAGAGGGTGGAGAGGAGGATCTGATGGTTCACAGTATCAAAGGCAGCAGACAGGTCTAGAAGGACAAGAGCAGAGGAGAGAGAGTTAGCTTTAGCAGTGCGGAGAGTCTCTGTGACACAGAGAAGAGCAGTCTCAGTTGAATGACCAGTCCTGAAACCTGATTGGTTTGGATCAAGAAGGTCATTCTGAGAGAGATAGCAAGAGAGTTGGCTAAAGACGGCACGCTCAATAGTTTTGGAAAGAAAAGAAAGAAGGGATACTGGTCTGTAGTTGTTGACATCAGTGGGGTCGAGTGTTGGTTTTTTGAGAAGGGGAGTAACTCTCGCTCTCTTGAAGACGGAAGGGACATGGCCAGCGGTCAAGGATGAGTTGATCAGCGAGGTGAGGTAGGGGAGAAGGTCACCGGAGATGGTCTGGAGAAGGGAGGAGGGGATGGGGTCAAGCGGGCAGGTTGTTGGGCGGCCTGCAGTCACAAGTCGCAGGATCTTATCTGGAGAGAGAGGGGAGAAAGAAGTCAAAGCATAGGGTAGGGCAGTGTGAGCAGGACCAGCAGTGTCATTAGACTTAACAAACAAGGATCGGATGTCGTCAACCTTCTTTTCAAAGTGGTTGACGAAGTCATCCACAGAGAGAGAGGAGGGGGGGGGGGGGGGAGGGAGGATTCAGGAGGGAGGAAAATGTGGCAAAGAGCTTCCTAGGGTTAGAGGCAGATGCTTGGAATTTAGAGTGGTAGAAGGTGGCCTTAGCAGCAGAAACAGATGAAGAAAATGTAGAGAGGAGGGAGTGAAAAGATGCCAGGTCGGCAGGGAATTTAGTTTTCTTCCATTTCCGCTCCGCTGCCCGGAGCTCTGTTCTGTGAGCTCGCAATGAGTCATCAAGCCACGGAGCTGGAGGGGAGGACCGAGCCGGCCGGGAGGATAGGGGACACAGAGAGTCAAAGGATGCAGAAAGGGAGGAGAGAAGGGTTGAGGAGGCAGAATCAGGAGATTGGAGGGAGAAGGATTGAGCAGAGGGAAGAGATGATAGGATGGAAGAGGAGAGAGTAGTGGGAGAGAGAGAGCGAAGGTTGCGGCGGCGCATTACCATCTGTGTAGGGGCAGAGTGAGTAGTGTGGGAGGAGAGTGAGAGAGAAAAGGAAACAAAGTAGTGGTCGGAGACTTGGAGGGGAGTTGCAGTGAGATTAGTAGAGGAGCAGCATCTAGTGAAGATGAGGTCAAGCGTATTGCCTGCCTTGTGAGTAGGGGGGGACGGTGAGAGGGTGAGGTCAAAAGAGGAGAGGAGTGGAAAGAAGGAGGCAGAGAGAAATGAGTCAAATGTGGACATAGGGAGGTTGAAATCCCCCAAAACTGTGAGGGGTGAGCCATCCTCAGGGAAGGAACTTATCAAGGCGTCAAGCTCATTGATGAACTCTCCAAGGGAACCTGGAGGGCGATAGATGACAAGGATATTAAGCTTAAATGGGCTAGTGACTGTGACAGCATGGAATTCAAATGAGGAGATAGACAGATGGGTTAGGGGAAAAATTGAGAATGTCCACTTGGGAGAGATGAGGATTCCTGTACCACCACCCCTCTGACCAGATGCTCTCGGGGTATGCGAGAACACATGGTCAGACGAGGAGAGAGCAGTAGGAGTAGCGGTGTTTTCAGTGGTGATCCATGTTTCCGTCAGCGCCAGGAAGTCGAGGGACTGGAGGTTGGCATAGGCTGGGATGAAGTCAGCTTTGTTGGCAGCAGAACGGCAGTTCCAGAGGCTGCCTGCGACCTGGAACTCCACGTGGGTGGTGCGTGCAGGGACCACCAGATTGGAGAGGCAGCAGCCACGCGGTGTGGTGCGTTTGTGTAGCCTGTGCAGAGAGGAGAGAACAGGGATAGGCAGAGGCATAGTTGACAGGCTGTAGCAAATGGCTACAAAAATGCAGAGGAGATCGGAATGAAATGGGCTAAGCATCTGGGAGTGGAGAGAGCAGGGCCTCCCTCACCAAAACTTCTACCTCGGAAACTAAAATTGTTTCACTGAACCACCCAAAGAAAAAACTCTCCCAACTTCCGCCTTTGGAAATCAGAATTGTTGTGAACCACAGCGGTTCAATGTTTAAAGGAGTAGACTCAACCCACTTTGTTCAGCTAGCCAACTATGACTCCATAGCCAACTAGCAGACTAGCATCCAATAACAATAACACACCGTTTAGCGCCAACACTTGGTCACAACAAACAAGCTACTATTTGTGTGTTGCTTATTTGTTTATCTACTGCATGACTTCATTTGTAGCTGAAATTAATAGCTGAAAATAAACATTTTGTATTTTATCTACAATTTGTCATGATTGGCCATATGTAATTTTAAAGGGCAATTCCGCCACTTTTCAACCTTATATTCATTATCCCCAGCACCATACCAGTGTTTACATTTGTGAAAACGGTGCGGTTTTATGATCTGGGGTTAAAAAGATACGAAGAAAGGTCCTAAAAAATACTTATCTTTGTCATCACATGGTAGGATTAAAAGTAAGAAAAACTGTGACAAACAATTAAAGCTGAGGAATGGGGACGAAGAAAAGTAACCACTTTACCCTCTACTAATCAATTTTCAACATGAATTTAAGTAAAACAACAACAACTAAACATAATATTGTCTGCTCCAGAGCCTGCCCATTCATGATGGTGAATGCAAGGGAGTAGAGGCGAATGTCCCAGAGAGTCAGAACAAAGTATTCGGGTCTCTTGTTCTTTTGGTCGCCTGGCGGAGATATTCAGCCATATTGGTTCCAACCTGGGGATTAGAGAATATGATTATAAATGTTGTACAATAATCAAGATCCACATGACACTCTTGCACAAGCCTGTGCGCACACACACACACACAAATTGTGGCCTTTCCTATTACTCAGAACATGCTATACAGCCACTTTCTGTGTGGTTTATATTATTACATATTAAATAGTACTCGACATTCCACATGCATACTTATGACTTTCGGGCCTCATCAATGCTTGGGCAAGCAGTCTTCTTTCCAACTCGTTGCTTGGTGGTGGGAGAAACACTCTCAGGACCATGTCGTCTTTAGTATCTGGGGGACAAAGACATAAGGGAAGAGTCAAATTGGATAAACGTGGATAAACATTTGAGACAGTAATTTCATTTTAATATGTAGCTACCTGCAGTCGGTACACTGGTGGTGGGAGAAGCACTCTCAGGGCAATGCCACCTTTAGTACCTGAGGGATAAAGACATAACAAAGTTTTATAAGTGGAGAGTCAAAATGGATATTCTAAACATGGATGAACAATTGAGACACTCCTTGCATTTCAATATGTAGCTAGCTAGCTACAGTGGGGGAAAAAAGTATATAGTCAGCCACCAATTGTGCAAGTTCTCCCACTTAAAAAGATGAGAGAGGCTTGTAATTTTCATCATAGGTACACGTCAACTATGACAGACAAATTGAGGAAAAAAAATCCAGAAAATCACATTGTAGGATTTTTTATGAATTTATTTGCAAATTATGGTGGAAAATAAGTATTTGGTCACCTACAAACAAGCAAGATTTCTGGCTCTCACAGACCTGTAACTTCTTCTTTAAGATGCTCCTCTGTCCTCCACTCATTAACTGTATTAATGGCACCTGTTTGAACTTGTTATCAGTATAAAAGACACCTGTCCACAACCTCAAACAGTCACACTCCAAACTCTACTATGGCCAAGACCAAAGAGCTGTCAAAGGACACCAGAAACAAAATTATAGACCTGCACCAGGCTGGGAAGACTGAATCTGCAATAGGTAAGCCGCTTGGTTTGAAGAAATCAACTGTGGGAGAAATTATTAGGAAATGGAAGACTTACAAGACCACTGATAATCTCCCTCGATCTGGGGCTCCACACAAGATCTCACCCCGTGGGGTCAAAATGATCACAAGAACGGTGAGCAAAAATCCCAGAACCACACGGGGGGACCTAGTGAATGACCTGCAGAGAGCTGGGACCAAAGTAACAAAGCCTACCATCAGTAACACACTACGCCACCAGGGACTCAAATCCTGCAGTGCCAGACGTGTCCCCCTGCTTAAGCCAGTACATGTCCAGGCCCGTCTGAAGTTTGCTAGAGTGCATTTGGATGATCCAGAAGAGGATTGGGAGAATGTCATATGGTCAGATGAATCCAAAATAGAACTTTTTGGTAAAAACTCAACTCGTCGTGTTTGGAGGACAAAGAATGCTGAGTTGCATCCAAAGAACACCATACCTACTGTGAAGCATGGGGGTGGAAACATCATGCTTTGGGGCTGTTTTTCTGCAAAGGGACCAGGACGACTGATCCGTGTAAAGGAAAGAATGAATGGGGCCATGTATCGTGAGATTTTGAGTGAAAACCTCCTTCAATCAGCAAGGGCATTGAAGATGAAACGTGGCTGGGTCTTTCAGCATGACAATGATCCCAAACACACCGCCCGGGCAACGAAGGAGTGGCTTCGTAAGAAGCATTTCAAGGTCCTGGAGTGGCCTAGCCAGTCTCCAGATCTCAACCCAATAGACAATCTTTGGAGGGAGTTGAAAGTCCATGTTGCCCAGCGACAGCCCCAAAACATCACTGCTCTAGAGGAGATCTGCATGGAGGAATGGGCCAGAATACCAGCAACAGTGTGTGAAAACCTTGTGAAGACTTACAGAAAATGTTTGACCTGTGTCATTGCCAACAAAGGGTATGTAACAAAGTATTGAGAAACTTTAGTTATTGACCAAATACTTATTTTCCACCATAATTTGCAAATAAATTCATTAAAAATCCTACAATGTTATATTCTGGAATGTATTTCTCTCATTTTGTCTGTCATAGTTGACGTGTACCTATGATGAAAATGATAGGCCTCTCATCTTTTTAAGTGGGAGAACTTGCACAATTGGTGGCTGACTAAATACATTTTTTCCACACTGTATAGCTACCTAAAGTAACTGTGACTGCATCCAGACTGAGACTAGCTAGCTAACTCATAGAAACAATTAGGCTAAAAACCATACTGTACCTTAACCACCATAAAAGCTTGAAACTTGCTACCAACCATGTTAAATTAACTCAGAGACAGGGATTAGGCCTAGCAAAGTAAAATATATAGCTAGCTGGTCTAGCTAGCCAAACAGGGTGAGAAACCTAGTTTGAGCTAGCTATCTAGATAGCTAAGCCAAGTTAGATAGCTACCTGATGTGAAACAATGCACCATTCAGTAGGCCTACAGAAGACAATCTTTCTACAGGCACTGACATAGCTAGATAACTAGCCAAACCTTACATATTTGCTACCACAGAGCACAGGAAAATAGCTTGCTAGCTAACTAGCTTAGCTAATGTTAGCATGCATTGGGGTTGTTTGCTAGCTAGCTTGCTAGCTAACATTATCTAAAATGGTCAATTACTGAGATAATATGTACAGTAATTATGATAGCTAGGTCTATTTAACCTGAATGGATAACTAGTAACGTTAGCTTTTTACTCACAGTTTTCGGTCTGTAATTTCACTTAGCGGCAGTGGTAGACTTGTTACCAATGCTTTCTACAGCTGCAACAGTCCTCATTCATGAGCTTGACGGATCACTTTGATCTTCTGGATATCTCAATAACCCAACATCAATAACCCAGCATCAACAACCCAACATTGCTCTTTTTAAAGAAAACAACCCAACTAAGTGACCCAATGCCTGCAACCCGGGAAATGGGTAATCCAAAAAAAACAGCATTTATTTTTGTATACGTATCTCCAAATATGTAGTAATACTGCCATCTATTGGTAAACATAATACTCAGCATAAATATACCAGGTAACTACAATACGTGAATTCACAATATGTTAATTCAGATACCTTGCTCCCAACTGGCAATAATTTCCATCCATTTGTGGTATCCTGCCTGCATGCTTTAGATGCCAAATACGAATGACTGATTTCAACTCTTTCTATGAGGATATGAAAGGATTATGTACTTACTGTCACACGTAGTTTATAGATCATGAGAAATGTGCGACACAATAGCAGACATGCACAAAGATGGCACGCCTACAGTTTTGAGTCATTTATCACCATGACTGCTGCCATATCACTCCGCCACACACTTACCAGAATGCATTGTTTGTTAGTGCAACATAGGTTGCTCTCTATTCTAATTTCAGTGTTTCTGCAGTATGTATGGTCCAAACTCTTGAACCCAGATGCCAACATTAACCTAAAGCAGCATAATACAGCAACCTTAACCACCATTAACCTAATACATTTTCATGACAGAAAAATTGAAGATTGAGTTTGATCAATCATAACATATCAAGGGGTAGAACAAACTCAGTTAAGTCAACATCTCTGTCATTGTCTCCCTCCTACCCACTGTTTTTCATTGATTAAGCACAGAGCAACCACGGGCTAAAAGGGATATTAGCAACTTGAGAATGTAATTAAAAGTTGGGTGGCTTTCCTCCAATGGTTTGCTCCATAGAGTGACAGCTAGACTGATTTGGCAATTAAGGCTTTAGTTTACAAATTTTCTCTACTTTTCACTCTTAACTCTTGCAGCTGCTTTGAGACCTGTGGTACTTTACTTGGAAGGCTTTGAAATTATCACAGACCTTTTCAGAGGCAGAACAAAAAAATACAATGAAATGACGAAAAGAAGAGCTGGCGGAAAGAAGAGGTGCAAATTCCACAAACTACCCAGAAAACAAAAACTGGTTCCGTAAATGTTACCAGAAGATGTAATTACATTGCGGAAAAGGTGTAAGAACATTCCTCACAAAAGTTCTAATACAGTGGCTTGCGAAAGTATTCACCCCCCTTGGCATTTTTCCTTCTTTTTTTTGCCTTACAACCTGGAATGAAAATTGATTTTTTGGGGGGGTTTATCATTTGATTTACACAACATGCCTACCACTTTGAAGATGCAACATATTTTTACGGTGAAACAAACAAGAAATAAGACAAAAAACTGAATGTGCAAAACTATCCCAACCCCCCCCCCCCAAGTCAATACTTTGTAGAGCCACCTTTTGCAGCAATTACAGCTGCAAGTATCTTGGGGTATGTCTCTATGAGCTTGGCACATCTAGCCACTGGAATTTCTTCCCATTCTTCAAGGCAAAACTGCTCGAGCTCCTTCAAGTTGGATGGGTTCTGCTGGTGTACAGCAATCATTAAGTCATAACACAGATACTCAATTGGATTTAGGTCAGGGCTTTGACTAGGCCATTCCAATACATTTAAATGTTTCCCCTTAAACCACTCGAGTGTTGCTTTAGCAGTATGCTTAGGGTCATTGTCCTGCTGGAAGGTGAACCTCCGTCCCAGTCTCAAATCTCTGGAAGACTGAAATAGGTTTCCTTCAAGAATTTCCCTGTATTTAGCGCCATCCATCATTCCTTCAATTCTGACCAGTTTCCCAGGCCCTGCCGATGAAAAACATCCCCACAGCATGATGCTGCCACCACCATGCTTCACTGTGGGGATAGTGTTCTCGGGGTGATGAGAAGTGTTGGGTTTGCGCCAGACTTGCTGTTTTCCTTGATGGTCAAAAATCTCAATTTTAGTCTCATCTGACCAGAGTACCTTCTTCCATATGTTTGGGGAGTCTCCAACATGCCTTTTTGCGAACACCAAACGTGTTTGCTTATTTTTTTCTTTAAGCAATGGCTTTTTTTCTGGCCACTCTTTCGTAAAGCCCAGCTCTGTGAAGTGTACGGCTTAAAGTGGTCCTATGGACAGATACTCCAATCTCTGCTGTGGAGCTTTGCAGCTCCTTCAGGGTTATCTTTGGTCTCTTTGTTGCCTCTCTGATTAATGCCCTCCTTGCCTGGTCCGTGAGTTTTGGTGGCGGCACTCTCTTGGCAGGTTTGTTGTGGTGCCATATTCCTTCATTTTTTAAATAATGGATTTAATGGTGCTCCCTGGGATGTTAAAAGTTTCAGATATTTTTTTATAACCCAACCCTGATCTGTACTTCTCCACAACTTTGTCCCTGACCCGTTTGGAGAGCTTCTTGGTCTTCATTTTTGCCGCTTGCTTGGTGGTGCCCCTTGCTTAGTGGTGTTGTTTGCAATAATATGCTCTTCAAACACATCAAATTTCCAGAGTGGGTGCTCTGGTACTTTGATATGATATTACCTATTTTATACATAGAAATTGACATTATAGTTTATTAAAACGCCCTAGAGTGCACCGGTGCATCAATCTAAGTAACATAATAAAAAATCCCCATCAAAATCAATCAGTTTAAACTAGAGATGTCAGATTTTTTGCATTGGATGCGTCTCAATCCACCACATCTGCCAATGTCGCACTTCTGCGGTGAAAGGTGGCAGAGCTACAGTGGTGTTTGTCAGACCATGAGACATCCCAAAAATGGGTCTTCTAGTGAAAATATCTGTAGCGTCCAAACGGTTTGACGGTTTGACCACTATGGAAAGGGGCGACTCTAACAAACACGATGGTGGTCTCCGTTTTGCTCTACGACCCCCACAAGTATCAGGGGACTCGTCTGAAGTCAGTACCGTCGATGTGCCAAGTTCTGTATGTAGCGTCCGAACAGTTTGGGCTACAAACTAATTTGACCCCATTGTGGAAAGGGGAGATTCTCACGAACACGATGGTGTTCTCCGTTTTGCTATATGACCCCATGGAACTCATCTGAAGGTTACCGGTACTGGTAAAAAGAGAATGGAAGTTACTGTAGTTTTGTGCCTACCAAAAAAAAGGGTTAAATATGTGTTAAAAAATAAAAATAAAAATAATAATAATATATATTGTGGCGTACCAAAGACAAGCCACCAGGGGGAGACTCGTCGAGGCCTGGTGACAGACTGAGTCTACATCACGCAGCGGTGGCTCCCACTGCTGGACGTGCCAGGTGTCGAAGGGTCCTCAGGCCAGGACTAATTAGGGCTGATTGAGGCTGGTGAGTAATCAATGTGCTGATTGCTCACCAGCCGTACGGGGCCCATAAAGCAGCTAGGAGGGCAGCACCCAGGAGGGTTGGAGGTAGTGAGAGGTTGCTACCAGACAGACGTCCTCACTGTCTGATAGAACGGTGGGGCTCGATTTTCTACCCCAGAGGAGACAACATTCCCCGGAGCCCAGAAGGAGGTAACCCGGAAGAGGTCTCCTGGAGGAAACTTTTTTTTCTCCTGAGTTTTCTTATATCGCCTAGATATTTTACTAACACTTCAAAACCTTGATTCTTATGATTTATTTTTTGACTCTCTTTTTTGTCATTTATGAATGTGTTATTCAATGCATTTCTCTGGGCTATAGTAGAAAGGCCAAATTCTATATTTTATCAATATTTTGATACCTAAAGGGGTCCTAAAATTCAAAATCAGATAACTAAATGATCCATTGTATGACCATCTTAAAACAATTCCATATGTCACCTTTAGGATTGCACATTCTGCAAGTCACCAGCAGAGGGAGTTCCCTTTGAATCCATTTTCACATTCACTGTGTTGGTGGTGCTCATAAAATTGATCATACTTTCAGAATTAGCAGAGATCCCAATCTGGAAATGTGATGTACATGTAGATTATGTTGTTACAAACAATATGTCTTAAAATGAACAAATGTAAAAAAAAGGTTGTTTTGAGATATTAATATAAATATTTGTTATGTTGAATAAATGGATGGGAAAATGTATATTTCAGAATCAAGACATACTCTATATTTTAGAGCACACTATAAGGAGTATAATGACACCAATATGTTGTCTCTATCATGTACTGTTTACAGATCATAACGTCTAAAAAGGGCCTAAAATGCCCACTTTCATCATGATTTTCGAATAAATTGTTTGCGATACAAATGTAAAAAGCATTTCTTATATCTTAACTCCAAATAAAGTTTATATGTGAGAATTGCCAGAACAATCTGACATACCAAAAATATCTCCCTATTAGGATGGGGAAAACATTCCTATGATGTTGCCAGAATGTTAGAACATACACTACCAGTCAAAAGTTTTAGAACACCTACTCATTCAAGAGTTTTTCTTTATTTTTACTATGTTCTACATTGTAGAATAATAGTGAAGACATCAAAACTATGAAATATGGAATCATGTAGTAACCATAAAAGTGTTAAACAAATCAAAATATATTTTATATTTGAGATTCTTCAAATAGCCACCCTTTGCCTTGATGATAGCTTTGCACACTCTTGGCATTCTCTCAACCAGCTTAATGAGGTAGTCACCTGGAATGCACTGTCTTGCATGAAAATCCCAGGAGGCTGGCCTTTTCTGAGATACTGGAAGCAGCACACCTGGCACCGACGATCATACCACGCTCAAAGTTGCTTAGGTCACTCGTTCAATCCAACATTAACTGAATGCCTTGATGCCTGTCTGCCTGCTTTACATAGCAAGCCATAGACAGTTTGCTACAGGATTAAATAAATTATTGCAGCAACAGGAATATATTAATTATTATATGGATTATAATTAATTGACATTTTTGTAGGGGTTGATGCATTCTTCGTAAGGGGAAATCAAGTCTGAAATTTCAAAGTGGAAATTACAACCTTCAGAAGCCTTTTTAAACCTTAAATACACTAGAAGTTTTACATTTCCTGCATTGCTGGAAAGTTCTCCTGCAACAGGGTGATAAAATTAAGATCCGTCACATCTGTAACTTTATAAGAGTCTCACATGAATGTTTGTTGTTTGTTGTTATAGGTGTAAGTAGTAATATATCCATCAACATTAGCTAAATATTCCAGGAATATTGTTTCCGAACAACTTCTATTGCTCCAACATTTTATTGCTGAAGTATGTTCAGGAAATGTTATTGGAACATTCATGCTCAACAGTTTCCCGTGTGTATCAAGAATGGTCCACCACCGAATGGACATCCAGCCAACTTGACGCAACTGTTGAAGCATTGGAGTCAACATGGCCCAGCATCCCTGTGGAACACTTTCGACACCTTGTAGAGACCATGCCCTGACTAAATGATGCTGTTCTGAGGGCAAAAGGGGAGGAATGTTTTGTACACTCAGTGTATGATAGTCTTGCGGGAATGTTCTCTGCATGTTGTTTTGGATGACGTCGCCATGAACATTAGCAGAACGTTCCTGTAATGTTTTCTCAGAACAAATGTCATAAAATCAGTGAATGATTTAATATCACACTATAACTTTAAGACCATTGTAGGAATATTCCCTGCTTGTTGTTATGGGTGTTTTGAATAACGTATCCATCTACATTAGCAGAACGTTCCAGTAATGTTTCTTCAGAACCACTTCTTATGTGGTAGTTTTTACAGATGTAGTGAACAACATTTTAGTGAATGTTTGTAAAAAAAAAAAAAAAAAGTAGGACGTTGTACAGGGAGAGTTCCCAGTTTGCTTGGTATTCTTTGCCACCTACAATTTTTGAACTTTATATGATTACTCCTTAAGTTAATATTAGCCTATTCTTTTCTTTTTTTCTAAAAGTTAAAAAGAATTTTTAAGTTGAAACATGCAAGATTAAAGGTCTGAAACAGTACCGACTAATAACCACCGATTTTAGTGTAAGATCATTATCAGCAAGTAAAGCTGTACTATCAGCATGTTTTAACTATACAACACCTGGCCTTTCAGGCGAGAAGGAACCACTGCCAACAAGAATGGTTCTCTATCAACTGAGCAATGAAGGAAGAGTTATGAGAAAAGTTTGAACATGTATCCAATAAGACATGTATATTTTACTCCAGAATTAACTCCAACTTCACATAACTATCATAATAGGCTCAATTCTGATTTCAATTGTCAAATGTCAATTTCCATATTTTCAATGTGGCATATCTAGCTTCACTTTCTGCTGGTTGTTTTCTTCACCAGTCACTGAGCAAACAATTCAGAGTTATGAGAATATAAAACACCTCTGTTTTGGTAAAAACCTGAGGAATGGGCCTGAAGAAATGTAACCACTCTTATACTCATAGACAGAGCTATTGGTGCAAGGACTGACCATCCAAGATATCAAAATGATAGTCTTAAGCATATTTTGAGGCTATACAGTGTTTCATTACTTTTACAATGTTTACAAACATTAGAGTAAAACAAGCTCATATTTTGGTTTATGATGGGGTATAACAGTTGAACTAAGCTCATTAAGCATTTCTAAGTTATATTCTCAACAATCAATGAGTATACATCCCAAAAAATGATGTAGCAATTGCAGATTGCCATTCTAGTAGGCACCATTCTGATTTCAATACTCAGATGTCTATTTCTATATTTTCAATTAGGCATATCTGCTTCCCTTATTTGCTTGTTCTTTTCTCCCCCAGTCATTGTCTTCGGAAAGAGAACACTGCATGCCCACAGCATAGCGTTTTGAGGATCAAAGATGATGACCAAAGGCGAGAAAATAGCCATATGTATTCTGACAGGGAAGTGGTCAGACACAAACTCCTCAGTTGGAGTTGAGAACCAGAGTGAAAAACACTGCCGTCTTGGCATGTCTCAATGTGAAGATGAAAAGTTGTTTTCCTTCTGCAGAATTTGCTTATGCGCATCAAATCTCTGAAATGGTAAGACCTTTTCAGAGGCTGTTAGCATTTGAAGAAAGTGCCTATTATGCAATGTGTTTATGCTCAGGGTGCTTCTCCCCTTACCCTCAGAGAGTTTTCATTAGCTAGAAGGCTGTCAGAGAAGGAGAGATGAGAGGCCCCGAACAGTAGAGCCTTCTCAATGTGCGACCGTGGCTACTCCATGGCCGGGAGGAGATGTTTTTAGATGAAAACAGAGATGATATTTCCACTATCATGTTTCCGTGATGTGTTTGGGGCAACCAAGGAACTGACACATTAGGACCATGGCCTAACATTACTTTTTCTCATCCTTTTAACTTGTACAATGACTTACTGTGTGTTTCTGTGGTATGCCATGCAAGCCAATGTAAGTGTCAATGTCAATGTTAACCTCCAAAGTTAAATCTGATATGTAAAAGCTATGTTCGGGAGTCGGGAGAGGTCGTGTTTTTCTCTAGCTGGAGGTAAGCAGGAGGTTAGCTTCTCATATGGTGTTGAGTAAAGCTTAACCATGTATTAGATCGTAGGTAGGTAGTTAGCTGTGGTTAGGTATTGTATTTATTATAGGTTAGTATTGTTGTTATTGTAGGTTTCCGTAGGTAATTGTAGGTTAGTATCGAAGCACGAGGCTAGCTAGCTAGCGGGTAGCTACTGGTAACGATTAGCAACGCTGGAGAGCTGTTTCCAATGTTAATGTAGTCCTAGCTAACGTTTAATTTTTTGCTTAACCATGTATTAGATCGTAGGTAGGTAGTTAGCTGTAGTTAGGTATTGTATTTATTATAGGTTAGTATTGTTGTTATTGTAGGTTTCCGTAGGTAATTGTAGGTTAGTATCGAAGCACGAGGCTAGCTAGCTAGCGGGTAGCTACTGGTAACGATTAGCAACGCTGGAGAGCTGTTTCCAATGATAAGGAACTAGACACGGACTTGAATTATCTGTTTAGTATGCTAACACACTCTTGGCAGTTTGTTGTAACCAAGTATTGATGCTAAATTGTGTGTTAATGGATGCTAGCTTGCAAGTTAGCTACGGCGTCATAGCTAGGCTTCGTGGGTTGTTGTGGGTAGTTACTGTGTCTTGGCAGTGTCCTCGGCCGTGCCGGCTGTAGCACGAAGCTAGCTAGCTAGCCGTTCTTCAAACAAAGTCAACACAGTGGCCATTGCTAGCTCCCCAACACGACCAGCTAGCTGTACTGTAGTAGCTAACTACAATATACTTGTCCTAGCTAGCCAACGTCTAATCATTGCTGCGTCATGAAAGGAACTTGACACAGACACGAATGATCTGTTTAGTGTGTTATCACATTATTGGTGGTTTGTTGTGACCAAGTGTTGGTGCTAAACGGTGTGTTATTGTTATTGGATGCTAGCTTGCTAGTTGGCTATGGTGTCATAGTTGGCTAGCTGAATAAAGTGGGTTGAGTCTATTCCTTTAAACATTGAACCGCTGTGGTTCACAACAATTCTGACTTCTAAAGGCGGAAGTTGGGAGAGTTTTTGTTCGGGTGGTTCAGTGAAACAATTTTAGTTTCTGAGGTAGAAGTTTTTGGTGAGGGAGGCCCTGCTCTCTCCGCTCCCAGATGCTTAGCCCATTTCATTCCGATCTCCTCTGCATTTTTGTAGCCATTTGCTACAGCCTGTCAACTATGCCTCTGCCTATCCCTGTTCTCTCCTCTCTGCACAGGCTACACAAACGCACCACACCGCGTGTCTGCTGCCTCTCTAACCTGGTGGTCCCTGCACGCACCACCCACGTGGAGTTCCAGGTCGCAGGCAGCCTCTGGAACTGCCGTTCTGCTGCCAACAAAGCTGACTTCATCCCAGCCTATGCCAACCTCCAGTCCCTCGAATTCCTGGCGCTGACGGAAACATGGATCACCACTGAAAACACTGCTACTCCTACTGCTCTCTCCTCGTCTGACCATGTGTTCTCGCATACCCCGAGAGCATCTGGTCAGAGGGGTGGTGGTACAGGAATCCTCATCTCTCCCAAGTGGACATTCTCAATTTTTCCCCTAACCCATCTGTCTATCTCCTCATTTGAATTCCATGCTGTCACAGTCACTAACCCATTTAAGCTTAATATCCTTGTCATCTATCGCCCTCCAGGTTCCCTTGGAGAGTTCATCAATGAGCTTGACGCCTTGATAAGTTCCTTCCCTGAGGATGGCTCACCCCTCACAGTTTTGGGGGATTTCAACCTCCCTATGTCCACATTTGACTCATTTCTCTCTGCCTCCTTCTTTCCACTCCTCTCCTCTTTTGACCTCACCCTCTCACCGTCCCCCCCTACACACAAGGCAGGCAATACGCTTGACCTCATCTTCACTAGATGCTGCTCCTCTACTAATCTCACTGCAACTCCCCTCCATGTCTCCGACCACTACTTTGTTTCCTTTTCTCTCTCACTCTCCTCCCACACTACTCACTCTGCCCCTACACAGATGGTAATGCGCCGCCGCAACCTTCGCTCTCTCTCTCCCACTACTCTCTCCTCTTCCATCCTATCATCTCTTCCCTCTGCTCAATCCTTCTCCCTCCAATCTCCTGATTCTGCCTCCTCAACCCTCCTCTCCTCCCTTTCTGCATCCTTTGACTCTCTGTGTCCCCTATCCTCCCGGCCGGCTCGGTCCTCCCCTCCAGCTCCGTGGCTTGATGACTCATTGCGAGCTCACAGAACAGAGCTCCGGGCAGCGGAGCGGAAATGGAAGAAAACTAAACTCCCTGCCGACCTGGCATCTTTTCACTCCCTCCTCTCTACATTTTCTTCATCTGTTTCTGCTGCTAAGGCCACCTTCTACCACTCTAAATTCCAAGCATCTGCCTCTAACCCTAGGAAGCTCTTTGCCACATTTTCCTCCCTCCTGAATCCTCCCCCCCCCCCCCCCCCCCCTCCTCTCTCTCTGTGGATGACTTCGTCAACCACTTTGAAAAGAAGGTTGACGACATCCGATCCTCGTTTGTTAAGTCTAATGACACTGCTGGTCCTGCTCACACTGCCCTACCCTATGCTTTGACTTCTTTCTCCCCTCTCTCTCCAGATAAAATCCTGCGACTTGTGACTGCAGGCCGCCCAACAACCTGCCCGCTTGACCCCATCCCCTCCTCCCTTCTCCAGACCATCTCCGGTGACCTTCTCCCCTACCTCACCTCGCTGATCAACTCATCCTTGACCGCTGGCCATGTCCCTTCCGTCTTCAAGAGAGCGAGAGTTGCTCCCCTTCTCAAAAAACCAACACTCGACCCCACTGATGTCAACAACTACAGACCAGTATCCCTTCTTTCTTTTCTTTCCAAAACTATTGAGCGTGCCGTCTTTAGCCAACTCTCTTGCTATCTCTCTCAGAATGACCTTCTTGATCCAAACCAATCAGGTTTCAGGACTGGTCATTCAACTGAGACTGCTCTTCTCTGTGTCACGGAGACTCTCCGCACTGCTAAAGCTAACTCTCTCTCCTCTGCTCTTGTCCTTCTAGACCTGTCTGCTGCCTTTGATACTGTGAACCATCAGATCCTCCTCTCCACCCTCTCCGAGCTGGGCATCTCCGGCGCGGCTCACTCCTGGATTGCGTCCTACCTGACCGGTCGCTCCTACCAAGTGGCGTGGCGGGAAGCTGTCTCCGCACCACGTGCTCTCACCACTGGTGTCCCCCAGGGCTCGGTTCTAGGCCCTCTCCTTTTCTCCCTATACACCAAGTCACTTGGCTCTGTCATATCCTCACATGGCCTTTCCTATCATTGCTACGCTGACGATACACAACTAATCTTCTCCTTTCCCCCTTCTGATAACCAGGTGGCGAATCGCATCTCTGCATGTCTGGCAGACATATCAGTATGGATGACGGATCACCACCTCAAGCTGAACCCTGGCAAGACGGAGCTGCTCTTCCTCCCGGGGAAGGACTGCCCGTTCCATGATCTCGCCATCACGGTTGACAACTCCACTGTGTCCTCCTCCCAGAGTGCGAAGAGCCTAGGCGTGACCCTGGACAACACCCTGTCGTTCTCCGCCAACATCAAGGCGGTGACCCGCTCCTGCAGGTTCATGCTCTACAACATTCGGAGAGTGCGACCCTGCCTTACACAGGAAGCGGCGCAGGTCCTGGTCCAGGCACTTGTCATCTCCCGTCTGGACTACTGCAACTCGCTGTTGGCTGGCCTCCCTGCCTGTGCCATTAAACCCCTACAACTCATCCAGAATGCCGCAGCCCGTCTGGTGTTCAACCTTCCCAAGTTCTCTCACGTCACCCCCCTCCTCCGCACACTCCACTGGCTTCCAGTTGAAGCTCGCATCCGCTACAAGACCATGGTGCTTGCCTATGGAGCAGTGAGGGGAACGGCACCTCTGTACCTTCAGGCTCTGATCAGTCCCTACACCCAAACGAGGGCATTGCGTTCATCCACTTCTGGCCTGCTGGCTCCCCTTCCTCTGCGGAAGCATAGCTCCCGCTCAGCCCAGTCAAAACTGTTCGCTGCTCTGGCACCCCAATGGTGGAACAAGCTCCCTCACGACGCCAGGACAGCGGAGTCACTCACCACCTTCCGGAGACATTTGAAACCCCACCTCTTTAAGGAATACCTGGGATAGGATAAAGTATTCCTTCTAACCCCCCCCCCCCCCCCAAATTGTAAAGTGGTTATCCCACTGGCTATAGGGTGAACGCACCAATTTGTGAGTTGCTCTGGCTAAGAGCGTCTGCTAAATGACGTTAATGTGCCCTTGAGCAAGGCACTTAACCCTAATTGCTCCTGTAAGTCGCTCTGGATAAGAGCGTCTGCTAAATGACTAAAATGTAATGTAAATGTAAAAGTATATCAAAGTTCTAGGCTGTTTCAAAGAGAGGGAAAATTAACACAGAGAAGTCTGTACTCATTGAAATATTTAATTAAATAAATGAAATCCATATGGATACGAAAGGAAACACAGAACTAAAGGCAAAATTATAAAATGTTCAGCATCATGACTTTTAACACAGTACCTTCTCGCTCTCAGTGTACTTTGCATACATATATGATTCTGATGATTCAGTTCTCGTTTTCACTGAGGTCAGAAGCAATTAGCCTTTTGCACAACACATTCATATTTATACATTCTTAAAGCCTCTTTGTTCCCACAGGCATACTTATGAGATCCACAAATTCACAGATCAACGCAAGTTGAACCCTTATATACCTGTACGGCAGCACAGGTTTCTTGTCCATTTAATTGTGTTGTGTTTCAAATCAAAATAAAATGTGCAAGGGGCTCTGTTCCCCTTTGATCTTACATCAGAGGAGTTGCATAGAGAAGGGTTTATCAAGCAATATTCCTCGGTAGCAGTCTGTTGTGTTCAGATATCTGTTCTGATGTCTGTGTTCTACCTTCAGATGTTTGGGCTAAAGCCTTTGGCAATTTGGACCATTTCACTAAGTGCAAGCCATTCTTCACTTTGTTACTGCTAGCAGTCTAGCCAGCCTTATTTCTGAGGTCCATGGAGAAGACACTTTCATGGCATTCTCTGTTGGTCAATGTCTTCATCTTTATGATCTTATTAAACATGTTTTTGTTATGCTCTGATTTTCTTCCAAGGTTCAATGCCAGTGTAGTCATTCAACACCTCTATAGAGCACAGTGGCTTATATACTGACTTCTCTATGACCTTAACCCAATGAGTCCCACCTTAACGCCTGTACGATTTAGACTTCTAACCCCTGTCAGACAAGGGTGGATCCCCAGGGGCCCAGGGTCGGGTCTATTTACAAAAATGTCTGTAGAGTCCGAATTGTTTGAAATAAACTATTTCTAAAAAGGTGAGACTCTCACGAACACACACGTAAGATGTTTTGCTCTATGACGCTCACAAGCTATACAAGAGTCGTTAGAAGGTAAGGGGTTCTTCTACATAGAAGATCATAGGAAATATCAGGATATACAGTAGAGTCTATAAAACTGTAATTAGTTCACATAGTTGCTGTCACAAACTCTAAACTCCACACAGTTCTCATTGACTAGTTGGATATTCATTTCCCAGTGACCAAACCATTTCTGTACTTACAGCATTCATATACTTTTTTTATCAGGTTTTTGCTTTGGCAGAACTTTTTGTCAATAAAACTCATGAATGCAACAGTTTATGTCAAATAGTTTTGTGTTCTACTTGTAGCCCTGGTTGTCCTGAAAAGAAAATTGTGAAACACTTCAATAAGGGTAAATGAAAAGCCAACTTTTTCCACATTTTGTTACTTTCACGGTTTACTAAGCCAGAACTCAGAAGCAGACCAGGACAAGGTGAGTAGAAACGAAGGTGAGTATTTATTTAACAGATTCAAAAAACGATGTAGAATAATCCAGGGGACAGAGCGGGCGGCGGAGATGAGTTGGTGGAGGTGCAGTGGCAGATCCAAGAATGGCTCGGCAGCCGCCGACAACCAGGCTGGGGTTGGGTGAAGGTTCCGGGAGATTGACTGCAGATAGAAACAAAACGGAGGTAAGTACACGGCAAGCCAACAAGGTGCAAAACAACAAAACTAACGCTAGAAACTCCAAGGCTGATACACTGACAAACATACTGTTCATGGCTAACGATCCGGCAGGGAATGGATGTCAGGTCAGGGCTTAAGAAGGGTGATGATCAGGACCAGGTGTGCAGACCGCTGATGAGATGCAGGTGCGGTTAATCGGGAGATCTCCCGTCTAGCAATGTCGCCCGGCAACCAGGCCGGGAGCGTTCACGAACCCTCAGGAAACTGGAGATTCCGAGCAGAAAAATGGCAACACAGGCAGGAACCGACTCAGGATGCAGGGTTCATGACAGTTACGTTACAGCCTTATTATAAAATTGCTACAATACTATATTTTTCCTCATCAATCTACACACAATACCCCATAATGACAAAGGAAAAAAAGGGTTTCAGATTATTTTGCAAATATATTAAAAATACAAAACACGAAATACCTTATTTACATAAGTATTCAGACCCTTTGCTATGAGACTCCAAATTGAGCTCAGGTGCATCCTGTTTCCGTTGATCATCCTTGAGATGTTTCTATAACTTGATTGAAGTCCACCTGTGACAAATTCAATTGATTGGACATGATATGGAAAGGCACACACCTGTCTATATAAGGTCCTACAGTCGACAATGCATGTCAGAGCAAATACCAAGCAATGAGGTCGAAGGAATTGTCCGTAGAGCTCTGAGACAGGATTGTGTCGAGGCAAAGATCTGTGGAAGGGTACCAAAACATTTCTGCAACATTGAAGGTCCCCAAGAACACAGTGGCCTCCATCATTCATACATGGAAGAAGTTTGGAACCACCAAGACTCTTCCTAGAGCTGGCCGCCTCGCCAAATTGAGCAATCGGGGGAGAAGGGCCTTGGTCAGGGAGGTGACCAAGAACCTGATAGTCACTCTGACAGAGCTCCAGAGTTCCTCTGTGAACATGGGAGAACCTTCCAGAAGGACAACCATCTCTGCAGCACTCCACCAATCAGGCCATTGTTGTTGAGTGGCCAGACGGAAGCCACTCCTCAGTAAAAGGCACATCACAGCCCACTTGGAGTTTCTCTCCGGCGATGATGAACAAGATTCTCTGGTCTGATGAAACCAAGATTGAACTCTTTGGCCTGAATGCCAAGCGTCACATCTGGAGGAAACCTGGCACCATCCCTAAGTTGAAGCATGGTGGTGGCAGCATCATGCTGTGGGGATGTTTTTCAGCGGAAGGGACTGAGAGACTAGTCAGGATCGAGGGAAAGATGATCGGAGCAAAGTACAGAGAGTTCCTTGATGAAAACCTGCTCCAGAGCGCTCAGGACCTCAGACTGGGGCAAAGGTTCACCTTCCAACAGGACAATGACCCTAAGCACACAGCCAAGACAACGCAGGAGTAGCTTCGGGACAAGTCTCTGAATGTCATTGAGTGGCCCAGCCAGAGCCAGGACTTGAACCCGATCAAACATCTCTGGAGAGACCTGAAAATAGCTGTGCAGCAACGCTCCCCATCCAACCTGACAGAGCTTGAGAGGATCTGCAGAGAAGAATGGGAGAATCTCCCCAAATACAAGCTTGTAGCATCATACCCAAGAATACTCGAGAATGTAATCACTGCCAAAGCTGCTTCAACATAAGTACTAAGTAAATCATCTGAATACTTATGTTTTTTTGTTTTCGTAAACATTTCTACAAACCTGTTTTTGCTTTATTGTTATGGGGTATTGTGTGTAGATTGATGAGGGGGAAAAAACAATTTAATCAATTTTAGAATAAGGCTGTAACAACAAAATGTGGAAAAAGTAAAGGGGTCTGAATACTTTCCAAATGCAAAGTAAATCATGAGAAAAACACAATTATACGTGTCACATTGGTGTGTATTTTTTTTAGGCCTAGACTTTTTCAATGCTAGATAATTTGAGAAAACCCTGCACCTTGGTATCACAACAGAGTTTTATGGTAGAAGCTGAAAGGTATGAAATGTGTATTCATGACTGGCCTATATGAGGCTGCCCAATAAGAGTTTCTACCCATCTATGACCAAATACCACAGCATTTTAACCATCCCCCAGGGATATCTAAGAGAGGGCAATGGGAAAACATTTAAACTGTTTTTTAATCCTGGGTTTGGAGATGTGGAATACATTACCCTCATGAGAGCTATTACTTTGATATTCAGTTTGTTGCAGAGGGCTATATGTTTCCTCTTTACTCAGATAAAGCTTGATGAATATAACATGCTAGCTCTAAAGTAACCCCAAAACTAACCTCAAAAGCTTGTACCAAAAGCTTGTGTTTGTGCCAACCTCAAAAGCCTAACAAGATACATCGTGGCAGTATTGTACCATCCACTTTCTGCATTGAAATATTGAAATCTAGTAAAAGGCAATGTACTACATGACTATGCTCTGTGGCTGAGAGCAGGGAAAGAACATTTTTGGTGTAATTCATCATTCTACATTGTAGCTTTAGCTCTTTGTCTAGTCCTCTTTGTGACTGAAAAGCTGACATTTGTTGATACATGAAAAGCCCCTATTAGCATTTCTATAACTCTCACACAGTACTGATTTAAAATATGTAGATAACATTTATGCATGTACCTATTCCTTTGTGGGTAACAATAACACCCTAAAAGGTTAGCATATATTCAGAGTAACACTGCCATTTCCTGAATTTAGAAGTGACACATTTGTCATGTACAGTAGGCTATTATAGAAAGCATTTCGAGGGATATACAGTGGGGTCTGAAATTATTGACAACCTTCATAGAGATGAGCAATAATGACTGTATAAAATAAAGAATTCAAATATTGAGCTACTGTATTGTATGCTCCAAAAAATTGGGAAATTATATTCATTAATACAAATATAATTGCTCATAGAAAGACATTTTGTTAATCAAGTAATACTGTTTTTCTCAAAAAGGTAGGGGTCAAGGTTGACACCCCTAAAGATTTTATAAATAAAGTAGTGAAAAGTTTAGTATTTGGTCACATATTCCTAGCACGCAATGACTACATCAAGCTTGTGAATCTACAAACTTACTGGATGCATTTGCAGTTCATTTTGGTTGCGTTTCAGATAATTTTGTGCCCAATAGAAATTAATGGTAAATAATGTATTGTGTCATTTTGGAGTCACTTTAAATAAGAATGGAATATGTTTCTGAACACTTCTACATTACTATGGATTTTATCATGATTACGGATAATCCTGAATGAATTGTGAATATTGATGAGTGCGAAAGTTAGAGAGGGTCGTAGATCATACCCCCAATACATGCTAACCTCCCGTTATTGGTAATGGTGAGAGGTTAGCATGTCTTGGGGCTATGATCTTTGACATTCTGTAACTTTCTCACTTATCATCATCTCATTTTAAAAGTTTGGAATGTTGTATAGACTAGAAGTGTAAATTAAGCCTGATAATGTCAAGGTAAATCAACTTACAGTGGGGAAAAAAAGTATTTAGTCAGCCACCAATTGTGCAAGTTCTCCCACTTAAAAAGATGAGAGAGGCCTGTAATTTTCATCATAGGTACACGTCTACTATGACAGACAAATTGAGAAAAAAAAATCCAGAAAATCACATTGTAGGATTTTTTATGAATTTATTTGCAAATTATGGTGGAAAATAAGTATTTGGTCACCTACAAACAAGCAAGATTTCTGTCTCTCACAGACCTGTAACTTCTTCTTTAAGAGGCTCCTCTGTCCTCCACTCATTACCTGTATTAAAGGCATCTGTTTGAAATTGTTATCAGTATAAAAGACACCTGTCCAAAACCTCAAACAGTCACACTCCAAACTCCACTATGGCCAAGACCAAAGAGCTGTCAAAGGACACCAGAAACAAAATTGTAGACCTGCACCAGGCTGGGAAGACTGAATATGCAATAGGTAAGCAGCTTGGATTGAAGAAATCAACTGTGGGAGCAATTATTAGGAAATGGAAGACATACAAGACCATTGATAATCTCCCTCGATCCTGGGCTCCACGCAAGTTCTCACCCCGTGGGGTCAAAATGATCACAAGAATGAGCAAAAATCCCAGAACCACACGGGGGGACCTAGTGAATGACCTGTAGAGAGCTGGGACCAAAGTAACAAAGCCTACCATCAGATCTGCATGGAGGAATGGGCCAAAATACCAGCAACAGTGTGTGAAAAACTTGTGAAGACTTACAGAAAACGTTTGACCTGTGTCATTGCCAACAAAGGGTATATAACAAAGTATTGAGAAACTTTTGTCATTGACCAAATACTTATTTTCCATGATAATTTGCTAATAAATTCATTAAAAATCCTACAATGTGATTTTCTGGATTTTCTTTTCTCATTTTGTCTGTCATAGTTGACGTGTACCTTTGATGAAAATAACAGGCCTCTCTCATATTTTTAAGTGGGAGAACTTGCACAATTGGTGGCTGACTCAATACTTTTTTCCCCACTGTATGTTAAGGATGTAATTGTGTTACATATTGTTCACTATTATTAATTTTATAGTGTGCTATTTACCTAGTTTTTACTTTGATATTAAAGTTGATTGAACACTTTTCATGTACGGTAGCAGTATGATTTTTCATACAGTGTTCAGACTAAGTACCACATATTTTACATTACAGTGGAAATACTAAATTATAATTACAGGGGACAAAAATAAGTTATATAGCTACTTATAACAGGTATTAATTATAGCCTTTTCTGATATCTAGAAACAACTAGGTCGTAAGTACAGTTGAAGTCTGAAGTTTACAAACACTTAAGATGGAGTCATTAAAACTCGTTTTTCAACCACTCCACAAATTTCTTGTTAACAAACTATAGTTTTGGCAAGTCGGTTAGGACATCTACTTTGTGCATGACACAAGTAATTTTTCCAACAGTTGTTCACAGACAGATTATTTCACTTATAATTCACTGTATCACAATTCCAGCGGGTCAGAAGTTTACATACACTAAGTTGACTGTGCCTTTAAACAGCTTGGAAAATTCCAGAAAATGATGTCATGGCTTTAGAAGCTTCTGATAGGATAATTGACATAATTTGAGTCAATTGGAGGTGTACCTGTGGATGTATTTTAAGGCCTACCTTCAAACTCAGTGCCATTTTTTGCTTGACATCATGGGAAAATCAAAAGAAATCAGCCAAGCCCTCAGAAAAAAAATGCAGACCTCCACAAGTCTGGTTCATCCTTGGGAGCATTTTCCAATCAATAGTACGCAAGTATAAACACCATGGGACCACGCAGCAGTCATACCGCTCAGGGAGGAGACACGTTCTGTCTCCTAGAGATGAACGTACTTTGGTGCGAAAAGTGCAAATCAATCACAGAACAACAGCAAAGGATCTTGTGAAGATGCTGGAGGAAACAGGTACAAAAGTATCTATATCCACAGTAAAACGAGTCCTATATCGACATAACCTGAAAGGCCGCTCAGCAAAAAAGAAGCCACTGCTCCAAAATGGCCATAAAATAGCCAGACTATGGTTTGCAACTGCACATGGGGACAAAGATCGTACTTTTTGGAGAAATGTCCTCTGGTCTGATGAAACAAAAAATACAACTGTTTTGGCCATAATCACCATCATTAGGTTTGGAGGAAAAAGGGGGTATTTGTAAGAAAGAACACCATTCCATCTGTGAAGCACGGGGTTGGCAGCATCATGCTGTGGGGGTGCTTTGCTGCAGGAGGGACTGGTGCATTTCACAAAATAGATGGCATTATGAGGAAGAAAAATTATGTGGAAATATTGAAGCAACATCTCAAGACATCAGTCAGGAAGTTAAAGCTTGGTCAGAAATGGGTATTCCAAATGGACAATGGACAAGCATACTTCCAAAGTTGTGGCAAAATGGCTTAAGGACAACAAAGTGAAGGTATTGGAGTGACCATCACAAAGCCCTGACCTCAATCCTATAGATCATTTGTGGGCAGAACTGAAAAAGCATGTGCGAGCAAGGCGGCCTACAAACCTGACTCAGTTACACCAGCTCTGTCAGGAGGAATGGGCCAAAATTCACCCAACTTATTGTGGGAAGCTTGTGGAGGGCTACCCGAAAAGTTTGACCCAAGTTAAACAATTTAAATGCAATGCTACCAAATAGTAACTTCTGACCCACTGGGAATGTGAGGAAAGAAATAAAAGCTGAAATAAATCATTCTCTCTACTATTATTCTGACATTTCACATTCTTAAAATAAAGTGGTGATCCTAACTGACCTAAAACAAGGAATTTGTACTAGGATTAAATGTCAGGAATTGTGAAAAACTGAGTTTAAATGTATTTGGCTAAGGTGTATGTAAACTTCCGACTTCAACTGTATTACATAACTAACTACCTTACTAGCAATCTGGCAATTATTAGGGTTAAACTAAACAATATAGTTTATTTGTAATGTGTGACTGTTTATCAGACCTGGGCAGAAAATTGAAAATACCAGCTTTTCAGATACTCAAGGTAGTCGAATACAGTTTATGTAGAGTTTCAACTAAAAGGCAACTATTTTCTTTGATATACAAATAGAGGTCTCAGAAAAACAAATCATATTTGAAAGTATTTTGAATACCTATCAGAAAACCAAACATTATTTGAAGGTATTTGAATAAATGCACCTTATTTGAAAACCCCAAAATTATGTATTTAATGGCTGTTCAATATTTGACGAAGAACCAAAAACTACAACAGTTAGTTAAATTAGTCTAAATATATGATTACATGGTTTGGAGAGCTGTTAGATATGAATCTTAATATAGCCTATAATTAAATAAAGGGACATGGTATCACCTCCATATTAGAGTAGACCACTTTTACCGCAACAAATATATTTTCATAATGAGTGAGAAATAAGGTAATACAGTAACACGACATCAAGTTCTTATACATTACTGGTAAAACGTTTTAGAACACCTACTCATTCAAGGGTTCTTCTTTATTTTTTACTATTTTTTACATTGTATAATAATAATGAAGACATCAAAACTATGAAATAACACATATGGAACCCAAAAAGTGTTAAACAAATCAAAATATGTTTGAGATTTGAGATTCTTCAAATAGCCACCCTTTGCCTTGATGACAGCTCTGCATACTCTTGGCATTCTCTTAACCAGCTTCACCTGGAATGCTTTTCAAATAGTCTGTAGCTCAGTTGGTAGAGCATGGTGCTTGCAACGCCAGGGTTGTGGGTTCGTTTTCCACGAGGGGGCAGTATGAAAATGTATGCACTCACTAACTGTAAGTCGCTCTGGATAAGAGTGTCTGGTAAATTACTAAAATGTAAATGTAAATGTCTTGAAAGAGTTCTCACATATGCTGAGCACTTGTTGGCTGCTTTTCCTTGACTCTGCGGTCCGACTCATCCAAAACCATCTCAATTTGGTTGAGGTCGGGGGATTGTGGAGGCCAGGTCATCTGATGCAGCACTCCATCACTCTCCTTCTTGGTAATATAGCCCTTACAAAGCCTGGAGGTGTGTTGGGTCATTGTCCTGTTGAAAAACAAATGATAGTCCCACTAAGCCCAAACCAGATGGGATGGCGTATCGCTGCAGAATGCTGTGGTAGCCATGCTGGTTAAGTGTGCCTTGAATTCAAAAATCTCAAATTTACAATTACACCATGAGTCGTTAATCATGAAACACACACCTCCGCCCTTCTGCTTCCCGGAGAGATATTTATTTTTTATGTTTATTTTTTTATTTCACCTTTAAGCCAGGTAAGCCAGTTGAGAACAGGTTCTCATTTACAACTGCGACCTGGCCAAGATAAAGCAAAGCAGTGCAATAAAAAGGAGGTGTTGGCTTTGGGAATGACCAGTGAGATATACCTGCTGGAGCGCAGACTACGGGTGGGTGCTGCTATGGTGACCAATGAGCTAAGATAAGGCGGGGATTTGCCTAGCAGTGATTTATAGATGGCCTGGAGCCAGTGGGTTTGACGACGAACATGTAGTGAGGACCAGCCAACAAGTGCGTACAGGTCACAGTGGTGGGTAGTGTATGGGGCTTTGGAGACAAAACGGATGGCACTGTGATAGACTACATCCAATTTGCTGAGTAGAGTGTTGGAGGCTATTTTGTAAATGACATCGCCGAAGTCAAGGATCGGTAGGATAGTCAGTTTTACGAGGGCATGTTTGGCAGTATGAGTGAAGGAGGCTTTGTTGCGAAATAGGAAGCCAATTCTAGATTTAACTTTGGATTGGAGATTCTTTATGTGAGTCTGGAAGTTGAGTTTACAGTCTAACCAGACACCTAGGTATTTGTAGTTGTCCACATACTCTAGGTCAGACCCGTCGAGAGTGGTGATTCTAGTCGGGTGGGCGGGTGCCAGCAGCGTTCGATTGAAGAGCATGCATTTAGTTTTACTAATGTTTAAGAGCAGTTGGAGGCTACTGAAGGATTGTTGTATGGCATTGAAGCTCGTTTGGAGGTTTGTTAACACAGTGTCCAATGAAGGGCCAGATGTATATTCCTGTCTGCGCGATGAACTGAGAACCCATCTGGCTGGACCGATTTCGACAGAATATCCCCAGAGAGCCATGTTTCCGTGAAACAAAGTATGTTACAGGCCTTGATGTCTCTCTGGAAGGAAATATTTTCCCGGGAGCTAGTCGACCTTGTTAACCAGTGACTGAACATTAGCGAGTAGTATGCTTGGAAGCGATGGGTGGTGTGCACACCTCCTAAGTCTAACCAGCAGGCCTCTCCGAGTTTCTCTCTTCCGCCGGCGATGTTTTGGGTCAGCCGCTGGAATCCGTTCAATTGCCCTGGGGAGAGCAAACAAAGGATCTGCTTCGGGAAAGTTGTATTCCTGGGCGTAATGCTGGTGAGTTACCGCCGCTCTGATATCCAATAGTTTTTCCCGGCTGTATGTATTGATACAAAATACTTTCTGAGTAGTAATGTAAAAAAGAATACATAAAAAAGCAAAATACCGCAAAGTTTCCTAAGAGCTAGTCGCGAGGCCGCCATCCTCGTCGGCGCCAGGTACTTCATGTCTTAAAGTAATGATGGACTGTTGTTTCTCTTTGCTTATTTGAGCTGTTCTTGCCATAATATGGACTTGGTATTTTACCAAATAGGGCTATCTTCTGTATACCTCCCCTCTACCTTGTCACAACACAACTGATTGGCTCAAACGCATTAAGGAAAGAAATTCTACAAATTCATTTTTAAGAATAATAATAATAATAATAATATGCCATTTAGCAGACGCTTTTATCCAAAGCGACTTACAGTCATGCGTGCATACATTTTTTTTTTTTTTGTGTATGGGTGGTCCCGGGGATCGAACCCACTACCCTGGCGTTACAAGCGCAGTGCTCTACAAGCTGAGCTACAGAGGACCACCTGTTAATTGAAATGCATTCCAGTTGACTACCTTATGAAGCTGGTTGAGAGAATGCCAAGAGTGTGCAAAGCTGTCATCAAGGAAAAGGGTGGCTATCTGAAAAATCTGAAATATAAACCAAACCTTTCCTTGAGACAAAATATATTTGGATTTGTTTAACACTTCTATGGTTACTACACGATTCCATATGTGTTATTATTTTTAAAAAAAAAGTCATTTAGCAGACGCTCTTATCCAGAGCGACTTACAGTTAGTGAGTGCATAAATTTTTTCATACTGGCCCCCCGTGGGAATCGAACCCACAACCCTGGCGTTGCAAGCACCATGCTCTACCAACTGAGTTACACAGGGCTATTTCATAGTTTTGATGTCTTTACTATTATTCTACAATGTAGAAAATAGTAAAAAAAATAAAGAAAACCCTTGAATGAGTAGGTGTTCTAAAACGTTTGACTGGTAGTGTAAATCTTTGAAAAAATAAGTATTTTTTACCCAAAGTGGATTTCTGTTTTCTCATTGAAAAGTGTTTGCTGTTCTCTTGGCCTTCGTCAGAGCTTTTAAACTAAATACTAAACAATTTTTTTTATTTCTGAATGTGTCGGCACCGGGGACTCGGGATGTGGCAGCGTTATTGAAATCATGTTAATCAGGCCTTTTGATTTGAACAGGGACGCAACTTTGGTTTTAGAAGTGGGGGGGCACATAACTTGACGGGAGGTCTGGGGGTCCACCCATTTTTTTTGGCCAAATGAAGCTAATTTCCTGCATTTCTACACAATCTAATATGACCCATGGCCCTTCTAGCCGTCTCTCTGTAGAACAACGAAAAGTAAGCAAAAATGGCCACAGTCATTAAGCTTGGTAAGAGATCATTATTAAATATGTTTAAGTGATTGATAAGACTGAACTAGATCAATGATAATTAAATAATCAATGTTGTTGCACCTTTAACCAATAGCCTAACAAATTAACTAGTCTTACAAATAAAGTACAAATACTTTGATTGTTTTTAAGACATCCTCTATCAAATTTCACCCAGACCGCCCAGCCAGCCTGAGCCGCCTGCACGCCTGACCCCCACCAGTCTAGTCAATGCCTCAACTCTCTACCCAACACAACTTCCTTCTGATCTTTTTTTTTTGTCTCAAGGAATGGTTTGGAAAACAAAAGTTTAATAAAAACACACACTAATAGTACTGTAGAGCTCTTTTTACTTGCACACAATATAGCTGGGTCGCCCCGTCCTGCCCCTAGGGGTCCACAGCCCTGCAGCGCCCCAACCCAACACACCCCACTTAGATTTAGGATCTTAGTGAAACATTAATTATTGGTTTCAGGTGTGTTAGGCCAAGGCCAGAGTGACAACCAACAGGACGGCAGACCCCCAAGGCCAGGACTGAGCAGCCCAGCAGCTAGGAATTGCCTACATACTGTAGGTACCTCCCCTGTCGTGGGCATGTTTTCAATACAGACTCCTTTTGTCACACAGAATTCCATATAAGGCATCCAGAATTCATGAAAGTTGCACAGTATACCCGTAATCTTGTAAAAAATCAAATCTAGTGATACATAACTTTACATTTTTTCCATCCATTGTGGGAGGATAACCAACATTCCAATTAATGGCAATGCATTTCTTAGCCGCTATAAATGCCAAGTTACGCAATTTCTTCTGATAACAGTCTCCAGTATCAACATTTCCAAGCAAACAAAAAGAGAGAATCTGTAGACATGCTGAGATAAAATAACATACTCTTTGCCTGAATTCATATGCAAATATGTCCCCTTTTTTGTTTTGCACCTCAAGCAGAAGAATTACATTTCTGAGTGCATGAAATTCAGTTTCACTGACATATAGTACATTCTATGGATGGTCTTAAACTGCAGTAATTTATGTCTGAGATTATATGAACATTACTGGTTAATCTAACATATCTGTATCCATTCTTCATCATCAATAGCGTCTCCCAAGTTTTCGTCACATATTTGTTTTACATGTCGTGTCAACCCTTGACACAGATTGGAAATCAACGTTAGAGGTTTGTCAGACTGCCTTAAAATATACTGAATAAAAATATAACTGCAATATGTAAAGTGTTGGTCCCATGTTTCATGAGCTGAAATAAAAGATCCCAGATAGGTTCCATATGCACAAAAAGCTTATTTCTCTCAAATTGTGTTTACATCCCTGTTAGTGAGCATTTGTCCTTTGCCAAAATAATCCATCCACCTGACAGGTGTGGCATATCAAGAAGCTGATTAAACAGCATGGTCATTACACCTGTGAACTTTGTGCTGGGGACAATAAAATGCCACACTAAAATGTGTTTTGTCATACAACACAATGCCACAGACGTCTCAAGTTTTGAGGGAGCGTGCAATTGGCATGCTGACTACAGGAATGTCCACCAGAGCTGTTGCCAGAGAATGTAATGTTAATTTCTCAACCAGCCACCCGGACAGTTAATGAAACTGTGGGTTTGCACAGCGAAGAATTTCTGCACAAACTGTCAAAGGAAAGCTCATCTACATGCTTGTTGTCCTCACCAGGGTCTTGACCTGACTGCGGTTCGGCGTCATAACCGACTTCAGTAGGCAAATGCTCACCTTCGATGGTCACTGGCACGCTGGAGAAGTGTTCTCTTCACAGATGAATCCCGGTTTCAACTGTACCGGGCAGATGGCAGACAGCAAGTATGGTGTCGTGTGGGGGCGAGTGGTTTGCTAATGTCAAAGTTGGGAACAGAGTGCCCCATGGTGGCGTTGGGGTTATGGTATGGGCAGGCATAAACTACAGACAACAAACACAATTGCATTTTATTGATGGCAATTTGAATGCACAGAGATAACATGATGAGATTCTGAGGCCCATTGTCGTGCCATTCATCTGCTGCCATCACCTCATGTTTCAGCATGATAATGCAGGGACCCATGTCGCAAGGATCTGTACACAATTCCTTGAAGCTGAAATGTCCCAGTTCTTCCATGGCCTGCATACTCACCAGACATGTCACCCACTGAACATGCTTGGGATGCTCTGGATCAACGTGTACGACAATGTGTTCCAGTTCCCACCAATATCCAGCAACTTCGCACTGAAGATGAGTGGGAAAACATTCCACAGGCCACAATCAACAGCCTGATCATCTCTATGCGAAGGAGATGTGTCTCGCTGCATGAGGTAAATGGTGGTCACACCAGATACTGACTGGTTTTCTGATCCATGCCCCTACCTTTTTTTAAGGTATCTGTGACCAACAGATGCATATCTGTATTCCCAGTCATGTGAAATCCATTAATGAGGGCCTAATGAATGTATTTCAATTGACTGATTTCCTGAACTGTAACTCAGTAAAATCTTACAAATTGTTGCATTCTGCGTTTATACATATTTTTTCAGTGGATAGGTAATGTTATAACAATGTGTGCATGCAAACTGCTGTACAAGTGTCTATTGGCCAACTCTGTCTACACATGCCATTACTTTCCACATTCAGTATCAGTGACTACGAAAACAAAACAAATTGCACTATAATTTATGTTTGTATTGGATTGTGTTAATTCAACCCTTCACTATTAAGAAGTTAATAATTCCATCTATCAAAACAGTTTCCAATCATAAATCCTTCGCTAAATTGGATGAAGAAATAGAAAACGATATTCCACTGGTCTCATTCAGTCCAAGTTCATTTCTGAGAAGAAAACAGGCAATCAATCCATTAATGAATTAAATGTATCCAAATCAACAGCTGCCAGATTCTGGAGATTGCTTTTAAATGTCTTTATATACAACAGTAACTAGAGTAAGGTCTGAATACAATTATTTGAATGCTGTGGGTGAAATAGACCAAATGATTGGTAACTCCCACAGTGAACTGTCCAATAGAGTACAAGTGTGAAAATATCTTTAAAAATGTATGCACTCACTCTGGATAAGAGCGTCTGCTAAATGACTAAAATGGAAATGTAAGTGGGAGACATGTCACATGGATCTGTCAACTGACTGGTCAACCTCTCAGCTAACCCAGGCCTGTTAGTAATTTTGAGCCTCCTTCACTGGTGTGTTAGAAAAAAGTTTGAAGATCACCTGGTCATGAGCAAAGAGCAGCGATTGCAGATACATCTAGATAGTTTCAGAGGCTGTGTTCATGGTAAAACGCATGAATGAATGAATGAATGAATGAATGAATGAATGAATGAATGAATGAATGAATGAATGAATGAAGTTCATTAAGGGGAGGGGATTTGTATTTCATAGTATTTGACTGTAATTAAAAGGGATTGGTGCAAGCAGGTTGGCTGCTAGGTAAAGTGTTTAAACATTACAGCATATTAATGAATATTTGATGTTTTATATTACTTCCACTTCCAGAGGCCTTAACAAAGGCTTCCGAACTGTCAGCGACTACAGGGCAAAACAGACCAAAATGCTCAACCATTTAAAGTTTAAGATTCGCTGCCACTTCAATCTGTCCCTTATATATATATTTTATGGGGCACTATAACCACATAGGAGCTAAATTGATACAGCATTCTTGGTACAGCATTCTCAAAAAATATGGTATTACAGGGCACTTCTCAAAATATGTTAATGAGCCAGAAACAACAATACCATGCACACACTAGTTGTCAAAAGGTTTTTGGCGCTCCAAAGATATGGCACGGTACTGAATTCTGTGGGGTGGAATTACAGTACCATTCGAAATACAGCAATTTTCCCACAATAAACCATAATTTACAGTATAATTTACAGTACTGTAACGCGTTTCTTACTGTTGATAATACCTAAAATTACAGTATAAATTACAGTCTTCCGTTAGAGTGCAGTGAAACACATTGCATTTACCCCCTTTACATTTGGTTTATGGTACCTGGAGTTTCTCTGGCAGGTACAGATGTCGGATCTTAATTTGACCTATTTCGTTGCAGGAGAAAAATTATCTTGCAGCAGGAGGATTTGAATATCTGACGAAATATTTAGAATCGCCGCCAGAGGGCGATTGATTGGTGTTTGTATACAATATAGTACCGTAGCTACCTACATTGTACCTTAGACCAGGGTTCCCTAAACTCAGTCCTGGGTTCCCCTCTGGTTGCACGTTTTGGTTTGCCCTAGCACTACACAGCTGATTCAAATAACCAACTCATCATCAAGCTTTGATTATTTGAATCAGCTGTGTAGTGCTAGGGCAAAAACCAAAACGTGCACCAAGGGGGGGCCCCAGGACCGAATTTGGGAAACCCTGTCTTAGACTGCAGGTCCATTGGACGCCAGTTCAAGTAGTCTATGTAGGCTATGTGCAGGCTACAGCACTCATCTCGTGTGAATTCTTATGTGGATTATAATAAATGTACTTATTTGTAAGGGTAGATGTATTTTTTGTTAGGGAAAATATTTCATTTTTTTATCAACCGTTGTATTATATGTTCAAGGCAAGCAATAGGCAGAATAAATTAAAGGTGGCTTCAGTGCCTGTGTGGTCCAGCGGTTACAGCCGCTGACGCCGGCATTATGAAATGAAATATTAAAGCTACACCTTACAGGCTTTCAATCCACAACAAGGATGACTTGAAATGCTGGCATCAAACTGAAAGTACAGTAGGCCTACGTTACTGTAGCTGGTGCTTAGCAATGGTAATCTCACCTATGTAAGGGCCATCCACACCAAAGACCATATTCACAAATTATAGCCTAACTATAAAACATTGGCGAGCATCCACACTGGAGGAAAGTTTATCATTCTACAGTAGGCCTAAATCTGTCAATCAACTGATGGCCAAAATGAGCTCATCAACTCAGCCAGTTTTTCACACCTTTCATCATATGACAATGGATAGACTAACGGGTATCCTACATAATGTATTGGAATATAATCAAATAACAAGGGGCCTATTGCAACCATTGATGACACTAGATTATCGCCAGCTGATGTCTCGTTAAACCATCAATACGTGCTAAATTCACCTGCACAGCTGATCTCAATTGCAACCATTATTGGTCACCTCATTACCGCTCCCTAAAAGATTATGTTGGTGTTACCTTAGCAACCAAACTCTTTCAAGATATGTTCGCCATTTGGTTGGTATTATCATTGGAATAACTTAGTCCTTTTGAACAGACCAAGGACGAGTGATTTATTTGACAAGCATTCCATACAATAGAAATACAGTATTTCCTCATTTAACATAGCAAATCTACTGTGGCAATTTACCCGACACTTGGTATGAATGGAAACTAATGTTGGTGTAGCCTACTGTCATTATTTTATTTGTTTCCTATTTATGTTATTCATTAAATACAACTGTCTTTAAAATAAAAGTGTCTGGTATGGTCATTTCTTATCAAGATCGGGGGTAAAATATTTGAAATGAGTAACTAAATCAAGGGCTCTATTCAATCTGTATTGACAAGGGTTACAGATTGCGCAGGCATATGCAGCATTCACCGTGAATGCAATCTCCGCTAAGGTGGGAACATTGCCTTTAAATTTCAATCATGCTGTAACGCTGAATTTCTGCAATACGGATTGAATAGTCAATAGGGGCAATTTAGTTATTTGTGACAGAAGGGCATGGGCCGCAAAATCAACACCCATGCTGACACGATAGGCCTTCATGTGCGTGCTGAAGGCAGCAGCCCTAACCACTAGACCACCCCAGGCCACGGTTAAACTCGATTTTGACAATTGATTCCTAACCTTAGGTTCGCTATAAACCTTAAGACGTCCGCAACCGCAGTGCTCTCCAGAGGGTGGTGCGGTCTGCCCAACGCATCACCGGGGAAAAAATACCTTCCCTCCAGGACACCTACAGAACCCGATGTCACAGGAAGGACAAAAAGATCATCAAGGACAACAACCACCCGAGCCACTGCCTGTTCACCCCGCAATCATCCAGAAGGCGAGGTCAGTACAGGTGCATCAAAGCTGGGACCGAGAGACTGAAAAACAGCTTCTATCTCAAGGCCATCAGACTGTTAAAAAGCCATCACTAGGCGGCTTTCACCCAGTTACGTAACCCTGCACCTTAGAGGCTGCTGCCCTATATACAGTTGAAGTCAGAAGTTTACATACACCTTAGCCAAATACATTTAAACTCAGTTTTTCACAAATCCTGACATTTAATCCTAGTAAACATTTCCTGTCGTTGGTAAATTAGGATCACTACTTTATTTTAAGAATGTGAAATGTCAGAATAATAGTAGAGAGAATTATTTATTTCAGCTTTTATTTCTTTCATCAGATTCCCAGTGGGTTAGAAGTTTACATACACTCAATTAGTATTTGGTCGCATTGCCTTTAAATTGTTTAATTGGGTCAAATGTTTCGGGTAGCCCTCCACAAGCTTCCCACAACAAGTTGGGTGAATTTTGGCCCATTCCTCCTGACAGAGCTGGTGTAACTGAGTCAGGTTTGTAGGTCTCCTTGCTCGCACACGCTTTTTCAGTTCTGCCCACACATTTTCTATAAAATTGAGGTCAGGGCTTTGTGATGGCCACTCCAATACCTTGACTTTGTTGTCCTTAAGCCATTTTGCCACAACTTTGGAAGTATGCTTGGGGTCAATGTCCATTTGGAAGACCCATTTGCGACCAAGCTTTAACTTCCTGACTGATGTCTTGAGATGTTGCTTCAATATATCCACATACATTTCCTTCCTCATGATGCCATCTATTTTGTGAAGTGCACCAGTCCCTCCTGCAGCAAAGCACCCCCACAGCATGATGCTGCCACCCCCGTGCTTCATGGTTTGGATGGTGTTCTTCGGCTTGCAAGCAACCCCCTTTTTCCTCCAAACATAACAATGGTCATTTTGGCCAAACAGTTCTATTTTTGTTTCATCAGACCAGAGGACATTTCTCCAGAAAGTAGGATCTTTGTCCCCAAGTGCATTTGCAAACCGTAGTCTGGCTTTTTTATGGCGGTTTTGGAGCAGTGGCTTCTTTCTTGCTGAGCGGCCTTTCAGGTTATGTCGATATAGGACTCGTTTTACTGTGGATATAGATACTTTTGTACCGTTTTCCTCCAGCATCTTCAAAAGGTCCTTTGCTGTTGTTCTGGGATTGATTTACACTTTTCGTACCAAAGTACGTTAATCTCCTTCCTGAGCGGTATGACGGCTGCGTGGTCCCATGGTGTTTATACTTGCGTACTATTGTTTGTACAGATGAACGTGATACTGTCACGCTCGTCTACGAGAGAGGACCAATGCGCAGCGTTGAAGGTGAACATAATATATATTTATTAACTGATCACACGATCAAAACAATAACCAACGATGCGTGACGTCTAAGGTTACAACACGAACAAACCTTAACGGAACAAGAAACCACAACACAAAGTGAAAAGACCGATAGTTAAATATGGCTCCCAATCAGAGACAACCAGCTGACACTCGTTGCCTCTGATTGGGAGTCACTCAGGCCCACATAGATATACAAACATAGACTTACATACCCTGGCTCAACATAACATAGTCCCCAGAGCCAGGGCGTGACAGTACCCCCCCCCAAAGGCGCGGACTCCGACCGCGCCAAACAACCACAACAGGGGAGGGACCGGGTGGGCACTCCGCCTCGGCGGCGGATCCGGCTCCGGACATGACCCAGGCACGGGTTGTGCTGGACTGACGACGCGCACCCCTGGCTTGGTGCGTGGAGGAGGAACGGGCCTTACCAGGCTGACGACGCACACCGTAGGCTTGGTGCGTGGAGCAGGGACAGGCCGGACTGGGCTGACGAAGCACACCACTGACTTGGTGCGGGGAGCAGGAACGGGCCGGACCGGGCTGACGAAGCGCACCCCTGACTTGGTGCGGGGAGCTTGGATGGGCCGGACTGGGCTGGCGACGCGCACCACAGACTTGGTGCGGAGAACAGGAACGGGCCGGACAGGGCTGACGAAACGCACCACAGACTTGGTGCGGAGAGCAGGCACGGGCCGTGCCGGACTGACGACGCACACCACTGGCTTGGTGCGGGGAGCTTGGATGGGCTGGACTGGGCTGGCGACGCGCACCACAGACTTGGTGCGGAGAGCAGGAACGGGCCGGGCTGGGCTGTCGACGCACACCGTAGGCTTGGTGCGTGGAGTAGGAACGAGCCGAACCGGGCTGACGATGCGCACCCCTGACTTGGTGCGGGGAGCAGGAATAGACCGGACCGTACTGGGGACACACACCACTGGCCCTACACCGGGATCTGGAACGGGCCGGACCGGACTGGCAACACACGCCAGTACCTCTCGCCGTGCCTCTACATCCTCCATCCCCTCTTCGACCAGTGGCCCCCGTAACCTGGCGGCCTCCTCTGGCAACCCACTGGGCCGCTCTATCGCGGCCTCCTGCTGGTCCGACGTCGTGAGCCCCCCCCTAAAAAATTTCTGGGAGTCTCTCTTCCCCGTGGGCCAGGCCTCGATAATTCTCGCCCACCTCTCGCTCCTCTGCTTCCAATCTCCGTCATTCAGCTCCTCATTCGGCTTGACCCAGTCGAAGCTCTGCCTCCACTGTTGCCAAGTCCACCTACTCTGCTCCTCACTAGGCTGCTTGGTCCAGTTCTGGTGGTTTCTTCTGTCACGCTCGTCTACGAGAGAGGACCAATGCGCAGCGTTGAAGGTGAACATAATATATATTTATTAACTGATCACACGATCAAAACAATAACCAACGATGCGTGACGTCTAAGGTTACAACACGAACAAACCTTAACGGAACAAGAAACCACAACACAAAGTGAAAAGACCGATAGTTAAATATGGCTCCCAATCAGAGACAACCAGCTGACACTCGTTGCCTCTGATTGGGAGTCACTCAGGCCCACATAGATATACAAACATAGACTTACATACCCTGGCTCAACATAACATAGTCCCCAGAGCCAGGGCGTGACAGATACCTTCAGGCGTTTGGAAATTGCTCCCAAGGATGAACCAGACTTGTGGAGGTCTACCATTTTTTTCTGAGGTCTTGGCTGATTTCTTTTGATTTTCCCATGATGTCAAGCAAAGAGGCACTGAGTTTGAAGGTAGGCCTTGAAATACATCCACAGGTACACCTCCAATTGACTCAAATGATGTCAATTAGCCTATCAGAAGCTTCTAAAGCCATGACATCATTTTCTGGAATTTTCCAAGCTGTTTAAAGGCACAGTCAACTTAGTGTATGTAAACGTCTGATCCACTGGAATTGTGATACAGTGAATTATAAGTGAAATAATCTGTCTGTAAACAATTGTTGGAAAATTTACTTGTGTCATGCACAAAGTAGATTTCCTAACCGACTTGCCAAAACTATAGTTTGTTAACAAGAAATGTGTGGAGTGGTTGAAAAACGAGTTTTAATGACTCCAACCTAAGTGTATGTAAACTTCCGACTTCAACTGTAATTGCTGCAAAAGGTGGCTCTACAAAGTATTGACTTTGGGGGCGGGGGGGTGAATAGTTATGTACGCTCAAGCTTTCGGTTTGTTTGTCTTATTTCTTGTTTGTTTCACAATAAAACATAGTTTGCATCTTCAAAGTGGTAGGCATGTTGTGTAAGTCAAATTATCCAAACCCAAAAAAAATCAATTTTAATTCCAGGTTGTAAGACAACAGAATAGTTGCCAAGGGGGGTGAATACTTTCGCAAGCCACTGTATTATAGTGGAGACCAATATCTATCTTGTGTTAGTTACAGTATTAAGCTATATTAAAAAACGGTTGTTGATGTGAATGGATACATTTGAGGTACATTTGAATGTTGCAGTAATAGGACCTATAGGCCTACAGTAGCAGGAGGACATTCATTAATATTCTGTCTGGTGCTTTAACATTTGAGCAAGCGAGAGCTGGGACAGGTCCAAATGATTCCACAGCATGGATAGAACGAGAACTGCAGGTTTTTCAGGCTCATTTGAATTTATTGTGGCGCAGGACATTTTTCTCAGACAAAAGAGTGATCAAATTAAGATCCGAGATCTGTAGGAGCAATATGAAAATGACCCTGTTCTCATTCTATAAATACCATGGGAGCAAAGATGGGTCCTGGCCTTTTAAAAAGGCTGCCGGTTGCCGCCCTGCTGAGACTGTAAGTGACAAAATCTAATTCACAGCACATCAGTCAGAGGGAGCACAGAGGGATTGTGCTGCCATCATGCGCGAGAGACACTGCCATTAGCCAGCCAAGCCTCCCTCTCCCCCTCCCTTACGCAACCAGGAGTTCCTCACGGGTCAGAGGCTAGCTCTGTGAAATTTGTGGCAGTGGGCTGTGAGTGTCTTGAAGGCAGGGAAGACATTTCAGAAGCAGATCAAGTCTACTGCAGGAAAGAGAGAATGACTAAAATACCCAGAGTTAGAAGCAGCAGTGGACATTGCCATCAAAGTAGTACTCTGTAGTACCAGTGGTCTGGTTACAATCAGATTGATTGCTTGTGGTGAATATATCCTACTAAGTAGGCTACATTTGGCCTACATTAATTAAACAAAAGCATATGCTGCCATCACAAATGATTGCTAGGTATTTGATGTATGCACTGACTGTACATCCTCAAAGATAAGAGCATCTGCTACAGAACCATAATATAAGTAAATTTATGTTTCTTCACTAGTTTGCACATTCTAGGCATGCAACATGACATTGTCATTTGGAAATGCAGGTAACAGCCCTATTACTACTGACATTTACTTGGCATTAGGAAATTACTAGGTATTGGCACATTCTGGTAATTAGTTGAAATAGAATGAATTGGCCAGTAATAGAGTACCACAGTATGAGTCATAATACCCTAGCGGTCAAACAGGGAAATGGTTACAACAATTTTCTCACCATTCATTTTTTCCATAGGGGATTTTAGAAACACTTAAAATAAGGCCTGTGTTTTGTGTAGGCTTACTCTGGCGTGGCGTTTTCATAACCGGGTAAATCTCTCTCGGACAAGGTGACTTTTATCAATATATTTGCCTGTATTTACCCCCAACAAATGAAATGCAAATTAGCTGCTAATGTGGTTATCATAAAGAACTACAAATACCATGATTTTTACATTTTAGTGATTTAGCAGACGCTCTTATCCAGAGCGACTTACAATTAGTGAGTGGATACATTTTCATTCTGGCCCCCCGTGGGAAACGAACCCACAACCCTGGCGTTGCAAGCGCCATGCTCTACCAACTGAGCTACATGGGGCCTATGATGATCTGGACGAGACTGCCAAATCAATCAATCAAATTTATTTACAAAGCCCTTTTTACATCAGCAGTTGGCATAAAGGGCTTATACAGAAACCCAGCCTAAAACCCCAAAGAGCAAGCAATGCAGATGTAGAAGCATGGTGGTAAGGAAAACCTACATATAAGCACTGCATATAAGCAAGTCACTTCTCCCAGATTCATTATTCACATTGTATTCACAAATGTATTAATGAATTATACAGTAGTATAAGGTAACGCTATTTTATACCTGTGTAGTAACACTGTAAACAAAACTATTACTATGTAACTACACAGTAAAAACTGTTGGCAGCATAGTAGTTATAGGTATTACTATGTAATTACCTGATAATAGGGTTGTAGCAGTCTGTTATTTCACAATTGGAAGAAGGACTGTAATTACACATCCACTTGGTGAAGTTTATGCCACGTGTGTAATTACTGATGTTATTACACAATTTTCTTGTTACATTATTTAACTAATGTTTTGCAATTACACGTTTGAAAGTCACCTGTGAATTACCATGTTAATAACTCAAACCAAAATGTGACCTTGTTAGATGTAACTACACAGTGCCACTACCATCAAATCCACATACCACATCCACAATACCAGGATGGATAAATAAGCTAGGACCTGGTTACAACAATTGTAACAAGGCACACCCTGTCATTAACAACTGGTTATTTTCTATGAGTTTATTTCTGTGTTATAACCTGGCTTGATGGGTATATCAAATCAAATGTAATGTATGAACAATGTAGTTACATAGGATATACTTGTAATTATCATGTACCTACCCAGGAGCAAGCAACTTAATGTGAAGTGAAACCCAGTAGGGAATAACCTTTATAATTACTATGTAGTTACAATGTAACAAACTTTGCAGACAATAGGCTAACCAGGAGATATTAGGACACAGGACAACATTAGCTATGACCCTTTTTGTTACGCTGTACTTAGAATATAAATCTTTAACAACCAACTATGTAATTACAATGTTGTTACAATGGATATACATGTATTTACAAGCACTAACCCAGGAGCAAGCAATTCAATGTAAAGTGATATTTTCATTACTTTGTAGTTACAATGTAACAACCTTTGCAGACAATAGGCTAACCAGAAGAAATTAGGAGACAGGAGGACAATATTTTTCAGTTTAACTTTTCTTTAATGGATTTGACAGATTTATTTTCAAACCATTCAAATTAAATTCCCCATTTCAGACTCACAGCAATAACTATTTAAGTTAGTAAAACTTACTAATGCAGGGGGTAGCTAGCTAGCATTTCCCCATTATTCACTAATGTAGCTAGCAGTTAGCTAACACCTTTTTCAAATCAGTCAACAAACACAACTGTCAAAAAACTCATGAAACATTTAGTTTAAAATGTTATTTCACTATTTTAAGACTTACATCGCACTTTTGCACATTACAAAAAACTTTAAAAACAAGAAATATTAAAAGGCAGTAACAACATTTTGGCTGCAGAGGAGAATGTGAGTGTCACGCCCTGACTCAGGGGACGCTTAAATGTTGAGTCAGGGTGTGTATATTCTATGTTGGGTATTTCTATGTTGGTGTTCTATTATGTGTATTTCTATGTTGGCCGGTGTGGTTCCCAATCAGAGGCAGCTGTAGCTCGTTGTCTCTGATTGGGGACCATACTTAGGCAGCCTATTGGCACTAGTGGGTTGTGTGATCTTGTTCCAGTTAAGGTATGTTGTGTTGTGCTGCCTTGGACATCACATTTCGTTTTGTTTGTTGTTTTGTCATTGTGTTTAATATTTAATAAACATGTACGCATATCACGCTGCGCCTTGGTCCGTCCCGTCTGTAAGCGATCGTGACAGTGAGAGGTCAGCGTGACGTCACTTCCTGGTGACAGCCCAGCGTTCTTTTGGCTGCTTATTTATATTATTATAAATGTGCAAACGTACATCAGTCATTTAATCATGAACAAAAAGGTTAACTAAATGTTTAATTCATTTTTTTGACGATTTTGTAGAAGCGAGAGGTCATCAGGAAGTGACATCACACTGACCTCTCAACTCTCTCACTCTCCTCTTGTGCAGCCAGCATGGAGAGAAGCATCCAGCTGATTGGGACGTCCAAACTCTGACGTCACCAAATTGAAGTTGAAATGTAAAACGGTTAATGTCTGCAAACCTCAAAGCGCATGCGTCTCAGATGGTACAGTGCATTCGGAAAGTATTCAGACCCCTTCCCCTTTTCCATATTTTGTTACATTACACCCTTATTCTAAAATTGATTACATTAACATTTTCCCTCATAAATCTACACAAAATACCCCATACCGACAAAGCGAAAACAGGTTTTTAGAAATTTTAGCAAATGTATTAAAAAATAAAAACTGAAATACCTTATTTACATAAGTATTCAGAAACTTTGCTATGAGACATGAAATTGAGCTCAGGTGCATCCTGTGTTCATTGATCATCCTTGAGATGTTTCTATAACTTGATTGGAGTCCACCTGTGGTAAATTCAATTGATTGGACATGATTTGGAAAGGCACATACCTGTCTATATAATGTCAGAGCAAAAACCAAGCCATGAGGTTAAAGGAATTGTCCGTAGAGTTCCGAGATTGAATTGTGTCGAGGCACAGATCTGGGGAAGGATACCAAAACATTTCTGCAGCATTGAAGGTCCCCAAGAACACAGTGGCTTCCATCATTCTTAAATGGAAGAAGTTTGGAACCACCAAGACTCTTCTTAGAGCTGGCCGCACGTCCAAACTGAGCAATCGGGGGAGAAGGGCCTTGGTCAGGGAGGTGACCAAGAACCCGATGGTCACTCTGACAGAGCTCCAGAGTTCCTCTGTGGAGATGGGAGAAGGACAACCACCTGTGCAGCACTCCACCAATTAGGCCTTTATGGTAGAGTGGCCAGACGAACGCCACTCCTCAGTAAAAGGCACATGACAGCCCGCTTGGAGTTTACCAAAATGCACCTTAAGGACTCTCAGACCATGAGAAACAAGATTCTCTGGTCTGATGAAACCAAGATTGAACTCTTTGGCCTGAATGCCAAGCATCACGTCTGGAGGAAACCTGGCACCATCCCTACGGTGAAGCATTGTGGTGGCAGCATCATGCTTTGGGGATGTTTTTCAGCAGTAGGGACTGGGAGAGTAGTCAGGATCGAGGGAAAGATGAACAGAGCAAATTACAAAGTGATCCTTGATGAAAACCTGCTCCAGAGCGCTCAGGACCTCAGACTGGGGCGAAGGTTCACCTTCCAACAGGACAACGACCCTAAGCACACAGCCAAGACAACGTAGGAGTGGCTTCGGGACAAGTCTCTGAATGTCCTTGAGTGGCCCAGCCAGAGCCCGGACTTGAACCCAATCAAACATCTCTGAAGAGACCTGAAAATAGCTGTGCAGCGACGCTCCCCATCCAACCTGACAGAACTTGAGAGGATCTGCAGAGTAGAATGGGAGAAAGTCCCAAATACAGCTGTGCCAAGCTTGTAGCATTATACCCAAGAAGACTCGAGACTAATCGCTGCCAAAGGTGCTTCTACAAAGTAATGAGTAAAGAGTCTGAATACTTATGTAAATGTGATATTTCTAAAAACCTGTTTTTGCTTTGTCATTATGGGGTATTGTGTGTAGATTGATGAGAAAAACAAACAGTGTAATTAATTTTAGAATAAGGCTGTAATGTAACAAAATTTGGAAAAAGTCAAGGGTTCTGAATACTTTCCCGAATGCACTGTATGTGTGTGCAGCCTGTAGACCAAGGCTCTCCCACCCAGTTCCTGGAGAGCTACCCTCCTGTAGGTTTTCGGTCCGACTCCAATTGTAACTAACCAGATTCAGCTAATTAACCAGCTAATTATTCGAATCAGGTAAGCTAAATTACGATTGGCGTGAAAACCTTTAGGACAGTAGCTCTCCAGGAACAGGGTTGGAGAGCCCTGCTGTAGCCATTTGTTGGTTGTTTGTATCGTATGTAATTCAGTAGCTTTGTTCCAAGGCGTCAGTGTGCTACGCACATACCAGTTGGTGCACAAGCTCTGGTCCAAGGAGTTATGTTAACCACTGTTGCTTGTGCAGCTAACTAGTACACACTAGCTAGCTAGCTAGCTAGTACACACTAGCTAGCTAGCTAGCTAGTACAACACTAACTAGCTAGTACAACACTAGCTAGCTACTACACATTAGCTAGATAGCTAGTACCTAGCTTCTAATTGTAGATGTACTTTCACCACCCATGCTGTTTTTGGTGGTAACGCATCATCCTCTCTGGCACCATTAGACCTGTCTGAGCTCGTATGCTGTTTCTGTCAGTTTGTAATGTGCAAAAGTACGGAAGCCCAAGGCCCCCCCCAAAAAACGTAGACTATTGGAATGATCTCGTTTGAACTACTTAATATCTCATTCAAATGGCTTAGTATCTCAGTTGAATGACCTAGTAAAAAAAAAAACTAACTAATTTGTTCAAATTAGATATGAAGTTGTTCAAACAAGATACTAAGTCATTTGAATGAGATACTACGTTGTTCAAAGAAGATAATTGTTATTTTGTCTAATTAGGCCTAATTTGTTATGCCACTGGTCAGACCATGTAATGGTTGCTGCAACCATTCATTCACTGATTCCATCCATTGATATGATTGAAAGTTCTTTGATAGCCTAAAGCATGGCTGCGTTTGAATGCTACAGCATGTAAGTGGGCGAATGTGGACTGAGTAGCAGAGCGTAATTTAGCAGATTTTTTAAATGTCATTGGCCTTCTCTCAGGCTCCAATTTTGCTCTAGTCCTGCTCAACCACAAACTTTGGCCATGCTCTGCCTAGAGTATTTAGTTTCCATCATCACAATTATTTTAATTAGGCCTATTCAGTTGTAATTATTTAGCCTACCCCAACCACAGTAGCCTATACCTTGTTTATATTCTACTTTCTAACATTAGGATATGTACAGTGGCTTGCGAAAGTATTCACCCCCCTTTTCATTTTTCCTATTTTGTTGCCTTACGACCTGGAATTAAAATTGACTTTTTGGGGGGTTTGGATCATTTGATTCACACAAGATACAACATTTTATTTATTTATTGTGAAACAAACAAGAAATAAGACAAAAAAACAGAAAACTTGAGTGTGCATAACTATCCCCCCCCCCCCCCCCCCTCCCCCCAAAGTCAATACTTTGTAGAGCCACAACTGCAAACCTCTTGGGGTATGTCTCTATAAGCTTGGCACATCTAGCCACTGGGATTTTTGCCCATTCTTCAAGGCAAAACTGCTCCAGCTCCTTGAAGTTGGATGGGTTCCGCTGGTGTACAGCAACCTTTAAGTCATCCCACAGATTCTCAATTGGATTGAGGTCTGGGTTTGACTAGGCCATTCCAAGACATTTAAATGTTTTCCCTTAAACCACTCAAGTGTTGCTTTAGCAGTATGCTTAGGGTCATTGTCCTTCTGGAAGGTGAACCTCTGTCCCAGTCTCAAATCTCTGGAAGATTAAAAAAGGTTTCCCTCAAGAATTTCCCTGTAATTAGCTCCATCCATCATTCCTTCAATTCTGACCAGTTTTCCAGTCCCTGCCGATGAAAAACATGGTGTTCTCGGGGTGATGAGAGGTGTTGGGTTTGCGCCAGACATAGCGTTTTTCTTGATGGCCAAAAAGCTCAATTTTAGTCTCATCTGACCAGAGTACCTTCTTCCATATGTTTGGGGAGTGTCCCACATGCCTTTTGGCGAACACCAAACGTGTGTGCTTATTTATCTTTTTAAGCAATGGCTTTTTTCTGGCCACTGTTCCGTAAAGCTCAGCTCTGTGGAGTGTACGGCTTAAAGTGGTCCTACGGACAGATCCTGCAATCTCCGCTGTGGAGCTTTGTAGCTCCTTCAGGGTTATCTTTGGTCTCTTTTTTTGCCTCTATGTTTAATGCCCTCCTTGCCTGGTCCGTGAGTTTTTGTGGCGGCCCTCTCTTGGCAGGTTTGTTGTGGTGCCATATTGTTGTTCAAAGCTTCAGATATTTTTTTATAACCCAACCCTGATCTGTACTTCTCCACAACTTTGTCCCTGACCTGTTTGGAGAGCTCCTTGGTCTTCATGGTGCCGCTTGCTTGGTGGTGCCCCTTGCTTAGTGGTGTTGCAGACTCTGGGGCCTTTCAGAACAGGTGTATATATACTGAGATCATGTGACAGATCATGTGACACTTAGATTGCACACAGGTGGACTTTATTTAACTAACTATGTGACTTCTGAAGGTAATTGGTTGCACTAGATCTTATGTAGGGGCTTCATAGCAAAGGGGGTGAATACATATGCACGCACCACTTTTCCGTTATTTATTTGTTCGAATTTTTTGAAACAAGTTATTTTTTTCATTTCACTTCACCAATTTGGTATATTTTGTATATGTCCATTACATGAAATCCAAATAACAATCCATTTAAATTACAGGTTGTAATGCAACATAATAGGAAAAACGCCAAGGGGGATGAATAATTTTGCAAGTCACTGTAGTTTTTATTTTGAAGGACTTCAAATGTATTATCAGATGTTTTAGGTAGGCAAAACATAGACATTTTTTTCTTCTTCTTTGAATAGAAACACCATAATATAAATCAATTTAATTAAGCAAAAATATCAGAAATAAATTGTAAATAATAAAAGCCAGTATCAGCTTCTTTTCATAAAGAAAAGGGAATAAATAAGCTCAAACTGCAGCCGCGAAATGATTTGCGCACAGAAGTAATCCCCAACAAGCTTCTCATGTGAAATGCGCTCTACAAATTAAATATTATAATAATAAATAATAATATGCCATTTAGCAGACGCTTTTATCCAAAGCGACTTACAGTCATGCGTGCATAATTTTTTTTTGTGTATGGGTGGTCCCGGGAATCGAACCCACTACCCTGGCTTTACAAGCGCCGTGCTCTACCAGCTGAGCTACATAGGACCACATTATTATTATAAAGACAGACAAATACACATTTAAAAGCTTAATTACACACAGGAATATTGGTGGGAATATAGCCATAATATAAACAAGAGAATGGAGAATGGAATACATTCAATAAGCCTAAAATAAAAAAATACATTGAGATGAAGCCGCCCCAATGTGTTGATGCTATTTCTCAAAAATCTATTACATATAAGTAGGGACCGGCACATAGACCAGTAGGAGAGTGTCACAAGGCTATATAGTCATAGGCCTACACTTAACAACTGCTTGATTGTAAATTAAATGTAGAATGAAATGTGTGCAGCACAAGAGGTAAACAACGGTTTTCCATCAATAGAATCAATGTAGGGACGGACATAGGCTTGTGAGTTTCAAGTTTGGGGAAGCAAATTTTCACCATACAAATGCACCTTTTGCAGACTTATGTAAGACAGCCTACTATTCGTAATGAGATGAGTAGATTGGATAGTCATAATTTAGGCTAATAATATAACTCAATCACTGTTAGCAAAAAAGACAGTTCAACAGAGTGCACATTACACCATGACAGCCGGAGTCTCCCAAACATTTTATGGGCCTAATAATAAAGACAAAACTTCTATGGTAAAATTATCAAACGTAAGCTACCTGTGCATGTCCTTCCACTCCAAAATAATTCCAGCATCCAAACTGCATGTACAACATTTGATGAATGGAAATAGACATCTGTTACAAAACACCAAAAAGTGTGCCGAATGACATTCTGCGATTGCGATTGGCCTACATTAATTGATGCGTCTTGCTGACTAATTTAGCTTTTTTGTAGCCTGAAAAGTCGGGACACCTGAAATGGGGCTGAAACTGTCCCGGGAAAAAGGGGATAGTCACCCTAACACACATGGTCAACTTACTAGAATAGGCTACAATGTGTATTAACATGATCTTCAAAGAGGTGGGTAAATTCTGATTGCAGGTCGCAGTAACAAAATATACAATGCATTTTTCTGAAAAAGGTAGGTAAACGGAGTTTACTTGCGTTTACTATCCACTAGGCCTACACCACTGCCTGTAGCCTACTCACTCATCCGAGGCAATTTTACACACATGAATACACGCAGAACAGGTAGCCTACATTCAATATAATACATGAGTTGAATCAAAACATGTTTTACACCCTAGTTCATGAGTTGTCCATAATTCTTGATTAATGCTTGGGAGTCTTCATAGATTGTGTGACATAAAACACTACCTTTCTTTCCTTACATTAATTACATTTATGACAGTGTTATTTGTCATGATTAAACATTTAACAGTTGAATTAGAACATTGAACTTAAACCCTGTACGAATCATGGATCTTGGAGATCTCGAAAAATGCACCGTAAGTGTAACTATGCCTGCATAACATTTCATTATGTTTCGCATTGAAAACTGTTCTCATGGGCACACAAATCCAAAATAATGTAGACCTATGCCATTGCAAAACATAATGCTTCTAACATTAAAACCTCCTCTAACCAAAAGAGTCACCTTATAGGCCTACTGTCATTAATGTATAGCCTACTTGTTGGATGGATTGGATGCGCATTGTGTCTAGCTGTGGGCTAGTTGTCTAGTGATATTGTCGACCATCATCAGCTGATCCAGGAAAGAAAATAAATATTGATAGAAAATAATCAAGCTAAATAAATGGTCTACTACTTCTACATATTCTGCTGACACTGACAAACTGATTGATAAAAACGACCTTTCAGGAAACTAGGCGTATGTCGCACGTCACTACTTCAAAGGAGAGCCATTTGAACTAAACTTGTTTTTATTTTATCAAAATGTGTTTTTTGGCAGAAATGCCTTCTGAAACGTGAACTTTCATGTGCCTTAATAGCAAACTTGTATGCTATCTGTAAATACGAATTCAATTGTTAAATTACGAGCCTAGCAGGTTAACCACAGAAAAAGACAGCAACCTTCCCGCTAGCCATGATTGGCTGAGATAATGAGTGGGCTGGACATACCGAGAGATGAGTTCGGATTGGTCTGCCATGTTGCACGCTTCTGTCTATTTGATCTGGTCAGTATGTGTAGGTAATCCTGTCTAAGGCAGCTTAAATAATATATATCCTGTAGTAGAACTGCATAAGTGTTGCTCTCCACTTTCTGGAGGACCGAGTTTTGAAATCAGTGGAATTAGAGTATGATAGCTAAGGAGACGGAGAAAAGACCTGTCTCCGGATTTCATCTTCAAACGAAGGGCAACCATGGCAACCGTGACAGAGAGTGAGAAGCGTCCGTCCATGTATACGGGTAAGATAGTCTAGCTAGTTACATTTTCATATATTACACGTTTCTAATTTTGTCAGAAAGTAGTTTTCATTTCATGTTAAAGTGTACTGTTAGCTAGCTAGCTAATGTTACGTGTATGATCTGTGTAGTAATATTATTTGTATCTCAAAGCCATTTGCTTTGCTAGATATAGCCTAATGTTAGCTAGCTAACATTGAACCTGGTTGGTTAGCTACCTGCAGATTCATAAAGGGTAGTAACGTCATGAGTTGGGATTATGGTTCATTGTTTAGCTAGCTAGCTAAATTTTTTAACAAAAGACTCCACTATGCAAGCAACATTGAACCTGGTTGCTTAGCTACCTGCAGATTCATGCAGGATAGTGACTTCATGAGTTGGGATTATGGTTAGTTGTTTAGCTAGCTAGCTAGCTATGTCTTAACAAAAGACGCCACTATGCAAGTAACATTGAACCTGGTTGGTTAGTTACCTGCAGATTCATGCAGGGTAGTAACGTCATGAGTTGTGATTATGTTGCATCGTTTAGCTAGCTAGCTAGCTAGCTACATGTCTTAACAAAAGATTCCACTATGCAAGTAACATTGAACCTGTTTGGTTAGCTACCTGCAAATTCATGCAGGGTATTAACGTCATGAGTTGGGATTATGGTTCATTGTTTAGCTAGCTAGCTACATTTCTTAACAAAATACTCCACTATGCAAGAAACCATTTCAATAGAATGTTAATGATGTCACTTCGAAAACTGTTGATAGACATAGCTGGTAAATTCGCTCTGGCTATCTACTCCGATTTTAGAGCACTCTCGTCTGAGTGTGCCAGAGTGCAGAATAACTGACACATTTATGAAAACTCAACACCCGTTGAATATGGCCGGTGTCAGTAACCTTGGCGTTTAAAGTGTAAATTGTTGCCAGCAGCACAGTTGCCGTCACCAACGCTCTGGATGACATAAAAACAGCCTAACCAGCTCTGCTAGGGCGAGGACAATGGTCAATGAGCTGTTCTCTCATTTGTGTCTGGAAGTAGCTAGCAAGCTAGCCAACGTTAGCCAGTTAGCTTGGGTGCTTCACTGCTGTTGTTAGAACACAATGCTCGGATCAACCCTTAAAGAGATGGGTGGGGCTAAAGCTTAAGAGGGTGTGAACGATGCTGAAAAGGTGTAGACAAAGAAGGGCTCTCCAGTAGTAGTACCAAAACATTCAAAGGCCATTTTCTCAAAAGTGAGGTTACAAGTTTATCAACTTTTAAAGCAGAATTACTTTCCCATTGTTCCTCAACTGTGGTGTATGATATACCATTTTCTAGCTCTGAGTCTCTACTTTTATCCAATGTAAAAAACATAATTTCAAATGTTGCTAAATAAGACCGATTTGAGCCGGTCGGTCACATATAATAGGCCTACGAGAAGGGGAGACACAAATAGAATACTGTATGACGTCTATCTAAACTAGAGGAGGAAATGATTGTCCAAAAACAAAGTGGGACCCAACAATGATAAAGTGTAAATATGCGCAGTGCGCAATCACTGGGGATATGGCAGATGCTATCCGCTGGTGCCAATAAGATAGGCTGTACTGTTTTTCGCTCAATTAAGTTGAGAATTTGGATAACTAAAAGACAGATGAGTATTTTCATTGTATTCTCTTTACAGCAATAGACAATAGCCAGAGTCTCTTATACAACGTCTGATCAATCAGTTGCCTGAGTACTTCAGTTTTAGAGACAGTGTAGTCGTGTACAGTAACAGCGCCTCCCTTGTCCGCTGGGAGGATGACTATAGATGTGTCATTCTGGAGATTTAAGGGCTTGTTTCTCAGAGCGGGTAAAGTTATTCCTGAAATAGGGGATAGAGGCCTCTAGCTTGGATATGTCTTTACGCAGCAGTCTGTAGTACGTATCCACAACTGGGTCAATAAGCCATGGTGGGAGGGGGGTCACGTGATACAGCGAAGCTAGGAAGAAGCGTGACCGAGAGCTCACGATAAATCTTTAGCAAACTTATCCTAAAACTTGATAACTTCACCCATACTTATTACTACACTGTAGCCAAGAGTGGTGATATGCCTACGAGACAAAAAAAGGCAAGGGAAGCACCAAAACACACCAATAAATGGCGGAGAAAGAACCTTTGACCATGGCCTCCTCGGAAACCCAAGATGGCACCATGACACCTCAGGAAGAAGCTAGGCGAGCTCACATCCTCAAAGTGATCAAAGAAGGCAATGACTCCCTCACAACACAATTTAACTTGAAAACGGCTGAGTTCAGCTGCTCCCTCTCAGCAGTTGGCTGAAATCAAAAACTCCATCTCAGGTTTGACTACGATTATCAACACGCTAGGATCACAAATGGAAGAAACTGAAGAGCGCATCAGCACTGCTGAGGACAAGCTAGAGGGAATGGGGACGGAACTACAGAAACTGCGCAAAAACAACGAATACCTGATGAATAAGGTCGACCATTTGGAAAACTACAGTAGGCGAAGCAACATTAGAATTATCGGCATCCACGAGGGCTGTGAGGGGATGGACCCTATTGATTTCTCTGCTGCCATTATCCCCTCCCTACTGGGCAAAGAACATTTTGCTGAACCCCTGGTTATCGAACGGGCACACAGGTCACTCGCCCCTTGCCCATCCCTTGATCAGAACCCACGACCCTTCCTCGTTCAGTTCCTAAGGTACCAGGACAGAGAGAAAGTTCTCAGAACCGCGGCCGAACATTTCAAGGAGAAAGGAGTGATCCTACACAATGGGGAGGCGATTAAATTGTTTCCAGACATGAGTCCCGGGATGGTCAAACGCAGGAAGGAATTCGACCAGGTGAAAAAATAACTTACCTCCAAGAACATTCCCTTTGTGCTTCTTCAACCTGCAACGATGAGAATCATCCACGGCGGACAGAGAAGGTCCTTCAAAACGCCCAAAGAAGTCGCAACTTTCCTCAGAGGACTGCAGGCGACTGGCTCAGGACCTGCTTGATTGGCTAGCAGACCGGGTTAATTTCACTGCTAGCTGGGCTGTGTCCTACTAGCCTGCCATATTACTTTCATAACCAGTAGGACTGCATTGCTTGGTTATACTATAGCTTACTGACAGATCAAGGAGGTAAGATCCCAATATCCATGTAAACAAACTATTTGTTTTTACCAGAGTGACATTGTTTTTACATTGTTATTTGGGATATGCATGGTCCTCAGAGGCGTCAATATGATTTGTTCGACCTTTTTATATGGCTAAGCCATGACGTCTTGTATTTTTATTTTGCTCCCTGTCATGGTAGGTGTGTTGTAAACATTTATATCATTTAGCAGACACTCTTATCCAGAGTGACTTACAAATTGGTGCATTCAACTTATGATAGCCAGTGGGCTATTATTTTTTTTTAAATGGGGGGTGGGGGAAGAAGGATTACTTTATACTATTCCAGGTATTCCTTAAAGAGGTAGGGTTTCAAGTGTCTCTGGAAGGTGGTCAGTGACTCCGCTGTCCTGGCGTCGTGGGGGAGCTTGTTCCAACATTGGGGTGCCAGAGCAGCGAATAGCTTTGACTGGGCTGAGCAGGAATTGTGCTTCCATAGAGGTAGGGGAGCTAGCAGGCCAGAGGTGGATGAACATAGTGCCCTCGTTTGGGTGTAGGGTCTGATCAGAGCCTGAAGGTAAGGACGTGCCGTTCCCCTCACAGGTCCGTAGGCAAGCACCATGGTCTTGTAGTAGATGCGAGCCTCAACTGGAAGCCAGTGGAGTGTGCGGAGGAGCGGGGTGACATGAGAGAACTTGGGAAGGTTGAACACCAGACGGGCTGCAGCGTTCTGGATAAGTTGTAGGGGTTTAATGGCACAGGCAGGGAGCCCAGCCAACAGCGAGTTGCAGTAATCCAGACGGGAGATGACAAGTGCCTGGATTAGGACCTGTGCCGCTTTCTGTGTAAGGTAGGATCGTACTCTGCGAATGTTGTAGAGCATGAACCTGCAGGATCGGGTCACCACTTTGATGTTAGCGGAGAATGATAGGGTGTTGTCTAGGGTCACGCCAAGGTTCTTTGCACTCTGGGAGGAGGACGCAATGGAGTTGTCAACCGTGATGGCGAGATCATGGAGCGGGCAGTCCTTCCCCGGGAGGAAGAGCAGCTCCGTCTTGCCGAGGTTCAGCTTGAGGTGGTGAGCCGACATCCACACTGATATGTCTGCCAGACATGCAGAGATGCGATTCGCCACCTGGTTATCAGAAGGGGGAAAGGAGAAAATTAATTGTGTGTCATCTGCGTAGCAATGATAGGAGAGACCATGTGAGGATATGACAGAGCCAAGTGACTTTGTGTATAGAGAGAATAGGAGAGGGCCTAGAACTGAGCCCTGGGGGACACCAGTGGTGAGAGCACGTGGTGTGGAGACAGATTCTCGCCATGCCACCTGGTAGGAGCAACCTGTCAGGTAGGACGCAATCCAAGAGTGAGCAGCGCCGGAGATGCCCAACTCAGAGAGGGTGGAGAGGAAGATCTGATGGTTCACAGTATCAAAGGCAGCGGATAGGTCTATAAGGATAAGAGCAGAGGAGAGAGAGTTAGCTTTAGCAGTGCGGAGAGCCTCCGTGACACAGAGAAGAGCAGTCTCAGTAGAATGACCAGTCTTGAAACCTGACTGGTTTGGATCAAGAAGGTCATTCTGAGAGAGATAGCAGGAGAGTTGGCTAGAGGCGGCACGCTCAAGAGTTTAGGAGAGAAAAGAAAGAAGGGATACTGGTCTGTAGTTGTTGACATCGGAAGGATCAAGTGTAGGTTTTTGGAGGAGGGGTGCAAATCTCGCTCTCTTGAAGACGGAAGGGACATGGCCAGCAGTCAAGGATGAGTTGATGAGCGAGGTGAGGTAAGGGAGAAGGTCTCCGGAAATGGTCTGGAGAAGAGAGGAGGGGATAGGGTCAAGCGGGCAGGTTGTTGGGCGGCCGGCCGTCACAAGTCGCAAGATGTCATCTGGAGAGAGAGGGGAGAAAGAAGTCAAAGCGTAGGGTAGGGCAGTGTGAGCAGGACCAGCGGTGTCATTTGACTTAATAAATGAGGATCGGATGTCGTCAACCTTCTTTTCAAAATGGTTGACGAAGTCATCCACAGAGAGGGAGGAGAAGGTGGCAAAGAGCTTCCTAGGGTTAGAGGCAGAGGCTTGAAATTTAGAGTGGTAGAAAGTGGCTTTAGCAGCGGAAACAGAGGAAGAGAATGTAGAGAGGAGGGAGTGAAAAGATGACAGGTCCGCAGGGAGTCTAGTATTCCTCCATTTCCGCTCAGCTGCCCGGAGCCCTCTTCTGTGAGCTCGCAATGAGTCGTCAAGCCATGGAGCAGGAGGGGAGGACCGAGCCGGCCGGGAGGATGGGGGACATAGAGAGTCAAAAGATGCAGAAAGGGAGGAGAGGAGGGTTGAGGAGGCAGAATCAGGAGATCGGAGGGATAAGTGTTGGGATCAGGACACCCGTTATTGGTTTTGTTTTTGACTTGCATCATATAAGGATGGGTGAAGAATTCTCTAATTTGTTAATTTACTGGGCTCGAGCTCCAGGTTCACGTTTGCCTTCATGTTAGAAATTGAATTTAGGTATAGCGACGCTGGGAGCGTAGCTCCACTACAGGTGGGATTTGTGCTGGGCGCATTCAAGAACAGCACTGGGGGGGAGGAGGGGAATTGTTTGTTTTTGTTTACTTTATATTACAGTACTATTTTGTGAGAGACCTTCGCTTTATAATATGTGTTTAACTACAGGCTCACCGAAAATAGGCAATATAATATCTGACACCCTCATCAAGGCAACAGGTGGCTATTTGAAGAATCTCAAATATAAAATATATGTTGATTTGTTTAACACTTGTTTGGTTACTACCATATGATTCCACATGTGTTATTTCATAGTTTTGATGTCTTCACTAATATTCTACAATGTAAAGAATTGTAAAAAATTAAGAAAACCTCTTGAATGAGTAGGTATGTCCAAACTTTTGAATGGTACTGTATATGCACCTAATTATGATGATCATATTTATTTTCAAGATATATTCCTCAAGGTAGCGGAATTTCAGGGAACACTATTAGTTGGGAGTGACTTTTAATTTTTGTCTGGATCCGATTCTGGATAGATCCTCAACTAAAGCAACCTCAATGACTAAGTCAGCCAAATGCACTCTATCATTTATGAAATACTTAAATTTGAAAGACACATGGAGACAGCTCCACCCCCAATATAGGGTTTACTCATTCTACTCCTGCCTGCATAACTCTCATACCCAGATTGATTATTTTCTCCTATCAGCACAGGTAACCCATAGAGTTGTGGAAACTGAGTATTTATCCAGAACTATCTCAGATCATTCTTCTCTCACACTTTCTGTTTGGATGCCAGATGGAGTTCAAGGGACCTATAGATTGCACCTAAACCCAACTCTTTTGAAACAGGCAGAATTTTGTCAATTTATCAGAGACCAAATAAAGTTTTTCTGTGTCCGTCCTCTCCCAATAGTTATGCACTCTGGGATACATTAAAGGCCTTTCTTAGGGGTCAAATCATTTCCTTTACCAAAGGTCTCAAAAATAAATGCAGTGCTAAATTGAATGAATTAGATAATTAAATCATATTACCACAAAAAGAACACCAAAAATCTAGCTCTAAAGAAACATACCGCTCATTGGTGAATACAAAACTAAAATATAAACACTAAGTACTTACAAAACTGAAAATGCTATTCTTAGAACTAGGCAAAGATATTATGAATTAGGGGAGAAAACTCAAAGTCTTGGCCTGGCAGATAAAAGCTGAGGAGAATTCGAGAACCATCATCTCTATTGAAACACAGAACGGTCAAGTGTCTCACAACCCGAAAGAGATTAATGATTCATTAAACAATACTATTCTTGTTATACACTACTGATGGAACGGAACCAGCAAAAACAATCTCTACAATGTGGCAAATCACCAGGAGACGATGGCTTTCTCACAGACTTTTATAAGGTGTTTAAGGATTTGCTTATTCCTCTCGATGGATGTTCTAAATGTAGCTGCTGAGACGCAGATCCTAGCGGACACTTTTTCCAAGGCTATTTGTGGTGAATGATGGATGGAGTCAGGTGAAGGAGTAAAATAACCGGATGCAGATTTATTCCTTCCAGACATACAATGTGCCTACAACGGCAATCGAAACAGGTGCATGGGAAAACATCCTCCCTGACCAAACACAGTCTCAGAAAATACAATAAATGAAATGACACAGGGGAAAATCAACCCTGGCAAAATAAATGAGAGAGTATCTCAACCGAGCTACTCTCCTCCCACATAGAGCAATCACTCACAAAGACAAGGGGGCAGAGGGAACACTTATACACAGACTAATTAGGGGATGAGCACCAGGTGTGTGTGACTTACAAGACAAGACAAGTGGAGTGATGAGAATGGGAGCGACAGTAGCTAGTAAGCTGGTGACGACAAACGCCCAAACCTGCCCGAACAAGGAGGGGAGGCAGCATTGGCGGAAGTCGTGACAGTACCCCCCCCCCCCCCCCCCCCTTGATGCGCGGCTCCAGCTGCGCGCCGACCCTGGCCTCGGGGACGGCCAGGAGGACGCGGAGCAGGGCGCACCAGATGGCGAAGGTGGAACTCCCGCAACAGGGAGGGATCGAGGATGTCCCTCTCCGGGACCCAGCACCGTTCCTCCGGACCATACCCCTCCCAATCCACGAGGTACTGAAGGCCCCCCACCCAACGCCTCGAATCCAGGATGGAACGGACCGAGTACGCCGGGGCCCCCTCGATGTCCAAAGGAGGTGGCTGGACCTCCCGCACCTCAGACTCCTGGAGCGGACCAACCACCACCGGCCTGAGGAAAGACACATGAAACGAGGGGTTAATACGGTATCAGGGGGAGGTAATAACCTGTATGTGACCTCGTTTATCCTCCTCAGGACTTTAAACAGCCCCACAAACCGCGGGCTCAGCTTCTGGCAGGGCAGGCGGAGGGGCAGATTCTGGGTTGAGAGCCAGACCCGATCCCCCGATATGAAGACCGGGGCCTCCCTGCGGTGGCGGTCAGCGTTGGCCTTCTGACGACGCACGGCGTGCTGGAGTTGAACGTGGGCAGCGTCCCAAGTCTCCTCCGTGCGCCGAAACCAGTCATCCACCGCAGGAGCCTCAGTCTGGCTCTGGTGCCAAGGTGCCAGAACCGGTTGGTAACCTAAAACACATTGGAAGGGCGTTAGGTTAGTGGAGGATTGGCAGAGACAGTTCTGGGCATATTCTGCCCATGGCAGGAACACTGACCACTCCCCCGGCCGGTCCTGGCAGTAGGTCCGCAGGAACCTACCCACATCTTGATTAACCCTTTTCAGCTGCCCATTACTCTCGAGGTGGAATCCAGAGGTCAGGCTGACGAGACCCCCAGACGTTCCATGAATGCCTTCCAGACCCTAGACGTGAACTGGGGACCTCGGTCGGACACTATATCCTCTGGTACCCCGTAGTGCCGGAAGACGTGAGTAAACAGGGCCTCCGCAGTTTGTAGGGCCGTGAGGAGACCGGGCACTACGGGTGATTTATTTGCCTGCGTCTTGGAAAACGCGAGCGCCAGATCATGGTATTCGGGGGGAATGCGCACGATGGGGGTACCATCTGGACTTTCCACCGTGGTTGCACCAACGGAAACAGCTAGACACCTACCCGGGCACTCTTGCGACCACCCCGTAAGAACCCTCTGCGGCCATGATAAATTGGGGTTGTGAAGGGCTAACCACGGGATACCTAATACTACAGGTTCAGCAGGAGATTCAATAATCAAAAAGGTGATATGCTCAAAATGAGACTCCTGGGTGATCATGGTGACTGGTACAGTAACCTCCTTAACTAACGCGGACCCTAATGGTCGACTATCAAGGGCATTGATGGTGAGTGGAATGGGTAGGGGATCCAATGAAACGCCTTGATGACGTGCAAATGCCCTGTCCATAAAGTTCCCAGCTGCGCCTGAATCAACTAGCGCCTTACACTGGGGAACAACCATGTGATCGGGAAAGGAGATAGATAGGGTACAGTGCCCTGCAAAGGGCTCTGAACAAGTGTGGGTGTTCGATACCTGGAGTGATGCATGAGTGCCCTGCCTACCGCCTCCAGACCCAAAAGACCGTTGACTGCGACGTGAGGTGTATTGTCCCTTCGTGCCACCAGAGTGGCACTGTCGCTGTCCTCCTTTGCTCTCTTGACCGGCGGCTCCCCCCAGCTCCATCTGCTCGGGGTCAGAGTCGTCCGGAGTGGGAACTGGCAGACCCCTACCAGGAAGTCCTCTGGCTGCTAGCAGATTGTCCAGCCGGATGGCCATGTCCACCAGTTGGGAGCACGATAGCATGGCATCCTGGCAGGCTAGCTCCCATCGGACGTCCTCCCGTAGGTGGCACCGGAAATGGTCAATCAGGGCCCGCTCGTTCCACCCGGACCCCGCTGCCAGCGTCCGGAACTCCAGCACGTAGTCCTGTGCGGTCTTCGTCCCCTGCCTCAGCTGGACCAGCCGCTCGCCCACCTCTCGACCCTCGGGCGGGTGATCGAAAACTGCCCGAAAGAGGCGAGCGAACTCCCTGTAGTCCTCCAACGCGGCACCTCCTTCGTTCCACACCGCTGTTACGAACCCCGTGGCTTTAAACGTCTAGGGTGGATGGACAAGAGATCCGTAACATAATTCATGCAAATTAGAATCGTGACATGGAAACAGTGAGAACAAAAAATACACCGACAACCATAAGCTACCGTCAAACATAAAATGTTTATTTTGAACACACGGTAAAGGTTTGGGAAAAAAGGGCTGAGCAGGACCCAAGAAATGAAACAATAGTGTAAAAAAAAAAAAACTGATCTTGCCTGCCTCAAGAACCGCTAAGCTACTGCTAATCATAGAAAAATTACAGTGGGTGGTCCGCTCAGGTCTAACTAGTGTTTTTAGACAATTTTCTTCCTACGGGTAATGTATGCCCAAGGGCAACTTGCTTAAATCCCCCTTTTCCCAGAAACACACAACAAAGTTACCAAACAGAGTAACCAGCAAATGAGTGAGTACACAAAACACAGGACACCACAGTATCCATACTCACATACGGAAAATAGTCTCTCTCTACAAACACAACTGACTGGTTTTTAAAACAATGGGAGGAGTAAGTGAAAAACCAGAAACAGGTGGTGCAATACAGAGGAATGTCCACTGATTGCTCCACCTCAGCAATCAACAGCCAAACGGATGTCGGACAGGTGGGACACCCCAACGACCACCAATCAGGAACATAAAGGACACCTGTGAGGGTAGAAGGAGAGGAAAAACACAAAAACACACACAGGATACCTGTATCCGTAAAAACTGCGCTGGCCCACTCCAGGGCTTTCCCACAGAGGCAGGAAACGAGGACGTATACCTTCTCCCGCTCCAATGGCGCCGGCCTGATGCTGGAGAAATACAGCTCCAGTTGGAGAAGGAATCCTTTATAGCGCGCTGCCGTCCCATCAAACGCCGGTGGCCGGGATATCTGGATCCCTCCGGGTGCTGGGGTGTAGGTGGCTGGATCCGGATGGCCAGCTGGTCTCGACAGATCGGGTCCTCTCCTTTCCAGGCGTTGGACGACCTGTATGGACGATTTGTATGGAACCGTAAAACTCCACGGGTGAGCCTGGACAAATTAACATGGGATTATAGTCTAGGAGGTCTCTGTCTACCACATTTCAAGATGTATTACTGGGCAGCGCATAATTCTTATTTGAAACTGAACCAGCTCCTTCTTGGACTCAGATGGAAATGTTTGCTCTTAATCAAGAGGTTGGGAGTAATATTATCTACAAGTGGAATCACAAGAATATATCAACAAAAACGAGCAATCCCTGTACCATCAATTTAGTAAGATCTTGGTATGAAATTCGTAAGTTATTTGGTCTGAAACTAGACTTGTCACCCAAAACACCCCTGTGGCAAAACAGACTACTGCCAATGATCTTTGATAGCAAAAATGTTCTACATTGGCACGAGAAGGGAATAATATATTTAGAACATTGTTATATAGATGGGATGCTTATGTCATTTGAGCAACTGAAAGAGAAATACCAGTTATCCAATAATCATTTATTTTGTTATTTACAGTTAAGAAACTTTCTCAGAAGCACTCTTTGAGATATGACTTTACCAAATCTATGAAGTATTGAACAACTACTCCATGATAACCATGACTCATATAGATTTATATCCAGAGTGTACTCATTGCTAATGCACGAATGCCCAAAACCAGATGGTCATAAGTCAAGAGAGCGATGGGAATCCGATTTGAATACTACAATTGATGAGGGGCTATGGTCAGACCTATGCCAAGATAGTGTGTCATCTCTAGATACAGACTTATACATTACAACTTCCTCCACCAACTTTATTTGACACCTCAGAGGTTACATAGATATAACCCTGAAATATCAGAAATGTGTTTTAGATGTGTGTCAAAGGCGTCAGTGAACTGCGGTGGGCGAAGTAAAATGCAGCACACAGAGCTGATCAGAAAACATACTTTACTAGAAAGTAATCAGAGAAAACACAATCTCCACACAGGGAGGAAATAACACGCACACTAACGACTGCCAATAAGAATAACAATCACACATAACACACAGTGTAAGACAGAGGGTTAAATAGGGAAGACAATACTACATAATGGGAAACAGGTGTAACCAATCAAGACAGAACAAGTCGAACATAGAAATATAGATCGGTAGCAGCTAGTACTCCGGTGACGTCGAACGCCGAAGCCTGCCCGAGCAAGGAGGAGGGGCAGCCTCGGCTGAATCCATGACAGTACCCCCCCTTGACGCGCGGCCCCAGCCGTGCGCCGACCCCGGCCTCGGGGACGGCCAGGAGGACGCGGAGCAGGGCGGGTCGGATGACTCTGGTGGAAATCCCTCAACATGGAGGGATCTAGGATGTCCCTCCTAGGGACCCAGCACCGTTCCTCCAGACCGTACCCCTCCCACTTCACGAGATACTGCAGGCCCCCCACCCGACGCCTCGAATCCAAGATGGAACGGACCGAGTACGTCGGAGCCCCCTCGATGTCCGGAGGATCCTCTCGTACCTCAGACTCCTGGAGTGGACCAGCTACTACCGGCCTGAGGAGAGACACATGGAACGAGGGGTTAATACGGTAATTAATAGGAAGTTGTAACCTATAACAAACCTTGTTCAATCTCCTCAGGACTTTAAATGGCCCCACAAACCGCCGACCCAGCTTCCGGCAGGGCAGGCGAAGGGGCAGGTTTCGGGTCGAGAGCCAGACCCGATCCCCCGGTGCATACACCGGAGCCTCACTGCGGTGGCGATCGGCGCTCGACTTTTGTCGCCTGATAGCCCGCTGCAGGTGTACATGCACAGCGTTCCAGGTCTCTTCCGAGCACCGAAACCACTCGTCCACCGCAGGAGCTTCGATCTGGCTCTGATGCCAAGGTGCCAGGACCGGCTGATGACCTAACACACACTGAAAAGGCGTTAGGTTAGTAGAGGAGTGGCGAAGTGAGTTTTGGGCTATCTCTGCCCAGGGGATATAATCCGACCACTCCCCCTGCTGGTCCTGGCAATAGGACCTCAGAAACCTACCCACATCCTGGTTAACTCTCTCCACCTGCCCATTACTCTCGGGTTGAAAACCTGAGGTAAGGCTAATCGAGACCCCCAGACGTTCCATGAACGCCCTCCAGACTCTAGAGGTGAACTGGGGACCCCGATCTGACACTATATCCTCCGGTACCCCGTAGTGCCAGAAGACGTGTGTAAACAGGGTGTCAGCAGTTTGTAGGGCTGTAGGGAGACCTGGCATAGGAATGAGACGGCAGGCCTTCGAAAACCGATCCACAACGACCAAGATCGTGGTGTTCCCCTGTGAGGGGGGAAGGTTCCGTGACAAAGTCCACCGATAGATGAGACCATGGCCATTGTGGAACGGGTAGGGGTTGTAATTTCCCTCTGGGCAGGTGTCTAGGTGCCTTACACTGGGCGCACACCGAGCAGGAGGAAACATAAACCCTCACATCCTTGGCTAAAGTGGGCCACCAGTAATTCCCACTAAGACAGTGCACTGTCCGACCTATACCAGGATGACCAGAGGAGGGTGACGTGTGAGCCCAATAGATCAATCGATCACGAACTTCGAGCGGCACGTACATCCGACCCTCCGGACACTGGGGGGGAGTAGGCTCGGTACGTAACGCCCGCTCAATGTCCGCATCAACCTCCCACACCACCGGTGCCACCAGACACGACGCCGGGAGTATGGGAGTGGGCTCAATGGACCTCTCCTCTGTGTCATAGAGTCGGGACAGGGCGTCTGCCTTAGCGTTCTGGGAACCTGGTCTGTAAGTGAGCGTAAACACAAATCGAGTGAAAAACATAGCCCATCTTGCCTGACGAGGTTTCAACCTCCTCGCCGCCCGGATGTACTCCAGGTTACGATGGTCAGTCAAAATGAGAAAAGGGTGTTTAGCCCCCTCAAGCCAATGCCTCCACACCTTCAGGGCTTGAACCACAACTAACAGCTCCCGGTCCCCCACATCATTTATAATTGCGCCCCGCCGGACTGAGCTTCTTAGAAAAGAAAGCACAGGGGCGGAGTTTTGGTTGCGTACCCGAGCGCTGAGACAGTACAGCACTGATCCCAGCCTCGGACGCATCCACCTCAACTTGGAATGCCAAGGAAGGATCCGGATGAGCCAGCACCGGAGCCGAAGTAAACAGGTCCTTCAGATGCCTAAAAGCCCTGTCCACCTCAGCCGATCACTGCAGACGCACCGGTCCTCCCTTTAGCAAGGAGGTAATGGGAGCCGCTACCTGCCCAAGGCCCCGGATAAACCTCCGGTAGTAATTGGCAAAACCCAAGAACCGCTACACCTCCTTTACCGTGGTTGAAGTCTGCCCATTACGCACAGCCGAAACACAGTCAATCTCCATCTCCACACCTGACGCGGACAAGCTGTGTCCCAGGAAGGAGATGGACTTTTGGAAGAACAGACATTTCTCCGCCTTCACATACAGGTCATGCTCCAACAGTCTACCAAGCACCCGACGAACCAGGGACACATGCTCGGCTCGTGTAGCGGAGTATATTAGAATGTCATCGATATACACCACTACACCCTGTCCATGCAGGTCCCGGAAAATCTCATCAACAAACGATTGGAAGACTGAAGGAGCATTCATCAGACCGTATGGCATGACGAGGTACTCATAGTGCCCCGAGGTGGTACTAAATGCTGTCTTCCACTCATCTCCCTCCCGAATACGCACAAGGTTGTACGCGCTCCTGAGATCCAATTTAGTGAAGAAGCGCGCCCCGTACAATGCCTCCGTCATACTAGCAATCAGAGGTAGTGGATAGCTATATTTTATTGTGATCTGATTTAGACCATGGTAGTCAATGCACGGGCGTAAACCACCATCCTTCTTCTTCACAAAAAAGAAACTCGATGACGCAGGGGAAGTGGACGGCCGTATGTATCCCTGTCTCAGAGATTCGGTGACATATGTTTCCATAGCCGCCGTCTCCTCCTGTGACAGAGGATACACGTGACTCCGGGGAATCACAGCGCCTACCTGGAGGTTTATCGCACAATCCCCCTGTCGATGGGGTGTAATTGAGTCGCCTTCTTTTTACAGAAGGCGAGAGCCAAATCGGCATATTCAGGCGGAATGTGCAAGGTGGGAACCTGGTTCGGACTCTCCACTGTAGTTGCCCCTATGGAAACACCTACACACCTCCCCAAGCACTCTGTTGCCATGAAATAGTGGGGTTATGAGAAGCTAACCAGGGAAGCCCCAACACCACAGGAAACGCAGGAGAATCAATCAGATACAAACTAATCATCTCCTCATGACCCTCCTGCGTCTTCATCCTGAGAGGCGCTGTGACTTCCCTAATCAACCCTAAAGGGCGGCTATCTAGGGCATAGATAGGGAAGGGCACATCGACTGGCACAATAGGAATCCCTAACTTATGGGTAAACTGACGATCAATAAAGTTCCCAGCTGCGCCTGAATCTACTAGCGCCTTATGCTGGGACTGAGGAGAAAGCTTGGGAAACACAACATTCATACACATATGCGCAACAGGGAGCTCTGGGTGACTTGGGTGACTACTCACCTGAAACGGCTCATCAGTGCGCTGCCTACTGCCTCGACTCCTAGGAGGCCCTCCCCAGCACCCACCAGCAGTGTGTCCTCTGCGGCCACAGTTGGTGCAGGGGACGGCCCCTCTACTGGTCTCCCTCATAGCAGCACCTCCGAGCTCCATAGGGGTAGGGTCGGAGGTGCTGGGGGATGGAATGGACGGCCCTGGATCCGGACGTCCGCGGGTAGCCAACAGGTTATCTAGTCGAATAGACGTCCACCAGTTGGTCCAGGCTTAGGTTGGTGTCTCTGCAGGCCAATTCCCGACGAACTTCCTCCCTCAAGCTACATCGGTAGTGGTCGATGAGGGCCCTCTCATTCCATCCCGCGTTGGCAGCCAGAGTCCGAAAGTCCAGTGCGAATTCCTGCGCGCTCCTCTTCCCCTGTCTGTGGTGGAATAGACACTCACCCGCCGCTTTCCCCTCTGGTGGATGATCGAATACCACCCTAAAGCGGCGGGTGAACTCCGCATAGCTGACAGTTGCGGCGTCTACTCCCCCCCACTCGGCGTTGGCCCACTCCAGCGCTTTACCGGACAGACAGGAGATGAGGGCGGACACGCTCTCGTATCCCGAGGAGGCCGGGTGGATGGTTGCCAGTTAGAGTTCTGCCTGGAGCAGAAAACCCTGACACCCGGCAGCTGTGCCGTCATAAGCCCTCGGGAGCGAGAGCCGAATCCCACTGGACCCCGGAGGTGAAACGATGGGTATCGATGTAGGTGATGGTGTCATCGGAGGAGGTATAGGAAGACCTCTCTCCCATCGCTCCATTGTGTTAACCACACGTTCCATGGCGGTGCCGAGAGCCTGGATCATGGCCGCTTGTTGTTGTACGCGTTCCTCCATCGATCCGGCTGGCACCGCTGCTCCTGCTGACTCCATGTATGGTGTGTGATTCTGTCAAAGGCGTCAGTGAACTGCGGTGGGCGAAGTCAAACGCAGGACACAGAGCTGATCAGAAAACGTACTTTACTAGAAAGTAATCAGAGAATACACAATCTCCACACAGGGAGGAAATAACCTGCACACTAACGACTGCCGATAACAATAACAATCACACACAACACACAGTGTAAGACAGAGGGTTAAATAGGGAAGACAATACTACATAATGGAAAACAGGTGTAACCAATCAAGACAGAACAAGTCGAACATAGAAACATCGATCGGTAGCAGCTAGTACTCCGGTGACGACGAACGCTGAAGCCTGCCCGAGCAAGGAGGAGGGGCAGCCTCAGCTGAATCCGTGACAATGTGTAACAACAGAAGGCACTTTTTTGCATTCTACTTGGCAGTGTACTAAATTACAAGCCTTCTGGCATGATGGATGCGATACCCTGGACTTTATTATGGAGGTCCCTTTCCCACTTGACCCTGAAATATGCCTTCTGGGTAACTTCACAAATTTACAGAGATCGCCCTTGCCACTGCAAGAAAATGTGTTGCATTGACATGGAAATCAGATCCCCCTCTCCCAATTACAAGATCGCTCTCTGAAATGAATAAGTATATTCATATGGAGAAGATTACACAACTACTTTGTGAAAATATGGCAACCCTTCCTGGACTATATGAAAACACTTCCATTGGGGTTGGTGGATGTGAGCTTGTAGATCGATGTAGCTTTTGTCTCTCTGTAATGTACTGTTTGTATTGCTTTGTGTATATGTTGGTCTCTCTTGTCATTTGTCTTATTGAGTCATTATTAGTATTATTACTGTTCAAATTTTTTGTAATTTGTAATTGTTTTTATTTATTTATTTTTTGGGGGGTGGGGAGTGTTGAATTACCTTTTGTTGTAGTACTTACTCTTGCTGTATTATATTGTTCGGTTGTTGAATAATTGAAAAATATTCCAAATAATAAAATAAGCCCAGGTGAAATTAACGCAGATGGAGCCCTAAACACTCTTTTTGTGTGGACAGAGGTGTTGCAATCTCTAAAGAACAGTTTCAGGTGCAATGTGCATATGACTTAGTAGTCAAAACGTGTTACAGCTGTGCATCCTGATATCCAGGCTGATTTGCTCCTATACAGTGCCTTCAGAAAATATGCATACACCTTTGTTGTGTTACAGCCTGAATTCAAAATGGATTCAATAGATTTTTTTTTTCACACAAAATACTCCATAATAACAAAGTGAAAACGAAATACAGAACTATCTCATTTACATAGGTATTCACACCCCTGAGTCAATACTAATATGTTCCTCTTTTCTCATTTTTTTCCTGTCCACCAACTTACCCCCACCTCATGGACACCGGCATCCATCTCTCCCCTATCCAAAATATATTTATACTTCTGTGTTGTGTAATTCAATGAATGGCAACTCGCAGGTGGTGGGGTTTAAGACTGATTGGCATCATTATAAGTCAATTTTACCAAAATAAATTTACTGCGCAGATGCACGCTCGCAGGAGCTCGAGTCCAGACCGGCGCCCTTCTTCTTCTTCTGTGGGTTTTATGGCAGACTACATCCCAAAAAGGTGTATTGCTGCAACCACTGGACGGGGTTGAAAAAACAAGGTACACATTTAATCCAAGGCGTACATTAGGGGAATGATAATCTCACACTTGACAAAACAAAAAAAGGAGTTAGTGATTTATTTTTAGTTAATTTTACTTTGTGTCTTAGAAAAAGCCCATCAAAAATCTTTACAAGGTAAAGAAGAAAACAAAATGTCTGAATTTATGCAGGAATATGACCTGGTAAACACCTTGCAGCCCTCACAAAACGAATACATGCCAAACCAGTTATAGTTTTAAAAGATAAGGATACAAATGCTTTAATTAGAAACAACATTGCTATTAATGACAATTTAAAAGCTTCTATGAAAATCGATATAAATCAGAATTAAACAACAGTTGGACTGATCCTACAGCCTTCTTTAGACTCAACAACCCCGAAGCAACTATCAGCAGACAAAAAAATTATTTAAAAAATAGAAATCAATCCCAAATCAATATGAAACATTCTGGGACAAAGTAGCGCCCTTATTTACTCAAATGACATCACACATGTCACTCAATTCAGTGCTTCCTAGTTCCATGTATCAAACAGTTAACTCAGTTATATTCAAAAATAATTTTGGACTATATCACGAAATGTATATTTGAAATATTTTGGACATCAGTGCAAACTTGAGGGAATCTTATTTGAGTCAGAATAGGATGTTCATATAATAGGGAAAATATACAAACCTTGCAGAGAGCATATCCAACTGACAATGTCTTAGAAAAAAATATAAACTATTGGAACCAAGACTAAAAAAAGAACTGATGTTGGCACAAGATGGAGGGAAAGTTGGAGCATAACTAACGAAAGTACAGTTAACTCAAATCTATGCTTAATCCAGTATACAGTAAACTAATGAATAGAATGTATTAAACAAGAGACACAAATCACAAATTCTACAGCACAATGGCAGGGTCATGTCTTAATAATGACTCAATAATCCATGCTTTCTGGGAATGCTATGAAGTCTGGAAGTTGTGGGCGGAGCTAGAAAGATGGCTGACAGAAGTATTACAATGTAAGTTTACTTTTATTCCTTCTATCTGTATATTTCAAGACATAGCAAATGGGGGTGCGTTGAGACAACGAATGGGTTGGACAATATAATTTTTGTCACTGATATTGAAGAAGCTATTACTTAACCCATAGCCCTTTGACGCATATGATCACATACAGTGGGGAAAAAAAGTATTTAGTCAGCCACAAATTGTGCATGTTCTCCCACTTAAAAAGATGTGAGAGGCCTGTAAGTTTCATCATAGGTACACGTCAACTATGACAGACAAAATGAGAAAAAAAAATCCAGAAAATCACATTGTAGGATTTTTAATGAATTTATTTGCAAATTATGGTGGAAAGTAAGTATTTGGTCAATAACAAAAGTTTCTCAATACTTTGTTATATACCCTTAGTTGGCAATGACACAGATCAAACGTTTTCTGTAAGTCTTCACAAGGTTTTCACACACTGTTGCTGGTATTTTGGCCCATTCCTGTCGCTGGGCAACACACACTTTCAACTCCCTCCAAGGATTTTCTATGGGGTTGAGATCTGGAGACTGGCTAGGCCACTCCAGGACCTTGAAATGCTTCTTACGAAGCCACTCCTTCGTTGCCCGGGCGGTGTGTTTGGGATCATTGTCATGCTGAAAGACCCAGCCACGTTTCATCTTCAATGCCTTTGTTGATGGAAGGAGGTTTTCACTCAAAATCTCACGATACATGGCCCCATTCATTCTTTCCTTTAGATGGATCAGTTGTCCTGGTCCCTTTGCAGAAAAACAGCCCCAAAGCATGATGTTTCCTCCCCCATGCTTCACAGTAGGTATGGTGTTCTTTGGATGCAACTCAGCATTCTTTGTCCTCCAAACACGACGAGTTGAGTTTTTACCAAAAAGTTCTATTTTGGTTTCATCTGACCATATGACATTCTCCCAATCCTCTTCTGGATCATCCAAATGCACTCTAGCAAACTTCAGACGGGCCTGTACATGTACTGGCTTAAGCAGGGGGACACGTCTGGCACTGCAGGATTTGAGTCCCTGGCGGCGTAGTGTGTTACTGATGGTAGGCTTTGTTACTTTGGTCCCAGCTCTCTGCAGGTCATTCACTAGGTCCCCCCGTGTGGTTCTGGGATTTTTGCTCACCATTCTTGTGATCATTTTGACCCCACGGGGTGAGATCTTGCGTGGAGCCCCAGATCGAGGGAGATTATCAGTGGTCTTGTATGTCTTCCATTTCCTAATAATTGCTCCCACAGTTGATTTCTTCAAACCAAGCTGCTTACCTATTGCAGATTCAGTCTTCCCAGCCTGGTGCAGGTCTACAATTTTGTTTCTGGTGTCCTTTGACAGCTCTTTGGTCTTGGCCATAGTGGAGTTTGGAGTGTGACTGTTTGAGGTTGTGGACAGGTGTATTTTATACTGATAACAAGTTCAAACAGGTGCCATTAATACAGGTAACGAGTGGAGGACAGAGGAGCCTCTTAAAGAAGAAGTTACAGGTCTGTGAGAGCCAGAAATCTTGCTTGTTTGTAGGTGACCAAATACTTATTTTCCACCATAATTTGCAAATAAATTCATAAAAAATCCTACAACGTGATTTTCTGGATTATTCTTTCTCAATTTGTCTGTCATAGTCGACATGTACCTATGATGAAACTTACAGGCCTCTCTCATCTTTTTAAGTGGGAGAACTTGCACAATTGGTGGCTGACTGAATACTTTTTTTCCCCACTGTATGTGTGATCATTGTTGAGTGGTCCCTGCAGCGTACTGTCGCAAATATATGATGGGAACAGTAGCAACAGAACGTATCATGCAACAAACGCGTCTAAACAGCATTGTTGTCTGAAAAGCATCTAAACTATGTTTTGTACTGATGGGAAATAAAGGTCTTCACAACTTTATTCCTCAATTTCACCTTTTATTGTAAAAGATAAATGCGAACTTCATCATCCAAACATCACACAGAACACATCCACAGTCAAACTCATCCCATGAACCAGTCTAAATGACAGGTTGCGCTGACAGCAAACAAAACATAAGTTAGCGACCTAACAGCTGGACTTGTTTACAATGTACCACATCTCTTGTGAGCACAAAGGAGTAATATTGTTTAGAAAAGAGATGTGTGTCAGCTAAGCTAACAGCAGTTCAATTCTTAATGATGGCAGCCATGTTTGTTTATGTTTGACATGCAAAAACTCCCTAATCCCAGAATGCCACTCACTATAAGACACAAATAAACAAAGTCAAAGTCAAAGATGGATGCGCCCATTGCCTGAAAAATACTTAGTTTGGCCACTTTTCAGCATATTACAAATCTTCAATGTACTTGTTACAGTGTTTACAAGAAACGGAGCACATGACTAAACAAGTCGTTTACCATTTTTGACAAACACAAAGCAAATAAAATGTTATCACCTCACAGATCATCACGCAAAATACAATCCTACTGCCTAGCCTAACCGTAGAGTGAAAGCTAAACAGGGATGAAACCAATTTAGGGGGGTTTGTAGGGGGATTCATTTTATTTGTGGGGTGTTTTCAAGTCCATGGGGGGGTAGAAATGGGGGAAGGTATCATGGGGGGATATGATGCAGGAAATATTACTATGATGGCAGATATATCAATAAGGGGGGGGGGGGGGGGGGGGGGGGGGGGGGCAAACACAAGAATGGGGGGTCTGAGCTGGCAACCCTAAGGTACCATAGTTACAATCTGATGCCGTGTTCAAAACAACTGGGAACTGGGAACTCGGAAATCCTCCAACTTCGGTGCGTTCAAGACAACTGGGAACTCAGAAAAGAATCATTTTGAACGGTCATCCAACTCGGAATTCCAACTCGGGAACTCGGGCCTCTTTCTAGAGCTCCAACTTTGCGACCTGATGATCACTGACGTCATGATTTGACCTCTTGTTTTTCAGAGTTCCCAGTTATCTTGAAAGCCCCATAAGTCAGTCGAGTGAACTATCCCTTGACCTCGTTTTGTTATAACATCTTTGGTCTGACAAACGCTTACGTGCATTGTATGATATCAACAAACATGGCACCACACAGTTGGCAAATAGCTCAGCATTAGCTCATCATAATCAGTAAAAGTTCCAAAAAAGTATTTTACACACATCACGTGTCCATTACAATCTATGAAGAATCTGAATGCATGATTTGTCACCAGTACTTGAAAACGTGAATAAAACAGTATATACATTACGCTCCATACATACATACATACATACATTCATACATACATACATACATACATACAGTGCATTCGGAAAGTATTCAGACCCCTTGACTTTTTCCACATTGTGTTACTTTACAGCCTTAAACTAAAATGGATTAAATAAATAAAAATCCTCATCAATCTACACACAATACACCATAATGACAAAGTGAAAACAGAAATGCCTTATTTAGATAAGTATTCAGACCCTTTGCTATGAGATTCGAAATTGATCTCAGGTGCGTTCTGTTTCCATTGATCATCCTTGAGAAGTTTCTACAACTTGAATGGAGTCCACCTGTGGTAAATTCAATTGATTGGACATTATTTGGAAAGGCACACACCTGTCTATATAAGGTTCCATAGTTGACAGCGCATGTCAGAGCAAAAACCAAGCCATGAGGTCGAAGGAATTGTCCGTGGAGCTCCGAGACAGGATTGTGTCGAGGCACAGATCTGGGGAAGGGTACCAAAACATTTATGCAGCATTGAAGGTCCCCAAGAACACAGTGGCCTCCATCGTTCTAAAATGGAAGAAGTTTGTAACCACCAAGACTCTTCCCAGAGCTGGCCCCCTGGCCAAACTGAGCAATCGGGGGAGAAGGGCCTTGGTCAGGGAGGTGACCAAGAACCCAATGGTCACTCTGACAGAGCTCTAGAGTTCCTCTGTGGAGATGGGAGAACCTTCCAGAAGGACAACCATCTCTGTAGCACTCCACCAATCAGGCCTGAATGGTAGAGTGGCCAGACGGAAGCCACCCACTTGGAGTTTGCCAAAAGGCACCTAAAGCACTCTCAGACCATGAGAAACAAGATGTTCTGGTCTGATGTAACCAAGATTGAACTCTTTGGCCTGAATGCCAAGCGTCGCATCTGGAGGAAACCTGGCACCATCCCTACGGTGAAGCATGGTGGTGGTAGCATCATGCTGTGGGGATGTTTTTCAGCGGCAGGGACTGGGAGACTAGTCAGGAGTACTGAGTAAAGGGTCTGAATACTTATGTAAATGTGATATTTCAGAATAAATAAATTAAAATATTGTAAAGATTTCAAAAACCTGTTTTTGCTTTGTCATTATGGGGTATTGTGTGTAGATTGATGAGGAGGAAAAAAACAATTGAATCAATGTTAGAATAAGGCTGTAACATAACAAAATGTGGAAAAGGTCAAGGGGTCTGAATACTTTCCAAATGCACTGTACATACGGAATGCTACAGTAAAAACGACATCACGATATACAGAAAATAAGGCACTTACTTTGATATGAACGCACACATGTCCGAAGTTATTGAAGAGAGTTGAAGTTATTGAAGTTATATTATTGAAGGGAATGTGAGCGCCAGCCAGAAAATGTGCCAGGGGGAAAATGTTTGTCCAAGTCCTGTTCTGAATAGAGATGCGCAAAGTCTTCATACTTGATCTGGGGAAACACTGGGGAAGTGCAAGTACTAAGTTTACCAGCAAACGTTAGCACATGACTGCAGTTGGCTAGCTAGTTAGCCTGGTGCCTGTTAACTTGATATGCGCCACGCCTCATGTTTGTAACTTGTTGGCAAACGTGCAACATCAGCAACTGTAAATCATTTTACTAGCTAGCTATGTAACATGATTGACAAGAGTTCACATTGGTTATGATTATGACCATGGATGCATTTCAATCTCACAAAATTATAGGATTCCAAACAGATGTAAATAACAATGATTGCCTATCCAGCTAACTAAGTTTACTAGCTAACAGTGAGGAGAAACAATAATACAACAACTTACTGTTGTAAATCTCAAACTGATAAGCTGGTTTTACTATAAAAATATTTGCCTAAGCATGCCTGATAGACATGGCTGTAGCTAGATACTGTCTCCCTACCTAACTACCTAGATACATTTGTACGGTCTGGTCACTGTGCAAAGGTTGAGGGTTATGCCATATTTATTTCTATTGTTGTATGAATTAATGAATGAATTACATTTTATTTTCGTGTCAAATCGCCAATTGGCAACCCATCCCTTATGGGATTAATTGACACATAAACAAACATTACAATAATTCACTGTGTTAATTAAATGATAATTCCTCTTCTGATGTACTCTGCATTGCGCATCGCATAAAGAATGAAAGAATGTAAGGTAAAAATCAACATATTATAGTAAATAAGGTTATCCAAACAATAATTAGATCCCTAGAGCAGTAAAATAATATACATACATACATACATCAAATCAAAATCAAATCAAATTGTATTTGTCGCATACACGTTTTTAGCAGATGTTATTGCGGGTGTAGCAAAATGCATGTGCTTCTAGCGCTGACAGTGCAGTAATATCTAACAAGTAATATCTAACAATTTCACAGCACATACCCAATACACACAAATCTAAGTAAGGAATGGGATTAACAATATATACATATATGGACGAGCAAAGACAGAAATAAAACTGTTTGGCCATAATGACCATTGTTATGTTTGGAGGAAAAACGGGGAGGTTTGCAAGCAGAAGAACATCATCCCAACCGTGAAGCATGGAGGTGGCAGCATCATGCTGTGGGGGTGCTTTGCTGCAGGAGGGACTGGTGCACTTCACAAAATAGATGGCATCATGAGGAAGGAAAATGATGTGCATGGTCCTCTGTAGCTCAGCTGGTAGAGCACGGCGCTTGTAACGCCAAGGTAGTGGGTTGATCCCCGGGACCACCCATACACAAAAATGTATGCACGCATGACTGTAAGTCGCTTTGGATAAAAGCGTCTGCTAAATGGCATATTATTATTATTATGTGGATATATTGAAGCAACACCTCAAGACATCAGTCAGGAAGTTAAAGCTTGGTCACAAATGGGTCTTCCAAATGGACAATGACCCCAAGCATGCTTCCCAGGTTGTGGCAAAAAGGCTTAAGGACAACAAAGTCAAGGTATTGGAGTGGCCATCACAAAGCCCTGACCTCAATCCTATAGAACATTTGTGTGCATAACTGAAAAAGCATGTGCGATCAAGGAGGCCTACAAACCTAACTCAGTTACACCAGCTCTGTCAGGAGGAATGGGCCCAAATTCACCCAACTTATAGTGGGAAGCTTGTGGAAGGCTACTCGAAACGTTTGACCCAAGTTAAACAATTTAAAGTGCTACCAAATACTAATTGAGTGTATGTAAACTTCTGACCCACTGGGAATGTGATGAAAGAAATAAAAGCTGAAATAAATCATTCTCTCTACTATTATTAGGTCTTCCGCTACAAGACCATGGTGCTTGCCTATGGAGCAGTGAGGGGAAAGGCACCTCTGTACCTTCAGGCTCTGATCAGTCCCTACACCCAAACGAGGGCATTGCGCTCATCCACCTCTGGCCTGCTGGCTCCCCTTCCTCTGCGGAAGCATAGTTCCCGCTCAGCCCAGTCAAAACTGTTCGCTGCTCTGGCACCCCAATGGTGGAACAAGCTCCCTCACGACGCCAGGACAGCGGAGTCACTCACCACCTTCCGGAGACATTTGAAACCCCACCTCTTTAAGGAATACCTGGGATAGGATAAAGGAATCCTTCTACCCCCCCCCCCCCCCCCCCCCAATTGTAAAGTGGTTATCCCACTGGCTATAGGGTGAACGCACCAATTTGTGAGTCGCTCTGGCTAAGAGCGTCTGCTAAATGACGTCAATGTGCCCTTGAGCAAGGCACTTAACCCTAATTGCTCCTGTAAGTCGCTCTGGATAAGAGCGTCTGCTAAATGACTAAAATGTAAAATGTAAAATGTAATTATTCTGACATTTCATATTCTTAAAATAAAGTGGTGATCCTAACTGACCTAAAACAGGGAATTTTTTACTAGGATTAAATGTCAGGAATTGTGAAAAACTTAGTTTAAATGAATTTGGCTAAGGTGTATGGAAACTTTCGACTTCAACTGTACATACACAACAACACTGAATACCTCCCTGTGAGTGTCAGGGGTGATGTGATTGGGTGCCGGTGTGGTGATACTGATGATTTGTCAACACAGATGGTTTGTTTACATAGCAGGTTAGGATAATTAACGTGGCAGGTTAGGAGAACTAATGCAGCAGGTTAGGTGAATTAACGTAGGAGCTTAAGAGAATGAGGTTAAGGTTAAGAAAAGGGTTAGGCTTAGCTACAATGCTACAGTTGTCAACAACTGTTGTCCCGGACGCGACCACTATAGATCTGTTGTAGGCCTACGTACTCCATCTCACAACAGTAGAAACGTAAACAAACCATCTGTGGCGACAAATCTGTGGCGACAAATCATCAGTATCATAACATATGATGTATGTCAAATATTTATTTGAAGGTTGTACAGATTATGATGAGCTAATGCTAAACTATTTGCTGGTTATGTGTGGAGCCATGTTTGTTGACCTCGTTCAATGCATTCTGGATGTCTCGTAAACGTCTGTCAGACCAAAGACGTTATACCAAATTAGGTGAAGGGATGGTTCACTCGTCTTTCGAGTAAACTTCTGGAAATGAATGATGGGAAGTGAATTATGGTAGACGTCACACCCCCTTTGCCTTCAACATGCCACTCATACATTGCTCGACATAATATATATATATTTCTTAGTTCCGTTCTTTTACTTTTAGATTTGTGTGTATTGTTGTGAATTGTTAGATACTACTGCACTGTTGGAGCTAGGAACACAAGCATTTCACTACACCCGCAATAATATCTGCTAAATATGTGTACCTGACCAATAACTTTTGATTTGATTTGATTTGATTTGCATACTGCAAACAAACCCAACTCATCTTGCCACCTCTTCTTATCTTTGGTTGAAACAAACATTGCGGTGCGCACAAACTCTACCCACCGTCGGATTACTTTTGACTTTTAGAAAGTGTTTTACTCAATTATTTAGATCACTGGTGAGCTCACTCGTGATGTGATTAATTGTAAATAGTAATTGCTGTTAGCTAATTCATATTATGGTTTCTATCATCTGAGAGTTGGCTAAATGTGAGTGCTTGTGTTAGCTCACTCTTTACTCAGTTAGCGTTAGGACGAATGTAGCCTACATTTTCCGATTTGGATGAGAATTGTGTAATGCTGTTGCTACTTCTGTGAATATCTGAACATTGCATCCAAAAATAAACTGCTCACATTGAGGACATAACTTTGTAAACACTGTTTGTGCAAAATGTTTCAGTGAAAAAACTGTGTGGCCAGCTCAAATGCTGACTGTTGCATCAATCGTAACTAGATGTTCTAATGAAGGTTCCAATCACACCAGTTTGAGCGTACAATGCAGGGACCAAATATAACACCCGTGTGTTCGTACACGTCAAAGGGTTAATAGGTGCCCTGCTCCTCGGAAGTACAAGAAATCAGAACAGGTCCACTTCTCGTAATCCTCACAGAATACGCATTACCCATCACTCTTTCCACTGATATCTCAAATGTATTCCTCATATTTGACAACCTGATCCCATCCTCTTCAACAAATCATACTCCTACAATTCAAGATGGGACATTTGCAGAACTGGACATTTCATTCTCTAACACTACTTTGCTCTGCTTTCCATTCTTCTGGACAATAGTCCAATCCTCCTCAATTCCACCGTCATTAGCTCCACACCTGCTTCTTCTTCCACCATTATTCACCAAACGGGAAACTCAGCCAGCAAATAACTCATCGGTAGAAAGTACTGACCAGAAAGTATCCAGTATCACTTGAATATACATTATTACTGCTGTTTAATCCAATGTTGTTGGAGGATAATCATGCTCTCACTGTGTGAGCTTTCATTGCTTTTGCAGCATGGGGAGAGGGTTGAAGGGAAGTGCCTTCAATGGCTGCCCTTATAAATACCTGGCCATAGAGAAATAGGGTACACTTGTCACGAGTGCCCTCCGTCCTCACGTGACCAAAGAGTTGAGTAGAGGGCACACCTGCCAGGAATACCCTCTCCCCAACTCCACATCACCGATCATGGAATGATGTACAGCTTAGCAGGACTAAGATGTAGAGCCCATGAACAGTAGTAGTTACCAACAATGACAAGACAGATTACAGGGAGGAGGTGAGGGCCCTGGTGGAGTGGTGCCTGGAAGTTAACCTTTCCCTCAACGTCAACAAAACGAAGGAGGTGATCGTGGACTTCAGGAGACAGCAGAGGGAACACACCCCTATCTGCATCGATGGGACCACAGTCGAGAAGTTGAAAAGCTTCAAGTTCCTCGGCGTACACCACACCAACAATCTGAAATGGTCCACCCACATAGTCAGTGTGGTGAAGAAGACGCAACTGCGCCTCTTCAACCTCAGGAGGCTAAAGACCCTCACAAACTTTTACAGATGCACAATTGAGAGCATCCTGTATCACCACCTGGTACGGCAACTGCACTGCCCGCAACAACATCACCGGGGGCACACCACCTGACCTCCAGGACACCTACAGCACCCAATGTCACAGGAAGGCCAAAAAGATAATCAAGGACATCAACCACCCGAGCCACGGCCTGTTCACCCCGCTATCATCCAGAAGGCGAGGTCAGTACAGGTATATCAAAGCTGGGACCGAGAGACTGAAAAACAGTTTCTATCTCAAGGCCATCAGACAGTTAAATACATTTTTACGTTCCAGCCATTTTTTCTAGTCCCATGAAAAAATTTAACAAAGCGCCTATGCAAAGCCTTCACTGTCACTCAGAAACGTATTCCAGCATCTGCCTGCAAGCTGAAAATCTTTGCCAGTGTGTGTGCGGGTTTAGGCTACCTGCCCGTCCCCCCTCCGAAGCATAGGCTATTGTACTGACGTTATAATCGTGATTCAGAAGATTAGGAGAGAGATTTTTCATTAGCTAGAGAAGAATGGATTAACTTTTTCAATGCTAGTTAAGGATACTATAGGCCTAGTTATCACGTTACACGTTGGATTTATTAACTACAAAAAGGTAACACAAGCTTGTTAGCTAGCTAGCTCAAGCCAGTTAGCTACTGTAGCTAGCTCAAAGGACATTCAAAGATCCTCCATAGAAGCCGCTCCTCCTAGGTATAATTCTCTCTACCTAATTAAGATAATGCATTTCATACCAAGATGCCCAGCGCTTTAAGCCTCCTCCTCAACCCTCTCTTGCTCTCTCCCCACCAGCAAAATGTCAGTTGGATCTTGCGCCATAGGCTACACTTGTCTGTCCATCACGCATGTAAACAAATAGCTTGCCTGCTCTATCCACACTGATTGGTGAAGTAATATAATGAGCTAAATGTAAAAATCTGTTGATTTCACAGGTTCAAAAAGGAACAGAAAGGAACAATATAAACCTTTACTTATTTTTGGTTATAAACTGTTCAGAACTTTATTTTGCTGGTCAGAACAGTGGAACGGAATGAAAAAAAGAGAGGTTCTGTTCAGATGAAATTGGTTGGAAAATAATTTTGGTTCCAATCGTGGCTGGACACAGAGACATACTAATGGTATCCATAAATTAATCTGACTCTGGGGGAGTACATAAAGGGAAATTTAAATGTGTTTACATCCCATTTTGACTGGAATGTTGGCTGTATGGCATATATTTGGGTAGGTGTGGCCCTTTCTGTCCAATGAGGTCATTTCTGGAAAATAAATTAGGCAAGTAAAAATGTGGCCACACTTCAGAATAGTGAACACATTTTAAGGTACTATGCCCTTAATATTCCCATATTGAGACAGTTTCTTGTGTAACTTGCTCTTAATTAACAAATAATATATCTTTATTATGGCTAACAATGAAGATATTAGTGATTGACCAGTAATATATTACTTATAATGTTTGAATAAGAAAATACTTAATTAAGGCCTAATACATGACTAATAACATGGAATAAAGACATTATTAGCTGCGTATATACACACTTATAAACAACTAAAATGTGTACCTTAAAATAAAGTGCTACCGAATATTCAATTAAAATGAAATTGAATTAAAAAACTGAAAGCAATATTTATTCAATTCTGTTTCAAATCATGACATACTAGTTCAATTTATTAATTCAATAACTCAATTTGTGCATTATATTGCATTCAAATACCATTTCTGTTGGCACTTAAATCGCTCCATAGGTAAACAACAGAATCATTAGATATCCAGTTCACATCCATAGCCCACTGAATGTTGGGTTCTATTTGTGGAATTCAAAACAGAATCTTTCACCATTTAGCCAATTATTTTTACACAACATCTCTGTGGACAGATAACCTATTGCTCTTTATACAGCTTACCACAGTTTTCTGTATGTCAAATACCCAATTCTTTTCTTAAACTGCATTTGTGGTTTTCTGATTTATTTTTAATATATTTGGGGGGGATTGTGTTGAGTAAGGGAGAAAACATTTTGAAAAGGTGAGGAACAACCTAAATATGTCCAAAACAATTGTCCTTTTGTCCATTGCAAAACATTTTGATATATTGTGCTCCACTGACCCATTGCTCATTGTGCATTCTACCCAGATAAGCCTTGTAGTGGACAATGAATGTATTAGAATATATTGATGAAGCTCACAACATTTCACATTTCACAGAAGCCTTCATTTATGTTCTAATGGTATTATTCATGCTTTTATATAAACTTTGCAATATTTCACAACTCATCCATTTGAATTCAAGGTTAAGGAATATTCTTTGTGCACATGCAAGCGTGAGATACCAGATGACCATCCACACAAGGCCTTTTGCCACCATCCAGTGCATACAGAATTCCCTCTGACTGACCATACCCGTCTGAGCATTTTACCTCTCCATTAGGAAAACATGCACTTCAAGGACAGAGCTCGTCTCTGTTGGCTTATAGGACTGAAGGTCATGCAGCAATTTATAGTTTGTGGTAAATTGCTCTACTGAGTGCCTCTCAGTGGGAATGAGGCAGTCATAATGACCTGCATACAGAATTAATTGTGTCCGAACTTCTAATTACATTACACTACATCATATCCTTGTTGTTCTTGAAAAGCAGTAGAAACGTCCCTGACCATGCACCAAGGAACATGGTTTTACCTGTCCAATCAACCAACATCACTCTTCCATAACCATACCGTACTCATACAGAAGTGTTACATCTACAGTATTCCCTATGGCTCTGCATTCGTTGAGTTCCCCCATTCAAACTGACTAGTTCCTTGAGAATGTCAATCTCAGAGCACAATGGAAGTCCCTCTCTTAAGAGGAAACACTCCCAGCCATCTATCCATCCTCCTTGATGTGGTCCTCTGTAGCTCAGCTGGTAAAGCACGGCGCTTGTAACGCCAAGGTAGTGGGTTCGATCCCCGGGACCACCCATACGTAAAAATGTATGCACGCATGACTGTAAGTCGCTTTGGATAAAAGCGTCTGCTAAATGGCATATTATTATTATTATTATTAATTTATCCCTGGTACAATAACATTTTAAATTCTCTGAAGTGGGGAAGCCACTTCAAATCAACTCAGTGTTTCCTTTTTTTCGCATAACACGCCTTTTCAATGGCACCATGGGGGTTCTGAAGGTTCACCACAACATGACACATTCAGAGAAGATAAACAGTTTGACACCTGTGCCAGAACTGCACTTCGCCAGTAAGAAGATCAATTAGAGCAGAGTTTAAAATGTCTAGATCCTATCTCCACCGTACAATGCCAGTTGGTGTCACAGCGCTAAACCCAAATTTGACTTTTTTCTGGGATAAAGGTACTGGCACTCATTTGTGTGAAGAGAGATATTATATGTGCTCAAGCTTAAGGATAATGATAACGTATTATATATGACAAAATACTTAAGGAGTATTCTAAGAACAATCCTGCGATTTGGGTTTAAACTAGCCCTGATTAGCCAACAGCGAAGCAAATGGATTTTCTCAGTACGGAATCATACTTGAAGTTATCAGTGTGTGGACTCTTTGATGTATATTGATTTCAGATTTCTCAGATAGACGAGAAATACTTTGGACTACCTGAGCTCCTTCAATCCTCGGCAGGCAAACCTCGACATGAATTGAAATGACTGAAAATCACATCACATCACCCTTCAGTAGTGGCCCAATGAACACGCAGCATAGCTATCATCTGCATGTGACAAGGGTTTTACTACTAATACAAATACCTACAGGGAAGTGCCAAAATAAAGGAAATACCAACATAAAATGTCTTAAAGGTCTCTACGCCATTTCCTGGTTGCAAAAATTCAAATAGTTTGCCTAATTTCAGTTTCTGTGACAAAACAAGCAATGTATTAGAATCACGTGTAGAGAATCATCGTACCATCTAAACCGCTGTGAAATATATTGTCAATAACCAAAAATATTGTATTTTCAGCTGTTTGAAGCTGGTGTACAAAACCAAAAGTAAAAGATGCAAAAACTAAACTTAAGAACAGGAAGCATAGAAATAGCGCACATAGAACAGATCTCCCGCTTCTTAGACTTGCTTTCAATGATAATGACAGATCTATAACTAACATTTTAATGTGAATTTGGTCGGGTCACACAAAAAGTTACATATTGCAGCTTTAATAAGGTGTTGGGCCATCACAAGCCAGAACAGCTTCAATGCACCTTGGCAATAATTTTACAAGTGTCTGGAACCCTATGGGAGAGATGAGACACCATTCTTCCACAATAAATTCCATAATTTTGTGTTTTGTTGATTGGTGTTTTGTTAATTAGTGTTTTGTTGATGGTGATGGAAAACATTGTCTTAGGCGCCGCTCCAGAAACTCCCATAAGTATTCAATTGGGTTGAGATCTGGCGACTGAGATGGCCATGGCATATGGTTTACATTGTTTTCATGCTCATCAAACCATTCAGTGATCCCTCGTGCCCTGTGGATGGGGGCATTGTCATCCTATGGGGGCATACACATGGTAACCAAAATAATGGTCAAAATAATGGCCTGCCCAGCATTTTTATACATGACCCAGTTACCTGATTAGAAGTCTTTGACTTGATGTTGTTGATGGATTAACTGTGGGGTAGCAATAGCATTGAAGTCAAAGTATGTACCATCTTACCTCAACTCATTTTCTATGCAATAATTAATAAACTAAGGCCATCTCTGAAGACCAAAATAGTTTTCTTAGTAATTAATGACCAGATGCAGAACAGCAGCATCTAAGAAAATGTAACCTTCAACTACAATAAAAGTGCACAGGGGAACCACTTATATGCTTTCCAGGGTGAAACAACCACCCAAACCATGCCCTGTTCTTCCTGCTTCAATCACTCAGGTGCAGGCAGTACAGCAGCATCATGCCAAAATCTGGAAGAATGGCCAATAGTTTCTACCCTCAGATCATCAGACTGCTGAATAGCCACCACTAGTCAGCTACCTGCTCCCCCCTCCCCCCTGCTACTCCCCCTATGGACATCCACCCCACTCCCCAATGGACATTTCCCCCCCCACACCCCCTCAACTGTTACTTACCTTACATGCTACTCCCCCTATGGACATTTCACCCCCACCTCCCCAACTGACTTTTACTCTGCCCCCACCCCAATGACATTCATCACTCTTGCAGTTGTTAATATCTACACTGTGTGCACAATTATTAGGCAAGTTGTGTGTTTGAGAATTCATTTTATTATTGAACAACTACAGTGCTCTCGGTCAATCTAAAATGTTAATAAACCTCAAACTTGAATATTTAAGAAAGTAAAAGTGAGGTTTTGGCTTTCTTTGGAGAATATCTATGTGTGCACAATTATTGGGCACTATTAGTGTGCAGAATTATTATTACAAAAGTTCCCCATCTCACTTGTTTATTTTCATCTGTTAAAGTGAGAATAATAAACAAACAACTCAAAATGTAAAAATAAACATTTCTGACATTTCAAAAAGAATTCAGTGACCAATATAGCCACCCTTCTTTTCAATAACAGTCATAAGCCTTCCATCCATGGAGTCTGTCAGTTTCTTGATCTGTTGACGATCAACTTTTTGTGCAGCAGCAACCACAGCCTCCCAGACACTGGTCAGAGAAGTGTACTGTTTCACAAGTTCTCAATAGGGTTTAGGTCAGGTGAGGAAGGGGGCCATGTCATTATTCTTTCATCTTTAAGGCCTTTACTGGCTAGCCACGCAGTGTAGTACTTCGATGCATGCGATGAAGTATTGTCCTGCATAAAAATCATGGTCTTCTTGAAAGATGCAGACTTTTTCCTGTACCACTGCTTGAAGAAAGTGTCTTCTAAAAACTGGCAGTAGGTTTGGGAGTTGAGTTTGAGTTCATCTTCAACCCGAAAAGGTCTAACTAGCTCATCTTTAATAATACCAGCCCATACCAGTACCCCACCTCCACCTTGCTGGCGTCTGAATCGAAGTGGAGCTCCGTGCCCGTTACTGATCCAGTCACGGGCCCATCCATCTGGTCTGTCAAGAGTAACTCTCATCTCATCAGTCCATAAAACCTTTGAAAAATCTGTCTTCAGATATTTCTTGGCCCAGTCTTGACGTTTCAACTTATGTGTCTTGTTCAGTGGTGGTCGGGTTTCAGCCTTCCTTACCTTGGCCATGTCTCTGAGCACTGAACACCTTGTACTTCAGGGCACTCCAGGTAGGTTGTAGTTCTGGGATATGACAGCACTGGAGGATAATGGGTTCCTGGTAGCTTCACGTTTGATTCTTCTCAAATCTTTGGCAGTTAATTTGCGTATTTTTATCTCAACACGGTTCTTGCGACCCTGTTGACTATTTGCAACAAAGCGTTTGATGGTTCTGTGATCACGCCCCAATATCTTAGCCATTTCAAGAGTGCTGCATCCCTCTGAAATACTTTTTATAATTTTTGACTTTTCAGAGTCAGTTAAATCTCTTGTTTGGCCCATTTTGCCTGAGGAAAAGAAGCTGCCTAATAATTATACACACCTTGATGTAGGGTGTTGATATCCTTAGGCCACACACTCCCTCATTACACAAATACACATCACCTGATATGCTTAAATCCAATTAGCATTCCAGTTTATACAACTTGGAGTTGGAAAATATGCATAATAATGATGATATGGTCAAAATACTGACTTACCTAATAATTGTGCACACAGTGTATATTATAGTTTTTTTATAGTAACTTTGATTGTTTTATTTCATTTGGTCCCCACACCCCTCAATGGTCATGCTGCTTCCCCTATGGTCCTTCACTCACACCCACTAAACAGTCTTTACTCTGCCCCCACCCCAATGGACATTTATTTATTCATCATTGCTACAGTTATGATGTATATAGTGCTATTTCTATTTCTATTGATGTTGTTTTTTATTACCATTTTCATTATTGTATTGAACTTAGTCCTGCATGTTGCAGCTCGGAGTCTAACATTTTCACTGTACCCTGCAATCACACCTGCAACCCTGTACATTCTGAATCTGAATCTGAATCTGATTAGAATGCACTAAATGTAAGTCACTCTCGATAAGAGTGTCTGCAAAATGACTAAAATTAAATTGTAAAGTATAAACTGAACAAAAATATAAATGCAACATGTAAAGCTGATTAAACAGCATGATCATTACACCTTGTGCTGCAGACAATAAAAGGCCACTCTAAAATGTGCAGTTTTGTCACACAAGACAATGCCACAGATGTCTCAAGTTTTGAGGAAGCATGCAATTGGCATGCTGACTGCAGGGATGTCCACCAGAGCTGTTGCTAGAGAACTGAATGTTAATTTCTCTACCATAAGCTGCCTCCAACGTCAATTTAGAGAATTTGGCAGTACGTCCAACCGGCCTCACAACCGCAGACCACGTGTAACCATACCATCCCAGGACCTCCACATCTGGCTTTCTTCACCTGATACCAGCCAACCGGAGAGCTAATGACACTGAGGAGTATTTCTGTCTGTAATAAAAACCTTGTGAGGAAAAACGTATTCTTATTGGCAGGGACATGCTCCCCAGTTGGTGGGCCATTCTCCCAATTGGGTGGGCCTACAGTGCCTTCGGAAAGTATTCAGACCCCTTGACTTTTTCCACATTTTGTTACGTTACAGCCTTATTCTAAAATTGATTCAATTGTTTTTGTTTTCCATCATCAATCTACACATAATACTCCATAATGACAAAGAAAAAAAACACATTTCTATAAGTATTCAGACCCTTTAAATCCGGGCTCTGGGTTCAAGTCTGGGCTCTGGCTGGGCCACTCAAGGACATTCAGAGACTTGTCCCGAAGCCACTCCTGCATTGTCTTGGCTGTGTGCTTAGGGTTGTTGTCCTGTTGGAAGGTGAACCTTTGCCCCAGTCTGAGGTCCTGAGTGCTCTGGAGCAGGTTTACATCAATGATCTCTCTGTACTTTGCTCTGTTCATCTTTCTCTCGATCCTGACTAGTCTCCCAGTCCCTGCTGCTGAAAAACATCCCCACAGCATGATGCTGCCACCACCGTGCTTCACCGTAGGAATGTTGCCAAGTTTCCTCCAGATGTGACATTTGGCATTCAGGCCAAAGAGTTCAATCTTAGTTTCATCAGACCAGAGAATCTTGTTTAACATGGTCTGAGAGTCTTTAGGTGCCTTTTGGCAAACTCCAAACAGGCTGTCATGTGCCTTTTACTGAGGAGTGGCTTCCGTCTGGCCACTCTACCATAAAGGCCTGATTGGTGGAGTGCTGCAGAGTTGGTTGTCCTGGAAGGTTCTCCCATCTCCATAGAGGAGCTCTAGAGTTCTGTCAGAGTGACCATCGGGTTCTTGGTCACCTCCCTGACCAAGGCCTCTCTCCCCCGATTGCTCAGTTTGGCAGTTAGGAAGAGTCTTGGTGGTTCCAAACTTCTTCCATTTAAGAATGATGGAGGCCTCTGTTTTCTTGGGGACCTTCAATGTTGCAAAAATGTTTTGGTACCCTTCCCCAGATCTGTGCCTTGACACAATCCTGTCTCCGAACTCTATGACAATTCCTTCGACCTCATTACTTGGTTTTTGCTCTGACATGCACTGTCAACTCTGGGACCTTATATAGACAGGTGTGTGCCTTTCCAAATCATGTCCAATCAATTGAATTTACAACAGGTGGACTCCAATCAAGTTGTAGAAACATCTCAAGGATGATCAATGGAAACAGGATGCACCTGAGCTCAATTTCGAGTCTCATAGCAAAGGGTCTGAATACTTATGTAAATAAGGTATTTAATAGTTTTTTGTTTTCATAAATTAGCAAAAATAAATAAAAACCTGTTTTCGCTTTGTAATTATGTGTGGATTGCTGAGGAACTTTTTTTAATTCATCAATTTTAGAGTAAGGCTGTAACGTAACAAAATGTGGAAAAAGTCAAGCGGTCTGAATACTTTCTGAAGGCACTGTATGACCTCCCAGGCCCACCCATGGCTGTGACCCTGCCCAGTCATGTGAAATCCATAGATTAGGGTATAATTTAATTATTTAAATTGACTGATTTCCTTATATGAACTGTAAGTCAGTAGAATTGTTGAAAATGTTGCATGTTGCGTTTGTATTTTTGTTCAGTTTATAATATAGTGAAAATGTGATAGGCACCAATTCTTATATTAACAACTGAATAGTCTAATACTTGATCTGCAATCCACTCTGTGATTAAATATTATTTAATGGGATCCCCTATGAGAGTGAAATACATTCTCAAATGTGGATGGTGAAAGATTATGTCATCATTACACAGAAATATTTTTGAATTGTAGATTGAGAAAACACACTCACAACAAGGTTGTTGCTTGTTACTGTTTGCTGCAACAATGCCAAGGTGTTTATTTACATTTACATTTACATTTTAGTCATTTAGCAGACGCTCTTATCCAGAGCGACTTACAGGAGCAATTAGGGTTAAGTGCCTTGCTCAAGGGCACATTTACGTCATTTAGCAGACGCTCTTATCCAGAGCGACTTACAAATTGGTGCATTCACCCTATAGCCAGTGGGATAACCACTTTACAATGTGGGGGGGGGGGGGGGTAGAAGGATTACTTTATCCTATCCCAGGTATTCCTTAAAGAGGTGGGGTTTCAAATGTCTCCGGAAGGTGGTGAGTGACTCCGCTGTCCTGGCGTCGTGAGGGAGCTTGTTCCACCATTGGGGTGCCAGAGCAGCGAACAGTTTTGACTGGGCTGAGCGGGAGCCATGCTTCCGCAGAGGAAGGGGAGCCAGCAGGCCAGAGGTGGATGAACGCAATGCCCTCGTTTGGGTGTAGGGACTGATCAGAGCCTGAAGGTACGGAGGTGCCGTTCCCCTCACTGCTCCATAGGCAAGCACCATGGTCTTGTAACGGATGCGAGCTTCAACTGGAAGCCAGTGGAGTGTGCGGAGGAGGGGGGTGACGTGAGAGAACTTGGGAAGGTTGAACACCAGACGGGCTGCGGCATTCTGGATGAGTTGTAGGGGTTTAATGGCACAGGCAGGGAGCCCAGCCAACAGCGAGTTGCAGTAATCCAGACGGGAGATGACAAGTGCCTGGATTAGGACCTGTGCCGCTTCCTGTGTAAGACAGGGTCGTACTCTCCGAATGTTGTTGAGCATGAACCTGCAGGATCGGGTCACCGCCTTGATGTTAGCGGAGAACGACAGGGTGTTGTCCAGGGTCACGCCAAGGCTCTTCGCACTCTGGGAGGAGGACACAACGGAGTTGTCAACCGTGATGGCGAGATCATGGAACGGGCAGTCCTTCCCCGGGAGGAAGAGCAGCTCCGTCTTGCCAGGGTTCAGCTTGAGGTGGTGATCCGTCATCCATACTGATATGTCTGCCAGACATGCAGAGATGCGATTCGCCGCCTGGTTATCAGAAGGGGGAAAGGAGAAGATTAGTTGTGTATCGTCAGCGTAGCAATGATAGGAGAGGCCATGTGAGGATATGACAGAGCCAAGTGACTTGGTGTATAGGGAGAATAGGAGAGGGCCTAGAACTGAGCCCTGGGGGACACCAGTGGTGAGAGCACGTGGTGCGGAGACAGCTTCTCGCCACGCCACTTGGTAGGAGCGACCGGTCAGGTAGGACGCAATCCAGGAGTGAGCCGCGCCGGAGATGCCCAGCTCGGAGAGGGTGGAGAGGAGGATCTGATGGTTCACAGTATCAAAGGCAGCAGACAGGTCTAGAAGGACAAGAGCAGAGGAGAGAGAGTTAGCTTTAGCAGTGCGGAGAGCCTCCGTGACACAGAGAAGAGCAGTCTCAGTTGAATGACCAGTCCTGAAACCTGACTGGTTTGGATCAAGAAGGTCATTCTGAGAGAGATAGCAAGAGAGTTGGCTAAAGACGGCACGCTCAATAGTTTTGGAAAGAAAAGAAAGAAGGGATACTGGTCTGTAGTTGTTGACATCAGTGGGATCGAGTTTTGGTTTTTTGAGAAGGGGTGCAACTCTCGCTCTCTTGAAGACGGAAGGGACATAGCCAGCGGTCAAGGATGAGTTGATCAGCGAGGTGAGGTTGGGCAGAAGGTCACCGGAGATGGTCTGGAGAAGAGAGGAGGGGATGGGGTCAAGCGGGCAGGTTGTTGGGCGGCCTGCAGTCACAAGTCGCAGGATTTTATCTGGAGAGAGAGGGGAGAAAGAAGTCAAAGCATAGGGTAGGGCAGTGTGAGTAGGACCAGCAGTGTCATTAGACTTAACAAACGAGGATCGGATGTCGTCAACCTTCTTTTCAAAGTGGTTGACGAAGTCATCCACAGAGAGAGGGGGGGGGGGGGGGGGGGATTCAGCAGGGAGGAGAATGTGGCAAAGAGCTTCCTAGGGTTAGAGGCAGATGCTTGGAATTTAGAGTGGTAGAAAGTGGCCTTAGCAGCAGAAACAGATGAAGAAAATGTAGAGAGGAGGGAGTGAAAAGATGCCAGGTCGGCAGGGAGTTTAGTTTTCTTCCATTTCCGCTCCGCTGCCCGGAGCTCTGTTCTGTGAGCTCGCAATGAGTCATCAAGCCACGGAGCTGGAGGGGAGGACCGAGCCGGCCGGGAGGATAGGGGACACAGAGAGTCAAAGGATGCAGAAAGGGAGGAGAGGAGGGTTGAGGAGGCAGAATCAGGAGATTGGAGGGAGAGGGATTGAGCAGAGGGAAGAGATGATAGGATGGAAGAGGAGAGAGTAGTGGGAGAGAGATAGCGAAGGTTGCGGCGGCGCATTACCATCTGTGTAGGGGCAGAGTGAGTAGTGTTGGAGGAGAGCGAGAGAGAAAAGGACACAAAGTAGTGGTCGGAGACATGGAGGGGTGTTGCAGTGAGATTAGTAGAAGAGCAGCATCTAGTAAAGATGAGGTCAAGCATATTGCCTGCCTTGTGAGTAGGGGGGGACGGTGAGAGGGTGAGGTCAAAAGAGGAGAGGAGTGGAAAGAAGGAGGCAGAGAGAAATGAGTCAAATGTAGACGTAGGGAGGTTGAAATCCCCCAGAACTGTGAGGGGTGAGCCATCCTCAGGAAAGGAGCTCATCAAGGCGTCAAGCTCATTGATGAACTCTCCAAGGGAACCTGGAGGGCGATAGATGACAAGGATATTAAGCTTAAATGGGCTAGTGACTGTGACAGCATGGAATTCAAATGAGGAGATAGACAGATGGGTTAGGGGAAAAATTGAGAATGTCCACTTGGGAGAGATGAGGATTCCTGTGCCACCACCCCTCTGACCAGATGCTCTCGGGGTATGCGAGAACACATGGTCAGACGAGGAGAGAGCAGTAGGAGTAGCAGTGTTTTCAGTGGTAATCCATGTTTCCGTCAGCGCCAGGAAGTCGAGGGAATGGAGGTTAGCATTGGCTGGGATGAAGTCAGCTTTGTTGGCAGCAGAACGGCAGTTCCAGAGGCTGCCTGAGACCTGGAACTCCAGGTGTGGGGTGCGTGCAGGGACCACCAGGTTAGAGAGGCAGCAGCCACGCGGTGTGAGGCGTTTGTGTAGCCTGTGCGGAGAGGAGAGAACAGGGATAGGCAGAGGCATAGTTGACAGGCTGTAGCAAATGGCTACAATAATGCAGAGGAGATCGGAATGAAATGAACTAAACATCAGGGAAAGGAGAGAGTAGGGCCTCCCTCACCAAAACTTCCACCTCAGAAACTATAATTGTTTTACTGAACCACCCGAATAAAAAACTCTCCCAACTTCCACTTTAGAAATTAGAATTGTTGTGAACTATAGCGGTTCAATGTTTCAAGGAATAAACTCAACTTACTTTATTCAGCTAGCTAAATATGACACCATAGCTAACTAGCATGCTAGCATCCAATAACACACAGTTTAGCACCAATACTTGGTTACAACAAACTACCAGTAGTGTGATAACACACTAAACAGATAATTAGTGTGTTAACGAATTACGTTGGCTAGCTAGCACAAATATATTGTATTTAGCTGCTACAGTACAGTTAGCTGGTCGTGTTGGCTAGCTAGCAATGGCTACTGTGTTGACTTTGTTTGGAAAACGGCTAGCTAGCTAGCTTCGTGCTACCTACAATAACTACCCACAATAACTACCCACAACAGCCCACGATGCCTGACTATGACGCCATAGCTAACTAGCATGCTAGCATCCAATAACACACAGTTTGGCACCAATACTTGGTTACAACAAACTACCAAAAGTGTGTTAACACACTAAACAGATAATTCGTGTCCGTGTCTAGTTCCTTTCATAACGCAGCAAAAATTAAACGTTGGCTAGCTAGCACAAATATATTGTATTTAGCTGCTACAGTACAGTTAGCTAGTCGTGTTGGCTAGCTAGCAATGGCTACTGTGTTGACTTTGTTTGAAAAACGGCTAGCTAGCTAGCTAGCTAGCTTCGTGCTACTCCCGGCACAGCCGAATACAATGCTAACCTACAATAACTACCCACAACAGCCCGCGATGCCTACCTACAATACCTAACTACGATCTAAATACATAATTAAGCCTTACTCGACAAAGCCCAAGCTATGTATAAAGACAAACTTACCCGACGCCAGCTGATATTTGTCTTCTGCAATCTGTAGGTGTAATTAAGTACAGTAGCTACTAACTACCTAACCTTGATGCCTCAGATGAGGTTAGAAAAACGGCTGAAATGGTAGGTAGCTAGCTGGCTTAATTACAGGTACTCTTAAGCGTGAAATAACATTGGAAACATCTATCCACCGTTGCTAAACGTTACCAGTAGCTACCCGCTAGCTAGCTAGCCTCGTGCTTCGCCGGGCTCCGCCGTAAACAATACTTACCTACAATAGTTACCTACAGAAACCTACAATAACTACCTAAATAACTACCTAAATAAACTACCTGCAATACCTAACTACAACTACCTACCTACAATCAAATACATGGTTTAAGCTTTACTCAACGCCATAAAAGAAGCCAAGCTTACCTCCTGCTAGAGAAAACACAACCTCTCCCGTCCTCTACATAAGACTCATACAGTTTATGTCTGCTAAACAGTATACTTATAACACAATAAAAGTATTACTCACAGTACATGCTGGGACTGTAGAACAACCTCTTTCTACAGAGTTTAAGGGATGGCAGTAATAATTTAAGCAGTTCTAAAGAAAACAGTGTGCATGATGTGGTACAATGCAGCAGTATTCCAAACTAGTTTTGGAGTAAATGAAGAGTTTCCAAAACGCTATATCCACAAATGTTTTACATTGTTTTTATTTTCATCAGAAATGATAGCTTATGGGTACTTTAATGTGTGTATAAAATATGACTTTTGTCAGATTTCTAATTAATAGATGTATTAATTAGATTTTTTATTTACTAAACACTATGTATCCATTGTTTAGCTGGAATGGAATGTTTGTATCCTGTGTATTTGACTGTGATATGTGTTTGTCTCACAAAGCTATCTTAAGATGAATTCACATATTGTAAGTCACTCTGGATAAGACCATCTGCTAAATGACTAAAATGTCAAATGTAAATGTTTTGCATACAGATCTCCTATTATTGTATTTAATAATTTTTTTATACAGTACCAGTCAAAAGATTGGACACACCTACTCATTCAAGGGGTTTTCTGTATTTTAACTATTTTCTACATTGTAGAATAATAGTGAAGATATCAAAACTATTAAATAACACATATGTAATCATGTAGTAACCAAACAAGTGTTAAACAAATCAAAATATATTTTAGATTTTAGATTATTCAAAGTAGCCACCCTTTGCCTTGATGACAGCTTTGCACACTATTGGCATTCTCTCAACCAGCTTCACCTGGAATGCTTTTCCAACAGTCTTGAAGGAGTTCCCACATATGCTGAGCACTTGTTGGCTGCTTTTCCTTCACTCTGTGGTCCAACTCATCCCAAACCATCTCAATTGGGTTGAGGTCGGGGAATGTGGAGGCCAGGTCATCTGATGCAGCACTCCATCACCCTCCTTCTTGGCCAAATGGCCCTAACACAGCCTGGAGGTGTGTTAGATCATTGTCCTGTTGGAAAACAAATGATAGTCCCACTAAGCGCAAACCAGATGGGATGGCGTATCACTGCAGAATGCTGTGGTAGCCATGCTGGTTAAGTGTGCCTTGAATTCTAAATAAATCACAGACAGTGTCACCAGCTAAGCACCACCACACCCTCACACCTCCTCCTCCATGCTTCATGGTGGGAACCACACATGCAGAGATCATCTGTTCACCTAATCTGCGTCTCACAAAGACACGGCGGTTGGAACCAAAAATCTAAATTTGGACTCATCAGATCAAAGGACAGATTTCCACTGGTCTAATGTCCATTGCTCATGTTTCTTGGCCCAAACAAGTCTCTTCTTCTTATTGGTGTCCTTTAGTAGTGGTTTCTTTGCAGCAATTCGACCATGAAGGCCTGATTCATGCAGTCTCCTCTGAACAGTTGATGTTGAGATGTGTCTGTTACTTCAACTCTGTGAAGCATTTATTTGGGCTGCAATCTGAGGTGCAGTTAACTCTAATGAACTTATCGTCTGCAGCAGAGGTAACTCTGGGTCTTCCTTTCCTGTGGTGGTCCTCATGAGAGCCAGTTTCATCATAGCGCTTGATGGTTTTTGCAACTGCACTTGAAGAAACGTTCAAAGTTCTTGATATTTTCCGGATTGACTGACCTTCATGTCTCAAAGTAATGATGAACTGTCGTTTCTCTTTGCTTATTTGAGCTGTTCCTGCCATAATATGGACTTGGTCTTTTACCAAATAGTGCTATCTTCTGTATACCACCCATACCTTGTCACAACACAACTGATTGGCACAAACGCATTAAGAAGGAAAGAAATTCCACAAGTCTGACCGACCGGCTCAAATCGGTCTTATACAGCCAAATTTGAAATTGTGTTTTTTTACATTGGATACAAGTAGAGACTCAGAGCTACAAAATGGTATATCATACACTGCATTTTTGAGGAACAATGGGAAAGTAATTCTGTTTCGAATGTTGATAAACTTGTAAACTCACTTTTGAGAAAATGGCCTTTGAATGTTTTGGTACCTTCTGGAGTGTAAACGGTACACCCAAATGGTTACTTGCATAGTAGCAATATCAGAAATAGATAGTGTCAAAATAAAAAAAATAATATACAGTATGTACAAGAACAACATCAATAACGATATCAGTGATAGATGAGGTAGATATATGCATACAATCAGGGGTAAAGTGGCTGAGCATCAGGATAAATAAAAAAAATTGTAGCAGTGTGTTAGGAGAGAGTCATTTGAATAGAGGCATTGCAGATAGTGCTGATGAACGGTCCATCCAAACCTTGCATGAACAAGGGAATCTATATTCGGAGAGCCTGTTTCTGTCATGCCCTTGACTTTGGTGCAGTTTCCGTTTTGTTTGTACAGCTTGCTTGGCCCGTTGTGTCAAGTCACTTTGTTTCACACTGACCGTGTGTAATGCCATAAGAATCAACAGCTCAACAGCCTTCCACTGATTTCAAAACTCTGTCAACTTCTTCTGTGACAACAACACTGTTGATCACCCTTTTCTTCACCATCACTGTCATCAGAAGACTCTACAATGCCTTCTTCAATGAAAATGTTTGCACCTAAATCAGGGATTTCCTCATCGTCTGATTTATTTTCAGAGTCAGCATGGCACGATCGTCCTCCAGAAAGTAGTCCATCACAACTTTTTCTCACTGACCTTTGTTGATAGCGCCTGATCAATTCAGGGCAGCAATGTTATTGAAACTGCAGTAGAAAGGAGTATCTATGCATAACGAGCAGCTAATTTTATAGACACAAGATGCTACACCGCAGACCAATCTGAAACTCATCTCTCAGCATGTCCAGCCCACTCATTATCTCAGCCAATCGTGGCTAGCGGGAAGGTTCCTGTCTATTTCTGTGGCTAAACCGACTAGGCTAGTAATTTAACAACTTTATTCATATTTACAGATGGCATACAAGTCAGTTATTAAGGCACATGGGTCAGAAGTTTACATACACTAAATTAGTATTTGGTAGCATTGCATTTAAATTGTTTAACTTGGGTCAAACATTTCGGGTAGCCCTCCACAAGCTTCCCACAATAAGTTGGGTGAATTTTGTCCCGTTCCTCCTGACAGAGCTGGTGTAACTGAGTCAGGTTTGAAGGCCTCCTTGCTTGCACACGCTTTTTCAGTTCTGCCCACAAATGTTCTACAGGATTGAGGTCAGGGCTTTGTGATGGCCACTCCAATACCTTGACTTTGTTGTCCTTAAGCCATTTTGTCACAACTTTGGAAGTATGCTTGGGGTCATTGTCCATTTGGAAGACCAATTTGTGACCAAGCTTTAACTTCCTGACTGATGTCTTGAGATGTTGCTTCAATATATCCACATCATTTTCCTTCCTCATGATGCCATCTATTTTGTGAAGTGCACCAGTCCCTCCTGCAGCAAAGCACCCCCACAGCATGATGCTGCCAACCCCGTGCTCAGGGATGGGATGGTGTTCTTTGGCTTACAAGCACCCCCTTTTTCCTCCAAACATAACGATGGTCATTATGGCCAAACAGTTCTATTTCTGTTTCATCAGACCAGAGGACATTTCTCCAAAAAGTACGATCTTTGTCCCCATGTGCAGATGCAAACCGTAGTCTGGCTTTTTTATGGCGGTTTTGGAGCAGTGGCTTCTTTCTTGCTGAGTGGCCTCTCAGGTTATGTCGATATAGGACTCGTTTTACTGTGGATATAGATACTTTTGTACCTGTTTCCTCCAGCATCTTCACAAGGTCCATTGCTGTTGTTCTGTGATTGATTTGCACTTTTCGCACCAAAGTACGTTCATCTCTAGGAGACAGAACGTGTCTCCTCCCAGAGTGGTATGACGGCTGTGCGGTCAAATGGTGTTTGTACTTGCGTACTATTGTTTGTACAGATGAACGTGGTAACTTCAGGCATTTGGAAATTGCTCCCAAGGATGAACCAGACTTGTGGAGGTCTACATTTTTTTTCTGATTTCTTTTGATTTTCCCATGACATCAAGCAAAGAGGCACTGAGTTTGAAGGTAGGCCTTGAAATACATCCACAGGTACACATCCAATTGACTCAAATTATGTCAATTAGCCTATCAGAAGCTTCTAAAGCCATGACATCATTTTCTGGAATTTTCCAAGCTGTTTAAAGGCACAGTCAACTTAGTGTATGTAATCTTCTGACCCACTGGAATTGTGATACAGTGAATTATAAGTGAAATAATCTGTCTTTAAACAATTGTTGGAAAATATACTTGTGTCATGCACAAAACTGTAGTTTGTTAACAAGGCATTTGTGGAGTGGTTGAAAAACTAGTTTTAATGACTCCAACCTAAGTGTATGTGAACTTCCGACTTCAACTGTATATATTGATGTCACAAATGTATAATTTGTAAAAAATAAAATAAATAAAAAACATTTCACTGTGTAAAACCTAGCAGTACTACTAACAATGCTTCTAAGTTTAGGCGGATATATAGCATTTTGCAAAAAAACATGATTATTTGACTCTGAAATGAGAAATGAAACCATGAAAGTGACAGATTTTAAACAAATATATTAATGTAATTGAACAACCCCATGCCATGATTAGATAGTGAAAAAACAGACCAATCTCTTTAATATTTTTTATATATATATAAATATAAAAAAATAGTTATATATATATTTTTTTTTTAAAAGAAGCTAATTTACCAACATTTATGAAAATGGATATATAGCGTTTTGGAATGAAACTCTTCATGTGCCCTCTGTCTATTTCTAATGTTATGGTTATTTTTGAAAAGACATCTGCAATGGTATGCATGGCAGGCTGATCCTAACTTGACTTGCATGTGTGTAATTTAGATTTATTCCATTATTTGTGTGTATTTCTGTCCACATGATTCCTAACTTCTGATGCAGTCTACAGCAATCTGCAGTTGTTTTGGACTGTTCAATTACTGATATAGCCATTGATCTTTGAAGAATATAACCTATAAATGCTTTATGTGCTTAGTTTACTGTCATACCCCACCAGAACCCAAAATATACTCTTGTTTTACTCCAATGTTTGTAAACAAAGTAAATGTAAACAAATATTGTAAAGCTTAAAAACATGGTTAAAACGATCATTTTAATCTCATGGATGGTCAGTCCTTGCATCAATAGCGCTGTCTATGAATTTGAGAGTGGTTATATTTCTCCAGCCCCATCCCTCAGCTGTTTACCAAAACAAGTAGTGGGGTGTTTGCTTTGTTATTGTTTGAACTCCAGATTGGCACTTTAAGGTCACTTCCAAATGCGTAAAAAATGCAGCCAATCCAATGGTTTTTCAATTATGCATTGGGTAACTACACAATTGTACTACAAACTGTTTTCTTAAGATCCGTAAGATCTTATAAGTGTGAACCGTAGGCAATTTTTTCTCCTTCTCCTCTAATTGATGTGTTTAGGACTGTGGTATATCACCTTGTCCTATAGACATGCTGAAGGGCAAACCTCTGCCTCAAGCATATTTCTTGCATAAAATACTTCATATCTGCCTCAGCAGACTTTGTCAAAACAGAGAGTTGTTTAATAAAGTTCAGTTGTAATTGATTCCATGATCAGTCAAGCTTGTACTTAAAGGTAATAGCTTTACTTCTTATACCTTTGTCAATATAATCACTGCATCTATTTTCTTGGCAAAGAACATTCATTTTGAAGAGGCTAATGTATTGGTCAAGGTTACTCTGATAAGCTTACTCATGTTTGCCCTTATTGCATATCCCCAAATGTAGGGCTACACTTCTGATAACGCCTCTCTGTTGGACTCTTCTTTAGAACTGTAATTACCTTCGGGATAGACCAACAGTGGCACGCAACTATGAAACTTCACAAAGTGATATCTATTAATTGTTGAATACAGGCTTGAAATGAGACAAAAGTGATACCATCCGTTAAATCATCATTCTTTGTGCAATTTCCTGCCAAGACGGTGACAAAAAAAGAGGACTAGAAGCTTTATTATTTAATTTAGTAGAATATTATAATGAAGCGTGCATATTTCCCATGATGCGCCCAATGATCTATGAATCATAACAAAGGTAACGAAACAACACAGTAAGTTCTGGAAGTTATCAATACTATTTTGCAGCAGAGCACTGTCTCAGGCTGTTACTAACTATAAGGTTCAAACAGAACTTTAAAAAGGTATTTCCCCACCCACGGGGAATGTTGATTACTCATAAACAGTTAAGGGTATTTATAGCAATTGCCTGTGTTGTGTAACGGCATTAGGCAGGATTCTACTCAACGCTCACAGGTCACAATGAAAAGCTGTTGCCCTTGATGAAGTCAAGTAAATGGTTTTCATAAACATATGCCAGTGGCTTTGGGATGCAATTAGCGGCCTGTGAGAACAGGAATGGCCGCTGGGGACCATCATTTTAGTACTAGGGCTGGGGCCCGCATCATTCTTACACCAGCATTGTTCAGATGGAGGAATCACACTTAGCAAATAATAAGATCCTTTGTTTGGCAGCCTTTGCCTCTTGGACACACTAGGGATCCTAATGGCTATCAGAATTCAATAAATTCAATAAATTCAATAATTTCAATAAATTCAATGAATTCAATCGACTGAAACACTCATAGGCCTACTGTACAGAACAATACATTCCCTGATTTTCCAGAAATCCTGGTTGGAGGATTCCCGGAATAGAGGTAATAAGCAGGACATTCAGAATCTTCCAACCATGATTTCTGGAAAACCAGAGAATTTATTGAAAGTTCCCGGAATTTTGCAACCCTAGCTATCAGTGTTGTGTGTTCTCTCCATCCAAGTATAATCAGAGCGTATAGCTTATTGAACATTAATCAATCTAATAGAACACTGTTTCTTCTCATTATAGGTGACTAAGTACCTTTTATATAGTGGGGGAAAAAATTATTTAGTCAGCCACCAATTGTGCAAGTTCTCCACTTAAAAAGATGAGAGAGGCCTGTAGTTTTCATCATAGGTACACGTCAACTATGACAGACAAAATTAGATTTTTTTTCTCCAGAAAATCACATTGTAGGATGTTTAATGAATTTATTTGCAAATTATGGTGGAAAATAAGTATTTGGTCAATAACAAAAGTTTATCAATACTTTGTTATATACCCTTTGTTGGCAATGACACAGGTCGAACGTTTTCTGTAAGTCTTCACAAGGTTTTCACACACTGTTGCTGGTATTTTGGCCCATTCCTCCATGCAGATCTCCTCTAGAGCAGTGATGTTTTGGGGCTGTCGCTGGGCAACACAGACTTTCAACTCCCTCCAAAGATTTTCTATGGGGTTGAGATCTGGAGACTGGCTAGGCCACTCCAGGACCTTGAAATGCTTCTTACGAAGCCACTCCTTCGTTGCCCGGGCGGTGTGTTTGGGATCATTGTCATGCTGAAAGACCCAGCCACGTTTCATCTTCAATGCCCTGATGAAAATCTCACGATACATGGCCCATTCATTCTTTCCTTTACACGGATCAGTCGTCCTGGTCCCTTTAAAGAAAAACAGCCCAAAAGCATGATGTTTCCACCCCCATGCTTCACAGTAGGTATGGTGTTCTTTGGATGCAACTCAGCATTCTTTGTCCTCCAAACACGACGAGTTGAGTTTTTACCAAAAAGTTCTATTTTGGTTTCATCTGACCATATGACATTCTCCCAATCCTCTTCTGGATCATCCAAATGCACTCTAGCAAACTTCAGACGGGCCTGGACATGTACTGGCTTAAGCAGGGGGACACGTCTGTCACTGCAGGATTTGAGTCCCTGGCGGCATAGTGTGTTACTGATGGTAGGCTTTGTTACTTTGGTCCCAGCTCTCTGCAGGTCATTCACTAGGTCCCCCCGTGTGGTTCTGGGATTTTTGCTCACCGTTCTTGTGATCATTTTGACCCCACGGGGTGAGATCTTGCGTGGAGCCCCAGATCGAGGGAGATTATCAGTGGTCTTGTATGTCTTCCATTTCCTAATAATTGCTCCCACAGTTGATTTCTTCAAACCAAGCTGCTTACCTATTGCTGATTCAGTCTTCCCAGCCTAGTGCAGGTCTACAATTTTGTTTCTGGTGTCCTTTGACAGCTCTTTGGTCTTGGCCATAGTGGAGTTTGGAGTGTGACTGTTTGAGGTTGTGGACAGGTGTCTTTTATACTGATAACAAGTTCAAACAGGTGCCATTAATACAGGTAACGAGTGGAGGACAGAGGAGCCTCTTAAAGAAGAAGTTACAGGTTCGTGAGAGCCAGAAATCTTGCTTGTTTGTAGGTGACCAAATACTTATTTTCCACCATAATTTGCTAATAAATTCATAAAAAATCCTACAATGTGATTTTCTGGAGAAAAAAAATCTTATTTTGTCTGTCATAGTTGACGTGTACCTATGAGGAAAATTACAGGCCTCTCTCATCTTTTTAAGTGGGAGAACTTGCACAAATGGTGGCTGACTAAATACTTTTTTTCCCCACTGTATATTGGTTTATGGTGTGTAATATAAGGTGTGGTGGCGACCCTAATATACTTGCAAATTAGTCACTATAATTCCAATGTGTATGCTTCTATTGATGTGTTGTTGTGATTGTTTGGGATGCTGGCTTTAATCAAGACTTCACAAATTGTAAAATATTACTTTTAATTATTACTGAACACAATTTCTTGATTTTTCATATTTTACCCTGTGCCTCAGGGGGAAAAAATGGTGCAAGTAGAACAGTGTTTAGAGATGTAGTCAATCTTGTGATTACCCCTGGCATTTAACAGCAAATGTATAAGTAATAAAGATACATTATTTTCATAATGCTATTCACAGTTGGATTCTATGATGAATTGCTTGCTGTGGGCTGGCATTACACAATTTCAAAGCATTAATATCACATGGGAGAGAGGGTTGCACGCAGAGAAAAAAAAGTAACTACAGTTACCAAGTGTCAACAGAAAGGCATTAATTGAAAGAAAAAGTTGGAATAAGGGTTTATATATAATAAGCCTCCACACGTAACATATTGATTATCGGCATTTACTGTTTTCTACTGCAGAGCGGAAGACAAGACCGGAGCACTCAAGACACAGACCCAGACTAAGAACAAGGCCACCAGGAATCCTTGAGACCTAGACCAAGACCCAGTTTATAGAGACCATGGAATGGAGAGACAATACAAGTTCCTCTGTTATTTCTGTATCAAAAAGGTTATTTTCAAATAAATGTTACTTTAAAGAAATCATCATACCAACACAAGACACCACATCAACAAAGTCCCTTTTGCTTGTGCTGCACACACCTTCATTTGAAATTTGGACAAAAATCTAAACATTCAAGTGATTGTTTGTGGTAATGGGATCTTCAGCTTTTGCAGCCGTCTCAGGGAATTTGGTATTTGGTTCACCCTCATTAGCACAGAGAGAACACTGTGCAAGGCTTTCATCTCTCCTCCTCACTCTTTGACGTTCTGAAGCTAAAGCTGCAGAGATGGGCAAATGAGAGGAGGATGTTTTATAACAATGATAAATGTGCAGCGCGCCTCGTAATGAGAGGCATGGCGTAGGAATGGGCAGGGAAGAAATCAAGGTTGTGGAAATGATTCCCTTGCAACAGAAGGCCTCCAAATGAATACAGATCAGGCGCTAAAACAGATCGGACAGGTGTCTAGACCAACTGGATGTGTCAGCTGCCAACCTGTTGCAGACTCTGTATAAACCTCCTATTGCACACTTGAATTTGACAGCAAAAGACAACCCAAAGGTATGGATTTGTATGGCAAGTGACAAGAATTAGTTTGTTAACAGTATGACACAAAGTACCTTACATATCCTCCTGTAGCTCAGTTGGAAGAGCATGGCGCTTGCAACGCCAGGGTTGTGGGTTTGATTCCCACGGGGGGGGGGGGGGCAGTATAAAAAATGTATGCACTCACTAACTGTATGTCGCTCTGGATAAGAGAGTCTTCTAAATGACTAAAATGTTTAAAAAATATCCAACACTCAGTAAAAGGTCTTCAATGCCTGATGTTCAAGTGCCATGTCTTACTGATTCTAAAAATGGGGGTGATATCATACTGTTATGGAGTGTATGACATACAGTAGGTAGGCAATACGCTGTGAAATGTCAAACTGACAATCTTCCAATATATTTTGCCTTTATTTCAAGGAAAATGACACTGCAGTCACAGGAAATATTGGTCTGGGGGAAAAATCTACTCAGTCACAGAGCACATAGGGTGAAATCAATATTTGAGGTAATAACAAACACTCAAAGCAAAAGCCTGCAGAGCATATTTAACCTTGTGCAACCTTACATCCTTCCTGCTAACTGCCAAACAGAGAGTCAGTCACCCACAGAGTTCTATGTCCAACTTCAAAAATAACCAATTACCTGACTTTTCGCTTCAGACTGTACATAATGGTGGAAGAGCAGAGCTAGAATCCTAGATATCAAAATGTTTCTGGTCATTTTTACATTACAACTTTTGTACGATGTAGGATCAAAATGTTTTAGATTAGAATGTGTATTAACTGCGAGTCTGATGACTCGATGCATGTGCCGTGCACATGTCAACTTAATTGATATTCTATATATGTACATTAGACATAATTTTAATTGAATGTGTGAAGATGTTATTTTATGCAGGTGTGGACATATTATTTTGAGCATTCAACAGTGGTCGATATTCAGTGCAAAATGGTAAAACAGGAAAACATACTGATCTCATTAGCATTATGTCAATGTGCAATCAACTTGATTTTGAGGAAATGTGCCAGTTCTTAAAAAGCTTCAAACCAAGGGAAGCAGCAAGACTCCATCACTTGAATGATAAATATCTGTCAATACATTTTACATCATGTGAGAAAGCTCTGGCCAGGAGCTAGATACTTCTCCCTCTCACAGATGTTGGAACCTCTTCTCAGTTTTGGAACCTCTTCTTTCTGCTTTGCAGCAAATCCTCCTCACACAAATATTATAGGCCATATTTCAAAGACAAGTCCATTAACTTGATCCTTAAGGTAAAGACTAATATCTTAATGCAGAACCAGTCTGCTTTATGAAGTAGAGGAGTAGAACACTGTAGCTGTAATTTCGCTCTATGTGCATTACATTTTAGTGTAAAATACTGTCTTCGACATGGAGTATAACTAAGGGAAAGCAATCACATGATCGTTTTATTACAGTGCACCAAAGGTCAGCTCGAAGCGACATTGTACTCCGAATGTCAAAGGAAGGAGATAGAGCAGAAAAGGAAGCTTTGGATTGGATTACTTGTTTGCTGCGAACGAAAGGCCACAGAGTTGTTTATTAGATGTCTGCCCTTGAGGTCATCCACAGAAATAGCAAATTGCTAAGGATTTTCTGATGGATTGATTGATACACTGATGCATCTACAGGTAACTGCCAAAATAAAGGAAACACCAACAGAAAGTGTCTTAACCTGTAAAAGTCTTAGCTATTTGATTTGGAATTTTAGGACCCCTGTAGGTATCCCAAAAAAGTATCACCAAATTATTAGAAATAATATTTAATTTAGCCTTTCCTACTATAGCCCATAGAAATGTATTGAATTACACATTCATAAATTGCAAAAGAGACAGTCAAAAAAGGAATAAGGTTTTGAAGTGTCTATCCTATATCTAGGAGATATAAGAAAGCTTAGGAAATATTTTAGTTTTTTGGACACATATTTAACCCCTTTTTTTTGTTGGCACAAAACTACCTCCATACTTCCATTTAATTTTTAAACCTGTACCAGGTTACCTTCAGACAAGTCCTGTGACACTTGTGTGGCTTGTAGAGCAAAAACGGAGAACACCATCACCACAAGCCAGAACAGCTGTGTAAAATAATAGGTGTTTCCATTATTTTTGCAGTTACCTGTATATCTCACCCCGAAAGCCTCCCTCGTCTAAACTCTGGGAGCTTATAAAAAAAAAAAAATGTTGGTTTGAATTTGATGAGAAATCCCACTGTAGCTGAGTTCTACGGCTTTGCTGTCTAAAGGACTTGGTCACTGCAGCTGAAAGGCACATTTCATTATTTAGGACCCTAATCTGTATTGTTGATTAATTTGCATGTTATAGAAAGTTACAGACATATTTTTTTTTTTTTACTTGTTTTTGAGAAACTAACCCCATCAGCAATTGACTTCCTGAGCCTCATTCTGGAGATCCAGGGCGTCCAAAAACATGAACAAAGGCTCCAGAAATACCCAAATACGTCCTTTTACAAACGGCAAAGCTCCCAGTATCGTGATGCATGTCTTTAGATGTTGTGCACATGAAATTGTGTCATACCGAACTTTATCTGCAACATTATAATCCATTTTGTTGAACTCGAGCGATAACTTCCGGCGCACGCATATTGGCGTGCATGAGTGCACCCCCTAGTTCCTCTCACTACTGCCAATACCTCAGTGGCTACTGGACTTGTGTAAGTTAAGGGGGCGTGTTTCAGAAGCACACTAGCCAGTCCACAACAATGTGTCCACTGTAAACACAGAGCTGTAGCTAGCTGCCGGTTGCTAATCTTCCAAACTAGCAATGATTATTTTTTTCAAACTACTAAGCTCTCAACATGTGTGACTACGAATACGGGGAGGGAATGTTCGAATTTGCAGGCGAGCCTTATTTATTTGAACTGGAATACACATACGAGGATCTTCAACAGATGGAGGATGACAGAGAAAGGAGTGAGAGAAACGGAGCAGGCAGAGGCTCAGGCAGATATTCAACCAGCAGTTGAGACCCGACCAGTGGCGGCTCCTGAAAAAATTCTCAGGGGGGGCAATTTTTCTGATGATTTAGGTGACCTACACACATTTTTAAAAAGATATGTCCAGCAACAACATGAAGACAGGGGCAGCATATAAGTCAATACCAGAAGCATTTATTGACTGATCTCAAAAGTGTTGGCTTACAAAATCAAAATAAGTTATCACAGTAAAAATAATCAAGGGTGTTCTTTCACATTCCTCAACACTGCATAAACAATATGCATTTCCATAAACAAATGAAATATCAGCTGAAAATACAGCATCTTGGTATTTGTTCAGATTGCAGGATCAACAAGAGCTTTTACCACATTTTTTGCCTCATGGTTGAATTGGAAATATGTGCACCTGAGCATAATTCACAACAAGCAAGCAGGAGCTTTTGATAGAGGCTACTGAAAACATTGATGCAAGTTATTGGTAATAAGACATTTTTATAGACTTCCATATTCTGCCCTCTTGTATAGATTTGTGAAAATGAACAGTGATAGACATTTTGCCTGAAAACAGAATTTGAAAGTAATTTCTAGAAAAGGTAAACACAGCTATCTGTATGGCTTTGTAAAAATGAACAACCATATTCTGGCCAGAGAAAGAGAACCTTTCTTTGGTGTGATCCAGGATGGTGTTGCAGACCTCTTCAGACAGCCTCTGCTTCTCTTCTCTCAAAGCTGTTCTGGGTCTTTTGGCTCCTGTTGCTTCTTGCAGCTGCTGTTGAGAGGAGTCCCTGAAGGCAAACAGACCAATGTGTTTGTTGGCTTTGTACAGTATTGTTGTCTATGTGATGCACAGGTATATGCAATGTATCCATGTATAGTACAAATACTTCAGTTCCACTTAAAATGGGCAGGGATGCATAAAGTCTTTAGTGTTTAAGTTAGCCTTTGTGTCTCACATAGCCTGGATGTTCAGCACAGTATACAGTGGTGCTCATAAGCTTATGATCCCATGCTAAAGTTGACGAAAAAGAGGAATAAAAAAGAAAAGAAAATTGGTGTCCTTAAAGGTTGGATTTTCCAACTTTTTTAATTAAGTCATTAAGATCAATTTCCAAAAGATGATTTTTTTATTTTTTTATTCCTCTTTTTAGTCAACTTTAGAATGTGTTCATACACTTATGAGCACCACTGTACAGTACACATAGTATATAAAATAAGCTAGATTACACCACTGGCCATATATAATGAGAATAATGTAATTTCAAACACAAATGCAGTCTCCTTTCATGCATACATTTTCAAATAAAGCTCTGCTTTGAGAAAGATCGAATGATATTGTTTAATCTTACCTTATGGCCTGCACACTGCTTGTGAAGCTGTCGAGGGCACGTTTGATAAAGACAGCATCGATGTCCTTCTTCTGTAGCTTCTGGTACAGAATGTCGACGTGGGGCATGATTTTGTGAAAAAGCCGCAGGAAAAAAATAAAATCTTCATCATGTAGCATCCTCACGTAGCCAGATGCCTCTCTCACGGTGGGCTGGTCAAATGAACCCAATGAACCCGTCCGAATGGCTTCAAAACATTCTATGAGGTCGTCTCGATTCTCGTAGACAGTGTTCACGACTCTGCTTAGTAGAAACCTGTTGAATTATTACATTTGGTCTGTGAGGTCCTAATTGTTTCGTTGCCAGTTTATCTTGATTTGTTCGCCGACAAAAAGGAACTTCTTTCAAAGAGACAATCGAATTGCACTGAAGGCGAGCCATTTTGACAGTAGTAGTGAATTGATTGATGAGGCTACCCACTCTTTTCTTAGTTACGTTCATGGTTATGTTACGTATGACGAAAGCGCGTAAGTGCAAGCCCTCAGAAACCCATAGAGATTGTATTGAAAGCTCTGATATTTGAAAAAAATTGATTTTACATTAGAGGCTATGAGAGACTTCTGGGCGATTTTCAACCTGACTGAAATCGCCCCAAAACGGGCGGGGACATTTGAAGCACGACTTTAGCCTAATTGGACATTTAGTGGCAGATCAGACGTCTAGATTAGAACACTGATAACTACTGTTGCCGTGATATAATTGATTAGAAAAAAAATCCCTTCCTTTTCCCGTTTGGCAGTGCGTCGCCCATATCGCCCTAATGAACACACCGCCCCTGGACCCGACTCAGTACATCTGGGAACTGGTGGTATACCGGTGGGCAATGCCAGGCGATGCCCACTAAAGACGAGTGTCTTTGCTGCGCGGAGTGGGACCTGCTTATGCCAGCCTTAGAATATCTAGAATTCTCCGGCGACGAGACAACATTGACCCTCTAGGACACCGTACTATGTGTAACCAGTGACAGTGAGTGGTCTTTGAATGAGGATTGAAAGGCGAACAACATGGCCGTGGTCAGAGAGGAGTGTTACCCAGTTACGTTGTCAGCACCATCCGCAACAAGTATCCCTCACCCACAGTGTCTACGCTGGAGTCAAGGAGGCAGATGAGGCCTTCAGAATCCTTTAAACTACCTTCCACCAATGGCTCATCACTTTTCCCTTCCCTTAGTTTCTACAGTATATCTCCTGTTCTCATTCATACATTTTTGGTGTGTAAACTGCAATTCTACTTTTAGTTGCTGTACAAGATCAAATAGTGCTTACTGTGCATGCAACACATAGCCTTGAAAGATCCCCATTGACACCTGTGCTATGGATGTATAACAAAACCAAAAACAGTATAATCTCTTTGAATTGGAAATTTCCAACTGAGGAATGAAGAACACGTATAAGAGTTTTTTTTTTTAAACAGATGAAACACATAATAATATATTGATAGTATCTGTAGAAAATCCCCTCTGAACCCTTTCTGACCCTGGGAGTTAGGGAGAGACAAAGTGGAGTCGCAATTCAACGGCTCAGACACGAGACGTATGTGGCAAGGTCTACAGACAATCACAGACTACAAAAAGAAAACCAGCCACGTCGCTTCCAGACAAGCTAAACACCTTCTTCGCCCGCTTTGAGGATAACACAGTGCTACTGACGAGGCCCAATAACAAGGACTGTGGCCTCTCACTTCTCCATGGCTGACGTGATTAAGACATTTAAGCATGTTAACCCCCGCAAGGCTGCCGGCCCAGACGGCATCCCTGTCCGCGTCCTCAGAGCATGTGCAGACCAGCTGGCTGGTGTGTTCATGGACATATTCAATCTCTCCCTTTCCCAGTCTGCTGTTCCCACATGCTTCAAAATGGCCACCATTGTTCCTGTACTCAAGAAAGCAAAGGTAACTGAACTAAATTACTATCGCCCTGTAGCACTCACCCATGCCATCATGAAGTGCTTTGAGAGACTAGTCAAGGATCATATCACCTCTACCTTACCTGTCACCCTAGACCCACTTCAATTTGCTTACCACCCCAATAGATCCACAGACGATGCAATTGCCATCACACTGCACACTGCCCTATCCCATCTGGACAAGAGGAATAACTATGTAAGAATGCTGTTCATTAACTATAGCTCAACATTCAACACCATAGTACCCTCCAAGCTCATCATTAAGCTCGAGGCCCTGGGCCCTGGGTCTGAACCCCGCCCTGTGCAACTGGGTCCTGGACTTCCTGACGGGCCGCCCCCAGGTGGTGAAGGTAGGAAACAACATCTCCACTTCGCTGATCCTCAACACTGGGGCCCCACAAGGGTGTGTGCTCAGCCCCCTCCTGTACTCCCTGTTCACCCATGACTGCGTGGCCAAGCACGCCTCCAACTCAATCATCAAGTTTGCAGACGACACAATAGTAGTAGGCTTGATTACCAACAATGACGAGACCGCCTACAGGGAGGAGGTGAGGGCTCTGGGAGTGTGGTGCCAGGAAAATACCCTCTCACTCAACATCAACAAAACAAAGGAGATGATCGTGGACTTCAGGAAACAGCAGATGGTGCACCCCCCTATCCACATTGACGGGACCGCAGTGGATTAGGTGGAAAGCTAATAGTTCCTTGGTGTACACATCACCGACAAATTGAAATGGTCCACCCACGCAGACAGTGTGATGAAGAAGGTGCAACAGAGCCTCTTCAACCATAGGAGGCTGAAGAAATGTGGCTTATCACCTAAAACGCTCACAAACCTTTACAGCAGGGGTGTCAAACGTCCGGCCCACGGGCCGGATCAGGCCCGCAAACGGGTTTAATCCGGCCCGCGAGATGATAAATTGTTTTTTTTATAATAATAATAATAATAATTGTAAAGTATAAAAATCCGCTGCAATTTTTCAATAAAATAAACTGCTGTTCCAATTGCGTCCACTGGATGGCGCAATAGCAATTGTGTTAAGCAAGCAAACTGTTTATACCGGGGCAGAGCAAGTAGGTCAAGCACGTGCAGCCAATGAGCTACTTTGTTTTGCCCGCGATATTTATTACGGCTTCTACTTTTAACATTATGTGCTTTGGCACCCTCATTGCCCCAATATGTCTCTGTCAAAAAAGAGAAAAGTGGACGCAGAGTGCAGAGTGTTCCAAGAAAAATGGTCATCCTCCTATTTATTAACGGAATTGAATGGGAAAGCTGTATGTTTGGTGTGTTCAGAGCATGTTGCAGTGCTGAAAGAATATAACCTTCGTCGCCACTATGTGAGTCTTCATGCCGACAAATATGACAACTTTCAAGGACAGCGGAGATGAGAGAAGGTGAATGAACTGTTGGCGGGTCTGAAGAAACAGCAGTCTGTGTTTACTCACAGCCGAGACATCAGTGACGCTGCAGTGAAAGCTAGCTACCTCATTGCTATTGAAATCGCAGTGGCTTCAAAACCATTTAGTGAGGGTGAATTTGTAAAAACATGCATGATGAAGGCAGCGGAGATTGTGTGCCCTGAAAAGCGGCAGGCTTTTGCAAATATCAGCCTGACAAGAAACACAGTTGCAGACAGGATTTCCGATCTTTCAGTGGATTTGGACAGCCAGTTGAAGCAAAAAGTAAAGTCATTTATTGCGTTTTCGGTTGCAATTGATGAAAGCATGGACATTACAGATGTTGCACAACTGGCCATTTTCATCCGCGGAGTTGATGACACATTGACCGTCACCGAGGAGTTCGTGGAGTTGGTGCCGATGACATATACAACGACAGCAGCTGATATTTTTACCGCACTCGTCGGCGCGCTGGACAGGGTCGGAGTGGACTGGTCCCGCGCTGTCAGCCTGGCTACAGATGGTGCGCCCTCAATGATCGGGAAAAAAGCAGGCGTTGTGACAAAGTTCAGAGAGAAAGTGCAATCTGCAAATGGAGGACGTGATTATTTGACTTTTCACTGTATTTTGCACCAGGAGGCTTTGTGTTGCAAGTCATTAAAGATGGATAATGTCATGAAGGTGGTCATCCAAACTGTTAATTTCATCCGATCCAGAAGCCTGAATCACCGTCAGTTTGACAGCCTTCTCAGAGAGAAAGACCACATCTATGGCCTGCCATACCACACTGAGGTAAGATGGTTAAGCCGAGGTGCTGTGCTGAGGCATTTCTTTGATTTACGAGAAGAAATTGAACAGTTCATGGAAGAAAAGGGCAAACCAGTGTTACAATTTAATTCCGCAGAATGGATGCAGGACCTTGCATTTATGGTGGATGTTACAGAGCACCTGAATAACTTGAACAAACAGCTGCAAGGGCGCAACAAAGTTGTCACGCAGTATTATGACAGCATACGTTCTTTCAAGTTGAAGCTGTCATTGTGGGAGACGCAACTTGCCGGTGGTGATGCAGCTCACTTCCCCTGTCTGAAAAATGTGTGCGCGACCCAACATGTGGCAGACATGAAGCGGTTCAAAGATAAAATAACGGGACTGTTACGGGAGTTTGAGCAACGCTTTCAGATTTATGTTTATATGTTTTTATGTTGATGTGCTATTGTTTTTAATTGATTTTATTTTATTTGTATATTTAACCTATTCTTGACTCTGTGGTTCTTGCACTTGTTTGGGGAACAGGATTTCATTATTTTTATCTACATTTCTGCCTGAGAAATGACACCCTGATATAGTTCTGTGATCTGTGAAACAGTTATGTTAATCACTGAGGCATTGTGTGTTTGTGTGTTCTTTTTCTTTAGAATTTTCAAATAAACTTGACGTGTTTTATGATTAATAGTGATGTTGTGCTTGTACAATTTTGGACACACTGTCCTCAGGCTCCAGCTTTATGTTGTATGTTGATTGTATTAAAACAAAGAAAACAATCTGAAGTTGTTGTTTTTAAGTTACATATACCATGATTTTTCCGGTCCGGCCCACTTGGGAATAGATTTTCCTCCATCTGGCCCCTGTGCTAAAATGAGTTTGACACCCTTGCTTTACAGATTCACAATTGAGAGCATCCTGTTGGGCTGTATCACCAACTGGTACGGCAACTGCACCGCCCACAACCGCAGGGCTCTCCAGAGGGTGGTGCGGTCTGCCAAACGCATTGCCGGGGGCAAACTAACCGCCCTCCAAGAAACATACAGCACCCGATGTCACAGGAAGGCCAAAAAGATCATCAAGAACATCAACCACCCGAGCCACTGCCTGTTCACCCCGCTATCATCCAGAAGGCGAGGTCAGTACAGGTGCATCAAAGCTGGGACCGAGAGAATGAAAAACAGCTTCTATCTCAAGGCCATCAGACTGTTAAATAGCCATCACTAGCACATTAGAGGCTGCTGCTGCCTATTAAAATCACTGGCCACTTTAAGAAATGGAACACTAGTCACTTGAATAATGTTTACATATCTTGCACTACTCAACTCATATGTATATACTGCATCCTATTCTATAATATTCTTCTGTATCTTAGTCCATGCCTCTCTGTCATTGCTTGTTCATATATGTATATATTCTTAAATCCCGTTCCTTACTGTTTTGTGTGTATTGGGTATATGTTGTGTAATTGTTAGATATTACTGCACTGTCGGAGCTAGAAGCACAAGCATATCGCTACACACGCTATAACATCTGTTAAACACGTGTTTGTGACAAATAACATTTGATTTGATTTGATTTGACATTTTGATTATCAGGCTGCATCAATTAGCTTAAGGTCCCCCAACCACAGCCTGATTATTGTCTTGCAGTAACCTCCGTTGTTAGGGAGGTTACTAGGGAGCCTTTGAGCCTCCCAGGGTCAAAGAGAGAGGGTTCAGAGGGGATTCTCTACAGTATCAATGCAGTACAGTAGCATGGGCTAGCTAGATGGTGGTCGGTAGGATAAAGTGACTGGATTTGAACAGTCAAAAATACATAGTAATAACGCTTACAGTAGGTCGGGTGGGTTCATTGCAGTTGAGTCAAATAAGAGGTAGTTGTTGTTGCATAGGTAGTGGTGCAGTACCAACAGTTGTGTGTGTTTGTGTGATGTATGGAAAAAGACAGCTTCAATCTTTACAAAAGGCAACATATTATTACCAAGTCTTCTGTGAACAACACTCCACATATTCACGCACACTGACACTCCAACACATTCACTCACTTAATTTGCTCACACACATCATATACGCTGCTGCTACTCTGTTTATCATATTTCCTGATGCGTAGTCACCTTACCCCTATACAGTGAGGGAAAAAAGGATTCGATCCCATGCTGATTTTGTACGTTTGCCCACTGACAAAGACATGATCAGTCTATAATTTTAATGGTAGGTTTATTTGAACAGTGAGAGACAGAATAACAACCAAAAAATCCAGAAAAACGCATGTCAGAAATGTTATAAATTGATTTGCATTTTAATGGTTTGAGTTGCCAAACGTCAGGCTCGAAACCTTAATGACTTGGAGAAGATCTGCAAAGAGGAGTGGGACAAAATCCCTCCTGAGATGTGTGCAAACCTGGTGGCCAAGAAAACGTCTGACCTCTGTGATTGCCAACAAGGGTTTTGCCACCAAGTACTAAGTCATGTTTTGCAGAGGGGTCAAATACTTTTTTCCCTCATTAAAATGCAAATCAATTTATAACATGCATTTTTCTGGATTTTTTAAAATGTTGTTCTGTATCTCACTGTTTAAATAAACCTACCATTAAAATTATAGACTGATCATGTCTTTGTCAGTGGGCAAACATACAAAATCAGCAGGGGATCAAATACTTTTTTCCCTCACTGTTCATATCTACAGTTGAAGTCGATATACAGTTGAAGTCGGAAGTTTACATACACCATAGCCAAATACATTTAAACTCAGTTTTTCACAATTCCTGACATTTAATCCTAGTAAAAATTCCCTGTCTTAGGTCAGTTAGGATCACCACTTTATTTTAAGAATGTGAAATGTCAAAATATTAGTAGAGAGAATGATTTATTTCAGCTTTTATTTCTTTCATCACATTCCCAGTGGGTCAGAAGTTTACATACACTCAATTAGTATTTGGTAGCATTTGCCTTTAAATTGTTTAACTTGGGTCAAACGGGTAGCCTTCCACAAGCTTCCCACAATAAGTTGGGTGAAATTTGGCCCATTCCTCCTGACAGAGCTGGTGTAACTGAGTCAGGTTTGTAGGCCTCCTTGCTCGCACACGCTTTTTCAGTTCTGCCCACACATATTCTATAGGATTGAGGCCACTCCAATACCTTGACTTTGTTGTCCTTAAGCCATTTTGCCACAACTTTGGAAGTATGCTTGGGGTCATTGTCCATTTGGAAGACCCATTTGTGACCAAGCTTTAACTTCCTGACTGATGTCTTTAGATGTTGCTTCAATATATCCACATAATTTTCCTTCCTCATGATGCCATCTATTTTGTGAAGTGCACCAGTCACTCCTGCAGCAAAGCACCCCTACATCATTATGCTGCCACCCCCGTGCTTCACGGTTGGGATGCTGTTCTTTGGCTTGCAAGCAAACCCTTTTTCCTCCAAACATAACGATGGTCATTATGGCCAAACAGTTCTATTTTTGTTTCATCAGACCAGAGGACATTTCTCCAAAAAGTACGATCTTTGTCCCCATGTGTAGTTGCAAACCGTAGTCTGGCTTTTTTATGGTGGTTTTGGAGCAGTGGCTTCTTTCTTGCTGAGCGGCCTTTCAGGTTATGTCGATATAGGACTCGTTTTACTGTGGAAATAGATACTTTTGTACCTGTTTCCTCCAGCATCTTCACAAGGTCCTTTGCTGTTGTTCTGGGATTGATTTGCACTTTTCGCACCAAAGTACGTTCATCTCTAGGAGACAGAACGCGTCTCCTTCCTGAGCGGTATGACGGCTGCGTGGTCCCATGGTGTTTATACTTGCGTACTATTGTTTGTACAGATGAACGTGGTACCTTCAGGCGTTTGGAAATTGCTCCCAAGGATGAACCAGACTTGTGGAGGTCTAAAAAAAAATTCTGAGGGCATGGCTGATTTCTTTTGATTTTCCCATGATGTCAAGCAAAGAGGCACTCAGTTTGAAGGTAGGCCTTAAAATACATCCACAGGTACACCTCCAATTGACTCAAATGATGTCAATTAGCCAATCAGAAGCTTCTAAAGCCATGCTGTTTAAAGGCACAGTCAACTTCTGACCCACTGGAATTGTGATACAGTGAATTATAAGTGAAATAATCTGTCTGTAAACAATTGTTGGAAAAATTAATTGTGTCATCCTAACCGACTTGCCAAAACTATAGTTTGTTAACATGACATTTGTGGAGTGGTTGAAAAACAAGTTTGAATGATTCCAACCTAAGTGTATGTAAAATTCCGACTTCAACTGTACCTCTATCACTGCACAATGTAAATATGGTATTGGAATTGACCCTGTATATAGCTTATCTGCTTTCTCGTGTTCTTCTTATTTTGATTTATTGTGTGTTTTTGTTCTACCTTACTTTATTTTATAGTACTACATTGATATTGATTACTGCATTGTTGGGATAAGAGCTTGCAAGAAAGGCATTTCACTGTACATGTGCATGTGATATTAAAACTTGAAACTTGATGTGTGCCACATTGACTTGAGTAATTTGCTACTATTCTGTAAATTAAAAAAATATATCCAAGTTGGCCTAAACCGGTTTTGATTACCATTTGTGTGGGGAGCAGAAACTCTCAGTGGAGTGTCGGCACCAGAGTGGGAACATTAATTTTGTCCTTTCAGAGCTACAGTGGCAAGGGGCAGGATGAATTGGGACCAGTGTGCAGCTACCATCTCTGCCATGTCTGGTCTTCGAAGTTGTACATGGGAGAGCGGGTCCTTGTACACCACTGTCTTGTCCTCCCATCTTTCCAGCACACACTCAACCAGGTCCAACCGGAAGGTCTGTTTTGATGGCTCGTAAATTTTCTTAGCAACCCAGGCTTTGGTTTGTTTTGAGAAAACCATACTGTACCTGGGTGTGCCTGAGGAGAAATTAAACAGCAATTTTCTCACTTCTGCATAAGATTTACACGCGCAGTCTGCCTGGTGTCTACCTTTCCTGAAAATAAGATTACAAAGTATTCACAATGACAGTGACAAGCATTACTTGGAAAATAGTGAAATTGTGTGACTTTCACCAAGCCTAAAAAGATCTAAAAACAATGACAATGTGATTAGCTTCTCCCTAACCCTAGACCACGTGTCTCCAGTCACCGTGGCCCTTTATAGAATCCATGACCTGTCCATTACAAAACCATCAAATTTTACCTGCAGCAGTGGTTGCCTGTCAGGTGTTTTTGTCTGGGGCTACAACAAAAATATGTGATGTTGTGGGTAGTCGAGAACCGGAGTTGGGAAACACTGGTCTAAGGTCTACAAATCTGAAAAGCTTGTAAGAGTACAATGTAATCCACTCACTTGTGGTGCAACTTCATGGGTTGGTTCTGGCTGACGTGGAGCAGTGGTCAATTCACTTAAAGTTTCCTGTGGACAAAAAACCCCACATAGGCAACAAGACAACAATGCAAAATCAGTCTTTTACACATATAAGCAAAAATAATGATTAACTGTTTTGATAAGCAGTGTGCATATATATAAAAAATATTTACCATTGCTCTTTCTCAGGTGGTAAATGGTAAAGCACGGTAGACAACTAAGGTGGAACGCGTTGTGCGTGGGTTTGTCTCTGGTCGACTGGAGAGCAGCAATCTCAGTTCTGTGATATCTACACACTCCAACGATGCAGTTGTTCCATGGATTCCAGGTTGGCTTTTGCTTGGAGTTACGTGAAGAGTTGATTGTGGTACACTTGAAATCTCAGCAGCCATGGCCAATCCACTCATTTATGTGCTGCCACCGACATCAGCCTACATTAAAATAGATAAATAGAAAAGTGTAAAACACAACTGGATCCACCCTAGCCAGGGTCCCACACTATTATGTATTCTACACATTAGCCTACCCAATAATAGTACCATGGCGTCACAATACAATATAGTGGTTATCCGTATTCCACTGTCATCCTACCTCCAGTTCACGCTGTTCTATTTAGGGGCGTTTTCACATATGAAATTCAGTTCCCGGGAGCGTTGGTGAGTTTTATACAAAACAGTTCACAACTGACAAAAAGTTCCATGCGACTCGACTGGGTATGATATTGCGTTTCACTCATGCTTTATATACCTAACTATAGCTAGACCTTGTCCATCAGGGTACCTAAACAAAAGCTACAGGATCCGAATCTTACCGGGTATATGTGAAAGTGCCCTAAGCCATCTATCGTTAGCAAAATACATGTTTCATAGAATTATATAACTATAGTGAAGCACAAAACAACCTGAAAATAGCTAGTTAGTTGTTTACCCTATACCCGAAACACACACTTGCAAGGCTGGCTACGTAGCAAGCAAACTTTTAGTGTGAAATAGCAACAGACACAGTGTTCCCCCTTTCAGTGATGTTACTTTATTAGAGAGCTAGCTAACTTTATAGCATATCTCTTACCTGGATTTGAATTTCTGCTGGTCCTTGACAGACACGGCGACGTCCTTCAATGGTTGGTATAGCTGTTTTCTTCATATAGGATGTTTCTTGTTGTTGATGGTTTACAGAAGTTGTCATCAGAGAAATGCTCGCTCAAACCCATAGATCCAACGCACGAAGTAGAAAAATGACACTCTCACGAACATGATCGTGTCACGGGACTCGTATGAAGGTAACCGGTACCGGTTTTAAAAAATGTATTTATGTATGGAGGTGGAGTTGTGCCTACACAAAAAAAGGGGTTAAATATGTGTAATATATATATATATATATATATATATATATATATATATATATATATATATATATATATATATATATATATATATATATATATATATATATATATATTTATACAGTGAGGGAAAAAAGTATTTGATCCCCTGCTGATTTTGAACGTTTGCCAACTGACAAAGAAATGATCAGTCTATAATTGCAATGGTAGGTTTATTTGAACAGTGAGAGACAGAATAACAACAAAAAAATCCAGAAATTCGCTTGTCAAAAATGTTCTAAATTGATTTGCATTTTAATGAGGGAAATAAGTATTTGACCCCCTCTCAATCAGAAAGATTTCTGGCTCCCAGGTGTCTTTTATACAGGAAATGAGCTGAGATTAGGAGCACACTCTTAAAGAGAGTGCTCCTAATCTCAGCTTGTTACCTGTATAAAAGACACCTGTCCACAGAAGCAATCAATCAATCAGATTCCAAACTCTCCACCATGGCCAAGACCAAAGAGCTCTCCAAGGATGTCAGGGACAAGATTGTAGACCTACACAAGGCTGGAATGGGCTACAAGACCATCGCCAAGCAGCTTGGTGAGAAGGTGACAATAGTTGGTGCGATTATTCGCAAATGGAAGAAACACAAAAGACCTGTCAATCTCCCTCTGCCTGGGGCTCCATGCAATATCTCACTTCGTGGAGTTGCAATGATCGTGAGAACGGTGAGGAATCAGCCCAGAACTACACGGGAGAATCTTGTCAATGATCTCAAGGCAGCTGGGACCATAGTCACCAAGAAAACAATTGGTAACACACTACGCCGTGAAGGACTGAAATCCTGCAGCGCCCGCAAGGTCCCCCTGCTCATGAAAGCACATACAGTGGGGAAAAAAAGTATATAGTCAGCCACCAATTGTGCAAGTTCTCCCACTTAAAAAGATGAGAGAGGCCTGTAATTTTCATCATAGGTACACGTCAATTATGACAGACAAAATGAGAAAACGAAATCCAGAAAATCACATTGTAGGATTTTTTATGAATTTCTTTGCAAATTATGGTGGAAAATAAGTATTTGGTCACCCACAAACAAGCAAGATTTCTGGCTCTCACATACCTGTAACTTCTTCTTTAAGAGGCTCCTTTGTCCTCCACTCGTTACCTGTATTAATGGCACCTGTTTGAACTTGTTATCAGTATAAAAGACACCTGTCCACAACCTCAAACAGTCACACTCCAAACTCCACTATGGCCAAGACCAAAGAGCTGTCAAAGGACACCAGAAACAAAATTGTAGACCTGCACCAGGCTGGGAAGACTGAATCTGCAATAGGTAAACAGCTTGGTTTGAAGAAATCAACTGTGGGAGCAATTATTAGGAAATGGAAGACATACAAGACCACTGATAATCTCCCTCGATCTGGGGCTCCACGCAAGATCTCACCCCGTGGGGTCAAAATGATCACAAGAACGGTGAGCAAAAATCCCAGAACCACATGGGGGGACCTAGTGAATGACCTGCAGAGAGCTGGGACCAAAGTAACAAAGCCTACCATCAGTAACACACTACGCCGCCAGGGACTCAAATCCTGCAGTGCCAGACGTGTCCCCCTGCTTAAGCCAGTACATGTCCAGGCCCGTCTGAAGTTTGCTAGAGTGCATTTGGATGATCCAGAAGAGGATTGGGAGAATGTCATATGGTCAGATGAAACCAAAATATAACTTTTTGGTAAAAACTCAACTCGTCGTGTTTGGAAGACAAAGAATGCTGAGTTGCATCCAAAGAACACCATACCTACTGTGAAGCATGGGGGTGGAAACATCATGGTTTGGGGCTTTTGTTCTGCAAAGGGACCAGGACGAATGATTAGTGTAAAGGAAAGAATGAATGGGGCCATGTATCGTGAGATTTTGAGTGAAAACCTCCTTCTATCAGCAAGGGCATTGAAGATGAAACGTGGCTGGGTCTTTCAGCATGACAATGATCCCAAACACACCGCCCGGGCAACGAAGGAGTGGCTTCGTAAGAAGCATTTCAAGGTCCTGGAGTGGCCTAGCCAGTCTCCAGATCTCAACCCCATAGAAAATCTTTTGAGGGAGTTGAAAGTCCGTGTTGCCCAGCGACAGCCCCAAAACATCACTGCTCTAGAGGAGATCTGCATGGAGGAATGGGCCAAAATACCAGTAACAGTGTGTGAAAACCTTGTGAAGACTTACAGAAAACGTTTGACCTGTGTCATTGCCAACAAAGGGTATATAACAAAGTATAGAGAAACGTTAGTTATTGACCAAATACTTATTTTCCACCATAATAATTTGCAAATAAATTCATTAAAAATCCTACAATGTGATTTTCTGGAAAAAAATGTCTCATTTTGTCTGTCATAGTTGACGTGTACCTATGATGAAAATTACAGGCCTCTCTCATCTTTTTAAGTGGGAGAACTTGCACAATTGGTGGCTGACTAAATACTTTTTTCCCCCACTGTATACAGCCCCGTCTGAAGTGTGCCAATGAACATCTGAATGATTCAGAGGAGAACTGGGTGAAAGTGTTGTGGTCAGATGAGACCAAAATCGAGCTCTTTGGCATCAAATCAACTTGCCGTGTTTTGAGGAGGAGGAATGCTGCCTATGACCCCAAGAACACCATCCCCACATGGAGGTAGAAACATTATGCTTTGGGGGTTTTTTTCTGCTAAGGGGACAGGACAACTTCACCGCATCAAAGGGACGATGGACGGGGCCATGTACCGTCAAATCTTGGGTGAGAACCTCCTTCCCACAGCCAGGGCATTGAAATGGGTTGTGGATGGGTATTCCAGCATGACCCAAAATGACCCAAAGCACACGGCCAAGGCAACAAAGGAGTGGCTCAAGAAGAAGCACATTAAGGTCCTGGAGTGGCCTAGCCAGTCTCCAGACCTTAATCCCACAGAAAATCTGTGTAGGGAGCTGAATTTTTTAGTTGCCAAACGTCAGCCTCAAAACCTTAATGACTTGGAGAAGATCTGCAAAGAGGAGTGGGACAAAATCTCTCCTGAGATGTGTGCAAACCTAGTTGCCAACTACAAGAAACGTCTGACCTCTGTGATTGCCAACAAGGGTTTTGCCACCAAGTACTAAGTCATGTTTTGCAGAGGGGTCAAATACTTATTTCCCCCATTAAAATGCAAATCAATTCATTTTTTTTTTTGACATGCGTTTTTCTGGATTTTATTGTTGTTATTCTGTCTCTCACTGTTCAAATAAACCTACCATTACAATTATAGACTGATCATGTCTTTGTCAGTGGGCAAACATACAAAATCAGCAAGGGATCAAATACTTTTTTCCCTCACTATATATATATACATATATATATATATATATTTCCTGAGCATTGTTATATCTCCTAGACATAGGACAGACACTTCAAAACCGTGTTCCTTATGATTTACAGTATTTATTTTTAAATGTTTTGCAATTTATGAATGTGTTATGCAATGTGTTTGTATGGGCTATAGTAGTAAAGGTCAAATTCAGTATTTTATCAAATTCAAAATTCAATCCCCCCCCCCCCCCCCCCCCCCAATTGGCTAACACCACAGTTGGTTGCCAATTATATATTTGTACATTTAAAGGTATACAGTAGATTCATTATAGAGGTTTCCAGTATATATATATACAGTGGGGAAAAAAAGTATTTAGTCAGCCACCAATTGTGCATGTTCTCCCACTTAAAAAGATGAGAGAGGCCTGTAATTTTCATCATAGGTACACGTCAACTATGACAGACAAAATGAGAAAAAAAAATCCAGAAAATCACATTGTAGGATTTTTAATGAATTTATTGGCATATGATGGTGGAAAATAAGTATTTGGTCAATAACAAAAGTTTCTCAATACTTTGTTATATACCCTTTGTTGGCAATGACACAGGTAAAACGTTTTCTGTAAGTCTTCAAAAGGTTTTCACACACTGTTGCTGGTATTTTGGCCCATTCCTCCATGCAGATCTCCTCTAGAGCAGTGATGTTTTGGGGCTGTCGCTGGGCAACACAGACTTTCAACTCCCGCCAAAGATTTTCTATGGGGTTGAGATCTGGAGACTGGCTAGGCCACTCCAGGACCTTGAAATGCTTCTTACGAAGCCACTCCTTCGTTGCCCGGGCGGTGTGTTTGGGATCATTGTCATGCTGAAAGACCCAGCCACGTTTCATCTTCAATGCCCTTGCTGATGGAAGGAGGGTTTCACTCAAAATCTCACGATACATGGCCCCATTCATTCTTTCCTTTACACGGATCAGTCGTCCTGGTCCCTTTGATGAAAAACAGCCCCAAAGCATGATGTTTCCAACCCCATGCTTCACAGTAGGTATGGTGTTCTTTGGATGAAACTCAGCATTCTTTGTCCTCCAAACATGACGAGTTGAGTTTTTACCAAAAAGTTATATTTTGGTTTCATCTGACCATATGACATTCTCCCAATCCTCTTCTGGATCATCCAAATGCACTTCAGACGGGCCTGGACATGTACTGGCTTAAGCAGGGGGACACGTCTCGCACTGCAGGATTTGAGTCCCTGGCGGCGTAGTGTGTTACTGATGGTAGGCTTTGTTACTTTGGTCCCAGCTCTCTGCAGGTCATTCACTAGGTCCCCCCGTGTGGTTCTGGGATTTTTGCTCACCGTTCTTGTGATCATTTTGACCCCACGGGGTGAGATCTTGCGTGGAGCCCCTGATCGAGGGAGATTATCAGTGGTCTTGTATGTCTTCCATTTCCTAATAATTGCTCCCACAGTTGATTTCTTCAAACCAAGCTGCTTACCTATTGCAGATTCAGTCTTCCCAGCCTGGTGCAGGTCTACAATTTTGTTTTTGGTGTCCTTTGACAGCTCTTTGGTTTTGGCCATTGTGAAGTTTGGAGTGTGACTGTTTGAGGTTGTGGACAGGTGTCTTTTATACTGATAACAAGTTCAAACAGGTGCCATTAATACAGGTAACGAGTGGAGGACAGAGGGGCCTCTTAAAGAAGAAGTTACAGGTCTGTGAGAGCCAGAAATCTTGCTTGTTTGTAGGTGACCAAATACTTATTTTCCACCATAATTTGCAAATAAATTCATTAAAAATCCTACAATGGGATTTTCTGGATTTTTTTTTCTCAATTTGTCTGTCATAGTTGACGTGTACCTATGATGAAAATTACAGGCCTCTCTCATCTTTTTAAGTGGGAGAACTTGCACAATTGGTGGCTGACTAAATACTTTTTTTCCCCACTGTAATCACATGTGCTCATCTGTAATTTATGAAACATAATCCATGTGCTGGAGAAGAAGTAATCCACTGTCTGTTAGGCTTGCATATCTGTCACATGACTTCATTAGGTATTCAGAGTACAGTGTCAAGACCTCACCTTATGTGCACCATTTTAAAGCTACTGTAGCATGTAATTGGTCTCTCATATATACTTTACCATGTCGTCAAGAAAGCATTGTAAACTTAATGCACAGTATCTATAGCTCTTACGCAGAGACTACTTTTCTCACATTATGTTGAAGTGGCAAAGCCTTTCTGCTTCCCTTGGTTTGGAGCTTTCCAATAACTGACCTATATTTTGTAAAGCTGGGGATTCAACAATGAGGAAAGAAAATAAAGATAAAAGATACATCAAAACTACAATAGCTATTTTTACATTATGCATTTATTTTCATACTTTCTGACCTACCAATCAAAAGACCACACGCTGCATTGACCAATAGCGTTCAATTTCTATTTTCCATGGTTGTTGACCTCCCAGGATGTCTCAATGCCTCCGCTGTGTGCTGGTATTTATGACATCACAGACATGCTGCCTTTAACCACTGTGAGTTAGACATGGGGTCCCAAAAGCTGTCCTCACATTGAGAAGCATCTGCAAGCGGGGAGATAAAAGAAAAACCGGATGGCCATCCAAACTCTTCACAGGAGGATGAGCGCTCGTGTCGCCTCGTGACAGTAGAGCTAAAGGCACAGATGAGAATTTCCTCTAGTCTCACATTCGACAGAAATTAGAGGTCCCCTCTAATCCAGTTCATGCTAAAGTACATGGTGTACAAACTCTATTGATACTTTATTGAGATCTGTGTGGACCTATCAGTGCCTTCGTAGAATAACTGATAATAAACGGAAAGGAAAGGGAAAGTGGGATACCTAGTCAGTTGTACAACTGAATGCATTCAACTGAAATGTGTCTTCCGCATTTAACCCAACCCTTCTGAATCAGAGAGGTGCGGAGGGCTGCCTTAATCGACATCCACGTCTTCGGCGCCTTGAGACTTATTATCTAATGTCTGCAATGGTTGAAGCGGTGCATGTGTTATTTACAATGCTGGTCCAGTAGTGGCAGATCGTCCAATAGAGGACATGCGAGTACAATATGACTGAATGTTTTTGGCCGTTAACAAAGAACATTTTATTTAAACTTGATCCTTTTGGAGGTTGCGTTGTGCAGAAGAAATGTGATGCAAGTCCTGTATCTTAGCAACAAAATACCTTCTCTTTTACCCTATTAAAATATGAACTTGTCAATCAGTCTCACAGCCATCCACCCACTGACTCCGACTCATAACCCTCATTCCACTAATTATTCATGTCCTATCTGAATGAACCAGGGATGATTTCTCAGTAACGTAATCAAGTATGGGGAAATTTAGTCTACAAATCTTGGTAACACTTTACTTGACACCCAGCTTCATAACACGTTATGACACGGTCATAACCATGTCATAATATGTCATAACAGTTGACATAACTTGTCATAACCTGTTATAATATGGTCATAACAATGTCATGACGCATATATTTAGGTCTGTTTTGACATGTGTTATTTTATGGTTGGTTATGACACCAACATAAGAGTATAAAAACCCACAAAACCTACCACGGTAGTTATTTTATGGCTGGTTGTGACAAAGTGTCAAAACCCACAAGACCTACCACACAAGGCAAAACATTCCATTACACCATCGCCTACGTGTCAACAGTATGTTTATATTATATATATATAATTTTTTTATTGACCATATTACATTATTATTGTCATTGCGCACACATTGATGTCAGACATGCACCTGCCCCAATGCTATGTTGCTGATGACTGGGATTAATGCAGGAGCAGGACACCCTCTTTTTGACTGATGACTGATATAACGGAATGTACGTGATAGGCCTATCTGGCTTATATGATTCTGATGGTCACGATGCTTCTTGGCAGTGTCATAAAGTGCATTTTCTTAATCAAAATAAAGTGACACAGAATGGTCATAATGCTTCATGACAGTGTCATAAAGTGTATGTTCTACAAGTTATTTAAAATATAATGGAAAAAAATTCATTACAACAGGATTTAAGAAACCAACTTTAAAAAGGAAGGAAACTTCTTGGCAGGGAAAAAACTAATATATATACGTGTGGATTTTGACACTCTTATGTAGGTGTCATAACCAGGCATAAAATAACGCAATATATGTCACACCAGTTATGTCAGCTGTTATGACATATTATGATATAGTTATGACCATGTCATAACATGTTATGACACTGGGTGTCAAGTAAAGTATTACCAAATCTTAATGCCATTCCTTAATGCACTGCACAAGTGATCAAGCGCAATTACTAAAAGGAAAAACAAAACATAACAAAGCAACAGGTGTATAGTATTCTTACATTCCTACTATTTTGACTAAAGATTTATTTTCAAGCTCTTGTTGTTACCAATTACGAAAACCAATCATGTCCTTGACATTTGCTTTAGTCTCTGTGGATTGTATTTGATTTCTTACAAAGTTTTATCATTCAAATGGATTGTATTTATAAGCAATTCATTTTGCTTTTATGTAAGTTGTTGTTTTCAGAGCTCTGCTTATCTAAATCATGCCAATGAAGTTCTGCGGATACATTATTGCCCCCTTTCATATGCACTGGTTCACACAAAGATACATCTGCTATCCTCCAACTTTAATACTGATAGGCCTAACACAAACCACATGTGGAGCAAAAATTATTTATTTGGTAATTTGTCTCCAATTCCCTCCTATTTTCACTCAATACTAACACCACTACTTTGAGTCTGCCAACATAATTTGCATATTATCAGAAAACGTAATGATGGTGTTGGAGACGTGCGTGGCCACGCAGTCGTTGATGAACAGGGAGTACAAGAGGGGACTAAGCGCGCACGCCTTAGGGGCCCTCGTTTTGAGGGTTAGCATGGTGGCTGTGTTGTTGCCTACCCTCACCACCTGGGAGCGGATCCAGTTGCAGAGGTTGGTGTTCAGTCCCAGGGACCTGAGCTTAGAGATGAGTTTGGAGGGCACAATGGTGTTGAACGCTGACCTCTAGTCAATGAACAGGGTTCTCAAATAGGTGTTCCTCTTGTCCAGCAGGGAGAGGGCAGTGTGGAGTGCAATAGAGATTGCGTCATCTGTGGATCTGTTAGGGTGGAATGTGAATTGGAGTGGATTCAGGGATGATGGTGTTGATGTAAGCCATGACCAGCCTTTTAAAGCATTTCATGGCTACAGATGTGAGTGCTACGGGGCGATAGTCATTTAGACAGGTTACCTTGGCGTTCTTGGGCACAGGGACTATAGTGGTCTGCTTGAAACATGTAGGTATTACAGATATTAGAGATGGTCAGGGAGAGATTGAAAATGTAATTGAAGACACTAGACAGCTGGTCAGCACATGCTCTGAGTAGACGTCCTGGTAATCAGTCTGAATGTTAACCTGTTTAAAGGTCTTAATCACATAGGCTACGGAGAGCAAGATCACACAGTCATCCGTAACAGCTGGCCCTCTCATGCATGGTTCAGTGTTGCATGCCTTGAAGTGAGCGTAGAAGGCATTTAGCTCGTTTGGTAGGCTCGCGTAACTGGGCAGCTTGCAGCTGGGTTTCCCTTTTTAGTCCATGATAGTTTGCAAGCCCTGCCACATCCGACGAGCATCAGAGCCTGCGTAGTAGGATTCTTAGTCTTGTATTGACATTTTCTGTTTGATGGTTCATCGGCGGTTGTAGCGGGATCTCTTATAAACGTCCAGATTAGTGTCCTGCTCCTTGAAAGCGGTAGCTCTAGCGGTTAGCTCAGCGCGGATGTTGCCTGTAATCCATGGCTTCTGGTTGGGATATGTACATACGGTCACTGTGGGGATGATGTCGTCGATGCACTTATTAATGACTGATGTGGTAAACTCCTCAATGTTATCGGATGAATCCCGGAACATATTCCAGTCTGTGCTAGCGTAACCATCTTGTAGCTCAACACTATACATGTCAGCTACTACAGCGCCTCAAATGACGGCAACACTTAACAAAGAGCTGTAGTTAGTTTCAGAATGGGGTGGCAAGGAATAAGTTAGTCCTAAATATTTCAACAACTAAAAGCATTGTATTTGGGACAAATCATTCACAAAACCCTAAACCTCAACTAAATCTTGTAAGGAATAATGTGGAAATTGAGCAAGTTGAGGTGACTAAACTGCTTGGAGTAACCCTGGATTGTAAACTGTCATGGTCAAAGCATGTTGATACAACAGTAGCTAAGATGGGGAGAAGTCCATCCATATTAAAGTGCTGCTCTGCCTTCTTAACAACATTATCTACCAGGCCCTAGTTTTGTCATTACTGGACTACTGTTCAGTTGTGTGGTCAGGTGCTACAAAGAGGGAGAGCTAACATTAATGATATGCATGTCAATCTCTCATGGCTCAAAGTGGAGGAGAGATTGACTTCATCACTACTTGTTTTTGTAAGAAGTGTTGACAAGCTGAAGGCACCGAGCTGTCTGTTTAAACTACTAGCACACAGCTCAGACACCCATGCATACTCCACAAAACATGCCACCAGAGGTCTCTTCACAATCCCCAAGTCCAGAACAGACTATGGGAGGCGGACAGTACTACATAGAGCCATGACTACATGGAACTCTATTCCACATCAGGTAACAGATGCAAGCAGTCAAAACAGATTAAAAACACAGATAAAATACATGTTATGGAACAACAGGAACTGTGAAGAGACACACAGGTACAGACACATGCATATGCACACAAACGCTAGCACACACACTCTACACACATGTGCATTGTAATATTGATGTATGGTGGTATTATACACTTTGTATTGTTGATACTGTATGTAGCGGTGTATTAATGTTATATGATGTACTGTTTTATCTTTAGTTTAATGTGTGATGTACAGTAAGTGCCTTACTGTGTTTGCACCCCTGCAGCTAATCGGGATCCCTAATGAATACCAATAAATACAAATGCTGGCAAAAATTAGTTAAAACAGATTTCAGTTTCCCTGCATTAAAATCACCGGCCACGATAAGCGCTGCCTCTGGATGTGCATTTTCTTGTTTGCTTAAGGCCCTATACAGCTGGTTGAGTGTGTTTTTTATGCCAGCAGCGGTTTGTGGTGGTAAATAGACCGCTATGAAAAATTTGGATGAAAACTCTCTTGGTAAATAGTATGGCCAACAGCTTATCATGAGGTATTCTAACTCAGGCGAACAAAAACTTGAGACTTCCTTAAGATTAGAGATCGCGCACCAGCTGTTCTTAACAAAGTGACACACCCCTCCCCCCTTCGCCTTACCCGAGGCTTGCACTCAGCTCAACGCTGGGGCCACTGTTGAGTAAGTTTGAGGGGTGAATCAAGCACATGGAGATGTGTGAAACTTACTCCTCAACCCGAAGTGTCCCCACTTGCGCCAGCGAATAGCTAGCTTTTGGCATGGCGCCGATTAGTCAGATGCTTCAGAAGGGCGGTCACATGTGCTAGGAAGCCCACACTTTAGATGAGGCCACGCAAAGATACTTAACTAATGAGTAGTAAATGGTTTATTTATAAGGCCCTATATTAAATATCTTATGAATGGAGTAATGATTAATAAATGATAAATAAACAATTTACTAATCTATTATAAATGCTTTATTATGTGGAGTTATTATAAAGTGCTACCACATTTACAAACGTCAGAGTAATGATTGAAAAATTATGAATAAACTATTTATTATTATAAAGTGCTACCAATGCCATTGGTTGGATTACTTAAGATATGTAAGGTGGCCATTTTGTTCCATACCACTCACCACTGCTCTCTTCCTTGGGCTAGGGTGACAGCCATTATGGATGGCAGAACCAATTACTCTTGCCTCCACACTATGCAATATTTATGTAACACTTAGCCAAAAGTCAGAGGGTTAATATTTCATTTACAGATAAGACAGCCTCAACCCAGAATAGAACTTCAAGGAGAATCCTCTCAGACATCCCTTTACTGCATGCTAGCTATATAGCGAAGGTTGTCCTAATGTCATTGAATCACTTTACCTCCGGTGCTTTTGATCATTGATGACCTGAATAATTCTACAGTATTCTACATGTTGTAGGCCGGCTTGGTGGATGGAGGGAGTCTGTTGCATACTGTATGTGTAGTTAAAGACTCCAACCTGTGGTGTGACATCGATCAAGTGTCCCTGCATTTTGTGGCCTTAGGCGAGGAAGAAGAGAATAGATTGTTTGCTCAATAAACAATTTGGTGTTGGTTAGGTCACTTTCAGCAGCAATTAAAGACGTGGTTGGTGGTGAGATTGAGAGATAATGATAAATAGGCTGCAGGCCGAGGAACTAATGTTACTTGACTGTACAATAAGTTATACTATTACACGGGACATTAACAGTTTCAATGGAGTACATTAGAGTACTACAGTAATGTAATGGGAGTGTAAATTGATAGACAATGTTAATAGCGGAATTAAACTAATCAATATAGGTTGCTTTCTATAGTAACCCCCTTGGTAGTTGATGTACAATAATATAAGTGCTGTTTTATGGTCAGGAATCAGATATACGTGGCATTAACACTGTAATAATTGAGTCAGTAATCTGCGTTAACTGAAAAGTAGGGAAGCTCTTGAATCATAAAAAAAGAAGGAAGCTCTTGAATCATTTTGCAGTAATCTCCCACATCATCCAAAATTAGATCACAACCCTGTCAGATTATTCCTATTCATCAGCTCTTCTTTGATCTGAGACACAGCAGTATAGTAGCAATTGACCTGCATTTGTATAAATCCCTATCCACCGAGTCATTGTGGAGAGCCCTCCAGAGATGTGACCCACTATCCTTTATTGCCTCCCTCTTCTTCGCTCCTCTCCTAGTTACCCTGGCAGAACAACAATGTACTCTGCAGGCTCATCCTCTAAAACTCAAGCCTCTCTTCCTGTGGTGCATGGGAAAGGAGCGGAACTAAGAGCTAAATGCATTATAATACGTCTGGGCAAGATATACAGTACTCATCACTCCTGTCTGTCGGTTGACCCTTATCCCCAATCCTTGCAGTATTGTCCATTTGCAAAAACCGGCACCAGTGGCTGAAGTTGATTCTGGGCAGAGGCGTCATGCCCATAGGGAGCACAGGGGCATGTGCCCCCTCAGATTTGTCCAGTAAAAACAACAAAACAAATGTTGTTTTTTCTCTGTAATACTACTATACTACTAGCCACTTATCAATTTTATGAAGTTGGTTTTAGCTAGCCCAGATAGGTTCCCAATCTCCCAACCTCATAACTAGCTACCAAGAAGCCATTTCAGGCTATCAATCAAGTTAGAGTAGCTAGCTTGTCTAACTATATTAGCTTGCATGCCTGATGGCAAGATTGGTAGACTTTAGAAAAGTCTAAATGTACTGAATAAGACTCACATTCCTTTCAATCTTTTACCCAGATTTTTGCAGATATATTTTTTATTAGTATTATTAAAACAACAATACAATACAAATAATACAAAGACAATTCCAATGGCCGCCCCCACCGTGGGTGTTCTGGTCAGTGGGTGTGCTCGACCCCACCCACCCTGAGACGCCGGAAGGCGAAGCCTCAGCCCCCGGCCCAAAGGGATTTTCCAAGGGCGGGAAGGACCAAGCCCCACCAAACACCCGGGTGGGCATGGAATCGAGCTCACCCATAACCACCAGGACCAGCACACACACCGCTCAGAGCATGAAACCAAAACACAAAACATAAATAACAAAACGCAAAACATACAATGATAACATCCCCACCCTCACCCCTGATTGGAGGACCTCAAACATTTATACAGTGCATGTTTGTATGGATTTATTCCAACACTCATTAATTCCAACCTTCAGACAGCCACAGATCAACACAGAAAAGCATATTTAGTTTATTTTAAAAAACTAAAACCAGCCAGGAGGATAGAGACAGCTCAAGATGTATGCTTATACATGCAGGAAAGAAGAAAAAAATTACACAGAGTTAAGCATAATGGTTATGGCTCTAGATTGCCGGTTTTAGAAAAATGCAAAATTCTCTCTAGACCAACCACCAGCCATTCTGGGATTCTGGGATATACTGATGTCAGCAGGATAGAACAAAGGAACATGTGCTGCCACTGAGGTTCAGACGCTGTTTGTTGTGGAATAAAAGGTGCTATCTAGAACTTAAAAGGGTTCTTCGGATGGAATATGGGAAAAAAATCACTAAATTATTTTGCTACCAAAAATAGTTTACTGAAAATTGTTACAAATGACGGAGTCACCCATGATTCACCAAACAATATTTTGAAAGAGGAAGCAAATTACTTTAAGCATATGTTTTCCATTCAATTGCCATACACCTTAGCCAAATACATTTAAAGTCAGTTTTTCACAATTCCTGACATTTAATCCTAGTACAAATTCCCTGTCTTAGGTCAGTTAGGATCACCACTTTATTTTAAGAATGTGAAATGTCAAAATAATAGTAGAGGGAATGATTTATTTCAGCTTTTATTTCTTTCATCACATTCCCAGTGGGTCAGAAGTTTACCTACACTCAATTAGTATTTGGTAGCATTGCCTTTAAATTGTTTAACTTAGATCAAACGTTTCGGGTAGCCTTCCACAAACTTCCCACAATAAGTTGGGTGAATTTTGGCCCATCCCTCCTGACAGAGCTGGTGTAACTGAGTCAGGTTTGTAGGCCTCCTTGCTCGCACACACATTTTTAGTTCTACCCACACATTTTCTACAGGATTGAGGTCAGGGCTTTGTGATGGCCACTCCAATACCTTCACTTTGTTGTCCTTAAGCTATTTTGCCACAACTTTGGAAGTATGCTTAGGGTCATTGTCCATTTGGAAGACCCATTTGCGACCAAGCTTTAACTTCCTGACTGATGTCTTGAGATGTTGCTTCAATATATACACATCATTTTCCTTCCTCATGATGCCATCTATTTTGTGAAGTGCACCAGTCCCTCCTGCAGCAAAGCACCCCCACAGCATGATGCTGCCACCCCTGTGCTTCACGGTTGGGATGGTGTCCTTCGGCTTGCAAGCTACCCCCTTTTTCCTCCAAACATAACGATGGTCATTATGGCCAAACAGTTCTATTTTTGTTTAATCAGACCAGAAGACATTTCTCAAAAAAGTACGATCTTTGTCCCCATGTGCAGTTGCAAACCGTAGTCTGGCTTTTTTATGGCGGTTTTGGAGCAGTGGCTTCTTCCTTGCTGAGCGGCCTTTCAGGTTATGTCGATATATAGGACTTGTTTTACTGTGGATATAGATACCTTTGTACCTGTTTCCTCCAGCATCTTCACAAGGTCCTTTGCTGTTGTTCTGGGAGTTTTGGGATTGATTTGCACTTTTCGCACTAAAGTACATTAATCTCTAGGAGACAGGACGCGTCTCCTTCCTGAGCGGTATGACGGCTGCGTGGTCCCATGGTGTTTATACTTGCGTACTATTGTTTGTACAGATGAACGTGGTACCTTCAGTCGTTTGGAAATTGCTCCCAAGGATGAACCAGACTTGTGGAGGTCTACAATTTTTTTCCTGAGGTCTTGGCTGATTTCTTTTGATTTTCCCATGATGTCAAGCAAAGAGGCACCACAGGTACACCTCCAATTGACTCAAATGATGTCAATTAGCCTATCATAAGCCATGACATCATTTTCTGGAATTTTCTAAGCTGTTTAAAGGCACAGTCAACTTAGTGTATGTAAACTTCTGACCCACTGGAATTGTGATACAGTGAATTATAAGTGAAATAATCTGTCTGTAAACAATTGTTGGAAAAATTACTTGTATCATGCACAAAGTAGATGTCCTAACCGACTTGCCAAAACTATAGTTTGTTAACAAGAAATTTGTGGAGTGGTTGAAAAATGAGTTTTAATGACTCCAACGTAAGTGTATGTAAACTTCAACCTTCAACTGTAATTGTAAAGTTTTTTTTTTCTGTTAATAATGTCAAATTAACATCTGTACAGAAAGACTCATGTGAAGGCCAAATTACACAGGAGGATCTTCTTGATGCAATTAAAGCCTTTAAGTCCGGGCCACTACAGAGCTGGATGGCATACCAGTTGAGGCACTGTATATCCCAAAAAAAATTATGTACTCAGAAGACCGTTATTAGCATGTTTTAACCACTCCTATAAAAATGGTAGATTATCAGAAACTCAAAAAGGTCTGATTTCACTATTACTGAAACAGGACCTAGGTGGTCAATATAAAGATCCAGTTCACTTAAAAAAGTGGAGGCCTCTTAGACTTCAGTGTTGTGATGCAATAATTGTCGGATATTATTCATCCTAATCAGACAGGCTTTTAACATGGATGATACATTGGACATAATATAAGACAAGTACTGGAAACAATAGAACACTATGAAAAATCTGGGAAACCAGGCCTGTATTCATAGCTGACTTTGAAAAGGCTTTTGATTAAGTACGACAGGAATATATAAATGCCTGGAATATTTTAATTTTGGAGAATCTCTTATACAATGGGTTAAAGTTATCTATAGTAACCCTTGGTGTAAAATAGTAAATAATATCTACTTCTCAGAAAGTATTAAACCATCAAGAGGAGTAAATTTAGGTTGTCCACTATCGGCATATCTATTTATTATGGCCATCGAAATGTTAGCTATTAAAATCAGATCCAGCAAAAATATCAAGGGGCTAGTGATTAATGTTTTCTTTTAAATCCACAATTTCGATCCTTCCATAGCCTCATAGAGGATCTAGATAATTTTTCTAACCTCTCTGGATTACAACCAAATTATGATAAGTGTACCATGTTACGTGTTGGATCACAAAAAAATACCACTTTTACATTACTGTGTAGTTTACAAATAAAATGGTCTGATGGTGAAGTGAACTTACTCGGTATTCATATCCCGAAAGAAATAAATGATCTCACTACAATACATAGTAATAGAAAGTTAGCAAAAATAGATAAGCTCTTGCTACCATGGCAAGGAAAATACCTGTCTATTTGTGGAAAAATAACCCTGATTAACTCTTTAGTCATATCCCAGTTTATCTCTTTGCTTATGGCCCTGCCTACACCCAATGACTTGTTTTTTAAATATATGAGCAAGAAATATTCCATTTTATTTGGAATGGCAAGCCAGACAAAATTAAACGGGCGTATTTATATAATGAAAATTAATTTGAGGGGCAGAAATGATTAAATATTAAAGCATTAGACCTCACACTAAATGCTTCAGTCATACAAAAGCTATACAGTACTTAAATCCGAACTGGTTCTCTAGCAGATTAGTAAGAATGGCTCACCCCGTGTTCAAGAATGGCCTTTTTGCTTTTATTCAGAATATGAAATCATCTCCAAAACATCGCTATTTTTAAACAAGCCGTAGATAGTTGCTTCAGTTTAATCCAACAGAAAAGACAGAACAAATATTACAACAAATATTATTGTTAAACACAAATATACTAATTGATAAAAAAAAGTGCATAATCTTTGTAAATTATATCATAAATAGGACTGGTGGAGTTATGTCACACATGCAGCTAACCAAAATATGTGGAAATGTCTGCTCTATCCAAAATAACAACCAACAAATAGCAGCATTACCGCAAAAATGGAAAAGGCAAGGGGAAGAAAGTAAGGAAAAAATATATAAAAAATTGGTGCTGTCTGGTTTGCTTAATATAAGGAATGTGAAAGTATTGATACTTTTACTTTTACTTTTGATACTTTAGTATATTTTAGCAATTACATTTACTTTTGATACTTAAGTATATTTAAAACCAAATACTTTTAGACTTTTTTAAAACTTTATTTAACCAGGTAAGCCAGTTGAGAACAAATTCTCATATACAACTGTGACCTGGCCAAGATAAAGCAAAGCAGTGTGATAAAAACAACAACACAGAGTTACATATGGGGTAAAACAAAACATAAAGTCAAAAATACAACATAAAATATATATACAGTGTGTGCAAATGTAGCAAGTTATGGAGGTAAGGCAATAAATAGGCTATAGTGCAAAATAATTACAATTAGTATTAACACTGGAATGATAGATGTGCAAGAGATGATGTGCAAATAGAGATACTGGGGTGCAAATGAGCAAAATAAATAACAACATGGGGATGAGGTAGTTGGGTGGGCTAATTTCAGATGGGCTGTGTACAGGTGCAGTGATCGGTAAGCTGCTCTGACAACTGACGCCTAAAGTTAGTGAGGGAGATAAGAGTCTCAGTAGTATTTTACTGGGTGACTTTCACTTTTACTTGAGTCATTTTCTATTAAGGTATCTTTACTTTTACTCAAGTATGACAATTGGGTACTTTTTCCACCACTGGACTTTTTCCACATTTTGTGACGTTACAGCCTTATTGTAAAATTGATTAAATATATATATATATATATATATATATATATATATATATATACAGTGGGGAAAAAAAATATTTAGTCAGCCACCAATTGTGCAAGTTCTCCCACTTAAAAAGATGAGAGAGGCCTGTAATTTTCATCATAGGTACACGTCAACTATGACAGACAAAATGAGGAAAAAAAATCCACAAAATCACATTGTAGGATTTTTAATGAATTTATTTGCAAATTATGGTGGAAAATAAGTATTTGGCCACCTACAAACAAGCAAGATTTCTGGCTCTCACAGACCTGTAACTTCTTCTTTAAGAGGCTCATCTGTCCTCCACTCATTACCTGTATTAATGGCACCTGTTTGAACTTGTTATCAGTATAAAAGACACCTGTCCACAACCTCAAACAGTCACACTCCAAACTCCACTATGGCCAAGACCAAAGAGCTGTCAAAGGACACCAGAAACAAAATTGTAGACCTGCACCAGGCTGGGAAGACTGAATCTGCAATAGGTAAGCAGCTTGGTTTGAAGAAATCAACTGTGGGAGCAATTATTAGGAAATGGAAGACATACAAGACCACTGATAATCTCCCTCGATCTGGGGCTCCACGCAAGATCTCACCCTGTGGGGTCAAAATGATCACAAGAACGGTGAGCAAAAATCCCAGAACCACACGGGGGGACCTAGTGAATGACCTGCAGAGAGCTGGGACCAAAGTAACAAAGCCTACCATTAGTAACACACTACGCCGCCAGGGACTCAAATCCTGCAGTGTCAGACGTGTCCCCCTGCTTAAGCCAGTACATGTCCAGGCCCGTCTGAAGTTTGCTAGAGTGCATTTGGATGATCCAGAAGAGGATTGGGAGAATGTCATATGGTCAGATGAATCCAAAATAGAACTTTTTGGTAAAAACTCAACTCGTCGTGTTTGGAGGACAAATAATGCTGAGTTGCATCCAAAGAACACCATACCTACTGTGAAGCATGGGGGTGGAAACATCATGCTTTGGGGCTGTTTTTCTGCAAAGGGACCAGGACGACTGATCCGTGTAAAGGAAATAATTAATGGGGCCATGTATCGTGAGATTTTGAGTGAAAACCTCCTTCCATCAGCAAGGGCATTGAAGATGAAACGTGGCTGGGTCTTTCAGCATGACAATGATCCCAAACACACCGCCCGGGCAACGAAGGAGTGGCTTCGTAAGAAGCATTTCAAGGTCCTGGAGTGGCCTAGCCAGTCTCCAGATCTCAACCCCATAGAAAATCTTTGGAGGGAGTTGAAAGTCCGTGTTGCCCAGCGACAGCCCCAAAACATCACTGCTCTAGAGGAGATCTGCATGGAGGAATGGGCCAAAATACCAGCAACAGTGTGTGAAAACCTTGTGAAGACTTACAGAAAACGTTTGACCTGTGTCATTGCCAACAAAGGGTATATAACAAAGTATTGAGAAACTTTTGTTATTGACCAAATACTTATTTTCCACCATAATTTGCAAATAAATTCATAAAAAATCCTACAATGTGATTTTCTGGATTTTCTTTTCTCATTTTGTCTGTCATAGTTGACGTGTACCTATGATGAAAATTACAGGCCTCTCTCATCTTTTTAAGTGGGAGAACTTGCACAATTGGTGGCTGACTAAATACTTTTTTTCCCCACTGTATATATATATATATATATATATATATATTTATTTATCATCAATCTACACACAATACCTCATAATGACAAAACAAAAACAGGTTTTTATACATTTTTGCAAATGTATAAAATAATACAACTGAAATATAACATTTACAGTGGGGAAAAAAAGTATTTAGTCAGCCACCAATTGTGCAAGTTCTCCCACTTAAAAATATGAGAGAGGCCTGTAATTTTCATCATAGGTACACGTCAACTATGACAGAGAAAATGAGGAAAAAAAATCCCGAAAATCACATTGTAGGATTTTTTATGAATTTATTTGCAAATTATGGTGGAAAATAAGTATTTGGTCAATAACAAAAGTTTCTCAATACTTTGTTATATACCCTTTGTTGGCAATGACACAGGTCAAACGTTTTCTGTAAGTCTTCACAAGGTTTTCACACACTGTTGCTGGTATTTTGGCCCATTCCTCCATGCAGATCTCCTCTAGAGCAGTGATGTTTTGGGGCTGTCGCTGGGCAATACGGACTTTCAACTCCCGCCAAAGATTTTCTATGGGGTTGAGATCTGGAGACTGGCTAGGCCACTCCAGGACCTTGAAATGCTTCTTACGAAGCCACTCCTTCGTTGCCCGGGCGGTGTGTTTGGGATCATTGTCATGCTGAAAGACCCAGCCACGTTTCATCTTCAATGCCCTTGCTGATGTAAGGAGGTTTTCACTCAAAATCTCATGATACATGGCCCCATTCATTCTTTCCTTTACACGGATCAGTCGTCCTGGTCCCTTTGCAGAAAAACAGCCCCAAAGCATGATGTTTCCACCCCCATGCTTCACAGTAGGTATGGTGTTCTTTGGATGCAACTCAGCATTCTTTGTCCTCCAAACACGACGAGTTGAGTTTTTACCAAAAAGTTCTATTTTGGTTTCATCTGACATTCTCCCAATCCTCTTCTGGATCATCCAAATGCACTCTAGCAAACTTCAGACGGGCCTGGACATGTACTGGCTTAAGCAGGGGGACACGTCTGGTACTGCAGGATTTGAGTCCCTGGCAGCGTAGTGTGTTACTGATGGTAGGCTTTGTTACTTTGGTCCCAGCTCTCTGCAGGTCATTCACTAGGTCCCCCCGTGTGGTTCTGGGATTTTTGCTCACCGTTCTTGTGATCATTTTGACCCCACAGGGTGAGATCTTGCGTGGAGCCCTAGATCAAGGGAGATTATCAGTGGTCTTGTATGTCTTCCATTTCCTAATAATTGCTCCCACAGTTGATTTCTTCAAACCAAGCTGCTTACCTATTGCAGATTCAGTCTTCCCAGCCTGGTGCAGGTCTACAATTTTGTTTCTGGTGTCCTTTGACAGCTCTTTGGTCTTGGCCATAGTGGAGTTTGGAGTGTGACTGTTTGAGGTTGTGGACAGGTGTCTTTTATACTGATAACAAGTTCAAACAGGTGCCATTAATACAGGTAACGAGTGGAGGACAGAGGAGCCTCCTAAAGAAGAAGTTACAGGTCTGTGAGAGCCAGAAATCTTGCTTGTTTGTAGGTGACCAAATACTTATTTTCCACCATAATTTGCAAATAAATTCATTAAAAATCCTACAATGTGATTTTCTTGATTTTTTTTTCTCATTTTGTCTGTCATAGTTGACGTGTACCTATGATGAAAATTACAGGCCTCTCTCATCTTTTTAAGTGGGAGAACTTGCACAATTGGTGGCTGACTAAATACTTTTTTTCCCCACTGTACATAAGTAGTCAGACCTTTTACTCAGTACTTTGTTGAAGCACCTTTGGCAGTGATTACAGCCTAGAGTCTTCTTGGGTATGATGCTACAAGCTTGGCACACCTGCCCCACTGATCCTCAACACGGGGGCCCCTCAGGGGTGCGTGCTCAGTCCCCTCCTGTACTCTCTGTTCACCCATGACTGCATGGCCAGGCACGACTCCAACACCATCATTAAGTTTGCCGACGACACAACAGTGGTAGGCCTGATCACCGACAACGATGAGACAGCCTATAGGGAGGAGGTCAGAGATCTGGCCGTGTGGTGCCAGGACAACAACCTCTCCCTCAACGTGACCAAGACAAAGGAGATGATTGTGGACTACAGGAAAAAAAAGAGGACTGAGCACGCCCCCATTCTCATCGACGGGGCTGTAGTGGAACAGGTTGAGAGCTTCAAGTTCCTTGGTGTCCACATCACCAACAAATTATCATGGTCCAAACACACCAAGACAGTCGTGAAGAGGGCACGACAAAGCCTATTCCCCCTCAGGAGACTAAAAAGATTTGGCATGGGTCCTCAGATCCTCAAAAAATTCTACAGCTGCACCATCGAGAACATCCTGACTGGTTGCATCACCGCCTGGTATGGCAACTGCTTGGCCTCTGACCGCAAGGCACTACAGAGGGTAGTGCGTACGGCCCAGTACATCACTGGGGCAAAGCTTCCTGCCATCCAGGACCTCTATACCAGGCGGTGTCAGAGGAAGGCCCTCAAAATTGTCAAAGACTCCAGCCACCCTAGTCATAGACTGTTCTCTCTGCTACCGCACGGCAAGCGGTACCGGAGTGCCAAGTCTAGGTCCAAAAGACTTCTCAACAGCTTCTACCCCCAAGCCATAAGACTCCTGAACAGCTAATCATGGCTACCCGGACTATTTGCACTGCCCCCCCACCCCATCATTTTTACGCTGCTGCTACTCTGTTAAGTATTTATGCATAGTCACTTTAACTCTACCCACATGTACATATTACCTCAACTACCTCAACTAGCCGGTGCCCCCGCACATTGACTCTGCAACGGTACCCCCCTGTATATATAGCCTCCCTACTGTCACTTTATTTTTACTTCTGCTCTTTTTTTCTCAACACTTTTTTTGTTGTTGTTTTATTCTTACTTTTTTTGTTTAAAATAAATGCACTGTTGGTTAAGGGCTGTAAGTAAGCATTTCACTGTAATGTCTGCACCTGTTGTATTCGGCGCATGTGACCAATAAAATGTGATTTGATTTGATTTGATTTGACACCTGTATTTGGGGAGTTTCTCCCATTCTTCTCTGCAGATCCTCTCAAGCTCTGTCAGGTCGGATGGGGAGAGTCGCTGCACAGCTATTTTCAGGTCTCTCCAGAGATGTTCGATCGGGTTCAAGTGCTGGCTTTGGCTGGGCCACTCAAGGCATTCAGAGACTTGTCCCGAAGCCACTCCTGCGTTGTCTTGGCTGTGTGCTTAGGGTCGTTGTCCTGTTGGAAGGTGAACCTTCGCCCCACTCTTTGCTTTTTTGAGCTGTTCTTGCCATAATATGGACTTGGTGTTTTACCAAATAGGGCTATCTTCTGTATACCACCCCTACCTTGTCACAACACAATTTATTGTCTCAAACGCATTAAGAAGGAAAGAAATTCCACAAATTAACTTTTAACAAAGCACACCTGTTAATTGAAATGCATTCCAGGTGACTACCTCATGAAGCTGGATGAGAGAATGCCAAGAGTGTGCAAAGCTGTCATCAAGGCAAAGGGTGGATACTTTGAAGAATCTCAAATATAAAATACATTTTGATTTGTTTAACACTTTTTTGGTTACTACATGATTTCATATGTGTTATTTCAGAGTTTTGATGTCTTCACTATTATTCTACAATGTAGAAAATAGTAAAAATAAAGAAAAACCCTGGAATGAGTTGGTGTGTCCAAACATTTGACTGGTACTGTATATGGTATGTATAAGCTGGAAGTAGAAGCCTAAGTGTTTTGCTCCATTAGTTTACTCCAATTAGTGGAGGGGTGGTAGAGTTAGGCGAAAATAATGAAGACAAATATATTTAAAATAATATATATGTATACAAAATAGCATTAGAATGTGACAAACTCCTCATGTCTGTTGACACTATGAAGCCAATTGAGTATTAAAATGTGTTAAAACTATACATTGTCTGGATAGTCCCAAACAAGTTCGATCATGCAATCTAAATTGCATCACAATCTATGTGGGCCATGATTAGCTGTGATGCAACTAAGGCCTAGTGATTCTGGGGTTAAGTCAATAATGCAGACAGACATTGAACATTAACACATTTCAATAGACTTTTCATGAATGTCTGTCATATCCAAAGAGGGTCTTATGTTTTGTAAATTAGTTGGAACTAGAAGTATGGGAGACTGACCTTCTTTCATCTCCCAATGCATAATTACTGTGAACTGAAAATAATTATTTTATGAATATGGAGATCTGAATATCATCTTGATTGCGCTATATTAAAACAATATTGCATACAGTGCTTCAAATGTGAACAGATTGCACTTCTATTTCTATCTCAAACTATGTACTATTATTACTATATTAGTTATTGAAAAAGATAATGTGCTAAATTTGATCTGGTTTACGAGAATGAAATTATATGTGGCAGTGGTTACCTCTGGTTGTTAATAAAGCTGTCACGCCCTGGCTCTGGGGACACTGTTATGTTGAGCCAGGGTGTGTAATTCTATGTTTGTATTTCTTTGTTGGCCTGAGTGACTCCCAATCAGAGGCAACGAGTGTCAGCTGGTTGTCTCTGATTGGGAGCCATATTTAACTGTCTGTCTTTCACTTTGTGTTTGTGGTTTCTTGTTCGTGTTTGGTTGTGTATTGACCATTGACTGTCACGTCGTTGTTTTGATCGGGTGATCATTCTAATAAATAATATGTTCACATTCAACGCTGCGCCTTGGTCCTTTTCCTTAGACGATCGTGACAGAAGAAACCACCAAGATGTGACCAAGCAGCGTGTCCAGGAGCCATCGCCAGGGAGATCCCTAACAGATCTCCTCCGCCTCCTCGACTGGGTCAAGCCGAGTGAGGAAGAGAAGGGCTTGACGTTGTGGCAGAAGGGGGAAAGGCTGGCGAGGGACATGGAGACCTGGTCCACGGGTAGGAGAAACGCCCAGAAAATGTTTAGGGGGGGGCTAACGCCGTGGACGACGGGCCAGCAGGAGACCGCGGCAGAACGGCCCAGCGGATTGGCAGAGGAGGCCGCCAGGCTACGGGGGCCACTGGTCGAAGAGGGGGTGGAAGATATAGAGGCACGGCGAGAGGTACTGGCGTGTGTTGCCAGTCCGGTCCGGCCTGTTCCTGATCCCCACGTAGGGCCAGTGGTGTGTGTTCCCAGTACGGTCCGGCCTGTTCCTGCCACTCGCACCAAGTCTACGGTGCGCATCGCCAGCTCGGCCCGGCCCATTCCTGCTCCCCGCACCAAGTCTGTGGTGCGCGTCGTCAGCCCGGCTCGGTCCGTTCCTGCTCTCCGCACCAAGTCTGTGGTGCGCATCGTCAGCCCAGTCCGGCCCATTCCTGCTCTCCGCACCAAGTCTGTGGTGCGCGTCGCCAGCCCAGTCCGGCCCATCCAAGCTCCCCGCACCAAGTCAGTGGTGCGCTTCTCCGCTCCTGCTCCCCACACCAAGCCAGTGGTGTGCGTCGTCAGTCCGGCACGGCCCGTGCCTGTTCCACCGGTGGCGGGTCCGGCACCGGTCAGGTGCTGCATCACGCAGGAGCTAGAGCAATCCGCTCCACCAGTGTTCAGTTCAGCTCTGGTCAGCAGGGCCAGACCGGACCAGGGGTACTTTGGGGGGTTAGAGAAGGAGTGGGGGTCATGTCCGGAGCCGGATCCGCCGCCTAGGCGGAGTGCCCACCCGGTCCCTCCCCTGTTGTGTTTGGTTGGCACGGTCGGGGTCCGCGCCTTTAGGGGGGGGGTACTGTCACGCACTGGCTCTGGGGACACTGTGATGTTGAGCCAGGGTGTGTAATTCTATGTTTGTATTTCTTTGTTGGCCTGAGTGACTCCCAATCAGAGGCAACGAGTGTCAGCTGGTTGTCTCTGATTGGGAGCCATATTTAACTGTCTGTCTTTCACTTTGTGTTTGTGGTTTCTTGTTCGTGTTTGGTTGTGTATTGACCATTGACTGTCACGTCGTTGTTTTGATCAGGTGATCATTCTAATAAATAATATGTTCACATTCAACGCTGCGCCTTGGTCCTTTTCCTTAGACGATCGTGACAAAAGCAGTCTCAGTTGTTGTGACAACAGATAACTTTGCCAACACATACAGTATATTAGGCTGGTAGAAAACAGATAACCATCTCCAAAGGAGTCTAGGCCCTTGTCGACTACACTTGGAAAATCAGAAAATATTAAATACGTGCAATTAATATGTTAGCAACTCAGCATTCCAAGGGGTTTTGAGCTTGCACCACATCGCTGTGGTTCAGATAAATAATGTGTCAAAAAGGGTGGATATGGGCTTTATCTTTCTCTTCTTCTTTCTTCTCTCTTTCTGACAAACAAGGAGGCATGGCTGATAATTAAGCTACCCAGATACAACTCAGGATCCCTTTAGATGTTGCAGATGTTACACTGTCCCACATCAAGCCCAGCTGTGCATTGACACAGAAAAGAGAATGACACCCATCATCACCACAAATAAGAAACTTTTCCGAATTGCTGCTGCACTTTTATCTCCCCTACCTCAGTGCAGCATGTGCAAATTCCTAAGCCTGAATTTGCATCATGGCCCATTGCCTGGGGTAGTGAACTTGACAGTTTGCTTACCCGATAACACCTATCACAGCATCAAAACACCACATTAAACAGACACACTTAAGTACCATGTAATATGCAGTATTACTGTTTGCCTGTTATGTGATCTTTTTATCTCTAAAATGGCCAGGCAGCCACTACTTCCCCTGAGGCTTCATAGGTGAAGTAAGATTATGTTTTTTCCTACCTACTAAAAGACACATGTGGGGCTCTAATCTTGGTTTGGTGCACTTAATGATATTGCTAAAATGCAGCATTTACCTTTACTGCGAAAGTTGGCTACTTGCTAATCTAGATTGGAAAAGGAGGTGTGGCATCACTGTGGATGTGTCATGAACATCTGTAGATGAAATGCTAGTTTCAGTCGGCACAAGCAAAGTTATTTACCACCCAACAAACCACCTCCTATCTGAAACACAGATGTGACATATGTTGTGGAAATACTTCTGAAAGATATCTCTCAGACACCGGAGCTTGTGAATTCAGTATAGACTTTATTACAAAGTAACAAGCCGAGCTGGTCCATGGAGCAACTGCCCATCCTGACTCGGTGCTCTCCTTTTATACAGTTTCATTCTTACACAACATACATAGTCACTCCTCTTTATGTAAATGATTGACATCTTTTAGTTCCAAGCCACTATTGTTTCCAAAGTGGTTTCTCTCTAGGTGGGGTTTCCCCTCCCCTTGGACACTTAACACAGTTATATTGGTGGCGTGATACTAGCAGTGTCATAAAAAATAATATGAGTACATTCTTAAAGATGATTAGATTCCAGGGTGTGCTGACTGTCATTACTATCCAGGCATGCATCTGGATTACAAAGTGTCAATCATGTTTTATTCAGTTTTTCCCTTCTCCTATACAAAAAGGTATGGTTATAGGTTTCCCTTAAGCCCATAATGATTCTGTTATTCCATTTCAACATTTCAACATATCTGGAAAATTACCCATATATTCCTCCCTTTGGGACTTACTGAGTCCCAAATGACTATTTCTCTACTGTAATAAGCCCTCATAACATCATTCTAAATATGTCACCCAAGATATGTGGCCCTCTCTCGCGGTCACCTCTCTAACAACTATTTCAGTTTAAGTCTAAAACCTGTTAGAAGATTAAGGCCATGGTCCGTAGACTCTCGTAACTGGAAAACCCTATGTACAGTGGGGAGAACAAGTATTTGATACACTGCCGATTTTGCAGGTTTTGCTACTTACAAAGCATGTAGAGGTCTGTAATTTTTATCATAGGTACACTTCAACTGTGAGAGACGGAATCTAAAACAAAAATCCAGAAAATCACATTGTATGATTTTAAAGTAATTAATTTGCATTTTATTGCATGACATACAGTGGGGAGAATAAGTATTTGATACACTGCCGATTTTGCAGGTTTTCCTACTTACAAAGCATGTAAAGGTCTATAATTTTTATCATAGGTACGCTTCAACTGTGAGAGACGGAATCTAAAACAAAAATCCAGAAAATCACATTGTATGATTTTTAAGTAATTAATTTGCATTTTATTGCATGACATAAGTATTTGATCACCTACCAACCAGTAAGAATTCTGGCTCTCATAGGCCTGTTTGTTTTTCTTTAAGAAGCCCTCCTGTTCTCCAATCATTACCTGTATTAACTGCACCTGTTTGAACTTGTTACCTGTATAAAAGACACCTGTCCACACACTCAATCAAACAGACTCCAACCTCTCCACAATGGCCAAGAACAGAGAGCTGTGTAAGGACATCAGGGATAAAATTGTAGACTTGCACAAGGCTGGGATGGGCTACAGGACAATAGGCAAGCAGCTTGGTGAGAAGGCAACAACTGTTGGCACAATTATTAGAAAATGGAAGAAGTTCAAGATGACGGTCAATCACCCTCGGTCTGGGGCTCCATGCAAGTTCTCACCTCGTGGGGCATCAATGATCATGAGGAAGGTGAGGGATCAGCCCAGAACTACACGGCAGGACCTGGTCAATGACCTGAAGAGAGCTGGGACCACAGTCTCAAAGAAAACCATTAGTAACACACTACGCCGTCATGGATTAAAATCCTGCAGCGCACGCAAGGTCCCCCTGCTCAAGCCAGCGCATGTCCAGGCCCGTCTGAAGTTTGCCAATGACCATCTGGATGATCCAGAGGAGGAATGGGAGAAGGTCATGTAGTCTGATGAGACAAAAATAGAGCTTTTTGGTCTAAACTCCACTCGCCGTGTTCGGAGGAAGAAGAAGGATGAGTACAACCCCAAGAACAACATCCCAAATGTGAAGCATGGAGGTGGAAATATCATTCTTTGGGGATGCTTTTCTGCAATGGGGACAGGACGACTGCACTGTATTGAGTGGAGGATGGATGGGGCCATGTATCGCGAGACCTTGGCCAACAACCTCCTTCCCTCAGTAAGAGCTTTGAAGATGGGTCGTGGCTGGGTCTTCCAGCATGATAACGACCCAAAACAAACAGCCAGGGCAACTAAGGAGTGGCTCCGTAAGAAGCATCTCAAGGTCCTGGAGTGGCCTAGCCAGTCTCCAGACCTGAACCCAATAGAAAATCTTTGGAGGGAGCTGAAAGTCCGTATTGCCCAGCGACAGCCCAGAAACCTGAAGGATCTGGAGAAGGTCTGTATGGAGGAGTTGGCCAAAATCCCTGCTGCAGTGTGTGCATACCTGGTTAAGACCTACAGGAAACGTATGATCTCTGTAATTGCAAACAAAGGTTTCTGTACCAAATATTAAGTTCTGATGGTCACAGAATTATTTTTTTAAGGTTAGTACCACCACATCCTCCAGGCTGCTTTTCAACGGCTGTCAACAGTGGATCCCCTCTGGATCTCGTTCTGTTTCCAGTCTCCATCGTTTCAGCTGTCCGTGTAGATAGACAACTGGATTCTCTGTCTCCCCCCAGTGCTTCCCCTTTTAGTGACTTGGGGATCAATTCTTGCCTGGTATTCCAGTCTCAGTGCTCGCCAGAATTCAAGGCGGTATGTGTCAAAGTCCATTCCGTCTTCTAGCGTATCTCCCACTGCCATCCTCAGGCCGCTGTTTCACAGTACAGCCTCCATCTTTGCCACTCCCACCACCCTTGCCAACAGTGTCTTTAGATCCCCCACAGCCAGCAGTTTCCCAACGGTTGGTTCCTCAAAGGTCCTTATCCATTTACCTGCCCCATCATGCAAATCTAGAAGGCGGGCAACCAATCTTTCCAGGTCCTGTGATCACCACGGTACATAATGCCCCTGGGTACCTTTTATTAGGATTGGGTATTGTGCACCAGGTCTTGTAGGTTTTTTCAGTGTCTTTGTATCTCGCAGCCCTCCTCTTTCGCTCTCTCTACCATACATTATGTCCCTAAAGCTGGCTGTCTCTTTTCCACTCTCCCCGTCTTGTTCCTTACAGGCATGTTCTCTTTGTTCTCTTTCTTCTGTTCTTTCCCTCTTCCTGCTTAGCTGTTTTTCTAGTTTTTTTTTATTTCTCTCTCTACTTCCCCACTTTTTATTTCAATATCAGTGATCATATATCCGTCCAGGGATTCCTCATCTTCCTCCTTTCTCACATACATTTTTTCCAAGGCCTCTCTCAATCCTTTATAGAAATTAAACTTTTTCCCTGGGTTCCTCCCTGTTTCTTGTTATTTTCCCCCTGTCCTTTCCAGGTCATTTTCTCTTCTCTGAGTGGATGCAGCAGAAATGTCCCTCTCATTTTCCAACTCTACTTCTCCCTTTATCTTCACCACCCCAGAAACCAAGGGATATTGCCTGCTGGTGTATGGCGGGGTGTTACAGGAGGGGGTCGCAGTTTCGGAGCGATCCACTAGGTGTCCTCCTCACTCACAGTCTGGACTTATCATGATCCTATTGGTGTCACCTGTGTCTACCTGTTCACCTGTGTATTTATGCCCTCAATACCCTGTGTTCCCTTGCTCAGTTTTCTCTGCTAGTTTCTCTATGCTCAGCAGTACTAATCAGTGTCTGATCGGAGAAGTATGTACAGGTACTCGAGAAGTGTTCTCCCTGTTTCTTTATTATAGTAGTTACTATTCCGTATTTTGGCTGTCAGACTGTTTTTGGAGACTTATTTGCTCCACCTTTCTTTTATCGTGTTAAGTCTGTTATTTTGTATCCTGGCTTCAGGACCACCAGTAAAGATCCTTGTTACACCATCTCCGCCTACTGCCTACTGTCTATCCTGCACCGCACCTGGGTCACACCTCACACCAACCCTTATAGCGAGGGTCCCGTGGACAATTTTACTTTCTTTCCACTTGTTTTTTCATCATCCTTCTTCAACATGTTTCTAGTTTCCCGTAAGTTTTTCAGCAGTATTTCTCCTTCTGCTTTAAACATTTTCAGTACCTCTTTTTCTCTTTCTATTTTGGCCTTTCTTTTCTTTCATGTGTCATTTGTTTCATAATTTTTTATTAGTGTTTTAATTTCCTCACACACCGAGACGTCAAACGTTCCTCCTTCTGGCCATTTGGTGCCCATCTTTTTGGTGCGCTGTTCCCATATATTTTTAGATCTTTATCAGCTCATCTTTGCACAGAGGTAGCTGGCCCTTAACATTTCTACAGCTGTTTTATTCATTTCTGCTGTCTTAATTGTATTTATTTATTTCACCTTTATTTAACCAGGTAAGCCAGTTGAGAACAAGTTCTCATTTACAACTGCGACCTGGCCAAGATAAAGCAAAGCAGTGTGAAAAAAACAACAACACAAATTTTTTTGTAAACATTTTAAAGGGGGTAGATCAGCTTTAATATTTCAGATAGATTGCAACTTTCATCAATGTAATTGCTTGCATCACTTCCAATTTCCCATATGTTTTTTTTCTCGCAAATATATATATACATATATATATACATACATCCATACACACACACATATCCTTTTTTAAATTATATTTCCCTTCATTACTTTCCAACCCCACCACACCTTCCCCAATTGGAGTAAACTAGTGAACAACAATGCTTAGGCCTCTACTTCCAGCCCATACATACTATATACATTTTATGGACACAATCAAATTCTACAATAATTATATTTTGTTTGTTTTTACTCCTGAACTTCCTCCAATCATTTTCATGATGTCCATCTGGTTTGCTTCTATATGCCATATTTTTCTAACTGTGCTCTTTCACAAAAACTCTCAACCTATAACCTATATACTTATTATGGACACAGTATGCTTTACATTAGTTATCTTGTTGTTATTAGATGTTGTTATTAGTCCCATCCTTCAGCTCCATTCAACAACTCCCATCTATCTCGTAATACCATCCATATTGGATTTCTATTTGCCATATATTTTTCACCTGTACTGTGATGTTTTACAAAAGTTCTGAACCTTTCTATTCTCATTGTTTCTACAGATCATGAATTGAATATAATTTTTTTTGCTAAAAGTATTATTATATTATTGATCGATTGACTATGACTTTTCAGATCACCCAGTAGTGCTATCTGCAGGGTTAGCTCCAGGTAAATATTGCAATCCTTTGGCCATTCCTGGACCTGTGTCCAAAAACAACACATAGTTACATATGGGATAAACAAAACATACAGTCAAAAACACAATAGAAAATCTATATACAGTGTGTGCAAATGTAGTAGGTTATGGAGGTTAGGCAATAAATAGGTCATAGTGCAACATCATTACAATTTAGTAGTAACACTGGAGTGATAGATGTGCAGAAAATGATGTGAAAATAGAGATACTGGGGTGCAAATGAGCAAAATAAATAACAATATGGGGATGAGGTAGTTGGGTGGGCTAATTACAGATGGGCTATGTACAGGTGCAGTGATCGGTAAGCTGCTCTGACAACTGATGCTTAAAGTTAGTGAGGGAGATAAGAGTCTCCAGCTTCAGAGATTTTTGCAGTTCATTCCAGTCATTGGCAGCAAAGAACTGGAAGGAATGGCGGCCAAAGGAGGTGTTGGCTTTGGGGATGACCAGTGAGATATACCTGCTGGAGCGCATACTACGGGTAGGTGTTGCTATGGTGACCAATGAGCTAAGATAAGGCGGGGATTTGCCTAGCAGTGATTTATAGATGACCTGGAGTCAGTGGGTTTGGCGACGAATATGTAGTGAGGGCCAGCCAATGAGAGCGTACAGGTCACAATGGAGGGTAGTATATGGGGCTTTGGTTACAAAAATGATGGCACTGTGATAGACTACATCCAATTTGCTGAGTAGAGTGTTGGAGGCTATTTTGTAAATGACATCGCCGAAGTCAAGGAACGGTAGGATAGTCAGTTTTACGAGGGCATGTTTGGCAGCATGACTGAAGGAGGCTTTGTTGCCAAATAAGAAGCCGATTCTAGATTTAACTTTGGAGTGGATATGCTTAATGTGAGTCTGGAAGGAGAGTTCATGGTCTAACCAGACACCTAGGTATTTGTTGTTGTCCACATATTCTAAGTCAGACCCGCCGAGAGTAGTGATTCTAGTCGGGCGGGCGGGTGCAAGCAGCATTCAATTGGCCCGAGAATTGAACCCTGTGGCACCCCCATAGAGACTGCCAGAGGTCCAGACAACAGGCCCTCCGATTTGACACATTGAACTCTATCTGAAAAGTAGTTGGTCATTTGAGAAACCAAGGCTATTTAGTCTGCCAATAAGAATGCAGTGATTGACAGAGTCGAAAGCCTTGGCCAGGTCGATGAAGACGGCTGCACAGTACTGTCTTTTATCGATCACGGTTATAATATTGTTTAGGACCTTGAGCGTGGCTGAGGTGCACCCATGACTGGCTCGAAAACCAGATTGCATAGCGGAGAAGGTACAGTGGGATTCTAAATCACCGACCATTTCGAATCCCACTGTACCTTCTCCGCTATGCAATCTGGTTTCCGAGCCGGTCATGGGTGCACCTCAGCCACGCTCAAGGTCCTAAACAATATTATAACCGTGATCGATAAAAGACAGACTAAATAGCCTTGGTTTCTCAAATGACCAACTACTTCTCAGATAGAGTTCAATGTGTCAAATCGGAGGGCCTGTTGTCTGGACCTCTGGTGTCTCTATGGGGGTGCCACAGGGTTCAATTCTCGGGCCGACTCTGTTAAATTGGCTTTCAAATACTTTCGAAAGGCAGGGCAGGATGGATATAGGTCTGTAACAGTTTGGATCTAGAGTGTCACCCCCTTTGAAAAGGGGGATGACCGCGGCAGCTTTCCAATCTCTGGGGATCTCAGACGATAGGAAAAGAGGTTGAACAGGCTAGTAATAGGGGTTGCGACAATTTCGGCGGCTAATTTTAGAAAGAAAGGGTCCAAATTTTGTAGCCCAGCTGATTTGTAGGGGTACAGATTTTGCAGCTCTTTCAGAACATCAACTATTTGAATTTGGGTGAGGAAGAAGGGGGGGGGGGGGGGGGGGGGGGGGGCATGGGCAAGTTGCAGCTGAGGGTGCAGAGCTGGTGGCCGGGGTAGGGGTAGCCAGATGGAAAGCAAGGCCAGCCGTAGCAAAATGCTTGTTGAAATTCTCGATTATCGTAGATTTATCGGTGGTGACAGGGTTTCGTAGCCTCAGTGCAGTGGGCAGCTGGGAGGAGGTGCTCTTATTCTCCATGGACTTTACAGTGTCCCAAAACTTTTTGGAGTTAGTGCTACAGGATGCAGATTTCTGTTTGAAAAAGCTAGCCTTTGATTTCCTAACTGATTATGTATATTGGTTCCTGACTTTCCTGAAAAGTTGCATATCGCGGGGGCTGTTCGATGCTAATGCAGTACGCATTATGTTTTTGTGCTGGTCAAGGGCATGCTTATTTAAGATGGAGAGGAAAGCACTTTTAAAGAACAACCAGGCATCCTCTACTGACGGAATGAGGATACCCGGGCCAGGTCAATTAGAAAGGCCTGCTAACTGAAGTGTTTTAGGGAGCGTTTGACAGTGATGAGGGGTGATCCTTTGACCGCGGACCCATTACGGACGCAGGCAATGAGGTAATGATCGCTGAGATCCTGGTTGAAGACAGCGGAGGTGTATTTAGAGGGTAAATTAGTCAGGATGATATCTATGAGGGTGCCCATGTTTACAGATTTAGGGTTGTACCTGGTAGGTTCCTTGATAATTTGTGTGAGATTGAGGGCATCTAGTTTAGATTGTAGGACGGCCGGGGTGTTAAGCATATCCCAGTTTAGGTCACCAAGCAGTACGAACTCTGAGGATAGATGGGGGCAATCAATTCACATATGGTGTACAGGGCACAGCTGGGGGCTGAGGGGGGTCTGTAGCAAGCAGCAACAGTGAGAGACTTATTTCTGGATTTTTAGAAGTAGAAGCTCAAACTGTTTGGGCACAGACCTGGGTAGTATGATAGAGCTCTGCAGGCTATCTCTACAGTAGATTGCAACTCCGCCCCCTTTGGCAGTTCTATCTAGACGGAAAATGTTGTAGTTGGGTATGGACATTTCTGAATTTTTGGTGGCCTTCCTAAGCCAGTATTCAGACACTGCAAGAACATCAGGGTTGGCGGAATGTGCTAACGCAGTGAGTAACTCAAACTTATGGAGGAGGCTTCTGATGTTAACATGCAAAAGACCAAGGCTTTTACAGTTACAGAAGTCAACAAATGATAGCGCCTGGGGAGTAGGAGTGATACTGGGGGCTACAGGGCCTGGGTTAGCCTCTACATCACCAGAGGAACAGAGGAGGAATAGAATAAGGATACGGCTAAAGGCTTTAAGAACTGGTCTTCTAGTGCGTTGGGTACAGAGAATAAAAGGGGCAGATTTCCGGGCATTGTAGAATAGATTCAGGGCATTATGTACAGACAAGGATATGGAAGGATATGAGTACAGTGGAGGTAAACCTAAGCGTTGGGTAACGATGAAAGAGATAGCATCACTGGAGGCACCGATTGAGCCGGTCTCCGCGTGTATGTGGGGTGGGACAAAGGAGCTATCTGAGGCAGGTTGAGCGGGACTGGGGGCTCTACAGTGAAATTGTACAATAAGAACTTACCGAAACAGCAATATGCAAGGCATATTGACACGGGAGAGAGGCATAAAGCAATCAAAGGTGTTAATCGAGAGAGCTAAGACAACAGCTGGTAATGGCGATGAAAGTTTGGGCTGATGCTAAACAGATAAACAGGATGGGGTACCGTATAAAGGAATAGTCCAGCAGGCATCAGCTGTGTAGCTGAGTGATCATAAGGTCCAGTGAACAGCAATAGGTAAGTCCGGGAGCAGTTCAGTGGCTGCTACGGCACAGGCGAGCATGAGGCACGACTGTTGATTGCGTGTGCTAGCGGGCCGGGGCTAGCAGATGGATCCTCGTGGTCATCGCAACAGGAAACCTGTTGAAACAACATCAGACAATTACGTTCGCAGGGGTGAGGTGGGTTGCAGGAAAGTATATTTAGTTAAAGGATGGAAAGTGAGATTGAGAAATATATACGAAAAAGACAAAAAAAACTAAAAAAACAGGCTATTTACACGAGGACACTACAGACTGCACTGCTACGCCATCTTGGGGACCTTCCTGTCAGTCCCAAGTTCCACCCCTTTTTGCCTTCCTGTAATATCTGTATTATTATTTTTCCCTAGTTTATTTTTATCCTGTTATTCACTTTTCCTATTGGTAATTTGTCCACAATCTTGATTCTCCTAGACTTTTTTCTCAGTTATTGTAAATGTGTGGGCTCGTTTTTCACTTTTATGTGACGTTCCAGGAGAGGTGTGCAACCCCTTCTCCATCAGAGACAGAAGCTTTCACACTTTCTTTATGTCTCTCCCACAAACAACCTACAAATTCAGCCCTTTTCCTGATTCAATTCCTCAACACAATAAAGCGGTATCCACAGAACTTTTGCCTACCCGTGCAGCCCCCTAGTGATACACTTCCTCAACACACTAGAGCGGTATCCGCAGGACTTCTTTTTTTCTGACCACCTCAAACAGATTTGCTCACGCCGAAATGCATCAGACAGAATGATCAGCAGGATGAACAGATGAATCAGATGATTTGAACAAATGCACCAGCTGAACAACTGAGTGACCCCAATGAATTGAATGCCGAACAGACTGATTGAATAAGATGAACGGGTTGCATTCGCAACTCGAATAGGTTGAACAAAACAGGTCTGGACAAAACGAATAGATAAAACAACCGGATCAAACAGATTGATCAAACTCATCAAATGAACAACCTGAATGAAACAGGTGAACAGTCCCACTTAACCGAACTGAATGAAACAAAATCGTACAAGCAAACTATCCACCCGCATGAGCTGAGCAGATCTACTTCTACCTAGGCTTTTTCTACTTATTGCAACACAAAGCTTTTAATTCCTTCATTATTTTGCATGCATTTTGAATTCAAAAGCTCCCAGTTTATATTTTTCTAGTTCTTGAATTTGGAGAGACCTACTTGGTGTCCTGCTGCTGAGGCCAGGCCCCAGAGCGAACCCCACAAACTCTATACTATCAAGCAAGAACTTTGCTTACCTTTTTTAGTGGCCACTTGTTTGTGCAGTTCGCCCAAGCCGTCCACAGCCGCAGGTTTTCACCGTTTCTGGTCCCTTATTTCCAATCCTTTTCGTGTCGGCAAGATGTGTCATGGAAATACTTCTCAAGACACTGGAGTTGTGAATTCTGTATAGACTTTATTACAAAGTAACAAGCCAAGCTGGTCCATGGAGCAACTGCCCATCCTGACTCGGAGCTCTCCTTTTATACAGTTTCATTCTTACACAACATACATAGTCACTCCTCTTTATGTAAATGATTGACATATTTTAGTTCCACGCCACTATTGTTTCCAAAGTGGTTTCTGTCTAGGTGGGGTTTCCCCTCCCCTTGGACACATAATTCAGTTATATTGGTGGCGTTATACTAGCAGTATCATAAAACATAATATGAGTACATTCTTAAAGATTTTTAGATTACAGGGTGTGCTGACTGTCATTACTATCCAGGCATGCATCAATCATGCTTTATTCTGTTTTTCCCTTCTCCTATACAAAAAGGTGTGGTTACAGGTTTCCCTTCAGCCCATAATGATTCTGTTATTCCATCTCAACATTTCATCATATACGTACTGGAAAATTACCCATACATACAGTATGAAAAACACTACAAAGTGAGTTAGCATGAGGTCATGTGGAAATGTGATCGTTCACTAATGTGTATATTGTTGTAATGCTTGGATCAGACTTGTTTGCTTGAACATGACAAACTGAAAAATTACCCCCCAAAGAAGTCACCCGCTGTACCAAAGGGACACAGACTCCTGTTGAAAAAGTTCCAGTTGTTTTGCTTACTTTGCTGACAATGCAGCACTTTGCTGACAATGCAGCACTTCAAAAAAATTAAGAACGGAAAAGTGGTGCGTGCATATGTATTCACCCCCTTCGCTATGAAGCCCCTAAATAAGATCTGGTGCAACCAATTACCTTCATAAGTCACATCATTATTTAAATAAAGTCCACCTGTGTGCAATCTAAGTGTCACATGATCTGTCACATGATCTTAGTATATATACACCTGTTCTGAAAGGCCCCAGAGTCTGCAACACCACTAAGCAAGGGGCACCACCAAGCAAGTGGCACCATGATGACCAAGGAGCTCTCCAAACAGGTCAGGGACAAAGTTGTGGAGAAGTAGAGATCAGGGTTGGGTCTTCAAAATATATCAGAAACGGAACATTCCACGGAGCACCATTATATCCATTATAAAAAAATTGAAAGATAATGGCACAACAACAAACAAGAGAGGGCCGCCCACCAAATCTCACAGACCAGGCAAGGAGGGAATTAATCAGAGAGGCAACAGAGAGACCAAAGATAACCCTGAAGGAGCTGCAAAGCTCCACAGCTGAGATTGGAGTATCTGTCCATAGGACCACTTTAAGCCGTACACTCCACAGAGCTGGGCTTTACAGAAGAGTGGCCAGAAAAAAGCCATTGCTTAAAGAACAAAATAAGCAAACACATTTGGTGTTCGCCAAAAGTTATGTGGGAGACTCCCCAAACATTTGGAAGAAGGTACTCTGGTCAGATGAGACTAAAATTTAGCTTTTTGGCGATCAAGGAAAACGCTGTCGGGCGCAAACCCAACACCTCTCATCACCCCGGAAACCTGTTTCAGTCTTCCAGAGATTTGAGACTGGGACGGAGGTTCACCTTCCAGCAGGAAAATGACCCTAAGCATACTGCTAAAGCAACACTCGAGTGGTTTACGGGGAAACATTTAAATGTCTTGTAAAGGCCTAGTCAAAGCCCAGACCTCAATCCAATTGATAATATGTGGTATAACTTAAAGATTGCTGTACTCCAGCAGAACCCATCCAACTTGAAGGAGCTGGAGCAGTTTTGCCTTGAAGAATGGGCAAAAATCCCAGTGGCTAAATGTGCCAAGCTTATAGACAGATACCCCAAGAGACTTGCAGCTGTAATTGCTGCAAAAGGTGGCTCTACAAAGTATTGACTTTGGGGGGTTTGAATTGTTATACACACTCACGTTTTCTGTTTTTTTTGTCTTATTTCTTGTTTGTTTCACAAGAAAAAAATATTTTGCATCTTCAAAGTGGTAGGCATGTTTTGTAAATCAAATGATACAAACCCACAAAAAATCCATTTTAATTCCAGGTTGTAAGGCAACAAAATAGGACAAATCCCAAGGGGGGTGAATACTTTCGCAAGCCTCTGTATGTCACCCTGGCCAGTCGTTCCAAACACATCCTTTCTTTGTAAAAAATCCTAGAGCGCAAAATGCCGACAAATGGGAAGATAAAATGAAGTGCCAGAGGAGATACAGTATAAGCTTTCCCTGAGCAAAAGATACAATGTATTTCATTATATTGTATTGAATTTATTTTGTCTTGCCTAGTATGTTTTCATCTGAATTATCTAATGTCAACTTAGTATCTAGTTCATTCAACTGTTCATTTCAACATTAACTCCTCCTAGAGTTCACAGACTAGACATACAAAACATGTTTGCATTCAGCTATGCCGTATATTTGGTGTATTTTTATTCAATGTTTTTATGCTATATCAGTCTGATTATCAAGCTGTCAACCGTTGCTTGAACCAGGCAGCATAACGAACACATCAGAAACTTCAAACGAAACCATGGGCTGGACCGTTTATAGGCAAGAGGCATACCTTTTATTGACTTAGCCAAATGAGACATACTGTAAGTATAGCTAAAATAGCTAGTTGTAGTTCACGATCTTCTTGCAATATGTGATATGAGTAATAGGCATTATTGTTCAGTTTTCAATAATAATGTAAAAACATAGTACACTGCCACCTTTGTAGCGTGTGCCACAATAAGTTGTGAATTCTGAAAATGGCATTTTACTTTATTTTGCGTTGCAAGTGAACAATGTTTTTATTTGTTATTAAGAGCACCCACACTTAAGTCATCATTTGCGGGCCCATTTGAATAAAGAAATACATCTGTATTCAAAGTTACAATAATGAAGGGCCATTCAGAGAAAATCTGCAAACGTAATCATATATACCATTATGAGGCACAATTTCAAAAGATAACTGTGGGTTATTAGCATCTAATCAAATACTCTTCCTGGATCTCAGTCAGTACACACAGTGTATCCCCTAATAACAGAAACACCACAGGGGGAAAACAAGCTGCCATGTCGCTTTTAAACCCATTACCAAGTGAAATGCATACATTTTGATCACTGCACCTACTTAAAAAGCCTAAGTACACCAGAATAATATACAAGCTCCAAGCGCAGAGATCTGATGCTGCAGTTTGTCCAATAATTCATAGGATATCAAGGCAGTGAGTATACCAAAGAGCAGACAAAGTAATGGAAGCTATGCAACTGAAGGAGGGGAGGGAAGAAAGCAAAATGTCACAATTATTTTTACACATGTATATCTTTATCTTTTTTTATAAATAATAAATATTCATTATGTTGTGTTAAATCAGGTTCATATATACAGTGGGGAGAACAAGTATTTGATACACTGCCGATTTTGCAGGTTTTCTTACTTACAAAGCATGTAGAGGTCTGTAATTTTTATCATAGGTACACTTCAACTGTGAGAGACGGAATCTTAAACAAAAATCCAGAAAATCACATTGTATGATTTTTAAGTAATTCATTTGCATTTTATTGCATGACATAAGCATTTGATACATCAGAAAAGCAGAACTTAATATTTGGTACAGAAACCTTTGTTTGCAATTACAGAGATCATACGTTTCCTGTAGGTCTTGACCAGGTTTGCACACACTGCAGCAGGGATTTTGGCCGACTCCTCCATACAGACCTTCTCCAGATCCTTCAGGTTTCGGGGCTGTCGCTGGGCAATACGGACATTCAGCTCCCTCCAAAGATTTTCTATTGGGTTCAGGTCTGGAGACTGGCTAGGCCACTCCAGGACCTTGAGATGCTTCTTACGGAGCCACTTAGTTGCCCTGGCTGTGTGTTTCGGGTCGTTGTCATGCTGGAAGACCCAGCTACGACCCATCTTCAATGCTCTTACTGAGGGAAGGAGGTTGTTGGCCAAGATCTCGCTATACATGGCCCCATCCATCCTCCCCTCAATACGGTACAGTCGTCCTGTCCCCTTTGCAGAAAAGCATCCCCAAAGAATGATGTTTCCACCTCCATGCTTCACGGTTGGGATGGTGTTCTTGGGGTTGTACTCATCCTTCTTCTTCCTCCAAACACGGAGAGTGGAGTTTAGACCAAAAAGCTCTATTTTTGTCTCATCAGACCACATGACCTTCTCCTATTCCTCCTCTGGATCATCCAGATGGTCATTGGCAAACTTCAGACGGGCCTGGACATGCGCTGGCTTGAGCAGGGGGACCTTGCGTGCGCTGCAGGATTTTAATCCATGACGGCGTAGTGTGTTACTAATGGTTTTCTTTGAGACTGTGGTCCCAGCTCTCTTCAGGTCATTGACCAGGTCCTGCCGTGTAGTTCTGGGCTGATCCCTCACCTTCCTCATGATCATTGATGCCCCACGAGGTGTGATCTTGCATGGAGCCCCAGACCGAGGGTGATTGACCGTCATCTTGAACTTCTTCCATTTTCTAATAATTGCGCCAACAGTTGTTGCCTTCTCACCAAGCTGCTTGCCTATTGTCCTGTAGCCCATCCCAGCCTTGTGCAGGTCTACAATTTTATCCCTGATGTCCTTACACAGCTCTCTGGTCTTGGCCATTGTGGAGAGGTTGGATTGAGTGTGTGGACAGGTGTCTTTTATACAGGTAACAAGTTCAAACAGGTGCAGTTAATACAGGTAATGAATGGAGAACAGGAGAGCTTCTTAAAGAAAAACTAACAGGTCTGTGAGAGCCGGAATTCTTACTGGTTGGTAGGTGATCAAATACTTATGTCATGCAATAAAATGCCAATTAATTACTTAAAAATCATACAATGTCATTTTATGGATTTTTGTTTTAGATTCCGTCTCTCACAGTTGAAGTTGACCTCTACATGCTTTGTAAGTAGGAAAACCTGCAAAATCGGCAGTGTATCAAATACTTGTTCTCCCCACTGTATATTGTCTATATACTATAATTATAATGCATGGAGAAAATAATACATTTTATGTTTCCTCCTTTAACTTGTGAGGTATTGTTCTGCCAACTCAATCACAACAGACCTTTCCCCCAAAAGTATTCAAAGTTGATATTTGTTTAATTGTTCTGTAAAATCTGTAGACATTTTCATTGTGCATTTGGGGAAGAAGCACTCTCTAAAATATTTGGTAAAATTCCATCTTTCTATGACCTTCAACCTCAGTCTGCCAATATTATTCACCTCCAGCTGTCTAAGTTCTTGTGTTTTGGTGCCAGTTTTCTTAAGTGGTCACTCTATGGGCAGAGACTGTTGACCATAAATGCTATGTCCTTCATTTGATTGGGCTAGGTGCACCAAGAATTTGCTTGCCCTTTTTTCAGTAGGCAGTAGAAGAAGAAACCTTCCAATTTCTGCCCTGCATGTGTGGTTTGTGGAATTTCTGTGTACATTTAGAATGTTTTTACAAAATTCCAGGTGGAGTTTTCCTGTGGGTGTATTGTCCCATGATGTATATTTTGACTGTAATAGTGGGACCCATATTTCACTGCCATACACAAGGATTGGTTGGATAATGGAGTCAAATATTTTAAGACAGAATTTTATAGGTTGCGTATTGTTTTCTTTATTGAGTAGTATGCTCTCCTTGCTTTCTCTGCCAGAGTTTTGATACCCGACGTTGAAACACCCTAATGTGTTGATGTTAAGACCGAGGTAGGTATAATTTTGACCTCTCTTAGGGTGAAGTGGTATTTATTTCCTTGAGATCTGGCTTTCTTTTGGAAAAGCATAATTTTTTGCTCATGTTCACTGTCAGTGCCGAGTTTTGGCAGTAGGCATCTAACACTGACAGGCTATGCTGTAACTCCTGTTCTGTTGGAGACAACAAGACCAGGGGTCTCATTTGTCATTATTGCATAGAAACTATTCTAAAATACTACTTACGAATGGAATTTAGAATATTCGTACGCATTGAAAAAGTGATAAATATAAATTGTTCTCAGTCTCAGTGCTCGTACAAGACCTTGGCTATTTGCATTTCGAAACGTCCCTAATTAACCATATATGTTCACAATCATCCCTTTAATTTATAACCTCTTCAATATAAAGTCCCCTGTTTAGGGGACCGGCATGGTTCTGGTACCAGTTCCGACCTACATTTTCACTTATAAATCGATCTGTGGACACCGTAGATTGAAATGCTTGCATTGAGCGCCTGATTCTCAAGGACACAGGAGTATGTCTCTTCTGCCTGTATGAAGCAGGATGTGAAATCTGACACCCCTTGAAGCTGGGATGTCCCTCCAACCATTTAATTTGCTCTTCTGACTCTCCATCAACTCCATCAATTTAGCATATTCAGAGATCGATTCATAGCCAGTAATCTAAAATAATTCATACATTTTAAACAGAAAACACTTTGTTTGTCATAGACGGACAATATTAATATGAGATGAAAGGTGAAATCTTATAGGTAGTCGTTTTATACTATTCTATATTTATTTAAAAAATGTCATTTCAAGCCTTTTCATATTTTTATCATATTTGTACTTGAGCTTGTGTCCTCAAAAATGACTACACCTCAGCAATATATAACAATTTTGACCAGAAAGGTGAGATTTTAACCTTTCTTGAAGTATGCAGCATTACTACAGTAGTTACTGTTTATTTGTATTTCTATTTATTATGCATTAGCTGCTGCCTTCCTGGGGTCCAGCAAAATCAAGGCAGCTTATACAATTTTTTTAACATTACAATACATTCACAGATTTCACAACACACTGTGTGCCCTCAGGTCCCTACTCCACCACTACCACATACAGTGAGGGAAAAAAGTATTTGATCCCCTGCTGATTTTGTACGTTTGCACACTGACAAAGAAATTATCAGTCTATAATTTTAATGGTAGGTTTATTTGAACAGTGAGAGACAGAATAACAACAGAAAAAGGGAAATAAGTATTTGACCCCCTCTCAATCAGAAGGATTTCTGGCTCCCAGGTGTCTTTTATACAGGTAACGAGCTGAGATTAGGAGCACACTCTTAAATGGAGTGCTCCTAATCTCAGCTTGTTACCTGTATAAAAGACACCTGTCCACAGAAGCAATCAATCAATCAGATTCCAAACTCTCCACCATGGCTAAGACCAAAGAGCTCTCCAAGGATGTCAGGGACAAGATTGTAGACCTACACAAGACTGGAATGGGCTACAAGACCATCGCCAAGCAGCTTGGTGAGAAGGTGACAACAGTTGGTGCGATTATTCGCAAATGGAAGAAACACAAAAGACCTGTCAATCTCCCTCGGCCTGGGGCTCCATGCAAGATCTCACCTCGTGGAGTTGCAATGATCATGAGAACAGTGAGGAATCAGCCCAGAACTACACGGGAGAATCTTGTCAATGATCTCAAGGCAGCTGGGACCATAGTCACCAAGAAAACAATTGGTAACACAATACGCCGTGAAGGACTGAAATCCTGCAGTGCTGCAAGGTCCCCCTGCTCAAGAAAGCACATATACATGCTCGTCTGAAGTTTGCCTAAGAACATCTGAATGATTCAGAGGAGAACTGGGTGAAAGTGTTGTGGTCAGATGAGACCAAAATGGAGCTCTTTGGCATCAACTCAACTCGCCGTGTTTGGAGGAGGAGGAATGCTGCCTATGACCCCAAGAACACCATCCCCACCGTCAAACATGGAGGTGGAAACATTATGCTTTGGGGGTGTTTTTCTGCTAAGGGGACAGGACAACTTCACCGCATCAAAGGGATGATGGACGGGGCCATGTACCGTCAAATCTTGGGTGAGAACCTCTTTCCCAGGGCATTGAAAATGGGTCGTGGATGGGTATTCCAGCATGACAATGACCCAAAACACACTGCCAAGGCGGCAAAGGAGTGGCTCAAGAAGAAGCACATTAAGGTCCTGGAGTGGCCTAGCCAGTCTCCAGACCTTAATCCCATAGAAAATCTGTGGAGGGAGCTGAAGGTTTGAGTTGCCAAACGTCAGCCTCGAAACCTTAATGACTTGGAGAAGATCTGCAAAGAGGAGTGGGACAAAATCCCTCCTGAGATGTGTGCAAACCTGGTGGCCAACTACAAGAAACATCTGACCTCTGTGATTGCCAACAAGGGTTTTGCCACCAAGTACTAAGTAATGTTTTGCAGAGGGGTCAAATACTTATTTCCCTCATTAAAATGCAAATCAATTTATAACATTTTTGACATACGTTTTTCTGGATTTTTTTTGTTGTTATTCTGTCACTCACTGTTCAAATAAGCCTGCCATTAAAATTATAGACTGATCATTTCTTTGTCAGTGGGAAAACGTACAAAATCAGCAGGGGATCAAATACTTTTTTCCCTCACTGTATCTACAGTACAAAATGTGTATGTGTGTGTATAGTGTGTATGTTATTGTGTGTGTGTATGCATGTGTCTGTGCCTATGTTTGTGTTGCTTCACAGTCCCCGCTGATCCATAAGGTGTATTTCTATGTTTTTTAAATCTAATTTTACTACTTGCATCAGTTGGCCCTCTGATGATAAATAATTACTTTTGGGGAGTACGTAGATTACATTTTTGATTACCTTTAGTTACATTTAAGAGTTTTAAAGCCTGTGGGGAATATACAACGCTGTACCATGAAATACAACGGCGCTACCAAAAAATGCTACGATAATTTAATTGCTAATCTGGGTGACCCCTCGCCCCTGTGTTAAGAAATTTGTTTTATTTGACACATTTGAACATTTATTTTCATTGTACATTGATTTAATAACGTTGTAGGTTCTTCCTCCAATTCCACTTTAGAGTTTGAGGAATAGATCTTTATGCCAGATGGAATCCAATTCCTTTACAAAGTCAATAAAGCAGGCAAATATTTTACCCTTGGTGGGTTGATAAACATGTTTTTTTGATAGTATCTGTGGCCACAGCCTGAGTTTTTCACACACACCCTGCCACCCGCTCCTCCGGAAACCACTTTCTCAAAGCTGAGGATCCTTGTTCTGATCATGTGTTATTTTACTGACACATTGTTTTTCTAACTTAGCTGCTGCTCACACTCCCCCTCCCTTCACATTTTGCTCTTTACTCACACTCTCACCCACTCACCCTGAACCATGATGATGTAGCCTATGTCTCTGCCTCATATTTCTGAACAGCTGAAATAAAAATCCTTTGGCGATTTGAACAAACATTCAAAAACATATAAAAGATGAAGGCTGTCTGTTGTAACTGATATTGCAGTTGCACAAGCAGGAAGCAGTCCCTACACTTTTGAGCAAAACAGTCAGCATTTTGTGTGATGATGTAGGCTAGTCTTTATAGTTACTGCCATATCGTAGTTCCTGAAAAAAGAACACTACTTGACTGCCTATCTGCCTCCTTAGCCAATGTTTGCAATGATGATGAAAGAAGAACATTCAATTGCTAATTAGACTGCGTGTCTGTGTCTTGCTGCGTTCCACCTCTGGGCAGCCGAACATTCTGCGCACATGCGCATAAATATCCATATTTTTAGCCTGGGCAAATTGGGATACAGAAACTCTGTAGCCATAGCCACTCAGTTTTTGATAAGGGTAGATGTGATCAGATGTTCTATTTTTTGGTAGGAAGCCAATTTGACATGGGCTTAAAACACTGTTTTTGTTAAGGAAGGTCTGTATCCTCTTAATAATTATGCTGCAGAAAACCTTCCCTAGATTACTGGTCACACAGATACCGCAATAATTAATAGGGTTGAATTTGTCAATTTAATATTGCTGTTATTTTGCCTTTATTCCATATTTCTGGAAAGTATCCTACATTCAGCACTAAATTGAAGAGCTTTAGTATGGCTTCCTGCAGCTTAAGGCTGCTTTTCTTCAGCATCTCAGTGCAGATACTCAAATCAAATCAAATGTTATTGGTCACATACACATATTTAGCATATGTTATTGTGGGTGTAGCAAAATGCTTGTATTCCTAGCTCCAACAGTGTGGTAGTATCTAACAATTCACAACAAAACACACAAAAGTAAAGCAAAGAAATTGAATTAAGAAATATATAAATATTAGATTGAGCAATGTCGGAGTGGCATTGACTAAATTACAGTAGAATAGAATACAGTGTATACATATGAGATAAGTAAAGCAGTATGTAAACATTATTAAAATGACTATTGTTCCATTATTAAAGTGGACAGTGATTCCAAGTCTATGTATATAGGGCATCAGCCTCTAAGGTGCAGGGTTGCGTAACCGGGTGGAAGCCGCCTAGTGATGGCTATTTAACAGTCTGATGGCCTTGAGATAGAAGCTGTTTTTCAGTCTCTTGGTCCCAGCTTTGAGGCACCTGTACTGACCTCGCCTTCTGGATGATGGTGGGGTGAACAGGCCGTGGCTCGGGTGGTTTATGTCCTTGATTATCTGTTTGGCCTTCCTGTGACATCAGGTACTGTATGTGTCCTGGAGGGCAGGTAGTTTGCACCTCTGGAGAGCCCTGCAGTTGCGGGCGGTGCAGTTGCCGTACCAGGCGGTGATATAGCCTGACAGGATGCTCTCAATTGCGCATCTGTAAAAGTTTGTGAGGGTTTTAGGAGCGCTGTTGCGCCTTCTTCACCACACTGTCTGTGTGGGTGGACCATTTCAGATCGTCAGTGATGTGTACGCCGATGAACTTGAAGCTTTCCACCATCTCCTCTGCTGTTTCCTGAAGTCCATGATCAGCTCCTTTGTTTTGTTGACGTTGAGTGAGAGGTTATTTTCCTGGCACCACTCTCCCAGGGCCCTCACCTCCTCCCTGTAGGCTGTCTCGTCACTGTTGGTAATCAGGCCTACTACTGTTGTGTCGTCTGCAAACTTGATTATTGAGTTGGAGGCGTAAGTGGCCACGCAGTCATGGGTGAACAGGGAGTACAGGAGGGGGCTGAGCACACACCCTTGTGGGGCCCCTGTGTTGAGGATCAGTGAAGTGGAGGTGTTGTTTCCTTCCTTCACCACCTGGGGGCGGCCTCTCAAAGCACTTCATGATTACAGAAGTGAGTGCTACGGGGCGATAGTCATTTAGTTCAGTTACCTTTGCTTTCTTGGGTACAGGAACAATGGTGGACATCTTGAAGCAAGTGGGGACAGCAGACTGGGATAGGGAGAGATTGAATATGTCCGTAAACACTCCAGCCAGCTGGTCTGCACATGGTCCGGCAGCATTGCGTGGGTTAACATGCTTAAATGTCTTACTCACGTCGGCACGAAGAAGGAGAGCCCACAGTCCTTGGTAGCGGGCCACATCGGTGGCACTGTGTTATCCTCAAAGCGGGCGAAGAAGGTGTTTAGCTTGTCAGGAACCAAGACGTCGGTGTCCGCGACGTGGCTGGTTTTCCCTTTGTAGTCCGTGATTGTCTGTAGACCCTGCCACATACGGCTTGTGTCTGAGCTGTTGAATTGTGACTCCACTTTGTCTCTGTACTGATGTTTGCCTGTTTGATTGCCTTACTGAGGGAATAACTACAATATTTGTATTCGGCCATATGCCCAGTCACCTTGCCATGGTTAAATGTGGTGGTTCGCGCTTTCAGTTTTGCGCGAATGCTGCAATCTATCCACGGTTTCTGGTTTGGGTAGGTTTTAATAGTCACAGTGGGTACAACATCTATCTTGCTGATGAACTCACTCACCATATCCGTGTATTCATCGATGTTATTCCCAGAGGCTACTCGGAAAACTTCCCAGTCTGCGTGATCAAAACAATCTTAAAGCATGGATTCATCGACCGACATTGATCAGACCGGCATTGAATAGACCTTGCAATGGGTACTTCCTGTTTGAGTTTCTGCCGATAGGAAGGGAGGAGCAAAATGGAGTCGTGATCAGAATTGCCAAAGGAAGGGCGGGGGAGGGCCTTGTAGGCATTTTGAAAAGTGGAGTATCAGTGGTCCAATGTTTTTCCAGAGCGAGTACTACAGTCAATGTGTTGGTAGAACCTTGGTAGCGTTTTCCTCAAATTTGCTTTGTTAAAATCCCAAGCTACAATAAATGCTGCCTCAGGATATGTGGTTTCCAGTTTGCATAAAATCCAGTGTAGTTCTTTGAGTGCCGTCATGGTATCGGCTTGAGGGGGAATATACACGGCTGTGACTATAACCGAAGAGAATTCTCTTTGGAGGTAATACGGTCTACATTTGATTGTGAGGTATTCTAGGTTGGGTGAACAAAAGGACTTGAGTTTCTGTATGTTATCACAATCATACCATGAGTGGTTAATCATTAAACATACACCCCCGCCTTTCTTCTTCCCAGAGAGTTCTTTATTCGTGTCTGCGCAAATTATTGAGAACCCAGCTAGCTGTATGGACGGGGACAGTATATCCTGAGAGAGCCATGTTTCCGTGAAACAGAGTATGTTACAATCCCTGATATCCCTCTGGAAGGAGATCCTCACCCTGAGCTCATCTACTTTATTATCCAGAGATTAACATTAGCGAGTAATATACTCGGAAGCGGTGGATGGTGTGCACGCCTCCTGAGTCGGACTAGAAGTCCACTCCAAATACCTCTTCTCCGCCGGCGGTGTTTTGGAGCAGCCTCTGGAATGTTCAATTGCCCTGGGGGGTACGAACAAAGGATCCAATTCGGGAAAGTCGTATTCCTGGTCGTAATGCAGGTGAGTTACCGCCGCTCTGATATCCCAAAGTTATTTCCGGGTATATGTAATAACACAAAAAAAAATTCTGGCCTAACAATGTAAGAAATAACACACAAAAAAACTAAATACGGCAAACTTGCTTAGGAGCTAGAAACAGAGCTGCCATATCTGTCTGCGCCACTGTCTGGCCCACAAGTTTTACCGCACTTGAGGGCTTTGATATTCTCTGTCAGCTCTGTTATAGTGATGGCTATATCCAATGGATTTTGTTGGTCTTTAATTGTTGTTTCTAAGTTTTGTAATGTATCAACTTATTTGGTCTGAGTCAGTTAATTTCTGACGTTTTTTCATAGTTTTTCCAGGTGTTGTCATTTCGAATGGGGATGTTTTTCTTATTTTGTGAGGCATTAAGTTTTCCCCATAGTTACCAAAACTCATTTTGGTTTATTTGCCTCTTCAATTTCTTCAAGCTGTTAAGACATGTATAGTGCCTTCAGAAGGTATTCATACCCTTTGACTTATTCCACATGTTGTTGTGTTACAACCTGAATTCAAAATTGATTAAATAGATTTTGTTTCCCGCACCTATCTACACACAATACCCAATAATGACAAAGTGAAAACGTTTTTATAAATGTTTGCACATTTATTGGAAAATAAATACAGAAATATCTAATTTACATAAGTATTCACACCCTTGAGTCAATACTTTGTAGAAGCACCTTTGGCATCGATTACAGCTGTGAGTCTTTCTGGGTAAGTCTCTAAGAGCTTTCCACACTTGGATTGTGCAACATTTACCCATTATTATTTTCAAAATTTGTCAAGCTTTGTCAAATGTTAAGGTCTTGCAATAGATTTCCAAGTAGATTTAAGTCAAAACTGTAATTGGGCCACTCAGGAACATTCACTGTCTTCTTGGTAAGCAACTCCAGTGTAGCCTTCTGTTTTAGCCTATTGTCCTGCTGAAAGGAGAATTCATCTCCCAGTGTCTGGTGGAAAGCAGACTGAACCAGGTTTTCCTCTATGATTTTGCCTGTGCTTAGCTTCATTCCATTTATTTTTTATCCTGAAAAACTCCCCAGGCCTTAACGATTACAAGCATACCCATAACATGGTTGTCAGAGTTTGCTGTAGGTGGGTGTGGTGTTGGAATCAGGCGCAGGACGCAGGAAATAAGTCCAAAATACTTTAGTAAATGCACAAACTGAAACACGAAAAAAAAGCCCTGAGGCGAGAACTCCGCACGCAGGCGTAAAACAAACGGGCGCACTAAACATGTGCGAATAAACTCTCCTAAACAGAGGAGAACAGCTCAACCGAGCAAACCGTATATGATGACGCAAATGCACGACAGTGAAAACAATCACACACAACACCTGACAAACACAACGAGAACTTATAGGAACCTAATGACACTAAACGACAACAGGTGTACAATACCAGACAAGACCAAACGAACATAGAAACATACAACGGTGGCAGCTAGTATTCCGGAGACGACGAACGCCGAAGCCTGCCCGAGCAAGGAAGAGAGGCAGCCTCGGCCGAAACCGTGACAATGGTGCAGCCACCAGTATGCTTGAAAATATGGAGGGTGTACTCAGTATTGTGTTGTATTAGATTTGCCCCAAACATAGCACTTAGTATTCAGGACAAAAAGTGAATTGCTAATACACTGCTCAAAAAAATTAAGGGAACACTTAAACAACACAATGTAACTCCAAGTCAATCACACTTCTGTGAAATCAAACTGTCCACTTAGGAAGCAACACTGATTGACAATAAATGTCACATGCTGTTGTGCAAATGGAATAGACAACAGGTGGAAATTATAGGCAATTATCAAGACACCCCCCAATAAAGGACTGGTTTTGCAGGTGGTGACCAAAGACCACTTCTCAGTTCCTATGCTTCCTGGCTGATGTTTTGGTCACTTTTGAATGCTGGCGGTGCTTTCACTCTAGTGGTAGCATGAGACGGAGTCTACAACCCACACAAGTGGCTCAGGTAGTGCAGCTCATCCAGGATGGCACATCAATGCGAGCTGTGGCAAGAAGGTTTGCTGTGTCTGTCAGCGTAGTGTCCAGAGCATGGAGGCGCTACCAGGAGACAGGCCAGTACATCAGGAGACGTGGAGGAGGCCGTAGGAGGGCAACAACCCATCAGCAGGACTGCTACCTCCGCCTTTGTGCAAGGAGGAGCAGGAGGAGCACTGCCAGAGCCCTGCAAAATGACCTCCAAAATGACCTGTCTGCTCAAACGGTCAGAAACAGACTCCATGAGGGTGGTATGAGGGCCCGACGTCCACAGGTGGGGGTTGTGCCTACAGCCCAACACCGTGCAGGACGTTTGGCATTTGCCAGAGAACACCAAGATTGGCAAATTCGCCACTGGTCAATCAATCAATCAATTTTATTTTATATAGCCCTTCTTACATCAGCTAATATCTCGAAGTGCTGTACAGAAACCCAGCCTAAAACCCCAAACAGCTAGTAATGCAGGTGTAGAAGCACGGTGGCTAGGAAAAACTCCCTAGAAAGGCAAAACCTAGGAAGAAACCTAGAGAGGAACCAGGCTATGAGGGGTGGCCAGTCCTCTTCTGGCTGTGCCGGGTGGAGATTATAACAGAACCATGCCAAGATGTTCAAAAATGTTCATAAGTGACAAGCATGGTCAAATAATAATCAGGAATAAATCTCAGTTGGCTTTTCATAGCCGATCATTAAGAGTTTAAAACAGCAGGTCTGGGACAGGTAGGGGTTCCATAACCGCAGGCAGAACAGTTTAAACTGGAATAGCAGCAAGGCCAGGCGGACTGGGGACAGCAAGGAGTCACCACGGCCGGTAGTCCCGACGTATGGTCCTAGGGCTCAGGTCTCTCAGTTGGCTTTTCATAGCCGATCATTAAGAGTTGAAAACAGCAGGTCTGGGACAGGTAGGGGTTTCGTAGCCGCAGGCAGAACAGTTGAAACTGGAATAGCAGCAAGGCCAGGCGGACTGGGGACAGCAAGGTGTCATCATGCCCGGTAGTCCTGACGTATGGTCCTAGGGCTCAGGTTCTCAGAGAGAAAGAGAGAACGAGAGAATTAGAGAGAGCATACTTAAATTCACACAGGACACTGGATAAGACAGGAGAAGTACTCCAGGTATAACCAACTAACCCCAGCCTCCCGACACATAAACTACTGCAGCATAAATACTGGAGGCTGAGACAGGAGCGGTCCGGAGACACTGTGGCCCCATCCGAAGAAACCCCCGGACAGGGCCAAACAGGAAGGATATAACCCCACCCACTCCGCCAAAGCACAGCCCCCGCACCACTAGAGGGATATCCCCAACCACCAACTTACAATCCTGAGACAAGGCCGAGTATAGCCCACAGAGGTCTCCACCACAGCACAAACCAAGAGGGGGGCGCCAACCCAGACAGGAAGATCACGTCAGTAACTCAACCCACTCAAGTGACGCACCCCTCCCAGGGACGGCATGAAAGAGCACCAGCAAGCCAGTGACTCAGCCCCTGCAACAGGGTTAGAGGCAGAGAACCCCAGTGGAGAGGGGAACCGGCCTGGCAGAGACAGCAAGGGCTGTTCGTTGCTCCAGCCTTTCCGTTCACCTTCACACTCCTGGGCCAGACTACACTCAATCATATGACCTACTGAAGAGATAAGTCTTCAGTAAAGACTTAAAGGTTGAGACCGAGTCTGCGTCTCTCACATGGGTAGGCAGACTGTTCCATAAAAATGGAGATCTATAGGAGAAAGCCCTGCCTCCCGCTGTTTGCTTAGAAATTCTAGGGACAATTAGGAGGCCTGCGTCTTGTGACCGTAGCGTACGTATTGGTATGTACGGCAGGACCAACTCGGAAAGATAGGTAGGAGCAAGCCCATGTAACGCTTTATAGGTTAACAGTAAAACCTTGAAATCAGCCCTTGCCTTAACAGGAAGCCAGTGTAGGGAAGCTAGCACTGGAGTAATATGATCAAATTTCTTGGTTCTAGTCAGGATTCTAGCAGCCGTATTTAGCACTAACTGAAGTTTATTTAGTGCTTTATCCGGGTAGCCGGAAAATAGAGCATTGCAGTAGTCTAACCTAGAAGTAACAAATGCATGGATTAATTTTTCTGCATCATTTTTGGACAGAAAATTTCTGATTTTTGCAATGTTACATAGATGGAAAAAAGCTGTCCTTGAAACAGTCTTGATATGTTCGTCAAAAGAGAGATCAGGGTCAAGAGTAACGCCTAGGTCCTTCACAGTTTTATTTGAGACGACTTTACAACCATCAAGATGAATTGTCAGATTTAACAGAAGATCTCTTTGTTTCTTGGGACCTAGAACAAGCATCTCTGTTTTGTCCGAGTTTAAAAGTAAAAAGTTTTCAGCCATCCACTTCCTTATGTCTGAAACACAGGCTTCTAGCGAGGGCAATTTTGGGGCTTCACCATGCTTCATTGAAATGTACAGCTGTGTGTCATCCGCATAGCAGTGAAAATTAACATTATGTTTTCGAATAACATCCCCAAGAGGTAAAATATATAGTGAAAACAATAGTGGTCCTAAAACGGAACCTTGAGGAACACCGAAATGTACAGTTGATTTGTCGGAGGACAGACCATTCACAGAGACAAACTGATATCTTTCCGACAGGTAGGATCTAAACCAGGCCAGAACTTGTCCGTGTAGACCAATTTGGGTTTCCAGTCTCTCCAAAAGAATGTGGTGATCGATGGTGTCAAAGGCAGCACTAAGGTCTAGTAGCACGAGGACAGATGCAGAGCCTCGGTCTGACGCCATTAAAAGGTCATTTACCACCTTCACAAGTGCAGTCTCAGTGCTATGATGGGGTCTAAAACCAGACTGAAGCATTTCGTATACATTGTTTGTCTTCAGAAAGGCAGTGAGTTGCTGCGCAACAGCTTTTTCTAAAATTTTTGAGAGGAATGGAAGATTCGATATAGGCCGATAGTTTTTTATATTTTCCGGGTCAAGGTTTGGCTTTTTCAAGAGAGGCTTTATCACTGCCACTTTTAGTGAGTTTGGTACACATCCGGTGGATAGAGAGCTGTTTATTATGTTCAACATAGGAGGGCCAAGCACAGGAAGCAGCTCCTTCAGCAGTTTAGTAGGAATAGGATCCAGTATGCAGCTTGAAGGTTTAGAGGCCATGATTATTTTCATCATTGTGTCAAGAGATATAGTACTAAAACACTTAAGTGTCTCTCCCGATTCCAGGCCCTCGCAGAGCTGTGCAGATCCAGGACAGCTAAGCCCTGGAGGAATACGCAGATTCAAAGAGGAGTCCGTAATTTGCTTTCTAATGGTCATGATCTTTTCCTCAAAGAAGTTCATGAATTTATCACTGCTGAAGTGAAAGCCATCCTCTCTTGGGGAATGCTGCTTTTTAGTTAGCTTTGCAACAGTATCAAAAAGAAATGTTGGATTGTTCTTATTTTCCTCAATTAAGTTGGAAAAGTAGGATGATCGAGCAGCAGTGAGGGCTCTTCGGTACTGCACGGTACTGTCTTTCCAAGCTAGTCGGAAGACTTCCAGTTTGGTGTGGCGCCATTTCCGTTCCAATTTCCTGGAAGCTTGCTTCAAAGCTCGGGTATTTTCTGTATACCAGGGAGCTAGTTTCTTATGACAAATGTTTTTCGTTTTTAGGGGTGCAACTGCATCTAGGGTATTGCGCAAGGTTAAATTGAGTTCCTCAGTTAAGTGGTTAACTGATTTTTGTCCTCTGACGTCCTTGGGTAGGCAGAAGGAGTCTGGAAGGGCATCAATGAATTTTTGTGTTGTCTGAGAATTTATAGCACGACTTTTGATGCTCCTTGGTTGGGGTCTGAGCAGATTATTTGTTGCGATTGCAAACGTAATAAAATGGTGGTCCGATAGTCCAGGATTTTGTGGAAAAACATTAAGATCTACAACATTTATTCCATGGGACAAAACTAGGTCCAGAGTATGACTGTGGCAGTGAGTAGGTCCAGAGACATGTTGGACAAAACCCACTGAGTCGATAATGGCTCCGAAAGACTTTTGGAGTGGGTCTGTGGACTTCTCCATGTGAATATTAAAATCACCAAAAATTAGAATATGATCTGCTATGACTACAAGGTCTGATAGGAATTCAGGAAACTCAGAGAGGAACGCTGTATATGGCCCAGGAGGCCTGTAAACAGTAGCTATAAAAAGTGATTGAGTAGGCTGCATAGATTTCATGACTAGAAGCTCAAAAGATGAAAACGCCATTTTTTTTTTTGTAAATTGAAATTTGCTATCGTAAATGTTAGCAACACCTCCGCCTTTGCGGGATGCACGGGGAATATGGTCACTAGTGTAACCAGGAGGTGAGGCCTCATTTAACACAGCAAATTCATCAGGCTTAAGCCATGTTTCAGTCAGGCCAATCACATCAAGATTATGATCAGTGATTAGTTCATTGACTATGACTGCCTTTGAAGTGAGGGATCTAACATTAAGTAACCCTATTTTGAGATGTGAGGTATCACGATCTCTTTCAATAATGGCAGGAATGGAGGAGGTCTTTATCCTAATAAGATTGCTAGGGTGAACACCGCCATGTTTAGTTTTGCCCAACCTAGGTCGAGGCACAGACACAGTCTCAATGGGTATGGCTGAGCTGACTACACTGACTGTGCTATTGGCAGACTCCACTAAGCTGGCAGGTTGGCTAACAGCCTGCTGCCTGGCCTGCACCCTATTTCACTGTGGGGCTAGAGGAGTTAGAGCCCTATCATTGTTGGTAGATAAGAGGAGAGCACCCCTCCAGCTAGGATGGAGTCCGTCACTCCTCAGCAGGTCAGGCTTGGTCCTGTTTGTGGGTGAGTCCCAGAAAGAGGGCCAATTATCCACAAATGTTATCTTTTGGGAGGGGCAGAAAACAGTTTTCAACCAGCGATTAAGTGCTGAGACTCTGCTGTAGAGCTCGTCACTTCCCCTAACTGGGAGGGGGCCAGAGACAATTACTCGATGCCGACACATCTTTCTAGCTGATTTACACGCTGAAGCTATGTTGCACTTGGTGACCTCTGACTGTTTCATCCTAACATCGTTGGTGCCGACGTGGATAACAATATCTCTATACTCTCTACACTCGCCAGTTTTAGCTTTAGCCAGCACCATCTTTAGATTAGCCTTAACGTCGGTAGCCCTGCCCCCTGGTAAACAGTGTATGATCGCTGGGTGATTCGTTTTAAGTCTAATACTGCGGGTAATGGAGTCGCCAATGACTAGGGTTTTCAATTTGTCAGAGCTAATGGTGGGAGCCTTCGGAGTCTCAGACCCCGTAACGGGAGGAGTAGAGACTAGAGAAGACTCAGACTCAGACTCCGACTCGCTACATAATGGGGAAAACCGGTTGAAGGTTTCTGTCGGCTGAATGAGCGACACCGGTTGAGCATTCCAACAGTATTTCCCTCCAGAAGCCATGAGAAAGTTGTCCGGCTGCGGGGACTGTGCGGGGGGATTTATACTAACGTTACTGTCTGTACTTACTGGTGGCACAGACGCTGTTTCTTCCTTTCCTACACTGATATTACCCTTGCCTAACGATTGCGTCTGAAGCTGGGCTTGTAGCACAGCTATTCTCGCCGTAAGGCGAGAATTCTCCTGTATATTATGAGTACAGCGACTGCAATTAGAAGACATCATGTTAATGTTACTACTTAGCTTCGGCTGTTGAAGATGTTGATGAACCATGTCCAGATAAAGCGTCCGGAGTGAAAAAGTTGAATAAGGGAAAAAAGTTGCGATGGAAAAAAGGAAAATAACGTAAAGTTGGCAGCTAAAACGCACAGGAAAATGACTCTTCTGTCTCGGGATAAACGTCCGGGGTGAAAAAGTTTAACGAAAAAAGATGAGTGAGGACAAAACTAAAAAGTTGGTAAATTTGTTGAACACAGAGATTGATTAAACGTTTATTAAAAGTAAAACGTGAATAGTTTGGCAGGTAGCCAAGTAGCAACAAACAGCAGAGCAGCACGGAGACAATGCGGAAGCGAGACGGAAGTCACGTGACTTCCGTCTCGCTTCCGCACTGGTGCCCTGTGCTCTTCACAGATGAAAGCAGGTTCACACTGAGCACATGTGACAGACGTGACAGAGTCTGGAGACGCCGTGGAGAACGTTCTGCTGCCTGCAACATCCTCCAGCATGACCGGTTTGGTGGTGGGTCAGTCATGGTGTGGGGTGGCATTTCTTTGGGGGGCCGCACAGCCCTCCATGTGCTCGCCAGAGGTATCCTGACTGCCATTATGTACCGAGATGAGATCCTCAGACCCCTTGTGAGACCATATGCTAGTGCGGTTGGCCCTGGGTTCCTCCTAATGCAAGACAATGCTAGACCTCATGTGGCTGGAGTGTGTCAGCAGTTCCTGCAAGAGGAAGGCATTGATGCTATGGACCGCCCGTTCCCCAGACCTGAATCCAATTGAGCACATTTGGGACATCATGTCTCGCTCCATCCACCAACGCCACGTTGCACCACAGACTGTCCAGGAGTTGGCGGATGCTTTAGTCCAGGTCTGGGAGGAGATCCCTCAGGAGACCATCTGCCACCTCATCAGGAGCATGCGCAGGCATTGTAGGGAGGTCATACAGGCACGTGGAGATCACAGACTACTGAGCCTCATTTTGACTTGTTTTAAGGAGATTACATCAAAGTTGGATCAGCCTGTAGTGTGGTTTTCCACTTTAATTTTGAGGGTGACTCCAAATCCAGACCTCCATGGGTTGATAAATTTGATTTCCATTGATAATTTGTATGTGATTTTGTTGTCAGCACATTCAACTATGTAAAGAAAAAAGTATTTAATAAGATTATTTCATTCATTCAGATCTAGGATGTGTTATTTTAGTGTTCCCTTTATTTTTTTGAGCAGTGTATTTTGGCAGTATTACTTTAGTGCCTTGTTGCAAACAGGATGCATGTTTAGGCATATTTTTATTCTGTACAGGCTTCCTTCTTCTTTTAGGTTAGTATTTTGGAGTAACTACAATGCTGTTGATCCGTCCTTAGTTTTCTCATAACACAGCCATTAAGTGTAATGAATAACTTCACCACAATGAAAGGAATATTCAATGTCCCTGTTTTTTTTTTTTTTTACCCATCTACCAATAGGTGCCCTTCTTTGCGAGGCATTGGAAAACCTCCCTGGTCTTTGTAGTTGAATCTGTGTAGAAAGATGAGGTAGTCAATCAAAAATCATGTTAAACTTATTATGAGACTTTTTAGGCACATTTTTACTCCTTAACTTATTTAGGCTTGCCATAACAAAGGGGTTGAATACTTATTGACTCAAGACATTTCAGCTATTCATTTTTTATTAATTTGTAAAAATGTCTGAAAACATAATTCCACTGACATTATGGGGTATTGTGTTTAGGCAAGTGACACAAAATCTACATTTAATCCATTTTTAATTCAGGCTGTAACACAATTTTGGGGGGAAAAAGTCAAAGGGTGTGAATACTTTCTGAAGGCACTGTAGGTGTGATAAAGCTTTGGCTTCAAATCTCAGGAAGGTAGTCTACCCTTATCACTAGGTTAAACAGTTTAAGAATAGCCTCTCTCAGCATGGGGTTGCTGTGTTTCAGCAACTCTGTTCGAATGCGTTATGGCCCACAGGCTTTACCGCTCTTGAAGGCCTTTATTTTATCATTTGATTTAGACAATATAATAGGATTGTCCAGCTGGTTTTGTTGGTCTTTTACTTTTAATTCCAATTATTTAAATTGTTCTATTGCTGTTGTTTGGGTGGAGTTAAGTAATTTTTATTGGAATTTATAGAGGTTTTCAAAATACTGTTTCCAGATATTCCGATCTTTGATTGGGAGGTCTTTCTTTTTAACAGTGGTATATAATTTACTCTATAATTCCCCAAATGAATTTTGCCTCCTCTATTTTGTCAAGCTCATTGATCATATAGAGGGATTTTTTCCTTCATAATAACTTCTTATATTGGCTTAGGGTCTGTTGGTATTTGAGACGCGTCTCCTGGTTTACAGGGTCTCCATGTTTTTGGTTTGACAACAGTTTTAGTTGTTTTCTTGCAGTTGAACTTACTTTTTCAAACCTTCCTTTGGTATTTCTTTCTTTTTTGATGTTACATTTTTCACCTTTTTAGATTAGACTTTTATACAGTTTTATTAATACGTCGATCAATTTATCAGTGGCTAAATTAATGCCATCTTTGTCTTTAACTTTTGTAAAAAATAAAACTGTAAATCAAGTTTTCAATATCAAAGCTATTTAATGCTGCCTCATATTAAACATGGCTAGTTTTTTACTTGTATGTGGGCGGGAGGGGGTAGAGTTTAGGTTGTAGTTTTAAATTGAGTGATTTATCTGATTTTTTTGGGTGATACATTCTAATTTGCTAGTGGTCTGACAATGGGAGTTGTGGCATGACCATAAAGGCATTGGTTCTTTCTTGGTCCATATCTGTTGGCATAGTCGGCAACACTGTTTCCTAGTGCAGAGCAATAAGTAAACCTGCATAGAGAGTCACCCTTTGTCCTGCCTTTAACAATGTACAGACCCAGGCGTTTACAGAGCTGGAGCACTTGCTTCCTATTTTTGTTGACAGTACTGTCATAGCTCTGTCTCTGTGTAGTCAGTTGTTATTCATACACAGATGTAGTCCATGTACATGGGTGTTTCCCTCTAAATCTATGTAGTCTGCTCCTTTACCAGTTCTAGCATTTAGATCCCCCATTAACATAACTTTGCCAACTAACTGAAAATGAATTATATCAGAATAGAGAGTGTGAAAACAATCTTTGTTAAAATATGGAGTCAGATGGGGGCATATCATAATTTGAAAGATCTTCTTTAAACCAGATTATAATCCCTCCTGAATCTCTGCCACATTTTACATGTGGATACAGTAAACACCCTGTTTTGGAGAGGATGTTTGTTAGTCTCTAAAAATAAAACTACAGTGCCTTGCAAAAGTATTCATTCCCCTTGGCGTTTTTCCTATTTTGTTGCGACCCCTAGTTTGGAACCGCTGCACTAGGGAAAGGCATTCAGGGTGTTACTGCTGCAGGTGTGCGCCTCTCTTCTTTGTACATTGGTACATGACCAGTGAAAAGAACATAGAAGCTCCCTCTCTCCCTCCCATCCCGGAGGACCTGAGCCCTAGGACCATGCCTCAGGACTACCTGGTCTGATGACTCCTTGCTGTCCCCAATCCACCTGGTCGTGCTGCTGCTCCAGTTTCCACTCTTCTGCCTGCGGCTATGGAACCCTGACCTGTTCAACAGACATGCTACCTTGTCCCAGTCTTACTGTTTTCAATTCTCGCTCTCTCTACCGCACATGCTATTTCAACCTCTAAATGCCCGGCTATGAAAAGCCAAGTGACATTTACTCCTGATGTACTGACCTGTTGCAACCTCTACAACCACTGTGATTATTATTTGACCCTGCTGGTCATCTATGAACGTTTGAACATCTTGAAGTAAAATCTGGCCTTAATGGCCATGTACTGTTATACAGTGCCTTGCAAAAGTATTCATCCCCCTTAGCGTTTTTCCTATCTTGTTGCATTACAACCTGTAATTTAAATTTATTTTTATTTGGATTTCATACAATGAACATACACAAAATAGTCCAAATTGTTTCAAAAACTTCGAAAAATTAAATAACGGAAAAGTGGTGCGTGCATATGTATTCACCCCCTTTGTTATGAAGCCCCTAAATAACATCTGGTGCAGCCAATTACCTTCAGAAGTCACACAATTAGTTAAATAAAGTCCAACTGTGTGCAATCTAAGTGACATGATCTGTCACATGATCTCATTATACAGTTTAAGTCGGAAGTTTACATACACTTAGGTTGGAGTCATTAAAACTTGTTTTTCAACCACTCCACAAATTTCTTGTTAACAAACTATAGTTTTGGCAAGTCGGTTAGGATATCTACTTTGTGCATGACACAAGTAATTTTCACAACAATTGTTTACAGACAGATTATTTCACTTATAATTCACTGTATCACAATTCCAGTGGGTCAGAAGTTTACATACACTAAGTTGACTGTGCCTTTAAACAGCTCGGAAAATTCCAGAAAATGATGTCATGGCTTTAGAAGCTTCTGATAGGCTAATTGACATCATTTGAGTCAATTGGTGGTGTACCTGTGGATGTAGTTCAAGGGCTACCTTCAAACTCAGTGCCTCTTTGCTTGACATCATGGAAAAATCAAAAGAAATCAGCCAAGACCTCAGAATAAAAATGGTAGACCTCCACAAGTCTGGTTCATCCTTGGGAGCAATTTCCAAACGCCTGAAGGTACCACGTTCATCTGTACAAACAATAGTACAAAAGTATACCATAGGACCACCCAGCCGTCATACAGCTCAGGAAGGAGATGCATTCTGTCTCCTAGAGATGAACGTACTTTGGTGCGAAAAGTACAAATCAATCACAGAACAACAGCAAAGGAACTTGTGAAGATGCTGGAGGAAACAGGTACAAAAGTATCTATATCCACAGTGAAACAAGTCCTATATCGACATAACCTGAAAGGCCGCTCAGCAAGGAAGAAGCCACTGCTCCAAAACCGCCATAAAAAAGACAGACTACGGTTTACAACTGCACATGGGGACAAATATCGTACTTTTTGGAAAAATGTCCTCTGGTCTGATGAAACAAAAATCGAACGGTTTGGCCATAATGACCATCGTTATGTTTGGAGGAAAAAGGTGGTATTTTAAGCCGAAGAACACCATCCCAAACGTGAAGCACGGGGGTGGCAGCATCATGCTGTGGGGGTGCTTTGCTGCAGGAGGAACTGGTGCATTTCACAAAATAGATGGCATCATGAGGAAGGAAAATGATGTGGATATATTGAAACAACATCTCAAGACATCAGTCAGGATGTTAAAGCTTGGTTGCAAATGGGTTTTCGAAATGGACAATGACCCCAAGCATACTTCCAAAGTTGTGGCAAAATGGCTTAAGGAAAACAAATTCAAGGTATTGGAGTGGCCATCACAAAGCCCTGACCTCAATCCTATAGAACATTTGTGGGCAGAACTGAAAAAGCGTGTGCGAGCAAGGAGGCCTACAATCCTGACTCAGTTACACCAGCTCTGTCAGGAGGAATGGGCCAAAATCCACCCAACATATTGTGGGAAGCTTGTGGAAGGCTACCCGAAACGTTTGACCCAAGTTAAACAATTTGAAAGCAATGCTACCAAATACTAATTGAGTCTGCAACACCACTAAGCAAGGGGCACCACCAAGCAAGCATTACCGTGAAGAGCTCTCCAAACAGGTCAGGGACAAAGTTGTGGAGAAGTACAGATCAGGGTTGGGTTATTAAAAAATATCTGAAATTTACGGACCAGGCAAGGAGGGCATTAATCAGAGAGGCAACAAAGAGACCAAAGATAACCCTGAAGGAGCTGCAAACCTCCACAGCGGAGATTGGAGTATCTGTCCATAGGACCACTTTAAGCCGTACACTCCACAGAGCTGGGCTTTGCGGAAGAGTGGCCAGAAAAAAGCCATTGCTTAAAGAAAAAATAAGCAACCACGTTTGGTGTTTGCCAAAAGGCATGTGAGAGACTCCCAAACATATGGAAGAAGGTATTCTGGTCAGATGAGACTAAAATTGAGCTTTTTGGCCATCAAGGAAAACGCTGTCTGGCGCATCCCAACACCTCTCATCACCCCGAGAACACCATCCCCACAGTGAAGCATGGTGGTGGCAGCATCATGCTTAGGGGATGTTTTTCATCGGCAGGGACTGGGAAACTGGTCAGAATTGAAGGAATGATGGATGGCGCTAAATACAGGGAAATTCTTGAGGGAAACTTGTTTCAATCTTCCAGAGATTTGAGACTGGGACGGAGGTTCACCTTCCAGCAGGACAATGACCATAAGCATACTGCTAAAGCAACACTCGAGTGGTTTAAGGGGAAACATTTAAATGTCTTGTAAAGGCCTAGTCAAAGCCCAGACCTCAATCTGATTGAGAATCTGTGGTATGACTTAAAGATTGCTGTACAAAAAGCGGAGCCCATCCAACTTGAAGGATCTGGAGCAGTTTTGCCTGGGGGGGAGGGGGGGGGGGGGGGGGGGAATAATTATGCACACTCAAGTGTTCTGTTTTTTTTGTGTCTCATGTCTTGTTTGTTTCACATAAAAAAATAATTTGCATCTTCAAAGTGGTAGGCATGTTGTGTATATCAAATGATACTAACCCCCCAAAAATCAATTTTTATTCCAGGTTGTAAGGCAACAAATAGGAAAAAATGCAAAGGGGGGTGAATACTTTTGCAAGCCACTGCATATACAGTATCTATGAAGTCTGGGTCTGAGCTTTTCACACCAAAGGTTGAAGAGCACGAACCCTGCATGTTATAGCTGCTTATACTTTAGGATGCTGTTTCAAATGTTCTATTAGGATTATGTTTAACAGCGGAATACTTGAACTGTGAACACATGTGTTATCATTGTGGGTTTATCATGTGTTATAACAGGTTATGGGGGTGTAAATAAATGAGATGTTAAAATATTTTTCTCTCATTATTATCTAGGTTACATAGCCTATGCATACATTTGTACTCTACCCTGGATATCATCTGTAGTGCATGTATGTTTTTAGTGCAGTAGGCCTATCTTACAGCAGATTAGAGCTAACAGGTCTCTTATATGGCTCTGGTTGTCCTGTGCTGAGGACCCTGTTGCAGTCACTGCTGTGTAGCTGTTTTTCTGTACTGCCTGCCTGTCTGGTTGCTCTGCCAGGCATTGGAATTCTCACACTCACTCAAACTCTTACTATCGCTCCAACCTACTCTCAGTCATTCACTCACTCACTCACTCACTCACTCACTCACTCACTCACTCACTCACTCACTCACTCACTCACTCACTCACTCACTCACTCACTCACTCACTCACTCACTCACTCACTCACTCACACTCACTAATTAATTCACTGACTCTCACTTCAGAGAGGCACTGAACTTCTATAGACCCTGAAATCAGTACAACGCTGGTTTTGGAAACATACAGTGCTTTCGGAAAGTATTGAGACCCTTTAACTTTTTCCACATTTTGTTAAGTTACAGCCTTATTCTAAAATATATCTTTTTTAAATCCTCAGCAATCAACACAAAATACCCTATAATGACATTGCGAAAACAGCTTTTTTTTCTTTTGGGCAAATATGTAAAAAAATTCAAACAGAAATACCTAATTTAGATAAGTATTCAGACCCTTTGCAATGAGAGTCGAAATTCAGCTCAGGTGCATCCTGTTTCCATTGTTCATCCTTGAGATGTTTCTACAACTTGATTGGAGTCCACCTGTGGTAAATTCAACTGATTGGACATTATTTGGAATGGCACACACCTGTCTATTTAAGGTCCCACAGTTGACAGTGCATGTCAGAGCAAAAACCAAGACATGAGGTCGAAGGAATTGTCCGAGGTACAGATCTGGGGAAGGGTACCAAAAAATGTCTGCAGCATTGACGGTCCCCAAGAACACAGTGGCCTCCATCATTCTTAAATGGAAGGAGTTTGGAACCACCATGACTCTTCCAAGAGCTGGCTGCCTGACAAACTGAGCAATCGGGGGAGAAGGGCCTTGGTCAGGAAGGTGACCAAGAACCTGATGGTCACTCTGAAAGAGCTCTGGAGTTCCTCTGTGGAGATGGGAGAACCTTCAAGAAGGACAACCATCTCTGCGGCACTCCACCAATCACGCCTTTATGGTAGAGTGGCCAGATGGAAGCCACTCCTCAGTAAAAGACACATGACAGCCCACTTCAACTTTGCCAAAAGGCACCTAAAGAATCTCAGACCATGATAAACAAGATTCTCTGGTCTGAAGAAACCAAGATTGAACTGTTTGGCCTGAATGCCAAGTATCACGTCTGGAGGAAACCTGGCACCAGCCCTACGGTGAATCATGGTGGTGGCGGAATCATGCTGTGGGGATGTTTTACAGCGGCAGGGACTGGGAGACTAGTCAGGATCGAGGGAAAGATGAATGGAGCAAAGTACAGAGAGATCCTTGATGAAAACCTGCTCCAGAGCTCTCAGGACCTCAAACTGGGGCGAAGGTTCACCTTCCAACAGGACAACAACCCTAAGCACACAGCTAAGACAATGCAGGAGGGGCTTCGGGACAAGTCTCTGAATGTCCTTAAGTGTTCCAGCCAGAGCCCAGACTTAAACCTGATCGAACATCTCTGGAGAGACCTGAAAATAGCTGTACAGCAACTCTCCCCATCCAACCTGACAGAGCTTGAGAGGATCTGCAGAGAAGAATGGGAGAAACTCCCCAAATACAGGTGTGCCAAGCTTGTAGTTTCATACCCAAGAAAACTTGAGGCTGTAATCACTGCCAAAGTTGCTTCAACAAAGTACTGAGTAAAGGGTCTGAATACTTTTTATTTATTAGCAAACATTTCTAAAAACCTGTTTTTGCTTTGTAATTATGGGGTATTGTGTGTAGATTGATGAGGGAAAAAAAACAATTTAATCAATTTTAGAATAAGTCTGTATCCTAACAAAACATGGAAAAAGTCAAGCGGTCTAAATACTTTCCGAAGGCACTGTGTCTGGAGAGTACTGGCTGGGTGATAATTTACATTCAAGAAACGAGAAAATAAACCCCCAAAATAAGAGGAAACTTGTGACAACTGTACAATATAATGTGTTTCTACAGGACTAGAGAATATCCACCTCCTCACTAAGAAGAGAAAGTATGGGCATGGAGGACTTTGAGGGAAACAAAGCGTTCGCTCGGTACTCCTCTTTCTCTGTGGAATCTGAGGCAGATGGCTACAAGCTGCACCTCACTGGATTCACAAACGGAGGAGCAGGTCACAGGATTCACAAACGGAGGAGCAGGTCACAGGATTCACAAATGGAGGAGCAGGAGCAGGTGCCTGTCACTCCCTTCTAAGTTCTGGTCTAGCTTCACAGCTCTCAGAGTGCAAACGCTGTGTTTGTCCAATATAATCCTTAGAGCAACTGTTCACCAATACTATATTTGGTGATGATGACAATTGTAGTCAGGCAATTTTTGTTCTGTTTCCCAGGGCCATTGTAAATGGGTGTAAGTTCTCCACCTTCAACAAAGATCAGGACATTTGGTCTTCCAACTGTGCAGAGGAATATTATGTGCTATAATGAATGACTAGGTCTGTATTCAGGGTTATATTATTGGTGTTTCTGATCTGACAAGATGTATCTACTGGCTGTACTTCTCTGTGTGAAAAAAAATATGTTAAAACATGCTGATACTGTTTTTAATTGTTGTCTCTGCATTCGTCATCATTATCGTTATCACCATCATCATTATGATCATCACCAGCATGCATTACTATGTCGAGCACATGCATTACTTTTTTGTGCGGACATATTCAAAAAATACATCTGGTTTGAGGTCTTAGGGGCTCCGTAGTTTTCAGATAATTTTGAGCGGGTACAATTTTTTATCAATAAAGTAGTATAATCCCTTCTGTATTTTTTATTTTCCTCTCTGGTGAATAAACGACATTGGAAAACCTGGAATAATGGAGAGTATTAAAAACAATATAATTATTATCAGCAGTAGAGAATGTTCAAAAACAATAAACCTATGTATGCATGCTCATTTCAGAGCTTTACCACTTGGTAACCACTGTCTACAGGGTAAGAAATCAATCTAGTGAGTTATACAGTATGTGTGATGGTCTACAAATGTCCCTTGGGAGATTCAGGCCTCTTAGTCATCTTCACAGATGGGATAACTATTCTTCCCATTTATTATTCAGACCATCTGGGACCTAAGTAAGATTAATTCCTATCATGTGGCCTTTTGAAAGGCATGAAAACTGTATTTTCTTGCATTTACCTGTGCGGGATTGTTGATCAGCTTTAATGTTGTAATATTGCAGATAGATTGTGGCTGCTGAGGGTCTTTGTTTACTGGTCACAAGCAGTCATTTGATTAAATCTCCAATGCCCCCATATATTATTATAATTTGTATTTAGATTCTGCACGCACCCAAGGATATTATTGATAGTATTTATTCAGTCTATTTCTTGTATGTCACTTTAACAAGATTGCTTGAAATGAATACATGTCTAATGTAATATTGTTCAGCACAGACATATAGAGGTTTTTTGAAGATCACATTAATTACATTTCCATGGTTCCATAGGTTTTACTTATGTGTTATGCATTGTTCTTTCAGTTAAAACCACCCTTTCTGAAATGTATAAACCATAAAATATTGGGCCCACCAATAAAAATATAAACCAGGGAGCAATATTCAACGGTATATTCCATTAGATTTCCTCATGAAAATAGCACTTGATATCATTGATATTTGTTGATATGTGATATCTGTGCAGCATAGCAATGAATATACAATAAACCCTATACAACTTTACAGGGCTCATACATTATGTCGCCAATGAGCAGATGAACAACTTAGATTGCGGCTTTAATGTTTATACTATAACAAAGTGTTATGTTGCATAAATATTTCAGACCTCGATGAGATGTTAATTAAATAGTTCAAAGCATAGGTTGTTTGAATAACTCTTATCATGATGCTTAACCAACTGTAAATACCACTCACCCGCAATAACATCTGCTAAATATGTGTATGTGACTATTCAAACTATTTTTTCTTAAAGCAAGCTAATGAAAGGGGTAATCTATACCCATTGATTTTTGAAGAATATAACTTATAAATGCCTCAGGAGCGAAAGTATTCACACCCCTTGGCATTTTTCCTATGTTGTTGCCTTACAACCTGGAATTAAAATAGTTTTTTGGGGGGTTGTGTCATTTGATTTACACAACATGCCTACCACTTTGAATATGCAAATTATTTTTTATTGTGAAACAAACAAGAAATGAGACAAAAAAACAGAACACTTGAGCGTACATAACTACCACCTTTTGCAGCACTTCCAGCTACAAGTCTCTTGGGGTTTGTCTCTATCAGCTTGGCACATCTAGCCACTGGGATTTTTGCCCATTCTTCAAGAAAAAACTGCTCCTGCTCCTTCAAGTTGGATGGGTTCCACTGGTGTACAGCAATCTTTAAGTCATACCACAGATTCTCAATTGGATTGAGGTCTGGGCTTTGACTAGGCCATTTCAAGACATTTAAATGTTTCCCCTTAAACCACTCAAGTGTTGCTTTAGCAGTATGCTTAGGGTCATTGTCCTGCTGAAAGGTGAACCTCTATCCCAGTCTCAAATCTCTGAAAGACTGAAACAGGTTTCCCTCAAGAATTTACCTGTATTTAGCGCCATCCATCATTCCTTCAATTCTGACCAGTTTCCCAGTCCCTGCCGATGAAAAACATCCCCACAGCATGATGCTGCCACCACCATGCAGGTCTTGGCAGTTTTGTTGTGGTGCCATATTCTTTCCATTTTTTAATAATGTATTTAATGGTACTCCGTGGGATATTCAAAGTTTAGGATATGTTTTAATAACCCAACCCTGATCTGTACTTCTCCACAAGTTTGTCCCTGACCTGTTTGGAGAGCTCCTTGGCCTTCATGGTGTCGCTTACTTGATGGTGCCCCTTTCTTAGTGGTGTTGCAGACTCTGGGGCCTTTCAGAACAGGTGTATATATACTGAGATCATGTGACAGATCATGTGACACTTAGATTGCACACAGGTGGACTTTATTTACCTAATTATGTGACTTCTGAAGGTAATTCGTTGCACCAGATCTTATTTAGGGGCTTCATAGCAAAATGGATGAATAAAATATGCATGCACCACTTTTCTGTAATTAATTTTTTAGAATTTTATTAAACAAGTTATTTTTTTCATTTCACTTCACAAATGTTGACTATTTTTTGTATGTCAATTACATGAAATTCAAATAAAAATCCATTTAAATTACAGGTTGTAATGCAAAAAAATAGGAAAAACGCCAAGGGGGGTGAATACTTTTGCAAGGCACTGTAGTTCAACTGTCGTACCCCATCAGAACCCCAAATAATGTTGTTTTTAAAAATATGTAAACAGAATAAATGTAAACAAATACTATATAGCCTCAAAACATGGTTAAAATTATAATTCTGATATCATGGATGGTCAGTCCTTTTATCCATAGCTCTGTCTATGAATTTGAGATTGGTTACAATTCTCCAGCACCATCCATAAGCTTTTTACTGAAAGAGGGGAGGGGAGAACCCAACTGTTATTGTTTCAACTGCTAATTGCTGCATTAAACCTATAATGCAAGTCTACATCTAATTCTTCTTTTTATATCTTTCCTTTTCTCAAGTCTCTGAAATGCTATTATGCTAGTAATATGAAGCTTACCTACTAACTTCAAAATAACAGAGCTGGAAAAAATAACAGGCATAGTCCTTAAATTAAAGACACACCATGGAAGTTTAGCTGCTAATTGTTTACATTAAGTTTCTTATCTCAGGAAACCACACAAAGTTTTAGGCAAACAATGTTGCTCATGGTGTGCCCCTTTCTGTCCAATTAGGTATTTTCTGGACAATATTCCTTTCCAAGTAGGAAACCCTTTTTTGGCTCAAGAGCACCCCCAGAGGCAAACGCTCTGTACAGCATCTTTAAGACCCAGGATTGGTAAATAAACTGGACTGGTTTGTTACAGATATCCACAGCTCTGACCTGACAAAAAAAGATCTCTGATTTTGAAATGATTGAGGGAGCAGCATGTTGCTCGCGTCACCTCACTGATCTATTTCATTTTCACTTCCAGAGTTTCCTCCATTTTTCAGTTCAATGACTTTCAGAATGGATGGCTAAGGAGATGACAGACTTGGCAATATGTTCTACATTGCCAAACCATATCTGAGGCTGGTACAGGGGAATGGCAATTGTGTATCCAGGGTTTGGGTGTCAGAAAATGTGGATGTTTGGCTAATGGTATTTTAAAAAGTGACTATCCGGTATCAAAACACCCTTACCCATGGACACTTCCTGTGTCCCAGAAAAAAAACACTTATCATGTCCACACTTCTATCCCAGAAAAATGTAAATAAGCACTCAGATGCTTACCCTTACAAAAAAACACATGTAAGAAGAAACGTGGTTTTCGAGCACATGAACACACGTATGAACAAATCACGTGAAAAATGTCACGTGAAAAAAACAAATAAACACTTTTTTCACAAGTCAGACACTGTGAACTGGATTTTTCACATGACTTGAGGTTGAGGTTTCCCAACATTTCACGTCATATTGTAAGTTTCACATGTGCTTTTATAACTGGCGGGATTAGAACCTGAGTCTCCCACGGAGAAGCCAATGTCTTGACCATTAGACCAAATAGGCCAACACTGGATTTCTCATCCAATTTAGAATTTGATCAAATTGAGCTGTAGATTTTTATATAAAAAGCATTACAAAAATATTGATGTCTTGATTTCATCCAAAGTAACAACAAAATCTGGTAAATTGATAGAGCACAATTTCTTTAACCTCAATATGAACTTGTTTTGACTTTGCATTGTTGTTTTTAGCTGTATAGATGAAGTATTTGGGATTTTTATATTGAACACTTTCAGATTATTAATCACGTAAAAAAATAATTTTGCACTAAAATTACAAAAAGTTAATAAAGTTAACTGATTAACTCTGTCAGCCCTAATTCAAAATCATGTCTTTGTAAAATAAGTATCTGTTTACATTAATTCGAAAACCAAACACATTAACACATTTTCAAATACATTAAAATATTTTAGGCCTGTGTATTAAATGTAACAAAAACCAATGGACAGCTAACAATAACAGAAGCTCCAAATTGCTAGCTAGGACAAAATGGAAGGCTAGCTATCGCCTATCACTAAGCTAGCTAGCAGCTAGTGGTTAGCAATTAGCATGCGACCATTAGATACACATTTCATAACAAGTAACCTTTTAAAATGCATATCATTAGTGTGGTTCATATGTACACATGTAAATACAGTCAATATGAGCCCTTGTTTGTAAAATTAAAACAATTTAAGAGTGAAAACATTTAACGGAAATATAAAATCATACGAAATGCCATCTTGTTCTCATTGACTTGCATCATCTACTTAGTTTAGCAAATGGGAAAATCTCAGTTGTTTTTCTCTTGTCAAAACAATTAAATTATACTATCATATTATAATCAAAATGACCAGAAAACTCAACACAGTTCAGTTAACATGTAGGTGCCATACTTGCAAACATAAGCAACCATTTAAATGTAAACAGTTTCTTTGGCTCAAACTGCGTATCAGCCAATTAAAATAGTCTATTTACTTACAGAATGCTAAATTGTTGCTGGTCCCATCACATTGTCACACGTTAGCCCTATGCTAACTTCACCAGGTGGCAGTAATTATATCCTGGAATAAATTATTCATCAGCAAATTACAAATGTTGACAGATGGACTTAAACAAACACTTTTCCATAAGAGCGTCATTAAGAAAGTCAAGCACTCTCGTTATCGTCCTACACATGGCAGTATTGCAATAACATTGTTAGTTATTTTAAACAAGTTTATCATGAGTACGGACTCTAACCCACGTTGGTGATCATCCACACTAGAGGAACGTTTATTGTTTATCATTCTACAGTACTGCACGCTGTAGGCCTATTAATAAGGTGGTAATTAATAAGGTGGTAACCATTCAGTGCTTTCAGGGTGTGTTCACTGTCATAATGACAACTACAAATATAACTTCGATGTACATACAATGAAAAATTATATGTAGCAATTCAACGCAAACGCCGTTTAGCCTGCACATCTTTTACAGCATGTCATTGATTGCCTTGTTGCTCAAGTGGTTTGCAAGTGATTTAAATTTTTCTAATGGTTGTCAATTCCTTTGGATCTTCTTTTTCACTGTGCTCAGCTCTCTCTGTCTGTCCTGTGTAACTATTTGCAATGCATTAGTGCAACAACGTTATCATAACCGGCCAAAGTGATCACACCAACACACAGCAATTAGCTAGAGCAAGCCTGCTTCTTTCCTCGAATAGGCTATTAGGCCTAGTACAAAAATACATATTTGTAGCCTTTTGTAGCCTATACCTTTTGCAGCCTTAAGCTTTTCCTGGGATTTCACAAGAGGAACAGCCTATTGTGCACGGGAACAGCTGGAAGAGAGAGGCTAGAGACGTGTAGCCAAAGTAAGAGAAGCTATAAATATTTACCTGTCAAAGTGCAATAATTGTTTAGTTTTTTTTTACAGATTATGAAATGGCAGATCTGTGCATTCCTCCATGCTGTGCTCTGCGATCCCTGGGCACGCAAATACATTTACATTTTAGTCATTTAGCAGACGCTCTTAACCAGAGCGACTTACAGGAGCAATTAGGGTTAAGTGCCTTGCTCAAGGGCACATTAACGTCATTTAGCAGACGCTCTTAGCCAGAGCGACTCACAAATTGGTGCGTTCACCCTATAGCCAGTGGGATAACCACTTTACAATTTGGGGGGGGGGGGGGGGTTAGAAGGAATACTTTATCCTATCCCAGGTATTCCTTAAAGAGGTGGGGTTTCAAATGTCTCCGGAAGGTGGTGAGTGACTCCGCTGTCCTGGCGTCGTGAGGGAGCTTGTTCCACCATTGGGGTGCCAGAGCAGCGAACAGTTTTGACTGGGCTGAGCGGGAGCTATGCTTCCGCAGAGGAAGGGGAGCCAGCAGGCCAGAGGTGGATGAACGCAATGTCCTCGTTTGGGTGTAGGGACTGATCAGAGCCTGAAGGTACAGAGGTGCCGTTCCCCTCACTGCTCCATAGGCAAGCACCATGGTCTTGTAGCGGATGCGAGCTTCAACTGGAAGCCAGTGGAGTGTGCGGAGGAGGGGGGTGACGTGAGAGAACTTGGGAAGGTTGAACACCAGACGGGCTGCGGCATTCTGGATGAGTTGTAGGGGTTTAATGGCACAGGCAGGGAGCCCAGCCAACAGCGAGTTGCAGTAGTCCAGACGGGAGATGACAAGTGCCTGGACCAGGACCTGCGCCGCTTCCTGTGTAAGGCAGGGTCGCACTCTCCGAATGTTGTAGAGCATGAACCTGCAGGAGCGGGTCACCGCCTTGATGTTGGCGGAGAACGACAGGGTGTTGTCCAGGGTCACGCCTAGGCTCTTCGCACTCTGGGAGGAGGACACAGCGGAGTTGTCAACCGTGATGGCGAGATCATGGAATGGGCAGTCCTTCCCCGGGAGGAAGAGCAGCTCCGTCTTGCCAGGGTTCAGCTTGAGGTGGTGATCCGTCATCCATACTGATATGTCTGCCAGACATGCAGAGATGCGATTCGCCACCTGGTTATCAGAAGGGGGAAAGGAGAAGATTAGTTGTGTATCGTCAGCGTAGCAATGATAGGAGAGACCATGTGAGGATATGACAGAGCCAAGTGACTTGGTGTATAGGGAGAAAAGGAGAGGGCCCAGAACCGATCCCTGGGGGACACCAGTGGTGAGAGCACGTGGTGCGGAGACAGCTTCCCGCCACGCCACTTGGTAGGAGCGACCGGTCAGGTAGGACGCAATCCAGGAGTGAGCCGCGCCGGAGATGCCCATCTCGGAGAGGGTGGAGAGGAGGATCTGATGGTTCACAGTATCAAAGGCAGCAGACAGGTCTAGAAGGACAAGAGCAGAGGAGAGAGAGTTAGCTTTAGCAGTGCGGAGAGTCTCCGTGACACAGAGAAGAGCAGTCTCAGTTGAATGACCAGTCCTGAAACCTGATTGGTTTGGATCAAGAAGGTCATTCTGAGAGAGATAGCAAGAGAGTTGGCTAAAGACGGCACGCTCAATAGTTTTGGAAAGAAAAGAAAGAAGGGATACTGGTCTGTAGTTGTTGACATCAGTGGGGTCGAGTGTTGGTTTTTTGAGAAGGGGAGCAACTCTCGCTCTCTTGAAGACGGAAGGGACATGGCCAGCGGTCAAGGATGAGTTGATCAGCGAGGTGAGGTAGGGGAGAAGGTCACCGGAGATGGTCTGGAGAAGGGAGGAGGGGATGGGGTCAAGCGGGCAGGTTGTTGGGCGGCCTGCAGTCACAAGTCGCAGGATTTTATCTGGAGAGAGAGGGGAGAAAGAAGTCAAAGCATAGGGTAGGGCAGTGTGAGCAGGACCAGCAGTGTTATTAGACTTAACAAACGAGGATCGGATGTCGTCAACCTTCTTTTCAAAGTGGTTGACGAAGTCATCCACAGAGAGAGAGGAGGGGGGGGGGGGGGGGGAGGAGGATTCAGGAGGGAGGAAAATGTGGCAAAGAGCTTCCTAGGGTTAGAGGCAGATGCTTGGAATTTAGAGTGGTAGAAAGTGGCCTTAGCAGCAGAAACAGATGAAGAAAATGTAGAGAGGAGGGAGTGAAAAGATGCCAGGTCGGTAGGGAGTTTAGTTTTCTTCCATTTCCGCTCCGCTGCCCGGAGCTCTGTTCTGTGAGCTCGCAGTGATTCATCAAGCCACGGAGCTGGAGGGGAGGACCGAGCCGGCCGGGAGGATAGGGGACACAGAGAGTCAAAGGATGCAGAAAGGGAGGAGAGGAGGGTTGAGGAGGCAGAATCAGGAGATTGGAGGGAGAAGGATTGAGCAGAGGGAAGAGATGATAGGATGGAAGAGGAGAGAGTAGTGGGAGAGAGAGAGCGAAGGTTGCGGCGGCGCATTACCATCTGTGTAGGGGCAGAGTGAGTAGTGTGGGAGGAGAGCGAGAGAGAAAAGGAAACAAAGTAGTGGTCGGAGACTTGGAGGGGAGTTGCAGTGAGATTAGTAGAGGAGCAGCATCTAGTGAAGATGAGGTCAATCGTATTGCCTGCCTTGTGAGTAGGGGGGGACGGTGAGAGGGTGAGGTCAAAAGAGGAGAGGAGTGGAAAGAAGGAGGCAGAGAGAAATGAGTCAAACGTGGACATAGGGAGGTTGAAATCCCCCAAAACTGTGAGGGGTGAGCCATCCTCAGGAAAGGAACTTATCAAGGCGTCAAGCTCGTTGATGAACTCTCCAAGGGAACCTGGAGGGCGATAGATGACAAGGATATTAAGCTTAAATGGGCTAGTGACTGTGACAGCATGGAATTCAAATGAGGAGATAGACAGATGGGTTAGGGGAAAAATTGAGAATGTCCACTTGGGAGAGATGAGGATACCTGTACCACCACCCCTCCGACCAGATGCTCTCGGGGTATGCGAGAACACATGGTCAGACGAGGAGAGAGCAGTAGGAGTAGCCGTGTTTTCAGTGGTGATCCATGTTTCCGTCAGCGCCAGGAAGTCGAGGGACTTGAGGTTGGCATAGGCTGGGATGAAGTCAGCTTTGTTGGCAGCAGAACGGCAGTTCCAGAGGCTGCCTGCGACCTGGAACTCCAGGTGAGGGGTGCGTGCAGGGACCACCAGGTTAGAGAGGCAGCAGCCGTGCGGTGTGGTGCGTTGTTTGTGTAGCCTGTGCAGAGAGGAGAGAACAGGGATAGGCAGAGGCATAGTTGACAGGCTGTAGCAAATGGCTACAAAAATGCAGAGGAGATCGGAATGAAATGAGCTAAGCATCTGGGAGAGGAGAGAGGGGGGCCTCCCTCACCAAAAACTTCTACCTCAGAAACTAAAATTGTTTCACTGAACCACCCGAACAAAAACTCTCCCAACTTCCACCTTTAGAAATCAGAATTGTTGTGAACCACAGTTGTTCAATGTTTAAAGGAATAGACTCAACCCACTTTATTCAGCTAGCCAACTATGACACCAAATCTCCCCTATTGATTAGACATACCTTTAAGACAATTATTCTACCTAAGCTACAACAACACAGCAGTAGCGGTGCGTGGGTGAAATCAATTGGGATGCCAATCCAGGAATAAAAAGCCATATTACAACCAGGGACGGCTTGTTCAATAGGGCGATATGGGCGACGCACTGCCAAACGGGAAAAGGAAGGGATTTTTTTTCTAATCAATTATATCACGGCAACAGCAGTTATCAGTGTTCACGTCTGATCTGCCAGCCACTAAATGTCAAATCAGGCTAAAGTCGTGCTTCAAATGGCCCCGCCCGTTTTTTGGGCGATTTCAGTCAGGTTGAAAATCGCCCAGAAGTCTCTCATAGCCTGTCATGTAAAATCTATTTTTTTCACATTTCAAAGCTTTCAATACATTCTCTATGGGTGTCTGTGGGCATGCACTTACGCGCTTTCGTCATACGTGACGTAACGTTGAACGTAACTAAGACAATGGCGGCTAGCAGCGTCTATGTTGCGACCTGCAGTGTGGCGTTATTTTATGTTTTTAATTTGTAGACTTAGTTTACAAACATTCTGCAAACATTCTGCTTTGGACTGATCTTCGGTTTTGGACTGATCTTGTTGATCGTGTACATACCCGCTACGAACGGACTAAATAATGAAAACGCTGCTGGCAGCGGAATCCCAATACAGCTGGGAGACTTGGCTGGATGACAGAGTCCCGGACAGAGAGGTGGAGCCGGCCGGCTTCACCCTGGTCAGAGCGGACCGCGATCCTGGTAAGAGAGCGACTCTGTACCCCGACATTGAACTGCTTTCTGTGTCATTGAACCTTACTATTGTTGATAAAACAAGTTTACTGGAGAACGGAGACCAAGTAGAGACTTTTGGACAAGGTGGATAATTGTATAATATAAGGCAGTTTATTCAGAGGTAAAGATATCTGGAATCGCGTGCACGGACCCGTTCGTCAAACTCGTAGGGAGTTTATCAGAAGAGCCCCTAAACATTGTGTGCTGACATTTTATACAATAAAATGAAGTAGGTTGAATCTAGTAGTTCTGATCTTCTGATTGGTCCTGATGAGTTGGGCGAGGTCACCTCCAGGCTAGTGTCACTGTTGCATTGGCTCTGAGTCGGGTTCTCTGTCTTCAGATGTTCAGCCTAAGAGAAGAGGATTTGTGTGTGTGTGTGTGTGTTTGTTATCAGTGTGTGTGTGTGTGTGTGTTTGTTATCAGTGATGATGTGTGTGTGTGTTTATCAGTGATGATGTGTGTGTGTGTGTGTGTGTGTGTGTGTGTGTGTGGGTGTGTGTGTGTGTGTCCTCAGGGCAAGAACTCGTGAGTTGGAAGAACTGAGAGACCTATGGCGTGGGTGTTATCCTTAGCCACCTGCTGACAAGGCTGACAAGATAGGACTCTTGTTCATTGTATTGAATACAAAGGCACAACACAAAATGGGTCATGCACAAGATTTTAGTCAGACCAAGCTATAACATTATATATTTACTACGACAGTACATTCAACCAAAAGCTAATATAACAAAGGCATCAGAGATTATTTATAATCTGTCACAGAAACTGGAATCCATCTCCCCAGATCAGTCAATAAATGCTTCTGGTATTGACTTATATGCTGCCCCTGTCTTCATGTTGTTGCTGGACATATCTTTTTTAAAATGTGTGTAGGTCACCTAAATCATCAGAAAAATTGCCCCTCCTGAGAATTTTTTCAGGAGCCGCCACTGATTACAACCTATGTGTTGTGATAATTGCGTTGTTTGCTCTATAACCTATTAGTTTATATGCCTTGACATGGTGATATACTGTATAGGCCTAAGGCCGAGACAATAAGAAGACACAATGACAGAATAAATGCAACCACACATTTGTTTAATAAAAAAAAACGGAAAGCAACATCTGTCTGGTGAAGTCCACAAGACATATTGCATGTAACAAACAGTTACATGACCTACAGCAGCCAACCCCAATAAGCGGCCCGCGGGCCAGATCCGGCCCGCAAGAGCCAAATGTCTGGCCCACACTGACAGCATTGGCATTCACTTGTTATAATAAACATGAATTTAATATCCGCGGCTCTGCTTTATTTTGAAATTTTCCCAGACCTTGACTTGTGGCCTTTCCTGCGTGCATTCGTAAGACGTGCTTCGCGCGCTTTGCGTACTCATCTCCACTCGACTAGCTACCTAGTGTAGTGTCACACACAAACAGTAGCCGCAGCCGCTCGCCAGTTAACCCTCATTCATCAAAAGGACTGACCACTTCCTCACAAAAAAGTATTAAATCCAGTCAAACCAACATGGCATTCGCCAAGATACGCAAGGTAGACCAAGGTAGACCAGGAGAACTGACTGGACTGAGAGGTATTGCTTTTTTTTTACCGGACCACAACAGTGCTAAGCCCACATGCTTAATATGCATGCAGACTGTAGCTGTTATCAAAGCGGACAATCTGAAGCGGCATTTTAACTCTATTCATGCTGCCAGTTTTAATGCAAACTACCCAGAAAAATCTGACCAGCGCAAACAAAAATTTGCAAGCATGTTAACGTCATACAAGCACTCGGTTTTAACTATGTGTAAAACAACATCGGCACAAGAGAGCGCAACAGCTGCCTCATTACACGTTTCTTGGAAGCTTGCAAGAGCTAAGAAGCCATTCGCCGATGCAGAGTTAATTAAACAATGTGCAATCAACATGGCTGCCAAAGTTTTAAACCAAGTGGAACCAATAAATAAAAAAGTTGTTGAGCTGTTGAAGCAAGTGCCGCTGTCGGCTAACACGGCAACCAGAAGAGTCGAAGTGACCGAACCGACATGGAACAGCTGTCTGTGTTCGCAAGATTTTTTGATGGGAAGACATTCCGGGAGGAGCTGCTGTGTTTGATTTCTCTACCCGGGCGTACAACCGGGGACATAATATTCAACGAGCTGACACAGTTCTTCGAAAGGAATGGCTTAGATGTGAGTAAAATTGTTTCTGTTGTTACCGACGGGGCTCCGTCAATGGTGGGACACCGCCAGGGCTTAGTAAGCAGGCTTTCTGCCGTTAACCCAGCACTCCTGGCATTTCACTGCATTATTCACAAGTCAGTTTTGTGCGCAAAGCATGGGTGTTCCAGACAGAAGTGGGCGCTGTGTGTGGGTGTGTGTGAATGTGTTTGCTGGACTTTTTGTTTGCTGACTGTTTGCACAGAATATGCTCCAGGGGCATTTCATAATTAAATAGTTGGTTTTGGACTAATTTAGTATTTTTCATTTTTCTCTTATGTGACTCCTAACGCCACTACTAATAATTATAAAATCACAATAGAAGTGAAAACTGAAAAAACATAAAACTGTCGCCAAAAAAACAAACATGTTGGCCCTCGGCTTGACATGCCTGACCAAATTTGGCCCTTTTGGAAATCTAATTGGGGAACCCTGACCTACAGCACGGTCAAGCAAGGTAATGTTTCCAACATTTTCGGACTACTAAACAACTATTGATTTAAAACCAATGAGAGTTATCGCTAGTCGTCTGTTCTTTCGACCAATCGATTGGTCTACAAAAATCTATCTAAATGAAAATGATACAAATCTAAAAGTAACTTCTATTGCAATTGCCAATATGTAAAAATAGCCTGTATAAACCAACAAATAAAAACATTGCAACCTGCAAGTAGAAAATGTCCTGAAAAAATAAATATCCTAAAAATCACATTGGCTATGCATGGCCTGTCTGCAAGGAACATAAAACATTGTATCAACTTGGTCCAGCCTGATCGTGCTAGTAAACTTGCAACATTGTATAAAATATTCTGGGCCCTCAGAGTTTCCCGTGCCAGTGAGCTCCGGACAGACAGACGCAGGTGTAGATTATTTTCGCAAGGGATAAGAAGTAATCAGGTAGGCCTATTTTATGATGTTTCCACTGGATCAGAGCATGACATGTTTTCCTCTTTCATGCATAGTTGAGGAACTATTGTCATTCTCAATGGATGTAAAAAATGACTTATTTTATTTGTTGTTTTCAGTGAAGAAAAAATTACTTTGAGAAGCTACACAGTGATGGTGAGTTAAGACGATCAGAAATAGTATCAGATCCCCAAATGGGCACATTTATAGGCCTACACTTGCGCGTAGGCCAGGTAGCCTAGGCCTACTTCTATGCGTAATCAGGTGTGTGTCCTTACTCAAGATTGACAGGAGCATACCAAACAAAATCCTAACAAAATACAATGAATAAATTGACAACTCATAAATGGAATGAAATAAATCTAAATGTTTTTCTTACAAGTGTAGCCTAGGTTGCGCTCTCTGAAAGAAATGTGTCCACTCCTACAATGACAACGGTAAGACTGTGATAATAATATATTGAATGCATTAACATAAACTACCGTAACCAAACAAACATTGTAGATTAGAAAGAACATTGAAGATTATGGGAAGTGACGGTAAATGTACTACTGGTAATACTGGTGTACCACGCCTGTCCACTGAGACAGGTGTGAATCAGACAGGTGTCTCGTGTGCCTTACATTTTCTTTATATATTTGCCACCGCTCGACTAAAAAAATCAGTCGGCCAACATCCTATCGACCAAACAATAGACCAGTCGACTAAATGGGGTCAGCCCTAGTGCAAGTAGAAAAAAACATGTTGACTCACCCTACTTGTAGAGAAATGCCACTACCATCCTCCTCTTTCATGTTGCCTAAACGGTCTATGACTCTGTCATACAGTACACACTTTTAGTTTTGTTGTCCTAGGCTACCTGGCTAAAATACTTGCTCACTAGCCTAACTTCCTTTCATGGGCAATGATCCGCCAGGCCAGCTAGTTAACATTAGCATACTACATCTAGCTGCATGTTGAACTTCCATCTTCTCAGGCCATGAACAAAATGTATGTATTTATGGTTGGATCATAATCTCTGTTATAATCATTGACCAGTATGGGGAATTAAGTAAAACTACAAGTCCAAATCCCTATCTCCATCCATGGCTATTTTAGGAAAGGGCCACATTTAGCTAGCTAGCTAGCCACCGGAGGACAACAACAAGGAGATGCAACAATTCAACATTTTTTTCTGTCAGTAATGACGTTTGGCTTGTGATGTGATGGGTCTGAAGCCGTGACACTTTTTTTGGGTGCACCAGGACCATTCCCAGCTGAGCTCACTCAGTTTATCTCAATGCTGATTGAATTTATATATATTTTTTTATTATCAAGGGAGGCCAATTGCTCGCTGGCTTCCCTTGCATTCAATTCTACGGGCTATATAAATGTCATACATTTATGTGTAATTTAGCAGAGGGTCAACCACATTTCTCCTATTTGTCTGCCTCTTTAGTCCAGGGTGCATTGCATGTCCGCTGCAAATGTCAGACTCCACTCTGTGAGGCACATCAATCCGCAGGTTGAACATGGTGAGATTGTAGACTCCTAAATTGATAGTGCAGTTTGTTTAGAAAATTTTACAGCTAACTAGCTACTTCACATGCTGATATTGACTTTGTTATTATTGTGTGTAGCTACATTTGCTTACTAGCTAGTTAGCTAGCTTGTTAGCCAGCCAGCCAGCCCATAGAGAGAGCATTGCATTGTGGGTTTTGTAGTTGACTTTAGCTGCAACAGATTTCCATGATTTCCAACTATTTTCACATGTTGCTACCAACCTTATTATAAAGGCAAAATTAAACATTTGTTCACAAAAAAGATTGTCCTCACATATTAGTGTTATTTAACACTGTAAATTATAGGAGTGGTTTTGGGTGGATTTTTCCTTTAATGCTGATGGGTTCTAAACTTGAAATGTGAAATATCCTCATTCATGTCACTGAGGGTGTCACGCCCTGGCTCTGGGGACTCTAGTATGTTGAGCCAGGGTGTGAGTTTTCGTTTGTTTTTGTTCTAGTTTAGTATTTCTATGTTGGCCAGTGTGGTTCTCAATCAGAGGCAACAGGTATCAGCTGTTGGTTGTTGTCTCTGATTGGGAACCATACTTAAGCAGCCAGTTTTCCCACAGTGTTTGTGGGATCTTGTTCCTGTGTAGGTTTGTGCTTTGCACCGTTGGACGTCACGTATCGATTTGTTGTTTTTGTTCGTGTAATCATTATTTAATAAATATGTTCACCTTCCACGCTGCGCCTTGGTCCTCTGTATCCGACGATCGTGACAGAGGGAGAGAGGGGAATGCAGTGGGTTTATATTCTGTCAGAACATGTTATTGTTAGACATCAGGTATTCTATGAGAAGAGAAGGGCCACAGTCTGGTTTCAGTTGTTGGGTTGTAATTTCAAATACTTGCTACACTAGAAGTTAATGGTTATATGTAGTAGGAATGTATATGGTAGGGTCAGATAAGGGTGGATTAGTGAGGAATGGGGGCCGAGGTCAGGTCACATGAAGGGGAAGGAACAGTTTATTACCCACATCATTTAACTTCCTGCCTAGCAATAAAGATGTAATGTTTAGAGAAAGGAGGAGACTTCACCTAAAGTGGGGTATATATACTTGTGCTGGTGGGAACATGTTTTTGTATTTTCAGCTGGTTGACCCTTTGGGTGAATAAACTTGGTATGAGCTTTTCTTAGATTTTACTCTTTATTTGTCAGAACCTATTTTACAGTGAGGGAAAAAAGTATTTGATCCCCTGCTGATTTTGTACATTTGCCCACTGACAAAGAAATGATCAGTCTATCATTTTAATGGTAGGTTTATTTGAACAGTGAGAGACAGAATAACAACAAAAAAATCCAGAAAAACGCATGTCAAAAATTGTATAAATCATTTGCATTTTAATGAGGGAAATAAGTATTTGACCCACTCTCAATCAGAAAGATTTCTGGCTCCCAGGTGTCTTTTATACAGGTAACGAGCTGAGATTAGAGCACACTCTTAAAGGGAGTGCTCCTAATCTCAGTTTGTTACCTGTATAAAACACACCTGTCCACAGAAGCAATCAATCAATCAGATTCCAAACTCTCCACCATGGCCAAGACCAAAGAGCTCCCAAAGGATGTCAGGGACAAGATTGTAGACCTACACAAGGCTGGAATGGGCTATAAGACCATTGCCAAGTAGCTTGGTGAGAAGGTGACAACAGTTGGTGCGATTATTCGCAAATGGAAGAAACACAAAATAACTGTCACTCTCCGTCGGCCTGGGGCTCCATGCAAGATCTCACCTCGTGGAGCTGCAATGATCATGAGAACAGTGAGGAATCAGCCCAGAACTACACGGGAGGATCTTGTCAATGATCTCAAGGCAGCTGGGACCATAGTCACCAAAAAAACAATTGGTAACACACTATGCCGTGAAGGACTGAAATCCTGCAGCGCCCGCAAGGTCCCCCTGCTCAAGAAAGCACATAAACAGGGCTGTCTGAAATTTGCCAATGAACATCTGATTCAGAGGAGAACTGGGTGAAAGTGTTGTGGTCAGATGAGACCAAAATCAAGCTCTTTGGCATCAACTCAACTCGCCGTGTTTGGAGGAGGAGGAATGCTGCCTATGACCCCAAGAACACCATCCCCACCGTCAAACATGGAGGTGGAAACATTATGCTTTGGGGGTGTTTTTCTGGACAGTACAACTTCACCGCATCAAAGGGACGATGGACGGGGCCATGTACCGTCAAATCTTGGGTGAGAACCTCCTTCCCTCAGCCAGGGCATTGAAAATGGGTTGTGGATGGGTATTCCAGCATGACAATGACCCAAAACACACGGCCAAGGCAACAAAGGAGTGGCTCAAGAAGAAGCACATTAAGGTCCTGGAGTGGCCTAACCAGTCTCCAGACCTTAATCCATAGAAAATCTGTGGAGGGAGCTGAAGGTTCGAGTTGCCAAACGTCAGCCTCGAAACCTTAATGACTAGGAGAAGATCTGCAAAGAGGAGTGGAACAAAATCCCTCCTGAGATCTGTGCAAACGTGGTGGCCAACAACAAGAAACGTGTGACCTCTGTGATTGCCAACAAGGGATTTGCCACCAAGTACTAAGTCATGTTTTGCAGAGGGGTCAAATACTTATTTCCCTCATTAAAATGCAAATCAATTTATAACATTTTTGACATGCGTTTTTCAGAATTGTTTTGTTGTTATTCTGTCTCTCACTGTTCAAACAAACCTACCATTAAAATTATAGACTGGTCATGTCTTTGTCAGTGGGCAAACGTACAAAATCAGCAGGGGATCAAATAATTTTTTCCCTCACTGTACATTCAGCAAGCAAGAGCAAGCGTGCATCTCTCCCGTTTATTAGTAAAGAAAATAAGTTGAAATATACAGTATTTCCAACAAGCTATTGTAGTCTGGCTTTTCCTTGAACTGAAGATTTAAGAGAAATAGCTGAGGCACCAGAGAGGCCAGTTGCGTAATTGCGCAACAAAACAATGAAGACAGACTGGTTTGAGATGTGCAGCCTAAACGCATGCATAGCACATAATGAATTAGCTCAATATTAGGCTTAATACTGCAGTGAATAGGCCTACACTGAGTATACCAAACATTAGGAACACCTTCCTAATATTGAATTGCCCTCAGAACAAACTCATCGGGGCATGGACTCTACAGGGTTTAGAAAGCGTTCCACAGGGATGCTGGCCCATGTTGACTCCAATGCGTCCCACAGTTGTGTCAAGTTGGCTGGATGTCCTTTGGGTGCCCTTACAAAAAAAGATTGCAGTCAGAGTGCAGTTTAACTGCAGTACAATGCAGTATAACTGTAGTTGAAGTGCAGTCTAACTGCAGGATGCTGCAAACACTGTAATTTTGCAGTGTAACTGCAGTTCAACTGCAGTACACTCCAGTTATTCTGCAATTACTGCATCCAAAATACCACAGTCGACTGCAGTTATTGCAATTTTACTGCGGTTGAACTGCAGTTACATACACAGGGGAAACTGTTGAGCGTGAAAAACCCAGCAGCTATGCAGTTCTTGACACAAACCAGTGCGCCTGGTACCTACTACTATGCCCCATTCAAATCACTTAAATGTTTTGTCTTGCCCATTCACCTTCTGAATGGCACAAATGCACAATCCATGTCTCAATTGTCTAAAAGGCCTAAAAATCCTTCTTTAACCTGTCGCCTCCCCTTCATCTACACTGATTAAAGTGCATTAACAAGTGACATCAAAAAGGGATCATAGCTTTCACCTGGATTCACCTGGTCAGTCTTTCATAGAAAGAGCAGGTGTTCTTAATGTTTTGTATATTTATTGTATATCCAGTCAATTTACACATCTAAATAAAGAAAGTTATCAGATAACATAATCACAGGTAGCCTACATAAATAATAATTGCTACTATAGGTTATATTACGTAGACGTGTAGGCTACACTTACATGTACATTTTATATGCATTTCTATAATCATCTACTTTGTCACGCGCGTTATTTGAGTCGATGACCAACAGTGGAGCGTCTTTCGTCAAATAAAAACCTTGCCCCGATGGAGATCTGAACATACCTTGATGCCTCTGGGCTTACTGCCTTAATGGAACACACTACCAATTAGTAATAACAGAAGGGGTAAATTACAGCTATTTAACAAGACCACGAGCATCTTTGACTTTTTTTACGATGTACAAATATAAACGTAGATGTGGTATAATCCTCCTACATCTTTATTGCTGTTAAAGCACACAAAAGTGTGTGAAATGGAAAGATAAAAACAAGGGATTTAGTCATGTGAAAACATGTAGTAGTGTACCGGAGACGCAGGGAGTCAGGAAGTCATGAGTTTAATAGGAATGAACACAGAGTGAATACAAAAACAGGAGTAGCGTCTAAACATGAATACAGGAAACAATACTACCTACTGGGTGATACAACGTGCTAGATAAAGGGGAAGGGGCGCAGGTGTGCGTAATGATGGTTACCAGGTGTGCGTAAACATGGGCCATTCTGACCAGTTTCCCAGTCCCTGACGATGAAAAACATCCCCACAACATGATGCTGCCACCACCATGCTTCACTGTGGGGATGGTGTTCTCGGGGTGATGAGAGGTGTTGGGTTTGCACCAGACATAGCGTTTTCCTTGATGGCCAAAAAGCTCAATTTTTGTCTCATCTGACCAGAATACCTTCTTCCATATGTTTGGGGAGTCTCCCACATGCCTTTTGGCGAACACCAAACGTGTTTGCTTATTTTTTCTTTAAGCAATGGCTTTTTTCTGGCCTCTCTTCTTTAAAGCCCAGCTCTGTGGAGTGAACGGCTTAAAGTGGTCCTATGGACAGATCCTTCAATCTCTACTGTGGAGCTTTGCAGCTCCTTCAGGGTTATCTCTGGTCTCTTTGTTGCCTCTCTGATTAATGCCATCCTTGCCCCTGGTCTGTGAGTTTTGGTGGGCGGCCCTCTCTTGGCAGGTTTGTTGTGGTGCCATATTCTTTCCAGTTTTTAATAATGGATTTAATGGTGCTCCGTGGGATGTTCAAAGTTTCTGATATTTTTTTATAACCCAACCCTGATCAGTACTTCTCCACAACTTTGTCCCTGACCTGTTTGGAGAGCTCCTTGGTCTTCATGGTGCCGCTTGCTTGGTCGTGCCCCTTGCTAAGTGGTGTTGCAGACTCTGAGGCCTTTCAGAGCACGTGTATATATACTGATATCATGTGTCAGATCATGTCACTTAGATTGCACACAGGTGGACTTTATTTAGCTAATCATGTGACTTATTTGTTGCACCATAATTTTTTGAAACAATTTGGACTATTTTGTGTATGTCCATTACATGAAATCCAAATAAAAATCAATTTAAATTACAGGTTGTAATGCAACAAAATAGGAAAAACACCAAGGTGGATGAATACTTTTGCAAGGCACTGTATAACAGTACATGGCCATTAAGGAAAGATTTTACTTCAAGATGTTCAAACTTTCATAGATGACCAGCAGGGTCAAATAATAATCACAGTGGTTGTAGAGGTTGCAACAGGTCAGTACATCAGGAGTAAATGTCACTTGGCTTTTCATAGCCGAGCATTTAGAGGTTGAAATAGCAGGTGCGGTAGAGAGAGAGAGTTGAAAACAGCAGGTCTGGGACAAGGTAGCACGTCTGGTGAACAGGTCAGGGTTCCATAGCCGCAGGCAGAAGAGTGGAAACTGGAGTAGCAGCACGACCAGGTGGACTGGGGACAGCAAGAAGTCATCAGGCCAGGTAGTCCTGATGCATGGGCCTAGGGCTCAGGTCCTCCGGGATGGGAGGGAGAGAGGGAGCTTCTATGTTCTTTTTACTGGGCTTCTTTCAACAGTCACGTACCAATGTACAAAGAAGAGAGGCGCATGCCTGCAGCAGTAACACTCTCAATGCCTTTCCCTAGTGCAGCGGTCCAAAACTAGGGGTCGCAACTATGAAAATGGGCTCGTGGGAGAATTTCCCCAAAAATAAAAAAATATTGTCTTTGTATCACAAAATCATTGTAATGTGGCTACCCTTAAAATCTAAATGAAAGTTCTTAAAATCTCAAATATTTCAACCAGAGAGCGCCCTTAGATCAAGGGAAAAGGCTGCACTTAACCGTTGCACTTGAGTCATTCCCACGGTGAATGGCTAGGCCGCAATTGATATGGTGAAAACAATGTGTGGGGAGGCAGAGGCACAGAAACTCACATCAATACCTTTGTCAGATAACACTGTTAAACTAAGAATTTATGCCATTGCTACCAATCAAGAGGAAACTCTGACTGAACGACTCAAAAACTTCCCAGCTTATGCTCTCCAAATGGATGTTAGCTGTAAGGGCCGAGATGCCCATGCATTGACTTTTGTTCTCTATACATGTCGGGGGATGCTATTCACGAGGACATATTGTTCTGTCTCACGATTCCCAAGCATGAAACGCCACAGGGGATGTTCAGTGTGCTGCGTGGCTATATTGACGAAAAACAGATTTCATGTGATTGAATGGTGGGCTTTTGCACAGATGGGGCTCCATCTATGGCGGGTCAGCCTCTGCACTCTAGTTATGAAGGTATCACCCTCTGCCATATGGACGCATTGTACGATACACCGTGAGCAACTGGCGGCAAAAGAACTGAGCACAGAACTCTGAGATATACTGCAGCAGGTAACTTCGATTGTAAACTACATCAAACCACATCCACTGCGCGCATGCGTGTTTGCGAAACTATGTGGAGATCATAGAGAGCATGAAAATGTTGTTTTTCCTACCGAGGCTTGGTGGTTATCGAGGGGGAGTGTTGGAAAGATGTTTTACATTGAGAGAGGAATTGTTGTCATTCACAATAGATGTAAAAAACTACAGTTGGTTGACTTTCGGTGTAATGAAAAGAAAATGTGTCTCTTTGCATATGTAACAGACATATTTGATGAACGAACTGAACGCAAGCATGAATGGGAAATACAAAAACATTCTACAGTTGAGTTACTGAATCAGTGGATTCAGAGGAAATAATTCTTATTGGAGAGAGAGTCTTTCAAAAGCGAACCATGCCCCCTTCACTCGGCTGTGCATGTTTCTAACAGAAAACAGCATCAGTAAGTGTCCCACATGAGTGATGACTGTTCACCTTCAATGCTTGGAAGAGCACTTTGGGACCTACTTCCCAATCCATTTGACTGTGATCCTGGCTCAGTTGACATGCCGCTAAGAGAAATCGAACAGCTGATTGAGCTGTCATGACGGATGCATTCCTGGGTCACTAGGGAGGAGTTTTGGTTCCTGACTCAAAGGGAATACCCTGCCGTCTCCCTCTGAGCATTAATGCCACGTTCAAAACAACTGGGGACTCATAACTGGGAACTCTGAAATCTCAGACTTCAGTGTATTCAAGATAACTCTGAAAAATTGTTTTGATCGGTCACCCGACTCGGGAACTCTGCCCTCTTTTTAGAGCTCCGACTTTCCGACCTGAAGATCACTGACGTCATGATTTCACCTCGTATTTTTCAGAGTTCCCAGTTGTCTTGATAGCACCATAAAACTCATGGTACCCTTCGCCAGCTCATATCTGTGTGGAGCTGGATTCATTGCTCTCGCCTGCATTAAAACCAAATATCGATCCAGGTTGGATGTGACAGCAGAGATAAGGAGTGCACTGTTGACCACTTCCCCTGACTTTGAGAAGCTCAGACGCTACATGCATTGAACACACCCATCTCATTAGCGTTGGTGAGATACATTATGTCAGACTAATTTTCAATTGACTGTCATAGCTCCACATTAAAAGTATGTGATGGTGAGTTAAGACAATTAGAAATATTGTTAGAATGTTTTTCAATTAACTGCCATAGCTCCCCAAAAAAAATTAAACATGGTTGTGGTCGCAATAATTTTAGGATATCAAAATGGGATTGTGGGCCAAAAAAGTTTGGGAACCCCTGCCCTAGAGGTAGCACTAATGTATATTAATGCAACACCATGGAGGACTACAATAATAATGGAGTGGATGGCTCAGAAATAAGAAATAATTATTTTTAACACACTTGAATTATTATACTCAGGTAGGCCAAGGAACCTTTTCACAGAATGGTATTACAGAATTGTGTAAACATTGCTACATTGCTACATGTTAACACCACCTTTTGAAATGTGAGGAGAATAACACTATTTGACCTCCACATGTGAACTTGTAATTCCACATGTGAAAGTGAGATTTTCACATGTGGAGTTTTCTTACATGTGAAACTGCCAATGTGATTTTCACCAGTGGAGGCTGCTGAGGGTAGGACGGCTCATAATAATGACCGGAATGGAGTAAATGGAATGGTATCAAACACGTTTTGTTTGGTTTTCATGTGTTTGACACCATTCCATTCACTCCATTCCAGCCATTATACTCCAGTCCAGCCATTATTATGTGCCGTTCTCCCCTCAGAAGCCTCCACTGATTTTCACATTTGATAGTTTTTCACATGTGAGCTAGCAATTCACATGTGAGGTGAAAACATGTTATGCTTCTCACGTGGGACAAGGTGGTGTTAACATGTGAAATCTAAATGTAATACATGTGAAAATATGGTTTCCCATGAGATATTTAAGCTCAACATGTGAAAACAGCCATTTTTAACATGTGAAACTGCAAATTTCAATTTTGTTGTTGTTGTAAGGGTAGATCTTGAAGGTTATTATAGGGACACACAGAAGGGTAACTGGTATCTGTGTTGAGTTGATTTTCATTTAGGGATAACTAGTTTGAATATCAGATGGGTATGAAATGGTATCTGGAATTTGGGGCATCCATATACTGGTCCTCTGTAGCTCAGCTGGAAGAGCACGGCGCTTGTAACGCCAAGGTAGTGGGTTCGATCCCCGGGACCACCCATACACAAAAATGTATGCACGCATGACTGTAAGTCGCTTTGGATAAAAGCGTCTGCTAAATGGCATATTATTATTATTATTATTACTGCTCCAGCCATAAATCTGCAATCCCTGATTTTTGTCACAGTCAACCCTGATGTCAGAAGCATCATTTCATGTTGTTAGGGGAAAAACCGTCCACAACCACTCTTCAGGACTTCCTCAGTCCATACCACATGATGAGAGCAAAATTATATATGGAATGTCAAATCTCAGCATTTCCCAAATTGTTTCTGTGGTCCTCCCTCCACTGGGGTAATCTCCAGAGCACAGTTTTCAGCATGTGATAGAAATATGCCAACATTAGACGGCACCACTTTCAGTGGGACCTAATCCCTGCCTCTGAAAGCTGTTTATATAATTATACATTCTTTCTAGAATCTGGGATGACAGAACTCTCTCTCTCTCTCTCTCTCTCTCTCTCTCTCTCTCTCTCTCTCTCTCTCTCTCTCTCTCTCTCTCTCTCTCTCTCTCTCTCTCTCTCTCTCTCTCTCTCTCTCTCTCTCTCTCTCTCTGTGTGTGCGTGTGTGCCAGAGCTGACTTATCTGAAGCTGAAAAGTGAAATATTCGATATCAGCCAGCCAGCATGCAGCAAGGGACCAAAATTAATGGTATTTTATGCCCATGGGTATGTGAGATGGCAATGAGGGAAAACCAAAGCAGTTACTGTTGAGCATGATTTAATAATGTAATATAATAAATATTTAAGTGGAGTCTTTCTGTCACAATTTAAATTGGTGACGGCACCTTATTACCTAGAATCAAATGATGAAGCTATGGTTTGTATTGAGTAATGGACTTGATTGATCCCCGTGTAAATGTTCCTTTCCGAGAGAGAGATATAACCTGCAGTATTTTGTCAGTTATTTCAGAGGTGTATCAGATTAACGATGCCCACCTCATTTGACGCTGATGTACACAGGAACAGAACTGACACTGAGTTCACATGACAAAGGAAGCCAACAAATCTGAACTAGAAGTATGCGGAGGAATGATTAAGGTTCTGAGTTTATAAATGCTCTTAAAGGGACAGTTCACCCAGATTTCTAAATTACACATTGGTTTCCTTACCCTGTAAGCAATCTATGGACAAGGTATGACAGCAATCCATGCTTTGGTTTTATTTCCCTGGCACTGTTTTTAAATTCTAACGTTTTAGCATTTGTGGTACAAATCTCAACCAAGTCCTGGTACCCATATTAGCTACTTTAGGATGATTTTGACATGATGCGCGAAAAATGATAATATTGGTACCAGGACTTGGATTGCTGTCAAACCTTGTCCATAGACTGCTTAAAGTAAGGAAACCAATATGTCATTTTGAAATTTGGGTAAACTATCCCTTTAAGAGTAAAAAGGCAATGTCTTAATTCAATACTTTCATAAAGAGTGGTTTGTTAAACATGCCTTTTGATGGTTGCCTTTAAATATTTAATTTTAAAAGGTTCAAAGAAATAAGAGGATTTCAAAAGTTTTGTTACAAATCTTAACCAGTCAAAGCAATCATTCACATGACTAATTAACCAAATGCGCATTTTCTGACTTTACAGTCAAAATATTTGTTAGAACATTTCAATCAGGATATTATACTGTATGCCGTTCTAAAAATGTTTTTTGCTATCAATGTTTTTAGGTTTTGTTGCTCTTTAAATACAATTCAAATGTATATTGCATTACGAATGCAGATGCTTGTGAACAAGGTCGCAAAGTTTCTTAGTCTTCAGCTGAGGCTGAAAAAACACTGGTTTAGTGATTGAGCTAGCCTTGTATGTAAATTTAGGTTGGCAGCCATTTTGTTAGCCGATGTAGCCTACTCATCAGGATTCAAAGGGGTCAGACCAGGCTGATGTCTGGAGACAGCATTACGTTGCACATAACATGGAGATATCAGAGCGTAATGAGAGGCAAAAGGCTTGAAATGCATTAGCATCACATCAATTTACTGTAAAGCTGCATTTTAGTTGGTGTTTATCTGAGCTAAAGCACGAGTTAAAGGTGGCGTGCCATTTTAACATTCATCTCATGTTAATGGACATTTAAATGTTAGTATGCACTTTAAAGGACATCTACCCATTAAAAGCAACAAAAGTGCCTAATGAAATCTGAGTAATTTACAGTCAACAAATCATGTAAAATTGCCTAATTACATCTTTCTATTGGAACTAAATGAATTTGGAGAGTACAGTGGCTTGTGAAAGTATTCACCCCCCATGGCATTTTTCCTTACAACCTGGAATTAAAATAGATTTTTTGGGGTTTTGTATCATTTGATTTACACAACATGCCTACCACTTGAAATAGTGCAAATTGAAAAAAAATAAAACCTGTTTCAGAAAATTCTAAAAAATAAATAACAAAAAAGTGGTGCGTACATATGTATTCCCCGCCTTTGCTATGAAGCCCCTAAATAAGATCTGGTGCAACCAATTACCTTCAGAAGTCACGTAATTAGTTAAATAAAGTCCACCTAAGTGTCACATGATCTGTCACATGATCTCAGTATATATACACCTGTTCTGAAAGGCCCCAGAGTCTGCAACACCACTAAGCAAGCCACACCATGAAGACCAAGGAGCTCTCCAAACAGGTCAGGGAAAAAGTTGTGGAGTACAGATCAGGGTTGGGTTTTAAAAAATATCTGAAACTTTGAACATTCCACGGAGCACCATTAAATCCATTATTAAAAAATTGAAAGAATATGGCACCACAACAAACCTACCAAGACAGGGCCGCCCACCAAAACTCACTGACCAGGCAAGGAGGGCATTAATCAGAGAGGCAACAAAAAGACCAATGATAACCCTGAAAGAGCTGCAAAGCTCCACAGTGGAGATTGGAAGATCTGTCCATAGGACCACTTTAAGCTGTACACTCCACAGAGCTGGGCTTTACAGAAGAGTGGCCATAAAAAAAGCCATTGCTTTAAGAAAAGATAAGCAAACACGTTTGGTGTTCACAAAAGGCATGTGGGAGACTCCCCATACATATGGAAGAAGGAACTCTGGTCAGATGAGACTAAAATTGAGCTTTTTGGCCATCAAGGAAAACCCTATGTCTGGCGCAAACCCAACACCTCTCATCACCCCGAGAACACCATCCCCACAGTGAAGCATGGTGATGGCAGCATCATGCTGTGGGGATGTTTTTCATCGACAGGGACCGGAAACGGGTCAGAATTGAAGGACTGATAGATGGCGCTAAATACAGGGACATTCTTGAGGGAAACCTGTTTCAGTCTTCCAGAGATTTGAGACTGGGACGGAGGTTCACCTTCCTGTAGGACAATGACCCTAAGCATACTGCTAAAGCAACACTAGAGTGGTTTAAGGCAGGTAGCTTAGTGGTTAAGAGCATTGGGCCAGTAATCGAAAGGTCGCTGGTTCTAATCCCCGAGCCGACTAGGTGAAAAATCTGTCGATGTGCCCTTGAGCAAGGCACTTAACCCTAATTGCTCCTGTAAGTCGCTCTGGACAAGAGCGTCTGCTAAATGACTGAAATGTAAATGTCTTGGAATGGCCTATTCAAAGCTCAGACCTCAATCCAGTTGAGAATCTGTGGTATGACTTAAAGATTGCTGTACACCAGCTGAACCCATCCAACTTGAAGGAGCTGGAGCAGTTTTGCCTTGAAGAATGGGCAAAAATCCCAGTGGCTAGATGTGCCAAGCTTATAGAGACATACCCCAAGAGACTTGCAGCTGTAATAGCTGCAAAAGGTGGCTCTACAAAGTATTGACTTTGGGAGGGTGAATAGTTATGCACGCTCAAGTTCTGTTTTTTTGTCTTATTTGTTGTTTGTGTCACAATAAAAAATGTTTTGCATCTTCAAAGTGGTAGGCATGTTGTGTAAATCAAATGATACAAACCCCCCAAAAAACAAATTTAATTCCAGGTTGTAAGTCAACAAAATTGGAAAAATGCCAAGGGGGGTGAATACTTTCGCAAGCCACCTTAGGCCTATACCATGCTGTACATGTAGTAGAACAATATAGGACAGATACTCACACAACAAACAAGTGTTTCTCTTGTGAGGTTAGCTGAAAGGTTGATTCGGCAACAGTATAGATGAGTAATGTCATGTATGCCTGATATGTTTACTTTAGTATTGCTCTCCACCAGATTTCACTTTCCACTGTGCATTTGACCACACTTTACAATCATCACGGAGATGCTGCATTGGAATGATGGGAATGTTTCATTAAGATGATTACATGATTATAGCTATAAAATTAGACTTTGGAATGTGTCTAAATAAAGAGTGCATTTTTTGCTTATTTTTGGTCATTATTTAATCTAAATTAGATCTTATCTAAATTTCTCAATTTTTTTCAACGTTTTCCGCTCTGACAGCAGATCCAGTTTGAATTCACACAGGTAATGAGGAGCTGTTAAAAACCATCAAAATACCACCGTGTGCAGCAGGTGCGAGTATCTTGTTTAACAGACCCCACTCAATTTCAATCCGCTCTAGCAGAGGAATTTAACAATGTCAATTTCTTGTACAGTTACTTCTGGCGAGGAATTACTTTACAGTTTACACTTAGGTGTAATGTAATGCATAATGAATGCATGCAGCCATTAGGAGAAAGTTGACGTTATGATTGAAGTTTGCAAGAGGAAGGAACTTGATTACCTACTGTACAAATGACTAATGGTTCTTAAATACTTTCATTTTGCTACTAGGACAAATGACCAAAGAAAACCCACATTGTTTTGGACTCAACATGTAAAAGTAATTTAAGCTCTCAGTTGGTAGTAGTCAAAATTGGTAAAACATAGCCCTCAAGGGAACAAGGCCTTTCGAAACAAAAAAGAAAAACGTCTTTAAAATGTGGCCCAAATGCCTGCAGAGGTTGTTTTCCAGTTGAGGGGCGTGCTGTCAGAAGGTATTTTCTGAGATGGTACAAGAGCAGGTAAAATGTCAAACTCTGTCCCATCGCAACCAGAGTTGCATGCCTTGTGTCATGTTAAATATTTCCCTGGGCAACAATGGAAATTGTATCTGCATTGGTACATCTATAAGTAATCTTCAATGTACAGTATATATTTCTGTGGACCATCTGTGGACCATACAACATAGCATTACAACCCCTATAAACCTGCAAATCAATTAAGGCTGTATGAGAAATGTAATGAAATTACATTGACACTGTTTGTAGTGCTAAAGCAGGGCTGTTGTGATGGCTGGTGGTTTGAAGTGAAAGACATAATGTGCAATATGCTGACTAGAAATACTCATCTAGTTTTGGCAGGTCGTTGATGGATTAGTCTCAAGGTTAAGTTCATTCAAATACATTAGATATTTTGTGTCCAACGTAGCAGCAACATTGTTTGACTCGAAATGATTAATGTGTTCGAAGAGTATTTTCTTGACACTGAGATGTATGGCGTGATCATGTGAAAACAACCATTTGCACTTCAAGAAGCCCACAGAACAGGAGCAAGGATAAATGCTTCAACTCAGACAAAATGCTGAATTGTCATCCTTAACAACTTAAGTCATTGTAATGGTGGCTTGTTTCGCCTTCTAAAGTCAAAGCCGGCAACATGGCACTCCTCTGTTGTAGGGAAGATTTCATCTTTCAATAAACAAAATGTCATTCTGCTCTCCTCGATTCATCAGAGGCCATGTCAATGGATAATCCACCATTATAAGCGTCATTTGGGGCCTGATAACTTGTCAGAAGCAATTCCCCCAGCTGGATGTAAGAGGGACCCTAAAGGACAATCTGATAGGCAGACAATCAGAGGCCTAGCAATGTGCAGGTAGTCTGGGAGTGTGCGCGACACAGTCAGTGAAAAACAAGGCACCCGAGCTGACAGATCTAATTCCCATTCCCTTAGCCATTCTTCAATTAAATTGTCAACCATCACCTCGACACCACAGACAGAGGAATGGCGTGAGAGAGAGAGCGATGGAGAGAGGGTGAGAGAGAGATATAGAGGAGAGAGAGAGGGAGGGAGTAAAGGAGAGATTTGCGACAGTGGCCCGTGGCCAACTCTCACGTTTTCTCCTGGAGCCATCCACAATGACAACACTCAAAAGCAGACTAAATGTCTCCGGATGATTGGGAGCATGAAGCACTCCCACACTAAATTGATTGGACCGAATAATGGTGGCTAGTACACTTTACAACAAACACCAGACAAAACAAAGGGCACCCGCTCATACTAGCATCTTGTGATCGAAGTGGATGTTAGTAGCTTTTAGAGTAGTTCGAAAGCTTTTACTGACACTTTGCAGGTCTTTCAAGTATGATAGGTCCCCTGTAGCTCAGTTGGTAGAGCATGGCACTTGCAACGCCAGGGTTGTGGGCCAGTATGAAAAATGTATGCACTCACTAACTGTAAGTCGCTCTGGATAAGAGCGTCTGCTAAATGACTAAAATGTAAAATGTAATGATACAATTCCAGAGGGTCTCTGTACATTCTAGCTGTAACTGGTCATTGGACTTTTAAATTGACAGTGCCACAGGTTGTGAAAATAGGTAACAACATCTCAATTCACACCGGTTCTTAATTATAATACAGGTGTCCCACATTTACTCTATTATTGTCAGCAAAAGACAATTCATAAACACTGTTGACTTCAGGAAGCATTAGACCAGCCACACTATAGCTGTAGAGACTGTACATACGTTTTCAATTCCCAATCTCAGCTGGCCTCACTTGGACCCACAATGCTGAAACCATCCTAAAGAAGATGCAGCAGAACCTTTACTTTCGGAGGTGTCTGAGGAAATGTGTCATGGACAGTCAGAAACTTGTGAACTTTTACTGTTGGAACATTGAGAGTGTCCTGACTGGGTCCATTGCAGTGTGGTATGGCAAAGCCTTACAAAGGATTGTGAATCAAAGGGAGCTGCAATCTATTGAAGACATTTACACATACCCCTGCAGTAGCAAGGCCCCCTGTATAATCAAGAACCCCAGTCACCCCGGTCATGAACTGTTTTCACCACTGCGGTCCAGCAGACAGGTTTCTGAACCAGCTTCACAAACTTTCACAAAGTTTCTAGCCACAGGCAGTGCGGATGCTGAATAGCAGACTGAATGGCTGATGGTACATAGGCCTGTTTCACTGTACAACTTTAGGTATGTCATAATTTCATTGATTGTTGTTATGTGCATATTTCTTCCTTGATGTTTTTATTGTATTTCATGTGTTTCATTTTATTGTGAGAGCACGGCTGAGTAAGATTTCCAACGTTATGGTCATATTAAAGAACTACGTGTCGCTAGTAAAAATACAATTCGATTGTTGGCAATGGCTCTGGGAAATATATACAGTATTTTCTAAAACTAGAAATGAACAGTAATTATACTACATTATTGTTTTGTACCCTCGAGATGTTATCATTTGCATTCCATTCATTCATAAAAAAGAATGCTTCGAACACCAAGGACAATTATGAACGACCTGTCAACGTAAAGCAACGCAGCATAATAACAATATTATGTCCCAAGCATGGTATTGGAGTAAAGTTGATTTTTTATGACAAAATGTATGGCTAGTAGAACAAATGCTCTTCAGCATACATAGCAACACTAGCTACCCTGGATAGTTCCAAAACAGACAGGGGGGAATGTTCACAGAGTGCTACGATAGCAGCTCTCCACGACAGAGCTGAAATGTGAGGAGGCATGGCCTGAATACCCGCCTGTCTTGAGGAGATGTATGTGCTCAGTCAGACACAAAGAACGGGCTATCAACCTATATTACACAATGTGCCATGTTTTCACTGGGACGTATGGGCTTATGGCAACTCAAAGGATATTCGTCTTGATATCGTGTCATGACTGTGTTCTTTAGCTGAGATATGAAAAGATTCGGACAGTGGTCAAAATGTGTAATGTAAGGTCTACTCGTGATAGACCGATTAATGTCATCATATTAGTCATCCTGTGCGTCGTAATACTAAAACACTAACGACCACCAACAGGGGCGGGTCCATTTTCATATCCCTGTAACGATATACTTGACCTAATTTGAAGATTAATTACACCTGCAATTAACTTGACAAAGCCGCCAATGCAAAAGGGCTTGTTAAACAGGTCTAGAAGTGGAGCATCAGCATTTGTGCAAGCCCACAAGAACAAAACAAATGGCGTGTCACAAGGAATGAACCAGCCCTTCATTTAAAACGCTGCACAAATAATCCAGCTGACTTGGCGGTTAAAACCCCCGCTATCGGAGATCTAACCATTTTTCTTACATACACAAAAACAAGAATGGCTTGGACAGAACGCTATTGCTTCAGGCCATGGCTGGCTGTGGCGCTGGGAAGAAAAATAGAAAGAAAGAAACAAGAATCACGACTTTACATTAGGATTTTACCCTAAGCAAAATAAATAGCTCTGTCTAGCACGCTGAGAGATACCCACTGCAGAACACTTTGCCATCATTTCTCCTGTGGGCAGAATAAACCCCTGCTTGGCTAATCTGTTGGGGCAGAGTGATAACAGTGGCTAAGGTCTTCTATGCAGTGGAGCTGATGCTCTGTTTGCTCTTTGAGTTATTCACCACTATACCAAGTCGACCCCTAGTCCTTATCCCTGATGAACTTGTGGAGATCTGAGAAGGTTGGATGGGTGAAATCAAGCTGGAGCCATTGCGGGGGTAGTCGCTAGGGCAGCGTTTCCCAAACTCGGTCCTCGGGACCCCAAGCGGTGCATGTTTTGTTTTTTACCGTAACACTACACAGCTAATTCAAATTAAACTAATCAAAGCTTGATGATGAGTAGATTTTTTAATCAGCTGTGTAGTGGTAGGTGCTAAAGTGTCTATGGTTACACTTTAATAATGGAAGGGAAATGAATAAAGACTACCTAAGCAGGGCTCAAATTGTGGGGGGATGCCATTTCCCTTGTTACCAGTGTCGTCACGTGACTTTCATTATTGTGATGACTATTATTTATCGAATAATTACCTACTATGTTTAATTGTTACTAGATTAAATTAATCATGTGACATGTGACGACCCTCCCACTCTGTCTGCCGTATTCTCTCTTTGCTCTTGTTTCCTTATTAGGATGCCGGTGGGCGGAGTTGGGAGGGTCGTCAGCTACATGGGAAACACCTGGGCCGGGTGTGTCCCAGCATAAATGGACCTCTTCCACATTCATGAAAGAGACTCTCTCCAGGCAGATACTTTGACTTTGGTTGTGGTATTTTTGTGGCCTTTTTGGTTGTTTGCTTTGGCACCTCTCAACACTTTTCCATATTACATTTATGCAAGCAAACACTCACTTACACTACTGATTACTGATTACACACCCCATTGTTATTTGAGTTAGTTTACTTTAGTTAATAAATATATACTTTAAGTATTCCTTGTCTCCACGTGTCTCCCTTTTGTTACGAACTTGAGCCGGTTCGTGACAAGTGGGGGCTCGTCTGGGATCTTGAACTGGTTGTGTTTGGGAGAACGTGGAGTTAATGTCCAATTCTGTAGTTTTTTTTTGTGTAAATTTGGTTAGTTTGTTTGAGTTTGATAGGCCCAGTATTGGTTTCCTTTGGGTTGTGTACTGCGTTGGAGAGAGTACATTGGTTAGTTTCCAGTCCCTGCCCAGCCTGGAAACTCTTGCTCTACTCGCTGTTGGGGCATCGGTCTGAGGAGGTGAGTACAATCGGCTGTGTACCTCAGTGGGAGATTGGGTAGGGTAGTGACATTTTCTACCCGGAGCTATAGCTTTTTCCCCTGATAGGCTTAGTGACGTGTTTTGTTTTGGGATACGTTGGGCATGGTTAAATGTTTGTTATTTTTGTGTGGTGTCTGTGGACTGAGCAGTTGTCTCGGGGACACATCCGTGGCTTGGTGGAATCTACCAGCGTGCTGGGGGGTTTAATTCCTTGCCAGCGGGCTACAGTGCGTAATTACCCACCGCGAATCCACACGAAGACTAGGGTTGAGTTATTGTAGGTTATGGGGAAGCTCCATATCCCAGCTCTCTTCTGTGGTGCTCGGTGTGATTGTCATTTCTCTTGTGTCTGGTGTGCTCAGCAGAGGGGTTGAGCAAGATTATTATGATATATATATATATATTTTTTTTTTTTCATATAAGTTCATTCGCTTTCCATCAGAAGAACTGTTAGAATTATGTACTAAAGAACAGCTGTTGAAGGTTGCTGAACACTACAAGGTTGAAATTAGTGATAAACGCCAAAAAAATTCTATTAGGTTAATATTGAAGGCCAATTTGATGGAGAGTGGTATTCTGGATGTTACCACTGGGGCAGCCTCTGCTGAGGACACATTGTCTCCCCGATATGTTACAATGACCGCTCCATCGGTTAGTCATAGTAGTCTTCTTTTTGAACAGCAGAAAGAACTGCTTCTGTTACAGCTAGAGCATGAACAAAATGGACAAAGAGCTAAAATGGAGCATGATCGTGTAAAATATGAAAGGGAATTGGAATTTAAACAGGATATGGAGCGTGCTAAAATCAAGCTGCAACAAGAGCGACTAGAGTTGGTTAGGGAAGGAAAGCTCTCAGGGGAGAGTTTGCTCTGGGAAGGTGACCCAGAGTTACCTAGGGGTCGTTCCTCTTTTGGTCATAATCCAGACACATTTGATATTGTTGGGAATTTACGGTTGTTGCCCCAGTTTAATGAAAAGGACCCGGAGACATTCTTTTCGTTGTTTGAGCGTGTTGCTGACGCTAGGAGTTGGCCTGATTCTGATCGCACTTTGATGTTGCAGTGTGTGCTGACTGTTAAAGCGCAAGAAGCATATTCAGCTCTTAGTGTAGCAGACAGTGTTAGTTATGAGAAGGTTAAAACAGCTGTGTTACAGAGTTATGAATTGGTCCCTGAGGCTTACCGCCAACGATTTAGAACTTTAAAAAGGGATGATCAGCAGACTCATGTTGAGTTTGCGCGAATATTATCTTCACAGTTCAATCGCTGGTGTTCTGCCTCTGCAGTTATGACTTTCCAAGGGCTGTGTGATCTGATTATGTTAGAACAATTTAAGGACACAATCCCTGATCGTATAGCGACGTACATTAACGAACGAAAAATAAAGACAGGTCGCTGAAGCTGCGGTTGACTCACAAAAATGTTTTTGCAGAACCCCGTATTCGGAGTGAGTGGGGGCGTTCGCAGAGATTTGGGCCTCGCTCGCCGAGATACTTCGGTTCCCGGGCAGAGTTTCATTCAACTAGGGTTGAGCCTGATACCCGTGGTAAAACTGACGTTGGTCAAGAGTGTCACTACTGTCAAGAATTAGGTCATTGGAAAAATGAATGTCCGATTCTTAGGTCTAGGGGTAAATTCAGTACAGGTGCTTATGGTAAATCGAGGCCTGCAGCGTTAGCAGCGCCTGTTCCACATCAGTTCACTCCTGACGCATTGTCTCATGCCCAGAGCCAGGTGAAAGGTTATATTGATCCCGACTATTTACCTTCCGTTACGGAGGGTTTTGTGTCTATGGTAGGAAGTAAGAACCTAGTGCCAGTAAAGATCCTAAGAGACACAGGTGCCTCTGAATCATTTGTGTTGGAATCTGTGTTACCCTTCTCTGCGGAGACTGATTCGGGGAATAGTGTTCTAATTAGGGGAATAGGTTTGAACACTCTGTCAGTTCCATTGCATAAACTGATGTTGGATTGTGGACTGGTGAAAGGTGAGGTTGTTGTGGGGATGCGTCCTTCATTGCCTATTGAGGGTATTGACGTGATCCTTGGAAATAACTTGGCTGGGGAGCGTGTGTGGCCTATCGCGTTTCCATCTTTAGTGGTTTCCACTAAGCCGTCAATTGTAGGGATTCCTGATGAGAGTGCGCAGAATTTCCCAGAGGTGTTTTCTGCGTGTGCAGTGACGCGTTCTATGATCCATGCCGACCTGGTCACGGAGCTGGCTAACGAGAATACCACAAAGAAGTCTGTTACTGTTTTCCCTGTTATCCCGTTATCTATATCCCGCTCCGATTTAATCGAGGCGCAACGGACTGACCCTACATTAGAAGAGTTGCGGGACCAAATTGTGCCTGTGGAACAGTTGGGAGATGTCGCACAGGGCTATTTTCTCCAAGAAGAGGTCCTGATGAGAAAGTGGATGTCTCATGGTAGTTGTTTTCTGGGGGAGGCGATTAGTCAGGTGGTGGTACCAGTTAAGCTTCGTGAGTTGGTGCTAACAACTTCTCACAATGACGTTGCTGGGCATATGGGTGTGAGGAAAAACCTACAATCGTATATTACGACATTTCTTTTGGCCAAGATTAAAGAGGGATGTTTCTGATTTCATCAAAACTTGTCACACCTGTCAATTAACTGGTAAACCTAATCAAGCTATTAAGCCGGTACCACTGTTCCCTATTCCTGTACTCAGTAAACCTTTTGAGTATTTGATTATTGATTGTGTTGGTCCTCTGCCTCGTTCTAGAAAGGGTAGTAATTATTTGTTGACTGTGATGTGTCAGACCACTAGGTTTCCTGCTGCCTATTCTCTCCGGTCTATCACGACTAAGGCTGTGTTAAAAGCTTTGACTCAGTTTCTCTCACTGTTTGGAATCCCTAAGGTCATTCAAAGTGATCAAGGATCTAATTTCACCTCTAATCTCTTTGGTCAGGTTCTCCAACAACTCCATATTAAACACAACTTGTCTAGCGCCTATCATGCCCAAAGTCAAGGAGCACTGGAACGTTTCCATCAAACACTTAAGTCTTTGTTGAGAGCTTATTGTACTGAGATGGAAAAGGATTGGGAGGAGGGGTTGCCTTGGTTATTGTTAGCTGCTAGGGAGGTTTCACAGGAGAGCACGAGTTTTAGCCCAAATGACCTAGTGTTTGGACATCGGGTGGGTGGGCTTTTATCTGTTCTCCAGGATGACTGGAAGTCTCCCGAGCCTCCTCAGTCCCTGTTATCATATGTGTGTGATTTTCGGCGACGCTTGTATGCCGCTGGTGAAATGGCTAAAGAGAAGCTATCATCTTCACAGGACAGGATGAAGAGCATATATGATCGCCGAGCTGAGCCTCGTCACTTTAGTCCAGGTGATCAGGTTCTGGCTCTGCTGCCAATTGTTGGTTCTCCTTTTCAAGCCAAGTTTCAAGGTCCATATACAGTGGTGTGCCAGTACACTGAGCAAAATTATCTAGTTGCCACTCCAGAACGGAGGAAAGCACACCAACTGTGCCATGTAAATTTGTTAAAACCCTATTATGCACGTTCCTCTGAGACTGAACAGTGGTAGTCTACAGAGGACGGTAAGGCTGTTCTTTTGGCTGATACTGTTTATTCCAAGAGTTCTGGTCATGCTAGGTCTGTGCAGGAGCAGGAAGATGTTTCTGGTCCCGACGATTGCATACTGCAGGGTAGATTGAAAAATTCAGAGACACTGGAGATTTTAGATAGCCTTCTTACTCATCTACCTGTTGATGGGCGGAAAGAGATAGTTGGTTTGATTCGGAGATTTCCAGGGTTGTTTTCTGATACACCTACACGTACAAACTTAATAGAACATGATATTGACATTGGAGATGCTGACCCCATTCGTCAACGGTTCTATAGAGTTTCTTCAGAGAAACTGCGTTGTCTGGATGCTGAGGTCCGGTACATGCTGGAGAGTAAAATAGCAGAGCCTTCTTTCTCCAGTTGGGCTTCTCCCTGTATCTTGGTCAGTAAATCGGATGGAACAAATAGATTTTGTACGGACTACCGTAAGGTAAACGATGTCACTAAGCCGGATTCATTTCCTCTTCCTCGGATGGAGGACTGCGTTGATCAAGTCGGCGCAGCTAAGTTTGTGAGCAAATTTGACCTGTTAAAGGGCTATTGGCAGGTGCCACTGACGAGTAGGGCACGTGAAATCTCTGCCTTTATTACACCTTTTGGTCTGTACTCGTATTCGGTTATGAGTTTCGGACTGCGTAATGCGCCTGCCACTTTTCAGCAACTTATGAACAGGGTTGTCTCTGGTCTGGCCGGGTGCGCTGTTTATCTGGACGATGTAGTGATATATGCAGATACTTGGGAGGAACATCTGTCCCGTATTCAAGCCTTGTTTGGACGTCTGGCTGCGGGTCGCCTCACGATAAATTTGGCTAAATGTGAGTTTGCTCAGGCGACTGTTACATACCTTGGAAAGGTGGTTGGGCAGGGTGAAGTGCGTCCTGTTCGGGCTAAAGTGGTAGCTATTGATGCTTTTCCACTACCAGCTACTAAAAAGGAACTGATGCGTTTCTTGGGAATGATTGGGTATTATCGTGGTTTTTGTAGGAACTTCTCTACTGTGGTCGCGCCCTTGACAGATTTGCTGAAAGCTAAGGCTGTGTACGTATGGTCTTCTCATTGTCAACAGGCTTTCGAAGATGCAAAGAGGTTGCTTACTTCAACTCCGGTACTGGCTGCTCCTCGTGTGGATTTGTCATTTACCTTGCAGGTGGATGCTAGTCATGTGGGGGCGGGTGCAGTTTTGCTGCAAGCAGATGTGGCTGGGGTTGAGAGGCCTGTTAGTTTCTTTTCCAAAAAGTTTAACCATTATCAGTTGAACTATTCGGTCATTGAAAAAGAAGCATTAGCACTTATATGGGCGCTACAACACTTTGAAGTGTATGTTGGGTCGGGTGTAGTACCTATTGTGGTCTACACCGACCATAACCCTCTCACCTTTTTGAGGTCCATGAGGTGTCCAAATCAGAGGATAATGAGATGGTGTTTATTTTTACAATCCTTCCATCTAGATGTGCGGCACATCCGGGGGACTGATAACGTGATTGCTGATGCGCTCTCTCGTGCGCCCTGTTCATGAATATTGTTGTGACTGACCATTGTTTGATTTTGTCATGTTCTATCTTTCCTGTTTGTCCCTTCCTAGTCTTGTGTTCTTCTTTCCTCTTAAAGGTTGCTTCCTGTGTAAAGGTTGCTGAGGTCTGGAGAGGAGGATGATGGGGGGGGCAAGTGGAGGTGTGAACATGTACAATTTGTCGGTTTGGGACGCAGGGGCTGGTACGTTGGTCCGGGGTCCTTGTTGGTCCCCGGTCTTATGGGGGGGGGGGTGTGACGACCCTCCCACTCTGTCTGCCGTATTCTCTCTTTGCTCTTGTTTCCTTATTAGGATGCCGGTGGGCGGAGTTGGGAGGGTCGTCAGCTACATGGGAAACACCTGGGCCGGGTGTGTCCCAGCATAAATGGACCTCTTCCACAGTAATGAAAGAGACTCTCTCCAGGCAGATACTTTGACTTTGGTTGTGGTATTTTTGTGGCCTTTTTGGTTGTTTGCTTTGGCACCTCTCAACACTTTTCCATATTACATTTATGCAAGCAAACACTCACTTACACTACTGATTACTGATTACACACCCCATTGTTATTTGAGTTAGTTTACTTTAGTTAATAAATATATACTTTAAGTATTCCTTGTCTCCACGTGTCTCCCTTTTGTTACGAACTTGAGCCGGTTCGTGACAGACAATTAACTCATTAGGAATTTGGGGCACCACGGGAAAAGTTGAATTAACTCTAAAGATATCTAGATGTCTCTTATCATTTAACAGTCATAATCATTTACCTCATATCAGTCTCATTCTGAAAGACGTAGACTCTTTAGGTCTACACGAACCCGGGTCTTACTGATCATTGATTTAATTATTTATTTACTAACTAATTAAAAATGATAACACAAGATACAAACACGTACACTGTATAGGTAGAGATTAGAAACGTAATACAATGAAAACTAGTCCCTATCGGACTAACACAATATGACACTTAGAGAGAGAGAGAGAGATATGCTAATACCTTGCCCCGAACTGCCGCCCGTTTGGTAAGAAGTAATGCATGTGTTTATGTGTTGGAGGTCTTTGTCGTGTATCTCTGTTGGATCCAGGCCTTCGTGGGAAGCGGTCGATTAGGCCTTCTCTTTCGGATGGCCTTTTAGATGTAAGGCTCAGATTGTCCACAAGAGGTCACAATGTCCTTCTTCTTAGTTGTCTGTTTACTTTCACTCATTCTAATCACAGCCGTGTCGATGATCCCCTGTGGGGTGATGAGAGCAGTGTAGTAGACGATGGTTTGAAAAGAATAACAGGATGGTCCTACTTAAATTCACCTTCTTAGATACAGTACTTAGAACAGCTACTCAGCCGTAACATTGATTGTTAGTGGAGGAAATATTGTCGTCTTCACCTCGTGTTGATTTTCAGGGTCGGGACCAATATGGACCTCGCTACAGCTTGAGGCCCGTCTTCCTGGTCTGTAGCGTTTAAACCATTTTGCCATATTCAGCTCGTGCTGCATGTCGGCTGGTCTGGTTTGTTAATTTTTAACTCAATATTTTATACACTCTGGTAAAGAGGGCATTTACGTCATGCAGACACTCTTTCTGAACTCCCGTGGGCGTGGCTAGTTACTGGGCAAAGTATTTCTGAACACTATGATTTTGTTTAAAGAACCAATATCATCTTCCTATCTTTATAAAAATATTATCTTTCTCCTGGATATTTCCTACACATTATAATAGATGCAAACCTGAAAAGCACAGTATGAAAGCTCCTCAAGTTACAATGTTTTTGTTTTGTATTGTTTTTATACAAGTTTTAATGACATCACAAAATATACATTAATTTTCCAAATTCTCTCGTTCATCACTCCCAACATTTGGATGTTGAAATATACTCTTCCAGTGTCCACCTTTGGTCGTTTAGAGTTTTGGGCAGCAATCTGTCCCTGTAACACAGAGACATTCAGATCACCAATACTAGCAAACCATGTAGGATTTGGCGCGAGGGGTCATAAAAAACCCACTTGACAATCCCTCCTTTGTTCTGCGGGAGAGAGAAGGAGCTCTGTAGATTGTTGCTTCTCTGTATTCCGATCTTGGGCTTCTCACGTGAAACCATCACATGAGTCATGACACCGGTGAGCCGAGGTGGCACCACAGGTCACAGAGTGGTGTGTCCAAACCAAAAATCTGGGGTATGTAGTTTTTCCTGATCTAGTAACCTAACCAGGTAAAACTCCGGACCTTATATGGTATGATGTGATTAATCTGTTGTAACAAGGTTTAATATGGGCAATGACGGGGCTAAAGTTTTTCTAATCAGGTCACATGTTGAGGATGAAAACCCTGTTAAACTTCAGCAACCTTTTAAAGAAGGACTAGGGGGGTTTCATATAGACAGACACAGAGAAAGCAACATGATTGGACAATAAAACTGAGCTTGTTTTATGCAGCTTTGCATCATAGTCCTACCCTATGGCCTAATAAAACATTTACTCACAGTCTACGTAGTCCTGCCCTATGCAACCGTAGGCCTAATAAAACATTTACTCACAGTCTGTCAGCTATTGTGTTTATTCATTAATTTCAGTTAATAATTTTTGATTGAATAAGTCTAGGTACCCTAGTCAGCCAATGTTGGAATATAAACCGAATTTGTTCCCATTAACATTTACTCATTTACATTTACATCATTTAGCAGACGCTCTTATCCAGAGCGACTCACTATCACCCACTATTTACCTCCAGCTATTAACCATTTATAAATGCACTTACAAATGCGTATAATATTGAACCCTTATGTATCATCATGCAACCTTATTTTTTTCAATGGTTGCACAGGTAAACAATAGTTATTTCTCACTTTTGGGTGTGATGCATTGTTGCTCTGCCCCAGGAACAGAAAGGGTTGGTTTTCAGACCAATGGTCAACTCCCATGATGTGTCTTGCCCCACGTTTGAAACCCTGATGATGTATTGGTACTCGTATTTATTCCAGGAATGAAGGCCTCATCTGAATATCTCAAGCCATATTATTGGTGTGGTTCGCTGGTTTCTGAGAAATTCCCCAGATTTTGTGAGATCTGCCCATCTGTGAAATGCGCTTGAAATAAAGACGACCAGTAACGTGGCCAGAATTTTGTGTTGACACTGCATAGTGAAGAATCAGGATGGAAGTGGCTATGAGAAGTGTGCAAAGGCCAGACAGAAGAGATTGTGCAAAGAAACATTGTTCACAAGATAAAAATGAGGACAGAGGACAGAGGGTAAATTCTGAATTAGCACACTGCTCAGCTAGCGAAGTAGCTAGCTAGCTAACATTTGCTAGCACCTCTGTCCTAGTTAGATAGGAAAATTAGCTAGCGAGTTAGCATTAGGTAAAACCTAAAACGTTTTTTTGATTTGGCACGAGGTAATCTTTGGCATGATATAGTTAGATAACTAAGTAGATCAAGTTTGCTGGATAGTTAGCTTCTCTAGCTAGTTAACATCAACATGAAATACTTTCCATGCAATTTGTTTAGCTAGCTTTTTTGGATTAGCATGCAAGCTAACTAGTTATCTAACCTTTTGAACTCAGGTACAGTCTCTAGCTAGGTAGCTGGTAAGTTAGCTAGCTTGCATCCTTTGTCAGCACACTTATTGTTCCAATTTTAAAGCTGCAATATGTAACTTTCTGGCCGATCCGACCAAATTCACATGGAAATATAAGTAATAGATCTGTCATTCTCATAATATAAGTCTAAGAAGCAGTAGATATGTTCTATGTGAAGTATTACTATGCTTCCTGTTCTTACATTTCATTTTTGCATCTTTTGGTTTTGTACACAAGCTTCAAACAGCTGAAAATACAATATTTTGGGTTACTGAAAATATATTTTAGATGGTACAACTAACTAGTGTATTAGAAAACATTTGGATAACTAGCTAACCCCTTTAATCTGTGGTAGCTAGCGATTAGTGTTAGCAAGTAACATTAAACACTAGGTAGCTATTGTTGGTATTATTATCAGCAGTGGATAAAATAACTAGTTAAGCTTAAATGGTATAAATAATGATAAATGATGATAGTATAGTTGTGTTCAGCTAGAGTGTCTATGCTAAATTGTCATAAATTCCTCTTCTCTCCAACACATTCCCATAACGTCTCAGACACCAGGATGGGAAAATGCTTAACAAGAAAGAAACAGATGAAGACACAGAAAGGGACCATGATACCCTATATTTTATTTGAAATAGTTAATCTGTTGTCAAATTCTATTCTGACTTGTAATGTTAAGGAGAAAAAGACTAGGCTACAGATTTGAGTCACAGCAATTAAAATTGTTTCCCCAATGTATCCTTCTTTTAAATTACATTTTGTTCTTTCTATGTATATGATGTTAGAAATATTTGCAACTCATTAATAAATGGAAGGTTTCTACTTTATTTTAAGGTATATTTTTTGAAGTTATAAATATTGGTAGGTCTAACTCATTAATAAATGGTAAGTAGGTTTCCACTTTCTTTAAAGGTATCTTTTCACTTTAATATCACTTTAAAATAAGGTATACTTTTAGCAGTTATTAATGTTGATAACTCAGTTGTATAAATGTTAATAGGTCTGTCACTTCAAAATAAGGTTTACTTTTAGCAGTTATACATGTGGGCAAATTAATAATAGATCATTTGAGAGTTTACTCAGAGCTTAGACATACTTATAGGCAGTATTGGGTACGCATCACTACTACAGGGCGCCAGTAACCGAAAGGTCGCTGGTTCTAATCCCCGAGCCGACTAGGTGAAAAATCAGTCGATGTGCCCTTAAGCAAGGCACTTAACCCTAATTGCTCCTGTAAGTCGCTCTGGATAAGAGCGTCTGCTAAATGACTAAAATGTAAATGTAAATGTACATGAGAGAAGATGTAACACTTTGTTAAACATGTTCAGTCAATGAATGGTGGGTATGAAGAACAAAACATTCAATCTTGTGAGAGGTTACCTCTTCCATTGTTTCACCAACCAAAGGTATTATGGTTACCATTTCACAACAGAGCGTTCCCAATATTTGAACTATCACAGAGAAGTGGTAAGTGTGTTGATATAATCTGGTAAGGGGTAATATGTTAGGAATGATGATTGAATAATGTCCTGGATGTAAATTTGGCCAGGGCATCAGGGTTTCAAAGGTGGGTCAAGACACATCATGACAACCAAAAGTGAGGAAATAACTATTGTTCAACTGTGCAACTATTGAAAATAAGATTGCATGATGATACATAAGGGTTAATCTTGTAAGCATTTGTATGTGCATTTATAAATGGTTAATAACTGGAGGTAAATATTGGCTCACTATTTGGCAAACTCTGACCAGTTATTGCACTATTTTGACCAAAGCAATATCACTGTTTAATGGTTTACAATGCATTTACAAATGATTAAATAATTGTTAACATAATTATAACCCCTTTATAGACCCTTTACAAATGGAACCTTATTGTAAAGTGTTATCCACAACGGTAATGCTTTGTTAACCCTGGCCAGAAGGACAGGGCACATATTAGGCTAGACTATGTAGCTGCTGTTAATAGTACCCTACCGTTGATCAGACTGGAAAATGGTCTAGTTTTCATGCAATACAGCATGTCAGCTCGCTAATGTTTAGGTGTATAGGCTGCTCCATACACGTAAGAGTTTTTGCTTGTGTCTGTCAGGAGTGATGTGTTATCATGCTTGCTAAATAAATAGAGGAGGAAAGTGGAGAGCGAGCCTTGAGTTTTGTGTGCTGTCATGCGGTGTGCCTGGCTCATGCTACCTGCAATTTCTGTGAATCTGATTGGACAAGACACGCAAAGAACTCTGATGTGAAGGAAAGAAAAATTGTTCTTGAGTTGACAAATCATGAGGACAATTGGTAAAGAAAAATAGCGCTTTGGCCCTGTTTTTAAACGCTTTGAATCAATATATTTTATTCAACAAAATCAAGTGCTGTGGAAAATGCTGCCTCACCACATGTTTTCCGGCGTCCCTGCTAGTGAGGAAAATAATCAGCGAGTATCAAAAGAGCTGTGGGCCATATTAAATAAAATTTTTATAAAATTGGGGATTATGAAATAACATCAACAAAGTTATACCTTACTTTACATTCATCTAAACTGAACACAAATATAAACGCAACATGTGACAATTTCAACGATTTTACTGAGTTACAGTTCAATAAGAACAATAAGAACTAATTTTTATTTACAATGACGGCCTACCGTATAAGGAAATTAATGAATTGAAATAAATTCACTAGGCCCTAATGACTGGACAGGGGAGCAGCCATGGGTGGGCCTGGGAGGGCATAGGTCCACCCACTTGGGAGCCAGGCCCAGCCAACCAGAACGAGTCTTTCACCACAAAAGGGCTTTATTACAGACAGAAACCCTCCTCCGTTTCATCAGCTGTCCGGGTGGCTGGTCTCAGACGATCCTGAAGGTAAAGAAGCCAGATGTGGAGGTCCTGGGCTGGCGTGGTTAAACGTGGTCTGCAGTTGTAAGGCCGGTTTGACGTACTGCCAAATTCTCTAAAACAAAGTTGGAGGTGGCTTATGGTAGAAAAATCAACATTCATCAACAGTTCTGGTGGACATTCCTGCAGTCAGTATGGCAATTGTACGCGCCCTCAAAACCTGAGACATCTGTGGCATTGTGTTGTGTGACAAAATTGCACATTTTACAGTGTCCTTTTATTGTCCCCAGCACAAGGTGCACCTGTGTAATGATCATACTATTTAATCAGCTTCTTGATATGCCACACCTGTCAGGTGAATGGATTATCTTGGCAAAGGAGAAATACTCACTAACATGGATGTAAACAAATTTGTGCGCAAAATTGGAAAGAAATAAGCTTTTTGTGTGTATGGAACATTTCTGGGATCTTTTATTTCAGCTCATAAAACATGGGACCAACACTTTACATGTTGCGTTAATATTTTTGTTCAGTACCACATTTCAGTACCACATTTGACCAAACATTGAGATATGTGAACTTGACATCACAGACATTTCCTATAGTTGTTTGGAGTCAGGAAGTGTTACTAAGACAAGGGCTAAGATGAAGCCTTGATCGGAGAGCAGGCCAGCCATGACAGTTTTCAGTTCAAATTGTTGGACGCTTCATTTTCCTAAGCAACTCTTGATCCAAACACAAACTGACAACTTATAAACAGCTTGTCAGAAGGTTTTATCCTCATTTTTCTGTCACTTTGTCTATCTGCTTCCGTCTCCTCTGTGGTTCAGTTGATACATTAATTACATTGAGTTAGTTAATCAAGTAGAAGTGGGAGACTGACTGACCTGTCCACTACTTCCCACCGATATTTCGCACCATGCTGACACATTCTGATGGGATAAAAGTGAGTTGAAAGACAAAAGGAATGGATTGAAGGAAAATTACAACACGTTTTTAGTCATGTTTTTAAAATATTGGAACAAAATAATATAAAATAGTTCATTGCATTTTGAGAAAACGTGTCCAATAAATTATCATATTGTATTTCTTACACAGGGTGCATATGAAAAGTTATGTTATATTTGATACTGGAGCACCGAGGCATGCGTCGAAATCGTTAAGCAGCTACAGCTAACTTTGAAGCAGTGTGCCAATGTGTGTATCACTTTATCAGAAGTATGTCATCAATGACATCCGAAGCTCAGTTTGATCTCACTAATTTTGACGTGGTTCCGGTGCTTTCTTCGATTCCAAGCTGCTTTCAAACACTGACCTCTACTGGACACCGTACTTTAGGGCTGTCCTGACAAAAGAAAATCTTGCTCGACCGAGAGTCGTCTGTTCTTTCGACCAATCCATATATAGACACACCCTATGTTTGAATAAAATCTATTATATGTAGGCTACTGAGCTTGTATGATGCTTTAAGGACTGATATAAAAAATTAAGACATACAAATTACTAAAGAGGGAGCCAGAGATCAATATAGCCTAACCAGAAGAAAAAAACCTGTTCCAGACCCTCATCCTCCCACTGCCCGCTGCTGCTGGTCTTCGCAGATTCTTTCTTTATGTTCATAAAGTTGCCGATAATAGGCTACACCAGCAGTCGGCAACGTTTTTCATTTTGATATACACATTTTCATTGAACAGTTTAATTTAATTTATAATAAAGTCTTCATATCTCAAAATCAATTTAATGTAAATGAAAATGATAGAAATCTAAAAGTAACTTCTATTGCAATTGCCAATATGTAAAATAGCCTACATAAACCCGAAAATAAAAACATTGCAGCCTGCAGGTAGAAAATATCCTGATCAAAATAAATATCCTATAATTCATATTGGCTAAGCATGGCCTGTCTACAAGGAACTGTAAACATTGTATCAACTATTAACTTGGTCCAGCCCGATCGTGCAAAAAAACGTATAACATTGTATCAACTATTAACTTGGTCCAGCCCGATCGTGCAAAAAAACGTATAACATTGTATAAAATATTCTGGGCCCTCAGAGTTTCCCACGCCAGTGAGCTCCGGACAGACAGACACAGCTGTAGACTATTTGCGCAAGGGATAAGAAGTAATCAGGTAGGCCTATTTTATGACGTTTCCACTGAATCAGAGCATTACATTTTTTTCCCCTTTCATGCTGAGTGGATATTGAAAGGGAGAGAGCTGGAAAGATTTTTCAAATAGGCTTTGTTGAGGAACTATTGTCATTCTCAATGGATGTAAAAACAGACTTATTTTACTTGCTGTTTGAGGTGAAGAAGAAATTACTTTGAGAAGCTACACAGTGATGCTGAGTTAAGATAATCAGAAATAGTATCAGATCCCCAAATGGGCACATTTATATGCTTACATCAGCACGCAGGCCAGGTAGCCTAGGCTTACTTCTACGCAAGATTGACAGGAGCTCCAAACAAAAGACAATGAATAAATTGACAACTCATAAATGGAATGAAATAAACCAAAACTTTTTTCTCACAAGTGTAGACTTGGTTGTGCGCTCTGCAAACAACGTGTACACTCCTACAATGACAATGGTAAGACTGTAATAATAATATATTGAATGCATTAACAGAAATTACCGTAACCAAACAAACATTGTATATTTGAAATTATGGGAATTAACGGTAAATGCACTACTGGTGATACTCGAGTGCCATCCCCGCGGCCTCCGCAATGGATTAGTCCACTGAGACAGGCGTGAATCAGACAGGTGTCTTGTGTGCCATAGATTATTTAAAAAATATATTGCCACTGCTCGACTAAAAACATCTTGATCGACCAACAGCCTATCGACCAATCGACCAGTCGACTAAATGGGGTCTGCCGTACCGGACTTACAAATATAGTTAGGATTTTGTACATGAAGTTATACCTGACTGGTAGTTTAGCAGGTAGAGTAGGGAACTATGGAACATTCAAGGATGTGAGGTTATGAGGTCAAATCCCATTGAAGGCATGCTATTTTTATAAATGCTTTATGTGAAACCACACTTTCTGCACTGTTGCTCAAATAATTTGTTTTATTTAGTATCGTATAAGCTTCTTTCTTAAGCATCCGGAATAATGCCATAGATGTAGTTTTAGAAAATAATGGTAAACTTGAAAGCAAAAAAGGGAAGCATGATGTGAGATGCAAACCTGGTATTTCTACTGATTATAGGCTACTAAAGGCATCGACTTATCGCTGCGCCACAGAGTTTTGATGAAAACAGTGGATAAAAAAACCTGTCTATCTAATAATCACGCTCTAGCATTTATTGCTGACCAGCAGATGTCACTAATGTGCATTGTGAACTGATAATGAAGCTCCTAGTAATTCACAGTTTTTCAGCATAAAGCCTTGGTTTCCCATCACTACATATTAATGATTCCTCGTGATATGAAATTACTCACAACACCCATCAGTACCAAGGTCACATGTGGTTTTCGGACACATACAATATATGAACACACGTGTGAACAAATCACGTGAAAAATGTATTTAACATGTGCATTATACAAAAATCAAAAATAAGCACTTGCATTTTTTAACACTTTTATTTTTCACATGATTATTGTCACCACTTCCAGCTACATCTGGTCTCTCATCCAAGGACCAATCAGGACCAACCCTTCAGAGGCAAACCAGCTGTGAGATGAAGGGTGCTATGTTGCTGGAATTAATATAACAAAACTTGCAACTGGAAAAAAGACAGCGAATGCTAAGCCAATGCTAACATAACCAAAGATAGGGACAATTGCAGGAAAGACGGTTTTATTTAATTATCATAAAATACAATTATTGAACAATTTTTTTGCATCCATTTACAATTAATTTGCTTTCGCATTTAAAAGTTATTTCCTTGCAATATCTTGTTTTACTATCAATACATTTGGGTTAATTTTTTGCTTTCAATATCATAATTTCTGTTTTTTTTCAATACTAAGAATTTGTTCTTGACTTCAGAAGTTGCTTGATATTAATGGCACAAAAGTAACACCCACTAGAGGATTTCACCATATACAGTGCATTCGGAAAGTATTCCGACCCCTAGACACTTTCCACATTTTGTTACGTTAAAGCATTTTTTTAAATCATCAATCTACACACAATACCCCATAATGACAAAACAAAAACAGGTTTTTACATTTTTTTGCAAATGTATAAAAAAAACTTAAAAAAAACAGATACCTTATTTACATAGGTATTCAGACCCTTTGCTATGAGACTCGAAATTGAGCTCAGGTGCATCTTGTTTCCATTGATCATCCTTGACATTTTTCTACAACTTGATTGGAGTCCACCTGTGGTAAATTCAATTAATTAGACATGATTTGGAAAGGCACACACCTGTCTATATAAGGTCCCACAGTTGACAGTGCATGTCAGAGCTAAGACCAAGCCATGAGGTCGAAGGAATTATCCGTAGAGTTCCAAGACAGGATTGTGTCGAGCACCAGTCTCAACGTCAACAGTGAAGAGGCAACTCCGGGATGCTCACCTTCTACACAGAGTTGCAAAGAAAAAGCCATATCTCAGACTGGCCAATAAAAATAAAATATTAAGATGGGCAGTCTGAGATATGGCTTTTTCTTTGCAACTCTGCCTAGAAGGTCAGCATCCCGGAGTCACCTCTTCACTGTTGAGGTTGAGACTGGTGTTTTGCGGGTACTATTTAATGAAGCTGCCAGATGAGGACCTGTGAGGCATCTGTTTCTCAAACTAGACACTAATGTATTTGTCCTCTTTCTCAGTTGTGCACCGGGGCTTCCCACTCCTCTTTCTATTCTGGTTTGAGACAGTTTGCGCTGTTCTGTGAAGGGAGTAGTACACAGCGTTGTACGAGATCTTCAGTTTCTTGGCAATTACTCGCATGGAACAGCCTTCATTTCTCAGAAAAATAATAGACTGACGAGTTTCAGAAGAAAGTTCTTTGTTTAGGACTATTTTGAGCCTGTAATCGAACCCACAATTGATGATGCTCCAGATACTCAACTAGTCTCAAGAAGGCCAGTTTTTTTGCTTCTTTAATCTGCACAACAGTTTTCATCTGTGCTAACATAATTGCAAAAGGGTTTTCTAATGATCATTTAGCCTTTTAAAATGATAAACTGGGATTTGCAAACACAATGTGCCAGTGGAACACAGGACTGATGGTTGCTGATAATGGGCATCTGTACGCCTATGTAGATATTCTAGTAAAAATCTGACGTTTCCAGCTACAATAGCCATTTACAACATTAACAATGTCTACACTGTATTTCTGATCAATTTTATGTTATTTTAATGGACAAAAAAATAGCTTTTCTTTCGAAAACAAGGACATTTCTAAGTGTATACACACACACACACACACACACACACACACACACACACACACACACACACACACACACACACACACACACACACTACCAGTCAAAAGTTTGGACACACCTATGCATTAAAGGGTTTTTCTTACATTGTAGAATAATAGTGAAGACATCAAAACTATGAAAAACACATATGGAATCATGTAGTAACCAAAATAGTGTTAAACAAATTCTTCAAAAGTAATGATGGACTGTCGTTTCTCTTTGCTTATTTGAGCTGTTCTTGCCATAATATGGACTTGGTCTTTTACCAAATAGAGCTATCTTCTTTATACCCTCCTACCTTTTGTCACAACACAACTGATTGGCTCAAACGCATTAAGAAGGAAAGAAATTCCACAAATTAACTTTTAAGAAGGCATACCTGTTAATTGAAATGCATTCCAGGTGACTACCTCATGAAACTGGTTGAGAGAATGCCAAGAGTGTGCAAAGCTGTCATCACGGAAAAGGGTGGCTATTTGAAGAATCTCAAATATAAAATATATTTTGATTTGGTTAACACTTTTTTGGTTACTACATGATTTCATATGTGTTATTTCATATTTTGGATATCTTCACTATTATTCTGTAGTAGAAAATAGTAAACATAAAGAAAAACCCTTGAATGAGTAGGTTTTTCCAATCATTTGACTGGTACTGTTATATATATATATATATATATATATATATATATATATATATATATATATATGTATAATGAATACAGAAAAAGTATTATGTTTGTGTCTACATTCAACCGGTAAAAGTTGATTGAGATATGATTAAGGTAAAAAAGTACCCTATGAGGGTGTGTTTCATGGCCTGAAAGGTATTTAAAACGAAAATCCTTAATTGAAACATTGACAAAGTGTTTTTCCTGCCACAGTTTCTGTAAATAGATGAGGGATTGGTTTGGAGAAATGCAACCACTCTCAAATCCATAGACTACACCATGGATACAAGGACTAACCATCCATGATATAAAAACTATAGTTTAACCATGTTTTTAGGATATACAGTGTTTGTTTACATTTACTTTGTTTACAAACATTGGAGTGAAGCTGCAAATTAGATTTTGACGGTGATTATTTTTCACATATGAACTTACAATTCCACATGTGAAAATGAGATTTTCACATGGAGTTTTTTTTTTTCTTCGTGTGGAACGGTAAATGTGATTTTAACATGTGAAACTGCAATTCACGTGTGAGGTGACAACATGTTATTCTCCTCACATGTGAAAAGGTGGTGTTAGCATGTGAACTCTAAATGTTATACATGTGAAAATATGGTTTCATGTGAAATTTGAGCTCATCATGTGAAAACAGTTATTTCACATGGGAAAATGTTTATTACTTCTGAAAATGTGAAAACTGCAAACTTGACATGTGTTTTTTGTAAAGGAGTCCTTGCAATTCTACCTTGAAATCAGCATGCATTCTCTATCTACCTTTAGTCATATAGGGCAAGCTGAGCGGCTGAACAATTCCTAAATAATAGACTGATATGCAATTAAAATGATAGGCTAATACATTGTCCTAAATTCATCCATGGATTTCAATATGCATTGTGTACAATTTTCCTCATTTGAGATCTTAATTTAACTCAAGCGTACACATAAACCCTTCATTGTTTTTTGATTTGTAAAAAACTGAGTTAAACACTCATGGTATAAAATAGGCCTACTGAAATCGACCTTGGCCCTCACACGGGACATTAATTAATGGTGATCCCCCTTTGAAGGGGACAGGATAAGACAGATCTCAAGGGACAAAACATACAGCTTTCTTTTCAGAACAAAGAACTGCCTCAGTTGAGTCCATTTTTAAATGCAAGCTTGTGTTACATTTCCCTGAGCTCATCTGACGTCCCTCATGATATGGCCATCACCTTCTAAGAGGACCCAATTCGGAGTTGAAATAAGTACCTGAAACTCCGATTTTTGAATAAATCATTCATTAATGCCAATGGGAGAATAATTTGAGTAAAGTACATGGATCTCAACAAAGAATACCACCCAGAGAACATTTGTTTTTTTGACTAATGTGAGATTACTCTGGCAGCAGCACACACTTGCTCCTTCATTGGCTTGCTATGTCACCTCTCGGTATACACTTTTGACTTTCCTCTATGCTCACTGCAAATGTTGTCTAATAGTATTTTGGTCAAAGAATAGGCTATGGTAGTGCAGTTCGTGAATGAGTATGTGGGCACAACGCTTAGGTAATGTTGTCCCAAAGGGCACAAAAATCCAATGAAAAAGAGAGACTTGGAGGTAAAAAATAAATTTAAGATGGTCTGTTTCTCTTATTGGATGATGAGATCATTTCCCTGGCCTGTATCTGAACTGGCTCAAACTGCATAAATATTGCATGTCAAGCTACTGCATGGTCAGTGACAATAATAATGTTTGTGGAATAAAATATATGCTGTTAGCCACAGATGCTACTGTATAGCTGAAATGTACAATTACATTAAACAAAATGTAGATGCTTTGCCACTTGTTCTTAATATGTAGACAATAAGAAGTACTGTACTTCTAATAAGTACCAGCTTATTATTCAAAAACAAACATTTCAACAAAGCCTCCCATGAAGATTAACAGTCACGTATGGCTTATGTTGCATAAATTGAATCCCTTCCGAATTGAATCTCACTCTACTTTGCGGACTGTAACGCTCTAGTGTTTTGACAGTAATAAAAAATACACATAAAAAATAGTTTTTAAGTCGATTAGGTGGTAATAAACCTGTCAATCATTTTGATCAGAACTACTACAATTGAATTAAGGTATATCCTTTGTTGCGTTGTGTTGGAACCAGAGGTCGTATGGGTAATTGCTATTTTCCTTAGCTCTCTGCTTAACCAAGTACAACATTTCAATTGGCCATTAAAATGCAAATTGTTCCATTAATTGTACACTGGGGTGTGTTAACTGTTGAACGCTGCATTGTGTTTGCTTAGGTAAATAAAGAACACACAGTTAGCGATCATGGGGCACTGATTGAGAAGCTTTAATTAGACAGTGTTCTATTACATTAGAATGATATAAAAGCCTTTACTTCACACTGTTTTTCAGATGTTTTATTGTGCTGTTACATGCAGTGCATTCGTAAACTATTCAGACTCGTTGACTTTATTTTAAAAAAATTACTTTACAGCCTTATTCTAAAAATGATTTTTTTTTTTATCCACATAATGACAAAGCGAAAACATGTTTTTGGAAAGTTTTGCTAATTTATATATTTATTTAAACATAAATACCTTATTTACATAAGTATTCAGACATTTTGCCATGAGACTCGAAATTGAGCTCAAGTGCATCCTGTTTCCATTGATCATCCTTGAGATGTTTCTACAACTTGATTGGAGTCCACCTGTGGTAAATTCAATTGATTGGACATGATTTGGAAAGGCACACACCTGTCTATATAAGTTCCCACAGTTGACAGTGCATGTCAGAGCAAAAACCAAGCCACGAGGTCGAAGAAATTGTCCATAGAGCTCCGAGAAAGGATTGTGTTGAGGCACAGATCTGGGGAAGGGTACCAAAACATTTATGCAGCATTGAAGGTCCCCAAGAACACAGTGGCCTCCATCATTCTTAAATGGACAACTTTTGGAACCACCAAGACTCTTCCTAGAGCTGGCCGCCCAGCCAAGCTGAGTAATCGGGGGAGAAGGGCCTTGGTCAGGGAGGTGACCAAGAACCCAATGGTCACTTTGTTGCTTTGACAGAGCTCCAGAGTTCCTCTGTGGAGATGAAAGAACCTTCCAGAAGGACAACGATCTCTGCAGCTCTCCACCAATCAGGCCTTTATGGTAAAGTGGCCAAACGGAAGCCGCTCCTCAGTAAAAAGCACACGACAGCCCGCTTGGAGTTTTCTAAAAGGCACCTAAAGGACTCAGACCATGAGAAACAAAATTCTCTGGTCTGATGAAACTAAGATCGAACTCTTTGGCCTGAATGCCAAGCGTCACATCTGGAGGAAACCTGGCACCATCCCTACGGTGAAGCATGGTGGCAGCAGCATCATGATGTGGGGATGTGTTTTAGCGGCAGGGAGTACAGAGAGACCATGATGAAAACCTGCTCCAGAGCACTCAGGACCTCAGACTAGGGCGACGGTTCACCTTCCAACAGGACAACGACACTAAGCACACAGCGAAGACAACGCAGGTGTGGCTTCGGGACAAGTCTCTGAATGTCCTTGAGTGGCCCAGCCAGAGCCCAGACATGAACCCGATTGAACTTCTCTGGAGAAACCTGAAAATAGCAGTGCAGCGACGCTCCCCATCCAACCTGACAGAGCTTGAGAGGATCTGCAGAGAAGAATGGGAGACACTACCCAAATACATGTGTGCCAAGCTTGTAGCATCATACCAAAGAAAACTTGAGGCTGTAATCGCTGCAAAAGATGATTCAACAAAGTACTGAGTAAAGGGTCTGAATACTTATGTAAATGTGATTTCTGTTTTTTATTTTTAATACATTTGCAAACATTCCTACAAACCTGTTTTTACTTTGTCATTATAGGGTATTGTGTGTAGATTGATGAGACATTCCCCCCAAAAAATCTATAAGGCTGTAACGTTCCAAAATGTGGAAAAATTCAAGGGGTCTGAATACTTTCCGAATGCTAGTGGTGTACATTACTTAAGTAAAAATACCTTAAAGTACTACTTAAGTAGTTTTTTGGGGTATCTGTACTTTATTTTTATTTATTAATTTTTTTGGGTGGGGGGTAGATCAGCTTAATATTGCAGATAGATTGTAACTTCCATCAATGTAATTGTCTGCATCACTTCCAATCCCCCATGTTTATATACACTGCTCAAAAAAAATAAAGGGAACACTTAAACAACACAATGTAACTCCAAGTCAATCACACTTCTGTGAAATCAAACTGTCCACTTAGGAAGCAACACTGATTGACAATACATTTATATAATAGGAATAGACAACAGGTGGAAATTATAGGCAATTAGCAAGACACCCCCAATAAAAAAGTGGTTCTGCAGGTGGTAACCACAGACCACTTCTCAGTTCCTATGCTTCCTGGTTGATGTTTTGGTCACTTTTGAATGCTGGCGGTGATTTCACTCTAGTGGTAGCATGAGACGGAGTCTACAACCCATACAAGTGGCTCAGGTAGTGCAGCTCGTCCAGGATGGCACATCAATGCGAGCTGTGGCAAGAAGGTTTGCTGTGTCTGTCAGCGTAGTGTCCAGAGCATGGAGGCGCTACCAGGAGACAGGCCAGTACATCAGGAGACGTGGAGGAGGCCGTAGGAGGGCAACAACCCAGCAGCAATACCACTACCTCTGCCTTTGTGCAAGGAGGAGCAGGAGGAGTACTGCCAGAGCCCTGCAAAATGACCTCCAGCAGGCCACAAATGTGCATGTGTCTGCTCAAACGGTCAGAAACAGACTCCATGAGGGTGGTATGAGGGCCTGACGTCCACGGGTGGGGGTTGTGCTTACAGCCCAACACCGTGCAGGACGTTTGGCATTTGCCAGAGAACACCAAGATTGGCAAAATCGCCACTGGCGCCCTGTGCTCTTCACAGATGAAAGCAGGTTCACACTGAGCACATGTGACAGACATGAGTCTGGAGACGCCGTGGAGAACGTTCTGCTGCCTGCAACATCCTCCAGCATGACCGGTTTGGCGGTGGGTCAGTCATGGTGTGGGGTGGCATTTCTTTGGGGGGCCGCACAGCCCTCCATGTGCTCGCCAGAGGTAGCCTGACTGCCATTAGGTACCGAGATGAGATCCTCAGACCCCTTGTGAGACCATATGCTGGTGCGGTTGTACCTGGGTTCCTCCTAATGAAAGACAATGCTAGACCTCATGTGGCTGGAGTGTGTCAGCAGTTCCTGCAAGAGGAAGGCATTGATGCTATGGACTGGCCTGCCCGTTCCCCAGACCTGAATCCAATTGAGCACATCTGGGACATCATGTCTCGCTCCATCCACCAACGCCACGTTGCACCACAGACTGTCCAGGAGTTGGCGGATGCTTTAGTCCAGGTCTGGGAGGAGATCCCTCAGGAGACCATCCGCCACCTCATCAGGAGCATGCCCAGGCGTTGTAGGGAGGTCATACAGGCACGTGGAGCCCACACACACTACTGAGCCTCATTTTGACTTGTTTTAAGGACATTACATCAAAGTTGGATCAGCCTGTAGTGTGGTTTTCCACTTTAATTTTGTGGGTGACTCCAAATCCAGACCTCCATGGGTTGATAAATTTGATTTCCATTGATATTCAACTATGTAAAGAAAAAAGTATTTAATAAGATTATTTCATTCATTCAGATCTAGGATGTGTTGTTTAACTGTTCCCTTTATTTTTTTGAGCAGTGTATATATATATATATATATATATATATATATATATATATATATATATATACATACACACACATATATATATATATATATATATATATATATATATACATATACATATACATACACACACACACACACACACATACACACCCACATACATACACATACATATCCTTAAAAAATATATATATATTCCCCTTTATTACTTTCCAACCCCGCCACCCTGTCCCCACTTGGAGTAAACTAGTGAACAACAACGCCTAGGCCTCTACTTACAGCCCATACCCACTATCTACATTTTATGGACACAGTCAATTTTACAATAATTACATTTTGTTTGTTCTTTCTCCTGAACTTCTTCTACTCTCAACCTCTCCGATCATTTTCATGATGTCCATCCGGTTTGCTTCTATATACCATATCTTTCTAACTGTGCTCCTTCACAAAAGCTCCCAACCTACAACCCATACACTTATTGTGGACACAGCGTGCCTACATTATTTGTTATCTTGTTATTGTTTGTTGTTATTAGTCCCATCCTTCAATTCCAACCAACACCTCCCGTCTACCTTTTAACACCATCCATATAGGATTTCTATTTGCCATATATATTTCAACTGTACTGTGATGTCTTACAAAAGTTCTGAACCTTTCTATTCTCATTGTTTCTACAGATTGTGAATTGAAAATGTTTTTTTTTGCTAATAGTATTATTATGTTATTGATTGATTGACTAAGACTTTTCAGATCACCCAGTACTGTGTGTAGGGTATCTGTACTTTACTATTTATATTTTTTTACTACTTTTACATCACTACATTCCTAAAACAAAGAATGTGCTTTTTACTCCATACAGTTTCCCTGACACCCAAACGTACTAGTTACATTTTGAATGCTTAGCAGGACAGGAATATTGTCCAATTCACGCACTTATCAAGAGAACATCCCTGGCATCTCTACTGCCTCTGATCTGACGGACTCACTAAACACAAATACTTTGTTTGTAAATTATGTCTGAGTGTTGGAGTACGCCCCTGGCTATCCGAAAATAAAAAAATACAAGAAAATGGTGCCATCTGGTTTGCTTAATATACAGAATTTGAAATGATTTATACTTTTACTTTTGATACTTAAGTATATTTTAGCAATTACATTTACTTTTGATACTTAAGTATATTTAAAATCAAATACTTTTTTTTACTTTAACTCAAGTAGTATTTTAGTGGATGACTTTTACTTTTACTTGAGTGATTTTCTATTAAGGTATCTTTACTTTTACTCAAGTATGACAATTGGGTACTTTTTACACCACAGCCGAATGTACTGTATAACATAATAAAACAGAACAAAAGGATTGTGTGGCGATGTTTCAGTCACATCTACTCTTTGTTTGAGACAGAAAAAAAGCATTGGGCGTTTAATAAACAAAACAAAACGATTATTCAGACAGGTGTAAGCAGCAACATAATTACATACTAATTCCACATTCTATCCGTAATCTAGCTCTGTTGTCTCCTCTCTCCATTCAGACCACATTCAACACTAACTAGGCGTCAACAAGGCTGCAATGGGCGGTGCTGTCTGCATGCATCAGTCATCTCCTGCAAATACCGAGCGATCTACCGCATCAATCACACTTTCCAGATCCGGTGAACTTGTCAGCCACAGGATGCACTGTTTCTCTCCAACCAAGTCCAGGGTGTCAGAAATCCTCTGGCCAGAATCTATGCCTCCCTCCGGCCAGAGCGTAGATTGACCAGCAGTAAATCCCTTGCTGAAGGTAATGTCAACAAATCCGCTCTCCGTTGAAATCCCCTGGAATAGGATCTGTGTACTTTGGTTTGACAGACCCGCCAGGTATTTTGTTTCGTTCTGACAAATGCTTACATCAGACTTCTCAGTCCTAATGATATGATAAGCCCTAAGGTACATCATTGTGCCTTCCCCCATTCCCTTTGTCATCCTCTTCTTTTGAGGGGTTTAGTATCTTAGTTTTTAGAGTGAATAGTGGTGGTTAGCCATGTGAAGCCTGTTGCAGGTTACATTGGTGCCGTGACACATCACAAAGTTGGTGGTTATTAGAGCTGCTGGGATAGCTTTTTAAGGAATAGAAAGTGTAAGGTGGTGGGTATAGTTTTCTACAAGTTTCTTTGTGTGTGTCCCTAACTTGCTGATGGTTGTTGAAGCAAATTTCTTTTAACTCTGCATGCAGCACTCCTGTGCTTCAAAATTCAGTGACAAAACAAGCTCCTTTGGGATCCCCTAGGCTCACTGAGAGGCAGAGATGAGGGATGAGGGGGATAGCTAGATGTGTGCTCAGAGGGTCATCAAACTGGAAGTGAAAGCCACACCACAAGAAAGACATTTGTTTTATTTGTCAGCTTAATCTGGCTAGCCTTGCCCAACTGGAAAGTAGTAAGATAAACCACAACAACAACAGCAATCTGTCAGCTAAAACAGTTTTTTAAACCCTGAGGGAGTGAGTGAGACCTGGGAAGATGTATTGTAATACCTGCAGCTGTATGACAAAGGGTGGTCCATTACACAACACCTTTATCCCAATACTTATGCACTACTTGTGTTAAGCTGAAACTATCAGGTTTGTGCAGCGCTCTTTTGAAGGGAAAAAAGGAAAAAGCATCTTCATGAGAAGACAGCAGGAGGCCACTCTAGCTTGCTTTCGGAGAAAGAGTTTTGGAAAAACAAGAAATGTTCTCGGTTTCCCCTCCTGGCACACTTTACTCCAGTTCACCGTCCCGCTGTGCAGTTCACTTGGCTCTCCTCCTCACAGGCAGGAGTGACAGCTGCCAATTAACTGACCTTGGAGCTGCAGGTGGTGCCACTGCCAAGCTCTCTCAGTGCCCGACTGTCTGCTTCTTAACCTTAGGAACCAATTCTTTCACACTGCTGTTTCTGCACCTTAAGGCTCAATGAAATGGAACAATTCAATAGGCTTTTATAAAAAATTATATTCTCATTAACAGAACATACAGTGGGGAAAAAAGTATTTAGTCAGCCACCAATTGTGCAAGTTCTCCCACTTAAAAAGATGAGAGAGGCCGTAATTTTCATCATAGGTACACGTCAACTATGACAGACAAATTGAGAAAGAAAAATCCAGAAAATCACATTGTAGGATTTTTTATGAATTTATTTGCAAATTATGGTGGAAAATAAGTATTTGGTCACCTACAAACAAGCAAGATTTCTGGCTCTCACAGACCTGTAACTTCTTCTTTAAGAGGCTCCTCTGTCCTCCACTCGTTACCTGTATTAATGGCACCTGTTTGAACTTGTTATCAGTATAAAAGACACCTGTCCACAACCTCAAACAGTCACACTCCAAACTCCACTATGGCCAAGACCAAAGAGCTGTCAAAGGACACCAGAAACAAAATTGTAGACCTGCACCAGGCTGGGAAGACTGAATCTGCAATAGGTAAGCAGCTTGGTTTGAAGAAATCAACTGTGGGAGCAATTATTAGGAAATGGAAGACATACAAGACCACTGATAATCTCCCTCGATCTATGGCTCCACGCAAGATCTCACCCAGTGGGGTCAAAATGATCACAAGAACGGTGAGCAAAAATCCCAGAACCACACGGGGGGACCTAGTGAATGACCTGCAGAGAGCTGGGACCAATGTAAAAACTCAACTCGTCGTGTTTGGAGGACAAAGAATGCTGAGTTGCATCCAAAGAACACCATACCTACTGTGAAGAATGGGTGTGGAAACATCATGCTTTGGGGCTGTTTTTCTGCAAAGGGACCAGGACGACTGATCCGTGTAAAGGAAAGAATGAATGGGGCCATGTATCGTGAGATTTTGAGTGAAAACCTCCTTCCATCAGCAAGGGCATTGAAGATGAAACGTGGCTGGGTCTTTCAGCATGACAATGATCCCAAACACACCGCCTGGGCAACGAAGGAGTGGCTTCGTAAGAAGCATTTCAAGGTCCTGGAGTGGCCTAGCCAGTCTCCAGATCTCAAACCCATAGAAAATCTTTGGAGGGAGTTGAAAGTCTGTGTTGCCCAGCGACAGCCCCAAAACATCACTGCTCTAGAGGAGATCTGCATGGAGGAATGGGCCAAAATACCAGCAACAGTGTGTGAAAACCTTGTGAAGACTTACAGAAAATGTTTGACCTGTGTCATTGCCAACAAAGGGTATATAACAAAATATTGAGAAACTTTTGTTATTGACCAAATACTTATTTTCCACCACAATTTGCAAATAAATTCATTAAAAATCCTACAATGTGATTTTCTGGAAAACATTTTCTCATTTTGTCTGTCATAGTTGACGTGTACCTATGATGAAAATTACAGGCCTCTCTCATCTTTTTAAGTGGGAGAACTTGCACAATTGGTGGCTGACTAAATACTTTTTTTCCCCACTGTATGTTTATTGAATCATTTTTATGTGATACCAATCAGACATAAACAAATATTATACTGTGATAGCATTGTTTGTGGTTGAATAGATATGTTCACCATTGCTAGCTAATAATATTACTTTAAGTGCATGACACTGAAACGCAGTAATTATTGTCTTTTCATTAATCTGATTTGTGGCCATTTCCAATTTTTTATTCATTTTAAATTCGACTGACAATCAAAGCATTCATAGTTCGAATTGACATTTTAATGGAATCTACTCAGTCATGTTTGCATAATAGCTCATCTGGATTAAACCATTTACATGGTCATAAAGAATGGAACAGGGAGAGATATCCTTGATTGAAATAACCGGTTATCTTCTCATCACAAATCAATGAAATGCATGTAAACAGCTATTTCCAATTGCATCCCTTGTTCGGTATACTGTGGGCATAAATGAGCCCAAATGGAAAGATGAGAAATGAATACCGCCATTACAAGCAGATATCAGATCGGAATCTGGTTGTAATGAAGTCATTTTAACCAACTTTGCCTGCTGGCAATACAGTAGTTAACGATAGTCCTAATGGAATTGGAATACTGCTAATTAAACCTTTAGGCTGCTTTTGTATTGGTTGTACATGGTCCTATTCATTAGAGGACACTAGCTCAAAATGATTTTTCAATGGAAAACAAAAAAATAGCATTTCTTATTGGACAAACTCAAGTAATCCCTCCCTGTTTCATTCAGTTTTCTCCCGTTCGGTGCCTTTGTCCTCAGCTGTGATTGCAGTTGAACGTGAAGGTCAGAATACATCAGTGGTTCAGCTCTAGAGCCTATGAAGTGGACAGCTAAACACTAACTGCTACTAAGGATACTTAATTATGGGTGAAACGACAAGGGTAGAACGATCATGGGGTTTTAAAGTGACCTCTGTATCCCTCATCCTCGCCGCTACTCTGAGGAGACAATCAAGACCCATCCAATCGTATGTCACTGTGAGTGACATAACTACTATGGAAAAAAAGATCCACATTTCTATATTTTTTTACGAGATAGGTCTGTTAACACATAACAATCCAAATTAATAACAGTGTTCCCACTACAACGATAATAAGCATAATGAATGATGGTGAAGCACTATCTGTGACCAACCAGAGCCATAAACTGTAGTAGTTCATACAGTTTGGAAACTGTCATCTTTGTTGGAATTCCTCTGCCACTTCCAGCTAGGCTGGGATATGAAATGCCATGTTGTGCAGGTTCAAGGGAGATTTACCTGTCAGTCAACCTCACTGTCTGTCAACTACAGAGATACTGTACCTGGAATGTGTTGTGACAGGCATCCCTGTGGTTGGTAGAGTAGTACACTCTTAGAAAAAAGGATTCCAAAAGGGTTCTTCGGCTTTCCCCATAACCCTTTTTGGTTCCAGGTATAACCCTCTGTGGAAAGGCAACTTGGCATCCAACACAGTATGGATCAAACAAGTATTTTGAGGACAGGTGTGGTTTCATGTGAATACCCAATGACAATGTATGTGAGAGGAACAGCTTGTGGGGTGTGTTGGTTTTAACGGGGTTACACCTCTGATAAAGCGTACAAATTCATTGTGCACTTATTGTTTTTTGTTTTTCATTTGATGTAATTGCCACCTCAGTCTCAAACCTGCATAAATGATCACTGCTCTCTTAAAGGGGCAATCTGCAATTGCTGCATAATTCTTTTACTTTTAATAATATATACCCATTGAATCTTGAAGAATATACAGTGCCTTCAGAAAGTATTCATACCCCTTGACTTATTCCACATTTTGTTATATTACAAAATTCAAAACTGGATGAAATATTTTTAAAAATCTCACCTATCCCCATAACGACAAAGTGAAAACGTGTTCTGAGAAAATTTTGCAAATGTATTGAAAATAAAATACAGAAATGTCTAATTTACATAAATATTCACACCCCTGAGTCAATACATGTTAGAATCACCTTTGGAAGCAATTACAGCTGTGAGTCTTTCTGGGTAAGTCTCTAAGACAGGGTTTCCCAAACTCGGTCCTCGGGACCCCAAGGGGTGCACTAGCACTACACAGCTGATTCAAATAATCAAACACAAGCTTTGTGTTTACGGATTATTCATCTAATCGTTCCAGTGTTTACAGACATATTCAATCTCTCCCTATCCCAGTATGTTGTCCCCACTTGCTTCAAGATGTCCACCATTGTTCCTATACCCAAGAAAGCGTAGGGACCGCCGCGGACCGCAAGGCACTACAGAGGGTGGTACACTCAGCCGAACGCACCATTGGGTGCACACTGACTGCCCACCAGGACATCTACAACACCAGGTGTCGCAGGAAGGCCAAGAAGATAATCAGGGACCCCAGCCACCCGAGCCATGGCCTGTTCTCCCTGCTTCCATCACCCAACGCGGGAAGTACTGGAGCATCATGGCAAAAATTGGAAGACTGGCCAAGAGCTTCTACCCCCAGACCATCAGGCTGCTGAATAGCCACCACTAGTCAGCTACCTGCTCCCCCCCCCCCCTGTTGGATTTCTGTTTTCTTTTGTTTGATATGCCGGTAAAAAGCTTAGCTGTCCGGTAGCAGAGAGGGACCGGAAGAACTGTGCAGAAAGGCTCAAAGAGCTAGGTTTTTGGTTTGGTTTGGTTTTATTGTTACCCAATGCTGTGGTGCATTCTGTTGTTTCTTTTCCTGAATAAAAGTCCTGGGTCGTTTCCACGGAGAAAGGTCCATCTTGAAAGGTCCATCTTGGATTAAGCTTGTGTTACATCACACTCTTGTCATTTGTGGGCCAGCCTGCCCCCCCCCCCCCCCCCCACCATATATTCATATTTTATTAATATTAATATTCTTGTTTTTATTTCACTTTGACCTGCATTGTTGGAGCTTGGAGCTTACGATTTTCACTGTACCCTGTAATTACACCTGCAACCCTGTACATGTGACTATTAAATTACTAATCTAATATACACTGAACCAAAATATGAACTCAACATGTAAAGTGTTGGTTCCATGTTTCATGAGCTAAAATAAAAGATCCCAGAAATGTTTCATATGCACAAAAAGCTTATTTCGCTAAAATGTTGTGCACAAATTTGTTTACATCCCTGTTAGTTAGCATTTCTCCTTTGCCAAGATAATCCATCCACCTGACAGGTGTGGCAAATCAAGAAGCTGGTTAAACAGCATGATCATTACACAGGTGACCCTTGTGCTGGGGACAATAAAAGGCCACTCTAAAATGTGCAGTTTTGTCACACTACATGCTGACTGCAGGAATGTCCACTAGAGCTGTTGCTACAGAATTTAATGTTTATTTCTCTACCATCGTTTTAGAGAATTTGGCAGTACATCCAACCGGCCTCACAACTGCAGACCATGTGTATGGCGTTGTGGGGGTGAACGGTTTGCTGATGTCAGTGTTGTGAACAGACTGCCCCATGGTGGTGGTGGGGTTATGGTATGGGAAAGCTATGGACAACGAACACAATTGCATTTTATCGATGGCAATGTGAATGCACAGAAATACCGTGACGAGATCCTGAGGCCCATTGTGAGGCCCATTTTTTTAAAGGTACAGTTGAAGTTGGAAGTTTACATACACCTTAGCGAAATACATTTAAACTCTGTTTTTCACAATTCCTGTAATTTAATCTTAGGTCAGTTAGGATCACCACCTTATTTTAAGAATGTGAAGTGTCAGAATAATAGTAGATTGAATGATTTATTTCAGATTTTATTTATTTCATCACATTCCCAGTGGGTCAGAAGTTTACATACACTCAATTAGTATTTGGTAGCATTGCCTTTAAATTGTTTAACTTGGGTCAAACGTTTCGGGTAGCCTTCCACAAGCATCCCACAACAAGTTGGGTGAATTTTGGCTCATTCCTCCTGACAGAGCTTGTGTAACTGAGACAGGTTTGTAGGCCTCCTTGCTCGCACACGCTTTTTCAGTTCTTGCCACAGATTTTCTATAGGATTGAGGTCAGGGCTTTGTGATGGCCACTCCAATACCTTTACTTTGTTGTCCTTAAGCCATTTTGCCACAACTTTGGAACTATGCTTTGGGTCATTGTCCATTTGGAAGACCCATTTGCGACCAAACTTTTAACTTCCTGACTGATGTCTTGAGATATTGCTTCAATATATACATATAATTTTCCTTCCTCATGATGCCATCTATTTTGTGAAGTGCACCAGTCCCTCCTGCAGCAAAGCACCCCCACATCATGATGCTGCCACCCCCGTGCTTCATGGTTGGGATGGTGTTCTTCGGCTTGCAAGGAACCCCTTTTTCCTCCAAACATAACGATGGTCGTTATGGCCGAACAGTTCTATTTTTGTTTCATCAGACCAGAGGACATTTCTCCAAAAAGTACAATCTTTGTCCCCATTTGCAGTTGCAAACCATAGTCTGGCTTTTTTATGGCGGTTTTGGAGCAGTGGCTTCTTCCTTCCTTAGCGGCCTTTCAGGTTATGTCGATATAGGACTCGTTTTACTGTGGATATAGATACATTTTGTACCTGTTTCCTCCAGCATCTTCACAAGGTCCTTTGCTGTTGTTCTGGGATTGATTTGCACTTTTCGCACCAAAGTACATTCATCTCTAGGATATCTCTAGGGTCCCATGGTCTTTATACTTCCCTAATATTGTTTGTACAGATGAACGTGGTACCTTCAGGCGTTTGGAAATTGCTCCCAAGGATGAACCAGACTTGTGGAGGTCTACAAAAAACAATCTGAGGTCTTGGCTGATTTCTTTTGATTTTCCCATGATGTCAAGCAAAGAGGCACTGAGTTTGAAGGTGGCCTTGAAATACATCCACAGGTACACCTCCAATTGACTAAAATTATGTCAATTAGCCTATCAGAAGCTTCTAAAGCCATGACATCATTTTCTGGAATTTTCCAAGCTGTTTAAAGGCACAGTCAACTTAGTGTATGTAAACTTCTGAGCCACTGGAATTGTGATACAGTGAATTATAAGTGAAATAATCCGTCTGTAAACAATTGTTGGAAAAATTACTTGTGTTATGCACAAAGTAGATGTCCTAACCAACATGCCAAAACTATAGTTTGTTAACAAGAAATGCGTGGAGTGGTTGAAAAACTAGTTTTAATTACTCCAATCTAAGTGTATGTAAACTTCAACTGTATATGTGACCAACAGATGCATTTCTGCATTCCCAGTCATGTGAAATTAATAGAATAGAGCCTAATGAAATTATTTCAACTGACTGATTTCCTCATATGAACTTTAACTTAGTAAAATCGTAGAAATTGTTGCATGTTGCGTTTATATTTTTGTTCAGTGTATATTTTTTTATATTATGGATGGTCAGTCCTTGCATCCACAGTTCTGTCTATAAATTTGAGAGTGGTTCCATTTCTCCAGGCCCATTCCAAAGCTTTTTTTTAAAAACAACACAGAGGCTTTGTTATTGTTTCAACTGTGGATTGGAGGACATATAAAGATCTAGCCACAAGTAACCCATATATTTTGTAACACTATTTGCCTCTTTGGCACATCTGATCTTGTAGTGGACAAATTAGTTACTCATTGTCTGTGTTTAGGGTGATTGACAAATGTTGGAGAGGAGTAGTGCTGGATTTTGCTGGGCTGTATTATAAGGCTCCCCAGAAAAGCAGTATGGTGCTGTCAAGACATGAGGGATGAATGCAAGCTGAAAAAAGGAAGTCTCAACGAAGCTGGCTGGCCGAAAGCAGAATATTTATCCTGCTACCCAAGGAAACACCTTTTTTTCTCTGGCAGTGGGACCACTGAGGGTCCCTTCCGTGAGGAGAAGTGTTGATATTGTCTCAGGGAGGAGGAGGGAAAAAACTGTCAATTTTAGGAGTGCGATTCTGAACCACACCCTGGGGAATTTCAGCGCGAGAAGCTGACATCCGGCATCGAAAGCACGCTAAGATATTGAGCTGTGGATTTACACTGCATGAGCGGAATTAGAAGTAGGTAAGCAGCCGCTGCGCAGTCCTGAGGAGGCCGACAGGAGCTTTCCATCAAACGAGAGAGGGAAGAAAGAGAGAGAGAGGGAGTGGAGGCTGCCTGGTAACGAATGTAGACCAAGGTTTGAAATTCTGCCTGCATCTCACTAAAAATCATAGGAGGCCCAATTGCTATGATCTTAGCTTGTGTATGTGGTTCATACTGTATGTGCAATGTTGGCGAAGGGCATCACATGGAGAGCATAAGATGGTCTGCCTAGGGTCATACACTCCTATAAGTAGGTGAAATAATGGGCAGATAAAAGGAAACCATGAGTCATTGTGCTGGTGGAAAACCAGCTCCCCCACCCACAATGGGTTGCTGGTCTAAGGACAGAACACTGACTTTCAATATTGACACGTACAGTGCCTTCAGAAAGTATTCACACCCCTTTCCACATTTTGTTGTGTTACAGCCTGAATTTAAAATGGCTTCAATTGAGATTTTGTGTCATTGGCCTACACACAATACCTCAATATGTCAAAGTGGAATAATGTTTTTAGAAATTATTAGAAATTAACTAAAAATGAAAAGCTCAAATGTCTTGAGTCAGTAAGTATTCAACCCCTTTGTTATGATAAGGCTAAATACATTCAGGAGTAAAAATGTGTTTAACAAGTCACATAATAAGTTGCATGGACTCACTGTGTGCAATTACAGTGATTAACATGATATTTGAATGACTACCTCATCTCTGTACCCCACACATACAATTATCTCTAAAACAAAACATGCATTCTGTTTGCAATACGGTACTAAAGTAAAACTGCTAAAAATTATGTCCTGAATACAAAGTGTTATGTTTGGTGCAAATCCAACACAACACATCACTGAATAACACTCTTCATATTTTCAAGCGTGGTAGTGGCTGCATCATATTATGGGTATGCTTGTCATCGGCAAGGGAGTTTTTTAGGATAAAAAAAAATGGAATAGAGCTAAGCACAGGCAAAATCCTACAGGAAAACCTGGTTCAGTCTGCTTTCCAACAGACACTGGGAGAGAAATTCACCTTCCAGCAGGACAATAACCTAAAACACAAGGACAAATATACACTGGAGTTGCTTATCAAGACAATATTGAATGTTCCTGAGTGTCCTAGTTACAGTTTGGCCTTAAATTGTCTTGAAAATCTATGGAAAGACTTAAAAATGGCTGTCTAGCAATGATCAACAACCAACTTGACAGAGCTTGAAGAATTTTATAGACAATAATGTGCAAATATTGAACAATCCAAGTGTGCAAAGCTCTTAGAGACTTACCCATTAAGACTGTAATCGCTGCCAAAGGTGATTATAACATGTACTGAGTCAGGGGTGTGAACATTTATGTAAATTAGATATTTCTGTATTTCATTTTCAATACATTTCCCTCATTAAAATGCAAATCAATTTATAACATTTTTGACATGGGTTTTTCTGGATTTTTTTGTTGTTATTCTGTCTCTCACTGTTCAAATAAACCTACCATTAAAATTATAGACTGATCATGTCTTTGTCAGTGGGCAAACGTACAAAATCAGCAGGGGATCAAATACTTTTTTCCCTCACTGTATGTCCTGAATGTGACTAGTTTACTGTTGGATGCAATATTCAGACATTCACAGAAGTAGCATTACACAATCATCCAAACCGGAAAATGTAGGCTACAACTGAGGAAAGATTTACGTAACACAAGCGGTCATATTTATCTAACTCTCGGCTGACAGAAACCATAATATGAATTAGCTAATAGCAATTACTTTTTACAATTCATCACATCACGGGTGAGCTCACCATTGATCTAAATAATTGAGTAAAACACTTTCTATACATACATATGGTATGCTACAGTAGAAACGACAATACGATTTACTGAAAATAAGGCATTTACTTTGATAGGAACGCACACATGTCCAAAGTTATTATTTGTAAGGAAAACAACAATTAAAGCAATGCGAGCGTCAGCCGGAAAAGTTTGTGCAATGCTTGTTCTGACTGGAGATGCGCAAATCTCTGCATACTAGATTTCGGGAAACACTGGGGAAGTGTTTGGGCTCTTTTTGAAGAGAAACGTTTGTCTGGCTCAGTAAAGCCTTAATCATAAATTGTCCGCAACAGTGAAATGGACTACTTCTATGTGAATTAATGAGGAGGCGGTGCACACCTCAATTCAAATTCAGAAATTCAAATTTTGAAATTGACAAGTTGAAACATAGCCTATAGATAATTAGCAGTCAGCGTGCCTTGGTTTGAGGGCAGCACAGGTTTTTGGAACAGTGAGTGCATTATGGAAAGCTAAAAGGTTAAAATCGTCTTACCCAGAAGACGTCTTAACACTTGTAATTATCATTTTTCACTTTTTTTTTTTTTTTTTTCAAGTGTCAACTGTAATTTTCTTTACATCTGTTTTTTTCACTTGTCCAGTGTGCATTTACAGGTGATTTGAACGCTTGTAATGATACTTTTTCCCTTGCTTTTTTCAAGTGTCAAATGTCATTTTTTTGTACACATGATTTTGTTTCACCTGTTTAATGTGCATTTACAGGTGATTAGAACGCTTGTTATGGTCATTTTTACACGTGTTCATTACACCTGTTCATTGTGCATTTACAGGTGATTAGAATGCCTGTTATAGTCATTTTTACAGGTGTTCATTACACTTGTTTAGTGTGCATTCACAGGTGATTAGAACGCTCTAACCCAGAGACTCTGTTTAGAGTCTTGCTCCAGAGACTGGGTGGGCCGACCCCCGGGGACGGAGGCTGACGCCCTGAAGGGGTGGGCGACCCCACTGCCGCTGGCCAAGGCCACCAGGGGGCGCAACTACAGCCAGCTCCTTCCCCAACGATATGGGGGAGAGGGCCAGCAAGGGCTGAGGCTGAACCAGGGAGGAGAAGGGGGCCTACCACAGCCCACGGCAACCAGGGGGCGCCAATACATCCACCCAGCTCCCTTCACCAGGGAGGCTGCCTGATCCCTGCCAGCAGCAACCAGGGGGCGCTACTACATCCAGCCAGCTCCCTGTCCTAGGGATATAAGGAGTGAGGGCCAGAGAGAGCTAAGGCCGACCCAGGGAGGGGGACCAACCCCCGCCCAGGGCCACCAGGGGCGCCACTACATCCACCTAGCTCCCTGCACTAGGGAGATAGGGGGAGAAGGCCAGAGAGGGATGGAGCCGACCCAGGGATAGGGCGAGCAAACCCCTGCCCGCAGCCACCAAGGGGCGCCTCTACATCCACCCAGCTCCCGGCACCAGAGAAAGTGCCGGAAAAGGGTGGGGCCAACTCAGGAAAGGGGGGCCAACCCCCGGAGAGGGTGCCCAATCCCCGCCAGCTGCCAAGGCCGCAAGGGGGCACCACTCCATCCAGCCAGCTCCCTGCATTAGGCAGATCAGAGGCTGAAGAAATTTGGCTTGGGTAAACTTTATTTTATACTGACTAGCCAAGAGGGTGTTTACATATTTCATAGTAGAGATGTCGCCCCTTTCAAGTCATTTGCCATTTCATGCCAACTGAGCCCAGCAACTTGTGATAGAAATGCGTGGCATCATTGTTATGTTACTGAAACTGACTTTGCTATCTTTTTAATGCCAGCTACAATGTTAACTTGTTTGTGTGGCTAACCCAGCTAGCTATTTATTGTTCAAAGGCAGGAATGAGACACTGGATATATGTCAGAGACACATACAGTAGTAACCCTGTGTAGCATCCCTGTATGCTTGCTTGACATCTACCAAGAGGTCTGGACCTTTATGGGAGAAAGAACAGGATAGGTCTACACAAAGATACTGGTGATATAGCTATTGGCAAGTGTGCTTACCCTACACTGGTCCAGGGTAAGCAGCCCTGGTCCAACTTCTCTCCCTCAATCACTACAGTAGTATTACACTACAGTAGCACTACACTACAGTAGCATTACTTGAACTTCTACCAATGCATACTGGAGCTGGTATAACTACCCTCCTCCTGTACCACCTGCAGTTTGGAGAGGTGGCCACCACCATTCCCAACACGTAACGCTTTTCATTTCTTTCTACTTGGAAAGGTGGTTCACGCACTTTATGTTGCCTAGTTCCAGGTGCATACAGGGAGAATTGATTGTTGTGTGCTCCACAATAATAAATGGTCTTTCCACATGTCATAAATACAGTTGATGGTTAAAGGGCATTCTTTTCTTAACGTGTGCTCATAGCTCAAGGTGTTTAATCTCTGTCATTGTGTTGTACAGCAATCGGCTTCAACGTGGAGACTGTGAACCTTACAAGAAGTTCCAGGTGTGGGATCTTGGTGGACAGACAAGTATCAGGTAATTATATGAATACCACAACAAGCCTTTCATGTATATGCATAAACACATAGACATTGTTGAGTGTAAAAGGAAGACAGAAGCTTCCTCAAGGCATCACAACTTGCAATACATTATTTTGCCACGTCTTTATTTATTTTGCCTGTACTTTATTTGAGTCCACAGATTACATTACATGAACAATTATTTAAAAATGTAAAAGGTCTTGGATAAAAAGAGAAAAGGACAAGGATACAAAAATCCCCTTTCTACACCCAGCTAGGCTGCCTATAACAGCTAAAACAGAGCAGTACTTCCCCTTTCTCCACCCAGCTAGGCTGCCTATAACAGAGCAGTACTTCACCTTTCTCCACCCAGCAACTTACAGTTAGTGAGTGCATACATTATTTTTAAATACTGGCCCCCCGTGGGAATCGAACCCACAACCCTGGCGTTGCAAACGCCATGCTCTACCAACGGAGTTACATCCCATTCCTTTTACTTCACCTTTCTCCACCCAGCTAGGCTGCCTATAACAGCTAAAACAGAGCAGTTTTTCACCAGTTGCTTTGCTCTACTCTTAGACAGGCCTGCAATATGAAGGCCACATACCGTAAGCCTATGTACGTGGCCGAGACAGCAAAATATCAGTGACATCAACTTGCACTTATATCTAAGGCTGTCCGAGTGTGATAAGGTTATGGTATTTCAGATGCTTGTCAGCAAAGGCCTGATCCATTTAACAGTGAAATGAATACTGGCCAGGGTCCAGTGTTTAGAAGAATCTGCAGGGATATTCAAGGATGAATGTCGAGTATGAAGAATGATTTCTCTTACTATTTTATATTACATAATAAACATCAACTACTACTGAAAAACAGGAATTATTCTAAATGTTCCTGTGTTTTCTGTGTTGCTTTTTTCACAGGGAAATGCATGAATAGTCACCATGCAGTATGTCCTGAACTGGGGTTTGTCTGAAGTTGGGAAGCAGCCTCACCTGGGAAATAAACTCAGCAAAAAAAGAAAAGTCCTCTCACTGTCAACTCCGTTTATTTTCAGCAAACTTAACATGTTTAAATATTTGTATGAACATAACAAGATTCAACAACTGAGATATAAACTGAACAAGTTCCACAGACATGTGACTAACATAAAAATAATAATTTGTCCCTGAACAAAGGGGGGGTCAAAATCAAAAGTAACAGCCAGTATCTGGTGTGGCCACCACCTGCATTAAGTACTGCAGATGGCAAAATATCAGTGCCATCAACTTGCACTTATATCTAAGGCTGTCCGAGCGTGATAAGGTTATGGTATTTCAGATGCTTGTCAGCAAAGGCCTGATCCATTTAACAGTGAAATTAATACTGGCCAGAGTCCAGTGTTTAGAAGTATCTGCAGGGACATTCAAGGATGAATATAGAGTATGAAGAATGATTTCTCTTACTATTTTACATTACATAATAAAAATCAACTACTACTGAAAAACAGGAATTATTCTAAACGTTCCTGTGTTTTCTGTGTTGCTTTTTTCACAGGGAAATGCACAAATAGTCACCATGCAGTATGTCCTGACCTATTTTCAGCAAACTTAACTTGTGTAAATATTTGTATGAACATAACAAGATTCAACAACTGAGACATAAACTGAACAAGTTCCACAGACATGTGACTAACATAAATGGAATAATGTGTCCCTGAACAAAGGGGGGGTCAAAATCAAAAGTAACAGTCAGTATCTGGTGTGGCCACCAGCTGCATTAAGTACTGCAGTGCAGATGAGTCTCCTCCTCATGGACTGCACCAGATTTGCCAGTTCTTGCTGTGACATATTACCCCACTCTTCCACCAAGGCACCTGCAAGTTCCCTGACATGTCTGGGGGGAATGGCCCTAGCCCTCACCCTCGATCCAACAGGTCCCAGACGTGCTCAATGGGATTGAGATCCGGGCTCTTTGCTGGCCATGGCAGAACACTGACATTCCTGTCTTGCAGGAAATCACGCACAGAACGAGCAGTATGGCTGGGGGCATTGTCATGCAGGAGGGTCATGTCAGGATGAGCCTGCAGGAAGCATACCACATGAGGGAGGAGGATGTCTTCCCTGTAACACCCAGTGTTGAGATTGCCTGCAATGACAACAAGCTTAGTCCGATGATTCTGTGACACACCGCCCCAGACCATGACGGACCCTCCACCTCCAAATCGATCCCGCTCCAGAGTACAGGCCTTGGTGTAACGCTCATTCCTTCAATGATAAATGTGTATCCGACCATCACCCCTGGTGAGACAAAACCGTGACTCGTCAGTGAAGAGCACTTTTTGCCAGTCCTGTCTGGTCCAGCGACGGTGGGTTTGTGCCCATAGGTGACGTTGTTGCCGGTGATGTCTGGTGAGGACCTGCCTTACAACAGGCCTACAAGCCCTCAGTCCAGCCTATCTCAGCCTATTGCGGACAGTCTGAGCACTGATGGACGGATTGTACGTTCCTGGTGTAACTCGGACAGTTGTTGTTGCCATCCTGTACCTGTCCCGCAGGTGTGATGTTCGGATGTACCGATCCTGTGCAGGTGTTGTTACACGTGATCTGCCACTGCGAGGACGATCAGCTGTCTGTCCTGTCTCCCTGTAGCGCTGTTTTAGGCGTCTCACAGTACGGACATTACAATTTATTGCCCTGGCCACATTTGCAGTCCTTATGCCTCCTTGCAGCATGCCTAAAGCACGTTCACGCAGATAAGCAGGGACCCTGGGCATCTTTCTTTTGGTGTTTTTCAGAGTCAGTAGAAAGGCCTCTTTAGTGTCCTAAGTTTTCATAACTGTGACCTTAATTGCCTACCGTCTTGTTATGATGAGTTTCTGGTATTGAGAAGTTCAAGATGCAAGAATTTACTTAGACATTCTGTGGAGGTTTTACCAAGCATTTATTTGATCACGAGCCCGTGGGTTCATCTAACAAACGGACATAGCCTTGCCCCCTTGTCAGTTGAACTGCCCACACACACAAATCTCACAGCTTTTATACTCTTGGTTACACACTTCTTCAACCACATCTGGCCATCGTCAATGAGCACTACCCCTTCTATGTCATGACCTCTTACCCCGAAGCAGGACGTTCCCTCCGTACATCATTCTAATATAAACCCCACTATCTTCCTTGGACAGATTGGAATTTACTACCTCAGACTTAGAGTCACCCAGAACCACTTCTCTCTACTAACTTTAAACTAGTTACACACTCCCCATATCCTCATCATATCACGTCTGTAAGCTGTCAGTGTCTTAACGACCGTTCCACAGGTGCATGTTCATTCATTTTTTATGGTTCATTGAACACGCATGGGAAACAGTGTTTAAACCCTTTACAGTGAAGATCTGTGAAGTTATTTGGATTTTTACGAATTATCTTTGAAAGACAGGGTTCTGAAAAAAGTTTCTTTTTTTGCTGAGTTTACAAATGGGCTGTTCACACAAGCCAACACTTTTAGAGTGATACTGTGGTATCCAGTCACGACCATGTTCTGCATCAGAATCAGCAATAGTTTGTCATTATGAATTGCTTCGTCTTGAAATCCATTTTCCTTACCTTATCCTGACACTTTTAGTGGAACCTTTAGATAGAAATGTATTGTGTGGAAAAAACATGCCACGCTGACTATATAAGAACAAATCATGTCAGCTCTATTCATGAAATTTCTATCTGCAACGTTCCACAACTTTTGCCTACTGAAAGTGCCCCAGGAAATAGAGGGGTCCAATCAGGGACATCAATTCTATTGCAAAACATTTAGTCTGTCACAAAACGTTTTGTAACAGAAACCAATTACTGCAAATGCTGTTCAGTTCCGTTTTGTTCTTAACTCCCTTTCCTCTACTACTCCTTTTCCTTTCGTCATTTCCTATCGTTTCTGTGCTTCCTTTCCTTTTCTCCTTTCCCGGTTCCCTTTCATGATTTATTTCCCTCATATCCTAGCTCCCTTTCTTTTCTTTGCCATCTACCTTTCTTTTCCTCCTTTTCTATTCTAGCTCCTCTACATTTCCTTTCCTCCTTTTCTATTCTAGCACCTCTACCTTACCTTTCCTCCTTTTCTATTCTAGCTCCTCTACCTTACCTTTCCTCCTTTTCTATTCTAGGTCCTCTACCTTACCTTTCCTCCTTTTATATTCTAGCTCCTCTACCTTTCCTTTCCTCCTTTTCTATTCTAGTTCCTCTACCTTACCTTTCCTCCTTTTATATTCTAGCTCCTCTACCTTTCCTTTCCTCCTTTTCTATTCTAGCCCCTCTACCTTTCCTTTCCTCCTTTTCTATTCTAGCACCTCTACCTTACCTTTCCTCCTTTTCTATTCTAGCTCCTCTACCTTACCTTTCCTCCTTTTCTATTCTAGCTCCTCTACCTTACCTTTCCTCCTTTTCTATTCTAGCTCCTCTACCTTTCCTTTCCTCCTTTTCTATTCTAGCTCCTCTACCTTTCCTTTCCTCCTTTTCTATTCTATCCCCTCTACCTTTCCTTTCCTCCTTTTCTATTCTAGCACCTCTACCTTACCTTTCCTCCTTTTATATTCGAGCTCCTCTACCTTTCCTTTCCTCCTTTTCTATTCTAGCCCCCCTACCTTACCTAGCTCCCTTTGCTTAGCCGTTAGTGTTCTTGATATTAATATCTAGTGTATTGATATGTTCAACACTATTTGGACTGGGATATTATAATATATATATTTTTTTACATTTGTGAATGATGTATGCAAGGTGGCTGACTATATATAAAAAAAAGCAATTTCATGTCAGTTGTTCTAAATTAAATTACACTTCAATTGTTGTGGCAATGGGGGCTTCAAATAGTGGTCAAATCAAATAAAAGTGTATTGGTTGCATACACAGTTTAGCACATCAAAGTGCTTTTGGAATTTGTACACATTACTTATTTTCCCCAATGTGGTGAATATTTTTTTTATATATACATTTTAAATATTGTATAACATATATCATGGCCTAGCTTACTGCTTGGGCTTATTATTCACCCACGAATAATAAAAAAAGCCTATTCCCTATCTTTATTTTGTGCAATGGCTTGAATAATTTGCTCAGGACATATATGTAGCCTGTTAATATTTGTCATGGTTTTCACAGTCCAACCATTGTTATGCTACTTTGTTGATAAAGCAACACACACAGTATTTAAATACTTGGATGGCTCACAACTTCCTCCAGCTAAATCAAGACAAGGTACTTATTATTGGAGCCAAAGCACAGAGAGAGAATCTGGCCGTACATTTTAATTCACGGCCAATAAAGATAAAACACCAGGTAAAAAACCTAGGTGTCATTTTTTATTCTGAACTCAATTTCGAATCACACATTATGAATGTGACCGAAATAGCTTTTTACCACCTGAGGAACATTGACAAGGAACGTCCGTTTCTATCTCAGGCTGATACAGAGAGACCCATCCATGTTTTTATTACAAGCAGGCTTGGCTACTGTAATGTTCTCCTGTCTGGTCTACCCAAGAAAGCCATTGGTCAACTGCAAAACATACAGAATGTTGCAGCACGGGTACTGACCAAGACCAAATGGAGAGCACCCATTACACCGGTTTTAAAGTCTCTGCACTGACTGCCTGTGAGTTTTAGAATTAATTTTAAGATTCTTCTATTGATTTTCAACTCAATCCACTATTGTGCACCCCAATATATATCAGATATGCTTTTAAGTTATGTACCCAGTAGGTCCCTCAGGTCCTCTGGCACTGGCCTTTTAACTATCCCAAAGCCTAGGACCAAGAGGAATGGAGAGGCAGCCTTTAGTTATTATGCCCCCAGCCTCTGGAATAGCCTGCCAGAGAACCTGAGGGGGGACACAACTGTGGACATATTTAAAAGGGATCTTAAAACACCTTTGTAGCTTTGCTTTGGTGCTTTTTTTAGTCTTTTAGTTTAAAATTGTTATTATTTTGTTTATTGTGTAGTAAATATTTCCGTTTTTATTTTCATTGTTTATTCCTGTGAAGTGCATTGTGTTGCATTCGTGTCTGAAATGTGCTATATAAATAAAGCATTTTTTGATTAGATTTATTACTCTGTTCCAGAATAAATGGGCTTTGGAATGACACAGGTCCTTCCTCCACTGCAGCCTCCTCAACAGTTTATTAATTCCTTTGTATAAACAATATTTTCATCCAGGCTTGGAAAGGGTAGTGACTATTAATACATTCATCTAATAATCAAACAGATGGGGTTTTGGAAAAGTAGGTACTGTAGTCAAAACAGTACCTACAGTATGCACACATGACTGTAAGTCGCTTTGGATAAAAGCATCTGCTAAATGGCATATTATTATATTATAAAAACACCCCCATCTAGTGGATGTATAGTGTCATTAGAATAAGTAGGAAATCACTATTCAAATCAAATCAAATCAAATCAAATTTTATTGGCCACATGCACCGATACAACAGGTGTAGACATTACAGTGAAATGCTTACTTACAGCCCTTAACCAACAATGCATTATTTGTTTTATAAAAAAGTAAAATAAAACAACAACAACAAAAAAGTGTTGAGGAAAAAAGAGCAGAAGTAAAATAAAATAACAGTAGGGAGGCTATATATACAGGGGGGTACCGGTGCAGAGTCAATGTGCGGGGGCACCTTGATAGGTAGTTGAGGTAATATGTACATGTGGGTAGAGTTAAAGTGACTATGCATAAATCAGTAGCAGCAGCGTAAAAAGATGGGGTGGGGGTGGGGGGGCAGTGCAAATAGTCCGGGTAGCCATGATTAGCTGTTCAGGAGTCTTATGGCTTGGGGGTATAAGCTGTTGAGAAGTCTTTTGGACCTAGATTTGGCACTCCGGTATCGCTTGCCTTGCGGTAGCAGAGAGAACAGACTAGGGTGGCTGGAGTCTTTGACAATATTGAGGGCCTTCCTCGGACACCGCCTGGTATAGAGGTCCTGGATGGCAGGAAGCTTGGCCCCAGTGATGTACTGGGCCGTATGCACTACCCTCTGTAGTGCCTTGCGGTCGGAGGCTGAGCAGTTGCCATACCAGGCAGTGATGCAACCAGTCAAGATGCTGTCGATGGTGCAGCTGTATAATTTTTTGAGGATCTGAGGACCCATGCCAAATCTTTTCAGTCTCTTGAGGGGGAATAGGCTTTGTCGTGCCCTCTTCACGACTGTCTTGGAGTGTTTGGACCATGATAGTTCATTGGTGATGTGGACACCAAGGAACTTGAAGCTCTCAACCTGTTCCACTACAGCCCCGTCGATGAGAATGGGGGTGCGCTCAGTCCTCTTGTTTTTCCTGTAGTCCACAATCATCTCCTTTGTCTTGGTCACGTTGAGGGAGAGGTTGTTGTCCTGGCACCACACGGCCAGGTCTCTGACCTCCTCCATATAGGCTGTCTCATCGTTGTCGGTGATCAGGCCTACCACTGTTGTGTTGTTGGCAAACTTAATGATGGTGTTGGAGCCATGCAGTCATGGGTGAACAGGGAGTACAGGAGAGGACTGAGCACGCACCCCTGAGGGGCCCCCTTGTTGAGGATCAGTGTGGCAGATGTGTTGACACCTACCCTTATCACCTGGGGGCGGCCCGTCAGGAAGTCCAGGATCCAGTTGCAGAGGGAGGTGTTTAGTCCCAGGATCCTTAGCTTAGTGATGAGCTTTGAGGGCACTATGGTGTTGAATGCTGAGCTGTAGTCAATGAATAGCATTCTTACGTAGGTTTTCCTCTTGTCCCGGTGGGAAAGGGCAGTGTGGAGTGCAATAGAGATTGCATCATCTGTGGATCTTTTGGGGCGGTATGCAAATTGGAGTGGGTCTAGGGTTTCTGGGATAATGGTGTTGATGTGAGCCATGACCACCCTTTCAAAGCACTTCATGGCTACAGACGTCAGTGCTACGGGTCTGTAGTCATTTAGGCAGGTTATCTTAGTGTCCTTGGGCACGGGGACTATGGTGGTCTGCTTGAAACATGTTGGTATTACAGACTCAGTCAGGGACATGTTGAAAATGTTGGTGAAGACACTTGCCAGTTGGTCAGCACATGCTCGGAGTACACGTCCTGGTAATCCGTCTGGCCCTGCGGCCTTGTGAATGTTGACCTGCTTAAAAGTCTTACTCACCTCGGCTACGGAGAGCGTGATCACATAGTCATCCGGAACAGCTGATGCTCTCATGCATGCTTCAGTGTTGCTTGCCTCGAAGCGAGCATAGAAGTTATTTAGCTCGTCTGGTAGGCTTGTGTCACTGGGAAGTCGCGGCTGTGCTTCCCTTTGTAGTCTGTAATAGTTTTCAAGCCCTGCCACATCCGACAAGCGTCAGATCCGTTGTAGTACGATTCAATCTTAGTCCTTTATTGACTCTTTGCCTGTTTGATGGTTCGTCGGAGGGCATGGCGGGATTTCTTATAAGCGTCCGGGTTAGAGTCCCGCTCCTTGAAAGAGGCAGCTTTACCCTTTAGCTTAGTGCGGATGTTGCCTGTAATCCATGGCTTCTGGTTGGGGTATGTACGTACGGTCACTGTGAGGATGACGTCATCGACACACTTACTGATGAAGCCGGTGACTGATGTGGTGTACTCCTCAATGCTATCTGAAGAATCCCGGAACATATTCCAGTCTGTGCTAGCAAAAACAGTCCTGTAGTTTAGCATCTGCGTCATCAGACCACTTTTTTATTAACCGAGTCACTGGTACTTCCTGCTTTAGTTTTTGCTTATATGCAGGAATCAGGAGGATAGAGTTATGGTCAGATTTGCCAAATGGAGGGCGAGGAAGAGCTTTGTATGTGTCTCTGTGTGTGGAGTAAAGGTTTTCTAGAGTTATTTTCCCTCTGGTTGCACATTTCACATGCTGGTAGAAATGAGGCAGAACAGATTTAAGTTTCCCTGCATTAATGTCCTCGGCCACCAGGAGCGCTGCCTCTGGATGAGCGTTTTCCTGTCTGCTTATGGCCTTATACAGCTCATTGAGTGCAATCTTAGTGCCAGCATCGGTTTGTGGGGGTAGATAGACAGCTACAAAAAATATAGATTAAAACTCTCTTGGTAAATTGTGTGGTCTACAGCTTATCATGAGATTACATATTACAAATATGCACAGACCGCCAACCCTTGTCTTACCGGAGTCAGGCGTTCTATCTTGCCGATGTAGCGTATAGCCCGCTAGCTGTATGTTATCCATGTCGTCGTTCAGCCACGACTCTGTGAAACATAAGATATTACAGTTTTTAATGTCCCGTTGGTAGGATAACCTTAGTCTTAAGTCATCCAATTTGTTCTCAAATGATTGAACATTGGCTAATAGGATGATGGAAGAGGCAGTTTACTCACTCGCCGTCGGATCCTTACAAGGCACCCCGACCTACGTCCACGATATCTCTGTCTCTTTCTCATGCGAATTACGGGGCTTTGGGCCTTGTCGGGTGTAGAATATCCTTCGCGTCCGACTCGTTGAAGAAAAAATCTTCGTCCAATACGAGGTGAGTAATCGCTGTCCTGATATTCAGAAGCTCTTTTTGGTCATAAGAGACGGTGGCAGAAACATTATGTACAGAATAAATTACAAATAACGTGAAAAAACACACACAATAGTACAATTGGTTAGAGGGCTGTAAAACGGCAGCCATCTTCTCCGGCGCCATCAAATATTACCAGAACGTCTGCTTAATTACTAAAATGTAAATGTAATAATGGTAGAAATATGACAAAACGCCGGAAATAAGGTTAGGTTAAGACGGTCTTAAGAGATCTTTTACGTTTTCTTCTGTAAAATAATATCAGTCATTTAACATGACCTTTATCATTTATGAAGCCTTTGTGCTTTATGTGCTTTTTTTCAATACATAAATGATAAAAAAATCACAAAATGTGACATTAGCTGATGAAGATTATCTCATAGAACAAAACGTATAACATTTCCTAAGCCTGTATTTATCAAATAAGTAATTTTCGGCAATAATCAAAAACCCCTACAAAAACGCCATTCATTACCCCATAGGCTGTCGAACAAACCATGGCTGAGTTAGTGCCTACAAAAAGACGCCATTACTATTGCTGGGACAGGGAGCTGCCTGGATGTGGTCCTCTGTAGCTCAGCTGGTAGAGCACAGCGCTTGTAACGCCAAGGTAGTGGGTTCGATCCCCGGGACCACCCATACACAAAAAAATGTATGCACGCATGACTGTAAGTCGCTTTGGATAAAAGCGTCTGCAAAATGGCATATTATTATTATTATTATGTAGTGGCGCCCTCTGTTGGCCATCGGCGGGGGTTAAGACCCCCCCCTCACTGGGCCCTCTCCCCCATCTCCTTGGGTCAGGTAGCTGGCTGGATGAAGTGGCGGAGGTCAGCCCCCCCGTTCGCGGGTCGGATCCCACTCCCTGGGTCGGCCCCAGCCCTCTCTGGGTGTATTTAGTGGCGTCCATTGGTGCCAACGGGAAGGGGTCGGGCCCTCTCTCCGGCGATCGGCCCCCTCTCCCTGGGTCGGCCCCAGCCCTCTCTGGCCCTCTCTGGCCCTCTCGCCCATCTTGCTGGTGCAGGGAGATGGCTGGATGTAGTGGTGCCCCCTGGTGGCTGTTGTCGGGGGTCGGCCACCCTCTCTGGGGGATGTCAGCCCTCTCCCCTCATCTCCCTGGTGCAGAAAGCTGGCTGTATGTACTGGTAGCCGTGGGTAGGCACCCCTCTCAGGGGGTCAGCCTCTTCCCTCTCTGGCCCTCTGCCCCATATCCCTGGGGAAGGGAGCTGGCTGGATGTACTGGTGCATCCCCCCCCCCCCCCCCCCCCCCCCCCCCCCGCCACTCCAGGTGTCGGCCCACCCAGTCTCTGGAGCGAGACTCTAGACATAGTCTCTGGGTTAGAGCTTTCTAATCACATGTAAATGCACACTGGACAGGTGTAAAGAACACATGTAAAAATGACCATAACAAGCGTTCTAATCACCTGTAAATGCACACTAAACAGGTATAATGAACACATGTAAAAATGACTATAACAAGTGTTCTAATCACCTGTAAATGCACACTAACATGTATAATGAACACGTGTAAAATGTACCATGACAAGCGTTACAATCAACTGTAAATGCACACTGAACATGTGTAATGAACACGTGTAAAAATGACCAAAACAAGTGTTCGAATCACCTGTAAATGCACAATAAACAGGTGTAATGAACACTTGTAAAAAATGACCATAACAAGCGTTCTAATCACCTGTAAATGCACAATGAACAGGTGTAATGAACACGTGTAATAATGACCAAATCAAGCATTCTAATCACCTGTAAATGCACAATGAACAGGTGTAATGAACACGTGTAAAAATGACCATAACTAGAGGTCTAATCACCTGCAAATGCACATGGGACAGGTGTAATGAACACTTGTAAAAAATGACCATAACAAGCGTTCTAATCACCTATAAATGCAAACAGGTGAAAAAATCATGTGTACAAAAAATGACATTTGACACTTGAAAAAAGCAAGTGAAAAATGATCATTATGGGTAAGACGATTTGAACCTTTTGGCTTTCCATAGTACATTCTGACCTCACCATTAAAAAAAACTCATGCTGGGGTGACCATTAGAGATATTTGCAACTCAGGCGTGAAAAGATTAAGAGTCCACTCTCACATTACATTTTCCATAGATGAACTGAATGGAGGCATAGATGGGTTATCAATTATCTATACCCATGTGTCTATATCTTGCCCTGTACTGCAGGATTTCGAGGAAAAGTCTGATTTGTCACTGGAGTCAATTAATTTTTTTAAGACATTCTGGTAACGTTATTTAACAACAGTTGACTCATTCAGTTACTATTCACATTAGGTAGTGTTCCAAACCATTTCGGCCTTACAACAAGCACCAAAATGAGCTAAATACACTGCTGATAGGTTTGTTCCATAAGAAAAAAAAAAGTCCACAGCCATCATTTGTGCATGTTTTAAATAACCTATTTTAAGAGTTAATTAAAATCGATTAGCCTGAGGGGGTCTGAGGTTTTATTGGATGTGCCAGTAGCTTTCGACACAGTTGTCGTTGATATTTTATGAACACTGCCCATCCTTACTACAAACCAACTGATTAAATGTTATCATAGGGGCTGCCGAAGTGAACTATTTTCAGCCTATTTCGTTCATTAACAGATCATTTGAATTAAAAAATATAGTTTCTTTATATAACATTTGCTTATGAATGATTTTCTAAACATCTATAATCGGCCTTATAAAGGAGTCATGAGGTTTCATTAAACCTTTACAAGATTTATGTGGTCATTGTTTAAAGTGTGACCTCAACGCAAATGTGTTTTTTTCCTTTATCCTGTGAAACGTGCTTCCACTTTAATCACCTCATTATGACAGTGCTTTCATTAAGTCAACAAACCATTACCAGTTGTTGTAGCACTTCGCTCTCATTCCCCTATATTCCCCATGACACGATTGTACCCCTGTGCATCTAATGTGGGAGTTACAAACACTATTACTCATGCATCTGCTTTCGTGTCAGAGTATGGAGTGGAATTTGGCACATCCTTTGGGACTCCTTGGTCTGTGTTTGGATAACGATGCAACATAAATGTCAGCCCTGAATTTGTTATCTCAGAGTGGCGTTGCTTTAATTATCTCATGCATTAATGTCCCTACCTTTGTAGCCTCAGCTTCAGTTCATGTTAATTAGCTTGATGTGTCATCGCAATGCTTTGCTAAACAGCTGTTACCTTCAAAGCTTGCTTGTCCATATCATTATTTAATGCAAACAATGTAATTTACCCAGACAAAGCACAAGCTTAAAATTCTCTGAAAAGTTGGGGGATTTGTGAACTGAGCGGATGCTTTGATGTTTGTGTTTGCTCGATGCAGATGTTTTAAAGGGGAATCGCTAGCTGGCGTTTAGTTTTCTAATCATGCACTGTATCATTGAGCCAGTGTTGTGACACCAATTATATAGTCTGGACACATAGCTTTCTTTATCAGTGCCAAATCCCAAAGGTTAATCCATTAGTACCATGATTACATCATGTATCAAGGTAACATGTTTTGTTTCATCAATGTATTTCACTAACATTTAACTCCATGCTGTTTCCCAAAAAAATACTTCAAAGGGGCCTTGTATTTTTGCCATATGAGATGAGAAATAAAATGTATTCATTTTGATCCTACTGAAAATAAAAATACTTCTGATATTCCTGGGAAATTACATATCATTTATGAATTGACTCCCATAATCCTGGTTCCCTGTATTCAATTCGGAAAAACTGCCCTGTGACAATTCCACAACTCTGTGAAAAGTAATTTGTCCAACTCGGGAACCAGGCTTTATTAAAGCCTTTTGTGATTGACTTATTTCATTTGTTTGTCCTGAAAATGGTTCCAATGATGAAGCCAATGCTAAATCTGCAACTCAATTGCAAAGAAGTGAAGACTTTTACATAAATATTTTTTTAAGTAATCATTATTTTTCAACAGCAGAGATATGCATCGGTGCCTCTTGGATTCACGATATTGCATAAAAAAAAGTTGGCTCAATTAATACTTATGAGTACAAATGGCATATCTCTTTAAACAGCCTTTGGAGAGAATAATAGCAACAACAGTATATGAACAAGTGTGTGAGTTACAGGCAGATTTGTTTGGAATAGCCTACATTTGTTGGATCATTATTTTCAAATAAGGATTTCGGGATAATTTTTGAAAGCACATCACATTCGATTGAAATCATAATTTTGTTACACCACTCAAATTGTCTAGTTTGATCATTTTCACAGGGAACCATTCCATCAGTCAAAAACGTGAGTAGAAGTAGAACGTAATTAAATTATTCAGCTCTTCAGAGCAACATCAATTACTGTATTTTTAAACACTGTGTTAAAGATCAAAGGGCACCTACAGAGGTTGGACATTTCATGTCAAAAGCATAGTAAGATGATTTGCTTGATGATATTTTTCTTTCATCACTTCTAACCTTGTATTCTCATTACAATTTACTGTCATGAGAAGCATGCATGTAGAAATGCATATTTGTTAATGCCTCATTATGTACAGTGGGGAAAAAAAGTATTTAGTCAGCCACCAATTGTGCATGTTCTCCCACTTAAAAAAATGAGAGAGGCCTGTAATTTTCATCATAGGTACACGTCAACTATGACAGACAAAATGAGAAAAAAAATCCTGAAAATCACATTGTAGGATTTTTAATGAATTTATTTGCAAATTATGGTGGAAAATAAGCATTTGGTCAATAACAAAAGTTTCTCAATACTTTGTTATATACCCTTTGTTGGCAATGACACAGGTCAAACGTTTTCTGTAAGTCTTCACAAGGTTTTCACACACTGTTGCTGGTATTTTGGCCCATTCCTCCATGCAGATCTCCTCTAGAGCAGTGATGTTTTGGGGCTGTCGCTGGGCAACACAGACTTTCAACTCCCTCCAAAGATTTTCTATGGGGTTGAGATCTGGAGACTGGCTAGGCCACTCCAGGACCTTGAAATGCTTCTTACGAAGCCACTCCTTCGTTGCCCGGGCGGTGTGTTTGGGATCATTGTCATGCTGAAAGACCCAGCCACGTTTCATCTTCAATGCCCTTGCTGATGGAAGGAGGTTTTCACTCAAAATCTCACGATACATGGCCCCATTCATTCTTTCCTTTACACGGATCAGTCGTCCTGGTCCCTTTGCAGAAAAACAGCCCCAAATAATGATGTTTCCACCCCCATGCTTCACAGTAGGTATGGTGTTCTTTGGATGCAACTCAGCATTCTTTGTCCTCCAAACACGACGAGTTGAGTTTTTACCAAAAAGTTCTATTTTGGTTTCATCTGACCATATGACATTCTCCCAATCCTCTTCTGGATCATCCAAATGCACTCTAGCAAAATTCAGACGGGCCTGGACATGTACTGAGGTTGTGGACAGGTGTCTTTTATACTGATAACAAGTTCAAACAGGTGCCATTAATACAGGTAACGAGTGGAGGACAGAGGAGCCTCTTAAAGAAGAAGTTACAGGTCTGTGAGAGCCAGAAATCTTGCTTGTTTGTAGGTGACCAAATACATAATTTCCACCATAATTTGCAAATAAATTCATTAAAAATCCTACAATGTGATTTTCTGGATTTTTCTTTCTCAATTTGTCTGTCATAGTTGACGTGTACCTATGATGAAAATTACAGGCCTCTCTCATCTTTTTAAGTGGGAGAACTTGCACAATTGTTGGCTGACTAAATACTTTTTTCCCCCACTGTATATCTGGAACTCTGGTTTGACTATATGCATTGAGGCCATCAATACTAATATAATCATTTTTGTAACTTACAGTGTTGAGTAATAGTTGTTGAATAACATAATTCATCCTGCTTCATGAAAACATTGAAATACACGACAAGACCATATGAACCAGTTCAGAACGTCTCAGTTGGTCAGACTGTGACCTCTACAGTGTCCAATATGAAATAAGGTGACAACCCCTGACACAAATCCGTGAATCACGCCATGCTGTGAATTACACGGTGGCAGCGTGGGGAGAAGAGCGAGAGAAAAAAAAGCGAATTAGAAAAGTTTCCCAAAATGAGGCCTGCAATCTGTGTCATAGATCATCCCCCTGCACAGCCTCTTTATGGACCGAGCCACAGTGGCGAAGTAACCAAAGCTTGCCAGCGTGAATTAGTACAGCTGTGGGAGCCACCCACCACTGGGAGGATATTACTGCTGATTTGATTAAAAAACAGAGCCTGATTACCAGAGGTTTGCAAAACCGCATCTCTGCAGGAGCCTTGCTGAGGGAAAGCTATATGTAAAGACGTGTGTGGGCGTGGGACTGATTTACAGAGCTCACGAATCTGTGTGGATCTGTGTCTGCGTGGGTCTCTGTGTTTGTGTGATTGGTGATGCCATCACCTCTCTATGGAAAGGAGAGCAGGCTTATACCATGTATAAAGCTTATCCTTGTCTTATCCTCTGACTACTAGAGATGTATAGAAAATACTGTCCACTGCAAGTCTATCTTGTTTGGTGATTGGTCACTGAACAACTCAAGAAACAATTACAGGCTAGGGAACTCTTGGAAAGAAACGAAGAAAGTAATACATTTATAATAGTTTTGCCATTAATTTCTTGATCAAGACCAACATAGCTCTATGGGGTGCTGATTGTAATGGGCTTTAATTGAAATTTACAGCTTTCCAGTAAATAAGTTGAAAAGATATGGCATGGGCCCTCAGGTACTCAAAAAGTTCTACAGCTGCACCATTGAGAGCATCTTGACTGGCTGCATCACCGCTTGGTACAGCAACTGCTCGGCATCTGACCGCAAGGCGCTACAGAGGGTAGTGCGTACGGCCCAGTACATCACTGGGGCTGAACTCCCTGACATCCAGGACCTCTATACCAGGTGGTGTCAGAGGAAGGCCCTAAAAATTGTCAAAGACTCCAGCCACGGAAGTCATAGACTGTTCTCTCTGCTACTGCACCGCAAGCGGTACCGGAGTGCCAAGGCTGGGGCCAAAAGGCACCTGAACAGCTTCTACCCCCAATCCATAAGATTGCTGAACAGTTAATGAAATGGCTACCCAGAAAATATACATTGACACCCTTTATTATGTATTAATTTATCTTAATTGTTTTGCACTGGACTCTACACAAACACTCACACATACTACACTGACACTCCAACACACACACACATACACACACTACATACTGTATGCTCACACACACAAAACACACACTGCCCACTGACAAAGAAATGATCAGTCTATAATTTTAATGGTAGGTTTATTTGAACAGTGAGAGACAGAATAACAACAAAAAAATCCAGAAAAACGCATGTCAAAAATGTTATAATTTGATTTGCATTTTAATGAGGGAAATAAGTATTTGACCCCCTCTCAATCAGAAAGATTTCTGGCTCCCAGGTGTCTTGTATACAGTTGACGAGCTGAGACTAGGAGCACACTCTTAAAGGGAGTGATCCTAATCTCAGCTTGTTACCTGAATAAAAGACACCTGTCCATAGAAGCAATCAATCAATCAGATTCCAAACTCTCCACCATGGCCAAGACCAAAGAGCTCTCCAAGGATGTCAGGGACAAGATTGTAGACCTACACAAGGCTGGAATGGGCTACAAGACCATCGCCAAGCAGCTTGGTGAGAAGATGACAACAGTTGGTGCGATTATTCGCAAATGGAAGAAACACAAAATAACTGTCAATCTCCCTCGGCCTGGGGCTCCATGCAAGATCTCACCTTGTGGAGTTGCAATGATCATGAGAACAGTGAGGAAACAGCCCAGAACTACACGGGAGGATCTTGTCAATGATCTCAAGGCAGCTGGGACCATAGTCACCAAGAAAACAATTGATAACACACTACACTGTGAAGGACTGAAATCCTGCAGCGCCCGCAAGGTCCCCCTGCTCAAGAAAGCACATATACAGGCCCGTCTGAAGTTTGCAAATGAACATCTGAATGATTCAGAGGAGAACTGGGTGAAAGTGTTGTGGTCAGATGAGACCAAAAGCGAGCTCTTTGGCATCAACTCAACTCGCTGTGTTTGAAGGAGGAGGAATGCTGCCTATGACCCCAAGAACACCATCCCCACCGTCAAACATGGAGGTGGAAACATTATGCTTTGGGGTAGTTTTTCTGCTAAGGGGACAGCTTCACCGCATCAAAGGGACGATGGACGGGGCAATGAACCGTCAAATCTTGGGTGAGAACCTCCTTCCCTCAGCCAGGGCATTGAAAATGGGTCGTGGATGGGTATTCCAGCATGACAATGACCCAAAATACATGGCCAAGGCAACAAAGGAGTGGCTCAAGAAGAAGCACATTAAGGTCCTGGAGTGGCCTAGCCAGTCTCCAGACCTTAATCCCATAGAAAATATGTGGAGGGAGCTGAAGGTTTGAGTTGCCAAACGTCAGCCGCGAAACCTTAATGACTTGGAGAAGATCTGCAAAGAGGAGTGGAACAAAATCCCTACTGAGATGTGTGCAAACCTGGTGGCCAACTACAAGAAACGTCTGACCTCTGTGATTGCCAACAAGAGTTTTGCCACCAAGTACTAAGTCATGTTTTGCAGAGGGGTCAAATACTTATTTCCCTCATTAAAATGCAAATCAATTTATAACATTTTTGACATGCGTTTTTCTGGATTTTTTTGTTGTTATTCTGTCTCTCACTGTTCAAATAAACCTACCATTAAAATTATAGTCTTATCATGTCTTTGTCAGTGGGCAAAAGTACAAAATCAGCATGGGATCAAATACTTTTTTCCCTCACTGTATGTGAGAACATATGATGGGCGTAACACCATCTTGGTGAGGATTTGGGCATATCAAGGCTAAAGTGCACTTTGTAGGCAAGCCTATTCCTACAGCCCTCAATGACTTCTGGGAAATCCAATCATAGGTGGCGAGATTATAGGGGCGTGGGTTTTTCTAAAAGGTGAGAGTAATTCCACCTCATGCCCCCAACCCCTCTCTCTCTCTACACCACCACCCAGCTTGACACGGTTGGCCCTCTCACCCCTCTCCCCCCGGGGCCCTCATTTAAGACCCTTTCAGGAGACCCCTCACCTCCGATAACGTCTAAATTCATCAGCGGGCCGAAGCAAGGTCTCTGGGCCACACAGGACGGAACGGCGCCAGTCTCCCACTGTCTGGCTCATCATCCCTCACGGACAACCCTGGCATTCATCTTATCTCAGTCATTCACTGTCAAACCCATAGCTAGGCTACTGTGTGTGAGAAGAATAATCACACCCTATTTCGAGTTCTCAACAGCTCTTTTGGGCCAAGGCTATATTGGCCTCTCTGTAACAATAAGCAACACAGTGAATGTGACTGTGCATAACTCCTTGCTGTGACTTAAAAACCACTTTGGAATTTGCTCCACTCTTACCAAGTATTATATTCTCCTGACTTCCTGTCAGAAATAAACTAGATGTATAGTAATACATTTGTCAAAATGAAATGAAACTGAAGATAAAATATTACAGATGTGGGATATATCATCTTAATATACAGTGAGCTCCACAAGTATTGGGACAGTGACAAATGTTTTGTTGTTTTGTCTCTGTACTCCAGCACTTTGGATTTGAAGTGATACAATGACTATGAAGTTAAAGTGCAGACTTTCATCTTAAATTAAAGCTGAGAGTCTGCACTTTAACCTCCTAGTCATTGTATAATTTAAACTCTAAAGTGCTGGAGTACAGCGACAAAACAACAAAACATGTATCACTGTCCCAATTATTTTGCTCACTGTATTAGGTTGACCAATAGCTTCTGACCAAACTTGTATGTTTTGCTATCTGAGGTAGATACAGTTAACGGTTTTATAGTCTTTTTAATGCATACTTCATGGCTAATGGCTAAGAAATGCTATAATGTAAGCATCGATAAACAATGGCATGCAGGGGCAGACTGCCACAGTAATTCGGCCCTGTCATTTTATCCACACCAGCCCACATCACTGCCTGCGCCGCCAACTCCATACACACACACCCCATCCCCATCCCCACACATACACTCTGACCCTACACACCCTACTTACATACAGGCAGTAGTGCTGACACATAACACTGGCAGTACAGTACAGAGATTCTCAACCATGTGTGACCCATTACAGAAAGCTGGGCTTTTGTCACACGTCACTACTTCACAGGAGAGGCATTTGATCGTAAAACAAAAAAACATGTTAACTTTCATGTGCCTTAATAACAAACTGGTATGTAATCTGTAAATAAAAATGAAATGTGAAATCACAAAGCTGTTTAGACACAGAGAAAATACAGAATCTTGCCTAGCCATGATTGGTTAAAATAATGAGGGGGCTGGGACATTGACGAGAAAAAGAGTCCATTCTGTCACTCAAGGCTGTGACGAGTACTGAGCATACGAAGAGGCAGGACGCAGACGCAGGAATTAACAAGGTCAAGGTTTACTTAACAATGATCAAGAGAAATAACAACGATAGAGTAAACGACACGAAGCTTAACAATCACACACAACATCACACAGAACAGTCCAGGGCTAAATAGGGGTGGTGTTTAGGGTGCGTTGGGTTTCCATTCCGGTGTTGCCGAGGTGGTGCGCTCAGACCGGTGGCTCAGTAGACTGGCAAATCAGAGCGCCGGAGGGGAGCAACGGGAGGAGACGTGACAGTACCCCCCCCACCGGACGTGCGGCTCCAGCTGCTGGACGTTGCCGGCCAGGAGGACGACCCCGAGGACGAGGAGCGGGCCGGTCGGCGATGGTGGAAGTCCCGATTTAGGTTGGGGTCCAGAACGTCCCCAGCCAGAACCCAGCTCCTCTCCTCAGGACCATACCCCTCCCAGTCCTCCAGGTAATGGAGCCGTCCCACAAGGAACCTGGAGTCCAGCAGGTCACTTACCGCATACGCCAGAATCCCGTCAATGTCCAGGGGCAGAGGAGGCGTACCCCGGGGGACGGCATCCGCCAGAGGACCAGGAACCACCGGCCTAAGGAGAGACACATGAAAAGTGGGTGAGACACAGTAGTGATGGGGAAGGAGCAGCCGGTATGATACCTCATTTATCCGCCGGAGGACCTTAAACGGCCCCACAAACCGGGGGTTCAGTTTCTTGCAGGGCAGGCGGAGAGGGAGGTTCTTTGTGGACAGCCAGACACGATCCCCAGGCTGGAACACAGGGGCCTCACTGCGGTGGCAGTCGGCTTGTGTCACGACTTCCTCCAAAGCTGCCTCGCCTCCTTGTTCGGGCAGGCTTCGGCGTTCGTCCTCACCGGCCTTCTAGCCACTGCCGCTCCATATCTCATCATTCCATTTGTCTTGTCTTGTCGATTACACACACCTGGTTCATATTCCCCACATTACTACGTGTTTAGTGTTCCCTCTGCGCCCTTGTCCTTGTGGGAGATTGTTCGTTGTGAGGATTAGTAGCTCGGTTGAGCTCAGTATTTTGTATTGCCAGGGTATTTTCCCCGTGTGCATGTTCCAGTGTGCCTGTTTTGCGCACTGGACTGGTTACACTGGATTACGGAATAAACTCTGTATATTGTGATTTACCCTCCTGCACCTGACTCCTTCAAATCACGCATCCCAGCTTGGTCCTTCTGCCGATGAATGGCCCTCTGGAGATGGACATGGGTGGCATCCCAGACCTGTCCGGCCCTGTGGAACCACTCGTCGGCAGCGGGCGCATCGGTCTGTCTGGGTGTCCAAGGGGCCAGTGCCCGCTGTCAACGAGTGGTTCCACAGGGCCGGACAGGTCTGGGACACCACCCATGTCCAACTCCAGAGGGCCATTCGCACTGGAAGGGGGTGAGTCCCGTGGAGGAGTAAACGAGGGAGTTCTGGGCATTTTCTGCCCAGGGAAGAAACCTCGCCCACTCACCCTGCCGGTCCTGACAGTGGCAACGAAAAAACCTCCCCTGCTCCTGGTTCATGCGCTCCACCTGCCCATTCGACTGAGGCCTATACCCGGAAGTGAGGCTGGCCGTGTCCCCGATCTTCTCCAGGAAAGCCTTCAACACTCTGGAGGTGAATTGAGGGCAACGGTCTGAGATGATGTCCTCCGGAAGTCCATAATGCCGAAAGACCTGTTGAACAGGACCTCAACGACCTGTGTCTCCATTCCTCCAGAGCAAGGACCATCGCCAACAGCTCCCTGTCTCCAACTCCATAGTTCCTCTCTGCGGGGGTATGCTTTATAGAGAAAAAGGCACAGGGATACATTTTATAATAATATGCCATTTAGCAGACGCTTTTATCCAAAGCGACTTAGAGTCATGCGTGCATACATTTTTTGTGTATGGGTGGTCCCGGGGATTGAACCCACTACCTTGGCGTTACAAGCGCCGTGCTCTACCAGCTGAGCTACAGAGGCTTACTTGCCGCTGGGAGAGGACCGCACCCACGCCCTCCTCCGTCGCGTCCACCTCCAGGATGGATCTGGGTGAAGGATCTGGGTGTTTTAGGATGGGCGCTGTGGTGAACCTCTCCTTCAGCCTCTTGAAGGCAGCGTCAGCCTCAGGGTTCCAGGACAGCTTCTGAGGCCCACCCTTAAGGAGAGAGGTGAGCGGGGCGGCTATGGAGCTGAAGGACCTGATGAAACGCCGGTAGAAATTAGCGAAGCCCAGGAAGCTCTGTAGGCCCTTGATGGTGGTGGGAACTGGCCATGACCTGACGGCGTCCGTCTTCACTCCTTCCATGAACACCCCCTGAGGACTGATCCTGTATCCCAGGAAGGAGATGGCCTGTTGGTGGAATTCGCATTTCTCCCCCTTCACCAACAGGCTGTGTTCCCAGAGGCGGAGTAGGACAGCTCGGACGTCCCTGACGTGCTCCTTGAACGTAGCCGAGTAGATCAGGATATCATCGATGTACACCACCACCTGTCTACTCAGCATGTCCCGGAACACGTCATTGGTTCTACTAAGCTATATGGACTTGTTTTAAGAAGGTCATAACAAGGATAATTTTGCTATTTCATTTTGAATTTTAAGACCCCTTGAAGTATCAAATAAATGTATACAATCTTTTTTTTATTTAACATTTTATTTGGCCTTATTGCTATTAGCACATACAGACACATGGAATAACAGATTCACTACATGAAACAACATAGTCCCCAAAAAAAATTAAAAAGGAAGTTGGTTCTGTAGTATCTATCCTATATCTGAGAGATATAAGAAAGATCAGGAAACGTTTGTTATTATAATATAATTTTTTTTTACGTGTATTTAACCCGTTATTTTTGTCACTAAACAGTCTCCATATATACTTCCATTAAATTGTTAAACTGGTACCGGGGGACCTTCAGGCGAGTCTTATGAGGCCTGTAGGCATCCTAGAGCAAAACACCTTTACACAGAGGGGTCATATTAGTGTGTAGCCCAAACTGTTCAGACACTACAGATGGAAAGTTGGCAGATCGGCTGTATCGACTTCAGACAAGTCCTAAAACGCTTGTGGGGGTCGTAGAGCAAAGAGAGAACACCATGTCCGTGAGAGTCTCGTCTTTCCATAGAGGGGGTCATAATAGTTTGTAGGTCAAACTGTTCGGACGCTACAGATGATTTTGTGAGAAGAACGACTTCTTTTGGGATGTCTCATGATCTGACAAACAAAGCTCTAGCTCTGTCACCTTTCACCGCATATGCAAAAGTGTTACAAAGGTGGATGCGGTGGATTGAGACACATCCAATGCAAAAAACCGTGGATATCTCTAGCTTAAACTGACAGATTTTTATGGGGATTTTTGTAATTATGCTAATTCGATTACCAAGGGGGCACAAACATCGACCGAGTGGCGCAGGGGTCTAAGGCACTGCATCGCACTGCTAGCTGTGCCACTAGAGATCCTGGTTCGAATCCAGGCTCTGTCGTAGCCGGCCGCGACCGGGAGACCCATGAGACCCAAAGGGGGTATGAAAAATAATAATGTATGCACTAACTGTAAGTCGCTCTGGATAAGAGCGTCTGTAAAATGTTAGGGCTTTTATTTAAGGATCATATCACCTTCACCTTACCCGACACACTAGACCCACAGCAATTTGCATACCGCTCCAATAGATCCAAGGATGACGCAATCGCACTGCACACTGCCGTATCCCATCTGGACAAGACGAATACCTATGTAAGAATTCTGTTCATTGACTACAGCTCAGCCTTCAACACCATAGTACCCTCCAAGCTCATCATTAAGCTCGGGGCCCTGGGTCTGAACCCCGCCCTGTGCAACTGGGTCCTGGATTTCCTGACGGGCCGCCCCCAGGTGGTGAAGGTAGGCAACAGCACCTCCACTACGCTGATATTCAACACATGGGCCCCACAAGGGTGCATGCTCAGTCCCCTCCTGTGCTCCCTGTTCACCCATGACCACGTGGCCACACACGTCTCCAACTAAATCAAGTTTGCAAAGACACAACAGTGGTAGACCTGATTACCAACAACAACGAGACAGCCTAGAGGGAGAAGGTGAGGGCCCTGGCGGAGTAGTACCAGGAAAAAGAACCTCTCCCTCAATAAAAAAATGAAGGAGCGACTTAGGGAGCATGCCCCTATCCACATCAATGGGGCTGCAGTGGAGCATGCCCCTATCCACATCAATGGGGCTGCAGTGGAGCATGCCCCTATCCACATCAATGGGGCTGCAGTGGAGAAGGTGAAAAGTTTCAAGTTCATCACTGACAATCTAAAATGGTCCACCCACACAGACAGTTAGGAGGCCTTCTTAGGAGGCTGAAGAAGTTTGGCTTGGCCCCTAAGACCCTTAAAAACATTTACAGATGCACCATTGAGAGCATCCTGTCGGGCTGTATCCCCACCTGGTATGGCAACTGCACCGTCTGCAACCGCAACGCATCACCGGGGGCTCACAGCCTACCCTCCAGGTCATCTGCAATACCCGGTGTCACAGGAAGGTCAAGAAGATCAGCAAGGAGTGTGTCAGCAGTGTGTCACCCGAGGCATGGCCTTTTCACCACGCTACCATCCAGAAGGCGAGGTCAGCACAGGTGTATCAAAGCTGGGACCGAAAGACTGAAAAACAGCTTCTATGTCAATGCCATCAGACTGTTAAATAGTCACCACTTGCCGGCCTCCGCCCAGTACCCTGCCCTTAACTATATTCACTGTCATTAGCCGGCTACCATCCGGTTACTCTACCATACACCTTAGAGGCTGCTGCCCTATGTACAATGGCTTGCGAAAGTATTCACCCCCCTTGGCATTTTTCTTATTGTTGCCTTACAACCTGCAAAGCAGTCATCAAGGCAAAAGGTTGCTACTTTGAGAATCTCTAATATAAAATATATTTAGATTTGTTTAACTTTTTTGCTTACTACATGATTCCATGTGTGTTATTTCATAGTCATACCTTCACTATTATTCTACAATGTAGAAAATATTAAAAATAAAGAAAAACCCTTGAATGAGTTGGTGTGTCCAAACTTTTGACTGGTACTGTATATATGTAAAAAATAATTATAAAAAATAAAAAAAGGGAAATACCTTATTTAGTTAAGTATTCATACTGTTTGCTATGAGACTTGAAATTGAGCTCAGGTGGATCCTGTTTCCATTGATCATCTTTGAAATGTTTCTACAACTTGATTGGAGTCCACCTGTGGTAAATGCATTTCATTGGACGTGATTTGGAAAGGCACACACCTGTCTATATAAGGTCCCACAGTTGACAAACCAAGCCATGAGGTCAAAGGAATTGTCCGTAGCTCTCCGAGACAGGATTGTCGAGGAACAGATTTGGGGAACGGTACCAAAACATGGCTGCAGCTTTGAAGGTCCACAAGAACACAGTGGCCTCCATCATTCTTAAATGGAAGAAGTTTGGAGCCACCAAGACTCTCCCTAGAGCTGGCCGCCTGGCCAAACTGAGCAATCAGGGGAGAAGGGCCTTGGTCAGGGAGGTGACCAAGAACCCAATGGTCACTCTGACAGAGCTCCAGAGTTCCTCTGTGGAGAAGGGAGAACCTTCCAGAAGGCCAACCATCTCTGCAGCAGGCCTTTATGGTAGAGTGGCCAGACGGAAGCCACTCCTCAGTAAAAGGCACATGACAGCCTGCTTGGATTTTGCCATAAGGTACCTAAAGACTCTCAGACCATGATAAACAAGATTCTCTGGTCTGATGAAACCAAGATTGAACTCTTTGGCCTGAATGCCAAGCGTCACGTCTGGAGGAAACCTGGCACCATCCCTACGGTGAAGCATGGTGGTGGCAGCATCATGCAGTCAAGGGGTCTGAATACTTTCCAAATGCACTGTATACTCCGGGCTCTGACATTGCTCGTCCTAATATTTATATATGTCTTAATTCATTATTTTTTACCTTTTAGATATGTGTGTATTGTTGTGAATTGTTAAAATATTACTGCACTGCTTGAGCTAGGAACACACCCGTGATAACATCTGCTAAATATGTGTGTGACCAATAAAATTTGATTTGATTTGTACTACGTCATTTCTCTCTCGCTCTGCTGTGTGTGTGTCATTGGCTGTCATTCAAATGGAGAGGGGCTGAACATAATTTATCCTTCCCTTGTTTGTTACAATTGCAAAGACTTTGGTAACTTTTTATTTGTAGTCAACTAATTTGGAAGTTATCGTTGTTCACTGTCGGACAGATAAACATCTTGATTCTATCTTTAGTGGAAAACTTCTGTGAAGAAAGTGACCTGGAAGGGCAAAAAAAGCATCTAACGACGCACTTAGCTGTTTTACGAGTGGTCCAAGGCAGTCTGTAAATAACGAGCATTTTCAAGTGCAACTTTAGTAACAATGGTTTTGGAAAACAGTTCAGAGATTTAACGATGCTCCTACGAAGGTTCTAACGATGAACTTAGCCTTAACATGCTTTTGGGAAACTGGGTCTTGGGCTTAAGTGTTATTTACTGCTGCATGAATTTAAATATACTGCATATCATTTAAAACAGATGGCAGATTGTCTACGAAGTAGGTTTGAGAGATAATGGATTTGTGTCAACCAAAATAATACATGTATTTTCTTACAGGTGGAAGGCTACTTTGTCTCTGGACATCCATACTACATTTTGTGGACCAATGCGGGATGTTAGAATAGAAAATCATACAAACTTGTGTGAGTGAGAAATCACTATCTTAAATTCCTGTACAGTCCCATAAAGCTTGGAAAAATCCTGTTCCCTACAGTCAAAGTGTGAAAGAAAACCAATAGTTTATGACATTTTATCTGTCACATGACATTACCACACAAGTGGACAGTAGAGCAATCTCACCCTCCTCTCTTCCTCCTTCTTCAGCTTCACACAATACCCCACCTGTATGCCCTGTAGAACTTTGTGAACACATTTCAAAAGTGGGTCCACTTCTTACAGTTCTTGCTCTTGTATATTTCCTGGTGGCCAGGCTGAAATGTCATGGATGAGATGGCAAGATGAGGTCTGTGTTGTGGTCACTGTCATTGCCTCCAGACCAGAACGATAACTCCGGTGAAGGAATGAGAGTTGAAATGGTAAGAGGGGCTCCTATCAAGTTAGAAAACCATAGTGGAGAAAGTCAACAAGTGCCTAAGGAGGATTTGCTCACAAGAATGTCAAAACTAAATTGAATGGGGAAGAGGATTGCAAGAGGGGGAAGGCACTGCATCTTAGTGCTAGAGGCGTCACTACAGACCCTGGTTTGATTCCAGGCTGTATTACAATATGGCTGTCATTGGGAGTCCCATAGGGCGGCGCACAATTGGCACAGCGTCGTCCAGGATTGACACAGCGTCGTCCGGGTTTGGCCGGGGTAGGCCGTCATTGTAAATAAGACGTTGTTCTTAACTGACTTGCTTAGTTAAATAAAGATACAAATATATATAAAAAAATTATCTAAATTGACGTTGGCAGGTAAAACTTCGTAGTCCACTCCGTTTGCGGTTGATGCTGTTTAAGATTAGGGAGGATTTGTTATAATTTTTTTGGAGCATGGCCTTATTTCTATTTCTATTCTATTACTAATTTGTCGAGAGACAAATTGGAGTAATCAAGGTGACAGACAGTGACACATTAAATAATGCTTAGCATGGTCTTGCCTGCATCTAGCTGAGCTATGGTGTAATCATTACTACAAACAATTGCAAACAAAAGTTTCTATTGGACAAATTCAGGTAGGTTAATCCCTGTTTCATTCTTTTTGCTTCTGTTGAAGAAACAATTTTCAACAGAATCGATGGAATGAATACACCCCTGATCACATGCACACACAGTTCACTTTCATAGCAGCCACATGCAAACAGCATCATCACATTGCTTCTTGTATAATTCCTCCTCCTCTCACCTTTTCCATTTGCTTGTGAACTTCAGTGCACAACATAACAGCTGTCTGTGTCCCAATCTGGTCTCAGAGCATTTCGTATTATTCAGTACGTAAATCCTGGGATGCTCCATTTAGTATGATATGTTACGTTTCTTATGGTACAGTGCATTTGGAAAGTATTCCGACCCCTTGACTTTTTCCACATTTTGTTACATTACTGCCTTTTTTTACCTCATCAATCTAAACACAATACCCTGTAATGACAAAGTGAAAACAGAATTTATAATAATACATTTACATAAGTATTCAGACCCTTTACTCAGTACTTTGTTGAAGCACCTTTGGCAGCGATTACAGCCTTGGCACACCTGTATTTGTGGAGTTTCTCCTATTGACTGTGTGCATAGGGTCGTTGTCCTGTTGGAAGGTGAATCTTCGCCCCAGTCTGATGTCCTGAGCGCTCTGGAGCAGGTTTTCATCAAGGATCTCTCTGTACTTTGCTCCGTTCATCTTTCCCTCGATCCTGACTAGTCTCCCAGTCCCTACCGCTGAAAAACATCCCCACAGCATGATGCTGCCACCACCATGCTTCACCGTAGGAATGGTGCCAGGTTTCCTCCAGATGTGACGCTTGGCATTCAGGCCAAAGAGTTCAATCTTGGTTTCATCAGACCAGAGAATCTTGTTTCTCATGGTCTGAGAGTCCTTTAGGTGCCTATTGGCAAACTCCAAGCGGCTGTTATGTGCCTTTTACTGAGGAGTGGCTTTCGTCTGGCCACTCTAACATAAAGGCCTGATTGGTGGAGTGCTGCCTAAATGTTTGTCCTTCTGGAAGGTTCTCCCATCTCCAAAGAGGAACTATAGATCTCTGTCAGAGTGACCATCGGGTTCTTGGTCACCTCCCTGAACAAGGCCCTTCTACCCTGATTGCTCAGTTTGGCCGGGTGGCCAGCTATAGGAAGAGTTTTGGTGGTTCCAAACTTCTTTCATTTAATAATGACGGAGGCCACTATGTTCTTGGGGACCTTCAATGCTGCAGAATATTTTGGGTACCCTTCCCCAGATATGTGCCTCAACACAATCCTGTCTTGGAGCTCTACAGACAATTCCTTCGACCTCATGGCTTGGTTTTTGATCTGACATGCAATGTCAACTGTGGGACCTTATATAGACAGGTGTGTGCCTTTCCAAATCATGTCCAATCAATTGAATTTACCACAGGTGGACGCCAATCAAGTTTTAGAAACATTTCAAGGATGATTAATGGAAACAGGATCCACCTGACCTCAATTTCGAGTCTCATAGCAAAAGGTCTGAATACTTATGTAAATAAGGTACTTGTTTTTTATTTTTTATAAATTACTACAAATATATAAAAATCTGTTTTCCCTTTGTCATTATGGGGTACTCTGTGTAGATTAACTAGATGTAAAATAAAAAATAAAGAATGACTAGAATCAAGTATGTTAAAATGAAATGAGTAAAACATTATGTAAACATTATTAAAGTGACCAGTGTTCCATTATTAAAGTGACCAGTGATTCCATGTGTATATACATAGGGCAGCAGCCTCTAAGGTGCATGGTTGAGTAACCGGGTGGTAACTAAGTTCAGTGCAGGGTACTGGGTGGAGGCCGGCTAGTGATGGCTATTTAACAGTCTGATGGCCTTGAGACAGAAGCTGTTTTTCAGTCTCTCGGTCCCAGCTTTGATGCACATGTACTGACCTTGCCTTCTGGATGATAGCGGGGTGAACAGGCCGTGGCTCGGGTGGTTGATGTCCTTGATTATCTTCTTGGCCTTCCTGTGTGATTGGGTGCTGTAGGTGTCCTGGAGGGCAGGAAGTGTGCACCCGGTGATGCGTTGGGCAGACTGCACCACCCTCTGCAGTGCCCTACGGTTGCGGGCGGTGCAGTTGCCAAACCAGGCGGTGATACAGCTCGACAGGATGCTCTCAATTGTGCATCTGTAAAAGTTTGTGAGGGTCTTAGGGGCCAAGCTGAATTTCTTCAGCCTCCTGATGTTGAAGAGGCGCTGTTGCGTCTTCTTCACCACACTGACTATGTGGGTGGACCATTTCAGTTTGTCAGTGATGTGTACGCCGAGGAACTTGAAGCTTTTCACCTTCTCCAATTTCATGTGTAACAACAATGATGTGACCATTCTGTGATTTAGTGCATAATAAGCCGCCTTAATATTTACAGACAGAGGTGATAATATCTCTCTAGGAGCTGATCCGTCATCAGTATTGTGGAGTAATTCTAATGTTAAGGTAAGATTTGAATGGAGAAAGCTGATCCAAGAGCAGTGCCGCTTTTCTTTCAACACTGTCACAGATTTTCGTGAAATAGACTCAAATTACTTATTCGTGCCCACCACACGATTTTCTAACTAAACGTTTTAGTGTCCACCACAAGGTGTTCTTCTTAATAATGCATTAATGTCCAGTACACAATTTTCTTCATAATGAATTCGAATTTGTTGTGGCTAACGTTAGCTAGGCTAGGGGTTAAGGTTAGGGGTTAGCTAACATGCTAGCCAAGTAGTTAAAATCAGTAAGTAGTTGCAGAGTTGCTAATTAAGTAAAATGCTAAAGTTGTCCATCATGTGATTCGAACACGCAACATTTGGGTTGCTAGACCTTAGCATTACACGCCCAACCATCCTCCCTGACCAACCTTCCTCCTATAGTTTCTGTAACCTATTGCCTTTTTCTGTGATTGAAATGCACTGTATACAAAATCGTGTGGGGGACATGAAAAAAATTACTTTTTAATGTGTCTGTCACAAATTTTGCATAAATAATTTGTGTCTATTTCGCTATAATATGTGATAGTGGGTTGTTTCTTTCGATCCTATCAGTATCAACACATGGACTAACGACGCAGTTAGCGAATGTTCTCTATGCGTGGTGTTTTGGTAAATACACGTTACATCTTCGGCTGTTGTAGGAACGATGCATCTTTAAAACACTCCTAAGCCTAAGTTCCATCGCTATCCAGAAACCCTGGTAAATAGCCTACCACTTTGGAATGTTAAAGACCAGAGGTGAGCCTGCCTGGGTTTATTAAACTCCCAACCAAATGTGCTGCGCAAACACTGGCATTAAACCTGCCACTCAAAACATGAGCTGGCTCTATGCAACAGTGAAATAAGTCCTTCTTGTTTTCTGAATACCAATGGGGGAAATTGACTACAAGGTGTTCGAAAAACAGTGAATCACATTGAAGGACCATGATTACTTAGCAATTCAAGTACAGTATATATGGTATGTGTAACTTTTAAAATTATATGCCCTCATTTTCAGTAGTCAAAATGTGTAGTTTGCCCTCAACACCTCTCTATGGTATCCTGTGACATGATCATAATTATAAAGTTGTTGAAGGTCTCCTGCCAGCACAAACACCTTGATTAATGAATCTCTGGCCATTAATGTCTGTACTCCTATGGCAGGTACTGAAATGCAGCAAGATCACGATCAGGACAGTTAATTACAGGTTACTCACACACCACTGAGCGAGTGTTATTTCCAAAGTCCTTCTGGTGATCTAAGGCAATTAGCAGCCTAGTTAATATCCTGTGATTAGATCAGGATTTATTTGGGGTTTTCAAGTGAATTTGTTTTAGTGTTTTACATTTCAGCACATTTCCCCCCTATCTGAAAAGAAGTATGCTAATTTCAGAAGGGTAGAAATCAAGTGCTGTTGATTGCCTGTCTCTTACGCTGGAATAGGTTGTTATCAATAACGTCATAATTTCTCCCTCGTGCACTTTGGATTCCCAGCTGGAGGGCAGCACAGCCACTTTAGTGTATAAATGGCTGAATTACAAACCTCTTATTTTTTGTTTCAATTAATTGGATATACAGTAAATGACACCATACAAAATAAAAGTATGCTAGCCCTACAAATGGCACCCTATCCCCTATCTAGTGCATTACCTTTGACCAGAGTCCTATGGTTTAGGTTAATTTTACATCACTATTGGCTCTTGTCTTTCAAGCAGCTGAAGGAGCCGTTTGACTATGCAAACTTAGCTATAAATACATTCTGCGATCTCAAGCTAACACAGCATAAGCCAGCCTGGTAAAAAGGATACATGTGCACCACAGTCCATCACATGTGCCTCATTTGCAAGTTAAGCGGCACAGCTAAGTCATAATGATTCTGTCATGGAGCTAAAAGCTCTACATTTTCAGTGACAATGTCCTGAATTCGGAAACTGACTTTTTCTTCAAGCTGCCACGATTTTCAAGCTGGAGAGATCTCATCACAAGCTAAAGTCCAAGACATATCAGCAGGTATTCTTATATTTCTCTGAAGTACAATTCTGCTAACAGCTTCTATGCATTGTTAATGACTGATAAGTTGCACTGAGAATATAGATTTTAATGTTTGCTTAGGGAAAAATGGTTCTTGGGACCAATTAAGCCATTTGGATATTCTATGTTTTATTGATATCAGGAACCCCCTGTCTATATTATGTCTCCTGATAGGTTTGAAATGTATTTGGTATTCCATGTGATATTAAAGAGCAACTGAATCAAAAAGCAACTTCTCCTATGTGTCATGGCATCGATCAAATGAGTCAGAAACATTTATTCTAGTGTCAAAATTGACTACAAAGTGTACGTAAAAATGTATGCACACATGACTGTAAGTCACTTTGGATAAAAGCGTCTGCTAAATGGCATATTATTATTATTATAAACAGGATAATTTTGGTCATAAAGTCAGTCTTGTCCAAAACAGAGTTTTGTGAGACTTGTGGTTGTGACTGTGTCACGACTTACATGAGGGCTGGGTTTGGATTACAATTCTGTCAACAATTCATGCCCCCTTTGTGGACTGCATATTGCCTGATATAATTATAAATACATCCCATCCCACTGGGCACGGATGTCAATTCAACGTCTATTCCACGTTGGTGCAACATCATTTCATTGAAAAGAAGTGGAAACAGCGTTGATTCAACCAGTGTGTGCCCAGTGGGATGTTTGACACATATTTTAGTCATTAAAAGTAAAGAATGACCTACAATCAAAAATCATTCAAAGAATTGGTTGAAATATAGAAACATGTTTATTAATGAGAACTGTGAAACGTTACACGCACACACACACACATACACACACACACACACACATGGCTGTAGCCTAGGGGCCCAAAGTAATTAGTGGGTATGGCAACTGACTGATTCTGAGAGACATATGACAACATCCATGCAAACAGAGGAAAAACCTCAATCAGAAAAAACTCCACGTTCTAGGGCTCGATTCAATCAACAACACTTGAATGCGTGATGTTGAACTGTAGGCTATAGGCCCTACTCCTGATTAGTCTGATAGGCTTTAAAGTGGAACTGACAGCGTTGCCTATGCACATCAACAAGATCAACAACTAATGCTAGCCATACCCGAGATTAGCTAAAATCTAACTAAGTAACATTAGATAAACCCTCTCAAACGTTTCCAGATAGTTGGCTGTCAAAATTGCACTGGAAAATGATGGGGAATAAACAGTAGCCTGCCTGTCGTTCTGCAGCTTGCCTGCCAATGCATGCTTGACCCAACCCACATTTTGACAACTGAATGGGAACTTGCCTGCCTGCCCACCCGCCAATTTGATCGATGCCAAATACATTTGATTGACTACTAACGGATATGCTAACTGTGGATAACAGTCGTTCAAGTTCAGCATAGCTAGCTGCAATACATGGCCAAAAGTATATGGACACACCTTCAAATAAGTGGATCCGGCTATTTCAGCCACACACGTTGCTGACAGGTGTATAAAATGGAGCACGCACCCCTGCAATCGCCATAGACAAACACTGGCAGTAGAATGGCCCGTACTGAAGAGCTCAGTGACTTTCTCAACGTGGCACCGTCATAGGATGCCATCTTTCCAACAAGTCAGTTCATCACATTTCTGCCCTGATAGAGCTGCCCCGGTCAACTGTAAGTGCTGGTATTGTGAAGTGGAAACGTCTAGGATAAACAATGGCTCAGCCGCGAAGTGGTAGGCCACACAAGCTCATAGGAAAGTAATCTGTCCTCAATTGCAACACTCACTACGAGTTCCAAACTGCCTCTGGAAGCAACAGCAGCACAAAAGCTGTTCGTCGGGAGCTTCACAAGCCTAAGATCACCATGCGCAATGACAAGTGTCGGCTGGAGTCTAAACACGTTTTCTGGAGTGATGAATCAAGCCACCATCTGGCAGTCCGACGGACAAATTTGGGTTTGGCGGATGCCAGGAGAACGCTACCTGCCCAAATGCATAGTGCCAACCAGGGACGGCTTGTTCAATAGGGCGATATGGGCGACGCACTGCCAAACGGGAAAAGGAAGGGATTTTTTTTCTAATCAATTATAAAAAATAAAAAATAAAAATATATATTTTTTTTTTTATAAATTTATAAAAAATTATATCACGGCAACAGCAGTTATCAGTGTTCACGTCTGATCTGCCAGCCACTAAATGTCAAATCAGGCTAAAGTCGTGCTTCAAATGGCCCCGCCCGTTTTTTGGGCGATTTCAGTCAGGTTGAAAATCGCCCAGAAGTCTCTCATAGCCTGTCATGTAAAATCTATTTTTTTCACATTTCAAAGCTTTCAATACATTCTCTATGGGTGTCTGTGTGCATGCACTTACGCGCTTTCGTCATACGTGACGTAACGTAACGTTGAACGTAACTAAGACAATGGCGGCTATCAGCGTCTATGTTGCGACCTGCAGTGTGGCGTTATTTTATGTTTTTAATTTGTAGACTTAGTTTACAAACATTCTGCAAACATTCTGCTTTGGACTGATCTTCGGTTTTGGACTGATCTTGTTGATCGTGTACATACCCGCTACGAACGGACTAAATAATGAAAACGCTGCTGGCAGAGAGGTGGAGCCGGCCACCTTCACCCTGGTCAGAGCGGACCGCGATCCTGGTAAGAGAGCGACTCTGTACCCCGACATTGAACTGCTTTCTGTGTCATTGAACCTTACTATTGTTGATAAAACAAGTTTACTGGAGAACGGAGAAAAAGTAGAGACTTTTGGACAAGGTGGATAATTGTATAATATAAGGCAGTTTATTCAGAGGTAAAGATATCTGCAATCGCGTTCACGGACCCGTTCGTCAAACTCTTAGGGAGCTATAAATCAAGCCCCATTACTTACCATATCAGATAAGAGAAATTGCTGCAGCTACATATATTTTACATCCTGGCCCTACATAGTTCACTATTTGCATCACTTACCAAAATATTACATGTGGTCATATATGCTTGGAAAGTGGAGATGCCATAGAACGTCAAAAAAGTAAACGTTGCTGGAGACACATTGCGTTTGCTAGCGAAGAGATTTGTTGTGGCAAATGAACTTGGGCTGGGAATTGCCAGGAACCTCACGATAAGATATATGCATCAGCATTGCGAGTCTCATGATTCTATACGTATTGCGATTCGATACTGTGATTTTATTGCGCACCATATGTCTGTTGCAGAGGGATCAGAAAGCCATGAGAACGAGTTTTGATCAGTCATGGAAATAAAAGTGCTGAAAACAAATTGGCTCCCAATGTGAAAAGATTGAGAACAAGCTATGAAGGAACAATAATGGTGTTTTGGTGCAGGTACAGCCAACTAGCGCTAAAATATTGCGATATTGTCAATACAGTATATCGTAAAGTATCACTATGTAACTCGATTTCTTTCACCCCAATCCCTCAAATTAACGGTAAATAACTGAATTGTTTGCCCCACATTTAGCTAAAATGATTAGCTAGCCAGCTAAAATGTTTTATTTAGTTAGCAGTCGCATCTACAATAGTTTACTGTCAATAACATGTCTCCAAAAATGACGTGGTGTCTCCAATTGTGTTGACATTTTACAATTGCAATGCGCATCCATGAGTATCCACTTTCTGTAGCTCAGCTGGTAGAGCATGGTGCTTGTAACGCCAAGGTAGTGGGTTCGATCCCCGGGACCACCCATACACAAAAATGTATGCACGCATGACTGTAAGTCGCTTTGGATAAAAGCGTCTGCTAAATGGCATATTATTATTATTATTATTATCTGAAGAGAGCCCCGAAACATTGTGTGCAGACATTTTATGCAATAAATGAAGTAGGTTCAATCTAGTAGTTCTGATCTTCTGATTGGTCCTGATGAGTTGGGCGAGGTCCCCTCCAGGCTACTGTCACTGTTGCATCGGGTTCTCTGTCTTCAAATGTTCAGCCTAAGAGAGGGGATTTTTGTGTGTGTGTGTGTGTGTGTGTGTTTAACAGTGATGATGTGTGTGTGTGTGTGTGTTTAACAGTGATGATGTGTGTGTGTGTGTGTTTGTGTGTGTGTGTGTCCTCAGAGCAAGAACTCGTGAGTTGGAAGAACTGAGAGGCCTATGGCGTGGGTGTTGTCCTTGGCCACCTGCTGACAAGGCTGACAAGATAGGACCCTTTTGTCCATTGTTATTGGATAGGAACATAACTTATAACCAGCTCCTGACCTAAATAGATCTTAGCACAACATTTTACTCAACATATCATATTCCATATTCACTATAACAAATATATTTACTACGACATTAGCAAGAACCGCCACATCCTCAGCCGGCTAATCCAGTGTGTGAAGTTTTGCGGAGTGTTTGAGTTAGCTTTGCGAGGCAAAGATGAAACTGAGGGCTCCACCAACCCTGGTAAGCCAACACTTTTGAGATCAGTCAATAAATGCTTCTGGTATTGACTTATATGCTGCCCCTGTCTTCATGTTGTTGCTGGACATATCTTTTTTTTAATGTGTGTAGGTCACCTAAATCATCAGAAAAATTGCCCCTCCTGAGAATTTTTTCAGGAGCCGCCACTGGTGCCAACTGTAAAGTTTGGTGGAGGAGGAATAATGGTCTGGGGCTGTTTTTCATGGTTCGGGCTTGGCTCCTTAGTTCCAGTGAAGGGAAATCTTAAAGCTACAGCTTTAAATGACATTCAAGATGATTCTGTGCTTCCAACATTGTGGCAACAGTTTGGGGAAGTCCCTTTCTTTCCTGTTTCAGAATGACAATGCCACCTTGCACAAAGAGAGGTACATGCAGAAATGGTTTGTCGAGATCAGTGTGGAAGAACTTGACTGTCCTGTACAGAGCCCTTACCTCAACCCTATCGAACACCTTTGGGATGAATTACAACACCGACTGCGAGCCAGGCCTAATCGCCCAACATCAGTGCCCGACAACACTAATGCTCTTATGGCTGAATGAAAGCAAGTTCCCGCAGCAATGTTCCAACATCTAGTGGAAAGCCTTCCCAGAAGAGTGGAGGCTGTTATAGCAGCAAAGGGGGGACCAATTCCATATTAATGCCCATTAATATGGAGTTCGACGAGAAGGTGTCCACATACTTTTGGCCACGTAGTGTAGCTAGCTAAGAGCCAATTTATGCGTGATCCAAAAATGTGGTCGGAGGCGCCAAATTGAGCTCCGTGCCGCATCGCCGTGCGCCTCTCAAATTTTGTAACAATGCAGAGGGCTCCATATAGCTCCTCATTGACATGATTGGTTGACGGTATATGAGGGCAGGAGGTCCTGTATAAACACAAACTCACTTCCTTGACTACTTCCTTCATAGCTCTGTGCTGCTCGGTGAAGTGCAAGTAAATGCATATCACCGTAAATGCTGCACGGCCAATGCAGACGTTGGATTGACCATTCAGCGCCTTTAACAAAGCGATTCACATTTCTTGCTAACTAACCAAAAGACACCTGGATCTCTAGCTGTAGCCACTGAAAAATTATATGAGGGGAAAAAGTCTGTCACTCACCCACTCCTTCAATGACATGACATCCTCCCAGCAGCTAGCTAGCCAGCGTTAGTCTCCATGTTGTTAGCTAGCTAAATAAGACACAGCCAATTTGTTTGTTTTTACAAAAAAAAGTGCAACTGTGACCGAAATTGGCCATTGTTTTATTAGAAAAAATATGGCCCTTTATAATGTCCACTTATGTACATAAGATGCTGTATATAGCGTTTTAACATATTAAAATGAAAGATAAATAATATTTGTCCAGCCATTGCTTGCAGATGTGCATAATATGCTGCAACCCTAATCAAAAAACATTTAATAACTCCAAATAACAAAAACGTAGCTACATGTTTTTAATTGTTTTGCACTGTATGGATCACCGGTGCGGTTGAATGCAACATTGCTGTATGGTGCACTCAAAAACGCTAGCGCATTAGGCTGTAATTTCCTAACGTAGATGACTCAACTGTTGACTCATTTATACTCGCTCGTGTGTCCTTTTCGGCCCGCGGGCCTTGTGTTTGACATGTGCGCTAGCCTATTAGCCACATTACGAATGACTTTTGATCATTACCCTTGCTAGTTTGATGTATTGGTGAACTTTATTAATCATGCATTGAACTGCATCCGTCTATTCTGCCTTACTGTACATCATGGAGCATATTTTTAAAACCTCTTATAAAGTAGGTTTTGAAGCATAAACTGGGAATTTGATCTTTTTTACTGATATTATGATTGTCTGTTTGTTTCATATCTATAAAGTAGTTAAAATGCTGTCAGTTCCATTTTAAATCCCCCCCCCCATCCAAGTTAACATGAAAATTATGCAATAGCCTACACTTTCTATCGCCGTTTTGAACTTCTAACTCGGTAGGGATAATAACCCACCGGGCACAGACGTCAATTAAACGTCTATTCCACGTTGGTTTAACATAATTTTATTGAATTGACGTGGAAACAATGTTGATTCAACCAGTGTGTACCCAGTGGGAAGAAAAGGAGTGGTTTGTGACACCCGAGCAACCACGGGTTAACGCTAGATCTGATTGAATTAAGCCCCTAATTTTAGAATACAGAAGAGTACAGCAGAGTCTATATGGAAACTAGTGACGCGTTGCCACATCAAACCAATCATGTTTTTTGCATGGGGTGGAGTGGGCTGGCAGAAGACTGGGCTGTGGGTGAAGCAGGCCAGGTACTGGTGGCAGCAGACTTGGCACTGGAGGAAGCAGATTGGACTGTAGTGGGAGCAGCCTGAGGGGGGTTGGCAGGAAGACTACTAAATGTGGGGTCCATTGCATAGTCCTCAAAATCAGTCTCCTCCAAGTCAGAGTCAATGTCAGGCATGGCCTTCCCAGTCTGCCTGAAAATGAAAAAGACAACAGAATACAAAACGAGACAAAAATGTATCAATATGATTACTCACAATATCTTTGTCAAATCAAAACACTGACATAGTTTTCTTTCTGCTGTGTTTTAATGGTTGTAATGACATCGGTTAAGAATTGCGTGTGTAATCTGCTGAGGTTCCTCTTAGAGGCTATAGCAGAGGAGAGCGTTTACAGAGGCTCTAGCAGAGCTGGCGGTGCCCTGAGAGACAGCAGAGGCAGTGGTTGTCTTCACAGAGGCTGTAGCGGAGGGGGTCTGGGAGCAAGGTAAGGTGGTCTTAACAGGGGTCCGTAGCAGGCTGGAGAGGAGCCGGGAGAAAGGGAAATGGTAGAAGACTATTATATAACCTAATATGAAAATGATTTTAGGGTAAACAGTATTAAAAACAAATATATGTCATCAAACAAGCACTTGACAGGTTACGCTATATAATATTTACCCGAACAGGCTTCTTAGGCACATCATGCTGAAATTATAAAGGAAATAAATAAAAAATATGTATATCAATACCGACAATACGATCATGTGATATGTGACTGAACGGCTCGATTCGGTCTTATGTAGCAAAATTTGAAATTGTGTTTTTTACATTGGATAAAAGTACAGACTCAGAGCTAGAAAATGGTATGTCATACACTAGAGTTGAGGAACAATGGGAAAGTAATTCTGCTCTATTATTTAAAACATGACACACAATTGTTTTTCTTCATCATGTTTAGATTTATATAAGTTCTAGGCATTAGTACTGAAATGACAACAGTGTAGTAGGCAAAATACCACTTACAGACAGCGGTGCAGGGATTGGGGCACTCACAGACACTGTGTAGGGGTGGAGGCACTCACAGAGGCCAGAGGAAGGGTTGAGGCACTCACAGAGGCCGGTGAAAGTGTGGGGGCACTCACAGAGGCCATAGCATGGGTGGGGGCACTCACAGAGGCTGTAGACAATTTGGCAGGGCTACAGCCATGTTGTGTCTGTAAAAAATATGTGTTTCTTTAAGATTATTTAAGGTTATACTGTTATAAAAACAGATCAATACAAACCAAGCTTTCGACAGGTTAGTCTGTATTTTATTTACCTGAGCAGGCTTCCTTGCCAAGTTAAGGTTTGGTCTTGCTGCAGACACGAGAGCCCCCAAAACCTTTGCTTATTGAACTGCAACAGAGAGAGAAAAACCTAATAGTCACAACGAACAGAGGAGGAAACCCAGTCACCTTTCAAAAGGATTATCTGAAACAGTGTTCTATCATGGCAGCTGAGGAAAAAATAATGTGACAAAAAGTATTTAGCATTGATAACAAGTTTAAATGCAGTCCTCAATGGATGAGTCTAAACAACAGGTCCACTGTGTAGAGAGCAGCTTAATGTATAGGGGAAAAATACAGACAACACTGGAGTATGGTATCTAATTTCAGTAAATCAGAAAAGAGAATACATGTCATTTTATCCTGTAAACTTGATTAATTGTACCTCATGGGGGTGAAATTCACAGACACATGTCTGAAGCCCCGCGAGCAGAATTGTCCACAATTCTCGATCTGTAATAATACATAAGGAAGCCTGTGTTAGAAAGTCCCCTGCTGGTGACTTCACCATCTCACAGCACTCTGAAGGTGCTCACCCCGCTACCTATCCCCTACACCCGAAACCAGGAGTCAAGGGGTGATGCTCTAGCTCTCTCTGGAACTTTCCTTAACCTGTTGTGATTGGTTGACAAGATCAAAGCTTGGGACTTTGACACTGTGCATATTCTCTTTGTTACAATATGCAAAAACTATTATTATAATAATGTTCCTGTTCATTAGTAGTAAAGGCCTACATTTAATGATAGGTATTTCTAGTAATACAGTATGTTTTCTAGATGAACAGGAAGTTCAAATTCCATAGGCCTATGCATACCTTCTGAAAGAGGTCATACCACCTCTTCTGTCTCGGAGAAAGCCTATTTCCAGCACCGGCAGACCAGACCCCTGTGGTGACAAATGTCCACAAGTGGGACATCCACTCCCTTATGGGGCTTATGGGGCTTTTAGACATCTGAAACCAACAGGATGAATGTATCACACTACCACAAGAACAATTAGCAATACATACAGTGCCTTGCAAATGTATTCATCCCCCTTGGCGTCTTTCCTATTTTGTTGCCTTACAACCTGTAATTTAAATGGATTTTTATTTGGATTTCATGTAATGGCCATACACAAAATAGTCCAAATTGGTGAAGTGAAATGAAAAAATAACTTGTTTCTGAAAATTCAAAAAAATAAATAAACGGAAAAGTGGTGCGTGCATATGTATTCACCCTCTTTGCTATCAAGCCCCTGAATAAGAACTCACATAATTAGTTAAATAAAGTCCACCTGTGTGCAATCTAAGTGTCACATGATCTGTCACATGATTTCAGTATATATACACCTGTTCTGAAAGGCCCCAGAGTCTGCAACACCACTAAGCAAGGGGCACCACCAAGCAAGCGGCACCATGAAGACCAAGGAGCTCTCCAAACAGGTCAGGGACAAAGTTGTGGAGAAGAACAGATCAGGGTTGGGTTATAAAAAAATATCTGAAACTTTGAACATCGTCAGAGACTGGGAAACTGGTCAGAAATGAAGGAATGATGGATGGCGCTAAATTCTTGAGGGAAACCTGTTTCAGTCTTCTAGAGATTTGAGACTGGGACGGAGGTTTACCTTCCAGCAGGACAATCACCCTAAGCATACTGCTAAAGCAACACTCGAGTGGTTTAAGGGGAAACATTTAAATGTCTTGGAATGGCCTAGTCAAAGCCCAGACCTCAATCCAATTGAGAATATGTGGTGTGACTTAAAGATTGCTGTACACAAGCAGAACCCATCCAACTTGAAGGAGCTGGAGCAGTTTTGCCTTGAAAAATGGGCAAAAATCCCAGTGGCTAGATGTGCCAAATTTATAGAGACATACCCCCTAGAGACTTGCAGCTGTAATTGCTTAATTTTTGCAAAGGGTGGCAAAAGGGGGGGGGGGGGGGGGGGGGTTGAATAGTTAAAATGCCAAGGGGGTGAATACTTTCGCAAGCCACTTTAGTGGAGTCATTTGTTTAGAAATGTAGCTAGCTAGCTAGACAATGAACCATAATCCCAACGCATAACATTACTACCCTGCATGAATCTGCAGGTAGCTAACCAACCAGGTTCACTGTTAGCTAGCTAGTAACATTAGGCTATAACTAGCAATGCAAATGGCTCTGAGATACAAAGATACACAGATCATATACGTAGCGTTAGCTAGCGAGCCAGCCAGCCAGCTAACGTTAGCTAGAAGGCTAACAGTACGCTTTAACTTGAAATGAAAATGACTTTCTGACAAAATTAGAAACGTGTAATATCTGAAAATGTAGCTAGCTAGACTATCTTACCCGTATACATGGATGGACGCTTCTCCCTCTCTGTCACAGATGCCATGGTTGCCCTTATTTTGAAGATGTAATCCGGAGACAGGTGTTTTATACAATGGCCTTCTGTGTGTTCTCTTTTCAACTCCCTCTGCATATTTTTAATCAAACGCCAACATTTTCTCCATCTCCTTAGCTATCATACTCTAATTCCACTGATTTCAAAACTCGGTCCTCCAGAAAGTAGAGAGCAACAATTTTGCAGTTCTACTACGTGATATATATTTTTTTTAAAGCAGTATTAGAAAGGATACCTACACATACTAACCAGCTCATGTTATAGACATTTTGATTTAAAAAAGGTTCACATTCAAATGGCTCTCCTGTGAAGTAGTGATGTGCGAAATACGCATAGTTTCCTGAAATGAGTCACAAATGTTGTGTGATATGATTATAATGTTGTGAAAAGGGTAAACAGTACCAGAGGTGGAAGATTTTTACTAACCATCTAAGCCAGCCTCTCTTCTTGCAGTCGGGCAGCCCTTTCAAAGTCTTCCTGTCCAATTCTTCCTGCAGCACTGCCTGTTCCCCTAGACGGTCTGCTCTTCAAAACTGGAATCATACAGAAAAAAACATGTACACAACACTTATTACGATTGTATTATAATGTTCACTATATGGTATTTTATGTATAACCAATAAGGATTTTCATGCAGAAGAGTCAAGTATAACACATCTTCAATCCTTACACAACATCTTCATAGCCATAGCTCTCGAGAATCAAGGGCCATCCCAGTAATGTTATTATCTAGCTAGCTACTGTAGTTAGTATAGGAATCAGAGAAGGGCAAAGGACTTGCCAAAGCCAAGGTTATTGTCAATGAAGGCAGAGCAATTATAGTCAAAATACATTATTTTAAACTGCTTTTTTTAGGCATGTGTGATAACTAATGTACTAAAGATATCGTGATATTCCTATCTTGTACCAGGCAGGGAAATTCACGGTAGCTATTATCAACCATGTAGCTAGCTAAGTTAGTTACCTTGACATTGCTAATGTTAGCTACCTTTCTGTCTGACAATGTGAGTATTATAACATGTATAACATTTTTAATACCTGTTTCGAGTCTCCACAAGATAGCACAACCAACAAGTCTCAGAGCGGATGTGATGCTAAGTCATCCCAGCGGCGACAGCAAAAACAGGATCCTTTAATTAAGAGATCATCTTTGTAATGGATTAAGTACGGATTTAGGCATACCTGCAAGTTCTACCAGTTATGTAGAGATTCATTTAAAGGTATCACATCACTTTCACTTAGTTTCAATATCATAGAGACATTTGAAAGTGTTGGATGAAGCCTGTGGTTCGCCATGTTTTAGACTTTTTTTGCAAACGGAGACAGAATGGGATTCCTGTTGAGCGCACGCAGTCGGAGGCCCTTAAGAAAACGCAGCAGCACAAAGCTGTGACACAAAGCAAATGATGGATGTGCTGAGAGAAAGCTGCCACGGATAGCCCCCGATAAATGAATAAAAAATAAGCACCAGACCAAAGTGTAGAAAGATGACAGTGTGATATATGTGGGTCACCCCGCTTGCATTGGTCTTTCCCTCGGGCACGTCGATGGACTTTGAAGTACTTTCAAAATGGATGTCATGATGAGGACAGCAGACTGAGCAAAGCAGCAAAGTTAAGAATCTGCACGTGGAGTGTGCTACCTGAGCTCTGAGTTTAAAGGGGGGCTGAACTCACTGATTTTTCCTCGTTTTCATATTGCTCATTAAGGAATGTTAGTGGCCATAACAGAAGCCAAACGTGAGTTGTCTCAGGGGTGTGGGGTGGGGGTATGGGGGTGGGTGTCAGAACCTTGTAATTTTACTCACATTAGGCTGTCAACCATGTCTAATCACCATGTCCATGTTTCAAAAGCCAATCATATTTTTATTTATTTTTATTTAACCTTTATTTAACCAGGTAAGCCAGTTGAGAACAAGTTCTCATTTACAACTGCGACCTGGCCAAGATAAAGCAAAGCAGTGCGATAAAAACAACAACCACATAGAGTTACACATGGGATAAAACAAAACATACAGTCAACAGCAAAATAAATAACAATATGGGGATGAGGTAGTTGGGTGGGCTAATTACAGATGGGCTGTGTACAGGTGCAGTGATCGGTAAGCTGCTCTGACAACTGATGCTTAAAGTTAGTGAGGGAGATAAGAGTCTCCAGCTTCAGAGATTTTTGCAGTTTGTTCCAGTCATTAGCAGCAGAGAACTGTAAGGAAGGGTGGCCAAAGGAGGTGTTGGCTTTGGGGATGACCAGTGAGATATACCTGCTGGAGCGCATACTACGGGTGGATGTTGCTATGGTGACCAATGAGCTAAGATAAGGCAGGGATTTGCCTAGCAGTGATTTATAGATGACCTGGAGCCAGTGGGTTGGGCGACGAATATGTAGTGAGGGCCAGCCAACGAGAGCGTACAGGTCACAATGGTGGGTAGTATATGGGGCTTTGGTGACAAAACGGATGGCACTGTGATAGAATACATCCAATTTGCTGAGTAGAATGTTGGAGGCTATTTTGTAAATTACATCGCCGAAATCAAGGATCGGTAGGGTAGTCAGTTTTACGAGGGCATGTTTGGCAGCATGAGTAAAGGAGGCTTTGTTGCGAAATAGGAAGCCGATTCTAAATTTAACTTTGGATTGGAGAAGCTTAATGTGAGTCTGGAAGGAGAGTTTACGGTCTAACCAAACACCTAGGTATTTGTAGTTGTCCACATATTCTAAGTCAGACCCGCCGGGAGTAGTGATTCTAGTCGGGCAGGCGGGTGCCAGCAGCGTTCGATTGAAGAGCATGCATTTAGTTTTACTAGCGTTTAAGAGCAGTTGAAGGCTACGGAAGGAGTGTTGTTTGGCATTGAAGCTCGTTTGGAGGTTTGTTAACACAGTGTCCAATGAAGGGCCAGATGTATACAAAATGGTGTCGTCTGCGTAGAGGTGAATCTGAGAGTCACCAGCAGAAAAACCGACATCATTGATATACACAGAGAATAGAGTCGGCCCGAGAATTGAACCCTGTGGCACCCCCATAGAGACTCCTATAGGTCCAGAAAACATACCCTCCGATTTGACACATTGAACTCTATCTGAGAAGTAGTTGGTGAACCAGGCGAGGCAGTCATTTGAGAAACCAAGGCTATTTAGTATACCAATAAGAATGCAGTGATTGACAGAGTCGAAAGCCTTGGCCAGGTCGATGAAGATGGCTGCACAGTACTGTTTTTTATCGATCGCGGTTATAATATCGTTTAGGACCTTTAGCGTGGCTGAGGTGCACCCATGACCAGCTCGGAAACCAGATTGCATAGCGGAGAAGGTACGGTGGGATTCGAAATGGACGGTGATCTGTTTGTTAACTTGGCTTTCAAATACTTTCGAAAGGCAGGGCAGGATGGATATAGGTCTGTAACAGTTTGTATCTAGAGTGTCACCCCCTTTGAAGAGGGGGATGACCGCGGCAGCTTTCCAATCTCTGGGGATCTCAGATGATACGAAAGAGAGGTTGAACAGGCTAGTAATAGGGGTTGCTACAATTTCGGCAGCAAATTTTTGAAAGAAAGGGTCCAGATTGTCTAGCCCCGCTGATTTGTAGTGGTCCAGATTTTACAGCTCTTTCAGAACATCAGCTCTCTGAATTTGGGTGAAGGAGAAGCGGGGGGGGGGGGGGGGGGGCATGGGCAAGTTGCAGCGGGGTGGGCAGTGCTGGTGGCCGAGATAGGGGAAGCCAGGTGGAAAGCATGGCCAGCCGTATTAAAATGCTTGTTGAAATTCTTGATTATCGTACATTTATCGGCGGTGACAGTGTTTCCTAGCCTCAGTGCAGTGGGCAGCTGGGAGGAGGTGCTCTTATTCTCCATGGACTTGACAATTTGCCAAAACTTTTTGGAGTTAGTGCTACAGGATGCAAATTTCTGTTTGAAAAAGCTAGCCTTTGCTTTCCTAGCTGATTGTGTATATTGGTTCTTGACTTCCCTGAAAAGTTGCATATCATGGGGGCTGTTCGATGCTAATGCAGTACGCCACAGGATGTTTTTGTGCTGGTCAAGGGCAGTCAAGTGTGGGGTGAACCAGGGGCTATATCTGTTCTTAGTTTGGAATTTTTTGAATAGGGCATGCTTACTTAAGATGGAGTGGAAAGCACTTTTAAAGAACAACCAGGCATCCTCTACTGACGGAATGAGGTCAATATCCATCCAGTATACCCGGGCCAGGTCAATTAGAAAGGCCTGCTCGCTGAAGTGTTTTAGGGAGCGTTTGACAGTGATGAGGGGTGGACGTTTGACCGCGGACCCATTACGGACGCAGGCAATGAGGCAGTGATCACTGAGATCCTGGTTGAAGTGGTGTGTTTAGAGGGTAAATTAGTCAGGATGATATCTATGAGGGTGCCCATGTTTACGGATTCAGGGTTGTACCTGGTAGGTTCCTTGATAATTTGTGTGAGATTAACGGCATCTAGTTTAGATTGTAGGACGGCCGGGGTGTTAAGCATATCCCAGTTTATGTCACCAAGCAGTACGAACTCTGAGGATAGATGGGGGCAATCAATTCACATATGGTGTACAGGGCACAGCTGGGGGCTGAGGGGGGTCTGTAGCAAGCAGCAACAGTGAGATACTTATTTCTGGAGAGGTGGATTTTTAGAAGTAGAAGCTTAAACTGTTTGGGCACAGACCTGGATAGTATGATAGAGCTCTGCAGGCTATCTCTACAGTAGATTGCAACTCCGCCCCCTTTGGCAGTTCTATCTAGATGGAGAATGTTGTAGTTGGGGATGGAAATGTCCGAGTTTTTTGTGGTATTCCTAAGCAAGGATTCAGACACTGCTAGAACATCAGGGTTGGCGGAGTGTGCTAACGCAGTGAGTAACTCAAACTTAGGGAGGAGGCTTCTGATGTTAACATGCAAAAAACCAAGGCTTTTACGGTTACAGAAGTCAACAAATGATAGCGCCTGGGGAGTAGGAGTGATACTGGGGGCTACAGGGCCTGGGTTAACCTCTACATCACCAGAGGAACAGAGGAGGAGTAGAATAAGGATATGGTTAAAGGCTTTAAGAACTGGTCTTCTAGTGCGTTGGGGACAGAGAATAAAAGGGGCAGATTTCCGGGCGTTGTAGAATAGATTCAGGGCATTATGTACAGACAAGGATATGGAAGGATATGAGTACAGTGGAGGTAAACCTAAGCATTGGGTAACGATGAAAGAAATAACATCACTGGAGGCACCGATTGAGCCGGTCTCCGCGTGTATGGGGGGTGGGACAAAGGAGCTCTCTGAGGCAGGTTGAGCAGGACTTGGGGCTCTACAGTGAAATTGTATAATAAGAACTAACCAGAACAGCAATAGGCAATGCATGTTGACATGGGAGAGAGGCATAAAGCAATCACAAGTGTTATTAGAGAGAGCTAAGACAACAACTGGTAATGGCGACGAAAGTTTGGGCTGAGACTAAACAGATAAACAGGACAGATAAACAGGATGGGGGTACCGTGTAAAGGAACAGTCCAGCAGGCATCAGCTGTGCAGCTGAGTGATCATAAGGTCGAGTGAACAGAAATAGGTGAGACCGGGAGCAGTTCGAATGGCTGCTACATCACAGGCGAGCAGGAAGCAAGGCTGTTGATTGCGTGTGCTAGCGGGCCGGGGCTAGCAGATGGATCTTCGTGGTCGTCGCAACGGGAAGCTTGTTGAAACCTCATCAGACGATTAAGTCGGCAGACCAGTCATGATGGATCGGCGGGGCTCCGTGTCGACACTAGGAGGTCGTGTCCGGTTGACAGAGAGGTAGATAGCCGGGAGATGGGCCTGGCTCGAGGCTAGCTCAAGGCTAACTGGTGCTTGCTTCGGGGGCAGTGGTGATTAGCCAACAACATCCATTCGGTTGCAGCTAGCTAGTTGTGATGATCCGTTGTTATGTCCAGTGATTCAGTGATTCCGGCAGAAAATCCGATATGTTCTTGGTCAATAGCGTGCTGTGCAGACAGTGCAGACTGGCCGATAATAGTCCAGGCTAGAGCTGGCTGGTAGGTAGTGCAGGCCACGGACAATGGTGAAAACCGCTAACGGTGGCTAATAGCAAGTAGCTAGTTAACTAGTTAGCTGGCTAGCTGGCTAGTTTCAACTGGAGGTTCTGGATAAAAAGGTAAAATAAATAATAGAATCCGTTCCACATTGGGTGAGGCAGGTTGTAGGAAAGTATATTTAGATGAAGGATGAAACGTGTGATTGAGAAATATATACGAAAGAGACAAGAAACAAAAAAAAACAAGCTATTTACAAGACACACTACAAAGTACACAACCACACTGCTACGCCATCTTAGAAAGAGGATATATAGCTTCTCATTCTTTGGAAGGACACAGCTTATAGCGTCACACCCCTCCATCTTTCGAAAGATGTAGGGGTGCGACGCTATTGGTTGACTCAGCCAACCACCTGGGGAAAAAAAGAGTAATGTTCAGACAGTTCACGATCGAGACAGAAATGTAGCTAGCTAGCCAACATTCTCCAACATTCTCCTGGACTATCATCTTTTCATACCACAAGGAAAGATTAGAAACATGAATTATACTGCAATGATATTAACCAGAGCCAACTTGTTTTGCAAAAGTATAATTTAAATAGCAACTGCTAACTTGTGGATATGAATATTTGTTGCTTAGCTTAGCTGCCTGGCAATCTAGCTAGCTAGCATGGTAATGGTACAGTAAAGTTACAGTATCTCTAGCATTCGTTTTCATAGGTAAGAGAAATGTAAAATATAATGCAATCTGCTAATGTTACCAAGGTTATATTATTACCCATTTTAGTAAATGCTATTCAGCTAGCTAAGTTCATTAGCTATCTAGCTAACCTTTGCTATCTACAGTGGCTTGCGAACGTATTCACCCCCATTGGCATTTTTCCTATTTTGTTGCCTTACAACCTGGTATTAAAATGGATTTTTGGAGGGTTTGTATCATTTGATTTACACAACATGCCTACCACTTTGAAGATGCAACATATGTTTTATTGTGAAACAAACAAGAAATAAGACAACAAAAAACTGAAAACTTGAGCGTGCATAACGATTCACCCCCCCTCAAAGTCAATACTTTGTAGAGCCACCTTTTGCAGCAATTACAGCTGCAAGTCTCTTTGGGTATGTCTCTATAAGCTTGGCACATCTAGCCACTGGGATTTTTGCCCATTCTTCAAGGCAAAACTGCTCCAGCTCCTTCAAGTTGGATGGGTTCCGCTGGTGTACAGCAATCTTTAAGTCATACCAAAGATTGTCAATTGGATTGAGGTCTGGGCTTTTACTAGGCCATTCCAAGACATTTAAATGTTTCCCCTTAAACCACTCGAGTGTTGCTTTAGCAGTATGCTTAGGGTCATTGTCCTGCTGGAAGGTGAACCTTCGTCCCAGTCTCAAATCTCTAGAAGACTGAAACAGGTTTCCCTCAAGAATTTCCCTGTATTTATTCTGACCAGTTTCCCAGTCCCTGCCAATGAAAAACATCCCCAGAGCATGATGCTGCCACCACCATGCTTCACTGTGGGGATGGTGTTCTCGGGGTGATGAGAGGTGTTTGGTTTGCACCAGACATAGCTTTTTCCTTGATGGCAAAAAAGCTAAATCTGACCAGAGTACCTTCTTCCATATGTTTGTTGAGTCTCCCACATGCCTTTTGGCGAACACCAAACGTGTTTGCTTATTTCTTTATTTAAGCAATGGGCTTTTTCTGGCCACTCTTCTGTAAAGCCCAGCTCTGTGGAGTGTACGGCTTAAAGTGGTCCTATGGACAGATACTCCAATCTCCGCTGTGGAGCTTTGCAGCTCCTTCAGGGTTATCTTTGGTCTCTTTGTTGCCTCTCTGATTAATGCCCTCCTAGCCTGGTCCATGAGTTTTGGTGGGCGGCCCTCTCTTGGCAGGTTTGTTGTGGTGCCATATTCTTTCAATTTTTTAATAATGGATTTAATAGTGCTTCGTGGGATGTTCAAAGTTCAAAGATATTTTTCATAACCCAACCTTGATCTGTACTTCTACACAACTTTGTCCCTGACCTGTTTGGAGAGCTCCTTGGTCTTCATGGTGCCACTTGCTTGGTGGTGCCCCTTGCTTAGTGGTGTTGCAGACTCTGGGGCCTTTCAGAACAGGTGTATATATACTGAGATCATGTGACAGATCATGTGACACTTATATTGCACACATGTGGACTTTATTTAACTAATTATGTGACTTCTGAAGGTAATTGGTTGCACCAGATCTTATTTAGGGGCTTGATAGCAAAGGGGGTGAATACATATGCAAGCATCACTTTTCCGTTATTTATTTTTTAGATTTTTCTGAAACAAGTTATATTTTTCATTGGACTATTTTGTGTATGTCCATTACATGAAATCCAAATAAAAATCTGTTTAAATTACAGGTTCTAATGCTAAGAGGAATGAATACTTTTGCAAGGCACTGTATCGATGCAATTAACCATTTCAATAGAATGTTCATTATTTCACTGCGACAACTGTCGATCGACATAGATGGTAAATTTGTTCTGGCTATCTACTACGATTTCAGAGCACTCTCGTCAGAGTGTTGCCAGAGCGCAGAATAACTGACAAATTGATGAATGCTCAACACCCGTTGAATATGGCCGGGGTCAGTAAACGTTGGCAAAAAGCATAATTAAATTGTTGCCAGCAGCACAGTTAGTCACCAACGCTCTAGATAACATAAAAACAGTCTAAACAGCTCTGCTAGGCCAAGTAAAATGGTCAGAGTGAGCTGTTCTCTCATTTGTGTCAGGAAGTAGATAGCAAGCTAGCCAACGTTAGCCAGTTAGCTTGGGTACTTGACTGCTGTTGTTAGGTCAGAATGCTCGGAACAACCCTGCTCCTCGGCCAGAGCGTCCAGTGTGCGCTCTGAACGCTCCGGGAGTGAAACGCTCTGAATTTTCGAACTGACAATCTGACAACGCTATGAGTTTACGAACGCCCAGAGCACACTCTGAGCGCCTTCTGGCACTCTGGATTAAATTACGAACACACTCGTAGTATAAACCAGCCTTTAGTCTTGAAATCTTTGGTTGTTTAGTACATGGCCTCACATTAGAATCCTTAAAGTGATGGGTGAGGCTAAGGCGTAAGAGGGTGTGAATGATGCTTTATGGGTGTAGACAAAGAAGAGCTCTCCAGTAGGTTTACCAAAGCATTCAAGGGCCATTTTTTCAAAAGTGAGGTTACAAGTTTATCAACTTTCAAAGCAGAATTACTTTCCCATTGTTCCTCAACTCTAGTGTATGACATACCATTTTCTAGCTCTGAGTCTCTACTTTTATCCAATGTAAAAAACACAATTTCACATTTTGCTACATAACAACGAATTGAGCCGGTCGGTCACATTTGGCTGCATTCTGTAATTTGATGTTTCTTTTTTCTTATCATTACAGGCTAAATAACTGTAAGTCGCTTTGGATAAAAGCGTCTGCTAAATGGCATATTATTATTATTATTATTAAATTGTAAGAGCTGTCCTTTGAAGAAAGGGGAGAGGTGCTGGAGCTGGTCGCTTCCCGTTTACCTGGAGTGATGTTGGACATCATGGAGTACCGGAGAGCTATCCCAGGGTCTTAGGACAACCTTGCTGGTGCACCTGCATGGATTGCAGGGAGACTCCTGCATCTTACAACTGCTGCCATTTCACCACTGCAATATTCAATTTATTTATTACCAAGTATGTTTACATAACAGTTTAACACTATCCACGACTACACTGTACTTTATTCTTCATTAGGATCCCATTTAGGAAAAATACTACATTTGGTGATATCTCTTGGATCAGCCTCTCAGAATACCTCTAAAAGCAAGCAAGCAACCCAGAAAAGGAAATAAAATGGCCCATATTAACATATGTAGCCAGAGAAACAAGGTTCATGAAATTGACCACTTATTAACATCAGAAAACATTCGTATTCTGGCTTAGATAATTCCTTTGATTATGCAGTAGTAGCTATACATGGTTATAGTGTCATGCCCTGACTCTGGGGACTGGTATTTGTTGAGTCAGGGTGTGTATTTTCTGTGTTGTGTATTTCTATGTTGGTGTTCTATTATGTCTATTTCAATGTTGGCCGGTGTGGTTCCCAATCAGAGGCAGCTGTCGCTCGTTGTCTCTGATTGGGGACCATACTTAGGCAGCCTATTGGCACTAGTGGGTTGTGGGATCTTGTTCCGTGTTAAGGTATGTTGTGTTGTGCTGCCTTGGACTTCACGTTTCGTTTTGTTTGTTATTTTGTCGTTGTGTTTGACATTTAATAAACATGTACGCATATCACGCTGCGCCTTGGTCTGACCCGTTCATGAACGATCGTGACAGAAGATCCCACCAAACGAGGACCAAGCAGCGTGTCCAGGAGAAGACAGCCTGGACCTGGGAGGAGATCCTGGATTGGTTCAGAGGGAGCAGGAGTTATTCGGTCAGAGGGAAGCGCTACAGGAGGCTAAAAGGGAGAAGGAAAGTGTAGAGGCACGGCGAGAGGAGCTGGTTAGGCAGCAGAAGGAGCGGGAGTTAATAAAGAAACCCAGTCCCGCTCCTCGCACCAAGCAAGTGGTGCGTGTCGCCAGTCCGGCCCGTCCTGTTCCTGCTTCTCGCACCAAGCCAGTGGTGCGCTTCGCCAGCCCGGCCCGGCCTGTTCCTGCCCCTCGCACCAAGCCAGTGGTGCGCGTCGCCAGCCCGGCCCGTCCTGTTCCTGCTTCTCGCACCAAGCCAGTGGTGCGCTTCGCCAGTCCGGTACGGCCCGTTCCTGCTCCCCGCACCAAGCCAGTGGTGCGCGTCGCCAGCCCGGTCCGGTCCGTTCCTGCTCCCAGCACCAAGCCAGTGGTGCGTGTGTCCAGTCCGGCACGGCCCGTGCCTGTTCCACCGGTGCCTGGTCCGGCACCGGTCAGCTACTCCACTCCGGAGCCAGAGCAGTCCGCTCCACCGGTGTCCAGTTCAGCTCCGGTCAGCTGCTCCACTCCGGAGCCAGTGCAATCCGCTTCACCGGGGTCAAGTCCAGCTCCGGTCAGCGGCTCCACTCCACAGGCCGTTAAAGGGCGGGTCTGCAGGTTAGGAGAGGAGGCCACCATGTTACGGGGGCTATTGGTTCAGAGGGAGGCGCTACAGGAGGCTAAAAGGGAGAAGGAAAGTGTAGAGGCACGGCGAGAGGAGCTGGTTAGAAAGCAGAAGGAGCGGGAGTTAATAAAGGAACCCAGTCCCGCTCCTCGCACCAAGCAAGTGGTGCGTGTCGCCAGTCCGGTCCGGCCCGTTCCCCGCACTAAGCCAGTGGTGCGTGTCGCCAGCCCGGCCCGGCCTGTTCCTGTCCCTCACACCATGCCAGTGGTGCGCGTCGCCAGTCCGGCCCGGCCTGTTCCTGCCCCTCGCACCAAGCCAGTGGTGCGTGTCGCCAGCCCGGCCCGGCCTGTTCCTGCCCCTCGCACCAAGCCAGGGGTGCACGTCGCCAGCCCGGCCCGGCATGTTCCTGCCCCTCGCACCAAGCCAGTGGTGCGCGTCGCCAGTCCGGCCCGGCCTGTTCCTACCCCTCGCACCAAGCCAGTGGTGCGTGTCGCCAGCCCGGCCCGGCCTGTTCCTGCCCCTCGCACCAAGCCAGGGGTGCGCGTCGCCAGCCCGGCCCGGCCTGTTCCTGCCCCTCGCACCAAGCCAGTGGTGCGCGTCGCCAGCCCGGCCCGGCCTGTTCCTGCCCCTCGCACCAAGCCAGTGGTGCGCGTCACCAGCCCGGCCCGGCCTGTTCCTGCTCCCCGCACCAAGCCAGTGGTGCGTGTGTCCAGTCCGGCACAGCCCGTGCCTCTTCCACCGGTGCCTGTCAGCGGCTCCACTCCGGAGCCAGAGCAGTCCGCTCCACCGGTGCCTGATCCAGCTCCGGTCAGCTGCTCCACTCCGGAGCCAGAGCAGTCCGCTTCACCGGGGTCCAGTCCAGATCCGGTCAGTGGCTCCACTCCGGAGCCAGAGCAGTCCGCTCCACCGGTGCCCAATCCAGCTCCGGTCAGCGGCTCCAGTCCAGACCCAGACGTCAGCCCCTCTCCAGGTTCGGGGTCTCCCACACCAGGGGCCAGACAGGGCTTGGTACTTCGTGGGAGGAAGGAGAGGGGAAGCAGCGCGCCGAGGTCCAGACCAGACCAGGGGCGCAACAGGGAGGCGGAGAGTAAGTGGTCGTCACGCCCTGAGCCGGATCCGCCTCCGAGACGGAATGCCCACCCGGCCCCTACCCTGTTATGTTTATGTTATGCGATCGGAGTCCGCACCTTTGGGGGGGGGTACTGTCACGCCCTGACTCTGGGGACTGGTATTTGTTGAGTCAGGGTGTGTATTTTCTGTGTTGTGTATTTCTATGTTGGTGTTCTATTATGTCTATTTCTATGTTGGCCGGTGTGGCTCCCAATCAGAGGCAGCTGTCGCTCGTTGTCTCTAATTGGGGACAATACTTAGGCAGCCTATTGGCACTAGTGGGTTGTGGGATCTTGTTCCGTGTTAAGTTATGTTGTGTTGTGCTGCCTTGGACTTCACGTTTCGTTTTGTTTGTTATTTTGTCGTTGTGTTTGATATTTAATAAACATGTACGCATATCACGCTGCGCCTTGGTCCGTCCCGTCAGTAAACGAACGTGACATATAGAATATATAGGAAAGATGAAAATGCAAATGGAGGAGGTGTTGCCATGTATGTCCAGAGTCATATTCCTGTTAGGCTGAGAAAGGATCTCATGTCAGATGATGTGGGAGTAATACGGCTACAGGTTCATCTGCCTCACCTAAAGACTAGTCTTGTAAAAAGTTGCTATAGACCACGATGTGTCGTAAATGTTGGATAATGTATGTGATATCAACAGAGAGGTGTAATTTCTGAGTGACCTAAATATTGACAGGTTGTCAACAACCTGCCCACTCAAAAAAAAGCTCCAAGCTGTAACCAGTGCCTGCAATCTGGTTCAAGTCATAAGTCAACCTACCAGGGTATTTACAAACAGAACATGATCTAAATCATCCAAGTGTATTGATCACATCTTTACTGATGTTGCAGAAATGTGCTATAAAGCAGTATCCACACCCCATCAGATGTAGTGATCATAATATAATAGCCATATCTAGAAATACCAAAGTTCCAAAGCCTGGACCCAACATTGCGTATAAAGGATCATACAAGAGGTTTTGCAATGATTCCTATGTCGAAGATGTGAAATATATTTGTTGGTCTGATGTGTGTAATGAGGAACATATGGACGCTGCACTTGAAGCATTTATGAAACTGCTTCTTCCAGTTACTGATAGGCATGCACCCATCAAGAAACTGACTGTTAGAACTGCCAAATCCCCATGGAGAGATGATTAATTTAAAAACTGTATGGCTGAGAGGGATGAGGCAAAGGGAATAGCAAATAAGTCTGACAACACAGCAGACTGGCAAACATACAGTAAATTGAGAAATCACGTAACTGAACTAAACCAAAAGAAGAAACTATACTATGGAACAAAGAAAAATGATATAGAAAATAACAGTAAAAAGCTCTGGAGTACTTTAAATGAAATTCTAGGCAAAAAAGCAAACTCAGCTCCATCCTTCATTGAGGCAGATGGCTTGTTCATAACAAACCCTTTGATATTGCCAACCACTTTAATAACTTTTTTGTTGACAAGATTATCAAACTTAGGTATGACATGTAAACAACAAATGCTGAGCCTTCATATTCATGCATAATGAACCAAATAATGAAAGACAAGCACTGTAGTTTTGAGTTCCACAAAGTGCTATCTATAAATAAGGACAAAGCTCCTGATACCGACAACCTGGATGGTAAATTGCTGAGGTTGGTAACAGAATACATTGTGACTCCTGTTTGACACATCTTCAATTTAAGCCTAGCAGACGGTGTGTGCCCTCAGACATGGAGGGAGGCAAAGGTCATTCCTCTACCCAAGTATAGCAGAGCACCCTTTAATGGTTCAAACACCCGACCAATCAGCCTGTTACAAATGCTTAGCAAACATTAGGAGAAAATGCTGTTTGATCAAATACAAAGTTATTTTACAGAAAACAAATGAACAACAGACTTTCAGCATCAGAGCATGTGAGAGGAGTTGAACGGTTGGAAATCCCGCTCATCGCTCATGGAGCTCCATGTGCTATCCTACCGCTTCGCTAAAAAGCGCTATGCGCTCACAGGAATATAAACTGCTGCTCCAAATTCGCTCCATTCATTAAAATCACAATTTAACCAACACCCATCTATTTTTGTGACTACCTGGACCAACCAATTGCTTTTTATGTATTCAAACTAAACTATATTGATTTGAATGAAACATATTTGAATAAACATGAAAAGGTGAATATAAGAAGCAAACATCATTTAAAATAGGATACAGTGGCTTGCGAAAGTATTAACCCCCGTTGGCATTTTTCCTATTTTGTTGCCTTACAACCTGGAATTAAAATAGATTGTTTGGGGGTTTGTATCATTTGATTTACACAACATGCCTACCACTTTGAAAATGCAAAATATTTTTTACTGTGAAACAAACAAGAAATAATACAAAAAAACAGAAAACTTGAGCGTGCATAACTATTCACCCCCCCAAAGTCAATACTTTGTAGAGCCACCTTTTGCAGCAATTATAGCTGCAAGTCTCTTGGGGTATGTCTCTATAAGCTTGGCACATCTAGCCACTGGGATTTTTGCCCATTCTTCAAGGCAAAACTGCTCCAGCTCCTTCAAGTTGGAGGGGTTCTGCTGGTGTACAGCAATCTTTAAGTCATACCACAGAATTTTAATCAGATTGAGGTCTGGGCTTTGACTAGGCCATTCCAAGACATTTAAATGTTTCCCATTAAATCACTCAAGTGTTGCTTTAGCATTATGCTTAGAGTCATTGTCCTGCTGGAAGGTGAACCTCCGTCCCAGTCTCAAATCTCTAGAAGACTGAAACAGGTTTCCCTCAAGAATTTCCCTGTATTTAGCGCCATCCATCATTCCTTCAATTCTGACCAGTTTCCCAGTCCCTGCCGATGAAAAACATCCCCACAGCATGATGCTGCCACCAGCATGCTTCACTGTGGGGATGGTGTTCTCGGGGTGATGAGAGGTGTTGGATTTGCACCAGACATAGCGTTTTCCTTGATGGCCAAAAAGCTCAATTTTAGTCTCATCTGATCAGAGTACCTTCTTCCATATGTATGGGGAGTCTCCCACACCAAGCAAAGGCTTTATCTGCCCACTCTTCCGTAAAGCCCAGCTTTGTGTAGTGTACGGCTTAAAGTGGTCCTATGGACAGATACTCCAATCTCCGCTGTGGAGCTTTGCAACTCCTTCAGGGTTATCTATGGTCTCTTTGTTGCCTCTCTGATTAATGCCCTCCTTGCCTGGTCCGTGAGTTTTGGTGGGTGGCACTCTTGGCAGGTTTGTTTTGGTGCCATATTCTTTAAATTTTTTAAATCATGGATTTAATGGTGCTCCGTGGAATGTTCAACGTTTCGGATATTTTTTTTATAACCCAACCCTGATCTGTACTTCTCCACAACTTTGTCCCTGACCTGTTTGGAGAGCCCTTGGTCTTCATGGTGATGCTTGCTTGGTGGTGCCCCTTGCTTAGTGGTGTTGCAAACTCTGGGGCCTTTTAGAACATGTGTATATATACTGAGATCATGTGACAGATCATGTGACACTTATATTGCACACATGTGGACTTTATGTAACTAATTATGTGACTTCTGAAGGTAATTGGTTGCACCAGATCTTATTTAGGGGCTTGATAGCAAAGGGGGTGAATACATATGCACGCACCACTTTTCTGTTATTTATATCTTATAATTTTTTTAAATAAGTAATTTTTTTCATTTCACTTCACCAATTTGGACTATTTTGTGTATGTCCATTACATTAAATCCAAATAGAAATCCATTTAAATTACAGGTTGTAATGCAACAAAATAGGAAAAACTGTTGAATACTTTTGCAAGGCACTGTACATGTCATATTAAACAGCATATAAACAGTCTAAATAGGTCAGGAGCCAGACAGGGAATTAATTGCTTAGGCTTATTTCAATTATTTCAAGGCTATAGCCTACAAAGAAATACATTGTGAAGCATTTGTGAGTGCGACACAGTAGGCTGGTAGGGACATAAAGGGCTCAGCATTTAAACAACATTTTGTTGTATTAAATCATTATAGTCTATAAACTGCACATATAGGCTGTGACTTACTTGGAATTAAATACAAATGAGACAAAAAAAGGACTTATTAATGCCTTAGATTTAATTTTTAGAATACATTTTTTGAAAAATGAGTTTGGCCAGCCTGTGGCTTCAGGTTCATGCTATGGTGCCTGGAGGGCCAGCAGCGGAGAATATCCTCTCCACACTTGCAGAGCCACTGGGGAAGCTAAACACCCTTTTGGCCAATCTTGCCAGGCTGGGCAGAGATGCAGTTTATTTCTTTTTTCTACAGGTAAGCCTAAAAGGTTTTTAGGCAAAATAACCCAATCAAAACGGAAAGCTCCTTGAATGTGGGAATATGCCAGACCCATTGAGCCAAAATCAATTATGGCCTATATAGATAATAGAACGAAAATGAACGAAATGTTTCAGAGATCTGGTTTTTAGTTTATAAATACTTTTCTACAATGACACACTTAGGTATCTACCCAACTCGTTCCTTTCTTTTAGCAAGTGCACGTAGCATGCTTTTGGGATAAGTGTCTTTTCGGATTCCACAATGATTCTTTAGTTGTGGACACTAAATCACCGCACTCCTCTCTTGCTCTTGGTCCTCATCTTTGTAAGTCACCTTGATTTAGTGCCTGTGTGTTTTATCAGTTTCCTTTATGAAAATATTTAGCGAACTCCATTGCAGTAGCTAAAGCAAGGGGCTATAGCAGCAAACAAGTAGACTACAAATACATGCTGGGGTGGGCATGCCCTCAGCTCGTGAAGTGAGCGCAACTGGAGCGAAATTGGAGCAGGCGAGAAGGCCGACGCTCCAGCCTTTGGTAATCTCGCTCCACGCTCCAGTCCGCTCCTCGCACCGCTCCAGCTCCACTCCGCTCACATACTCTGCTCTGCTCTGCACTGACACAGATTTTTTTATAGTAACAAGATTGTGGGAGGGTTTTCGTTAATGGAAGCCTTCTCATACAAATTCAGTTGAGTGTGGTGTACCGCAGGGCAGCCGGGTAGGACCATTATTGTTTTCTGTTTTTACAAATGACCTTCCACTGACCTTGAATAAAGCCTGTGTGTCTATGTACGGTGACGACGCAACAGTATACACATCGGCTGCAACAGTAATATAAATAACAGACACTTAACATAGCGCTCCAGTCAGTTTTAGAATGGGTAACTAGCAATAGGCTGGTGCTACGTATCTCAAACACTAAAAGCATAATTTTTGTGCAAATCACTCGCTCAATGCTAAACCTCGTTTAGATCTATTATTGAATAATGTGGCTATTGAGCAAGTTGAGGAGACTAAACTGATGGGTGTAAGTTAACCCTAGCTAGCAAGCTTTCATGGTCAAAGCATATAGACTCAATGATTACTAAAACAGGAAGAGGTCTGTCAATGATAGGGCGTTGCTCTGCCTTCTTGACATCTCAGTCGACCAGACAGGTCCTACAGGCCCTAGTTTTGTTGCACCTAGACTACTGCCCAGCTGTGTGGTCATGTGTGGCAAAGAAGGACATAGGTACATTGCAGTTGGTCCAGAACAAAGCAGCACATATCACACTTAGATGTAAACAGAGGGAAAGTGTCATGTCTTTCCTGCCTCAAAGTTGAGGATAGATTGACTGCATCACTATTGGTCTTTGTGTGTGGTATTGATGTGTTGAAAGTACCAAACTGTCTGTTCAAGCAGTTGGCACACAGTTCAGACACTCATCGGTACAAAACAAAAAATGCAACCAGAGGTCTCTTCAGAGTCCTCAGGTCCAGAACAGAGGCTGGGAAACGCACAGTATTAAATAGAGCCATGACTACTAGGAACTCTCTGCCACCCCAGGTAACTCAAGCTAGCAATAAAACCAGTTTAAAAAAAAAACAGATGAAAAAACACCTTACTGCACAAAGGGGACTGTGAAGACACACAGCCATTTTATATATATTGTATTGTAATTTGCACTGTACTATGTATTAGACCTATATATTGTGTGTATGTACTGATATGTACGCTATGTGTCACATTGTTGGTACTATGTATGTTATAATGTTTTATGTGGATCCCAGGAAGAGTAGCTGATGCTTTTGCAGCGGCTAATGGGATCCCAATAAATACCAAAAATACCAAATTGTAAGTAGTTTTTTGGTGGTTTAATTTTTCCATGGTCTGGGTGATATCAGTTCAGTACTTTATCAGAATGTTTCCCTTACACTGTGTTTTTGTTATTTTGAGGAAGGTTACAGAGACTACCTTTTATTCTTGTGTATCTCCCTAATAAAACTATTTCACCTGATCTGTGAAATTGGACTGACTTGTTTTGTACTGGTATTTACACCAGGGTAGTCCATCTCCATCAGTCTTTCTGGACTTCTACCCAACTGTAGGTCTGCTAATTTGAAGTGTAAACCGTGAAGGGCATAGATGTCCAGGAAACAAGAAAAGTTTAGTAAATCATTCTAAAACCATTCCAAAAGTACAGTAATGATTTTATGCTAGATAAAAAATGCACGAGTATTGTTTCTCACACAAGTGTATTGTTGCCCATACAAACTGCCCTTATTTATATGATTTATATGTTTGGTTGTAGGCGTTCCTTCCACCACCACCCATCGTAGTATGCGTACTAATAATAGCACGTGGTGTTATTGAAGATGGTGTTGTTTTATATGTATAGGAAGTAGCGGTCTATAGGCATTTCTGAATTGTCTATGTGGTCTGGGACCACTGTCTCTGGGAGGTTAGAACTGTTGAAGATACATATGGTGCATAGATGCACATGGAGGGGTGTGGGTGTGAATACCTAAGTATAGCGATATAGGGAAAATATTGAATACCCCAACCAGTTCTGTGTGAGCTAAGTTTTTTGATATGTAACGTAATCTAGGGTTCTGTCCACCTTCGCCCGTTGGATCTACAGGTAGAGGAAAACATGTCTCAGGTAATTTGCTTTCAGATAGCATTCTAATAATGCAATGTCTTAGTAATTTGAAGAAGTAATTGTTCAATACAAGGTCACATGACAAACAGAGGAATTGAGCATTGGGACTGATATAAAATGAGAGGCCGCTCACTCTTCAAAGCCTGGTCCACTGCTCTTGTCTTTAAGTCATCTGTTGTTTGGTTTAGATTTAAGCTTCCTGTGGAACAATAGATAGCCGCCAGTACACACTGAACTCAAACAGGCTAGAAGAGACACAGTAGGAAAATTTGGGACAGAGGTATGAATGAATAATTGAATAAGACAAATTTTTGACAATTTATTACTCAATTCTATAGTTTGGGTAGCACCAGTGATTTAAGTAAGAAGGTAATGTCATCTAAAACAATAATATGTTACCATTAATTGGAACTGTGTTGTGATTTAAGTAAGGAATGTCATCTAAAACAATAATATTTTTCCATAATGTGGAACCGTGTCCAGATTGAAGTAGATCCAAGTAAATGTTTTAAGTAATACATATTGAGCTGATAAGCCAACACCAACTTTTTGAAGGTCTTAACATATTTGTTAAACAACAGGTTTCATATTTTGACTAGTTTATGTCCCAAGGACAGTTTGTACAGAATTGTATTTCATTGCAACAGGTCAAACTGACAATGATTACAAGAGAGGGGCTCTGGGATTGTTTACTTTAGACGGTGCCAATTCATCTTGATGGGACACTGTATCATCTGATGTGTCTGAAGTATAATTCTGTATATGACTGATGGAATGTCCACTACCAAGTTGTTTTTAACATGTTTATCAATGATTCTGTATCCCTCCCTTTGAAAGGCTTCCTACGGCAAGTGCCTTGGGAGAGCAGTTAAAGGTACCCGGATCCAGCTGTTAAGGGAGCTCCCAAATGAATAAGGCCTGGCCATTTTGTTTGTTTTTACCCTACGATTTTTACTATATACACACCAGCACCCACACACAACCCACCTGTTAATGAATATTTGTTAGTGGTTAATACTCTGTTTGATTTATTGTGTTGGGTCTTTTTATTTTTGTTTTAGTGGGTTAGTTTTTCATGGGTTGGAAAGGATGCTGTACACAATTTTCTGAAGTTTCTATTGTCAGAGTTTTGGTTGCACACATGTAAATTATCCTGATAAGAAATGTACTGAAAAACCCAATGCAAACCTGATATACAAAACGTTTGAAATATTGGAAATATCTTTAAATAATGTCTGAGGTACAGGGAAACAAACACTCACTTAATAGGGCTGACTGACCTCTGATCTCTGTTCTGACTTCCTGGTGAGTCCTGATCACCCTCACTAGAAAGACTGGAGACATTGGGTGAGATTTAAATGGGCTATGTAAACATTAATAATTAAGAAGAAGTTGATCATTTATCAATAGTCCTATGTGTGATTCGGACCATGAATGAGGGAATGAGGGACACCTGTCTAGTCTATTTTACCATTACCTTATGGGATACAATTATTTCCTTATGGAGTTATCAAGAGTTGTAATTCTAATTTGATTTGTTATTCTAATTTGTTTATTTTTGATTTAACAGGCAGTGTTGTTTTTTTTTTGGGACTCATGAATCACGATGTGAGTCATGTGTCCAAAGGGGAAATTACCAGTCCCCTGGGCCCTTTGGTAAATATGCAAATTTATTTTGGTCACATGCCTGCCTGTAAAAGGAAAACATATACTGTATGTAAAACCACAATGAGGACATCGACCCACTAAGCAAGTTTTCATAAATCATTGGGTACAGCGCAAGAAAAACGTCAGAGTAATCTGTAATGGGGGCATTAATTCATATTCACATTTACAACATAACATACATAGGCATTTCATCATTAAGACCTTTAAGAAATAATGTCTGCAGGGTGAAGATCCCAAAACATTATCTTTTGCTCAGAGTATTATTTATATCACCTCCCCTGTCTGATATCTTAACTTTCTCTATGCCACAATATCTAAAGGTAGAAATGTCATGTTTTAGTTCATTAAAATGTACTGCAACTAGATAATCCCTGTCGTTTCTCCTGATTGAACTTATGTTCACTAATTCTCTGTTTGAGAAAATGAGAGGTTTTACCTACATAACACAGCCCACATGGACATTTAATCATGATGGGTGGTGGAGCATGTAATGTCGTCATTTATTTGGAACCGTTTTCCTGTATGTGAGTGGCAGAAATATTCACACTTCATATATTGTTGCACTGTGCGCAACCTCTGCATTGATAACTACCATTCGGAAGAGGGCGTAAAAGAGCCTGGCTGATTTCCTTTTGTGGCTGGCAGTTGGCATGGACCAATTTATCGCGTAAATTGCGACCTCTCCTCTATACAATAAGTGGTGGATTCTTGAATTCAGCTGGCAAAGCTGGGTCCGATGATAAAACATGCCAGTGTTTCTTGACAGCATCTCCCACTTTTCGCGATTTCAAAGTATATGTGGTGGTAAACATTATAGAGTGTTTACCACCACATATACCACATATTATAGACAATTTGTCTGTCATAGTTGACGTGTACCTATGATGAAAATTACAGGCCTCTCTCATCTTTTTAAGTGGGAGAACTTGCACAATTGGTGGCTGACTTTTTTTCCCCACTGTACGTCGTAGTCTGAAAAACTGGCTTCTTGGAAGTCCTCTTTTTAATGGCTCAGGGTGGAAGCTGTCCCCTTGTAATAGAGTATTTCTGTCCGTTTCTTTTCTATACAGAGTTGTAAACAAGGTTCCATTTAATTTCTCAATCCACATATCGAGGTAATGAACACGTTTAGTGTCACATTCAATAGTGAATTTGAGATTGGGGTCAATGTCATTGAGTAATGCCATAAAGTCTGACAGCTCTTCTCCCGTTCTTCCCCATATGCAAAAAATGTCGTCAATATATCGATACCACTTCAGGACTTTATTCAAAAATAGATGTTTTGTTTTCATTGTTAACAAAACATTCTTCAGAAAGACCCACATATAGGTTGGCATAGCTCGGAGCGAATGTGGAGCCCATCGATGTTCCATTCGTTTGGCGGTAGTATTCATCATCAAACCTGAAATAGTTATACGTCAAAACATATTCAGCCAGAATAAAATTTGTTGGTGGGTATTTGTTAGTATCTCGGTCTCTCAAATAGTGAGCTAGGGCTGCCAGCCCCCCCGTATGGGGAATGCTGGTATATAGACTCTCGACATCTAGTGTGACCAAAATACAGTCTTCTGTTAATCCCATTATTGGTGAGATCTTGTTTATGAAGTCTATAGAGTCTTTCACATATGATGGCAATGCTTGCATAAAATAGTCTACGAAGGTCGACCATGGCTCTAGCATTGAGCCTATTCCTGCAACCACTGGTCTGCCTGGAAAATTGCCTTGTTGTGTTTTCGGTTTGTGCAATTTCGGCAAAATGTACAGGCATGGATGTATGGCACATCTGCAGCAAAGATATTCATATTCAGGTTTTGAGATAAGGTTGTTTAATAGGGCTTGCTCCAGATTAGAGCATATATCCCTTTGGAACACCTGTGTGGGATCAACACTCAGTTTTCTATAGAAACGTTAATTACTGAGTTGTCTCTGAATCTCTTCTTTGTATTTTTCATAGTCTAAAATGACCACAGCACCCCCCTTGTCTGCAGGTTTGATAACCAAATATGAATCTTTCATTAGTTCATTTAGTGCCTGTTCTTCTTTCCTAGTGAGGTTCTTCTTTATGTGGTTTGTTTTTCTCGTATATGCTGACATGGCTTCTTGTTCGACTAACCTACAATAGGTATTATTTGAGGAGTTGTTGGCTATAGGACAGAATTTGCATTTGGGCTTAAAATGGGTACCAGTTCTTTGTTGGGTTTCTAGGCCAGAAACAGTGTTTTGAGAAAACACGTGCTTAAGTTTAATCTTGCGAAATAATTTAAACAGATCTACTTTCATATCAAATGGTTTGTCTGTGCATGTAGGTACAAAAGAGAGGCCCTTAGATAAGACTGAAACTTGTGCGTCAGTGTGGTCTTTTTTGGAGAGGTTAATTACCACGTCCTGCTGTAGCTCCGTGTCCACGGCCTGTGTTCCTGACCCCCTCTTTGACCGCTTGCCTCTCCTACATCATTTATTTTATTTCGTGGAGCCTTATTGTCCTGCTTTCGGGCTAAAACATCAGTCTGTGTGTGATGGTAGCTGGAGTCGCTGTCAGTAGGGAATTCACTCTCAGTGGATGCCTCTGTTTCTGCATTTCCATGTCCTCCAGCTGCTGCGTATCTGCGTCCACCGGTCAGTAGTGCATCCCTACGTCAGCCTCTCGGTGCTCCCGTCCTTGGGCCTTCCCGACTTCCCGAGCATAGACCTGGTTGAGCTGGTAGTCCTCTGTGTCTCGCTGATATTTCTTGATCTTTGTTGCTTGTAGGAAGTCTCTGTATTTCCCAATGGACTGGTTGATTGAATCGTCTATGGCTGTGAAGTTTAGGACTAGAATCTCCTTCATTATAACCTCATGTTCACTGATCTTTACAACCTCTTTTACTTCCTTCGACACATGTTCAATGATTAATAGCATTAAATCTAAAGAACATTTGTTGAGCATTTCACCCCATTTCTGAACTAAAGTTTTGTCATTTTTCCCTATTGTAGACTCCTTCTGTATTCTCAGTCCTCTTGGAATGTGCTTGTTGCGCCAATACTCACTAAGAGTGGTGCCATGCAGGAACAAACAAGTTTCTTTCTCTCTGAGTCTCTGGATTTGGATTTTAACAGAACAGTGGAACGGAACGAAATAAATAGCGGTTCTGTTCAGAGTGAAACGATTGAAAAATAATTTCGGTTCCAACTCGATTTCCATGGTAATGGTGCCGCTTTACAATTCAATGATTAAACTTTGAAACAAAGTTGCCACTTGTTGTAGCAAACAAGTGTCATGAAATACATGCACAAGAAACAGGGTCACTTGTCAGATATGTCAGCAAGCCAGGCTAGCTATGTACAGCAAAATAGCTAGCTAGCTCTCTGCTTGGCAAGCTAGCTAGCTGCTTAGCTGAACACAGAATGTTAGCACACTGTCCTTTGAATGGCTAAATGGATCCGTCTCGTCACAAAACTTTGGCCAAAGTTGACATTTTGAATCTTGAATGCTCCAGCCAACGACATGTGATGTTTTAAAACTAGACCGTTCAGATCAAACTGTCGCGTCGTGTCTCATCTTATCTATCTGAACCGGGCTTTGTTGCTATTCCATAACAGTACACTTGTGTGAACTGAAGTAGCTAGCTAGCTAGCCAATATCAGCATGTTTTCAGACCACAGACATCAGAAATGTAACAGAACGCCAAGTATACACATAAGTTAGCTAGTTACGACTAACTAATGAAGCAATATTTTATATTCAAATTAAACAAACCAATGTCGCAGTCTGCTAACAAGCTACTACCCAGTTAGCACAAACGTCTGGCCCACATCTGGTCTGATTCTGGACTGCCAGATCTAAAAATGCTGGCCCACAACTGATCTGGCCCGAGAATTAAATGAATGACGGTACAGACAAGGCCCGAGTCATTCGGGCCAGATATGGCAGCCTATTTATATTAAATGTAGTTAGTAATATTATATAAAATGTAGGTATTAATATTGCAGCTATCAACCGAACTAGGAACAACATAAACAAAACAAAAAGACATGACATTAAGCAAATGCAAATGCAGCTACTTTGATGTTATTCTATATGCAGAGTTGACGCGACTGTGATAGCCATAGTTGGCTAGCTAGCAAGCAAGGGTTAAGAAAATTGCCAGCCTGCATAGCAATCAAACAAATAGAATGAACAACAAATCTGTTTCTCTAGCAACCTAAGAGATAGAACTAACAACCAGGTTTAGTGGAACGATTAAATAGTATGAATTTACTTATCAAAATTAAAATCTCAATGAAAACATGTAAATGTATGCTTGTTTTCTTTGGCAACTATGGTTTAAGTGGGATAAACGCCTCCACTCTGTACAATATCTGGAACTAATAAACACGGGCAGTACCAAGTCGTCCATTATTTACAGATAAATGTACAAAGTGTCAGTGTTTATCCCTTAGATATACAGTTGAAGTCGGAAGTTTGCATACACCTTAGTGAAATACAATCACAATTCCTGACATTTCATCCTAGTACAAATTCCCTGTCTTAGGTCAGTTAGGATCACCACTTCATTTTAAGAATGTGAAATGTCAAAATAACAGTAGAGAGAATGATTTATTTCAGCTTTTATTTCTTTCATCACATTCCCCGTGGGTCAGAAGTTTACATACACTCAATTAGTATTTGGTAGCATTGCCTAAAATTGTTTAACTTGGGTCAAACGTTTCGGGTTGCCTTCCACAAGCTTCCCACAATAAGTTTGGTGAATTTTGGCCCATTCCTCCTGACAGAGCTGGCGTAACTGAATCAGGTTTGTAGGCCTCCTTGCTCGCAGACGCTTTTTCAATTCTGCCCACAAATGTTCTATAGGATTGAGGTCAGGGCTTTGTGATGGCCACTCCAATACCTTGACTTTGTTGTCCTTAAGCATTTTTGCCACAACTTGGGAAGCATGCTTGTGGTCATTGTCCATTTGGAAGACCCATTTGCGACCAAGCTTTAACTTCCTGACTGATGTCTTGAGATGTTACTTCAATATATCCACATCATTTTCCTTCCTCATGATGCCATCAATTTTGTGAAGAGCACCAGTCCCACTTGCAGCAAAGCACACCCACAGCATGATGCTGCCACCTCCATGCTTCACGGTTGGGATGGTGTTCTTCGGCTTTCAAGTCTCCCAGTTTTTCCTCCAAACATAACAATGGTCATTATGGCCAAACAGTTCTATTTTTGTTTCATCAGACCAGAGGACATTTCTCCAAAAAGTACGATCTTTGTCCCCATGTGCTGTTGCAAACCGTAGTCTGGCTTTTCTATGGCGGTTTTGGAGCAGTGGCTTCTTCCTTGCTGGGTGGCCTTTCAGGTTATGTCGATATAGGACTTGTTTTACTGTGGATAAAGATACTTTTGTACCTGTTTCCTCCAGCATCTTCACAATGCTATTCATTGACTACAGCTCAGTATTCAACACCATAGTGCCCTCAAAGCTCATCACTAAGCTAAGGATCCTGGGACTAAACACCTCCCTCTGCAACTGGATCCTGGACATCCTGACGTGCCGCCCCCAAGTGGTAAGGGTAGGTAACAACACTGCCACACTGATCCTCAACACGGGGGCCCCTCAGGGGTGCGTGCTCAGTCCCCTCCTGTACTCCCTGTTCACCCATGACTGCATGGCCAGGCACGACTCCAACACCATCATTAAGTTTGCCGACGACACAACAGTGGTAGGCCTGATCACGAACAACGATGAGACAGCCTATAGGGAGGAGGTCAGAGACCTGGCCGTGTGGTGCCAGGACAACAACCTCTCCCTCAACATGACCAAGACAAAGGAGATGATTGTGGACTACAGGGAAAAAAAAGAGGACTGAGCACGCCCCCATTCTCATCGATGGGGCTGTAGTGGAACAGGTTGAGAGCTTCATGTTCCTTGGTGTCCACATCACCAACAAACTATCATGGACCAAACACACCAAGACAGTCGTGAAGAGGGCACGACAAAGCCTATTCCCCCTCAGGAGACTGAAAAGATTTGGCATGGGTCCTCAGATCCTCAAGAAATTCTACAGCTGCACCATCGAGAGCATCCTGACTGGTTGCATCACCGCCTGGTATGGCAACTGCTCGGCCTCCGACCGCAAGGCACTACAGAGGGTAGTGCGTACGGCCCAGTACATCACTGGGGCCAAGCTTCCTGCCATTCAGGACCTCTATACCAGGCGGTGTCAGAGGAAAGCCCTCAAAATTGTCAGACTCCAGCCACCCTAGTCATAGACTGTTCTCTCTGCTACCACACGGCAAGCGGTACCGGAGTGCCAAGTCTAGGTCCAAAAGACTTCTCAACAGCTTCTACCCCCAAGCCATAAGACTCCTGAACAGCTAATCATGGCTACCCGGACTATTTGCACTGCCCCCCCACCTCATAGTCACTTTACCTCTACCCACATACATATTACTTCAACTACCTCAACTAGCCGGTGCCCCCGCACATTGACTCTGCACCGGTACCCCCCTGTATATATAGCCTCCCTACTGTTATTTTATTTTACTTCTGCTCTTTTTTTCTCAACACTTTTTTTGTTGTTGTTTTATTTTTACTAAAAATAAATGCACTGTTGGTTAAGGGCTGTAAGTAAGCATTTCACTGTAATGTCTGCATCTGTTGTATTCGGCGCATGTGGCCAATAAAATTTGATTTGATTTGATTTGATTTGATTTGAAGGTCCTTTGCTGTTGTTCTAGGAGACAGAATGCGTCTCCTTCCTGAGCGGTATGATGGCTGCGTGGTCCCATGGTGTTTATACTTCCGTACTATTGTTTGTACAGATGAACGTGGTACCTTCAGACGTTTGGAAATTGCTTCCAAGGATGAATCAGACTTTTGGAGGTCTACAAATTTTTTTCTGAGGTCTTGGCTGATTTCTTTTGATTTTCCCATGATGTCAAGCAAACAGGCACTGAGTTTGAAGGTAGGCCTTGAAATATATCCACAGGTACACCTCCAATTGACTCAAATGATGTCAATTAGCCTATCAGAAACTTCTAAACCCATGACATAATTTTCTGGAATTGTCCAAGCTGTTTAAAGGCACAGTCAACTTAGTGTATGTAAACTTCTGACCCACTGGAATTGTGATACAGTGAATTATAAGTGAAATAATTTGTCTGTAAACAATTGTTGGAAAAATTACTTGTGTCATGCACAAAGTAGATGTCCTAACCGACATGCCAACACTATAGTTTGTTAACAAGAAATGTGTGGAGTGGTTGAAAACGAGTTTTAATGACTCCAACCTAAGTGTATCTAAACTTCCGACTTCAACTGTATGTATGTGTGTATGTAAATGTATGTATGTCTTTCTGGGTCTATCCACCTTTTCCTTGCTGTGTTCGGTCCTCTCCTTTCTGCCTCCGTCTCTGTCTGGTGCAAGCTGCAGCCACCTTATGACGAACTTCTCCGTCTCTCCATTTGTAGCCTTGGGCGTGAAAGTGGTTCTCCTGACAGCACCTTTGAATAACAGAAAAAAAGAGCAAAAGAGGTAGTTACAACAATTAGTCAGATTTTTACACCACACAAAAATCCTAGGAATCACAATCCAGACTTCAAATGGGAAGCACATCAAGACAACACTGAGTCAAAGATAAATATGTGCCTGTTGTAGCGCCACTGTGTGGTCAATCTAAATGTGCTTGCATATGTTGACAGGGTTTTGAACGTGCACCAAGTTTGGTTACAATACAAATATACGTTTCTGATTTATATGCATGTATGTGCCAGACCACGCCCACATTGGTCAGTTGTTTGACATACTAGTCTGGATAATATTGCGTTGAAAGATCTTGGTCCATAGATGCCATATATCAAGTTTCATCCAGATCGGCCATGTGGTTCCGGAGGAGATGTCTTTTAAGTGTTTAAATTTTTTTCAAAATGGCGGTAAATCCATTATGGCAAACCTTGTGGGTCCTTGAGACAAATGTGTTCCTTGTGAGGAAAGGGACCTATGCACATAATTTCAGGACTCTAGGTCAGGGACGGGAAAATTACTATTTTCTGTAAACTATTGTCAGGCTACGTCATAATAGTATTCTAATTCTTAATTCTATGGTCAGGCCACTGTCTGTCTCACACCAGTCTCTCTTATCTTGTGTCCCCTGCCCAGTATTCATGGATACAGCTCTCAGATGATAAACATATCAATCCTTTGGACGTCCCTACCCCATTGAAGTTTACATTTAAAATTGTTAAGGTTAGGTAAGGAATTTGGTTATGTGTAAGTTTAGGGTAAGGGTTAAGGTTATGGTTTAGGGTAGGGATGTCCCAAGGATTCCTAATAGCATTGACCATAAACATATAGGAGCTATGGATGCAAGGACTGGCCAACCATCATATACAAATTATAGTTTTGAGTCTTGGTATGTCAGAATAGTGACATTTAACCATTGTGCTTATACAGTACAAGTCAAAAGTTTGGACACACCTACTCATTCAAGGGTTTTTCTTTATTTTTACTATTTTTTACATTGTGGAATAATAGTGAAAACATAAAAACTATGAAATAACACATCATGTAGAATCATTTAATAACCAAAAAAGTGTTAAACAAATCAAAATATATTTTATATTAGAGATTCTTCAAATAGCCACCCTTTGCCTTGATGACAAATTTGCACACAAATAAAGAAAAACCCTTGAATGAGTAGGTGTGTCCAAACTTTTGACTGGTAATGTATGTCAACCATATTGTTAAATGAAAAAATTCAGACATATTTCTAAGGAGACATGTACGGTAAACATACTTTGATTGGTGTTATTTAGTAGACATGCCATAATTAACTGTAAAAAATATCTTATCCAGCCATGCAAGGAAAGGTATTTTAATCCTGTGAGTCGCTGGCAAACTGTTTGATCTTTGTTACTCAGTAAACCAGTCAGTCCAGGATTGATTGGTCCGACCTTGATGATGCAGTACCTGCAGCCGCCAAGTCATTTGTTATTCTTCTTGATGTTCCATTCATTGCAAGGAGGCCCGGTCAGGAGTAAAGGGCCTATTTTCCGCTTTACATTTTGCAATCATGTTTTATTATCTTCTTTACTGTAGAGCCTCACCACTTCTCTGACCCTTGTGTGCCTCATTGAAACAATCCACGTACAGGCTACACTTCGCATGGAAGCCGTGCAAATTTAAACACACAAAGTGTGACAAATGTGAAATTATACAGAGAACAAGCTTGTTGTTTGTCATTTTCCCTTTCTCCCACAGACATAAAGGATGGCCACTTTCTATTAAAGCGGCTTGCCAGAGCGAAATACAATATATTAGGTTATGTGTCTGTCGCCACATTCATGCACATTTGCTTTGTTGTGCAGGGCAGTCGTGCAGAACTTGTTTACTCAGGCCATTTGATCCACATCTCCAAGGGATAGTAGCATCCTGACTGGGCACATGCATGCAGGTCACACGTGTAGCCTCTCAGATTGCTCCCTGGTAGGGTTTTGTGTGGCACGTTTGATACAGAGTGAAATATTTGAGGCTATCTATGTATCTATACTCACCCAGGTGGTAGAACTTCCATAGCCTCAATTTGAGATCTGAGGGCTTTATAGACATCATCACAACTTTTGAGTCCCTGGTCTGCTGGGTATACCATTTCCTTTACTCTCCAAACACATTTAACCTAGAACTGTCATCTGTTCATCAAGGAGAACTAAATCTGTCCCTACCTTCAGATGTGGCTCTCCTTGCTGCCATCAGTAGAGAGAGACATGATAATGTTGTCAATGAGCATTCACCTGGGGTTTCTTGAATCCACAAATGATTTGCATCCATTAACAGCAAGGCAATGCTGAATGCGGGCCAGCACACTTGAGGGCGGTGTGGATTGCCACCTGTACCTACAGATGGTGCCATGTCGGCGTCTCTGCTTGTCTTTCGCCCAGTGTGATATATGTTCTCAACGGGTGTGGGTGACAGAGCTCACGAAACTCGAGGGCTGGTGGAGCTAAAATCAGATTAGCCAGTCCCGATCGCAGAATCGTACCTCCAGAGTGGAGGAAGCACCTGTCGTATCTCTGTAATGCTGTGAGACTAGAGCTATACAAACAAACACTTATCCGCACACACACAAACAAATACACAAACTCCCAATGCACTCACAACTCCAAAACACACTACTCTAATGAAACTCACCTACACAACTACACACACAGCCTACTCCTAACACACTTACGGCCACCAGTCCTCAGTTCTAAATCATATCAATGGAATCAAATGGAATGATAAGAGCTCATCTCCAGTGCTACTGGCAATGAGTTGCCCTTGAGAGCTATCTAATTAATGAGATGATACAGTGGGGCTTTGGTGCCACAAGTGTACAAGTTGTAATAACCAATGGATCATGAAAGCTTGATTACCCTTTATTCATTGGCAGGGGTCTTATCCTTATCTTGGTGACTTTACTATTTCATGTGATGTGTTCTATGCAAGTTAAATGAATGATGCACCCGCTTTTGCATGATACATATGTAAATTGTTATGTCTAGTAAGGAGATAAAGCAAGCCATTGCTTAACCATTTGAATGTGCAATCTACAATAGTTACTGGATTTTCGGTTATGGATTAGGCTTATGCTCCTCTGGGCCAGACCAAATGGTCATAGTTTGTGCGGTCCTGCCCTGCTTGGCCTCGCTAACTTGTATTCATGCCTTGTGTGTTTTTCATGCTCATGTCAACTTCTAAGAGGGGATAGGATATTCATATCTGTAGTGGAGAAAATCATTTGCAGTTGCTTCTATGTTTGCATAGATTGAAATAATAGACTCAGTAACAGTACTGACAGGATGTTTGCTTGGAGGAACCAAGAACAAAGCACAGCAGACACGGCTGCTCTGTCGAGTGCTGTCAAGCTTGAAATGTCATCAAATCTAGGCTGACAGTGACCCAGAGAAAGGCATGTGTGTGGGGCTGTACATCATAAGACATTCTCTGGTAGTCAACACTGAGAAACGCACGCACACGCACACACACACACACACACACACACACACACACACCCTGCTGCAGATAACAGTCCCAGACAGTCCCAATACTGCTGCCTCATCTTATCAATTTGAAAATAGCAATACAAAGAAGGGAGCTGATGGAAAGTCATCCTTTGAAGAGGGTTATGAGACATATTCCAGGCCATTGGGATTTGTTATGTATGATTTCTTAATTAATTTAATTTAGCTATGACCTTGTATGCGAATACTTACCCAACTGAAAAATGAAACTGCCCTTTCATGCATGAACATCACAACTCTAGCTACGACAACTGAACTGAAATGTGTTTACTTCGGTTTATTATAGCCTGGAGATGAGACCATTGCATATTATTCTGAACACCTCCTATGACTCAGCAGCTCAAAATAACATTTAATATAGTCACTATCATCTTACTGGCACATTGAACACTTTGGATGTGATATTCATCTTCAAATGAGTTCTGCATTTTACTGCCACTTGGGAGGAGAGCATTACCATGAGAAGTATGCTGTTGTAATGAGGATTTACCCTCACTCTTATTTTCATGATCATGACTGACTTGTTCGCAAAGAGCAGTCTGGGTCAAATTGATAAATTACATTGCCATAAAAATGACACATGCTAATACTGTTCAACTAATGCAATTTCCCACAATGGCTGACTAAAACGAGTTCTTCTTTAATTATGTTTTATTTTCACATAAACCGGATAGGTACAGTGAAATGTTTTGTTTTACTGGGTCAGCCATACAGTAGTAGCAAATTAGGGTTAAGTGCCTTGCTCAAGGGCACATTTACATTTTTCACAAGTATTAGAACCAGCGACCTTTCTATTACTGGCCCAACATTCTAACCTTTAGGCTACATGCCAGTGCAGTGAGGATCAGTTTACTATTGCTGACATTCAGGAGCAAGCTATTGGCATACTGACTTTGGTATACAAATATTGAGTTAAGAACAGTTAACTTTCAATATCTTTCAACATTTCTGCATGTATCAAGTTACAGGAGAAGACCCAGATGCAGACAGTGTCGAAGTAACAAAAAGTGTATTACAAAAACAGGGTGCCGGCAAACAACAGGTCAAGGGCAGGCAGAGGTCAGTAATCCAGATCAGAGTCCAAAAGGTACGGAACGGCAGGCAGTCTCAGGGTCAGGGCAGGCAGTGGTCAATAATCCAGGGTGGTGTGACAAGGTACAGAACGGCAGGCAGGTTCATGGTCAGGGCAGGCAGAATGGTCAAAGCCGGGAAAACTAGTAAACAGGAACTTGAGAAAGACAGGAGCAAGGGGGAAAACGCTGGTAGACTTGACGAAACAAAACGAACTGGCAACAGACAAACAGAGAACACAAGTATAAATACACTGGGGATAATGGGGGAGATGGGCGACACCTGGAGGGGGGTGGAGACTATCACAAAGACAGATGAAACAGATCAGGGTGTGACAGCATGTGTTTT